>NC_086117.1:59689480-61041980 GCF_963921235.1 Mobula hypostoma
GTCATGTCTAATAAAGAGCAAGGGCAAGGTTGGTAAGGTAAGGAAATCTTGGATGACCCAAGAGTTTTCTAAATTTAGGTGGGAAGAATGGGGGAGCATTCAAGAGTTTGGAAAGCTAAAATCAGGCTGGAACCTTGTGGAGTGTAAAGAAAGCAAGAAATGATTAAGCAGATGTTTGAGGATGGACAAGTGGGACATGAAATAACTTTGGTGAATGGGATTAAGGCATCTTTACTCTTGTAAAAAGAAAAGGATAACAAAGGAGAGGGTAAAATCCACTCAAGGATAAAGAAGGAATTTGTACCTGGAGTCAGAGTAAGTGGTTGACGTATTAAATTAGTATGTTCTGTTAGTATTTACTGAGGAGGATTTGGAGGAGAGCAGAAACAGTGATATGTTAATGTGATGGGATTGAAGAGGAAGCAGTGCTGGGCTTTCTGAAAAGATTAAGGTGGATAACTCTCCAGGGCCTGAAGATGTATATTCCAGAATATTGAAAGAAATGTGTTAGAGGTTACTGAGGTTTTGACAAAAACCTGTGCCCTCACAAGCATCAAACGAGGTAGCAAATGTGCCTTTGTTCAACAAAGGAAGTGGGATAATGCAGGTAATTATAGGCTGGTGAGCCACAAAGGGGAAGATATTAGGGAGGATACTGGAGGATAGGATTTGTGTACCTTTGGAAAGGCATGGCCTGCTCAGAGACAGTCAACATGGTATTATGCAGGACAGGTCACAACTTGCACATTTGATAGAGTTTTCGAGGAAAGGACGAAGGAGATTGAGGTCCAGGTGGTGGATGCTACCTGCATGGATTTTAGGAAGGCATTTGATAAGGTCCATCATGGTTGATTCAGAAGATAAAAATACTTAAGGATCCAGGCTATATTGTAAGTTTGAATTCAGAACTGGCTTGCCTATAGAAGACAGATGGAAGACTTATTTTGGCTGAGGTCTGTGACTAGTGTGTTTAATGAGGATTATTGCTGTGTCCTCTTTATCAATCACTTGAATAAAAATGTCGATGGATTGATTAGCAAGTTTATGCATACAGTGGTACTAGAAAGTTTGTGAACCCTTTTTGAATTTTGTCTATTTCTGCATAAATATGACCTAAAATGTGATCAGATCTTCATGCAATTTATTTGTTAAGAAGAATGATCCAGTATAATGTTAACCTCTAGGATTCTCAGTTCATTAAAGGGAAATTAGTCAGGTGTTTCAGTCAATGGGATGACAATCAGGTGTGAGTGTTGGAGGCCCTGCTCTATCTAAAGAACATAAACCTCGGTCTTCACTATTGAAGTCTGATCTTTACCTCTCAGGATTTTTGAAATGTGCCACGCCTCGATCAAAGATTTCTGGGGCCTCAGAACAAAGTTGTTGATGCTCATCGGGCTGGAAAAAGATGCACAAAACCATTTCTAAAAAGTTTGGGCTCCACCAATCCTCAGTCAGCCAGATGGTGTACAAGTGGAGGAAATTCAACATTGTTGTTACTCTCTCCAGGAGTGGTCAACCAACAAAAAAAGCAAAGTGTGCAATATTCCAGAAGGTCACAAAGAACCCCAGGGTAACATCCAAGGAGCTGCAGATGAGAAGTGTTATGCTTGGCGAAAAGCAAATACCGCATTCCAGCATAAGAACCTCATCCCATCTGTGAAACATGGCAGTGGCAGTGTCATGGTTTGAGCCTGCTTTGGTGCCAGGATGGCTTGCTATCATTGATCAAACTATGAACAAATTCTACAGGAAATTGTCAGGGTATCCCTCTGTGAACTGAAGCGCAAGAGAAATTGGGTCATGCAGCAAGCCGGACAACCTTATAAAACAGGTCAGTGTACCAAAGAATGGTTAAAGCAGACAAAATTTTCACGTTTTGGAATGGCCAAGTCAAAGTCCTGACCTTGATCCTATAGAAATGTTGTGGAAGGACTTGAAGCAAGCAGTTCAGACAAGGAAACCCACCAACATCCCAGAGTTGAAGCAGTTTTGTAAGGAGGAATAGCCTTAACATTCCTCCAAGCCAATGTGCGAAACTGATCAACAGTTACTGGAAACATTTGGTTGAAGTTATTGCTGTACAAGGGGGTCACACCAGTTACCAAAAGCAAAGGTTCACATACTTTTTCCAACAAATACATGTAATATTGAATTGTTTTTCTCAATAATTAAATGGAAAAAGTATTATGTTATGCTTGGTTGGATTCTTTTTATCTAGTTTCAGGATTTGAGTGAAGATCTGATCACATTTTAGGTCATAGTTATGCAGAAATGGAGAAACTTCTGAAGGGTTCACAAACTTTCCAGCACTACTGTAGCACTAAGATTGGTGGAGTTGTGGGTAGTGTACAAAGGTTGTGAAATAATACAGCAGGATATAGATACACTGCGAATATGGGCAGAGAAGTGGCCGGTGGAATTTAATCTGAACAGTGTGAGGTGTTGCACTTTGGGAGGTCAACTGAAATAAATGAGGATGTCACCGAGTTAATGGTAAATCCTTTAATAGCATTGAAATACAGAGGAATCTTGGGGTCCAGGCCCATAGTTTACTGAAGGTGGTTACACAAGTAGATAAGAAGGCATATGGCATGCCATCATTGGTAGGGGTGTTTAGCAAAAGAATAAGGAAGTCTTGCTGCAGCTATTTTTAAACTTTAATTGGATTGCACTTGGAGTATTGCATGCAGTTCTGATTGACCCTTTATAGGAGGAATGTGGAGATTGGAGAGGGTGCAGAAGTGATTTACTAGGATTAGAGGGTATGAGGTATGAGAAGATGCTGGGCAAACCTGGGTTGCTTTCCCCAGAGTTCCAGAGGCTGAGGGGAGACTTGATGGAGGTTTTTAAAACTGGACGGCATAGATAGAGTAGACAATCAGAAGCTTCCCCACCTCCCAGTTCAAAAATCAACACTGGAGGTCATGTTTTTAAGGTGAGAAGGCAGAAGTTTAAAGGTTACAGGAGGGACTAGTTTTTATTCTGAGTTTTGAAGGTGCCTGGAATAGGGGTCAAAGTAGACAGTTTGGTGGAGTTTGAGGCTTTTAAATATACTCATGAATATGAAGGGAATGGAGGGACATGGGTAATACACAGGAGGGGGACATTCAGTATAAATTGACATCAAGATCAGTATTACATAGGCTGAATGGCCTGTCCAGTTCTGTAGGTACCATCTCTTCACCGTATCCCTCATAGTCCTGGAAACCCATTTGACTCCGCCAAAAATTTTACCACCCCCAAAAGGATTATAATGTTTTTCCTTCATTGTTACATACATTCTAATGCAAAGTGTTTCCAATATGACTTGATGTTTCTTCTTGAATATAAATTCTTTTCCACTTTTATTGACACAGCCCTTGAATCCCTGCCACTCGGACAATACCCTCAGTGCTTTTGCTCACCTCACCCATTTTGCAGAAATGTAACATTTCTTCTTTGACTAAACCAACTTAAAGAATTTTCATCATCCCAACTCCCCGAAGATGCTTCCACCAAAATAAATCTAGTCTACTTGTGGCATACTTGAGAATATTTGATTTCCTTTGCAGTGAACGGGTTCACTCTGCAATTAGGGGTAAGAATTGCCCTTGGCACTTTTAACAGGCCTGAATGTAGTGGATCTCATCAACTAGGATTCCAAATCTATTCTTCAAGCAAACAACTTGCTTTGATTTACTAGTAAACACTCAGTCATCTGCATTGCATGGGTATATCCTGAGTTTAAAATGTACTGTCACTTTAAATCTCTGATCCACAACTACTCTGAAATCTGATACCATCTTTAAATGTAGTATGGTCACAATAGAAAGATATTTCTTTTAAGTTAGCAATGGTTTCTCATCATTATCTATTTGGAGAATGTGATCTGTTGCACTTAATTCACTCTGCAGATGCTGGGGTCAAAGCAACACTCACAACACGCTGGAGGAACTCAGCAGGTCAGGCAGCATCCATGGAAAAGATCAGTCGACGTTTCGGGCCGGAACCCTTCGTCAGGACTGAAGAGGGAAGGGGCAGAGGCCCTATAAAGAAAGTCGGGGGAGGGTGGGAAGGAGAAGGCTGGTAGGTTCCAGGTGAAAAACCAGTAACGGGGAAAGATAAAGGGGTGGGGGAGGGGAAGCAGGGAGGTGATAGGCAGGAAAGGTGAAGAAGGAATAGGGGAAAACACAATGGGTAGTAGAAGGAGGCGGAACCATGAGGGAGGTGATAGGCAGCTGGGGGAGGGGGCAGAGTACAAATGGGATGGGGGATGGGAGGGGGTGGGAATTACCAGAAGTTGGAGAATTCAATCTTCATGCCCAGGGGCTGGAGACTACCCAGACGGTATATGAGGTGTTGCTCCTCCAGCCTGAATTTAGCCTCATCATGGCAGTGGAGGAAATTTGCTGCTTTATCGTAGCAGTGCAGTGTAATACACCAAACTATATAAATCATAAGGAATATATAAAGTTAAAAATAAAAAAGAAAAAGGTGGTGTCTGCTCAGTCGCATATGTTGTGAAATTTTGTTTGCAGTACCAGTGAAGTGCAATATATAATAAACTATATTACGGGATGTAATAATTTTTAAATGGTTTAAAATAAGTGATGAGGTAGTATATATACATGGATTCAATGTCCATTCAGGAGTCTGATGGCAGAGGGATAGCAGCTGTTCCTAAAATGTTGAGTTGTTTTCTCAGGCTTCTACATCTCCTTCCTGATGGTAGCAATGAGAAAGGAACATGTCCTGGGTTCTTAATGATGGATATCACCTTTTGAAAGTGTCCTCTATGTTGGGGAGGCTCGAGCCCATGATGGAACTGGCTGAGTTTGCAACTTCCTGTTGTTGTTTCTGATTCTGTGCAGTGGTACTTCCATACCAGATGGTGATGTAACCAATTAGAGTGCTCTTCACAGTACATTTATAGAAATTTGTTGGAGTTGCACTTGACAATGCTGAAGATGTGACTTCACCGTCTGTTCAGGCTGTCATAGATGTTTTGGACTTGGCATTCATCATGTTGTTGGAGGCTGATGCCACTGTTCGGACAGGCTGTTCTCCAGCAAGTTTTGGGCTGCAAAGTATGCCCTCTATCTCGAGGAGCTGAATTTTGGGGTAAATAGTAATCAAATGTCATACCCATGCTGTCATTGTTCACATAAATTTATGGCCTTTGTTCCTAGAGTCATTTAAATTCATGGATAATCAATTTTTCTTGGCACATTTGAAAGGATGCTATCATGCCAGTGAAAGTGATGGGTGCCAGTTCACTTGCAGCATTTTAGAGAAGTTTGGATAAGTACATAAATGGGAGGGGTATGGAGAGTTATGGTCCAAGTGTGGGTTAATGTGACTAGGCTGTAGCAATCTGACTCAAAAATGAAGGCCTATTTGTCATTTTGTTGAAAGGGACTGTCACTATAATTGGGCTTGAATTTGTTTAGCTGGATGGAGAAAAAAACTTGTCACAGGTATAAATTTATCTTTAATAGAGCCTGGTCGCTTGCATCTTTTTAATGTGTATCTCTGTAGGGGAATAGATGGCTGACATTTCGGGCTGAGGCCCTCCATCAGTACTTCATCAGTTTTGACCTGGAACACCAACTGCTTATTCCCCTCCATAAGTGGTGCCTGACCTGTGGAGCTCCTCTGGCATCTTGTGTGCACTGCTCAAGATTTCCATTTTGTCTCTGTTCTTGATGCGTGCGATGTGTTGGAGTATCAGCACCTTTTCTGAAGGATCCGGGCTATATTTTTTTGTAAAGATTGAAATTGTTTGGGTACTTGAAGAAACACTTGTTAGTCTGATAACACAAAAGTTTTTAGCTTTCTGACTATGATGTGACGTGGCTTCTCCGTGCTGTTCTGTAATTTTGTGCGATATTAGTTTTCATTGAATAGCATAATTGAACACTTTGCTACAATATAATGGATACCGGGTCACGTTGGACTGCATGGTAGTGCACAGCACTTCACTGTACCAGTGACCAGGGTTCCCACTGCTGCCTGTAAGGAGTTTGTACCTTCTTCCCGTGACCTTGTCGTTTTCCTCTGGGTGCTCTGGTTTTCACTTACAGTTGAAAGACCTACTGGTTGGTAGGTTATTTGGCTATGGAAAATTGTCCTGTGATTAGGCTAGGATTAAATTTGGGGTGTGGCTCAAATTGCCCATTCCGTGCCCTGTCTCAATAAAGTCTGTAATTTCACCTTTGGTAATGAACAGATCTTTCCTGTAATACTTCTCCTTCTCCTGTATGGTAATAAATTAGGGAAAAGAAACCTTGCTGGAAGAGTTGAAGAGAATTTCAAAGTAGAAATGATTAAAATTTAAGTTTTTTAAAAACTGGTTATTTTTGGGTTCTTGCTGAAGTGGTGTAGAGCTGGAGAAAGAATTTCCTAGTCTGCTTGTGATGTGTAATGATTGGAATTTGAATGGTATGCCAGTGATTCCTTTATACCTTTTGGCCGGAAGTTGAGAATCTAATTTTAGGGAAAATATCCTGTGGTTGTAACCTAATGGGTTTGAATTGTTGTAATGGTTAAGTAGTTGTAAATGATAAGCAATTTACATCTAGGTAGATACTACAAGGGGCAAAATACTTTAATTGTTTTATTTGGTGTGAATACTGGCCTTTCAATTGTGGGACAGATTCCTGTAAGCAGACAAGATTCTGTAGATTCTGAAGGGTCTCTGCCTGAAATGTCGACTATTTGCTCTTTCCCTATCATAGCTGCTTGACCTGCTGAGTTCCTCCAGCACTTTGGTGTTGGTTAGTCAGATGGTCAGTCAGTTAGAATCTATGGAGAGCAATGTGTTTTGGGAAGAGACCCTTCATCACAACTGGAAAGGAAAGGGGAAGAAGCTAGAATCTTTCCAGTGCTGATGAAGGGTTGAATTACTGAATACCTCTAGGATTTTGTGTGTGTTGTTTCTGGTTTAATACTCCATTCACGAGATGGTAGTTATGACATGAAAGCATTCTTTAGTATCCAGTAAAAAATTTGATGACATACCAGTGTAAAGAAAACAAAGTGAATAAAATGTCCTTGCTGTATAAAATACGATGTTGTGGGATGTTAAGGGTTTGGAGA
Source organism: Mobula hypostoma (assembly GCF_963921235.1). Lineage (NCBI taxonomy): Eukaryota > Metazoa > Chordata > Chondrichthyes > Myliobatiformes > Myliobatidae > Mobula > Mobula hypostoma. The sequence goes on from NC_086117.1 coordinate 59,696,561, forward strand.
GGGTGCAGAAGAGGTTTACCAGGATGCTGCCTGGTTTAGAGGATGTGTGCTATCATGAGAGGCTGGATAAATCAACAGTCCTTCCGAGTCTGTTGGGCTCATCGGTGTGGCCTCCTGTATGTCCATGACACCTGACGTAGATTGGGGAGACTGTTTTGCTGAGCACCTGGTCCACCTAAAAAGCAGGATCTCCTGGTGGTCACCCATTTCAATTCCACTTCCTATTCCCACTCTGACATGTTATTCCATGGTTGCCTCTACTGCCATGATTAGGCCACGTTCAGGATGGAAGAGCAACACCTTGTATTCAGCCTGAGTTGCCTTCAACGTGATGGCATGAACATTGAAGTCTCGAACTTCTGGTAATGTCTCACCCCCCCCCCCCACCTTCACCACTCCCCATTCCCATTTTCCCCATCTCACCTTGTCTCCTTACCTGCCTATCACCTCCCTCCGGTGCTCCTCCCGCTTCCCTTCTTCTCTTGTCCTTCTTGTCCTGGGTCCTCTCCAATCAGATTCCCCCTTCTCCAGTCCATTATCTCTTTCACCAATCAACTTCCCAGCTCTTTACTGAAGACCCTCCACCTTTCCTGGGTTCACCTATCACCTGCTACTTTGTACTTTCTCCCCCCTACCATCTTAGTCTGACTTCTCATCACGTTTATCCCCCAGTCCTGATGAATGGTCTCAGCTCGAAACGTCAACTGTTAGTATTCATTTCCGCAGATGCTGACTGAGTCCACCCAGCATTTTGTATATATTGCTTGGATAAACTTGGGTGGTTTTCTCTGAAACAGCAGAGGCTGAGGGGAGATCAGATAGAGGTTTTCAATATGATCAGTATAGAGTGAGCAGCGTATCTGTTTCCCAGGGTTGAAATGTCTAATACCAGAGGGCATGCATGGAAGGTGAGAGGGGGTTGTAAAGGGGATGTAAGAGTTAAATGTTTTTTTTACTCAGAGTGGTGGATGCCTGGAATGTGCTATATGGTATATTGGTAGAGGCAAATACTTTAGAGGCGTTTAAGAGATGCTTGGATAGGCACATGGATGTAACAAAAATGGAGGGATGTGGACATTGTGTGGGTAGGAGGAATTAGTGTCTGGATGTTTTTTGCTTTACTTTTTATGGGCCAAATGGCCTGTTCCTGTGCTGTACTATTCAATATTAAAATAGCTATATTTCTTGGACATATCTTGGGTTCATAAATTTTTTTTGATTCGTTCACAAGGGTGCTGGGAAGACCAGTGTTCAGTGCACATTCGTGATTAAACTTGAAAGTAGCTGTGACCATCTTTAACCAATACAGTCCTTGTGAAATAATTTCAAAAATACTGTTCTGCAAGGTTTATAAGGGCCATAATTATAAGGAACTTGTTTTGCAACTGTCCTTTAATGCTTCTGAATTGTGGTACAATTGATGAAAATATTTTGCCATTGCAGCCTTTTGGGCTGTGTCTTTACTAGGCTGGTAGCCCCAGCCATTATCACTAAGTCTATGGGGAATGCTGTCTTCTTGGCCCTACATTCATCTTTGGGACATCTGGATGGTTAAGACATCTTAGCTAGACTGCTGTTTATTGACTACAGGTCTACCTTCGACACCTTAATTCCAAGCGTGCTCATCAGCGAAGCCTGAGGGCTGGGACTCAACTCCTCAGTCTGCAAGTGACTTGCTTACTGCCCATTACACAACTGATGTTTAGGACAGCAATGAATGTCCTCCGTCTATGGCAGTGTTCAGGGTTTCCTTCATCATGTGAATAGCTTCCTCTAGATTTTCACTTCTGTCATTCATGCAAGTCCTGGGTGGAAACTCAGGAATACTGTCGCACACAGATGTAGCAGGAACCTTCATTGCTGTTTCCGTAACAGTTTTGTTTTACCAGTCGGGGTTCTTGGTCCTGAGCTGAATGCCTGAACCTGGAGGACTGGTGATCCACTCATAGTCTAGCCTCTACTCTGTGATCTGTTTGGCATGGGTGAGCCTACCAAGAGCCAAAGCATAAAGCTCTGATTCCAACCAACATTGCTCTCCAGGTCATTGAGGCACGCGAGTGTCCAAACCATGACAAAGTTATGATCCTCTAAGAGCGGTCACAAATGAAGCTATCTGTGATTCCCACTTCTGCTGGTTACAGCTCCTTAAGCCCTCATCCAAGTTATTAGTTGGGTGCTGAAATTTTCAGCCTTGTACCTAGATTCGAATATCAAGGTACCCAATGTAAAAACTGTAAGTATGCTTTCTAATTTAGTTGTGAGATTAAGGCCAGCTATACACGGGCACTTGATTAGAGGAATATTTTGAGAGAGAAATAAAATGCTATTAGGAGCTGATGTTCATAATTAGGACATAGAACACCATAGCACAGTAGAGGCCCTTCAGCCCACAATGTTATGCTGACCCTTTAACCTACTCTAAGATTAATCTAAACCTTCCCTCCTGTATAACCCTCAAATTTTATTTTCTCCATGTGCCAATCTAAGAACTTCTTAAATGTCCATAATGTTTGAGCCTCTACCACCACCCCTTACTATATGCACTTACCACTCTGTGCAAAAAAAGCAATTTGCCTCTGACATCTTGTAACCTGGGCCTACCCTCCCTCCCTGCCTGTGAGAATTGGTTGACTAAGAAAACACGATGATTTGAAATGGGAAAAAAAATCTGTTGCCATGTGAACTGCAGCCTGTTGAACTTGATTTGTGTATGTTAGTAATATCAACTTGTCCTTGGATTTCACTAGCTGAGGCAGAGAGAGAATGGATAATTTGATGTAACAAATATTAACACATACTTGATTAGCCCCAATTATGGCAAGGCATGAACATTAGTGCTTGTTTACAGCAGGCAGCTTTGTGCATTTTTAAAGGTAATAGTCTGTTTCAGCTTGATCTATGAGGAGAACTGATAATTTTGTACATGTATGTTTGGGTGGATTCTGAGTTGATATTTTGAATATCGGAAATGTTGAACTTGCTTTTATTCAGATGGACACAGCAATAAACCAAAGACCAGTATTTGTTGGTTGCTCCTTTTGATCTCCACTTTGAGATCCCTGCAACTGAAAAGTAAATTTTTATTAAAATGCATGCAAAAGACATACATGTAGTACGGTACAATTGGCAAAATGTGACATTGAGTAATTGGTTTTCATTCCAGACAGGAATCTTTTATTTATCTTATTGAGATATCGTGAAGAATAGGTCCTTCCAGCTTTTCAGGCCATGCCACCAAGCAATCCCCCAATTTAATCTGAGTTTAATCATGGGACAATTAACCTACCAAGTCTATTAAATGTTGAAAGGCCTAGATAGAGTGGCTGTGGAGAGAATGTTTCCTATGGTGGGGTGAGTTTAAGACCAGAGGACACAGCCTTAGAATAGAGGGACATCCATTTGGAAGGGAGATGGAGAGGAATTTCTTTAGCCAAAGCGTGGTGAATATGTGGGATTCTTTGCTGTAGGTGGCAGTGGAGACTGGGAGGAAGCCAGAGCACCTGGAGGAAACCCACATGGTCTTGGGGAGAACATGGGAACTCGATACAGGCAGCGATGGGAATTGAACCTTTGTTACTTGTACTGTAAAGTGTTGTGCTATCCACTATGCTACTGTTCTTTATTACTGTAAATATATTCTGAAGATCTAACTTTTAAATTGCTTTTTAATTATCTCTTTCACCAACAACTTTGCACTCAATGCAAGGCCAAGGAGCTGATTATTATCAGATTCATGAATGGGAAGTCGGGAGAGCATGCACCAGTTCTCATTTGGTGCAGTGGGTGGAAACGATGAGCAACTTCAAGTTCCTTGGTGCCAATATGTTGATGCCATCACCATAAGCTATAGGAGTAAAAGGGGGCCATTTGGCCCATTGAGTCTGCTCTGCCATTTTATCATGGCTGATTCAGTTCCCTCTTGGCCTCAATCTCCTGCCTTCGCTCTGTATCCCCTCATGCCCTGACTAATCAAGAATCTTATCAACCTCTGCCTGAAACATACCCCATGATTTGGCTCCACAGCTGCCTGTGGCAACGAATTCCATAGATTCACTACTCTTTGGTTTCAGAAATACCTCCTTATCTCTGTTCGAAATGGACATCCATGTACAGGCCATGGGCAGGCTGTGTCCTCTGGTCTTAGACTCCCCCACCAAAAGAAACACCCTCTTCATAGCCACTGTATCTAAACCTTTCGACATTCGATTGGGTTTCAATGAGCCCAACCGCGTCTTCCCCCCCCCACTTCTGAATTTCAGTGAGTACAGACCCATCAAATGCTTGTGAAGAAGGTTTGCCAATAGCTATTTCAATAGGAGTTTTGAGATTTGATGTGCCACCAAAGAGTATTGCAATTTTTTTTATAGACACGTGTAGAGAGCAGTCCAACTGATTGCATGATACCCAGTGTGGTGCACGGAATCACAAGATACTGCAGATGGTTATAGACTCATCCAGCTCCATCACGGGCGCAATCCTTCCTCCATGGTGGATGTCTTTAAGAGGCGGTGCCTAAATAGGACACTAAGGCCCTCACCACATGGGACCTGCCCTCTTATTACCATCAAGGAGGTGGTATAGAAGCCAGAAGACTCGCTCAACATTTTAGGAACAATTCTTCCCCTTTGCCATGAGAGTTTTGAATGCCTGTTTGTTATTTTGCACTATTTATCTATTTATTCTTGTGACTTGTGATTTTAACGTCTTGCACCAGTGTTGCCACAAAACAACCAATTTCATGACGAGTGTCAATAATAATAATCCAGTTGGGATAGTGTAGAATATGGTTAATGAACAAACTCAACAACTTGGCTCTTTCTCTCTTGTACACTTACTTTTTGTTTCCTCGGACCAAGTTTTTGTCCAAATCTGTTACATCCAAGCCATAGCATTTAAGTTGCTCCCAGCTAAGCTGACTTTGCATCTCCTCCTTGCAAAAATCTGGGGACTGGGGGCGAAATCGGTCGGGCTGTCAAGCAAGAATGTTTGTCCTTGGAATTTGTAGAGAAATGTATTTGCTGACTAACTGCTTATGAGTGCCCTCTAAATCCAGGAAGAAATGAAGAGACAAGTTTAAAAAAAATATCAAGTGTGGTAGTAAATATTGAGCCTATTTTGAAATGCCAAATCTTGGTTTCATGTTAACTGAGGACAGATACTCACTAGGTCAATGACAATATTGTAAGATTGACATTGAAGATGCAGAAAATGTAATGAAGTTATGTATATCCTACAGAGGCTGAATGTATGACGTTTTTTTAAAAAAACTGTATACTGAAACTACAGCTACTGGAATGGTTATACGCTCATCACTAAATGGTTTATGTTGTCTTCAAAGTTAAAAGTAAAATTTATTATCAAAGTACATGTTTGTTAATATATACAACCCTGAGATTAATTTTCTTGTGACCATACTCAACAAACCTATAGAATAATAACTATAACAGAATCAATGAACGACCACCAAATGATGATGTTCAACCAGACTGCAGAAGACAATACATGCAAAAAGAAAGAAATAATAATAAATAAATAAGCAATAAATATCAAACATGAGATGTGGAGTCCTTGAAAGGGAGTCCAGAGGCTGTGGGATCATTTCAGTGATGGGGCGAGTGAAGTTATCCCCTTTTGGTTCAAGAGCCTGATTGCTGAGGGTAGTAAATATTCCTGAACTTCATAGTGAAAGTCTGAAGGCTCTTGTATCTTCTGATGACAGCAGCAAGAAAAGAGCATGTCCTGCAAAAATGTACAGATTTTGTGGAGTAAATCTTTGACCATAACATCTTAGATCTTAATGTAGTTACATATGCAAACTACCTTTTGTTATTCCTTTCCGTGCGTTGTGGCACATCAGAGAGCAACCTTGCTGTTTCTTTAGCATTTTGGTGTTATCTTGAGGTTGATGCTCAACTCAGCATGGATGGATAGCATACAAGGAGCAGGCTGGATTTGAACCTGGGACCACTCACCTTGAAGTCTGGTGTTACTTTAGCATCCAGTATTTTCCTAACACTCTGTTATTTTTGCAACTTGGGTATCAAATTGAGGATGAGGATGCTGAGGATGTTCTACGAGTCTGTGGTGGCCAGTGCTATCATGTTTGCTGTTGTGTGCTGGGGCAGCAGGCTGAGGGTAGCAGACACCAACAGAATCAACAAACTCATTCCTAAGGCCAGTGATGTTGCGGGGATGGAAATGGACTCTGTCACGGTGGTGTCTGAATAGAGGATGCTGTCTAAGTTGCATGCCATCTTGGTCAATGTCTGCCATCCACTACATAATGTACTGGATGGGCACAGGAGTACATTCAGCCAGAGACTCATTCCTCCAAGATGCAGCACAGAGCGTCATAGGAAGTCATTCCTGCCTGTGGCCATCAAACTTTACAACTCCTCCCTTGGAAGGTCAGACACCCTGTGCCAATAGGCCGGTCCTAGACTTATTTCATAATTTACATATTACTATTTAACTATTTATGGTTCTATGACTATTATTTATGGTGCAACTGTAACGAAAACCAATTTCCCTCTGGGATCAATAAAGTATGACTATGACTAAATTAATATTTAATTTAAGAAATACTTCTAATTCTCTCCTTGTATTTTTCACTTTAAGTTGAATACTTATACTTTTTTTTGTAATGGCAGTTCTTCATGAAAATGCTTGGCTATGTCAGAATAGTGTATGAAAACTCCTCTAACAGGCCAAGCTGAACTGACATTATACAATGGCTATCCTGGATCTGGTTACCATGCCAACAGTCTTCCGGGATGGAATAGTTTCTGCTTATTGAGCTCCGCAGTTCTTAATTTTCTAACAAATAATTTAAAATCCCTTGACTCTATTCAATTCTATTAAAATAGTTGCTGTAGAGATGTTGGCATGTGCCAAGTGTAATAAACTCAAGTGACAAGTGTTATAAAGGAAAGAAATATGGCATGAGTGAAGATGAACTAATTTCTGCACATAACTGTAGTATTGGCCTGCCTTGGAGGATCAGTTTGAAGCATTCATTCAGCTTTCCAAGAACTAGCTAGGTTGGATATAGAGGGCTAAATGAGGGCTCCCATCTCCTCTTTTACCAACATACCCGACCCAAAATAAAAGACATATGATAAAACATAGCTCTAACAATGGTTGGGGCCTCAGATAGCATTTGATATGGTGCAGTTGGTCAGGACTTTGCTTTTGCTTATTATATCAATGCTAATAGATGTTAAGTGTTTGGAGATAGTTGTAAGCAATTTGGATTGCTTTAAATTTACTAAAGTATTCTAAAATTATAAAAATATCAGAGCAAAATTAAAATGTTAATATTAAGTGAAACATAACACTTTCTCACATCTCATCTATAGGGTAGCATGGTAGCACGGTGGTTAGCACAATGCTTTACGGTCAGGTGACCAGAGCTCTATTCCCACCACTGCCTGTAAGGAGTTTGTACATTCTCCCCATGACAGTGTGGGTTTCCTCTGGGTACTCTGGTTTCCACTCTGTCCAAAGACATTGGTTGGTAGGTTAATTGGTCATAGTAAATTGTTGTGTGATTAGGCTAGGGTTAAATTGGGAGGGATGCTGGGCAGCGTGGCTGGAAGGGCCCGAGGGGCCTATTCCATGCTGCATCTCAATAAATAAATAAATGTCAGCGTGATCTGGCTTTGCTGCTAGACTCCCGTGGTTGGGGAGTCCAGGACAAGAGGGCATGACTTCAGGATTGAAGGACGTCCATTTAGAACAGAGATGCAGAGAAATTACTTTAATCAGAGGGTGGTAAATCTATAGAATTTGTTGCCACGAGTGGCTGTTGAGGCCAAGCTATTGGGTGCATTTAAGGCAGAGATAGATGGGTTCTTGATTAGCCAGGGCATCAAAGGGTATGAGGAGAAGGCAGGGGATGGAGATGACTGGAAGAATTGGATCAGTCCATGATCCAATGGCGGAGCAGACTCAATGGGCTGAATGACCTACTTCTGTTCCTGTATCTTGTGGACTCCAGTTAGAATGGAGTGACAGATGTGCTGGCATCTGTATCTCAGCAAATCATTGACTTGGAACAGGTCCCAGTAAATCTAGGATTTGCCTGGAAGCAGTTGAATGCTTGTGGTTTCCTTTGGAACTGTTTTCCACAGTCAACTTGTTTGGGGATTAATACATTTTGAGGTGATTTTGCGAATGATCGCGTGTGTGTGTGTGTGTGTCTCAATTTCCTACCATGTTGACATATAGTTCACCGTAGTTAAACATTATTATAGCCGTGAACTTGGGAAATACCAAACCTTGTGTTTTAGTCATTGACAAGGAGCTGAATGACACCTTAAACTGATTCTTCTACTTGGATCGAAGTGCAATTAATCATGGTCTTTTGGGACTTCGACTTGAATTGTATCTTCAATCCTGAAAGAATTAACATTGATAATCCTATAAATGCACATACCTTGTCACAATATATTTTTTGTAGAGCTACAGCATGGAATAGGCCCTTCTATCCCTTCAAGCCGAGCTGCCAAGCATCCCCTGATTTAACCCTAGTGAAATCGCAAGACAATTTACAATGACCAATTAATCTACTAATTTTTGGACAGTGGGACAAAACTGGAAAACCTGGAGATAACTCGTGCATTCTGTTGTGACTGTGAATGAAGTCACCAGAGAGACACTGAAGCTGGTGGATATAGAGGTCTTTATTCGGCCGCAGAAGCAGGAATCTTGGAAAAAGAGGCTGCAGTTTGAGTCGCCCTCAGAACAATTCAGATTTGATATTGACTGCTCGAATCTTTTTCGTTATAACATTCAAGACGATTGTCAATACTTGAAGTAGTGAAATTGTTTCATTTTTAATTGCAACCATTTCTGGTATCACCAAGTCTGAATGCTTGAAACCACAGTGGGTAAGACTGTTCTGAATTGTCTCGCAAACAACAGGAATTCTGCAGATGCTGGAAATTCAAGCAACACACATCAAAGTTGCTGGTGAACGCAGCAGGCCAGGCAGCATCTCCAGGAAGAGGTGCAGTCGACGTTTCAGGCCGAGACCCTTCGTCAGGACTAACTGAAGGAAGAGTGAGTAAGGGATTTGAAAGTTGGAGGGGGAGGGGGAGATCCAAATTTTGGATCTATCATTTTGGATCTCCCCCTCCCCCTCCAACTTTCAAATCCCTTACTCACTCTTCCTTCAGTTAGTCCTGACGAAGGGTCTCGGCCTGAAACGTCGACTGCACGTCTTCCTAGAGATGCTGCCTGGCCTGCTGCGTTCACCAGCAACTTTGATGTGTGTTGTCTGAATTGTCTTACTGCTTACTCGCCAGCTGTCAGTGAAAACAATCACTGCTTTTCGAACAGAAGCAAGTAACTGACGGTTCTTAAAAACTGATCATTCTTAAGCACGGGGTAGTATATAATGGCCACAGATGTGCATACGACTGACATTAGTTAGAAACAGTTTGTCACCAGCTTCCCATCCCAATTTAAGAGGCACAGTGTCCCAAATAAGCATCTGCCCTGATTAACCGAAAGTCCAAATAGCCGGATCCACTGTATTTGGACTTGTTTCCTTCTGATTGTTATCATATGTGATCTTTTATTGACCCAAGTTTCAACTGTGATTGAGCCTTTGATAGATGTGTTCATGAGAAAAATAACATTTTGTTATTGGTTTGTAGACCTGGAATGTTCTTGAGTTTGAGGCCAGCTCTGTGTGGGAAAAATTCCTCTCGAGATCTCTTAGTTTATGATTCTAAGGCTTCTGTGCAGTTGGAAAAGGCCATGTGTTATGATAGATGCTGGTACCTCCATTTCTCTTGCTCTTTTGCTGTCTATTCCACTACTTGAGTTTGTAAGCTGAACCAAAATGCCTGCTTGAAAGTTGGTATTTGCTAAATGAAGGAGTGTGCTGGGGGGAAAATATTGTTATTACAGTATGTATTTTTATGCATTTGCTTGGAGGGGGAAAATTGTGTTTCGTTCCATTGATACACTATTGTGTAGTTGGACTTCAGTACATCTGTAAATTGATGTGCTAACTCTGATTCTAACCAGTGATTCTAAAGATTCACTAAAGACCCAAATCCATCTCCATTGAAAATAGACAAGCATCCATGAGGTCACTGAGCCCCCAGTCTCCCAAGAATTCCAGCAAAAATGCTGGAAGATGAATGCCATCTTCCATATTACCAACTACCTCTCCTCAAACGCATAGACTCAACACCCACTTCAGAGTACATGGAATAGAAGTGGAAGCAAATGATTCTTTACCCCCACCCCCTAGGGCTTTTCTAAATCCCCCAAACCTGCTGAACACCATTTCCTGAATTCCATCTTTTGACTCCCTTCAAGAATTGTGTGAATGTGTGACTTGGGTAAGATAATGGCCATAGCTGGTTATGTGGCATCATTCTACCTCTCAATGCTGATCAAGTGTCTCAGCCCAAAAGGTCGACTGGTTTACTCTTTTCCGTAGATGCTAGTTCCTCCAGCATTTTTTGTTTCACTTTGGATTTCCAGCATTTGTAGCTCTTCCCATGTGACACCTCTTAAGCTTGTTGTAGTTTTCACTATGATGTTTGACAATATGCCATTGCACCAAACTGGGTGTGTCTACTCACCTGTATATTTATATATGCTGCTGATCTTAACACAATGTTTTCACAATAATTGATGGTGAATTTTCAGAATGAACAAATAGGTTGGGTTTATTTTCCTGACACTTCACTTATCATTCCTATTCCATATCTGACACTGAGTGCACAGACTGAAATTCCCGTTCTTTTTCAGGTTATCCAAGTCTTCACTGGAGTTCTGGTGTTAACCCCAAGATATACATAATATGAGTTGCTTCTGATGACCATCTCAGTACTCCTGGGGCAAATTTAAAATATGTGCATGTCAGACCGAACATGGGCCCTGCTTCAATTCCACTAGTAATCTCTGCAATTCTCTGCCTGTACTTTCAAACCTTTTTCCTGGCTCTGAAAGGTTACTGAACTGAAACATGAACTTGGTTTACTGGAGAACCAAGAGACTGCGGATGCTACATTGAGCGCAAAAAAAAAACCAAACTTACAGGAATGCAGCAGCATCAGTGGAGGGAAAGAACAGTACAGGTGTCCCCGGCTTTTCGAACGTTCGCTTTACGAAACCTCATTGTTACGAAAGACCTACAGTCGTTAACTGTTTTCGCTAACAGTAGGTATTTTCACTGTTACGAAAAAAGGCAACGTGCGGAAAAAGCAGTGTGCGCCCCGAGCAGCCACTCTCCCCCGGATTCGGAACGGCATTCTCAGCGGCATTGCTTAAACACGTGCCTGTGAGCAGCCGTTAGCAAGATGAGTTCTAAGGTATCTGAAAAGCCAAAAAGAGCTCATAAGAGTGTTACACTTAGCGTAAAACTAAACATAATTAAGCGTTTCGATCATGGTGAACGAAGTAAGGACAAAGTTTGTGGAGTTGACGAAGATGATGTTGAAGAGGTTTTGGCATCCCATGACCAAAAACTGATAGATGAAGAGCTGATGCAATTGGAAGAGGAAAGGATAACAATTGAAAGTGAAGTCGTCCAGGAACTGAACTAGAGGCAACTGCGTGAGATTTTCACTGCAATGATAAAGCATGACTTTAATTTTGAAAGGGTACGTCAGTTTAGGGCATATTTGCAAGATGGTTTGAACGCTTACAAGAACTGTATGAAAGAAAAGTGCGCGAGGCTAGCAGTCAAGCATACTGTTGTTTTTCAAACCTTCCACATTAGCCACAGCACATGACGAACCTCGACTTTCGAAATTGAGGCAGGCAGACATAGAAGAAAATGACCTGCCTGCCCTGATCGACGATGAGATGATACCCCTGTGTCCCACCACCCCAGTGGTCCCAATCCCCGGGCCGCGGACAGATACCAATTCGCGGAGAACGCAGCGGTAGCCGGAAGGCACCCAGCATGTCTTTAAGAAAAAAAACGAAATAAACAAGCTAATTAATTACGTGCTGGGCGGCACCTAATTAATTTGCTTTATTTCGGTTTTGTTCTTACAGATGTGCTGCGTGTGTCCTGGCTACCGCTGTACCCCTGCATGCTTCACGGATCGGTATCAGTTTGCTGCCCAGAGTGTGGAGGCCACTGCACCACCCCAACCTCTGACGACTCAGCCTAGCACACCATCATCTGTGTGCTTGGCGCTGTCTTCCAGATTCCTGTAAGTGATACTACACTGTACACACATTATTTCTACTTTATATAGGCTGTGTATTTTTATGTGTTATTTGGTATGATTTGGCAGCTTCATAGCTTAAAAGCGACTGGAGAGAGTGTTTTTGCCGTGAGCGCTTGCGTGAGATTTTCGCGATGGTGGACAGTGCGACAATGATTGTAGAAAGGTATTTCTACTTTATATAGGCTGTGTGCTTATCATATCATTCCTGCTTTTACTATATGTTACTGTTATTTTAAGTTTTATGTGTTATTTGGCATGATTTGGTAGGTTTTTTTTTGCACCTGCGAATGCTCACAGATATTTCCCATATAAATAAATGGTAATTGCTTCTTTGCTTTATGACATTCCGGCTTACGAACCGTTTCATAGGAACGCTCTACCTTCGGATGGCGGGGGAAACCTGTACACGTTTTTGCAGTGGATGAGGCAGGTGTCTTAACAATAATTAAAAGGCATGATTGGAAAGGCTTAGAGGATATGAACTGAATATGGTCTAATGGAACTGGCTTTGGACATCTTGTTTGGCATGGACAGGTTGGGCCAAGGTGTTGTTTCCGAGATGTGCAACTTTTTATCTGAACCTGATTTAACTTGATAGCAATCTCGCCTAATAGCTTTTCTTTTATTTCAGGTTTCCATCACTTTAAAGATGAGCACTAGTTTTCTAATTCTTTTCATTTATCAAACCCAATTTAAAACTAAAACTACAGATGTTGGGATTCTAAATTTATCTCAGTTTAAAAAGCATAGAAATACTTTGCGGGTCAGACTGGAAAAAGTTTGTTTTCACACAATGATGTTTCATCAGAACAAATTTTTAATATGTAAAAGAAAGTATAACTAAAAGAATTGCAGAGATATCAGTCACAGTCATACAGCATGCAAACAGGCCCTTCAGCCCAACTGGTCCATGCTGATATGTTGTGGTGCCCAGCACGCTCATCCCATTTGCCTGAATTTGGTCCATAGCCCTCTAAACAGCTCTCATCCATGTACTTGCCTCAGTGGCTTTTAAATGTTGCTAATATGCCCAGCTGTATGAGTATTTCTGGCAGGTGTTTCGTGTGAAGCTGCCTCCTATATCCCTTGTAGATCTGTTGCCTCTGATGGATGTTAAACCTGCCATCATTATCTGGCCTGTTGTATGACATAGGTGATCATGGTCTTTGATCATGATTGTTCTTAGCAAATTTTGCTGCAGAAATGGTTTGCCATTGCTACCTTCTGGGCAGCTTACAAGACGGGTGACCCCAGCCATTATCAATACTCTTCAGAGATTGTCTGCTTGGTGTCAGTGGTTGCATAACCAGGACTTGTGATATGCACCAGCCACTCATATAACCATCCATCACTTGCTCCCATGGTTTCATGTGACGCTGATCAGGCAGCTCAGCAGGTGCTGCACATTGCTCAATGGTGACCTACAGAAGGAGCACCTTGAACCTCCTTTGGTAGAGACGCATCTCCACCCCACCACCCAAGTTAACCCCCATACCTCTTGTTTGAATGCCCCCCCCCACACTTTCAATGGAAGGAAAACTTAACTCCTGTTTGTCTCTGGTATGCATGCATTTATAATTGCCTCAGGATGTAAGTAGATAAATGGTGTGAATAGCGAGTTTACTGATGGTACTAAATTGGAGAGGGAGATGTATGTTGTTGATAGTGAAGCAGGTTCCAGTAAATGAGTTGGAGGTGGGCTGAGGAGTAACAAATGGATTTCAACTTACCTTGGTGTGAGGTGATGCATTTTGGACATTGAAGCCAGGGTACTTGGCAGAGCACTGACAAGTGTTGTGGAACAGTGACCTGAGAATACTACTGTTCAGTGCACAGTTCACTGAAAGCGGCTGCATGCGTCAGTGGTGAGAAAGGCATTTAGCATGCTGGCTTTCAACAGGCTTAGAGATCAGGAGAAGGGACATTGTCTTGCAGATACATAAATTGCTAGGCTACACTTAGCATCTTGTATGCAGTTTTGGTCAGTCTGTTGTCAAGCTGGAGAAGATGCAGGAAAAAATTAAGAAAATGCTGTCTGTAGTAGAGGGCCTGAGTTATAGGGAGAGCATGGACACACTGGAACTTTATTCCTTGGAGTGTAGGAGAATGAGGGATGACCTCAGAATAGTTTTTGAAGTCACTAAGGGACGTGGGGAAGGTGAACAGCCAAAAACTAGAGGGCAAAGAGAGGTTAAGAGGGGAGAGATTTGAAAAAGAATTAATCCTGATAAAGGGTCCTGGCCCAAAATGTTGACTGTGTACTCTTTTCTATTGATACTGCCTGATCTGTTGAGTTTCTCCAGCATTTTGTATGTTGCAGAGAATTAAGAAATCATTTGTTCTCATGGGCTGTATTTGGAATGAGCTGACAGGAAGTGGTCGGGAGGTGGACAGTTGCACCATTTAAGAGGCATTTGAGTTGGTAGAGGAGAGAAAGTGCTGAGTGTTGTTGGCCAAATATGGGCAATTGGGACTAGCAGGGAGGATGTAGTTGACAAAGACCAGTTGAGTCAAATGACATGTTTCCATGCTGAATTACTATACTCGACTATGGCAGAGTGTGTGTGTGTTTATAGGAATGTATGGGTGTGTGCAGAAGATTTTTTTTACAGCTGAGTGTTCTCATTTAAGGTCAGCTGAGTGGCAGAGATATTTTATAGTGCTTGTTATGGTCTGGTGAAAAATGTGTTTGGCAAGTTTTCAGTTTAAAACCAATTGATAAAAGGTGAAATGTAGCTGGGGCCTAGCTAAAAGAACTTGCATATTTCCATTGTCTCATGCCATTTTAGAAGATGGAACCTGTATAATATCATTTACATAGCCTTTGATCTAAATCTTTCATTATTTCAATTACTTGTGATCACAGGTCATTAGTTAATGACAGGAAGTGGCATTAAAAGGTAATGCACTGAGCATACTTGCAGTATCCTGTCTGTGTTGGTACTGTTCCAAAGGCCATTGAGGCAAGTCAGGCCTTCCCCTTAACTGAATTATATAGGAGCACCATCAAAAGCATCCTTAGAAGTTGTATCTTCATCTGGTATGGGAGCATCTGAGCATTGGACTGCAAGTCCTTGCAAAGGACTGAGAACATTTGAGAGGATTATGAAGGCCTCCCTATTTTCCATCTGGGCCACTTAGCAGGACCGCTGCGTAAGCTGGGCCATTGATATTATCAAGGATCCCACCCATCCATCCTGCATCCTCTTTGATTTTCTACCATCAGACAGCAGACTTTGATGCATAAAATCGGGAGCTATCAGAATGAGAAATAATTTTTTTCCTCAGCCATTAGGCTTCTGAACTCCCTCCTGCATCACATTCGAAGGGTCACTGGTTTATCTGTTCTGTACCCTACAATATATAATTTATGCACTTAGCTTTGTTTATTTATGCGTAATTTATTTGTAGATTTTACCCTTGCTTTCATAAGTTATTGTGTGTTATGTGGTGATGCGTGTACTAATGTACTTTACACCCTGGTTTCGAGAAATGTCTCGTTTGGCAGTATACATGTACATAGTTAAATGGCAATAAACTTGATTTGGGGGCGTCATGGTAGCGAAGCGGGTGTGCTTCGCTTTAACAGCGCTGGTTGTGAGATGGAAGTTCGATTCTCTACCACTGTCTGAAGAGACTGTATGTTCTCATTGTATCCACTTGGGTTTCCTCCAGTTTCTACCCACATTCCAAAGATGTACATGTTAGGATTAGTGTGTTGCTAGTATGCTGTAATGTCCATAATCCTTGGTGCATGTTACCCCTTCATAGATGCTGCCTGACCTGCTAAATTCCTGAAGAATCTCTTGTGCTCAGGAACTCCTCGGCTTGGACTTTCGATTTCAAAAGTTTTTGACTCGGTTGAGAGTCGTTCATTCAGTGCATTCATTGCAAATTTGATTTCCCTGTAGAAACCAGTTGTCTTGCATCTATTTCATGACTGTGTCCAGGTTGTAAAATGAGCTGACAGCTGCTGAACAAACTCCATGCAATACAGTATGATGTCAATCAATGCTATGTTGTCCCAATACTGCTCTCTTAATTATCATCGTCTTGGAAGAAATCCAACAGATATTCTGCTTGAGTGGATCTAATTTACAGGATAGACAGAGAACTTCAGTCTGTATTGCCTCCACCCTAGAGCTAAGGATGTCCATACCAAGATGAAACTGTACCAGAGCTGTGTTCTGTCCACACTCTTGTATGGGTCAGAATGCTGGCGTATGACAGAGTGATCTTGCGAAGCTGTCGTCATTTCGCACCTTCAGCCGCTGGAAGATCCTGCATATTTTCTGACCAAAAGAGGTCTCCAATTGCACCCTACTCCTTCAGTGTCACCAAGAGGACATGGTCACAGTCATCATGAGGAAATGTTGGAGATGGAATGGGCATTGGAGAGAGAGGGGGAGTCCTGGGATCCATTTTGCAAAGATTGTTCGGAGAGGCTGCGGACTCGTTTTGGGGGACTTTGGGGCTCATGTTGCATGTGTTGCTGGATTCTAGTTACTCTTTCGCTGTTCGGTTGGGGTGACCAACATGGGCTTTGCTTTGCCCTGCGGCCTATGATGGGCTAACAGCACAACACTGAACTAAACTAAATTGAATATTACTGGTTTCCTGGGTTGAAGTTCTGTGTTGTCTGTTTGATTTGATTTTTTTTTGCCATTTGTGTAATTTGTTCATTTTTCCCACAGGAGGACGAGTCTCAGAGTTGTATCCTGTATACATAATTTGATAATGCTCTTTGAATGTGCATCTGGACCTTGGAGAATATAGGCCAATTTCCATTTTGCAAAACCTTTCAGTGAAGGCATATTAATGAAATTCAGCATAACACTAAGGGGCAGAAAGCGCTGGTGGGAGTTGTGTACAGGCCACCTAACAGTAGTAGTGAGGTTGGGGATGGCATTAGAAATGCGTGCATTAAAGGAACAGCAGTTATAATGGGTGACTTCAATCTACATATAGATTGGATGAACTGAATTGGTAAGGGTGCTGAGGAAGAGGATTTCTTGGAATGTATGCAAGATGGTTTTCTGAAACAACATGTCGAGGAACCAACTAGAGAGCAGCCCATTCTAGACTGGGTATTGAGCAATGAGGAAGGGTTAGTTAGCAATCTTGTCGTGTGAGGCCCCTTGGGTAAGAGTGACCATAATATGGTGGAATTCTTCATTAAGATTCATTAAGATAGTTAATTGCATTTAAAGATCGCATGGATGAACTACAACAATTGTTCATCCCAGTTTGGCAAAAGAATAAACCAGGGAAGGTAGTGCAGCCGTGGCTGACAAGGGAAATTAGGGATAGTATCAATTCCAAAGAAGAAACATACAAATTAGCCAGAAAAAGTGGCACACCTGAGGACTGGAGAAATTCAGAGTCCAGCAGAGGCGGACAGAGGGCTTAATTAGGAAAGGGAGAAAAGATTGAGAGAAAGCTGGCAGGGAACATAAAAACTGACTGTAAAAGCTTTTATAGATGTGTGAAAAGAAAAAGATTGGTTAAGACAAATGTAGGTCCCTTACAGTCAGAAACTGGTGAATTGATCATGGGGACCAAGGACATGGCAGAACAATTGAATAACTACTTTGGTTCTGTCTTCACTAAGGAGGACATAAATAACCTTCCGGAAATAGTAGGGGACCGTGGGTCTAGTGAGATGGAGGAATGGAGGGAAATACATATTAGTAGGGAAGTGGTGTTAGATAAATTGAAGGGATTAAAGGCAGATAAATCCCCAGGGCTAGATGGTCTGCATCCCAGAGTGCTTAAGGAAGTAGCCCAAGAAATAGTGGATGCGTTAGTGATAATTTTTCAAAACTCTTTAGATTCTGGATTAGTTCTTGAGGATTGGAGGGTGGCTAATGTAACCCCGCTTTTTCAAAAAGGAGAGCGAGAGAAATCGGGGAATTATAGACCAGTTAGCCTGACATCGGTGGTGGGGGAAAATGCTAGAGTCAGTTATCAAAGATGTGATAACAGCGCATTTGGGAAGCGGTGATATCACCGGACAAAGTCAGCATGGATTTGTGAAAGGAAAATCATGTCTGACGAATCTTGCAGAATTTTTTGAGGATGTAACTAGCAGAGTGGATAGGGGAGAACCAGTGGATATGGTATATTTGGATTTTCAAAAGGCTTTTGACAAGGTCCCACACAGAAGAGTAGTGTGCAAACTTAAAGCACACAGTATTGGGGGTATGGTATTGATGTGGATAGAGAATTGGTTGGCAGACAGGTAGCAAAGTGGGAATAAACGGGACCTTTTCTGAATGCCAGGCAGTGACAAGTGGGGTACCCGCAAGGCTCGGTGCTGAGACCCCAGTTGTTTACAATATATATATTAATGATTTAGACGAGGGAATTAAGTGCAGCATCTCCAAGTTTGCGGATGACACGAAGCTGGGCAGCAGTGTTAGCTGTGTGGAGGATGCTAAGAGGATGCAGGGTGACTTGGATAGGTTAGGTGAGTGGGCAAATTCATAGCAGATGCAATTTAATGTGGATAAATGTGAGGTTATCCACTTTGGTGGCAAGAACAGGAAAACAGATTATTATCTGAATGGTGGCCGATTAGGAAAAGGGGAGGTGCAACGAGACCTGGGTGTCATTATACACCAGTCATTGAAAGTGGGCATGCAGGTACAGCAGGCGGTGAAAAAGGCGAATGGTATGTTGGCATTTATAGCAAGAGGATTCGAGTACAGGTAGAGGATTCAAGTACAGGTGCAGGGAGGTTCTACTGCAGTTGTACAAGGCCTTGGTGAGACCACACCTGGAGTATTGTGTGCAGTTTTGGTCCCCTAATCTGAGGAAAGACATTCTTGCCATACAGGGAATACAAAGAAGATTCACCAGATTGATGCCTGGGATGGCAGGACTTTCATTTGAAGAAAGACTGGATTGACTAGGCTTATACTCGCTGGAATTTAGAAGATTGAGGGAGGATGTTATTGAAACAGATAAAATTCTAAAGGGATTGGACAGGCTAGATGCAGGAAGATTGTTCCCGATGTTGGGGAGGTCCAGAACGAGGGGTCACAGTTTAAGGATAAAGGGGAAGCCTTTTAGGACCAAGATGAGGAAAAATTTCTTCACAGAGAGAGTGGTGAATCTGTGAAATTCTCTGCCACAGGAAACAGTTGAGGCCAGTTCATTGGCTATATTTAAGAGGGAGTTAGATATGGCCCCTGTGACTAAAGGGATCGGGGGTATGGAGAGAAAGCAGGTACAGGGTTCTGAGTTGGATGATCAGCCATGATCATACTGAATGGCGGTGCAGGCTCAAAGGGCCAAATGGGCTACTCCTGCACCAATTTTCTATGTTTCTATAACCTTTGAATGTGCCAAAGGTCTTGAGCTGTCTTTTGCAAAGTGTTGGAAGATCCAATCCTTGAATGTAGCACATAGCTCATAGTTTATCAAGCAGTCATGATCCCTGTTCTCTCCAGGGTTTTAATTTTGATTGTTGGCAACAGGCACCTTAAAGCACCTGAATACTTACTATCACTGCTGTTTCAGCAAAATTCTTCAAATCCATTGGCAGGCAAGACAAACCAATATCATAATTCTCTCCCAAGCCAATATACCCAGCACTGATGGTCTTATTACTGTCAGCTCTGTAGCTGGACAAAGTTGTTCATGTTCCTGATGACCAGATTTGTGGAAGGGGCAGATGTTTGCTGGCATCATTGTGGCAGAAGATAACCAGGTGAACAGAGGAAAATAATAAATGATGTTGTCAAAAACTTCTGAAAATGTGTAACATTCCCACAAATTTGTGGGAGTTTTTGGTCCATGATCGCTCTAGGAGCATTGAGGATGACATTGTACTCAGCATCAGTAAGACCAATGAACTATAGTGTACTTCAGAAAGGGTAAGATGAGAGAACACACACCAGTCTTCATTGAGGGATCAGAAGTGGAAAGGGCAAGCAAGTTCCTGGGTGTCAAGTGTTTCTGAGGATTTATCCTGGGCCCAATATATCGATGCAGCTACAAAGAAGGCATGACAGTGGCTATATTTCATTAGGAATTTGAGGAGATTTGGTATGTCATCTAAAACACTCACATTTCTACCGTCAAGAGCGTTCTGACTGTCTGCATCACCATCTGGTGTGGGGTGGAGATGGCTACAACACAGGATTGATATAATCTGTAGAAATTTGTAAACTTAGTCAGCTCCATCATGGGTACTAGCCTCTGTAGTATCCAGGACATCTTCAAGGAATGATGCCTCAAGAAGGTGGCATCCATTATTAATAACCCAGGACATGCCCTCTGTCATTGCTACCATCAGGGAGGAGATACAGGAGACTTAAGTCACATACTCAGTGATTCAGGAATAGTTTCTTCCTTTCCCACTGCCATCCGATTTCTGAATGAGTGAACACTGAACCCATAAACACTGTCTCTCTACTATTTTCCCTTTTTTTTGCACTACTTGTTAATCTTTTTGTTACATATTGCATTGTACTGCTGCCCCGCATAACATCAAATTTTGTGACATATCCCAGTGATTTTAAACCTGATTCTGATTCTGACATTGGAGAACCATTTTGTTCATTCTCTGGAAGCACACAGAAGCTTTACATTAATGATAGAATGAGGATGTATCTTCCAAGTTATCAATACATTACTTGTGAGCATCAATGGCAGAGTCTGCAGATGCTACATTAACCTCATTAGCTTCAAGTGGAAATGCATCATCCTGAATCTTGTGAGAATTGGAAAAAAAATGTTTTTGAAATGTTTTGTTTTGAAAATATTACAATATGAAACTTGGCCCTTTGGCTGAATTTGTCCATGTTTCTTTGGCATTGATACAAGAATTCTGATTTTATGATTAGAGCTACAAGTATTTCATTTCCTCTTCCTTTTTGACCATCCATCTGATCTGTTTCAAACAGCAAATCTACTGCAATCCCTGAACCACCTTGTTCAAGGTTTCCTTCCTCCTCTGTTATCACTTGTAGCATTTTGCTGAAAGCAAATTCCTTTAAGCTATTGGATTTGTCTTAGAAATACTTAGATTGTATCATTCCTTTGCTCACTAAAGCAGTATAAAATCCTTAAAGACCACAAACTACTTTATTAAAAGTTCAAAGTAAATTTATTAACACGTGCAACCCTAAGATTGATTGTCCTGTGGACAAGCGCAATAAATCCATCATCGAATATTATCCATAATAGAATCAATGAAAGACCACACCAATTTGGGTGTTCAACCAGTGCAGAAAAGACAACATTGTGCAAATACAAAAAGCAAGAAGTAATAAATAAATAAATAAACAAACAAACAAACAAACAAACAAGCAATCAATATGGAGAACATGAGATAAAGAGTCCTTGAAAGTGACTCCATAGGTTGTGGGAACATTTCAGTGGTGGGGTGAGTGAAGCTGAGTGAAGTTATCTTCTTTGGTTTAAATTTTGATTGGTTGAGGGGATAATAACTGTTCCTGAAGCTGGTGGTGTGAGTCCTGAAGCTCTTGTACTACCTTCGTGATGCCGGTAGTGAGAAGAGAGCCTGTCCTGGGCGGTGAGGGTCACTGCTGATGGATGCTGCTTTCCTGTGACAACACTTCATGTAGATGTGCACAATAGGTGAGGAGGGCATTACTTGAAATGGAATGGGCTGGATACACTACCATTTTGTAGGATTTTCCATTCAAGGGCATTGATGTTTCCATACCAGGCTGTGATGCAGCCAATCAATATACTCTCCACTGCACATCTATTGAAGTCTGTCAAAAGTTTTAGATGTAAAACAGAATCTTCAGCATGATAGCATTAAGAGAAAAATTGAAAACCACTCTGGCTCTCTGAGCTCACATATAATGCAAAGAAAGCAAGGGTAAGTTTAGACAAAAATTAAAGTACTTTTTTAAAAAAAAAGGTTGAGAACATTGTGTCATATAGAACCATGGAAAAGAGTTTCTCTAAGTTGAACTGTATTGAGTTCACTACAGTTGTACATATTTCCTCAGGCCAGAGGTTGTTATTCAGCCACATTTGTATTCAGAGAAACCATTGAACATCAGGCTTTGGAAGTGTCATGTTCTTTTCAAAATATCTCAATAGTTGCATTTAATGTCAGAGAAATGTATACAATATACATCGTGAAATTCTTTTTCTTTGCAAACATGCACAAAAACAGTAGTGCCCCAAAGAATGAATGACAGTTAAATGTTAGAATCTTGAAGTCCCCTCCCACGCACAAGCAGCAGCAAGGCAACAGCAAAGCAGTTGTGCTGGTTGCACTATATACACTTGTCTGGTATAAAGATTTACAAGTTCAAATCTACAGTGTAACTAATTTCTTTGAAAAGAAATGGAGTTTCAAAATATGTTGAAGTGATGAAATGGTTTTCCCTAAACTTATTTTTGTAACATTTCCCAATTGGGGGAAAGTTTAATCAATTTCCCCCTTTAGCCTAAAGGGAAAAAAAATTTGATTCTGATATGTCAACATAAAAACAGGAAATACTGGGGGTATTTGGCAGTATTATGAAGAGAATCAAAACTGAAGTTAATGTTTCAGCTCACTGATCCTTCATTTGAACTCAGTACAAGAGCAGTCTGTGAAATATTACAGAAATTTGAAGGTCACTGAACTGAGATGTTAACTGTTCCTTTTTCCACAACTGCTGCCTGACCAGCATATCTTGTTTTTTTTCCCCAGATTTCCTCCTTCAACTCAGTTTGCAACAGGGCTGTTATCAACTAATAGAATGAAAGCTGTTTAACCCTTGAGCAACACACCCAAAATGCTGTAGGTCTCAGCAGGTCAGGCAGCATCTATGGAAATGAAGAAACAGTCAATGTTTTGGACTGAGACACTTATTCAGGACCCTTTAATCAATAGATTGATAAACAGATCAGGTTATCTCCTTGACCTCTATACACCCAGGAGGAGGTTTTTAAAAAAAAGTTGTTTAAGATTTTTTGTTTACAGATGTTTGATGTTCAATTGCATGTCATCGTCATCATCATCATCATCTGCAGTGTTGTATGACGTGCTATCAAGGTCTTTAATCTGTCTTTAATCTTAAAAGTTATAGTTCTCTATCCATGCTTATGAATGTTCTTGGCAAAATTTTCTACAGAAGTGGTTTGCCATTGTATTCTCCTGGGTGGTGTCTTTACAAGATGGGTGAACCCCAGCCATTATTAATACTCTTCAGAGGTTGTCTGCCTGGCATCAGTGGTCACATAACCAGGACTTGTGATGTGCGCCATCCATCACCTGCTCTCATGGCTTCACATGATCCTGATCCAGGGGGGCTAAGCAGTTGCTGAACCTTGCACAAGAGTGACCGCAGGCTCATGGGTGGAGGGGGGCGTCTGAAATTATATTTGTGTTCAACTAAACAATTCTGAGGAAGCAACACTTATGGGGGGGAAAACTGTTGCTCGGTATATTTTGAGTGTCTGGAATTGTTTTAATGCAATAGCATGGTGGTAATTTCTGGCAGCTACAGTTTGTGCCAGGTAGACAAAAATCCTGCAGGGCCAGATGCTCAAATTCTCTTGTAATGAGTCACACGAAGCTGATTGTGAGCAAGCACTGATGTGGAGCAATGAGATGTGACCTTGGTTAAAATTAATATGTTGATATTGCAAAGTTCTGTTTTTGGCCCTTTTTAAAATGTTTTGTAAATCATTGTAAAGAAATATAGACCCAAGAGTCTTGCATTTCACTGTGATAATTTGGATGAATTCTTAATCTTAAGAAACAGAATTTATTTTTCCTCACACAATCCATTCTCTGCAATAAAACTTATCCATCACACCTTTACATATCTTGATATGTGATTAGATTTGCCATAATCTAATCAATAATTAATAAGTTGCTTTTTTTCTTTACTTCAGGCATCAGCTTGTAAAACTACTCCATATCAGAACTACTTCCCAAGACAGGTAGAATTGGGTAAGTGTGGAATAGCATTAAGATTATGGTTGTTTAAGAACAAATGATGCCAAACTGGATGGATATTGGTTACTGAGCTTCAGTCATGTGCTGTTACAGTCTGGATAATAAATGTCAGACTAGATGTTGTTTGTCATCTATATCAATGATCAGGATGATAACGTTAACTGGATCAATAAATTTGCGGGTGACACCACGATCAAAGGTGTAATTGACAGCGAGGAAGGCAATCATGCCTTGTGGAGGGATCTGGATCAGCTGGAAAAGTGAGCTGAAAATCGGCTGATGGAATTTAATGCAGACAAATGTAAGGACCAACCAGGGTAGGTCTTACACCGTGAGCAGTAGGGCACTGAAGAGTGTGGTGGAACAAAGGGATCTGGGACTACAGGCCCATAATTGATTGAAAGTTGTGTCACAGGTAGGTAGGGTCATAAAGAAAGCTTTTGGCACATTGGCCTTCGTAAATCAATAAATTGAGTACAGGAGAGGGGATGTTATGTTGAAGTTGTATAAGACAGTAGTGAGCCTAATTTGAGTATTATGTGCAGTTTTGTTCACTTAACAACAGGAAAGATGTAAAAAGAGTACAAAGAAAATTTGGAAGGATTTTGTTGGGATTGGAGGACCTGAGTTGAGGAAAGATTGAATAGGTTAGGATAGTGGTTGCCAACCTTTTTAAGCCCAAGATCCCCCTACCTCGGCCTTAGTGAAAGGCAAGATTGACCTACTAAATCGTTTAGTCGCACGTATACGCACCGGGCAGAAAAGACTGGAAGTAAAACCCCACAACCCAGAAACAGTCTGTCTTTACAAACAGCTTTCAGTAGCTGGAGTATTGCTATATTACTGTTATCTTAATTAGTATTACTTATTTTTATAATGCTCACATTACAACACCTTTAATTCTATGTTTCATTATTTAATTTTATTTCACCACGAAAAATAAGTGAATAAAAATTGACTATTGCAAGCAGTGTGATGACCGGGGCTGAATAAATTTCTGCTAGTTCCCTGAAATTTGGTTCATAACTACAGACAGCCAGTTTGAGACAGTCTGTGAGGTGTCTGTCAGTAAGACAGCTCCTGTACTAAGATTTCATAATTTTCATCTGTTGCAGCACAGTGCCCTCGCAAACCTCCTGACAGACTGAATATTTGAATGAACAGTTTCCTTTGTTAGACTGAATGTTGAATCTGCCAGGTTTTTCAGGTGTTTTGTATTGGTAAGCTGTTACTGAGACACTAGTATAAGTTTCAAGATAATGACACCACTGTTTTTTTGTTTCCCAGTTATTTACATTTGGGGAATGTTGGAATTTAAAGGGGGAGAAGTGTTGTAATGTGAACATTATAAAGATAAGTTAATATAAATTAGGATAATGGTAACATAGCAATTCCGTAGCTTCGCGGCTGCGAGGTTTTACTTCCAGTCTTTTCTACCGCGGTGCATGACGGGGCAGCTATACACAGAAAGCACTGGACAGAAAGAACAAACTAAAACCCCGGAAGCAATCTCTCTTTACAAACAGCTTTCAGCAGCTGGAGTATTGCTATATTACCATTATCCTAATTAGTATTACTTATTTTTATAATGCTCACATTACAACAGTATTTGTGTATTTATTTATTTTTCATTTTTTTCAGGATCTACTGGGAAAGTCTCAAAGATCGACCGGTTGGAAACCACTAGGTTAGGACATAATTCCTTGGAACATAGGAGATGGAGAGGGGATTTGATGGGGGTATACAAAATTATGAGGGGTATAGATAGTGTAAATGCAAGCAGGCTTTTTCCACTGGGGTTGGGAGGGACTACAACTAGAGGTCATGGGTTAAGAGTGAAAAGTTTAAAGGGGTACATGAGGGGAAACAACTTCTCTGAGGGTCTTGAGAGTGTGGAACGAGCTACCAGCACAAATGATGCATGTGAGCTCAATTTCAGAGTTTAAGAGAAATTTGGATGGGTATATGGATGGCAGGGGTGTAGAGTGCTATGGTCCCAATGTAGATTGATGACAGCAGGCAGTTTAAATGGTTCGGCATGGACTAGATGGGCCAAAGATCTGTTTCTGTGCTGTACTCTACTATAACCCTATATGTGTATATATGCAAGTATGCTCAAGTGTGAAGTACAGGGCGCTTTCTGAACCTTGGTGTTTCAACAATGTGCTGTGTGTAAGTATGTAAGACATATATTGTGTAAGACATGGTTTCCATTCAGTGTTTTGGCATGGGGAGGAGGGAGTTGATTGTAAACATTAATTGTCTTTTTATTGCCAATTGAACAACAATGGAGAATTCTTCTCCTTTCCCACGCTGTACTTTTAAAATTAGTTCACTAAAGCCGGGGGTGGGGGGGGTGGGGGGGTGTTGGGCCCAGCTCACCGCTCCCAATGCTGAGGTCATGTGACAATTCTGATTTATTTTTAATGTTCCTTCATGGATCATCGTAGTTAGGTTGTCAGTACGTACTGACAGCCCGCCAATTTTTGTTCACCTTTAATTGAACCTGTCTTTATACTTCATCCTTTCCTAATGAAGAAACCTTTTTAAAAATTTTTCAGTTTTGTTCCAGAAATGCAATTGTAAATTTGCAGGTTTATTGATCACTGGTGGGGAGATATAGCCTTAACAATTGTCTTATGAAATTGCTATTTTCATTCTTGTTGAGGATACTCAGAACCTAACTCTCTGAATCAGTGTTTGTTCACTCTGAGCAGTGGTTTTTTACTTGACATCCAATATTTTTAATTAAAAATCAGTGCAGATGAGGGCAGCAATGATAACAATTTTGTCTCTAAGGACCTCTTCCAATCAAGTTTTTAATGATTGACTATTCAGCATATTATAGCATTTATTCACCACTTAATGATATTTTCCCTTCTGATAAGTTGTTGACCAAGAATTCATTATGTACCAAATGACAACATTGTCATTTATAGCTCGGAGATAAGAAAATCTGTGGATCTTGGAAATCCAAGACACTCATACACTCTAGTGCACTCTCTTGGCCCAAATGTCAAAGGTTTACTCTTTTCCATAGATGCTGCCTGGACTGCTGAGTTCCTCCAGCATTTTGTGTGTTTGTTGCTTAAACTTTATTCCTTTTTATTTCTAGATTTTAAGTAATTTGAAAACATTGCAGTTTGTATGTTATTAACAGTTTTAACAATCCAAGTTGGAATCTAATGATTAAATAGTTAAATTGTGAGCTATGTATCTATTTTCTATCTGTATTTTGTGTTCCACATTTATTGTGGTAGTTAGTCAGTTGGATAGGGGCATGGGAAACGAAGAGTTTTAGTTACGTATTCATGCCTTTGTGTTTAGTTCAGTCTAGCTAAGGAAGTGAGCTAGGGATGATATCATTTTTGTTGGCCACTTAATTACATTTACAATCACTTCAGCTTTCTTCAATGTAATTAAGCAGACTCACTTAAATATGTTTAATATGCCAAGTCTGTTTATTTTGTTATATCCCTAGTTTTAGTTTCATTACTTTTATCACTTCGAGATCATACGTTTTGCGAGTTTCTTAATCAAGGACTGACTGCATTTATTTCTTTTTGGAGCCTTATTGTTATTTGGACTGGAAAGCCCATCATGCAGGAACACCCCCCCCCCCCGCCCTGCTTAGTCTCTGAGCAGTGTTGGTTTGTTTGAGTAGATGCTACACGTACTTTAAGAAAAGCCCAGTTGTTTGCTGAGTTTTATGTCAGTGTGGTGAATGACAAAATAATAAGTCATTGGTGGTGAATTGAAGCTAAGTAGTTTGTGTTGGCCTCCCACTACGTATAGGGGAATTGATGGAACAGTGTGCCTGCAGACTTGAGCTTCAGATTTAGGTTTGAGTAACAATCAGATGCATCAATCATTTATTT
The DNA here is from genome assembly GCF_963921235.1 of Mobula hypostoma. Taxonomy (NCBI): domain Eukaryota; kingdom Metazoa; phylum Chordata; class Chondrichthyes; order Myliobatiformes; family Myliobatidae; genus Mobula; species Mobula hypostoma. The sequence goes on from NC_086117.1 coordinate 59,724,586, forward strand.
TGTTCACAGTACAGTTTCCTCAAAGGAACTGCTATGCTTGCCCACTGTATATCATCCCATTTCATCTGTCTTTTGGTGTATGAATTTTAATGTGTTGGATTTGATTGATAGGTCAAAGTGACCCTCTGACTTCATTTTGAGTTTCACGAGCTTATTGGGAAACTTTATAAAAACACTAAAAGAGTAACATGCACAAGGGAAATGTAAGCTTGAGTCTGTAAATTGCCGTAAATAAATGTCGGTCCATGGCCGATAGAGGAGCAGCACCTTGTATTCTGAAATAACAGAAAACCTATAGATGCTGGAAATCCAAGCAACACACACAAAATGCTGGAGGAACTTAGGAGGCCAGGCAGCATTGATGGAGTAGAGTACAGTCGACGTTTTGGGCCAAGAACCACCTTCAGGACTGGAGGAAAAAAGATTAGAGTCAGAGTTGGAAGATGAGGGGAAGGGGTGATGTAAAGAGCTGGGAAGTTGATTGGTGAAAGAGATACAGGGCTGGAGAAGGGGGGATCTGATAGAGGACAGAAGGTCATGTAAGAAATAAAAGGGGGAGGAGCACCAGAGGGAGGTGATGGGCAGATAAGGAGATGAGGTAAGAGAGGGAAAAGGGAATGGGGAATGATGGGGGGGGGGCATTGCTGGAAGTTCGAGAAGACAATGTTCTTGTATTCTGTCTGGGTAGCCTCCAACCTGATGGTGTGAATATCCTCTTTTCCTTCCAGTAAATAAAATTTCCCTCCCTCTCTCCTCTTCTATTCCCCACTCTGGCCTCTTGCCCCTTGCCTGCCTATCACCTCCCTCTCTGCCGTCTCCTCCTTCCCTTTCTCCTACGGTCCACTCTGCTCTCCTATCAGATCCCTTCATCTCCAGCCCTTTACTTTTCCTACCCACCTGGCTTCAGTACCACCTTTCAGCAATCTACCTTCCCCTTCCCCCAACTTTTTATTCTGGGGTTTTCCCCTTCCTTTTTAGTCCAGGAGAAGGGACTCCTGGAGAATGCTTACAGCATTTTGTGTGTGTATTGCTCTCAATTTCTGGCATCTGCAGAATTTGTTTAAAATTCTAGTTGCATCCAAAATTGTAAATCAAGTGTAAAAATAAATACTAATTGGTGGATTAGATATTTTAAACAAAAGTTAAAGTTAACTATGAATAGGTGACGGTCATCCCTCACAACCTCAACGCCATTGAATTTGATGGGAGCATGTGCATGGTATTCGTCTCTTCCTCCCCCCTCCCCACTACTAAAGTTACTGACCAGCTCATTGTTGACGTTGATGGAAAGGTTGTTCTCATGACACCATGTTACTAAGCTCTCTCCATCTCCTTCTTGTACTCTGACCCATCATTGTTTTAGATACAGCCTCCAATGGTGGTGTCATAGAAACATAGAAACATAGAAAATAGGTGCAGGAGTAGGCCATTCGGCCCTTCGAGCCTGCACCGCCATTTATTATGATCATGGCTGATCATCCAACTCAGAACCCCGCCCCAGCCTTCCCTCCATACCCCCTGACCCCCGTAGCCACAAGGGCCATATCTAACTCCCTCTTAAATATAGCCAATGAACTGGCCTCAACAGTTTTCTGTGGCAGAGAATTCCACAGATTCACCACTCTCTGTGTGAAGAAGTTTTTCCTAATCTCGGTCCTAAAAGGCTTCCCCTTTATCCTCAAACTGTGACCCTTTGTTCTGGACTTCCCTAACATCGGGAACAATCTTCCTGCATCTAGCCTGTCCAATCCCTTTAGGATTTTATACGTTTCAATCAGATCCCCCCTCATTCTTCTAAATTCCAACGAGAACAAGCCCAGTTCATCCAGTCTTTCTTCATATGAAAGTCCTGCCATCCCAGGAATCAATCTGGTGAACCTTCTTTGTACTCCCTCTATGGCAAAGATGTCTTTCCTCAGATTAGGGGACCAAAACTGCACACAATACTCCAGGTGTGGTCTCACCAAAGCCTTGTACAACTGCAGTAGTACCTCCCTGCTCCTGTACTCGAATCCTCTCGCTATAAATGCCAGCATACTATTTGCCTTTTTCACCACCTGCTGTACCTGCATGCCCACTTTCAATGACTTTCAATGTGTCATCTGCTTCTTGTCAGTGGAACTCGAGCAGAATCTGCTGAATAGTTGTGAGTGTGTGTGGGGAGAAGAGTAGGAGGCTGAGGATACAACCTTGTGGAGCACCAGTGATTAGAATAATCATGGTGGAGGTATTGCTGATTATCCTTATTGATTGCGGTCTGTTGGTCAGAAAGTTGAGGACCCAGTTGCAGAGGGAGGCATTAACTCCCAGGGTCTGAAGTTTACTGATGAATTTGCTTGAAATAATAGTACTGAAGGCAGAACTGTAATCCGTAAACAATACTGAGCCTGGGTGTCTTCTCTGTCCAGATTTTCCAGAGATGAGTTTTAATAGAAGTATACAAAATTGAGGGGCATAAATAGGGTAAATGCAAGCAAGGTTTTTACTCTGAGGTTGGGTTGGGACTACAGCTAGAGGTTAAGGGTGAAAAGTTTAAGGAGAACATGGAGAAATTTCTTCACTAAGAGGGTCGTGAGACTGTGGAATAAGCTGTGGCACATGTGAGCTCAATTTCAATATTTGAGAAGTTTGGATAGGTGTATGGATGGTAGGGGTATGAAGGGCTATGGTCCTGGTATAGGTTGATGGGAGTAGGTAGTTTAAATGGTCCGGCATGGACTAGATGGGCCAAAGGGCCTTTTTCTGTGCTGTACTCACCTGTGGCTCCCCGTGGCTGTTTGTATGCGACAGCAGCCACACCCCGGGCAATGGCTTTGACAAGCTGGTTGAACCAGGTGAGGGTAGCCGACGGGTCTCAAACCCTCGGTGAGATAGGAAGTTGTCTATCCCAGCATTTGAAGACAGGCTTCGGCAGACTGAGCGGACGAGACCAATGGGAAGTCCAGCAGTCAAGAAGGGGAACTCTTGCAAGCGTTGTGGAATGTGTAGAGCAGGACAAGACACAAAAGACGTCCTGGTCATCCACTGCACCTAGTCCCATCTCCAGCCGTCTCGACTCTGTCTTGCCACTGGATCCAGATGGGAGTTGAGAAGAGAGTGAGGCTGAGACCGCGCAACTCTCCCTCACTTAAGTCCAAATCACACGCTAGTCTCGACACCATCAAATGGTGTCGAGGTCCTCATCGACGTCGACGATGGACGAACACACACACTTTTCTGTGACTGAGTGATAAGAATGGCATGAATATGATGGGTTGAAAGGCTGTTTCTGTGCTCAATCTATTGAAAACATGTTGTTTTTTTTTCCCCCACCAGTTGTCTTTTTTTGCCTACTTGTGTGACAGGGACAGTATGAACTAGTATTTGGCATTGCAGGCACTTTCTCCTTTAGATAATTTGATTTTTTTTTATTAGAATCTAATATTTGTTTTACTTTTCCTGCGTATGAATGTTTAAGCTGACTTCTGATTTTTTTTAGCACTTCATTTTTAAAAAAAAAACACTGAATTTGACCAGAAATACTGAAACTGGAGATGAATCATTTGAGAGATATTGAAACCATTTAGTCGTAAAATATTACATACCTGAAATCTTGAATTAAGACTGCCCTTTCACTTCACTGGCATGAACTTCTCATAACTGGTGTTTTCTAAGTTGTGCAGATTTATTTATTTATTTTTGAAATTGTAATGGTCTGGGCTGATCAGACCCAAAAGACCAAAACCAATTCAAGTGTCCAGGTGATGTGGTAATAAGTATACAAGCAGAGCAAAGTAACGAGCCTAATTCATTATAAAACAGAAAGGATAAATAAAACCACATTAAATACTATGTGGGAAGTTGCAAAGATTTCAGGGCTCTCAATCTTTAGTCTTCACTTGATTGTTGCTGTCGTTGGGTGACTTAATAGTTGTTGTTGTTAGGGGGGACTCCAATTTCCAACCTGCAAAACCACCCTGGGTCTGTCCTAGGTACTAATTGATCACAATTCCTTGGTCTAGGTGAAGTCCCAAGAACCAGCGAAAGATGTTCCAATAAATAGGGGTTCAATCTCGAAGCATGGTGAAACATGCAAAGACTGATAAACTCTTTGGTCATTAGTTCTCATGCCACTGGTGTCTTGAGGCTAAGAGAGAATCATGCAGCCACTATTAGCAGACGTTTAACAAACATACAGTGTAAGAATCCAGTCGCTATTAACAAACTGACAGTGTTTAACTTGTACAGACACCCTACATGCTGCAACCTCAAAGATTTGGTGTCATTTGGATTTGTTCATACTTTCATCTGATACTTTTACAAAATTTAATACGCCACAGCACAGAGATATAGCATGGTAACAGACGATGAGCCCTCGTCGCCCTATTACACCTATGTGACTAATTAACTTCATAAACGTCATGCCTTTGGAATGTGGGAGGAAACTGGAGCACAGAGGAAACCCACACAGTCACTGGGAGGATGTACAAACTCCTTACAGACAGGTTGCTGGTGCTGTAATTATGCTGCCGTGCTACCCATTGTTTGATAGTATTTGACAATACATACTGTGTCAAATGCTAACTACTTGTAGGACATAAGTTTTAAATAAAATGTGATATATGCAACCTTTGGTTCCTGCAACAATTGTTACTTTGCTATTGCTTTGATTAAACAGTGACATTCGTATATTTTGGCTTGCATGTGGCTTTTTCTGAGCTTTGATTATTTTGTTCATTTTGGCAATATTTAAGTACTTTGCAGCAAAGTCTATCTATTGCTACAGCATGGAGTAGGCCCTCTCAGCCTTTAGAGCCATGCTTCCCCAGCAAGCTCACACTCAGATTAACCCTAACCCTTTAATGGACAATTTACAATGGCCTATTAGCCTACTGACCGGTACATCTTTGGAATGTGGGAGCACCCGGGGAAAACGCATGTAATTCATGGGGAGGACATGCAGAGACTCAGAGAACAGCACTGCAATTAAACACTGAACTCCAGAACGCACTGAGCTGTGATAGCATTGTGCTAACTGCTACACTACTGTAACTCCAAAAATGTTTCTTCATTTATCATTCTCAGAGTTGCATTCTGTTGTCATGAAGAATCTGCCTGTTTTGAGCCCAGTCAGAACTTGACCTTTGAATTTCTTCTACTTGTCATTCTTACTTTTGTCTTCTTTCTCTGGCCTATGTCCAAGGCAATGTTCTTTGTTGAAGTGCCCTTTGAGTCAGCGATGATTCCCGTCAGCTTAGAGTGCAGTTCCTACAGTTTGGAAACGGGGCGAGTGTGCAGCTGGCAGCTTTGATCGGGAGAGAAAGAGAGTGTAAAGGTCTGCTGCAGTTGAGGAAACGCTGTGAAAGTGTTGTGACTGACTAAATCTGTGCTCCACAGAAGCTGTGACTAGGAAATTATAAAGCAACACACACAGAATACTTGAGGAACTTGGTAGGCCGGGCAGCATCTATGGAAAAGAGAAAACAGTTGATGTTTCAGCCTGAGACACTTCATCAGAACGGGAGAAAGGAGATAAGGTCAGAGTAAGAAGGTGGGGGGAGGGAGGAAGAAATGCAAAGCAGTAGGTGATGAGGTGAAACGGATTGAGGGGTGGAGTGAAGTAAAGAGCTGGGAAGTTGATAAAAGAGATAAAGGGCTGGCGAAGGGGAAATCTGACGAGAGGATGGCAGGCCATGGAAGAAAGTGAAGGGGCAGGGAGGTAATGGACTGGCTGGAAGATGAGGTGAGAAAAGGGAATGGTGAGAGAGAATAGTGGGGGCATTACCAGAAGTTCATTAAGTCAATGTTCATACCATCAGCTTAGAGGCTACCTAGGTGGAATATAAGGTGTTGCTCCTGCAACTGATGTGTGACCTCAACACAGCCGTAGAGGAGGCCATGGACTGACATGTTGGAATGGGAAGTTGAATTAAAATGGGTGGCCACTGGGAAATCCCACTTTTTCTGGTAGGTGCTCGGCAGCACAGTCTCACAGTCTACGTCTCTGCAATATAAAGGAGGCCACACTGGGAGCACTGGATACAGTAGATGACCCAATAAACTCACAGGTGAAGTGTTGCCTCACTTGGAAGGACTGTTTGTGGCCCTGAATGTTAGTGAGGGAGGAGGTGTATGAGCAGGTGTAGCACTTGTTCCAAGGATAAATACCAGGAGGGAGATCAGTGGGGAGGGATAAATGGACAAGGGAATCATGTAAGGAACGATCCCTCTGGAAAGCAGAAAGGAGTGGGTTGGAAGATGTGCTTGGTGGGATCCTGTTAGAGATGGCAGAAGTTGCAGAGTTATTTGTTGGACATGGAGGTTGGTGGGGTGGTAGGTGTGGACAAGAGGAACCCCATCTTTGGTGGGGTGGCAGGAGGATGGAGTGAAGGCAAACGTGTATAATGAAAGATATGGTGGAGGAAGGGAAGCCCCTTTCTTTGAAGAAGGAGGACTTCTCCTTAGTTCTGGAATGAAAAGACTCATCCTGAGAGCAGATCTGGTGGAGCTTGTGGAATTGTGAAAGGGGGCTGGCATTTTTAACAAGTATCAGGGTGAAAAAAGGTATAGTTTAGGTAGCTATGAGAGTTGGTGAGTTCATAAAAGACATCAGTGAGCCTTCTGTCCACTCCTATCAGATTCTCCTTTCTCCAGCCATTTATCTCTTTTACCAATCGACCTCCCAGCTCTTTACTTCACCCCCCCCACCCCAAACTTCTTACCTGGCATTTCATTATCTTTCTGCAGTTCTGATTTCCAGCATCTGCAGATTTTTCTATTGTTTGTGATAGGAAATATGAAAGTTTTTATTTATTCACTCAGCAAACCTCCGGGGGGGAGGGAGGGGGGCGGGGAGAGTCCCAGAGAATTTCACTCTCCTGACACTGTTTTATACTACTTTAACACAAAGATAAAATTAACTATCATTTCAATTGCTCTGATCACTTACATTAACATTTGAAATATATTTGGATAAATGTGCAGAATTGTATGTTTACAATGGCAACAATCCCTGCTAGCAGGGTTCTTTGAATATGCAATACCAGTGTCTGTTCCGTTCCGAAGGCCTCAGTACAAACTCTAAACATTCAAAATATACCCCCTTTGTTTAGAATGACCATGAGACATAGGAGCAGGATTGGGCCATTTGGCCCATCGAGTCTCTTTTGCCATTTTGTCATGTCTGATCCATTTCTCTCTCAATCCCATTCTCCTGCCTTCTCCCCGTCACCCTTCATGCCCTGATTAATCAAGAACCTATCAACCTCTGCCTTAAATACACCCAGTGACCTCGTCTCCACAGCCATTTATGGCAACGAATTCTACATTTCCCACAGTTGAAGGATGACTCCATGATTATACAAACCCCATTTCCAGAAAAGTTGGGATATTTTCCAAAATGCAATAAAAGCAAAAATCTGTGATATGTTAGTTCACGTGAACCTTTATTTAACTGACAAAAATACAAAGAAAAGATTTTCAATAGTTTTACTGACCAACTTAATTGTATTTTGTAAACAGACACAAAGCCATCTATTCCATAAACCAAATCGTTGATGTACAACGTAAAAAGAAGCGGCCCCAACACTGATCCCTGTGGAACACCACTGGTAATCGGCAGCCAACCAGAATAGGATCCCTTTATTCCCACTCTTTGTTTCCTGCCAATCAGCCAATGCTCTATCCACGTGTGTAATTTTCCCGTGATTCCATGGGCTCTTGTTAAGTAGCCTCATGTGCGGCACCTTGTCAAAGGCCTTCTGAAAATCCAAATATACAACATCCACTGCATCTCCCTTGTCTAGCTTACTTGTAATTTCCTCAAAAAATTGTAATAGGTTTGTCAGGCAGGATTTTCCTTTATGGAATCCATGCTGAGTTCTGCCTATCTTGTCATACGCCTCCAGGTACTCTGTAACCTCATCCTTGACAATTGTCTCCAACAACTTCCCAACCACCGATGTCAAGCTAATAGGTCTATAATTTCCTTTTTTGCTTCTTTGCCCCCTTCTTAAATAGCGGAGTGACATTTGCAATCTTCTAATCCTCCGGAACCATGCCAGAATCTATCGACTTTTGAAAGATCATCGCTAATGCCTCCGCAATCTCCACAGCTACTTCCTTCAGAACACAAGGATGCATTCCATCTGGTCCGGGAGATTCATCTACCTTTAGACTATTCAGCTTCCTGAGTACTTTCTCTGTCGTAATTGTGACTGCGCACACTTCTCTTCCCAACCACCCTTGAGTGTCCGGTATACTGGTGATGTCTTCCTCAGTGAAGACTGATGCAAAATACTCATTCAGTTCCTCCGCTATCTCCTTATCTCCCATTACAATTTCTCCAGCATCATTTTCTATTGGTCCTTCTCACCTGTCTTTTACTCTTTATATACTCAAAAAAGCTTTTAGTATCCTCTTTGATATTATTTGCTAGCTTCCTTTCATAAGTTAATCTTTTCCCTCTTAATGACCTTCTTAGTTTCCTTTTGTAAGCTTTTAAAAACTTCCCAATCCTCTGATACATAGCCTCTACATTGAATTTTTTAAAAAATAAAGTAAGGCAGTCTTGTTTGGAATTTTAATAGAGAATAATTTTGTTCTGACTGATGCAAAACTTCATATTCTCTGTCCTTCTGGAAGTGAATTTGAAGATATTCCATGTGGAGAAAGCTGGGCTGGAAACTTAATTTGATTGCTCACAGAAACTACGTGAGCTCAATATGCTGAATGCATCCTTTCCGTTGTAAGATAGAATATCATTTTACTGTGGTCATAAAACTTCATTTACATCTGAGCAGATCTGGACATTTTAATGTGCAAATGCAGTTTGCTGTCACCGTCTACATAATTCATGTGGTTCCATGAGCCCCATGTAGCTTGGCAGCTCTTGAACTTCACTGCATTTAATACTATGGAGCCTGTTACAATTAAAGACAACTTGTGCAAAGCCAGCCAGAATGTGAACAGTCATATGCTGTGCCATAAACATGGGAGAAGCATTTAATCAGAAAATGTGCGCCTTTCCAAATTCTGTTACTGTGATTAATTTCATAGCATCCTGAACCTTTGGCAGATTGACAGAGGTGATTGTTAATGTCATCCTGGGTGCAAAATGTTTGCAGATAAACTCCATCTTTGAATTATATATAACTGAGTCATTTGATCTCAAGCTTGTGGATTGAGTGGCTTTGGATAAAATCTTCTGCATGTTGCAGAACACTACAGCACAGAGCAGGCCCTTTGGCCCATCTTTCCATGCCAAATTATTTTTCTGCCTAGTTCCATTGACCATAGCCCTTCCATCCATGTACTTATTCATATTTATCCCGCATGTTGAAAGAAAACTCGCATCCATCACTTCTGCTGGCAGCTCGTTCCACACTCTCACCACCTTCTGAGCGAAGAGACTCCCCTCTGTCCGCCAGGAAAAAATGGTATCTCCCACTGGCTACCCATTTTAATTCCCCTTCCTGTTCCCATTATGATATGTTTATCCATGGCTCCTCTACTGTTGCAAAGAGGCCATGCTCAGGCTGGAGGAACAACACCTTGTATTCCATCTGGGTAGCCTCCAACCTGATGGCATAAATATTGATTTCTTGAACTGGTAATGCGCCCCCACCCCCTCCACCACCACTTCACCATTCCCTATCCCCTTTTCCCTCTGTCACCTTATCTCTCATCTCCTTGTCTGGTGGTCCTCTTTCTCTCTGTGCCCCCTCCTGTTCTTTCTTCCAGTGCCTTCTGTCCTTTCCTATTAGATTTTCCCCTCCCCAACCCTGTACTCTTTCACCAATCAACTTCCTGGCTCTTGACTTCAGCCCCCGCCCACCCCACCCCCCCCAGTTTCACTTCTCACTTTGTGTTTCTCCCCCCACCCCCAACCTTTTAACTTGACTCCTCAACTTTATTTCTCCAATCCTGCTGAAGGGTCACGGCCTGAAATGTCGACTGTACTCCCTTTTTTCCATGGATGCTACCTGGCCTGCTGAGTTCCTCCAGCCTTTTGTGTCTGTTGCTATAAAAATCTGCAGGAATATTTGGTGACGTATCCAGTTCCTATTACTTTTTCTGATCTTCTGACCACGTACCATATCCAGAGGACGGTGCGTGTGTTTGATCAGTCTCGCTTGTTGCTGCCAGAGGATGGTGGGGTGTCTTGGGCAAGGTTGAATTCATATGGTTTGTGGACTAGACCATATCGTTCATGGTCTTGTGTTTCTGGTTGTTTTTTTTTGTTGTTCTTTTGTGAGATTTTGATTAGGTTGGACTGTCTCTGTGGTCTACAGTTAATGAACAACACAGTGCCAAATTGAACTGAACTGAGTTGGAATTGAACATTCTTGAGCTATTTCATTGAGTTTGTGGTTTGATTGTTTTTTTTATTCTGTATTTTTTTCACTTTTTTTTGCCATTTGCGTGATTTGGATTTTTTTTTTGCCTTTTGGGGTTTGATGTTTTTCTTTGAATGGGACTCATGGTTTTCTTTGTTTTGTGGCTGTCTGTGGGAAGATTATCTCAGGGTTATATACTGCATTCATCATTTGATAATGTACATTGGAATGTTTATTCCTGCATCCTTGGGTGATTGAATTCCTTGATGAAGGGGACAAAGGATCGGTGGGACCATTTGCCAATCCTTATGTTTGTCAGAGCATCTAAAAGCTATAAAAATGTTGTCACTGTACTGAGCTGAACTGTACTGAAATATGCCTTTTGTGTTTTGTATTTTGTGTCTTTGCTCTTTTGTTTGTTGCCACTTGAACATGGTCTCGTTTTTATTGTAACTTACTTTGACCTCCAAGGCTGGAGCAGAGGTAGAAGAGGATGTTGCTTGGAATGGGGTGTATTAGCTGTAAGGAGGGTTTGTGTTTGATGGAGTTTCGGAAGCTGGGAGGCTGACCTGTTACAACTGTACAAAATGATGGGAGAAGAAAGTCAATCCTTTTCCCAGGTAGACATCTCAAATACTAGAGGGCACTGGTTTAGGGTGAGAGGAGGGGAAAGATTAGAATGCTTGGTGCCTGGAAAAAGCAACCAAGGGAGGTGGCAGCAACCAATACGATAGCTGTTTCGGAGCATTCAGGCTTACAAGGAATTGGGATGGGGCCATGTGCAGGCTGATTTAATTAATTGGGATTGCATCAAGTTTGGCACAGATGATGGGCCAAAGGGCCTTTCTTGTGCAGTCCTCTGATGTGTTTCAGTTCAAGTTCAAATTGTTTGCAGGCTCTTGTTATTTTGCAGACCAACAGTGGATTCAAGCAAAATGCAGTGACATCCAAGGCGGTTTTGATCCGTGTTTAATTGCCTTGTTTAGTCATTCATCTTAACTTGACCTGAAACTTAAACACGAGAAAGTCTGCAGGTGCTGGAAATTCAAAACGACACCCACAAAATGCTGGAGGAACCTAACAGGTCAGGCAGCATCTGTGGAAAAATAAGACTGTTGATGTCTTGGGCAAAGTCCTGAAGAAGAAACTTCCCAACATCTGCTAAGTATTTTATCAAATGGTATAAAAATGTATTTGTAGAATAGAACAGAACTTTATTGTCATTGCTCAAGATAATGAGATTGTGATATGTCTTCAGTCTGTGCAAAACAGTTACTTACAATGCCTGTGTATGTTAGGGCATATTCCGGACTTGGGGTGTATAGCAAAATATTGACTTCAACTAACTTCAGTGACCAGTCTTTAGGCTTGAGTGTGGACTATAGATTAAATTTTAAATGCAGCTCTGGGCAATAAGTTCCTACAGCTGTGAACAGAAGTTGATTGAAAAACCAAACGATGCTGATTAACAATCACTTTGAGTGTCTGGAGTGTGGGTGCAAAGAAGGTGGTGTGAAAGTTGTATATAATTTAAAAGAAGCATTGTAGATCATTGTAAATATAGAATTGTCCTTTGATCTTAACCATATAAAATGTCATGTAGTATTGGGTCAAGTGGGCCTCTTCCTTCAGAGAATGTCTCATTTTGTCAAATAAAAGATTATTCAAAATGAATGTTAATCAGCATTGTTTGGTTTTTCAATTGACTTCTGTTCACAGCTCAGGGAACCTAATGTCCAGAGCTGCATTTAAAATTTAATCTACAGCCCATGTTCAAGTCTAAAGATTGGTTGCTGAAGTTACTATTTTGCTATACATCCCAAGTCTAGAATATACTCTTAACATACTACAGGCATTATAAATATCTATTTTGCACGGACTGGAGTAGCACAGCAATCTCGTTGTCTTGAGCAATGATGATAAAGTTCTGTTCTATTCTATAATTAAACTTGTACTGTTTGATAAAATTCTTAGCAGATGTTGGGAAGTTTGTTCATGGAACTTAATTTTGTAAAATTGAGTTAAAATTGTGTCTGTTGCTAGACTAGAATAGTTAGTGTTTCAGTACTCCTAGAGCAGTTCCTTCTGTCTTTTCCTTGCATGGACATTTTTATTTGGTATTGCATATTTGATGAATTTTCAAAATTATTGTAGTATTGCCTCAACAGAACAGTTGATTTGACAACTCCTTTTTGTATTATGGAAGTATGTGGTCATTGAACCCAGAAGCTTCTTCTGCAATTGGGGTATGATTTTGCATTTTCTTCCCCATTATTTTCTACGTGGCAAAAATGTTAGCTTTCATTTCCTAATGAAGAATCTCCTTGAAAAAGTTAAATACTACTTGGATAAATGCTTAGTGTTCTAATATGCCTATTTTCCTATTTGCACTGTAAGTGGCATTTTTCCTCAGTCTGTTTTGAATGTTCCATAGGAAACTGAATGGCAGACTATCTTGTCTCTCTGGGACAAAACTGCAGTGGATTGTGTCCACTGCTCGTTGTCAATGGACTGGAGATTTACTGATGGCCTGTGCAAAGGGAATGTTTGATGTTGAAGTGCTGCTTTTGTTGCATGTTGAGAGTTATATTTCTTTCAAGTTGTTCACTGCTTTAAATACAGCTCCTGTCTGAAATCACATTGAAGAAGAGAGACCTGCTTGACATGTTCGAGGTCAGTTTGCTTGTGCTATGGTACTCAGCTTTCCTTCAATGTGTATTTATTTTGCTTTACCTTAATGATACTGTGGTGAGTCAATCTGAACAAATTCTAAGAATGAACAAGTTCTTCCATAGAATGTTGAACAACACAGGAACAGGCTTTTAGCCCCAGAACGTCTGTGTGGACCATGATCCCAAATTGAATTCATCTTGCCTGTCTGCGTGTGATGCCTCCGTCCCTGTTTATTCATGTGGGAGTCTTCGCGTCATTAAACATTTTAATTTGTTGTAGAAACAGATATCACGTGTAGAGTTAGACCATAAGGTATAGGAGCAGAATTAGGCCATTTGGCCCATCGAGTCTGCTCTGGCATTTCATCATGGCTGATCCATTTTCCCTCTAGACCCAATCTCCTGCCTTCTCCCCATATCCCTTCATACCCTGACCAATTAAGAATCTTATTAACCTCTACCTTAAATATACAAAAAGACTTGGCCTCTACAACCACCTGTGGCAACAAATTCCACAGATTCACTACTCTTGCTAAAGAAATTCCCTTCCATCTGCATTATAAATGGATGACCCTCTCTCTCCTCTGGTACTAGACTCTTCCACCATTGGAAACATCCTCTCCACATCCACTCTGAGGTCTTTCAACATTTGATAGGTTTCAATGAGGTCACCCCTCATTTTTCTGAATTCCAGTGAGCAGAGGCCCAGAGCCATCAAATGCTCTTCGTACGACAAGCTGTTCAATCCCGTGCTGTTATTTCATTGAGTAATAAAGCACAGAAACAGCCCCTTTGGCCCTGCTAGTCCCAGTTAGAACGTAGAAATCTACAGCACATTACAGTCCCTTCGGCCCGCATTGTTGTGCCGACCATATAACCTACTCTAGAAGCTGCCTAGAATCTCCCTAACGCATGGCTCTCTATTTTTCTAAGCTCCATGTACCTATCTAAGAGGTTCTTAAAAGAACCTATTGTATTTGCTTTTGTCACCGCTGTTGGCAGTGCATTCCACACACCCACCACTCTCTATGTGGAAAACCTTACCCCTGGCATCCCCTTGATACCTACTAAGCACCTTAAAAACGATGCCCCCTCATGTTAGCCATTTCAACCCTGGGAAAAAGCTTCTGGCTATCCACACAATCAATACCCTCATCTTAAACACCTCTATCAGGTTGCTCCAAGGTGAAAAGGACAAGTTCACTCAACCAGTTACTTGCATTTGGCTCATAAGTCCAATCCCTTACCTCTCCATGTAACTATCCAAATGCCTCAGTGTTGTATTTGTACCCCATCACCCAGAACATGCCATCTTCTCATTACTATTATCAGGAAGGAGGTACACACTCAACAGCTGCTTCGCCTCTGTCAGTTAATTTCTGAATAAACATTGAACCCATGAACACTACCTCCTACTTCTTTATTTTTATTTTTTACTTTAATTCATGTTTTTTCTATTATGTATTGCATTGTACTGCTACCGCAAAGTTAACAAATTTCACATGTGCTTGTGATATTAAACCTGATTCTGATTCTTGACCACTTCCTCATTTTAAATTTTAACATCTTTTAACAAAAGATCACTGACAACAGCGCATCCTTTCATGAGGCATCTTTTGAACAGAAGCAAAATATATGTCACCACCCAACCAGACGGTCTCCAATGCACCTGAACTCATAGTCACTATTGTGAATGTAAGATCAGTCTTCTGGAAAGTGAACCCATGGTAAACATCTGGTCCAGGTGTGGTGTCCTTGACTCTGTCATTAAGTACTGTGCGTATCAACTGGTAGGGATACTTGCAGACATTTTTTTAAATCACGCCCTGCTTCAGTCTGATTCCCACCTGCTTTAAGAAGACACCATCATGCTGGTACCTAAGAAAATCAAGGTAATATGGCATATCTACTACCACCCAGTGACTGACATCTACTGTAGTGAAGTTGTACTCATTGCTACCATCAGGAAGGAGGTACAGGAGCCTGTAGGCCCACACTCAACAATTCAGGAACAGCTTCTTCCCCACTGCCATTCGATTTCTGGATGGACATTAAACCCATGAACACTACCTCACTACTTTTTTTATTTCTAGTTTTGCTCTACTTTAACTATTTATAAGTTTGTGTGTGTGTATACATATATCCAGTTGCAAGAAAGTTTGTGAACCCTGGTTTTCTGTATTAATTACTCATACGACATGGTCTGATCTTCATCTAAGTCACAATAATAGACAAACATAATCAACCTAAACTAACAACATACAAACAAATTGTACTTTTCATGTCTTTATTGAACACATTGTTTAGTCATTCACAGTCCAGGCTGGGAAAAAGTATGTGAGCCCTTGTATTTAATAATATTAGAACCTCCTTTAACAGCAATAACCTCCTCCAAACGTTTTCTGTAGTTGCTGATCAGATTTGCATAATGGCAAGGAGGAATTTTAGACTATTCCTCCATACAAAACTGTTCTAGTTCATCAATATTTCTGGAATACTTTGCTTATCTTTCTTCCCGGACCTCCTGTCCCATGATCCTCTCATATCCCTTTTGCCAATCACCTGTCCAGCTCTTGGCTCCATCCCTCCCCCTCCTGTCTTCTCCTATCATTTTGGATCTCCCCCTCCCACTTTCAAATTTCTTACTAACTCTTCCTTCAGTTAGTCCTGACGAAGGGTCTCGGCCTGAAACGTCGACTGTACCTCTTCCTAGAGATGCTGCTTGGCCTGCTGCGTTCACCAGCAACTTTGATGTGTGTTGCTTGAATTTCCAGCATCTGCAGAATTCCTGTTGTTTCCCTTTTATGGACTCTCGCTGCCTCAGTAAATCATCAAGCATATTCAAAGACCACACCTTCCCTGGCCAATCTCTCTTCCTCTCTCCCATTGAGTAGAAGATACAAAAGCCTGAAATGACTTAACACCAGGCTTAAGGACAGTTCCCAGTACCATTTGATGAATTCTTGACATCAGTTTACCTTTTTTGGTCTTGCACCTTATTGTCTACCTGCAGGGCAGTTTCTCCATAGTTCTTGCTCTTTTTTCAGATTCAGAATCAGGTTTAATTTCACTGGCCTATGTTGTGAAATTTGTGAACTTTGTGACAGCAGTGTTACTTCTATCCTAGCCTCTCTCCACTGGCTACCAGTATGGCTTAGAATTGATTTTAAGATTCTCCTGTTTGTTTATGAAGCCCTAAATGGGCTGGCCCCCTCCTATATCACAGACCTTCTAACACCTTATTCTACTTCCAGGTCCCTCAGGTCGGCTGACTTTGGGGTTCCTGGCTGTCCCGCAATCTAAATTTAAGTTCAGGGGTGACCTCGTCTCTGCTGTTGTAGCCCCTAGACTATGGAACAGCATTCCCCTCCCTATCAGATCTGCCCCCTCCATTGACTCTTTTAAGTCCAGGCTCAAAACTTACCTTTATTCACTCATGTTTGAATCTTCCTGATGTGGCTGATTTTTGGCTTGTGCCTAGGCTCATGTGTTGTTTATTTTGTGCCTATAAGCTGTGTGCCTTGTTGTTTATATCTGTGTTTCTTGTATTTGTGATTTTAGCTACCTGTTATGGTTTGTACAGCACTTTGGTCAACGTGGGTTGTTCTTAAATGTGCTTTATAAATAAATTTGACTTGACTTGATTGCAATACATAATCAAAGAGGGGACAAGAAACTGAATTATGTTCTAATTCCTGTTCACCCCTGTGAGTGCAGCATTCTTTCCTGCTTTATGTTGGGGAAGCAGCATTGGTGCTGGAGATGCAAAAAGAATAAATAAACTCATCAAAAAGGCTGGATACATCCTTGGTGACAACCCGGACTCTTGAGTTGGTGGAGAGGAGGTCACTAAACAAACTGTTGTCCATTATAGACAATCTAGCATATCCTCCCCACAATCTACTGAATAAGCAGCGGAGCACCTTTTTGAATAAACTCATTCAGCTCTGCTGTCACAAGGATTGTCACAGGAAATCTTTCCTATCAAAAAAAAATGGAAATTTTCCTATCAAATGCAATAAAGAGGTTACCTTCAGGGAGGAGGAGCAATGCCTTGTATTCCATCTGGGTACTCTCCAACCTGATGATATAAATATAGATTTCCTCTTCTGCTGAACAAAATCCCCACCCCCTTCCTCTCATCCTCACTTTCACGTTTACTACTTCCTACTTGCCTATTACTTCCCCCAAGGTCCCCCTCCCACTTCCTTTTCTATTGTCCACTCTTCTCTCTGATCAGATTTCTTCTTCAACCCTTTACCTTTCTCACTCATCTGACTTCCTCTGTCACCTTCCAGCAAGCCTCTTTCCCCTCACCTCACCTTTTAATACAGGCATCTCCTCCCTTTCCTCGAAGTCCTGAAGAAGACTCTAGGCATGACATATTGACCGTTTTTTCTTTTCCATAGATGCCTCCTGACCTGCTGAGTTCCTTGCAAGTGGAACAAGTGCTACACCCGGCCCTACACCACCTCCCTCACTACCACTCAGGGCCTCAAACAGTCCTTCCAGGTGAGGCGACACTCACCTGTGAGACTGTTGGTGTAATCTATTGTAACTGGTGCTCCTGGTGAGTCCTCTTGTATATAGGTGAGACCCGATGTAGATTGGGAGACTATTTCAAGCACCTACACTCCGTCTGCTAGAAAAAGAGGGATCTCCCAGTGGCCACCCATTTTGATTCCACTTCCCATTTTCACTCCAACATGTCATTCCATAACCTCCTCTACTGTCATGATGAGGCCACAGTCAGTTGGAGGAGCAACATCTTCTATTCCATCTGGCCTCCAACCTAATAGCATGAATATCGATTTCTCGAACTTCTGGTAATGGCCTCCCCCTTCTCTAATCACCATCCCCTTTTTCCCTCCCTCTTACCTTTTCCCTCCCTCTTACCTTTTCCCTCCCTCTTACTTTTTCCCCTTGCTTTCTCATTGCCTTCCTCTGGTGCTCCTCCCCCTTTTCCTTTCCTCCATGTCCTTGTCCTCTCCTATTAGATTCCTCCTTCTCCAGCCCTGTATCTTTCACCAATCAACTTCCCAGCTCTTTACTTCACCCCTCTCCCTCTCTTGGTTTCACCTTTCACCTTGTTTCTTCCTTCCCTCCCCCGCCTAGCTTGAGTTCCTCATCGTTTTTCTCCAGTCCTGCTGGAGGGTCTCAGCCCAAAACATTGACTGTACTCTTTTCCATTGATGCTGCCTGGCCTGCTGAGTTCCTCCATTTTGTGCGTGTTGTTTGGGTTATCAGCATCTGCAGATTTTCTGTTTTTGTGATAAAATCCAATAGATTGAACAAACAACCAATGTGCCAAGGAGAAGAAACTGCAAATCCAAAAGTAAAATAAATAAATGAGCTATGTATAATCGAGAAATGAGAAGTATAAATTAATTATAAAAATATTAATTCAGTGTTTGGCATGATAGCATAGTGGTTAGTGTAATACTATTACAGCACCAGCAACCTGGGTTACTTCTTGCCGCTGTCTTGTGAGGAGTTTATACATTCTCCCCATGACCGTGTGGCTTTCCTTTGGGTGCTCCACTAACTTTCCACAGTCCAAAAAATGTATGAGTTAATTGGTCACATGGGTATAATAACGTGCTGTGCTGCCTCTCTAAATAAAATGAAGTCACTTTCCTTTGTCTCTGAATTTGCAGCTTGCAAATCCTCACTGTAATCACTGATGTCTCATATCCTACAAGTCTGATATGGCTTGAGGTCTGGACTCCAGTTCCAGTGACCTGACTGATGTGACTCCATCTGTCACTCGGTCACTTTTGACCTACCACATTCACCAATACTAATTCAAGGTTGAGAGCTGATAGTTCCAGTTGGAATCACTGACTTCAGCAATTAAGATTTGCTTCCAATTTTAATTATCCTGACGAAGGGTCTTGGCCTGAAACGTTGACTGCACCTCTTCCTAGAGATGCTGCCTGGCCTGCTGTGTTCACCAGCAACTTTTATGTGTGTTGCTTCCAATTTTAATGCCTAGTTAAGAATCAGAATCCAAATCAGGTTGGGTAGCACTGGCATATGTCATGAAATTTGTTAACTTTGTGGCAACAGTACAATGTAATACATAATAATAGAGGAAAAAAATGTGAATTACAGTACATTAAATAGTTAATAAGTAGTGCAGAAATAGAAATAAAGTAGTGAGGTAGTGTTCACGGGTTCAATGTCCATTCGGAATCGGGTGGCAGAGGAAGAAGCTCTTCCTGAATCACTGAGTGTGTGTTGTCAGGCTCTTGTACCTCCTCCCTGATGGAGCAATGGGAAGAGGGCATGTCCTGGGTGGTGGAGGTCTTTAATGATGGAAGCTTTCTTTTTGAGACATCGCTCCTTGAAGCTGTCCTGGATGCTCCAGAGGCTAGTGCCCATGATGGAGCTGACGAAGTTTACTAACCTCTGCAGCTTGCTTCATCATTCCTTGTGCTGTAGTGTTCCCCCCCCCCCATATCTGACAGTGATTTAGTCAGTTAGAATGCTGTCCATGGTACATCTGCAGAAATTTGTGAATGTTTTAGATGACATCAAATCTCCTCAAGCTCCAAATGAAATATAGCCACTGTTGTACCTTGTTTGTAGCTGCAGTCTTCTGCTTTCAAAGCAGACAGAGAGCTTGCATTTCTCTAGTTTTAATGGACTCCCTTTTGCTGTTGTTTTGTATGGTGGGGGGTTGTTGGTTCTGCTGGCATGGATTGGGGTGGGGGGGTTGAAACTTTGGCTGCTGCTAGTGCGAAGAGAGAGGGCTTCAGGGATTCAATGTTTCGTGGATGTCTGAAGAGGACGAATTTCAGGTTGTATACTGTATACATGGATATTAAATGTACTTTGAACTTTAACAAGCGTGTTCACAAAACCTGGAGAGAGCTAAACTTTGGAATTATTTATACTTCTCTCTCTTGGCAAGTTTTGGGTGTTGTGTACAAGGAGGGGAAAATCTAAGTTTCCTGCTTGTTTTCACAAACTTCTGGCTGTTGGTTTGTAGTTGGTTATGCAGCTATTTGATTTATTTGGAAGAGGGCCAGCATTAAATCTTTGCATTTTAAAATAAAATTATGTAGATATCCAAATGAGGAAATCTTCAGATGCTGCCTGGCCTGCTGCGTTCACCAGCAACTTTGATATAGTTTAGCTCTGACGTAGGTTTGGAGTCTGCTTCACCAAACACCTCTGCAAAAAGCAGGATCTCCTAGTGCCCACCCATTTGAATTCTACTTCCCATTCCCATTCTGACATGTCAGTCCATGGCCCCCGCAACTGCCATCATGAGGCCACACTCGGGTTGGAGGAGCGACACCTTGTTCTCCATCTGGGTAGCCACCAACCTGATGGCATGAACATTGATTTCTCAAACTTCTGGTAATTCCCCACCCCCCTCGCCTCTCTCCCCCCCCCCACCCATCATTCCCCATTCTTGTTTCCCTCTCTCATGATCTCCTTACTTGCCCATCACCACCTTCTGGTGCTCCTCCCCACTTCTTTCTTCCTTGAGCTTATGTCCTCTCCAATCAGATTCCCCTTTTCTCCAGCCCTGTATCTTTTACATCAATCAACTTCTTAGCTCTTTACTCCACCACCTCCCCCTCACTGGTTTCGCCTTTCACTCACCACCTTGTACTGCTTCCTCACCTCCACCCCACCTTTTAGTGCTCCTTGCTGTCCAGTCCTGATGAAGGGTCTCAGCCTGAAATGTCAACTGTTTACTCTTTTTCATAGATGCTGCCTGGACTACTGAGTTTCTCAGGTATTTTGTGTTTTATATAAATATCTGTTCTGTTACGGTCAAAAGCTAACAAGATTATACTCTTTATCACAATTAATGCTTTCTAGTAGATGTCAGGAAAGTTTAAGATCATTTGAGTTATTCAGGATGCATGGTCATTACAAGAATGGTGGCCTAAATAATGGTGTGGGGGAATTTTATGAAAAATACTCTGTAGTTCATTCCTGTTGATGTGCATTGAAGTAATTTGTGTAAGCACCCTATATGTTGGCATATTACTTTTTTAATTAGTCTTAAGGAGCTCAAAGGTATGTTTAATAACTTAAAATGTTAGGTAGTGTTATAAGGTTTCATTCTTGTCTGGTAGATTAAATTGAGTCATGTTGCTGACTAAGTATATTTCTTTGTTATAATATCTAGGCTATCCCTGTAATTTGGAGAGTAGATTTATAGTACAAATCATTTTAATCATAGCTTTGGGAAGTTAAATGGTGCAACTTGAGTAGATTTAATCCTATTGAGGATAACAGCGGAAGTTGCCATGTGCATATAAAGTTTTTGAGCTTCCTGCAAAGCAAGAGGTGGACTTTTATAGTTGGGATTCATCAAAGTAGAAATTGCTGCTTTTATTTTAAAGTGTGTTATATACAGTTTGTACTTATTGTGCAACAATCTTAGCCATTTGTATATAGTGTGTATATCTTAGCCAGTGTGCCTAAGACTTTCACTCGGTACTATAGTAATTGTATGTATTGCACTCTACTGTTGCCGTTTATATAAAAAAAAATTTCGTGACGTGACTGATGATAAACCTGATTCAGATTTGGGTCTGTTGTGGACTGAGAGTGGGAAGGGGGCAGGAAGCGGAGAATCATCATTGGGAAAAGAGGAAGGGAGTGGAAAGCACCAGAAAGGCATTCTGTAATTATCAGCGCAAACATGAGGAAATCTGCGGATGCTGGAAATTCAAGCAACATACACAAAAAATGCTGATCTTGGCCCGAAACGTCGACTGTACCTCTTCCTATAGGTGCTGCCTGGCCTGCTGCGTTCACCAGCGTTTTTTGTGTGTGTTGCTGTAATTATCAATACTCCATTTGTTTGGAATCAAATGACCTCGGTGTCTCAGGGCTTGATGTGTTTTTGCACTGATGTCTCCCTGCCCCAGCACTCCTCTTTCACCTGTCCCACATCCCTCCCATGGCACTCCACCCTTGCCATTTCCATCGTTTGTTGCCGCCAGATTTATAAACTCGCTCTCTGCTCCATGTTGACAAATATTTAACAAGTACTTGGGCATCCTTGCGATAGATATGTGTCTAAGTCTTTTACTGTATTTGTGAAGTATATGATTTAAAAAATGCAAGATAGTAAGGATAAACCATTTGAATCCAAATTGAAAATGATGTTTCATGTTATGCATTTTAACCAGTTGTGGTTGGATAGATGCTTGTATTCATGGGAAAATATCTATACTTCATTTCTGTTGCTTTTAAGCAGTCCCTCAACATTGAGAACAACTTCCACTCCCATTTTGTAGACTTGTGACTGAGGCCAGTGTGGGGTTGGCATAGTTTCATACAGGTCTTCCCTGTTGATGAACAGTCAACTTGTGTACAGGTTTTGGGTAGAAATGAGTATTTGGGAGACTGGCAGTGTGGATTTGCTGGCTGCAGACATGTTTTGCCACTTGTATTCACAACTTGCAAACTATTTGGGTTAAGAACAGTTAATGGAACTTTGAGGTCTGGGGGTGAACTGCCCATGGGGTAGAAGGTGGCTAAGCAAGTGAATAGCTCATGAATTGTTGTGCTGCTAAAGTGGAGCTTCTGTGCGCTGCTACTGGATGAATTGGACAGACTGAAGTATGATTTGATGTGGTATGGTTGTTGCTGATGGGATCAAGTTGATATTGCCTGTTGGGGCATATACTGGAGTTATGGTATATAGCAAATACTTATTTCAACAGCAACCAGTCTTCAGACCTGAGCATGGATTGCAGATTGAAAGTAAAACGTGGCTCTGAACAATTGCTGTCCTGGAGCTGTATCTTAGGGTTGATTGCAAACCAATACTCAGTTTGACCTCTGGTGCCTGCATATGCTTGAATGCAGCTAATGTAACACTCATTTTGGATGTGTGGAGTATGGTGTGAAGATGGAGGTGTTCGAAAATAATATGTAATTCAAAGGAAGCATTGCAGATACATTATAACCATAGAATTGCCCTGCTGTTACCTTTGATCTTAAACATATAAAAATGTCATGTAATGTTAGGTCAGGCAG
The DNA here is from genome assembly GCF_963921235.1 of Mobula hypostoma. Classification (NCBI taxonomy): domain Eukaryota; kingdom Metazoa; phylum Chordata; class Chondrichthyes; order Myliobatiformes; family Myliobatidae; genus Mobula; species Mobula hypostoma. The sequence continues at coordinate 59,747,591 of NC_086117.1, forward strand.
GCAGGCCTCTTCTTCTGAGAGTGTCTTGAACATGATGCCTACTGCTCATTTTTTGCTGAATAAAGAATTCTATATCCACTAGTTTTGGTGTCTCTCTGATAAATTTGTTCACAGGCACAGCATTGCCCATTTTTATTGCCATTAACAGTGTTTGTGAGCCTGTGTTGGATGTGTTTCAGAAACGCCCACAATGTTTTGAGGTAGGAGTGTGATAATACTGACTTAGTGGCATTGGGGAAATAACTGTTTCCAGGTCAGCATGGGAGAGAATATTGGGATGGTATTTTCTGCTGCTGCTCTCTATCTGGATCGTACAAATGTACAGCTGGAGAATCCATTGATGGTTAATGTACACTCATTGTAATCCTTTGGTAGTGAAGGCAATAGATGTTTAGGCTAAGCACAAGATACTCCAGATACTAGAAATACAAAGCAAAATGCTGGAAAAACTCAGCAGGGCAGGCAGCCTCTATGGAAAAGAGTAAACAGTCAATGTTTCAGGCTGAGACTCTTCTTCAGGACTGAAAGGAAGGGGGAAGACACCTGAATATGAAAATAGGAGGAGGGGAAGGAAGACATCCTAGAAGATGATGGTTGATAGCCCTGAAGAAGGGTCTTGTCTTTGCTTGCCAAGTTCCTCTAGCATCTTGTCGGTTGCTGTAGGCGATAGGTGAAGTCAGGTGGATGGGAAAAGTAAAGGGCTGAAGAAGAAAGAGTTGGAGAGGAGTGGACCATGGGAGAAAAGGAAGAAGCAGAGGCTTTAGGGGATGTGAGGGGAAGAGGTAAGAGGCCAGAATAGAAGCAGAGGAAAAAAATGCTGGAAGGGGAAAATGGTGTTCATTCCATCAGGTTGGAGGCGACAAGACAGAATGAGGTATTGCTCCTTTGCCCTGAAAGTGGTCTCATCATAGCAAGAGACGTTGACCAACATGTTGGCACCGGCAATAGGGATAGGAATTGTTTAGGGTAGTCATTTTATGGCCCTTTGTATAACTAGCTTTTGCTGCATGGCATTATGCCATTTGATTGTTGGAGTGGCACTGAACCACACAACCACAGAATATTCAGCTGGATTCTGAGTACAGTTGGAAAAGTGTAGCTGGGTGAGCAACTTACGCAGAATACGTGATTCTGACCTATTGCTATAGCTCCACGATTGGTGACTTGGCCCAGTTTAGACTGTGGGCACTTGTATGAATGAAGAAAATTATTGGCTACAAGAATGGGTATATAGCAGGGTAACATGAGGCCTAAACCTACTTGAGCTTGTCTTACTATTCCATTTTTGGCAGATTCTATCATCCACTATTTCAAAGACTGAAGTGACCACCACAGTTCTTGTAACGTCAAAGCTCTTTGTTAATGATAAAGGATCTCCATTGTGTTACGTGGCACTGCAGAATGGGAAGTAGGGATTGACTCAGTGCATCTGGCTGCTCAAAATTAAATGTCCTTCAGTCACTCTAAAGTGGGGGTTTCCAATATGGGTCCACAGATCCCTTGCTGAATGGTATTGGTCCATGGCGTAAAAAAGTTGAGAACTCCTGCTCCAGAGGAAGTGCATGTCGTTACATGTTTAAGAGGAAAACTGAATTCAATATGGATGAATAACCCACAGTAAAAGCAGCCAGTTCTAATACAAACAGAGAAATAAGATAGCTGAAACTGTAAAATTTCATTATTGATTTTGGAAGGCTGCAGAGTGTCCAGTGGGAATATAAGGTGCTGTTCTTCAAACTTGTATTGCAAGGGACAAGGGTGGGAGGAAGATGGAGAACGAGATTGATAGGTAGCTGGAAGCTCAACAGGGCCACTCCTGTGAGTGAATGCAGGCTCTCCATAAAATTATCAACCATTCTGTGCAAGTGATTGTTTCTTGGTGGTTAATCATCTCAGCCCCAAAATTTTGCTGCATCAGGTCCTAAGTATTCCAATCATGATTCCATCAGAACTCATCAGAATTAGGTTTAATATCACTGGCATATGTTGTGAAAATTGTCGACTTTACAGCAGCAATGTAATGCGGTACATAATAGAAAAACAATTACAGTAAGCATGTGTATAGATGGATATAGATGTATACATATACATACTCGCGCCCGCACACCTTACACAGACACTTTTAGAAATCTTTTGTATTGATAGCAAGTTTGAAAGGCAGGCTAAGAAGTCAATTGAGGGCAGCTGCAAGTGTAAACTGATAAGACACATTTACTTGGCTTGGTCTATTGGGTATGCAGAAGGAAAAGACCAAAGAAAAATCTGGGTCCCTGATAGACAGGCAAGTGAATGTGTAACAGGGAAATAACAGTGGAAATAAACAACTGTTTTGTGTCTTGGTTGATCTTTCCTAGAAACTGCTGGAAATACCATAAAAAACTAAGTGTTTAGTTAGAATAAGGAACTGAAGGAAATTGATACTAGAAATGATGAGATGCCAAGTTGGTAATTCCCAAAGACTCATTGGTCTATATCCCCGAAGCTTGAAAAAGGTGGCTGCAATGAATACTTTGGAGGTATCATCTTCTACAGATGTTCCGGCAGATTAGTCTGCCAAAGGAGACCCTAGTCTTATAGAAAGGAGATGAAGCGAAAACAGAAAGCTAGCCTGCCAGGTACATGTCAATAGCAGGGAAATTGGACAAAGTTGTAATGAAGGATATAGCAATCATCATTATTATGTGCTGTGTCATATGGCATAGGCAGTCATAGTCTTCCTCTGTCTCTAATCTGTATGCTGTTGTTCTTACTCTTTTCTTTATAAATGACATAGGGCTGCCTCTTGGCAAATTCTTCTACAGAAGTGGTTTTTGCTATCACTGCCTTCTGGGCAGCGTCTTTGCAAGATGGGTGACCCCAGCCATTATCAATCCCCTTCACAAAGTGCTGGAGGAACTCAGCAGGTCTGGCAGCATTCATAGGAAGGAATAAAGAATGAATGTTTCAGGCCAAGATGGGAAAGGAAAGGGGAGGAAGTCAGAATGAGGAGGTGGAGGAGTACTCTTGATTTCCAGCATCTTCAGAACCTCTTGTTGCAGAGGGCAGTGATTCTTTAGAATTTTTCTCAAAGGGCAATGGGGACTTGGTCACTGAATTCGTGTAAACCTGTCTTTGAAAGGTAATTGAGCAAAATGGGACCATGCTAAGTGGAAGATGTTTTGACTCTTCAGATCAACCAATGTATCAGACAAAGCATCAATCATTGCAGTTTTATTTTTAAAGCTCTTTATTATGGTTGGTGGATCTGATCCAGGTTCTCTGGAGCTTTTCTGAGCCTGAGGCTCACGGTTCTCACCCTTACATTGGTAGGTCCCAGATTATTACAGCTCATAATTCTAAAATTGCTTTTGAATATTTTTCTTTCTGAATTTGATGTTTGATGACTTGCCACTATCCAGTACCCATATGTTCTGCCTGCAATCATCAATCCAAGGTTTGTGATTAAAGGACATCTATTCCACTGTTCTGCTTCCATTTTCATGACCATCCAGTGTCTGCAATATCCTACATGACCCACCTCTTATTCAAAATGCAACCGTGGTTTCATGCTCCTCGGTCAGGGAGAGCTTTCTTGCTTCATCCACAGTTAAACCCTGCAAGGAACATTAACCATCTGGTTCAACTTGTGATAGTTGGCTTCTTTTCCTTTCCGTTCTTTTTTACAGATCTACCAGTTAGCTACATGGTTCACAAGATTTTGCTGCCAATCTTGTATTTGAAAGGATATCACAGGGAAAAAAAATTAAGTAGCATGTCTGTTAATTAGGTCTGTTAATTGTCCTCACAAGCAGAGGACATTCAGGTTTTACTGTACATTTTCATTGTGTCCAGCCAATATTTATTTCTCAATCAAGACTTTTTATTAGTTTATCTGTTCATTGATTCCTATGCTATTTTGGAGCTTGGCCAAAATGGCTGTCACGCTTTCTATATTGCAACAATGAATGTGGCAGAAAAGTAATTGTTTATTAGAAACTCTATTTTGGCCACTTTACAATTATTTACTGATGTACAACGTGGAGTAGGCCCATGTGGCGCACTGAGCCGCACCACCCAGCAATACCCCAATTTAATTCTGGCCTAATCACAGGACAATTTACAATGACCAATTATCCCATCAACCTCTGTCTTTGAAACATGGGAGGAAACTGGAGCATGGGAGGGAACGCATGCGGTCATGGAGAAAGCGTACAAACTCCTTCCAGGCAGCAGTGGGAATTGAACCCGGGTCACTGGTACTGTAAAGCATTGTGCTAAGCACTACACTACCGTGCGATGGGAATTGAACCCAGGTCACTGGTACTGTAAAACGTTGTGCTAACCACTACACCAGGGGTCCCCAACCATTTTTTGCACTGCGGACCGGGGGTTGGGGGGGTGGGGTAGGGTTGCCAACGGACAAGATTAGTAGTCAAATACGTTGTGTTTACTCCGAGGAAAAACTACCATGACCATGAAGCCTTGCACGGGCACCTGTGTGCGCATGCGTGTATGTGCCGATTTTTTTCTTCAAATCGTTTTTGGCGATTCTGTTCGGGGGGGTGTTAATCACGACTGGAATATAGGTGATAAGTGGCTAATACACTCAATTTTGTTTCTAAAAGGGTTTATCTAACAAATTTAATATTAAACACACAGCACATATTTTCCTCGCATAAATATAGTGATAAGTCAATTATCAGTGGAGCTTGAAGTAAGTGTTGAACAAACTTCCAGTAGAAGATGGTAGAGGCAGGTTGGGTATTGTCATTTAAAGTAAAATTGGATAGGTATATGGACAGGAAAGAAATGGAGAGTTATGGGCTGAGTGCAGGTCGGTGGGACTAGGTGAGAGTAAGCATTCAGCACGGACTAGAAGGGCAGAGATCGCCTGTTTCTGTGCTGTAATTGTTGTATGGTTATATAAGTCACTTATAAGTGTAGCCCCCCCCCGGCCACCCTCAGGGTTGCTGGGCTCGCTGTCGTCTAGGGAAACAGCCTCAGCCCTGCCAAACTGGGTAATTAGTTTGTGTGGATGCTGTGTGATGTACCCCACCCCACCCAAATAACAGACAATACACCAGATACGATTAAATGATTTACAGTTTATAGATATTACTGGAACTATATAATTAATAGAGAATAAAATATAAAAGGTACGACACTTGTCAAAGTTCAATTTCCTCGTGCACAAAACAGTTGGAGTTCAAGAACCACCACCTTCACCCTGCGACTCCTCGGACCACCTCGACTGGCCGCCTGGGACTAACAGCGGTGTCGACCAGACGCTCCACACGAGTCCGAGTCCGTCTCCGTCTCCTCACCGAACGCCCTCGGGGTCCAACCCTGTTAGCGGACATCACAGCACCTGGTCCATCCTCTGTCTCACTCTCCCGCCTTCTCCCCCAAAACCCCGCGCATACAGTATCTTCAAATACACCAATACCATAACATCTTCTAATCAGTAACGTGATTCAACAAACTGGTAGCGGGAAGGACCTTCTCAGCGTTTAACATAACAAGGAAGCATTCCCAAGAATAACATAACAAAGAAGCCATTTTAAGTTTAACATACAAAAAAGAAAGACCCCGTATATAAGTCAATAGCATCATAACATTTTAAGTAACGTTTGGATACTAAAACCGCAGCTCATATTTTCCCCGTATGAGCATATAAAATCATTGCAACACACACCAATATCACTGAATCAGTGGGAGCCCTGGGCTGAATACTTGTTTTCCTGCAACAAGCCGGTGCCATCGAGGGTTGATGGGAGACAGTGATACTCGAACGGGGTTCCTTATGTCCAGTCTATTCTGAAATTTAGTTTTTGTTGCATTCATTGCAGATATATGTTGGAAATGGAAGCAACCTTTTCAGTGCTTTCGTGGCTATCTCAGGATATTTAGCCTTGACTTTGATCCAGAATGCCGGCAGAGATGTTATGTCAAACATACTTTTCAGCCTGCCGTCATTTGCAAGCTCGAGGAGTTGATCTCCTTCCTGTGCTGACATGGATGACGCGCGGGTAATGACCTTGCATGCGTTCAAGCTCGACAGTGGGAGTGACAGGGAATGAGGAAAGGTGCAGCTGACTCATATCGACAAATCATATTGTTTCCTTGCGGCCTGGTAGAACATGCTTTGCGGCCCAGTGGTTGGGGACCGCTGCACTACACTACCGTGTGATGGGAATTGAACCCGGGTCACTGGTACTGTAAAGCGTTGCCCTAACCACTACACTACCGTGCGATGGGAATTGAACCCGGGTCACTGGTACTGTAAAGCGTTGTGCTAACCACTACACTACCATGTGATGGGAATTGAACCTGGGTCACAGGTACTGTAAAGCGTTGTGCTGACCACTACACTACCGTGTGATGGGAATTGAACCCGGGTCACTGGTACTGTAAAGCACTGTGCTGACCACTACACTACCGTGTGATGGGAATTGAACCCGGGTCACTGGTACTGTAAAGCGTTGTGCTAACCACTACACTACCATGTGATGGGAATTGAACCCGGGTCACTGGTACTGTAAAGCGTTGTGCTAACCACTACACTACCATGTGATGGGAATTGAACCCGGGTCACTGGTACTGTAAAGCGTTGGGCTAATCACTATGCTACCATGCTGCTGCAAAGAAGAACAAAATGTGCAAGTTGTTGAAATTTACATTTATGATTAAAGTTAGATTTATGATTGTGAAGTAGGCATGTAAGAACTAATGATGCTAATATGGTAAATGTATGCTTTGTTTTATCTGTTGTACATGAGAGGAATCATATGCCCTAAATGTTATAATTGCAGTGCAGTACTAGTTTTACATTTTCCTCATCATTAAGATCTTGGCATTTGTACACATCTCTCTACACTGCTCTATGAATCACTGCTGAGCCCAGAAGATGACAATTTCCTGTGGGTAGCAAAGAGAAAGATCTGCAATATTACATACAAACCTTGTATAAATTGGCATCTGAGACCCAACCGATTTCACTTGCGCTTCTACATTCAAATTTTTAAAAAAAGAAATGTTTGACTGCCATGTGCAGTTCCATTTACAGCAATTCCACGTATGTGCCCTGATGTGGCAGGAGACATGTACATGTAAGTGTAGGCAGTTTTTCAAGTGTGTATTACTATCCCAAAGAAATTCCCCAACATCAAAACAGACCAAAAATTTTTTTGGGCGAGGCACAGAGATGATTGTGACCACAAGGCCAGGCCACTGAATATTTTGCAGTAACTAGTATTTGTCATCAAAGGACATTTCAAGCTTTTAAATACAACCCAATTGGTAAGTACTTCACTGGTGTGCACCAGCTACAAAAGGAATTGAACAAACTGCCAAAGTTTGAAGGCTATGAAGTTGAAAAAACATACAGAGCACAATCGTAAAAGCACAAATAACACAACAACCTGACAAGCATTGCCATTCCTTGACTGTTATTGGGGCATTATTCTGGACATTCCTACTTTTTGGACAATGTGGGTGTGTCATCACTTTTAGGATTGCTGCTGTGCAGGGGTTCCCAACTTTTTTTATATACCATTTTAAGCAAGGGATCCGTTGAGCCCCAGGTTGAGAACCCATGATTGTGGCTCACCATTATTGTCTTGGATCTTCTTGCTAGCAAAGCCCGCATCATAGGCTGAATAAGGAAGCTGATCTATTTAATTGTGAAGTTGTGATGAGAACTCTACAGTTCAACATTCTGAGAAATAGAATGAAACCAATTATGCTTTGAGATGTGCCAATCATTGTCCATGGTTCCTGTGGAAAGGCAACATGTTTGTGCTTGAGATTTGTATACCCACAACTAATAAAATTGCATATGGTACTGAATTTAATTTGTGTGCCTTTAATAAAAACCAGCACCAGTGTAGGTAGGTTTTAACTGTTGGTTAAAATTTAATCTGTCTTTGATTCCACTGCAGTGAAAGGTCTATTCAGTGATTTGTTCTGAATGTTTTCAAGCATGCCAGTGGCCTGCAAATACGGAAACTGATTGTCTTTTCATCTTGATTTTAATTTATTTCATTAGCTTTTGTCATGTAAGCATACCATCTTTCTAAATCATTTGCAGTGTTTAGGAATGAAGGAACTGAATTTTCTGAAACTGCTGAGCTTGTATCATAACCACTGAAGATTTATTTATCCATTGCCCTCGCTGTCCCCCCTCCCATGAATATGAAATGGATTTGCCTCAAAGGATCAGCCATTTCAAATGAATACACTGTTAATTATATTGAGGCTATGAACTCTGCAGCCCTTTAATTGAGCACTGTCATTGAGATCAGTAAAAAAAAAATTGGAGAATTCTTAGGCAATTTTGTAATTGTGTTACATTGATTCTCAGAATCAGATATTATCACTGACTTGCATGACATGAGGTTTGTTTTGAAGCAGCGGTACAGTGCAAACATGTAAAAGCTACTATTTTAAAAAAATAATGTACTGTTTATGCACCATTTAGCAATCCTTGCAGAGGAAAGAATCTGCTTCTAATTATTGAGTGTTGGTCTTTAGGGTACAATACCGCTCCCCCTATGGTAGTAATGAGAAAAGGGCATGTCGTGGATGGCGATGGTCCTTCATGATGGATGTTCCCTTCTTGAGATGCATCCTCTTGAAGATGTCTCCAGAGGTGGAAGGGTTGTGCCTGTGATACAACCCTTTGCATGCATTACTAAATGACAATAAAAGAGGACTGCGTGTCTTCATAATCTAATCTAAAAAACCCTCTGCAGCGTTGTGTAATCCTGTACATTGGAGCAGTCATGGTGTGAACAAAGTCACCGGAGATACACTGAAGCTAGTAGTGTTTATTCAGCAAAAATGGACAACAGGCCCCACAGGTCTCATTGTTCTGAGCTGTGTTTTAAATTCAGTCTTTGAAAGCGGAAGGCTGGTTGCTGTTGAAATTAATATGCACCCCAACAGAGCCTCTATCCCAGGCTGTGAAGCAACCGGTAAGAGTGCTCTCCACTGTCCATCTATAAAATTGTGCAAGAGGTTTTAGTGACATACCAGATCTCCTCAAAATATTAAATGGTTAACCACGTTTCCCCTTACTCTCAGCCTCGGTGTTGGAATATCTGATCATTGTAACTGTAGTTTTGTTCAAGTTTCTGAGTTTGGGAAATTTGGGTTACGCAGAGTTCTGCTCATAAACTTATCACTTCATACGTAACGGGTATATTATTCTGGCAGATTGTGTGGTAAATGATGATACAGTGCCATGTATTGTCTTTGGGGATTGAAGCCCTTTTGTTTAAAATTTGGATTTTGATCCGATTTAGTCATTTTGGTAATTTAAAAGAATCTGTAAGTGATCAACATTTGGCATGGTTAAGTGCAACTAAATCAAAATAACATTCAGAAATCTTAATACTGGTTCACCGTGCATTCTGATTTCTGTCATTCTTATAGGCAATCACATATGATTCTCAAAAACCTCATTCAGATTGCTGTAAATCTGATGTGATTGTGGTGTATTGCAAAACGACTTGCCACAGTGCGTATCAGAGTATGTGCAAATCAGCTCTTTTACAAAATGTTTGTTTCCTTTCTTGTAAATCTTCAGTTTCCAAACCTACAGAAACACACAAAATGCTGGAGGAACTCAGCAGGTCAGCCAGTATCTTTGGAAAGGAATGAAAGAAGTCAAAGTTTTGGACTGAGACCTTTCACCAAGACTGGGTCTTGGCCTGAAATATCAAATCTTTATTCCTCTCTGTAGATGCTGCCTGGCCCTTCTGTTGCTCTGGATTTCCTGCAGAATGTCTTGTTTGAGTTTCTTATCCCACTTGCCTTTTACTGCTTTTTCCTCTGCATCCAGCCCACCAAAGACATGTGGGCTCCCCTGAAAGTAACAAATTCTCATATTGCTGACATGGAGTTCTATCAGTGAACATGACAGGTTTTCTCCATTTGATCTTTTTTGTGCCATTAAAACTCCAAAGTTAAATCTCAGTGTGTCTATTGTTAACAGTAATATTTTCATGCTGCAACAGTAAAATAGTGTCTATATATGTAAAATTATTTGGATGAAAGTTAGTGAAATGTAATGCTAAGTATTTAGCCAATTGCTTGGGCCATATTCAAAGGTAGACTGTGAAACTAAGTAATTGCGTGTCGGTGTGAGTGGTGGGAAACATGATATTCTGTAATGATAAACCGCTTGTTTGGAATCAAATTGCTTTGCCTGATGTCTCAGGACCAGTGGCGTATCTAAGGTATGGCAGGTATGCCATGGGCGCCACTTGAAGGGGGTGCCACTGAGCAGTTTCTATTAAAGTCAGGCAAGCCATCCTTGAATAGTGAAAAAAAAAATTTCGTTCGATGTATGATCTGTCTTTGATTATCATGGATGAGAAGCACTAGGATGGCCTTATTTCAGAGCATTGTGTAAGAAAACCATGAAACGTTTCCTCACAAAGAAGGAGGAAAGTGGAGCTGAAGGACAAAAGAGATGAAAGTTGGAGGTGGAGGAAGCCAAGAAGTCGAGGAAGTTCTTCATGCCCTGCTTTGAAAAGCCCGGAACAAGTAGTTCGACACGTTCCATAGTCGCCTGCACCTGCTACAAGTTTGTTAGAATCCGAAGGTGGATCAAGTACAAATGTGTCACAAGCCGAGGAGGAAGTCAAGTCAGCTAAATCCAAGTATGACGAGATTAAGGGTGAGGCTGCCACAGAGAACGTGGACATGACAGGAGGAGAAGATGATGGAGGTGGTGGTGATGAGTTTATTGATGAGATTTTACCTGATGAGATTGAACCTCTTGACACTGACCCTAGTGAACTGGATGGTGTCAAAGAGCCTCGAACTTCTATCATCCACGTACCTATCCAAACTCCTTTTTAAATGTTGAAATTGAGCTTGCATGCACCCCTTGCGCTGGCAGCTCATTCCACACTCTCACCACCCTCTGAGTGAAGAAGTTTCCTCTCATTCTCCTTAAACTTTTCACTTTTCACACTTAACCCATGACCTCTGGTTGTACATGTTCACCCAACCTCAGTGGAAAAAGCCTGATTCAGTTTACCTTCTCAGTCTACCCCTCATAATTTTGTATACCTCTATCGAATCTCCTCTCAAACTTCTACATTTCAAGGAATAGAGTCTTAACCTATTTAATCTTTCCTTAAACTCGTGTCCTCCAGACCTGGCAACATCTTTGTACTCTGTACTCTTTCAACCTTTATTTACATGTTTCCTGTAGGTAGGTGACCAAAACTGCATATAATACACAAAATTAGGCCTCACCAACATCTAAAACAACTTCAACCCATCTCCTGTATTCAATACATTGATGTGCCAAAAGTTTTTTATGACGCTATTTACAACCTGGGGCTCCCTTTGGAGGCTAGTGCCTGTGATGGAGCTAGCTAAGTTTGCAAACTTCTGGAGCTGCTTCAGATCCTGTGACCTCTCCATACCAGACTGTGATGCAACCAGTTAAAATGCTCTCCACAGTACATCTGTAAAAATTTGGTGAACATGGCAGATGACACTCTGGTTTGTTTTGGTTGGATTGAATGAAGTAAGAAAAGGTGTAAGGTCAGGATCAATTCCTGAATCTAGTTTCCAGAGTATATTAATTTTATCTGTCTGATTGTGAATGACATACCAGATGGTTCTTCAGAGCACCACATACACGTTAAAATTCTGATGAACTCCATCAACTGGTGATTGTAGATGTGTGCACAGCTGACAATATCGACTTGTAAATTGGATAGCAGATTGGATGTCAAACACAGATTTGTGTTCCTGAGCCACTTAACCAACAGTTGATTCACCAGCTGTATATTTACCTTGCTAAAAATTTATACAGCAATAATAATTAAATGGAGTGTGGTAAATTTAATTTGTTTTTAGACATCACTGAATTTCAATAAGAGAACCAAACAAGTAATTTAGAATAAATACGGTGGCTTGCTAATTAAATGTGTCATTATTTATTGCTGCAACTCGTAGTCAAAAACTCATAATTTACCAGTTGAAGATTTTGATGTTCTTCTCATGTAAATTACTCTACACCTAATGGATATTCTGCATTCTGTCACCAAATGTGGATCAATGGCTTGTCAGTGTTGAGCTTTCACGTTGTACTACATGCTCCACTTGCAAATTTCTGTAGATTACCATGGAGAGCATTCCAACTGGTTGTACCACCGTCTGGTATGGGGAGGGGCACTGCACAGGATCAAAATAAGCTGCAGAGAGTTGTAAATTTAATCATTTCCATCATGGGCACTAGCCTCTGGATTATCCAGGACATCTTCAAGGCAGTGTCCATCATTAACGACCCCCATCACCCAGGCCATGCCTTGTTTTCATCGCCACCAACAATGAGTTACAGAAGCCTGAAGGCACACACTCATGATTCAGGAACAGCTTCTTCTCTGCCATCCAATTTACAAATGGATATTGAACCCATGAGCACTACCTCATACTTTTTTAAATTTCTGTTTTTGTATGACTTATTTAATGTAATAAAACATATTCAACCCCCCTCCCCCCCCAGAATTTTCATGTTTTATTGTTTTACAACACTGAATCACAGTGGAATTACTTTGGCTTTTTTGACACTGATCAACAGGGAAAAAGAGACTTTGGTGTCAAAGTGAAAACAGATCTCTACAAAGTCATCTAAGTTAGTTACAAATATAAAGCACAAAATAATTGATTGCATAAGTATTCAGCACCCCCCCCCCCCCACAAATCATTGCTGGTACAGCCAAATGGTTTTAGAAGCCACATAATTAGTTAAATGGAGAACTGTTTTTGGAGCAGTCAAAGTGTTTCAATTGATTGTAGTAAAAATACACCTATATCTGGAAGATCCAACTGCTGGTGAGTCAGTATCCTAGCGCAACCTACACCATGAAGACAAAAGAACACTCCAAGCAATTCTGTGAAAAGGTTATTGAAAAGCAAGTCAGGAGATAGATATAAGAAAATTTCCAAGTCACCTTGGAGCACAGTTAAATTAATCATCAAGAAATTGAAAGAATATGGCACAGCTGTAAATCTGCCTCGGGCAGGCTGTCCTCCAAAACTGAGTGACCGTGCAAGAAGGGGACTAGTGAGAGAGGCCACCAAGAGACCTATGACAAATTTGCAGGAGTTACAAGCTTCAGTGGCTGAGATGGGAGAAACTATACATGCAAAAACTGTTTCCCTTAATGCTGCCGCTGGTGAAGCACTGGGGTAGTGGCAAAGAGAAAGCCACTGTTGGGAGAAAAAAAAACTCACATGAAATCTTGGCTAGAGTTTGCCAGAAGGCATGTGGGAGACTTTGAAGTTAGCTGGAAGAAGGTTCTCTGGTCTGGTGAAACAAATATTGAGCTTTTTGACCATCAGACTAAACACTGTTTGGCGTAAGCACATCATGAAAAGCACACTATCCCTACATGACACACACGGTGGTGACCGCATCATGCTGTGGGGGTGCTTCACTGCAACAGGCCCCGGAAGGCTTGTGAAGGTAGAGGGTAAAATGACTGCAACAAAATACAGGGAAATCCTCGAGAAAAACCTGATGCAGTCTGCAAGAGAACTGCAACTTGGGAGAGGATTTGTTTTCCAGCAAGACAATGACCCCAAGCATAAAGCCAAAGCTACACAGGAAAGGCTTAAAAACAACAAAGTTAATGTCCTAGAGTGGCTAAGTTAGAATCCAGACCTCAATCCAATTGAGAATTTGTGACTGGACTTGAAAAGGGCAATTCACTCATGATCCCCATGCAATCTGTCAGAGCTTGCAACACACATCAAAGTTGCTGTGAACGCAGCAGGCCAGGCAGCATCTCTAGGAAGAGGTACAGTAAACGTTTCGGGCCGAGACCCTTCGTCAAAGCTTGAGCAGTTTTGTAAAGAAGAAAGGGGAAAAATTGCAATATCCAGATGGGCAAAGCTGATAGAGACCTATCAAGGCAGTAATTGCTGCCAAAGCTGCTTGGGGGGCGGGGGTGGTTGAATACTTGTGCAATAAATTATTTTGTGTTTTATATTTGTGATTACTTTGAATCACTTTGTAGAGATCTGTTTTCACTTTGACATGAAAGAATTTTTTTTGTTGATCAGTGATTCAGTGTTGTAAAACAATAAAACATGAAAACTTCCAGGGGCATGAATACTTTTTATAGGCACTGTGTGTGTGTGTGTATTCAGATATATACATACACATTTACTGTAATTCTGTTTCTTTTCTCTCTATTTTCATGTATAACTTTGAACTGCTGCTGCAAAGTTAACAAATTTCATGACATGTGATGGTAAACCTGATTTTGATAAACAAAACTGATAAATTTCTTCAAGGAATAAAATCTTGAAGAGCAGCCGGGTTCATTTGATGAAATGAAACTATATTTTTTGTGTTTGGATTAAGAGTTTTATAGGAATAGATCCTTGTTATACTATGTGGTTGCTGTCAGCTTGAGGAGATGAAGATGAAAGGATTCACTTTTTCATATTCACAAAGGCAGTCATTTATAACTTGGTAAATTGAAAAAATGGAATTGTAATTGGTTTTATTGTCACATGATACAGTGGAAAGCTTGCCTTGATGCTGAGATACATACTCTGATGCACTGGGACACATAATCAGTGATGTAACCTGGAGTCATCAGGTATTTTGTCTTTTGGTATCAGGTGACCCAGCCGGGGTTGATCAGGCCCTGGTTTGTGCCCCAGCAGCATTGGTCCACAGGTCACACCTATAGATCCTTAGCCATTTATGGCTCACTCAGCAGCCTCTGTGATGGTCCTGATGACTCTCTTCTATTTTTATACAGATCAAATCATGACCGTACATTGATAACAGTAACAGCCAGCCAGTGGTGCAGTGGTATTTGCACTGCACTTTTGAGGCAAATGGTCCTGTGTTTGAATCTGGCTAGTTCCTTGCACGCTTTCCATCCATGCTGGGGTGAGTGTTGAGCTGGCAACTCAACCTCATAAAACACACAAATGCTACAGAGAAAGCAAGGTTGTGCCCAATGCACCACAAGGTGCGGAGAGCAACAACAAAACAATAACAACGCAGAATAGAGTGCAACAGCTGGAGAGGAAGTACAGTGGAGGTAGTCAGTAAAGTACAAGATTATAAAAAGGTAGATGTGAGGTTGAGTCCATTTTATTGTACTAGGGAACTATTCAGTAATCTTATAACAGCTGTCCTTGAGCCTGGTGGTACATGCATTCAGGCTTTTGTATCTTCTATCTGAAGAGAGAAGAGAGAGAATGCCAGGGGTGGGTGGGATCTCTAATTCCACTGGCTGCTTGTCTGATGCTGTGAGAAGTTTGACAGATTCCATGGAGAGCAGGCTGAGCTGAGGCCACAGCTCCTGCAGCTTGATGTGTTCAAGGACAGAGTAGATGCCATACCAAATTGTAATGCATCTGGATAAGATGCTTTTTGTGGTGTCAATAAAAATTGTTAATAGTTGCTGGTGCTTGAAGATATTTGTTTGGTTTCCTAAAGAAGGAGCTATCACAAGAAAGCCCGTCAGTATCACTGTGAAAGGGTTGAGAGCTTCAGGTTCTTAGGAGTGATCATCAATAGGCTACACTAGTCCAATCAAAGTTCAATGTAACTTTTATCAAGGTTCTTATATGTCAGTATATACAACCCTGAGATTAATTTTTGTGTTGGCATACTCAACAAATTTATGAATAGTAACTATAACAGAATCAATGAAAGTCCACCCAGCTAGGTAATTCAAGCAGAGAACAAAAGACAACAAACTGCAAATACAAAAAAAATTGTTGAAATAGGAGGTAAGCAATAAATACCGAGAACATGAGATGGAGAGACCCTGAAAGTGAGTCCAGTGGTTGTGGAAGCACTTTAATTTTGGGCTAATGGAAGTTGAATATAGTTATCCCCTTTTGTTAAAGAGCCTGTTGGTTGCGGGGTAATAATTGTTCTTGACCCTGGTGTGCAAGTCCTGAGGTTCTTCTACCACCTTCCTAATGGTAGCAGTGAGAAGAGATCATGGCTTTGGTGGTTGGGATCCCTATGATAGGAAGCTGCTTTTTACCCTACTGTTGATGAAGACAGGAGTAAGTAGACATGAGCACCTGCACTGCCCCACCCCCCCTCCAAAGTTAATGACCAGCTCTTTTATTCTGCTGACATTGAGGGAATGTTTGTTGTCATGATACCATGTTACTTAACCATATTGCAACAACAACAGTGTTGGCAAATGAAAAGAATTTCAAGGTTTTAATGTGACGGAAACGGATTTAAAAGAGTGGATGATTGGATATGGAAAGAATCATTTTAATCGCACAATGGAGTGAAATAACTTTTTAAATAAAGAACTATTGCAGATAACTGATTGTAACATCAGAACAGCGTGTTGCTGATCTCTGCTGTCATTGCAGGAGTGACCTGTCTCTCTTGCTGGAGAGCAAGAACCTGTCTGAGCTACCACAGTGCTGGGTAACTCTAGTTTTTGATGGACTTTAGATCAAGGTCTTTTTTGGGGGGTGAGGGCTTTTGCTACTTTGCATGATGGGAGGGGGTGGGTTGGTGCCAATGGAGAGAGTGTGAGGGTCAATGCTTTTGCTGCTACTTGAGAGGGTGATGAGAGGGGGAGGGGGCTTGGGGGTTATGATGTTTCTATCATTTATTCCACGGGGGTTCTTGTTTTGTGGATGTCTGTGAAGAGTAAGAATTTCAGATTTTATATTGTATACTTTTTGTGATATTAAATTGAACCATTTAATTTGAAATTTGACCATTTGAACCATTGACCAGTTGGTTAAGTGCTTTTGAATTTTAATGGAATGATTGAATGTGCAGAAGTATATATTGTGGATTGCTTTGTGGGAACATAGCTGGTTAATTTAGTGTCTATTATGTCAGAGTTCATTTAACAAGAGTTTTGTTAGAGAATAGTTGCCTTGGGACTCCAAATTCCATAAATATTTGTCTTAAAATTTTAGTTTCAGGATGTAAATTGGAGTGTTACTGGGTGTTGAATTTAAGGCAGTGGGGCTGCTCATCTCCAAACCTCCTCCTGATTTAAATTGTTAGTTTGCAGTTACTTCATTGCATATTATTAGATTGTAATTTTCTTCAATTTAAATAACATTTCTTTTATTGTTCGTTTATTTATTTATTGAGATACAGCGCGGAATAGGCGGTTCCAACCTTTGGAGCCTCGCTGCCCAGCACTCGTCAATTTAACCCTAACCTGTCACGGGACAGTTTACAATCCAAGCAACACACAAACTGTTGGAGGAACTCAGCTGGCCAGGCAGCATCTATGGGGAAAAAATGTACAGTAGATGTTTCGGGGTGAATCCTTTGGCAGGACTGGAGGAAAAAAGATGAGTAGATTTAAAAGATGAGGGGAGAGAGAAACACAAGGTGATCATTGACATTGGGAGGCGTAGGGATGAAGTAAAGAGCTGGGAAGTTGATTAGTGAAAGAGATGCAGGGTTGGAGAAGACAGAAAGCCATGGAAGAGAGAAAAGGGGGGGTGGAGCAACAGAGGGAGGTAATGGGGCAGGCAAGAAGATGAAGTGAGAGAGGAAAAAGGGATGGGGAATAGTGAAGGGCGGGGGGTTGGCATTACCAGAAGTTTGAGAAATCGATGTTCATGCCATCAGGTTGGAGGCTACCAGATGGAATATAAGGTATTCCTCCAACCTGAGTGTGGTATCATCATGACAGTGGAGGAGGCCATGGATTGACATATCAGAATGGGACTAGGAAGTGGAATTAAAATGGGTGAGCACTGGCAGATCCCGCTTCTTCTGGCGGATGGAGCACTGGTGCTTGGCAAAATGGTCTCCCAATCTACATCAGGCCTCACTGATATACAGGAGGCCACACAGGGATTACTGGACACAGTATATAACCCCAACAGACTCGCAGGTGAAGTATCACCTAGAAGGGCTGTTTGAGACAGGAATTGAGACTGTAAGCAGGAATTCACACATTTTAAAGCTGAAACATGTAAAAAACTGAAATGAAAGCAAATTGCTGAAACCATCGATTAGGTCATTTACAGTTGGGCTGTTGAGGGTCTGACAATGAAGTGGGATTGAACGTCTTTGATTTCGACTCTGCAGAAATCAAGTCATGGAACAACAAGGGAAAGTGCTTTGACTTGGATTATGTAAGAGAGGATGGTTGTGGCTGTTTGTGGTCAATCAACCCAGACCCAGACCATCACTGTAGACTATTCCCAGGGCTGCGAGTATGGCCCAGCTATATGCAGTCATCTCATGTGTGCTTGATCAGTGGTGAATTGTTCCAGACATAACTTAAGGTTTGAGGTTTGGTTGATTTGATTCCTTCTACAAGTCCTCAATTTAGAAAATAAAAATCCATACCTGCACATAGCAGGTATTGTGAGAATGTCCATGAATTAGTGGCAAGTCATATTTTGCCACATTGGCATGCGGGTGCAAGACTTTGCTAACCACCTGTATTCAATAACAACACCAGCAACTGCAAAGTCCCTGAACATTTCCACAAACTAAAAACTAGATTCAGTAGCAACACTAGTGGGTTACTGGTGCATATCCTTTAGTGTGTGACTTTTCTCATGGCAATGCAAAGTATTTCCCTTAATAGTGGTGCATTGTGATGCAATATTCTCCTCTTGAATGAGTCCAGTTCCAAGCCAAAGCAATCTACCTGATTGGTGTCGCATCCAACAATCTGAGTATCGATTCCCTCACAGCAGTTACAGTGTATGTCTCGAATCCTGTGATCTGACACTAGGAAGGATAAGATTAGCAGGGGATTGCAAGGTCTTTCCTTTCAATTCTTAAAACATCCTGACCTATAAGTATTGCTCACAATGTGAGTGCAAATGAATGAAGGGTTGTAGTCGTGAAACGTCGACTGTTTGTACTTCAGAAATGTTGCCTGATTTGCTGACTTCCTCTAGCATTTTGTGTGCATTACTCTGGATTTCCAGCATCTGTGGAATCTCTTGTGTTCTGGAAAAATTGCTCATTCTGTAAGATTAAGTCATGCTGAGTTGAATTGAGTTACTTGCATCCTTCATATATATGCGGAGTAAAAATCTTTACGTTATGTCTCTGTTCAAATGTGCAATTATAGTAATTTATAATTAATATTATGTACAATAGGATAGTCAATATGACATAGAAATACAGTGGTATCAGTATGAAGCGGTCTGATGACCTGGTGGAAGAAACTATCCCGGAGCCTGTTGGTCCTGGCTTTTATGCTGTGGTACCATTTCCCAGATGGTAACAGCTGGAACAGTTTGTGGTTGGAGTGACTTGGGTCTCCAATGGTCCCTTGGGCCCTTTTTACATACCTGTCTTTGTAAATCTCCTGAATAGTGGGAAGTTCACACTATTGCTGGACTGTCTGCACCACTCTCTGCAGAGTCCTGTGATTAAGGGAAATAAGTTCCCATACCAGGCAGGGATGCAGCCAGTCAGGATGCTCTCAATTGTGCCCCTGTAGAAAGTCCTTAGGATTTGGGACCCATACAAACTTCTTCAACCATCTGAGGTGAAAGAGGCCCTGTTGTGCCTTTTTCACCACAGAGTCAGTATGTACAGAGCACGGGAGATCCTCGGTGATTTGTTATGCTGAGGAACTTAAAGCTGTTTACCCTCTCAACCCCAGATCCATTGATGTCAATAGGGGTTAGCCTGTCTCCATTCCTCCTGTAGTCCACAACTAGCTCCTTTGTTTTTGCAAAGTTGTTGTTTTCTTGAGAGGCTGTTTTCTTGACACCACTGTGTCAGTGTGATGACTTCCTCTCTGTAGGCTGTCTCATTATTTGAGATTAGGCTAGTGTAGTGTTGTCAGCAAATTGGAGGTGTGGGTGGCGACACAGTCATGGGTATACAAAGAGTAAAGGAATGGGCTTGGTACACAGCCCTGAGGGGCACCTGTGTTGAGGGTTAGAGGAGCAGAGGTGAGGGAGCCCACCCTTACCATCTCCCCAATAACACTGCTTCATTAGCAAAATTACTGTGGATCAAACAGGCAGATCACAACTCAGTTGTAACTTTGGCTTTAATGGTGATACCAAAATCCCTGTAAATTAAAATGAAAAGGGAACCGATGTCTTTCCATTATTTTGGGGTGGTATAGAAATAAAATTTTGCTTAATGTACTTGATTCTTTTGAAGCTTAGCACATCTACTTGAAACGATGCCACAGGAAAGCAGCATCCCACATCAGAGACTCTACCACCCAGGACGTGCACTCATCTCACTGCTGCCTCAGGAAGAAGGTACAGAAGCCCCCCTCAACCATCAGGCTCTTGAACCTCGGGATAACTTCACTGAACTTCACTTGTCCCATCATTGAAATGTTCCCACAACCACTTTCAAGGATTCTTTATCTCATGTTCTCGGTATTTATTGCTTATTGTTTTACTTTTTTTTTTGATGTCTTTCTTTTTGTATTTCCACAGTTTGTTGTCTTCTGCATTTGGGTTGAACACCCAAATTGGGCAGTCTTTCATTGATTCTGTTATGGTTATTATTCTATAAGATTTTGGTCATGACTTTTCAAAGCACGTTGGCATTTTTTGCTTCAGTAAAGGAGCTAAAGAAATGGGAAGTTCTAGGTTTCATATAACATAGTTTAACTTTTTGCTTCATTGCAGTTTGCTCGGTATTTTCAAATTGATGTCTTGTGAAGAAGCAGCTGCTTATCTGATTTCAGAGACAATTTGTACAGTGGGGTATGATGCAACTAAGTCCCCAGTGCTGTAATTGAAATATCTATTTCTTGCAAGACACTCCAAGAAACAAATAAATAGTGTTAATCTTTTTTGAGCACTTTCGTAGAAGTATCAAAAAACTGTATACTTTGCAATTATTATTCAAGTTTCCTGAAACAGCTTTCTTGTTAATGTTGAAAAGTGACAACTTGAAAATAAAAACCAAATGCTGTTGAAACTCAGTTCTAATACAGGTCCTGGACCTGAAATGTGAATTTCTCTCCGCAGATGCTGTCTGACATGTTGAGTTGTGCCAGTAGTTAGTTTTTACATGATATTTTCAGCATCTGCAGTTTTAAACAATTTGCCTCATCAGTTGCTTTAAATCTCGCTTTTATGTGTAAATGAAAAATTTTGGGTGGAATATGATACTGTTTACACTTTATGATTTATGTGTTGATAGGACTTTCATTAAGCCCTACTTGGAGACTACTGATTGCTGATTTAAATTGATATGGTTTACCTGGTCCATTTCCGACACCTCCCTCCCCTTTCTTGATCTTTCTGTCTCTATCTCTGGAGACAACTTATCTACTGATGTCTACTATAAGCCTACAGACTCTTACAGCTACCTGGACTATTCCTCTTCCCACCCTGTCTCTTGCAAAGATACCATCCCCTTCTCGCAATTCCTCCGTCTCCACCACATCTGCTCTCAGGATGTGGCTTTTCATTCCAGGATGAAGGAGATGTCCTCCTTTTTTAAAGAAAGGGGCTTCCCTTCCTCCACCATCAACTCTGTTCTCAAACACACCTCTCCCATTTCACGCACATCTGCTCTCACCCCATCCTCCCGCCGCCCCACTCGGAATAGAATTCCCCTTGTCCTCACCTACCACCCCACCAGCCTCTGGGTCCAACATGTAATTCTCCGTAACTTCTGCCACCTCCAGCGGGATCCCACCACCAAGCACATCTTTCCCTCCCCACCCCTTCTGCTTTCTGCAGGGATCCCTCCCTACGCGACTCCCTTGTCCATTTATCCCCCCCATCCCTCCCCACTGATCTCCCTCCTGGCACTTACCCTTGTAGGCGGAGCAAGTGCTACGCATGCCCTTGCACTTCCTCCCTCACCACCATTCAGGGCCCCAGACAGTCCTTCCAGGTGAGGTGACACTTCACCTGTGAGTCGGCTGGGGTGATATACCGCGTCTCCGGTGCTCCCGGTGCTGCCTTCTATATATGGTGAGACCCGACGCAGGCTGGGAGACCATTTCGCTGAACACCTACGCTCTGTCCGCTGGAGAAAGCAGGATCTCCCAGTGGCCACACATTTTAATTCCACGTTCCATTCTGATTCTGATATGTCAAGATGAAGCCACATTCAGGTTGGAGGAACAACACCTTGTATTCCGTCTGGGTAACCTCCTAACCTGATGGCATGAACGTTGACTTCTCTAACTTCTGTTAATGCCCCTCCTCCCTTTCTTACCCCATCCCTTATTTATTTTTAACCCCCCCTTTTTCTCTTTTTTTCTCCCTTTGTCCCTCTCACTATATCTCCTTGCCTGCTCTCCATCTTCCTCTGGGCTCCCCTCCCCCTTTCTTTCTCCCTAGGCTTCCCGCCCCATGATCCTCTCCCTTCCCCAGCGTTGTATCCCTTTTTCCAATCAACTTCCCAGCTCTTAACTCCATCCCTCTCCCTCCTGTCTTCTCCTATCATTTCGGATCTCCCCCTCCCACTTTCAAATCTCTTACCACCTCCTTTCAGTTAGTTCTGCGGAAGGGTCTCGGCCCGAAACGTCGATTGTACCTCTTCCCATAGATGCTGCCTGGTCTGCTGTGTTCCACCAGCATTTTGGGTGTGTTGCTTGTTATGGCTGAAGTTTGGTTCAAAAGCATACAGCTGAGAAATTGAACATTTTACTCTGTCAAATAATAATCATAATCACTATATGTCGTGTCATATGATGTGAGCAATCATGATCTATAGCCATGATTGTTCTTAGCAAATTCTACAGAAGTGGTTTGCCATTGCTTTCTTCTAGGCAGTGTTTTTACAAGAATAATCCAATAATACTTCTATTAATATTTCAATGCCCTCCCATTTACTCCTAACACCTAACAGCATAAAGATCTCTTCCATTCTTCTTTGCTTGTTCATCAAACTCCTTTGGTTGCATCCATTCTCATGGCCTCAACTATTTCTAGTGCATTGAGTTCCACAAGCTCTTTACCTAATGATAACAGCATTTTTTTGCCGATTTCCTTTATTGATTTGTTGGTCAGAGTCCAAAATTGCCTTCTATTTTTGCACATTGCCGCAGTGAGCTGTTACTTTTCACTAAGTACCACAAGGACTTGCCTTTCCAGAGAAAGGAATCACTGTTCATCCATTCCTGAGAGAGAATGTTGCGCTTCTTTTGTTTCACTTGTAAAAATTTTTGCCCTTCAGTCAAAGCCCACTTACAGTGTGGTGTGAGAATATAAACTTCTGTGGCCTTACTCTCTCCACTCCTGTAGCACATCTTGCACTTATACCTCAGATCCTTTTTTTTTGTTCATCTAACACATTTATATTAGAATATAAGTACCTTGTGTTTCTCAACATATTGTGAAATTCATTTGGTAAATTGTGCTCATTTTATGAGTTTATTAATATCTTGGAATTTGTTCTAGTTTTCAGTTGAACACCTAGATAGTTTTGTCCCCAGGTTCCACCAAACATCACCCATCTCACAAATTAGGCATAATTTTTAGATTGTGATTGAAATGCACAAGGCAATTTAAACAAACCTATTTTGGATTTCCCTTCCTGACTATTTTTAGCGATCCCAAACAGCTCAATTAACAATTTTCAGATTGCGATTGCAAAGTATATATCAATTTAAATAGAATCTAAAACAGATCTATTTAGAATTGACTTTTTTTTTGGGAAATGTAGCAGCCATTGACTATTTTTAGTTATTGGAAATGGCTTGATCACTCCCTTCACAAATAAGACAAAATCAGCCCAGAACGTTGTCTGTACTCTTTTTGTTTTCCAAAGATACTACCTGGCCTGCTGAGTTCCTCCAGCATTTTGTGTGTTGCTTGGATTTCCAGAATCTGCAGATTTTCTCTTGTTTGTGATTAAGTGTACCAAACAAGAGATGTTTGGATTGCGGGAGGAAAGCAGAGCACCCAGATGGTCATGGTGAGAAGTACAAACTCCTTACAGGCAGCGGCAGGAATTAAACTTGGGTCGCTTGTACTGTGCTCACCACTGCACTACTATGTGCTTGTACTTGAGTTTTAGTTTTTTTTTTCAAATTTACTTTGTCATGTCCCTCTCAACTGTCTCTTACTCAAATAAATTCATGGGCTGAATAGAGTTGAACTGAGCTCCATAGCCAGGCTGTAGTCCTTAGTACCCACTTCAGTCTTGAGCATACAGGGAGAACCAAATGGATTCATTCCACTCAAGGTGCAAACAGTGAGATGTGGTGAGGCCTCATTAGCAAATAAGCTTTTGGTGGCACCCCACTGAATACCCACTGTTGATGTGAAGTAAGGCTGAGGCTGGAGCCTCAACTCATCTCAAACTCTTCCAGGGCTTTGGACTAATTCAGAGGCATGATCGAGGCTCCACACGGCTGTGAATTTCACCAGTGATTTCAAACTCCATGGCATCATTTATGGGGTGGATTTTGCTCATATTCCTTTGGTCATTACTTTTATTTTAACCCATTGGTAGATTGAGGTGTTCACATTGTCTATCAAACATGATGATTGCACTTTAGGTGCAGTTCATTGATATGAAAATATTCTGGCTTGGGCCGGCTGGTGGCGTAATGACATCAGTGCCGGGCTCTGGAATGGAGGTTCCTGGGTTCGAACCCAGTCGGATCTGCTCCCGAGTACGCTTTCCATCCGTGCCGGGTTGAGTGTTGAGATCGCAACTCAATCTCGTAAAATAAAGGGAAAAATACTGCAAAATGTCTGTGTGAGGAGTGGCTGGCCACACAGTCTCTCCCTCTCTCTCGCTCTGCGCCTTGTCGTCAACATCACACGCCAAAAAAAAAGTAAAGAAAATATTCTGGCTTGTCATAAGGCAGAAAAGGTATTAAGTGAACAGAATGAGTTGTTCATTACCGTAACTAGATGCTTGGATTCGCTTTTCTCAGTGTAGGGGAAGGCTATTTGGCCTGTTGAGTCTGCACTGGCACATAGTGCAATCCCATCCCCACACTTAATTCCCTTGAATCGTGTCCTCTCTCTCATGTCTACCAACCATACCACCACCCCTTCCACAAGCTTCTAAGGGTACTGTTACTCATCTACATAAGGGTAATTTATTTTATTTTTATTGAGATACAGCGCAGAATAGACCTTTCAGCTCCTTCGAACCGCGCCGCCGAGTAATCTCCTGATTTTAATCTGAGCCTAATTATGGCGCAATTTACAGTGACTAATTAACCTACCAACCGGTATGTCTTTAGACTGTGGGAGTAAACCAGAGCATCTGGAGGAAACCCATGCGGTCATGGGGAGAACATACAAACTCTTACAGGCAGCAGTAGGAAATAAACCTGAGTTGCTGGTACTGTAAAGTGCTGTGCTAACCACTATACTACTGTGCCGAATGTAGAAGGCTAAGGGATAACTTTGAGCTCTAAGGTTTTCAAAGGAGTTGGATAGGATTGATTTTCTTTACTGGTCAGTGAGTTGAAGAGCGCAATTTTAGAGAAACTATAGGAGTACTTCATGCAAATAGTTAGAGATAAGTGAAACTCAAAAATAATTTTCAGCTAAATTGATCAAAGAAAAGAACACCAATACATTTTTGCTCAGAAGCATAAAGCCGAAGTCAATGGATGGAATTGAGCTGAAGTTTTAAATGATCGTCTCTATTTCTTAGTTTGTTAAAACACTCCCTTAATATTATGACTATTATGATTAAAGATTATTTAATGTAATTACCAGTACACAAGGCGATCAAAAATTTTACTCCAGATCTGATGCAGCAGAAAAGTTACTATAAAAATACAATAAGTATAAATAGATACACTATCTTGTATGTACAGACTGATTGTATGTCCATAAAGTGACACAAGCGCAGGAGCGTCTGTATACAATCAAATCAGGTTTAATATCACCATAACATGGCGTGAAATTTGTAGTCTTTGTAGCAGCCAAATGCAAATCCAAGAACCCGTATAGAATACATGAAAGACTGCCGATCAGGGTGGCAAACAACCAATGTGCCAAAGATGACAAATTTAATTGAATTGACTTTATTCCTTACATCCTTCACATAAATAAGGAGTAAAAATATGGTTATACATTACTTCTGACTGTGCAAATTATAGTAATTTGTAATAAATTATGTACAGTAAGATATTCAACAGAACAGTCAATATAGTTTAGAAATGCAATTGTGTCAGTCTGATGGCCTGGTGGAAGAAGCTGTCCCAGAGCCTGTTGGTCCTGGTTTTAATGCTGTAGTACCATTTCCTGGATGGTAGCAGCTGGAACAGTTTGTGGTTGGGGTGGCGTGGGTCCCCAATGAACCTTTTGGACCCTTTTTACACTTCTGTCACTGTAAATGTCCTGAATAATGGGAAGTTCATATCCACAGATGCACTGGGCTGTATGTACCCGTCTCTGCAGAGTCCTGCGATTGAGTGAAGTACATTTCCCATACCAGGCAGTGATCCAATCACTCAGGATGCACAATTGTCCCTCTGTAGGAAGTCCTTGGGATTTGGAGACTCATGCCGAACTTCAGCTGTCTGAAGTGAAAGAGGCACTGTTGTGTTTTTGTTTTACCATACAGCCGGTATGTACAGACCAAGTGAGATCCTTAGTAGTGTGTATACGAAAGAGCTTAAAGCTGTTCACCCTCTCAACCCCAGATCCATTGATGTTAATAGGGGTTCGCCTATCTCTGTTCCTCCTGTAGTCCACAACCAGCTCCTTTTGTTTTTGCAACATTGAGGGAGAGGTTGTTTTCTTGACACCACTGTGACAGGGTGATGACTTCTCTGTAGGCTGCCTTGTTATTATTTGAGATGAGGCCAATCACTGTAGTATAATCTGCAAATTAAATTTTTAGATTGGAGCTGTCTGTGGTGGCACAACCATGGCTGTACAGAGGGTAAAGAAGGGGGCGAAGGACTCAGCTCTGGGGGGCTCCTGTATTGAGAGGCAGAGATGAAGGAGCCCATTCTTGGCATCTGCCGGTGACCTGACAAGAAGTCCAGGATCCAGCTGCATGAGGCAGGGTGAAGGCTGAGTTTTCTGAGCTGCTTGTCATGCCTGGAGGGAATTATGTTGTTGAATGCTGAACTGTAGTCCAAGAACAGCATTCTGACATAAGCATCCCTTTTCTCCAGGTGTGTAAGGATGGTGTAAAGAGCTGTGGCTATTACGTCATCTGTTGATCACAATACAAAAGTAAAAAGAAATAATTAATACTAAGTCCTTGAAGCAGGTCCATTGGTTGTGGGAACAGTTCAGTGATGAGGCAAGTGAAATTGAGTGAAGTTTTCCCCTTTGGTTCAAGTACCTGATGGTGGAGGGGTAATAACTGTTCCTGAGAGTCATGAAGCTCCTGTACCAATTTCCTGATGGCAGCAGCACGACCTGGGTGCTGTGGGTTCTGGAGATGGATACTGCTTTTCTGCGACAGTGTTACGTATGGAATTGCTCAATGGTGGAGGAGGTCTTTATCCGTAATGGACTGGGTCATATCTACTACATTTTGTAGGATTTTCTGTGCAAGGTCATTGGTGTTTCCGTAGCAGGCAGTAATGCATTCAGTCAATATACTCTCCAGCACACATCTATAGAAGTAGGCCAAAATTTTAAATATGCTGAATCTTTGCAAGCTTCAAAGGAAGTGGACGTGCTGGGCCTGGGACAGGTCCACTGAAATGATCACACCAAGGAATTTAAAGCTGCTGACCGTCTCTACCTCTGATCCCCTGATGAGGGCTGGCTCATGGACCTCTGGTTTCCTCCTCCTGAGGTCAATAAACGGCCCCTTGGTCTTGCTAACATTGAGTTGAGCGATTGTTGTGGCACCACTCAGCCAGATTTTCAGTCTCAGTCCTATGTACTGATTCATGACCACCTTTGATTTGGCCAATGACAGTGGTGTCTTCAGCAAACTTAAATATGGCATTGAAGCTGTGCTTGGTCACAGTCATAAGTGTAAAGTGAGAAGTGGGAAAAAGTAGAGGGTAAGAGAGGCTTCGGCTCAGAAGAGGTGTCAGTTAAGGTTTCCTTTTTGTTTTTTTTTTCCTCTTATTGTACCATTTAAACGGCTGTGGTGTGTTCTTTGTGCTGGATGTTGGAGAACTGGGAGACCCAGAGTCTCCCTGGGAACTACATCTGCGTGAAGTGTATCCAGCTGCAGCTCCTTGAAGACTGTTAGGGATCTGGAGCAGCAACTAGATGACCTTCGGCATCTACAGGAGAGTGAGGACATAATTGATTAAAGTTGCAGGGAAGTAGTCACCCGAAGGTGCAGGAGGCGAGTAGCCTGGTGACTGTCACAAGAAATGGAAATAGGCAGTTAGAGCAGAGCACCCCTGTGGCCATTCCCCTCAAAAACAAGTATACTGCTTTGGATACTTTTGTGGGGCTGACCTCCCGGGAGAATGCCACAGCAATCAGGTTACAGGCACTGAGCATGGGTCCGTGGTGCAGAAGAGAAAGGGAGAGAAGAAAGGAGCGGTGACAGGGGACTCGAAAGTGAGGGGAACAGAGAGGACATTCTATGGACGTGAATGGGACACCCAGATGGTGTGTTGCCTCCCAGGTGCCAGAATCAGGGATGTCTCAGATTGTGTCCACAACATGTTGAAGAGGGAGGGAGAGCAGCCAGATGACTTGGTACATATTGGTACCAATGAATAGGAAGGAAAAGCAAAGAGTTTTTAGAGACCTAGGTAGAAAGCTGAGAAGCAGGACCTCCCGGGTAGTAGTTTCTGGATTGGTGCCTGTGCCACATGCCAGTGAGGGTAGAAACAGGATGATTTGGCAGATAAGTGTGTCGCTGAGAAGATGGTGTGGGGGCAGGGCTTCAGGTTCTTGGATCATTGGAATCTCTTCTGGTGGAGGTATTACCTGGCATGCCTGAGCCTGAAGGGGACCAATATTCTTGAGCGCAGGTTTGTTAGAGCTGTTGGGGAGGGTTTAAACTAATTTGTCAGGAGTGTGGGAACCGGAGTGAAGGGACTCAGGATAGGACAGATGGTAAAAAGGTAAAGATGGCATGCAGTCAGACTGCCAGGAAGGGCAGGCAGGTGATGGGACTTAGTTGCAGCCAACAGGTTGAGTATTTAAATATTAGGGATGCAGAATCAGAAAGGATAGCAAATACAGTACTCAAGATGTTGTATCTAAATGTGCATAGTATAAGAATTAAAGTGGATGATCTTGTTGCACTATTACAGATTGCCAGGTATAATGTTGTAGCATCACTGAATCATGGCTGAAGTATGGTTGTAGTTGGGAGTTGAATCTCCAAGGTTACATGTTGTATCGGAGGAATAGGAAGGTGGGGTGGCCCTGGAAGGAATGGCATCAAATCAGTAGAAAGATGTGACATAGGATCAGAAGATGTTGAATCTTTGTGGGTTGAGTTAAAAAAAAAATGCAAGGCTAAAAGGATGTTGATGGCAGTTATACATAGGCCTCCCAACAGTGGCTGGGAGGTGGACCACCGATTACAGGTTACCCCGCCATCCGAAGGTAGAGCGTTCCTATGAAACGATTTGTAAGCCGAAATGTCGTAAAGCGAAGAAGCAATTACCATTTGTTAATATGGGAAAATTTTGTGAGCGTTCGCAGACCCAAAAATAACCTACCAAATCATGCCAAATAACACACAAAACCTAAAATAACAGTAACATATAGTAAAAGCAGGAATGATATGATAAATACACAGCCTATATAAAGTAGAAATACTTTTCCACAATCATTACTGCACTGTTCTCCGTGCGAAAATCTCATTGAAACCTTTCGAATGTTGAAAGGCCTAGACAGAGTAGATGTGGAAAGGATGTTTCCTGTGGTGGGATAGTCCAGGACAAGATGGCACAGCCTAAGAATGGAGGGGGTGGTGTCTTTTCAAAACAGACGCAGAGAAATTTCTTTAGCCAATGGATGGTGAATTTGTGGAATTTGTTGCCGCATGCAGCTGTGGAGGCCAGGTGTTTGGGTGTATTCAAAGCAGGGTTTGGTGGATTCTTGATTGGACATGGCATCAAAGGCTAAGAGGAGAAGGCTGGCAACTGGAGTTGAGGGGAAGAGAAAAAGGATGAGCCATGATTGAATGGTGGAGCAGACTCCATGAGTTAGATGGCCTAATTCTGCTCCTATGTCTTATGGTATAAATCATTCTAATACATGTATGTGATTGTGCCCATCAGATGAATTTGACTTGTATGTAATCACCGATAGAATTATGCTGTTCTGAACTAGAGGGCTTGCAACTTTTACAAATATCTTTCTGTCTATAAAACTCCACAGGACGAGAGGTATTTTGTCAGTCATCTTCAGGAGAACACTTAAAACTAAATCATGTTTTTCCATCTCTCCCTCTCATGCCCACCAGTACTAATTCCTTTGTGATGCATGATATTCTGTTCTAGAAATGTAAATTTAGCTGCTAATCCCACATTTTGAATGAACTTTTAAACTGTTTGAACATTCATTCAACACCATCTTTTTGGTTTTGCATCTAAATTCTTCAATAATTATTTTGTAATGTCTATTTGTCTCCTTAGTGGGTGGGGTGGAAATAAGTCTGTACCAAAGGGGGTGTAAGGTGCTCCTTCTCTCCATGCTTGCAGGTCTCTCTAGGTAGGATAATGTGTTATACCTGCTTTGCCCAATCCTCCTGATCAAGGTCATGTGAAGCCATGGGAGTAGGTGATGGATGGTTGTATGAACAGCTGGTGGATATCACAAGTCCTGGTTATGTAGCCACTGACACCAGGGAAACAATCTCTGAAGTGTATTGATAATGGCTGGGGTCACCCGTCTTGTAAAGACATTGCTGAAAAGAAGGCAGTGGCAAACCTGTTCTGTAGGAAAAAAAATTGCCAAGAACAATCATAGTCATGAGACAATGATTATCCATGTCATACCACATAGCATACGATGATAGGTCTCCACTATGTGAACCCAATTTGAATTAATTTTATTGTAAAATTTCCTCAATTAATTGACTTTGGTAAATTAGAATAGTTTCCATTGTTTGAATTAATCAGCATACTAATCCTTGCATTTCGACTGTAGAAGATTGCAGCCATTGTCATGATTTGATTTGTTTATCAGTGCATGAAATGATGCTTATCCCACAATCAAAATGGAAAGACAAATAAAAATGTAATCTTTGCTGTTCTCATGTGAATATATAAAAAGGTGAACATATTTAGAATTTACACATTTTTCATTTGATATAATTTTGTTAAAAACAAGAGATTCTGTAGTCACTGAGAATCCAGAGCCACTCTCAAAATTCACCAGCAACTTTGATGTGTGTTGCTTGAATTTCCAGCATCTGCAGTATTCCTGTTGTCCACTCTCAAAATGTTGGAGGAACTCAGCAAGTCAGGCAGCTTCTGTGGGGGGAAATGAGCAGTCGATATTTTGGGTTGAGAGTCTTCAACATGTTGTGTGCAGTTTTCTTCACCTACCTACAGGAAAGGTGTAAATAAGGTTGAAAGAGTACAGAGAAAATTTACAAAGGCATGACTGGGGCTGGAGGGTCTGGGTTATAAGGAAAGATTAAATAGGTTTGGCCAGACTCAATGGGCCAAATGGCTTACTTCTGCTCCTATATCTTATGGTCTTATTGACTTTATTCCTTGGAACGTCGACGTCTGAGGGGAGAGTTGACAGAATTGAGTGGTGTGGTTAGGGCAAATACAAGCAGACTTTACCCAATGAGGTTGTGTCGGATTACAACCTGTTGTCATGGGTTAAGGATGAAAGTTTGTTTTGGTCACCTACATGCAGGAAACATGTAAATAAGGCTGGAAGAGTAAAGAGAAAATTTACAAGGGTACTGCTGGAGCTGATCGACCCAAGTTAAAAGGAAAGATTAAATGGGTTAGGATTTTATTCCTTGGAAAGTAGAAGATTAAGTTAAAGGGAACATGAGAGGAAACTCTCACCACTCAGAGGGTGGTGAGAGTGTGTAACATGCTGCCAGCATAAGTTTTAGATAGATAGATATACTTTATTGATCCCGAGGGAAATTGGGTTTCGTTACAGCTGCACCAACCAAGAATAGAGCATAAATATAGCAATGCAATAACCACAAAGAATCAAACAACAATATGCAAACTATGCCAGGTGGAAATAAGTCCAGGGCCAGCCTTTTGGCTCAGGGTGTCTGACCCTCCATGGAAGGAGCTGTGAAGTTCGATGGCCACAGGCAGGAACAACCTCCCATGACGCCCAGTGTTGTATCTCGGTGGAATATGGCTGGAGTCCAACAGCAAAAAGTTCAATATCCGGTCTACAAACATGTTCCTCGATCGTAAAATGACCAGGATTGCACCATCCATTGTTAACCAGAACAGCAAGCCCCCAACTCCTTTACGCTTACCGCTCTCAGTGCACTTCTGGTCAGCCTGAATGGTCTGGAAGCCCTCCATGGAAAAGTTTTGGTCGGGTATGCCCTCGTGCAGCCCTGTTTCAGTAAAATAATAACACTGCACTCCCGAAATGTTCTCTAACTCCTGGCTAGCGCCGTCAACGCGTCCATTTTATTACCCACCGAACTCCTCTTCTCCATAAGTCTCTGTTGTCTCGACCTGGTCGTCTTTCCTCACCTTTTTGATCCCCCCCTGCATCCTCTGTGTTTTCCTCCAGATTTCAGCAGGGGTGTCTGCCGCTCTGTTCGCTAAACCGGCTGGCATAAGCGCAATCAGCTGGTCCGTGGAATAAACAATGTGACTATACTGCTGCCCGGCTAATGAGACGTGTCCGAATGTAACTATTTCCAGCACTAAAAACCCAAATAAAACTCTCTCCACCAGCATGTTAGAGAGGGTGCAGCTTCAACGTGTTACTGTGAAAATTGCAACAAGTAACATAAGTTTAAAAAAAAGAAGAAAAAAGTAAGAAAGCTAGTCAGAACGGCTGTAACAGGCTGCATGCATGACTGGCGCATGTGAGCTTGATTTCAACAATTAAGAGAAGTGTGGATAGGTACATGGATGGTAGGGGTATGCAGGGCTATGATCCCAGTGCAGTTTGGTGGGAGAAGGCAGTTTAAATGGTTCAGTATGGACCAGATGGGTCGAAGGGCCTGTGTGTCTATGACTCCACACACAAAAGGTTCTGGCTTCTACCCCTGACTTTCCAATCTTGATGAAGTGCTCAAATGTTGACTGTTTAATCCTTTCCAAAGATGCTACCTGACCTGAGTTCTTCTGGCAATTAGTATGTGTTAACATCTTGTTAAATATGCTTTGGGACACAGTTCAGTTATTGTGCTTAACTAGGACATGTACTGATCATGACTGTCTTGACACTGGCTATCACAATAGGTTACTAAATTTGTTGCTTATTAACTTGGGTGCCAGTTGGCTTTTCCTTCAGATTTTGGCTTGTGTAAAAGTTCTCGTGCAATCAGTGTGCTGAGATACAAATGCTTCAAAGTATTCAAATGGTAATTACCATGAAAGCAAAACATATCCTGAGTGGACCTGGGTGGTGGCGATCTCTGGATTCTGCTTTCCTGCTACAGCATTTCCTGTAGATGTACTCAAATCACTTTTTTTGTGTTTTCAAGACTCTTAAAACTGCCCATTGAAACTGTTCTCATCTTATCTGGAGTATCATTATTTTTATATTAACTCAAACAGTGAACATATTCAAATGCTATGCAAATAGAAACATAGAAAATAGGTGCAGGAGTAGGCCATTCGACTCTTTGAGCCTGCACCGGCATTCGGTATGATCATGGCTGATCATCCATCTCAGAACCCTGTACCTGATTTCTCTCCATACCCCCTGATCCCTTTAGCCACAAGGGCCAAATCTAACTCCCTCCTAAATATAGCCAATGAACTGGCCTCATCTATTTCCTGTGGCAGAGAATTCCACAGATTCACCACTCTCTGTGTGAAGAAGTTTTTCCTAATCTCGGTCCTAAAAGGCTTCTCTTTTATCCTCAAACTGTGACCCCTTGTTCTGGACTTCCCCAACATCGGGAACAATCTTCCTGCATCCAGCCTGTCCAATCCCTTTAGGATTTTATGCGTTTCAATAAGATCCCCCCTCAATCTTCTAAATTCCAACGAGTATAAGCCTAGTCGATCCAGTCTTTCATCATATGAAAGTCCTGCCATCCCAGGAATCAATCTGGTGAATCTTCCTTGTACTCCCTCTATGGCAAGGATGTCTTTCCTCAGATTAAGGGACCAAAACTGCACACAATACTCCAGGTGTGGTCTCACCAAGGTCTTGTACAACTGCAGTAGTACCTCCCTGCTCCTGTACTCGAATCCTCTTGCTATGAATGCCAGCATACCATTTGCCTTTTTCACCGCCTGCTGTACCTGCATGCCCACTTTCAATGACTGGTGTATAATGACACCCAGGTCTCATTGCACCTCCCCTTTTCCTAATCGGCCACCATTCAGATAATAATCTGTTTTCCTGTTCTTACCACCAAAGTGGATAACCTCACATTTATCCACATTAAATTGCATCTGCCATGAATTTGCCCACTCACCTAACCTATCCAAGTCACCCTGCATCCTCTTAGCATCCTCCTCACAGCTAACACTGCTGCCCAGCTTCATGTCATCTGCAAACTTGGAGATGCTGCATTTAATTCCCTTGTCTAAGTCATTAATATATATTGTAAACAACTGGGGTCCCAGCACTGAGCCTTGTGGTACCCCACTAGTCACTGCCTGCCATTCTGAAAAGGTCCTGTTTATTCCCACTCTTTGCTTCCTGTCTGCCAACCAATTCTCTATCCACATCAATTCCTTACCCCCAATACTGTGTGCTTTAAGTTTGCACACTAATTTCCTGTGTGGGACTTTGTCAAAAGCCTTTTAAAAATCCAAATATACCGCATCCACTGGTTCTCCCCTATCCACTCTACTAGTTACATCCTCAAAAAATTCTGAGATTCGTCAGACATGATTTTCCTTTCACAAATCCATGCTGACTTTGTCCGATGATTTCACTGCTTTCCAAGTGTGCTGTTATCACATCTTTGATAACTGACTCTAGCATTTTCCCCACCACCGATATTAGGCTAACCGGTCTATAATTCCCTGGTTTCTCTCTTCCTCCTTTTTTTAAAAAGTGGGGTTACATTAGCCACCCTCCAATCCTCAGGAACTAGTCCAAAATCTAAAGAGTTTTGAAAAATTATCACTAATGCATCCACTATTTCTTGGGCTACTTCCTTAAGCACTCTGGGATGCAGACCATCTGGCCCTGGGGATTTATCTGCCTTTAATCCCTTCAATTTACCTAACACCACTTCCCTACTAAAATGTATTTTCCTCAGTTCCTCCATCTCACTGGACCCTCTATCCCCTACTATTTCCGGAAGATTATTTATGTCCTCCTTAGTGAAGACAGAACCAAAGTAGTTATTCAATTGGTCTGCCATGTCCTTGCTCCCCATAATCAATTCACCTTTTTCTGTCTGTAGGGGACCTACATTTGTCTTAACCAATCTTTTTCTTTTCACACATCTATAAAAGCTTTTACAGTCAGTTTTTATGTTCCCTGCCAGTTTTCTCTCATAATCTTTTTTCCCCTTCCTAATTAAGCCCTTTGTCCTCCTCTGCTGGACTCTGAATTTCTCCCAGTCCTCAGGTGAGCCACTTTTTCTGGCTAATTTGTATGCTTCTTCTTTGGAATTGATACTATCCCTAATTTCCCTTGTCAGCCACGGGTGCACTACCTTCCTTGATTTATTCTTTTGCCAAACTGGGATGAACAATTGTTGTAGTTCATGCGATCTTTAAATGCTTGCCATTGCATATCCACCGTCAACCCTTTAAGTATCATTTGCCAGTCTATCTTAGCTAATTCACGTCTCAGACCTTCAAAGTTACCCTTCTTTAAGTTCAGAACCTTTGTTTCTGAATTAACTATGTCACTCTCCATCTTAATGAAGAATTCCACCATATTATGGTCACTCTTACCCAAGGGGCCTCTCACGACAAGATTGCTAACTAACCCTTCCTCATTGCTCAATACCCAGTCTAGAATAGCCTGCTCTCTAGTTGGTTCCTTGACATGCTGGTTCAAAAAACCATCCCGCATACATTCCAAGAAATCCTCTTCCTCAGCACCTTTACCAATTTGGTTCACCCAATCTACATGTAGATTTAAGTCACCCATTACAACTGCTGTTCCTTTATTGCACACATTTCTAACTTCCTGTTTAATACCATCCCCAACCTCACTACTACTGTTAGGTGGCCTGTACACAACTCCCACCAGTGTTTTCTGCCCCTTCGTGTTATGCAGCTCTACCCATATCGATTCCGCATCCTCCCGGCTAATGTCCTTCCTTTCTATTGCGTTAATCTCCTCTCTAACCAGCAATGCTTCCCCACCTCCTTTTCTTTCATGTCTATCCCTCCTGAATATTGAATATCCCTGAATGTTGAGCTCCTATCCTTGGTCACCCTGGAGCCATGTCTCTGTGATCCCAACTATATCATATTCATCAATAACAATCTGCGCTTTTAATTCATCCACCTTGTTACGAATGCTCCTTGCATTGACACACAAAGCCTTCAGGCTCGCTTCTACAACACTCTTGATATATACGTAGACTCAAGAGGTACGACAGATGCTGGAAATCTAGAGCAATACACACAATGTGCTGGAGCTGCTTAGCAGATCAGACAGCATCTATAAATGGGAATAAAGAGTCGACATTTCAGGGCAAGATCCTTCATCAGGACTGGAAAGGGTGAAAGGTGGGGGAAGGGGAGGAAGAAGTAGAAGATGGCTGGTGATAGCTGAAACCAGGAGAGAAATAAAGCTCTTAAATCGTTTTATTTGTACGCTTGAGATCTAGTGACTACTTGTGGACGGCAAAAAAGAAAACAAAGGAAATTACAACATACATTATTAACAACACTAATGGGTTCTTTTGAGTTTCTTTCTGGCTGCCTGTAAGAAGTATACATTGATACTGTACTTCGAATGCACATGTAACGTAGAGGATTCTTGATATGAGCACAGTGGTTGGGAATGGAAGCTAAATTGGTTTGAGTTTGAACAGTTAATAGGAATAGCTCGTGGTAGTAGCATCCTGCTGGGAGTATAGTTTGGGCATATTTCACTGTTACGCATTTTCCAAAGGCCAGATCCTTGTACCTGAATTCTTCTCGTCTGTTGCGCTGCTGCAGTTTAGGGCAGCAAAGAATATCCTCCATCTCTGGAGGCATTCACAGCTTCCTTCATTGTGTCAGTGGCTTCCTCTCGGTTAATGTTCAGTTATGGAAGTGCCCAGTGGAGTCTCAGGAATACCGTTGCACGTAGATGTAGAAGGATTCTTCATTGCTGTTTCCATAACAGTTCTGTTTGACCATTCAAGGTTATTAGCTCTGAGCTGAACCCCGAAACCTGGAGGACTGATGGACCACTTTTCATCTGGTTTGTACCCTTTGACCTCTGCCGTGGCCGACAAAGCATAAAGCCCTGATCCTAGCCAACATAGCCCTCTGGGTCATTAAGGTATGCAAGACCCCAAGCCCTATAACAAGGTTGTCCTCTTTGAGGTTTGTACCTGAACATTTCATTTGTATTCAGTTGACTCTCTTTCTCATTGTTTCATGTTCTTTCTGGATACAGTGCATGTCCTAGTTTAGGATTCATCTAGGTAACAGGGGTTTCCAACCTTTTTTTGTGCCAAGGACCAATATCATTGAGCAAGTGGCCTGTGGACCTCAGGTTGTGAACAGGAATTGGTAATGAACAGATCATTTCTGGAAATGGCATAGTATTGTTTCATGTTTCTTTTACTGAACTTATCTTAATATGAAAAGAATGCAGCTCCATATCTGTTTGCTTCCTAAGAAGAAACAAGCAACATAAACTAATTCATATTGTGTGTATGTGTGTGTCTGTTTTTTTTATTGTGGCCAAGTCCAGAGCGAAGCTTGAAATGAATGTTAAAAATAATCAGTGCTTTGTCAGCAGCAGCTGGTGATCATCTTGTTGCTGCTTCTCATCGTTCCAGCTCATTTTCTCAAAAATATGTTTGGGTTTTCTGGAAGTGTTTACTAGATTTTGATAATGTATCTATCTTTTCCACAAATGGCCCCTAGGGAATTTGAGCTGGTGGCTACATCTCAGAAGTTAGTGATATTCTTCTTCTGTATTTCATGTTGGCGTTCATTATTTCTGGACGGCAATTACAGAAATGTCTCTGTGGACATTTCCTTTTCAGTTATTGTAAATGTATCATAGATGGGGTGAAAAGAATTGGTTTGGTTGAGTTGTTCAAAGTAAATTTTATTACCAGAGTAAGTGTATGTAAGCACATACAACCCTGAGATTCATTTTCCTGCAGGCATACTCAACAAATCTATGTAACTATAACAGGTCAATGAAAGATCAGCCAGATTGCAGAAGACAACAAACTGTACAAATGCAAACAGAAACAGCAATAAATAATGAAAATGTGAAGAGTCCTTAAAGTGAGATAATTGTTTGTGGGAACATCTCAGTGGACGGGCAATTGAGGCCCTTCTGTTCAAGAGCCTGATGTTTGAGGGGTAGTAAACTGTTCTTGAACCTGGTGGTGCAAGTCCTGAGGCTCTTGTACTTTCTACCTGATGGCAGCTGTGGGAAAAGAGCATGGCCTGGGTGGTGAGGATCTCTGGATGCTGCTTTCCTACGATAGCATTTCAAACAGATGTGCTCAGTGATTGGGAGGGCTTTGCACGCAATGTACTGGGCCGAATCCACAACCTTTTGTAGGGTTTTCTGAAGCCACTTGGCATTGGTTTTTCTATACCAGGTCATAAGAGTTGGTAGCTGATGAATAAACTGTCTGGATTCAATCTTGATAGAATGAGGCATTCGAAAAGACCTGAGGCCACTTGGACCCCAGATGACCAAAATGAAGAACAGTTGCTTCTCCACTGTTATCTAACTTCTGAATCTTTGGCTTCTATGTGAACCATTTCACATTCTTGTGCACCTATTTCAGTTATTGTCACTTAATAATTTCTCTTAACACTACTTCAGATTGCACTACCATTTCTGCACCATTCTGTTGCTTTGCACTTGATGTTTTACAGGTTTTTATTATTACCAGATAAACTTTGAGCTTCATGTGAGCAAGAGATTTTGTTGCATCCAGGTACATATAACAATAAACTAATTTGAAACTGAGCATTCATCCTATCAACTGTAGAAGTAGATTCATATTTCAAAGTACAAAGTAAACTTATTAGCAAAGTACCTATCTCAGGGATGGCCAACCTATGGTGCATGTTGCAAAAGTGGCGCATTGGATGATTAGAAGTGGCGCATTGCACCCTAGTGATAAGCCTACTCATCCAAAAAGTATTAACCAAAAACCGATTTGTAGAAAAAAAATCTATAACAGGAGCTCAAGTAACTTAGTGCTAGAAATGGGTTTTACTGAGAATAAATCTAAAACTTAGCAATTATTTTTAGCAATTTTATTATTTCGTGCACATCTTTTGGCGAATGTTATCTTCTTTCACACTAATCTGTTTTCAATTTAAAAAAAAATGTTCAATGAGTCAAACTGGGAAAGAAGGACTTTTGTTCTGCAGTCGTTCCATAACTGTACAATACATGTTTGATACTTGTTTGATCCTGAGGCGCCGGGCATCTGCACCAGCGGTGGGTTGCAGGTTTTTGCCAGTCAGTTTACAATTGACACTCGTGCGCTACGGAGTTGTGCTTTGTTCGTCCTTCGTGAACATTTGCAGTTTTGTACTTTTTCAAAAATTAAGCCTTGTTTTTACATTCAGTTACCCATCACAGTGCAAAAGAAAATGAGCAAAAGAAAAGCAAGAAGTGATAGTAATTTCAATGAACAGTGGGAAAATGAGTTTTTTATTTATAGTGGGTCCGTCAGGAAAACCGTTGTGCATTGTTTGTGAAAACACTTTCTCACATAATAGAAGACATGATCTTAATAGACAGTATAAATCACAACATCAGACTGAAATAGAAGGAAAACTGAAGCTAGTGCTTGGGTCTGAGTTACAGAAAGAATATGTGATTAAGAAAAAGGAAGAAATCAAAAGGCGGCAAAACATATTTGTTAAAAGTCTCATTAAGGTAAGTAATGTTTACCTTGTTTTTGTATTAAATCAATATATCATGTAAAAATGCTAAATATGTCTATATTAACATTTTCATAAGAATTGAGTGGGGGTACAAGAGTTGTATGGCGCATCTGAACTCGTGCGTGAAAAAATTGATGCATGGAACATAAAAGCTTGGCCACCCCTGACCTATGTCATCATTTCCAACCCTGAGATTTGTTTCCTTGCAGCCATACTCAATAAATCCAATAGCCATAATAGAATCAAAGAAAGACCGCAGCAAATTGAGCAGACAACCAGTGTGCAAAGGACAAAAAGTTATTCAATTACAAAATAAATCATAAAGCCATAATAGAATTAGTGCAAACCTGCACCCAACAGGGTGGATAAACAACCACTGCAAATACAGAAGAAGAAAAAAGTTATAATAATTAACCAATAAATATTGAGACCCTGAGATGAAGAGTCCTTTCCCTGAAATGGTGCAAGTCCAACTTGTTTTGTGACCACCCTGAAGGAAGGAGAATTTTGACTGCTTCCTACCAGTACATCAAGGAGCAGAGGGTTCTCTTTGATTCTGAAAGCTGATTAATCCCTGCTAAACTTCTTGATGGGACTTCATTTAAATTTCTTCAAGGGGCCTGATGGGACTTGTATGGAGGCCTCTGAACAGTAGCCAGGATGTGGGCTTCAAATTACAATGGGAGATGGGAAAGGCACATCAAAATGATGGGAAAGGCACATCAAAATGGCAATGTCACTCTAGTCATGGGGGATTTCAATATGCAGGCAGATTGGAAAATCGGGTTGGTGCTGAATCTGAAAAGAGGGAATTTGTAGAATGCCTACGAAATGGCTTTTTTGAATACCTTGTGGTCGAGCCTGCTATGGAAGTGGCAATTCTGGATTGAATGTGGTACAATGAACCAAATTTGATTAGGGAGCTTAAGTGAAAGGAATCGTTAGGAGGCAGTGATAGTATGATAGAGTTCACCCCGCACTTTGAGAAAGAAAATCGAAAATCAGTATTACAGTAAAGTAAAGGAATTTCGAGGCATGAGGCATGGCTAACGTTATTTGGAAGGGGCACTGTCCGCGATGATGGCAGAATAGCAACAGATGGAGTTTCTGGGGCCAATTCGGAATGCGCAGAAAAGATTTTTCCCAAAGATGAAGTAGTCTTCTAAACGAAGGATGAGGTATATGTGACTGACAAGTGAAATCAAAGACAGCATAGAAGCAAAAGAGAGGGCATATAATATAGCAAAGGTTAGTGTGAAATTTTTAAAAGCCAATAGAAGGCAACTAAAGAGCCATGGAAAAGATGAAATA
This sequence comes from Mobula hypostoma, assembly GCF_963921235.1. Lineage (NCBI taxonomy): Eukaryota > Metazoa > Chordata > Chondrichthyes > Myliobatiformes > Myliobatidae > Mobula > Mobula hypostoma. The sequence continues at coordinate 59,788,906 of NC_086117.1, forward strand.
TGAAGGTAAACCAGTCAGTGATATAAAAGAGGATACAAAGACATTTTTCAGATATGAAAGTAAAAGAGAGATGAGACTGGATATTGAACCACTGTAAAATGATGCTGAGGTGTTATTGGGGGTGGTAGAGAAGAAATTGCAGATGAGCTTAGTAAGTATTTTGTGTTAGTCTTCATTGTGGAAGTCTCTTGCAGAATGCGAGAAATGCAGAAGTGTCAGGAGGCAGAAGTGAGTGTGTGCGAAGGAGCAAGTGCTTGGGAAACTGAAAGGTCTGAAGGTCGATAAGTCACCTGGACCAGGTGGACTACGCCCCAGTGTTCCGAAAAAAGGTAGCTGAAGAGATTGTGGAGGCATTAGTAATAATCTTAGAAGAATCACAAGATTCTAGAATGGTACTGGAGGACTGGAAAATTGCAAATGTTACCCCACTCTAAGAAGTGAGGGAGGCAGAAGAGGAGAAATAACAGACAAGTTAGTCTGACCCCAGGGGTTGGGAAGATGTTGGAGTCTATCATTAAGGATGAGCTTTCAGGATACTTGGAGGCCCATGACAAAATATGACAAAGTCAGCACGGTTTCCTTGAGGGGAAATATTCTCTGACATATCTGTTGCAATTTGTTAAGGAAATAACAAGCAGGAATGACAGAGTGGATATTGTTTATTTGGGCTTTTAGAAGGCTTTTACAAGGTGCCCCACATGAGGCAGCCCATGATATGACAGGAAAGATACTACCATGGATTTAAAGACTGGCTGACATGCAGGAAGCAAAAAATGGGAATAATGGAGGATCTTTTTGGTTTGAGGCCAGTGACAAGTGGTATTCAGCAGGGGTCAGCATTGAGACCACGTCTTTTCATGGATACGAAAGGGTCTTGTAAGAGACTCCTGGATAGGTACATAAGCTTAGAAAAATAGAGGGCTATGGGTAACCCTAGTTACTGTCTAAAGTAAGTACATGCTCGGCACAGCATTGTGGGCTGAAGGACCTGTATTGTGCTGCAAGTTTTTCAATGTTTCTATGTTTTTGTTAATGACTTGGATAACAGAATTGATGGCTTTGTGGCCAATTTTGCAGATGATTCAAAGCAGCATGGATGGGCAGGTACTGTTGAGGAACCCGGGACTCTGCAGAAAGACCTGGGCAGATTGGGCAAAGAAGTGGCAGAAGGAAAACAGTGTAGGGAAGTGCATGGTTATACATTTTCATAGAAGGAATAAAGGCATGGACTGTTTTCTAAATGGGGAGAAATCAGAGGTGCAAAGGAACTTGGGAGTCCTAGTGTAAGATTCCCTAAAGATTAACTTGCAGATCGAGCCTCTGGTAAGGAAGGCAAATGCAGGGTGAGCATTCATTTCGAGAGGACGAGAATACAAAACCAAGGATGTAATGTTGAGGCTTTATAAGACATTGGTCAGACCTACTTGGAGTATTGTGGGTTGTTTTGGGGCACTTATCAGAAAGATGTGCTGGTATTGGAGAGGGTCCAGAGAAGTTTTAAGAAAATGTTTCCAGAAATGAAATACTTACCATATGAGTGTTTGATGACCCAGGACCTGCCCTCGCTGGAATTTAAAAGAATAGGGCGGGGGGGGCGAATTTCTCATTGAAACAAATCAAATCCTGCCAAAAGTCCTACATAGAGTGGCTGTGGAGAGGATGTTTCCTATTGTGGAGGAGTCTTGGACTGGAAGGCATAACCTCAGAAAAGAAGGATATCCATTTGGATGAGGAAACGTGTTTATCCAAAGGGAGGTGTATCTGTGGAATTCTCATTGCCACAGACAGCTGAGCAGGTCAAGACATTAAGGCAGAGTTTGATTGGTTCTTGATTAATCAAGACGTCAAAGAATACAGAGAGAGGGCAAGAGAATGGGATTGAAAGGGATAATAAAATCAGCCGTGATAGAATGGCAGAGCAGACTTGATGGGCTGAATGGCCTGATTCTGCTCCTATGTTTTGCGATCTTAATAAAAAGGGCACCTGATATCATACCAGCATTTTCTTGCAGAAATTTGCAGAAAAACAGCTGTCATAGACTCCCAAAATTTAAAAAAAACAAACCTAATGTATTATGCAGTGGATTCACAAAATCACCTAAGCTGTAAAATCACCTAACCAGATGTAGCAGATTTCAGTATCTAAATTCCTATATTCTCTACCAGCTTTTGTTGAGAAGAGCTGTCAACTTGAGTTCCTTAGTAGCTTCAAATTAGGAAAAATTTTATCTCTTTTCAAGACAGCAACAACTTGTATTTGTCATCTTCCAATTGTTAATTCTGTTGCATTTGACTACTGGATATTTGTTGGGAAAGAATAAGTTTAAGTTACCAATGAATGAAAATGCAGAACATCTATATTATAAAGTAATTATCTGGAGATTAATTTGAGATACAGCGTGGAATCGACCCTTCCAGCCCTTTGAGCCGTGCCGCTTTAACCCTAGCCTAATCATGGGACAGTTTGTAATGACCAATAGGTATGTCTTCGGAATGTGTTTTTATTAATGTTTGAGAGTGGATGTTAAATCTACTGTTGAAGTCTAATTAAAGCATTTACAATTGAAATTATCATGGGACAAGACACTGACAAGTTCTTTTGATGGAAATTTTCAAATGTTCATGAAATCAGATCAACGAATCAAATTTATTATCACTGATGTGCTGTGTAATTTGTTGTTCCATGGCAACAATGCACAGTGCAATACCAGAAGTTACAATAGTACAAAAGAGACCCAGTGAGGTGGTGTTCATAGACTGTGCAGTAATTTCTGATGGAGGGAAAGAAGCCGTTCCTAAAATATTGAGTGGGTTTTAAGGCTCCTGCCCCTTCTATTTGTGGTAGTATTGAGAACGGGGCATGTCCTAGGTTGTGAGTGTCCTTAATGATAAATCTTGCCTTTTTATGGCAGCATCTCTTAAAAATGCCCTTGATAGTGGGGATGGTTTTGTCCATGAAGGAGTTGGCTAAGCTTATAACCCTCTGGAACATCTCTTGATGGATGCATATTGGAGCCACCATACCAATCGGTAATAAAACCAGCCAGAATGTTCTACGCAGTACAGGTATAGAAATTTGCTAGAGTCTAGGCTAACTGAAATGTAAGACAAGGTAATCTATCAACAAAGGATAGTTCAGAATCAGTATATGTTGTGAAATTTGTTGTCTGTGCAGCAGCTGTACATTGTGATACATAATAGAAAAAATATGAATTACAGTAACTGTAAGTATATGTATTTTTCCTTGATGATTGATGCCGTCTTTCTGAGACTTTGCACCTTGAAGATGTGCTGGATACTACAGAGACTAATGCCCATGGTGGAGCTGACGAAGTGTATAACCCTCTGTAGCTTATTTCAATCTTGAACAGTGCACCCTCCCCCCAACCCCCCCAACCATATCAGATGATGTAACCAGTTAGAATGCTCTCCATGGTACATCTTTAGACATCTGTAATCGATCCAGATTATCATTTTGGGGATACTAATAATGAAAATAACCATTGGATTCCATTGGTGAATATAAATAACCATAAGGTAGACCACTTTTCTGCAGCTCCAAGTTAAACAATACACTTTCTGGAAGGAACTGTAGAAGGTTGAAAAGAAGCTTTTTTTTATGTGTTCTGCTTTTTGGAAGTTGGTAGTCCTCTATTAAACATTGGAGAGTTGGGTGCTTTCAACAGAAGGATTTCTTAATTGGGCTGTTGTGCATCATGAACTGTGGTAATTCATTATGTGGAATTCAAGGAACTGGGCAAGAAAGCTTTTAAAATGACTTGAGTGGTATGTCCTAGACATTTCTTCCCATTGCCTTATGTGCTGAAGACTTTGTGTGTGGCCATTACTGAGGGAGCATCCCACTCCTGGCATGGAGAGTGTATTGACTGGTTGCATCACAGCCTGGTATGAAAACACCAATGCCCTTGAACAGAAAATCCTACAAAAAGTAGTGGATACGGCACAGGTAAATTCCTCCCAACCATTGAGCTCATCTATATGAAACACAGTCACAGGAAAGCAGTTTCAATCATTAGGGACCCCCGCCATCCAGGAAAGAGTGAGTGATTCCAAGTTCCTGGTTGTCAATATCTTTGAAGACTCAACCTGAACCTGAACCCAACATTCAATGCAGCTATACGGTTGGCAAGACGGTGGCTATATTTCATTAGAAGTTTGAGGAGATTTGCTATGTCAACTAAAACACTCTCAAATTTGTACAGATGTACCATGGAGAGCATTCGAACTGACTGCATCACCATCTGGTATGGGGAGGCGGGGAGGTTGCTCCTGCACAGGATCAAAGTAAGCTGCAGAGAGTTGTAAATGTAGTCAGCTCCATCATAGCACTCAGGATATCTTCAAGGAGCAGTGCCTCAGAAAGGTGACGTCCATCATTAAGGATCCCCACCACCCTGGACATGCCCTCTTCTCATTGCTACCATCAGGGAGGGGGCACAGATGCATGAAGAACATATTGAATGATTCAGGCACAGCTTCCTCCCCGCTGCAATCCCAATTTCAGAATGGACATTGAACCCATGAACTGTACCTCAATATTTAAAAAAAAAATTTTTTTTGCACTACTTATTTAATTCAACAATATATAATATGCATACATATAAATTACTGTAATTCAAATTTTCTGTATTATCCTGTATTACATTGTATTGCTGCCACAAAGTTAATAAATTCCACAACATATGCCAGTGATATTAAACCATATTCTGATTCTGTCTTTCTCCTGGTAGACAGAGATGAGACAATTTTGAAGTTTTACTTTGCAAATTTTTGATGCTCAAGTTTAAAAAAAAAATCCGGATTTGACCGTTGTGATCATGAAGTATAGCCAAGGTATGTCAGATTTACTCAACCTACCAATGGTGAATTGTGGCAAATATATAAAAAGATTCTTTATTGAGATGGCATCTTCATCATGGTCTTATCCATGGCCATGATTGTTTTTGGCAATTTTTCTGTAGAAGTGGTTTGCCACTGCAGCCTTCTGGAGATGAGTGACCCCAGCCATTATCAATACACTTCAGAGATTGTCTGCCTGGCATCAGTGCTTGCATAACTAGCACTTGTTATGTGCTCCAGCTGCTCATATGATCATCCTCCATCTGCTCCCAGGGCTTCATGTGACCCTGATTGCAGGGCAGCTAAGCAAGTGCTCCACCTTGCCCAAGGGTGACCCGGAGGCTACTGGAGAGGAGTGCCTTGCATCTCTGGTACAGGCATATCTCCACCATGCCACTCATGATATGGCATATTGATGCCAGAGAAGTATCTCATTATCATAAAGGAAAAAGTCCAAGTTTCACAAGACAAATGCTGCAGAACATTTTGAACTATATAGTGATTTGAAATTAAAGTGCGTTAGCTTGAAAAGAAAAGCAAGCAAAGAATGCTGATACTGTGTGTTTACTTTGCGTGACAGGCACAGTTTTTTTTAATTTTTACATTTTTTTTTGCTCAGCATAACAAAACTTTCAACTTACAGATCCACTTCTGCCCCTCACAGATATCAAGTATCAGAACACTTCCATCGAAATACAGACATCACCGCAACATCCTATACAAAAGCCCTTATTAGTATAGCAGACAGGTTTATATCTACATACTGCAGAAAAGGTTGCCATGTTTTATGAAAAATATTTGTTTCTGAGTGTACCATACATGTCAAAAAGTCCAAAGGAATGTATTCCATGTTTAATTTACGTCAACCAAAAAGTCCAGGGGCCTTATCGGATATCCAACAAAGTGAAATGTTCTTCCCCGCACAAAAAGTCAGGACGTTAAAAAGTTCTTTCTGATGTGCATTAATAATACGACCGCTGGGTAAGCCCAAGGGAAAAGACACTGGGTCCAGTTCAAACTCTCATCTTCAGAATCTTTTTCATTTCACCCAAAATATCACTCCAGTGTGCCTGAAGTTTGGGACAAGTCCAAAAACAGTGGATGAAAATTCCAGTATTTACTTTACATTTAGAACACATTGGAGAAAGCCCCTTCTTAAATTTCGAGAGACAATCTGGAGTCAGATGGGCTCTATGCAGAATTTTGAGTTGCAATGCTTTAGTTCTATTACAAACTGAAATTTTCTTTGCATTATCACAGATGTCTTCCCATGTTTCAGCTGTAATTTCTACTCCCAGCTCTTTCTCCCAGACCCTTCCCAGCTGCTGAGCCTCTCCAAAAAAAACGTTCCCTCAGGATGCTGTAGAAGTACTAATAGAGACTTCCTTAGAATGAAACACCCTCTTTTCTATGTCAGAACTATAGAAATCAGTTAACAATGATGTTTTTTTTCTGTATATAATCTCGTATCTGAAAGAAACGAAAAAAATCCTTATATTGGGTATGTTAAATTTCTGTACTATTTGACTAAAAGACATCATCGTTCCTTCATCAAACAAATCTCCGAGATGGAAAATACCCTTAGAAATCCAAAGTTTAAATCCAGAATCCATTATGTCAGGCTGAAAATCTGGACTGCCTACGAGATTCTACGAGTCTGTGGTGGCCAGTGCTATCATGTTTGCTGTTGTGTGCTGAGGCAGCAGGCTGAGAGTAGCAGACACCAACAGAATCAACAAACTCATTCGTAAGGCCAGTGATGTTGTGGGGATGGAACTGGACTCTCTCATGGTGTTGTCTGAAAGGAGGATGCTGTCTAAGTTGCATGCCATCTTGGACAATGTCTCCCATCTGCTACATAATGTACTGGGTGGGCACAGGAGTACATTTAGCCAGAGACTCATTCCACCGAGATGCAACACAGAGTGTCATAGGAAGTCATTCCTGCCTGTGGGCATCAAATTTTACAACTCCTCCCTTGGAGGGTCAGACACCCTGAGCCAATAGGCTGGTCCTGGACTTACTTCATAATTTACTGGCATAATTTACATATTACTATTTAGCTATTTATGGTTTTATTACTATATTATTTATGTTGCAACTGTAACGAAAACCAATTTCCCCCGGGATCAATAAAGTATGACTATGACTATTGGAGTGAAGGGTGATATTTTTGATGCATTACCGTCAATTTGTCACACTGCCCTCCAAGCCTTGACTGGATTAATTGTTATTGGATTGCAACAATATTCCTTAACTAGTTTCATCTTATTGAGGAAAAGCAAATTAATAAGAGGGCATTTTGCTTGTGAAGTTTCAATGCCTAGCCAAATTGAGGGGTCCCTGCAAACCCAGTCAACCACATAAGATAAAAAGGAACTTAATTGATATTTTTTGATGTTTGGAAAATCCAGATCCTCTAGACTACTGGGAAGCTGTAACTTAGGTATTTTACTACAGGGTTTTTTTTCCAGATGAAAGAAACAAATCAGCCATTTATTTTTTCAAGTATTTGTTGGGTAAAAATGACTGGAATCATTCGTATCGGGTAGAGCAGACAAGGAAGAATGTGTATTTTGAGCAAGGATATTCAGCCAAGCCAAGAAATGGGAAGAGTGCTCCTTCGCTCAAGATCCTGTTTGATTTTGTCAAATAACTGTGTAAAGTTAGCTTTGAACAATTGATCAAACATAGGCATATTTATCACACCTAAGTAAACAAAACCTGTCTGCGACCATTTAAAGGGAGAAAACACCCTGAGTGTCTGCTGCAGATTCCCCAGAGGCACAGCCTCTGATTTAGTAAAGTTGATTTTATAACCTGAAAAGGTGCTAAATGAGTTGAGGCATTGTATAAGGTGGTGCACTGATACAGCAGGGTTTGATAAGAAAATTAGAACAACATCCGCATACAATGTAATTTTGTGTGACTTTAGTCCGATGTCTGGAGCAGATATTTTGGGGTCTCACTGAATAGCCCCAGCCAATGGCTCGATCACTAGTGTGAAAACTAGTGGTGATAAAGGGCAGCCCTGCCGGCTGCCCCTCAGAATACTAAAATTACCCGACCTAATACCATTAGTGAGAATCGCAGCCAAAGGGGCATTATAAAAAATCTTTACCCTTTTAATAAAATTATTGCCCAAACCAAATCGTTCTAAAGTGAAAAAAAGATACGGCTATTCGATACGATCAAAGGCCTTTTCTGCATCCAAGGAAACCACCAAGCCGTTCACTGCTTGTTGCTCTATTTCCCATTCCCATTCAGATATGTCCATTCATGGCCTCCTCTACTGCCATGATGAGGCTAAACTCAGGTTGGAGGAGCAACACCTCATATACCATCTAGGTAGTCTCTAGCCCCTTGGTATGAACATAGAATTCTCCAACTTCCGGTAATTCCCTCCCCCTCCCTTCCTCTATCCCTATGTCACTCTAAACCCTCCCCCAGCTGCCTATCACCTCCTTCACCGTTCCGCCTCCTTCTACTACCCATTGTTTTCCCTTATTCCTTCTTCACCTTTCCTGCCTAGCACCTCCCTGCTTCTCCTCCCCCACCCCTTTATCTTTCCCCTTACTGGTTTTTCACCTGGAACCTACCAGCCTTCTCCTACCCACCCTCCCCCCACCTTCTTTATAGGGCCTCTGCTCCTTCCCCCTACAGTCCTGACGAAGGGTTCCGGCCCGAAACGTCGACTGATCTTTTCCATGGATGCTGCCCGACCTGCTGAGTTCCTCCAGCGTGTTGTGAGTGTTGCTTTAAAGTTAATGAGAATTTTGATTGAGGCAGAAGAAATGAACAATCATGCAAGACCTATAAAGAGCTGGGGGAAAAATGTAAACATTAAGGAAACATGGCAATCTTAAATGACTTTTCAAGGTTTTGAAAGCGATGGCATTGGAGATTTCTGATGTATCTTCTGAAGTTCTTCAGATTCCCACAGATTCAAATATCACAAATGTTAACCCCTTATTACTTGTGTAAGCAGAGTAAAGTTACAGATTAGTTTGCCTCATGACAATAGGAAAAACTGGAACCCATTCAAGGAAGAAGGAACAGAAATTGAAAAACAACAGGATTTTGCAGATATAATGTGGATTTATGAAAGGAACAGTTTGAACAATTTCTTTTAAAGCTTTAACCACCATGAGAGGTAAGGGGCATGCAGTGGTAACGTTGCATTTGAACTTTCTGAAATCCATTAGTAATGAGCCATAAAAGAGTTGGGGCACATTGGATTCGTGCTATCATACCAGGTGTGATTTTTGTTAAGGGGGGGATTAATAATCTGAAAGTGATGTAGGAATAAAACAGTCATTTGTAAATTCATTATCAAAGTATATATCTGTCACCATATACAACCCTGAAATTCATTTTCTTGCAGTCATACTCAATAGACCAAGAACCATGATAGAATTAATGAAAGTTAACCAGTGTGCAAAAGACAACAAACTGTGGAAATACAAAAAGAATGAACAAACAAAAAAAAAATAAAATAACAATAAATATTGAGAACATGAGATAGAGTCCTTGAAATTGGGTCCATGGGACCATTTCAGTGATGGGGAAGTGAAGTTATCGCCTTTCGTTCAAGGTGATTGACAGGTAATGACAGTTCCTGAACCTGGAGGTGTGGATCCTGAGGCTCCTGTACAGTACCTCTTTCCTGATGGCAGTAGGAAGAAGAGAACATGACCTAGGTGATGGAATTTCTTGACAATGGATGCTGCTTTCCTGCGACAATGCTCCCGTGTCTATGTGCTCAGTGGTGGGGAGAGCTTTACCCATGCAGGTCAGAAGGTTAATCTGTAGGATCTGTATTAGTCTACCAGCCATTCAGTTTGCATCAATGGTTTGGATTAGAGGACTAAAGATGATAGCAGTGTCAAACTTGGATTTGAAGCGAGGCAGCAATTTAGCTTGTGTAAAGGATATTAAGAAGCTTCAGGAGAAAGTAGGTAGGCTAACTGTGTAAGAACATGGCAAATGAAACAAGGTTATCCATTTGTAGAAAAAAAAATAGTGGAGTATTTAATTGAGAGAGTTGGAAATTGGTGTTACTAGGGGCCCAGATTTTTTTTTATTAGGCAACATTCTTGTAAATCTCCTCTGCAATCTTTCTATAATATCCACATCCTTCCTGTAGTGAGGTGACCAGAACTGAACAAGGTACTCCCAAGTGGGATCTGATCAAGGTCTTATATGGCTGTAGCAGGTGTCACAGAACAGATCCCTGTGGAACACCGCTGACCTCCATGCAGGATACGAACCATCTGCAACCACCCTTTGCCTTCTGTGGGCAAGCCAATTCTGGATCCGATCCACAAAGCAAGATCTCCTTGGATCCCATGCCTCCTTACTTTCTGAATGAGCTTTGCTTGGGGAACCTTATCAAATGCCTTGCTGAAATCCATATACACTGCATCCACTGCTCTACCTTCATCAATGGTTTTGTTACATTTCAGTTGGACTCGGGCTCAAGCTGTGGTGTTGCCTGTGGGGGGGGGGGCTGGGGTTTGCATGGTGCCGCATTCAGACTGGAATTGCTGCTGTTCTCATACGTACACGTTCTCCTCCTCTCCCCTGCCCCCCTCCCCTTTCTCCTCCCCTCGGTTGTCCATGGAAATCCAATGACGCCGTCCACCCTTTTAATGGTGAGATCTTTGACTATAGAGTTATATCCTGGACTCACAAGCTTTATTGCAGGTTGGACATGTATGTGTGGTGGTAGTGGTGGCACCCGTGGCTGCACTATATACATATATTTTGCATGATTGTATTTTACTGATAGTATATGTGTCTGCTATCTTATATGTGTGGGATCTAGGCCTCAAGCTGACTGTTTGCAGCTATCAGGAGAGAGCATCAAAACCATTGTGCTTCCCTGGAGGATGTGATGCCCAGGCTGCAGTTGGTGCTTCCCACACACACTCGTGTCCTGGCAGAAGATAAGCTGCAGATTTTGGCAGAGTTGGATAGCAGGAAATACTTTTTCTTTGCAACCATCCACAAAAACAGAAAAGTGCCCCAAGAATGAACGACAGTTGAATGTTAGAACCTCAAAGTCCCTCCCCCCACAAGTTCCCCTCCCTCCCTCACATAAGTGGCAACAAGCAACAATCCCCTCCCCCCCCACCAGCAAAAATAAAGTGCACCCGCTACCAGCACTCAAGTGTGAGCAAAGCAATAGCAAAGACATAGACTTGCGGTTACCCCAAAGACTACATTGTTCACCCGATAGTTCGACATGCTGCAGGCTCTCTCTGTCCTGATAAGGAAGAAAGAGGTGACTCCATTTTCCAACGAGCAGGGAAACATAACAAACAACTCACTAGTTTACAATGTTAAAAGTCCGTTACGACGCTTTTTTGGAGCTCTGTGTCTGAACATCGCTAGGATCCCAGGTTCCCAGGCACATAGTCACAGTCATACTTTATTGATCCCGGGGGAAATTGGTTTTCGTTACAGTTGCACCATAAATAATAAATAGTAATAAAACCATAAATAGTTAAATAGTAATATGTAAATTATGCCAGGAAATAAGTCCAGGACCAGCCTATTGACTCAGAGTGTCTGACCTTCCAAGGGAGGAGTTGTGAAGTTTGATGGACACAGGCAAGAATGACTTCCTGTGACGCTCTGTATTGCATCTCAGTGGAATGACGCTCTGTGTTGCGTGTCCGTGGATGTTCCGACTCACCCAACAACACATGGGTCTCCTGTGGTGACACCATTTCTTGATCCACCTGTCTCCAGTTTTTCGAGATCCCAGGCTTCTGAATCAGAGCCGAAATCTTAAGTCAAGCCTTTGGCATGTCGAATAGTGGCCAATTGTGGAACACTGAGAGCGTGTCCCATTCCCGCAAAGAACCGTAGTCAGCGTGTAACTCCAGGTCAGGGTCTTCAAAAGAACCCTGAAAGGGAAAAATAGAGATTTTAAAGATGGAAATAGAACTGTTTTCGAAGATGCAAGCAAAGGAGTCGCTGTTGGGCGCCATAACTATTTAGCTCTGCCTTGTCAACTCAAAAGGTCAGCCATAATCTTACAGAATGGTGAAGCAGGCATGTGTCACTGACTGTCAGTCTCCTGCTTCTATTTCATAAGTTCTTAGAATCTTTAAAATGAGCAGCAGAGCTTGAACTAAGTACGTTTAGAAGATTAACATATATTTGCTTTGAAGATTTGAACTACATCTCTTCAGCGGATTGTAGTGTGGCTTGCGGTATAATTTGCATTTTCAAGTGCATCTGGAATGTGACACGTTTTAGAGTAAAATCTGGAGCTTAGTAAGAACCTGAAGTACATTTTTTTTCCCATTTGATCATTTGAAAACCCAGTGCTTCCAAAATCTGTAGTTATCTTGTTATAGAGAGATTCAGATTAATATAAATATTTCCAGCAAACTTGTTACAAATCCTGATTGGTGCAATATTAAAAACTGTTTAACAATTGATGTCAGTCCATGGTTACTTTCTTGGCTGTGAGGAAATATTGAGGTGGGTAGCCCACTCCAGGGATTGCCGTATTGAAACCCGAGGGGGTGCTGAATTTTTCATCTTCTAAATGAAATATTAGATGGAGGTTAATCACTACATTAAAAAATATGTTCTGTTCCATAATGGCTATTCAAATGAGCAGTACAATTCTGTTCAGTGTCTTAGAAATATTTTGTTCTTAGTAAAAAAAAAATCACTTTTAAAGCATGGATTTCCCAACATTTTTTATGCCTTGGACCAATACCATTAAGCAAGGGGTCCATAGACTTCAGGTTGGGAACTTCTGCTTTAAAGGCAAGATTGCAATGATGTTTTCTGTACTAGAACATTAAGAGCATTTTGAGAAATGTTACAGGGTCCGGATCTGTAGTTGCTGGAGTTTGAAACCTACCGAATATTGAAAGGCCAAAATTGAGTGAATGTGGTGAAGGTGATTTCTATAGTTGGGGGAGTTTGGGACCAGAGTGGACATGGGGAGGATGGTTTCTAAGTGGGGGAGTCTGGGACCAGGTGGTACCGGCTCAGAATACAGGAACATTCCTTTAGAACAGAGACTGGGAGGAATTTCTTTAGCCAGAGGGTGGTGAATCTGTGGAGTTCATTGCCACAGATGGCTGTGGAGCCAAAGTCATTGGGTATATTTAAAGTAGAGGTTGACAGGTTCTTGGTTGGTAAGGGTATTAAGGATTATGGGAAGAAAGCAAGAGAATAATGTCGAGAGGGATAATAAATCAGTCATAATGGAATAGCGGAGCAGGCTCGATGGGCCACTTGGCCTGATTCTGTTCCAGTGTCTTTTGGTCTTATTTTAAAATTTTCTAAATGAAGAGTGGGTTTTTCTGAGGGAATGAGAGGTGCAAAAGAAATTCAGATTTATATATTTTTTATCAGGTTAAGATAAACTGTTTTTAATTGTCAAGTAATGGGTTTTAGTTTACAACAAAAAAGGAGGCATGAGCCATTCTTCTGAAGTGGAATGGAAGCAAGTAAGATGAAGGCTCCTCTCTAGACACAATGAGGCCTCACTCTGGTTGAAGGAGCAATGCCTCATGTTCCAGCTGGGAGCCTTCAAGCTGATGGCATCAGTATCTATTTCTCTGACTTCTGGTAATCCCCCCCCCACCCCCCATCCTCATTCTCTCTCTTTTTTCCATTTCCCATTCTGGCTCCCTTCTTAACCCTTCTCTTCTCACATGCCTGTCACCTTTCTCTGGTGCCCCTCCTCTTTCCCTTTCTCGCATCGTTCACTCTCCTGTCAGGTTCCTCCTTCAGCCTTTTGCCTCCACCTAGCTTCTTAATTTCCTCCACTTGACCTATACACCTTCTCTTTCACCTCATTTCACCAATCACCTCCCTGCTTGTACTCGTTCCCCTCTTTCTCACTCTTTCTCCTCCCTCCCCTCCCCAACCTTCTTATCCTGGCTTCCTTTGCTGTCCTGATGAAGGATCTTGGCTTGAAGCATCAACTTGTTATTCCCTTCTGTAGATGTTGCTTGACCTGCTGATCTCCAGCACTTTGTGCATGTTAAACCTGCAGAATCTCTTGTGTTTAAGGTAAAGACTTAGCTAAGGAATGATGTATGCTTTGTCAAGTTGCATACTATCATTTTTGAGAGAGGGCACAATGAAGGTAAAGATTTTTGAAAAGTTAATGACATGAGTCATCCTGCTAAACTGCATGTAGTTTAATGCTCTGCAGCCATTTCTTTTTTTTTTGTACCTTAAACTTATGTTTGGTTTTGTTTATGAAGCACTACAATTGGTCAGTGATAAAATTTCATTTCAATGCATTCAATTGTCTCCTACTCTTTGGTCATAAAATGGCCACTTGACTCACTGAAGCAAGTCTTGTCAAAAAATATTTGTGAAATTCTTGCAAGCATTTGCTATTCTATGGATGAAACTGGGAGAGGAAGGATGAGACAGCATTTAGTAGGTGGATGGAAAAGGGTTGTTAGGGTTGAGGTTGATGGGTGGAATCAGATATGAGAGTTGATGGTCAGGTGGATCCACGAGCAAGAGGATAATGAGACCCTTGGTCAGAAGGGTATGGGAAGGGTTGGAGAAGAACTTGGGTTGCCTGGGAATGAGAAAGGAACAATGGGTGTTGGTTATCTTAGTTTGCCAAATAGTGTTCAGACTTTAAGCTTTTGGACAATGGGAGGGAGATGTGTCTCCATGAAATGAGGTTGTAAGTTGCTACTAGTTGTAGGTCACCCTTGGTGTACTACTTAATTAGGCACCCCTCCCCCCCCCCCAATCAGTCACGTGAAGCCTTGGGAGCAGGTGGTGACGGTCGTTTGAGCAGCTGGTGCAGATCACAGGTCCTGGTTATGCGACCACTGACACTGGGCAGACAATCTCTGAAGAGTATTGATAATGGCTAAGGTCACCCGTGTTGTAAAGACACTGCCCAGAAGAAGGCAATGGCAAACCGTGATCATCTGTGTCATATGACATGGCAGACATGGTATGTGGTGATGATGATGACCATTGGTTTGTAGGCTAACTAAGCTGCACAGAAAACAACCTTTGACACCCTGATCAAATCAAGAACCTATCAACATATCCAATGACTTGCCCTTGCAGCCGTCTGTGGCAATGAATTCCACAGATTCATCACCCTCTGGATAAAGAAACTCCAACTCACCTCTGTTCTTAATACCTTTCTAATCTCAGGCTGTGTCCTCTGGTCCTAGACTCCCCCAGTATAGGAAATATCCTCTCCACGTTTACTCTATCTAGGCCTTTCAATATTCATTTGGTTTCAACTCAATTTTGTTCTTTTCGAGACCAAATCTCACTGGCACTCCATTGGTGAAAGAGGCAGCTGTTGTTTTCAAGGAGCAGTATGTTTTATGGTCATGTGTGGACATTGTTTTATGGTCTGGAACCAAATTGCCGAGAGCAATTTCTGTTCCATGGTCAGCAATGTTACAGATAAGTTGCTCATAACTGAGAAATTCACTATTTATAAGAGGGCTGAACTCTTTTAATTTCATTTGCAACTGAGATCTTGCTTTTGTTTTACTATGAGAACTATACTGTGGCAATACGACATAAGGTGTCCCTGCTGATGTAGACTGAAGCCTAATGGTATAAGTTAACCACTGCTGGATTTGGTGTTCTGTACCGTCTGTTAACATTGAAACTGCATTACCTTTCACTGTACTGTGATTAAGTTGTCATGGAAATATAGTCATCCAGAAAGCAATTATGTTACTTGTTCTGGATGAGGGCAGTGTTCAATTCAACTGTTTCAAGGTTCACCTTGGACACAAGTTTATTGAACAGAATATTGTCCTTGTGCTTTAATCTTTTTTCACCAGTCCTCATGGAGGGATTAGAAGTGGAAACAGTGATCAATTTCAAGTTCCTCAGCGTCAAATATCTCTGAGGATCTATCCTGGGCCCAACATATCGATGTAGATACAAAGGCCTGACAGTGACTATATTTCATTGGGAGCTTGAAGAGATTTGGTATGTCACCAAAGACACTTGCAAACTTCTGTAGATCTACCGTGGAGAGCATTCTAACTGGCAGCATCGCCCTCTGATATAGGGGTGGGTGTACTGCAAAGGATCAAAATAAACTGCAGAAAGTTATGAACTTGGTCAGCTCCATCATGGGCACCAGCCTCCCCAGTATCTAGGACATCTTCAAGGGTCCTCAAAAAGCCAGCCTCCATTATTACGGACCCCCATCACCTAGGACATGCGCCCCTACTGTTACCATCAGGGAGGAGGCACAGGAGCCTGAAGATACACACTCAATGATTCAGGAACAGTTTCTTCCCCTCTGTCATTAGATTTCTGAATGGGCATTGATATCACGAACACTATTTCATATATATATATATATATTTTTTTAAAGTTTCTTTTTAAATATTGACTTTGCAATGGAGAATCAGTGCATGGTCGATTGTGTTCTGCGCCCAATTTGCTTGAATTGGAGTTCAGCACCTGGAATATTGGGCTGGGCATAAATTTTGCATGCTTGCACATGAAAGCAGATTTTTTTGTGAAGGACAAATGGAAGAAAAACCGAACAGGTTCAACTGTAAGGCCTAGGTAGTGGGCACGTAGACGTGGTTTCCTATAGTAGCGGAGTCTAGGACCAGAGGGGCTTTAGAGTACAAGGGCGCCCCTTTAGAAGACAGATGAAGATTTTCTTTAGCCAGAGAGTGGTGAATCTGTGGAATTCATTGCCACAGATGGTTGTGGAGGCCAAGTCATTTGGTATATTTAAAGTGGTGGTTCATAGATTCTTGATTAGTAAGGTTATCAAGGACCATGGGGAGAAGGCAGGAGAATAGTGTTGAAAGGGATAATAAATCAGTCATGATGAGATGGCGGAGCACACTCGATGGGCTGAATGGCCTAATTGTGCTCCTATGTCTTAATGGGCTAACTGCTGTTTAAAGGTCAGTGTTTATTTTGGTGGTTTTTCTTCCCAAAAGGAAATAGATATTGGGCTCTAATGTGTTTCCTTTGTTTCTCTTTTCTCCCCCCTTCCCCCTTCCCCAGAGCAAAAAGTTTGCTAAAAGTCTGTTTTGACCAGTCCTGGAGCAAATGTTCTACTTCTTACAGAAGTAATTTTTCCTCTAGAACAAGTGGCACAAGGTAAGCATTAATATTTTTATCTGCAGAATGCAGGCTATAGCCCTTGGAGGCACTTCATATCTTCACATTCTTGCAGCAGATCATTTCCACTTCATGTTTAATAACTGAATCCACAAACTTTAAAGGATGATCAAGTTAAGGGAAACGAAGAATGGTTCACGAATGTAGGACAGATGGTTCTCCACCTATAAAATACTGTTGAACATCCTCTAAGTGAGACCGTATGCTATTGGAATTTAACTATTTCCCTTGCACACGAATCAACTATTTTGATTCTGTTGTATATTTTTAAATGTAAAGATGCTTTGTTTTCTCTTGTTGCAGGTTGCTTGGAATGTTGCATTAAAAACTGAATTTTAGTTGCTAATCTTAATAAATTATTAACATTGTTTTCATTCCCACACTTAATGTTGATCATTCTACACTTTTTGTGATTGGAACTAGATTTGTCACTGACATTTCACTGACATGAAATTTGTTATGTGGCAACAGTACACTGCAAAGATGTAAAATTATTATAAATTACAAAATTCAATGGTTCATTTTAATAGCAGTGAATGTATACAGTATAACAACCTGAAATTGATACTTCACAAAATAAATAAACCCATAGAATGAATGACAGAAACATCAAACCTGTGAAGCCCCCCCTTCACACAGCAGCAGCAGAAGTGTCAGCCCTCCCTCTCCCACTGGTGCTAGTAGAAGCACCTCCCCTCTCCCCCACTGCAAGCAACAGCAAAATCCCCTAAAGAGACCTTGATCCAGAGTCCACCAAAAAGTCCATAACCCAGCACTTGGGTATCCCAGACAGGCTCTCTCTAACGAGGGAGAGAGGGGTCGCTTTCTCCTGCGACAATGAGAGTGCAGACAAGCAACTCACTGTTTCGATTTTACAACCTTCCGTGTTGGTTTTGCAAGCATTCTCTACACCACCCCCCCACCGTCTTGAGAACCGACAGGCTCTCAATCTCCATGAAAAGACGGGTGGGGTGGGGGGAAGGGATAGTTACAGTACAGGGATCATCTTCTGACAGTAGCCAGTGATATTAATAACAAATTAGTGTAAATAAAATGAGGTTATTATCAGGTGGTTAGGATGGTGAAGTCATAAAAACTATTCTAGTAATATATGTTAATTCATTAATATTAAAACTAAATTGTTCTTATGCAAGGATAGAGTTTAGTTATGTTCAGGATTGAGTGAAGAGTTTTGGGCATTGTGGTGATAAGCTTGGAAAAAGGTCTTGTTTAAGGTTAATACTGTTTCTGTTGTACCAGTGATGTATATTTCCCCATGGTTTCTGAAGAGTTCCATTAGTGTGACATTTCTGTATTTCCTTCATTAGTCATGGACTTGGTGATTAACTGAATTCAGGGCTGTTGCTCACAAGAGTTGGATTGAAACTGTTCCATGATTTTATCTTCTCTTAATGGAGAGCAAATTTAAATACTAATGTTCAAAGTAAATTATCAAGTACATAAATGTCATCATATACAGCCCTGAGATTTATTTTCTTATGGACATACTCATAAATACATAATGGAATAATATCCACAATAGAATCAAAGAAAAATGCACCAACTTGGGTGTTCAACCAGTGCACAAGACAACATCTGCAAGTACAAAAGGAAAGAAATAATAATAATAAATAAGCAATAAATTTGAGAACATGAGATGAAGAGTCCTTGAAAGTGAGTCCATTGCTTCTGGGAACATTTCAATGATGGGGCGAGTGAAGTTGAGTGAAGTCATCGCCTTTGTTTCAGGAGTCTGATATGTGAAGGATAATAACTGTTCCTGAACCTAGTGGTTTGAGTCCTAAGCTCCTGTACCTACTTCCTGATGCAGCATTGACAAAAAAGCAATTAGCTCCTTTTTTTTCCCTTTGGAAATAGTCTTGCTGCTCAATTGGCAAGTTCAGTTTATGTCATGAAATCTTAAAGTCTGTGTGAAGTTACATGTACCTTTTGATAAGTGAATCCATTGAAGGAAGATAAAATTATAGTCTTAAGTTCTTGGCACAGAAAAGTACAACAGGTATCCAGGGTCAAGGTGCAAAACACAGAACCAACAGTCACACACAGCACAAAGCACACATAGCTCATACAAGATGGCAAGAACATAGAAATATCAGTAAGATACAGCCATGCAATAATAAAGTCCAGACTTAAGCAATGAAAGCCACAGATCCATTTTCCAATATTTTGAAGATTGGCAAACGAGTACAAATAACTATTTGAACTCAATAAAATATGTTACTGCTGGTCATAGTACTTGATTCATCTTTCATTAGCTTTTTATTATTAAGCTCGCTCTACATCCCACTTCAATGTAGCTTAACATATTTAGAACGTTGACTATGCTGCTTTGCTGTTTAGCTATCACGGGGTGATTAACGATGTCTCTTCAACAATGTCTGAAAGGGGGCAAATCATTTTGGCAACCAAGCTGGAAGGAAGAGTGAAAGGATTGATAGGTGATCTTCATGGGTTTTAATTCGTTATGGGAGTTTGGATAAGTGAATTCTAATGTAGCTTGAGCTGAACACCACAAATATTGAAACTAAGAAGGAAAGTTCTTTATTTAAAAGCAGGGGATCCCACCCTTTATTATGACATGGACTGTTACGATTAACCGAGGGGTCCATGGACCCCAGGCTGGGAATCCCTGTTTGAGAGCAATGCAACATCCTGTTCAATAAAACTAGTCTTTGGTAAAAGTCAAGTTTAACATCATTTAACTATATACATGTATACCATCAAATGAAACAACTTTTCTCCTTACCAAGGTGTAAAGCACAGTAGTACACATAACTTAAAGTAAGAATTAAATCTACAAGTGAAATATGCATAAATAAATTAAAGTGCATAAATTAAATGTTGTGGAATACAGAATAAATTAACTGGTGACATTACGAATGAGATGCGGCAGGGAGTTCAGAAGTCTAACGAGCTGAGGGAAGAAACTGTTTCTCATCCTGATTGTTCTTGTCTGTGCGCATTGGAGTCTCCTGCCTGATGGTAGAAAATCAAAGAGAATGCAAGATGGATGGGATCCATGATAATACGAAGGGCCCTGCGAATGTACAACTCTTGATAAATGTCCTCAATGGATGGCAGGGAAACCCCTATAATCCTCTGTCGTTCTCGCAGTCCTTTGTTGGAACATGTTTACTTATTTGAGACATACTTGAACATACTTGTGTTTTTCTGTATATTAGAGTTTAAATAATAGCTCAGTCTCTCATTTTAAATCAGCAGTTCTTTTCCAATGCAGGATGCGACACGAGTACTAAGTGTTTGGTTTCAATCATTGCATACTTTCCCATTTGTGATGGATGGGAAATCAGGTTGCATTTGCTACATGGAAAGTAGATTTTAAGTTGAAAGGTTTTAGTCTGTGCCTATAAGATCTCAGTGAATTAGTGCTGTTACGGTTGATATTTTAGTTGAGCTGGGTTGGATGCCTGCAGTAATCTTTTCGCAATTAGTCATTTGTCTCATGAAGCATTGAAATTCACCTCGTGTCTTGAATATGAAGGTGAGTGACACCGGAACAGATGCATCTTAATGCTTATTGTGTGTGCATGAAGACGAGGATTCTGTTTGCGCCATCATCGTCAATATGTGGCATTGCTTTTTGTTCTGTTGAATGTAGCACGTTTGATTCAAATCTGCAGTAGTTTTATACACTTACATTAATCATGAAGGATGATTCAAGGAGAATCTAATTATTTTCTGTTTCTTCTCCAAATATTATGCAATTCAGTAAAAGAAAATCCTTTTCTTTTCATTATCTGCCACTTCTTGGGTCCCTGAATAGGTTTTTGTTTACAGGGATGTAATCTCATGGGTAACCAGCCGGTAGTGTAGTGATATCTGCACCAGATTTCAAGATGAGTGGTCCCAGGTTCGAATCCAGCTGGCTCCTTCAACATTTTTCATCAGTGCTGGGTCGAGCTTCGAGCTAGCAATTCAGCCTAAAAAAACCCAGATAAATGCTAAAGAAATGGCAACATTGCAGCCCGATGCACCACGAGGTGCAGAGAGGAACAACAACAATCGCATGGGTGTATGCAAGAGTACCTCATTGCTCATTCTTGTGTTAGTTTTGACAAGTTGTCCAGACTACTTGTCTAGCTCTACATTTAAGCTTGCTTATTTTCAGAAAAAGTTACTGGGTGCCAAACACATATAATCATCTTTGTTTAAGATATAAATACTGTTTAATACTATTTATACTGTTTAAGCCCAGTAGTATTGCTCAGCCTGTCACTTCCTAATATAACTTGAAATCGGTCCTGATCTGTGAGTTTCATTTTTAGTCGCTATACCAAGCAATGGCACCGAAGACTTGGCCACATGGCAGAGCTATTGAGCTAGATGCCATCAATGGTACCATTGGGAAAGACTGGTTTGCTGTGGTGCATGTGATAAATTGTTACTGATGTGAGTGCTTGTCCCTTGCAGATGTGAATTACGAATTACACTGATTTGATGGCACCACGTTTGATCTCCGGCTCTGCTTTTGGACTCGACCAAGTTCAGCAGTTGACACTGAGTTGAGGATTTAGAGTCAGAGAATACAGAAGCAGTCACTTTGATCCATCTAATCCATGCCGAGCTGCTTAGTCCCTTTGACCCACACCTGGACCATAGTCCTCGACACCCCACCCATCCATGTACTTATCCAGGCTTCACTTGGATGCACTTCGTACATGGCCCCTCACTTCTCTGCATGGGGTTGCTGGGCCTCACCAATGTCTTACACAGCATATGTGATTGTTAGCACCATGTTTTAATATGACATTTGATGACCAATCAGAAAAGAACAGTTGTTTTTATCTGAAGCGTGTCCTAGATGATGTACAATGTTTAAGATATTGTGGCTTAGCAAACAATTGGAGCAAAGAACCTAGTTCTTCACGTGCGTTTGTGAAAGAGCAGTTGAGAGAATGGGAAAAGTGCTAAATTATTGCTTTAGGTAAGATTTAGAGCAGTAATCTGAGTGTATATAAAGCTATTTTAGAGTATATCTTAAATTTGAGTGGGGGGAGCATTGGGACTTGATGCCGTTACCTTTGTTTTTCAATAAATGCAGCTAGATTTGGGGGATGAGTTCAACAGATTACTGGCCTGGTGGGGAAAACTCAGCGTATCCCAATCATTCTTCACCCTTGTTCTGGTTGGCATTGGTCTTGCATTTCCTGTGTTCGAATTCCTGTCTTGTTTTGTGTTCCACAAGGACTTCGACCATTTGCTTAACTGTAACCCTGCATTTCTGATATTTGTACTCTCTACTTTCTGTTTAGTCAGTCTGCAAATAGTGTATGTCTGCTCAGTTGTCCAAGCTTCAGAACCTCATACAAAAATCTTCATCATGCTTCTCCCTATCTTAAAACCTACTTTTGTCACCAGATTTAATAAATTTCAGTGCATAGGTGCCATACCTCATTACACGTGCTTTGTGTTTTTTTGTTTTTAAGATGGTGATGGAAAGTTTCTTATTTACCTTTGGCATAGTGGGCTGCATCACAATTATGAATTACTAGTCATTTGACTCTTGGGAGCAATTTGAATTCTGTGTTGCACTGCTTATAGATTCATAGTGAAGTACAGCACAGAAACCACTTGTGCCGGCAGCTTGTTCCACACTCTCACAACCTATCAGTGAAGAAGTTTTCCCTCATGTTCCCCTTAAACTTTTCACCTTTCACCGTTAACCGATGACCTCTGATTGTAGTCACACCTAACCTCAGTGGAAAAAAACATGCTTGCATTTACCCTGTCTATACCCCTCATCATTTTGTATACCTCTATCAAATCTCCCCTCAATCTTCTACATTCCAAAGAATAAAGTCCTAATCTATTCAATATTTCCTTTTAACTCAGGTCCTCCAGACCCAGCAACATCTTTGTAAATTTTCTCTGTAATTTTTCAGCCTTATTTACATCTCTCCTGTAGGTAGGTAACCAAAACTGCACAATGTGCTCGAAATAGACCTTATCAATGTCTTGTACAACTTCAACATAATATCCCATCTTCTGTACTTGATACATTGATTTAAGTATTTTGGTTGATTTAGCTATCTCATGTTATGACGTGGTGTTCTGATGTTTGTAGCCATTTTTCAACTCAGTAAACAACAGGAATTCTGCAGATGCTGGAAATTCAGGCAGCACACATAAAAGTTGCTGGTGAACGCAGCAGGCCAGGCGGCATCTCTAGGAAGAGGTGCAGTTGACGTTTCAGGCCGAGACCCTTCGTCAGGACTAACTGAAGGAAGCATTGTGTTTCAACTCAGTAAACTCTTTTTTGTTCTTTTCATTTTTCTTTCATCTGGAGCGCATGTTAAGTGTCAGGATGAATGGGATAGAAGAGCTTTTCAATTGTGGAAAAGGTATAAGTAAAATGTAGAAGTCATTGTAACAGGGCAGCTAAGAATGAGCAGTGCGAAATGCTGGAGGAACTCAACACGTCAGACAGTAAATTCTATAAATGAATCAACAGTTGATATTTTGGGTCAAGGTCCTTGATCAGAACATGAATTGACAATAAACTGGACTGGTCTAAGAACACTGAGGCTGTCTACAAGAAGGGTCAGAACCGTCTCTATTTCCTGAGGAGACTGAGGTCCTTTAACATCTGCCGGACGATGCTGAGGATGTTCTACGAGTCTGTGGTGGCCAATGCGATCATGTTTGCTGTTGTGTGCTGGGGCAGCAGTCTGAGGGTAGCAGACACCAACAGAATCAGCAAACTCATTCGTAAGGCCAGTGATGTTGTGGGGGTGGAACTGGACTCTCTCACGGTGGTGTCTGAAAAGAGGATGCTGTCTTAAGTTGCATGCCATCTTGGTCAATGTCTCCCATCCACTACATAATGTACTGGGTGGGCACGGGATTTATTTCATAACTTACTGGCATAATTTACGTATTACTATTTAACTATTTATGGTTCTATTACTATTTATTATTTATGGTGCAACTGTAACGAAAACCAATTTCCCCCAGGATCAATAAAGTATGACTATGACTATGAAAGGACAAGGGAAGCTAAGGTAGATAAGTCCCCTGGTCCTGATGGGATGCATCCCAGGGTGCTAAAGGAATTGGAGGTTATAGTAGATGCCTTGGTAATCATTTATCAAAGCTCTCTAGACTCTGGACAGGTCCTGGCGAATTGGAACACAGCAAATGTCGCACCACTTTTTAAAAAAGGATGTAGGCAAAAGACGGGCAACTATAGTCCAGTTAGCTTAACATCTGTAGTCGGGAAAATGCTTGAGACTATCATTAAAGAAGAAATAGCGAAGCATTAAGAAAGGAGTGGTTCCATTAGACAGACGCAGCATGGATTCAAAAAGGGCAGGTCCTGTTTGATAAACTTACTGAAGTTCTTTGAGGACATAACGAGTGCAGTGGATAGAGGGGAACAGGTGGATGTCGTGTACTTGGATTTCCAGGTGGGATTCGGTAAGGTGCCACACAAGAGACTTAGAAATAAGATTCGGATGCATGGAGTTGGAGGAAGTGAATTAGCATAGATAGTGGGTTGGTTTAACCGATAGAAGGCAGAGAGTTGGTATAAATGGGTGTTTCTCTGGTTGGCAGTTTGTGGTGAGTGGGGTGTTGCAGGGGTTGGTGCTGGGCCCGCAGCTGTTTACCATTTACATTGATGATTTGGAAGAGGGGATTGAGCGTAGCATAGCGAAATTTGCTGATGACACTAAACTGAGTGGAAAAGCAAATTGTACAGAGGATGTGGGGAGTTTGTACAGAGGGATATAGATAGGTTACGTGAGTGGGCCGAGGTCTGGCAGATGGAATATAATGTTGGTAAATGCGAGATCATCCACTTTGGAAGGAATAATAGAAGAGCAGATTATTATTTAAATGGTGAAAGATTGCAGCATGCTGTTGTGCAGAGGGACTTGGGAGTGCTTGTGCATGAATCGCAAAAAGTTGGCTTGCCGGTACGACAGGTTATTAAGAAGGCAAACGGAATGTTGGCCTTCATTGCTAGAGGAATTCAAGAGCAGGGAAGTCATGCTGCAACTATACAGGGTACTGGTGAGGCCACACCTGGAATACTGTGTGCAGTTCTGGTCTCCATACTTGAGGAAGGATATACTGGCTTTGGAAGTAGTGCAAAGGAGGTTCATCAGTTTGATCCAGGGATGAAGGGGTTAACCTAGGAGGAGAGATTGAGTCGCCGGGGACTGTACTCTGGAGTTCAGAAGAATGAAAGGGGATCTTATAGAAGCATTCAAGATTTTGAAAAGGATAGATAAAATAGAAGTAGGAAAGTTGTTTCCATTGGTATGTGAGACTAGAACCAGGGGACATTGCCTCAAGATTCGGGGGAGAAGATTTAAGACGGAGATGAGAAGAAACTTTTTTTTTGCCCCCAGAGAGTGGTGAATCTGTGGAATTCTCTGCCCAGGGAAGCAGTTGAAGCTTCTTCACTGAATATATTTAAGAAACAGTTAGATAGGTTTTTACATAGTAAGGGAATTGAGGGTTATGGAGAAAAGGCAGGTAGATGGAGCTGAGTTTACGGACAGATCAGCCATGATCTTATTGAATGGCGGTGCAGGTTCGATGGGCTGGATGGCCTACTCCTGCTCCTATTTTCTTATGTTAAGATA
Organism: Mobula hypostoma; assembly: GCF_963921235.1. Lineage (NCBI taxonomy): Eukaryota > Metazoa > Chordata > Chondrichthyes > Myliobatiformes > Myliobatidae > Mobula > Mobula hypostoma. Next base: position 59,814,540 of record NC_086117.1, read on the forward strand.
CCAGAAATAAAAGGTGAGGGAAGGGAAGGAGGACAACTAGGTAGCACATATACATTGATTGTATGTCCATAAAGTGACATTAGTGCAGGAGTGTCTGTACATAAGGTGACTGACAGGAAATGATAGGTGAAGCCAGATGGGTGGGGAGGAGGCTGAAGTAAGAAGCTGGGAGGTGATGGGTGGAAAAGGCAAAGAAGTGGAGAAGGAGTCTGATTAGATAATGGACCTTGGGAGAAAGGGAAGTGGTGGGAGGCACTAGGAGTTGGTGATGGGTGAGGAGAGGAGTTAAGAGGCCAGAGTGGAAAGGGAAAATTTACCAGAATGAGAAATAGATATGAGTGGTTTTGGAGAACAGCTCTGTGGTAGACCTTTGAATTTCTTGTTGATGCTCTGTTGGTTCTATAATATGCTGGTCATGAAATTTGAACAGCTTGATAACTGCAGTGGTTTACTTTAGCGTCAGTACTTAAGAGATGGCAATTTCCTGAATCTGCCAGCAGTTTAGACATCTGATTTATAGAGCTTTTGTTGAACAGTGTTTTATGAAGTCAGGCATGTACATGTTTTAGGTTTCTCACTTCGTACCATGATACAACTTTACAAAATGTGCAACCCAATGAATTCTGTCCTCAGCACGAGTTGGCATGACCCTTTTGAAAATGTTTTCAGATAGATTTAATTTTAATTTCACTGGCAAAGGAATTTTGTGAAATAGTGAAACTTAGTTTAGAGAGCATGATTAAAGATTCAAGATTGTTTGATGTCATTTCCAGTAAATGAGTGTAAAGGAGAACGAAATAATTGTCACTCTGAATCTGATACAGCACAAAAAAAACTCGATAAGAAAGAACACAATAATTTAAAAACAATGTGAGTACAGTACAGATACACACAGACACAGACACACAATACGCCGGCCAGTGGTGTAGTGGCATCTGCTCCAGACCTGGAGGCAAGTGGTCCCGGATTCAAATCTGGCCAACTCTTTGTACGCTTTCCACCTGTTCTGGGTTGAGTGTCGAGCTAGCAACTTGAGTTTGTAAAGAGAAAACAGACAAATGCGAAAGAAACGGCAAGGTTGCAACCCAATATGCCACAAGGCACAGAAAGGAATGAGAATATACGCTAGATAGCACATATACATTGATTGTATGTCCATAAAGTGACACTAGGGGCAGGAGTGTCTGTCCATAAGGTGACTGACAGGAAATGAGAGTAATGGTGGGGGCCGGGGGGGTGGGGTGGAGGGGTCGGTGTTTATCAGCCTTACTGCTTGGGGAAAGTGACATGTTTTGAATCTGACAGTCAACATCACCTGCAGCATCAGTTTACACAGTCCCCTTATCCCTGAGGAGAAGTTAAGTACATAAATTTTGTGTGGCCACCTCAGTTGTAGACAATTTACACGGCAGATAGACTTTTCAAAATACCCCTATACATTCATGGCTTTGCACTTTGTGCTTCCGAAACAACCTTGTTCAATGAGGATGCTTTGAGAACAGGATAATTGATTGATATTTGTCATCTTGTTTATGTGTTCCTGATGAGGTCAAGTCCTCTCCACATCACTACTTTGTCAATGTGATCATGGTTGGTCTGCCCCAGACCACAACTTCTCTTTTGTGCCAGTTTCCCTTAACCCTGAATTCCCAAATCTCCTCTTTAAATACCTTTAGTGATCTAGCTTCCAGAACTCTCTGGGATAGACGATTCCAGAGATTGAGTACCCCTGCAAGAAGAAATTATTAATTGACCACATCATGTAGCTATGTCACCCTGTTTAAGATTCTCCCACTCATGGAAATATCTTAACGTGTGGTATATGCTCTCATTCCCCATATTAAAGTTTAAAGTACATGTATTATCAAAGTACAGTATGTGCACTTTATAAAACCTTGAGATTCGTCTCCTTACCTGGCAACCACAAAACGTAGAAACCCAAAAGAATCCATTTTTTTAAAAAAAGAAAAGGTTCTTGTATCTTGTATGTTTCACCCATCGTTCTTAATGCAAAAGATACTGACCCAGATTAATTAGGTGTTCATTATAGGATAACATTCTCATCCCAGGCATTAGCCTGGTGAATCTCTTGTGATCTTCCTCCAGTACTATATCTTTCCTTGAATAATTGAACTACAACTGTGAACTCTTTCTTTAGTTTATGGTACTAGAAACTGTTAATAAAAAATCTCAACAATTGCGGTGATTGCAGAAGGATTTGGACCATAAGACATAGGAGCAGAATCAGGTCATTCAGCCCATCAAGTCAACTTTACCATTTCATCATGGTTGATCACGGATCCTATTCAACCCCATATGCCTACCCTCTCACCATATTCCTTGATGGCCTGACCAATCAGGAATCTATCAACTTCCACTTTGGGTATAGCCACAGACTTGAGGTTAGGCAAAATGACCTATAATTTCCTTTATTTTGCCTTACTCCCTTCTTAAAGAGTGGAGTGACATTTGCGATCTTCCAGCTCTCCGGGGCCATGCCAGAATCGTGTCCAATGCATCTGTTACCTCTTCAGCAACCTCTTTCAGGACTCTGGGATGTAGTCTGTTTAGTCCAGGTCACTTATCCACCTTTAAGACCTTTCAAGTTTGCCTCGCACTTCTTTTTTTATGACTCACTCTGCTCCCTGACACTCATGGACCTCTGGTATACAGCTAGTGTCTTCCGCAGTGAAGACAGATGCAAAGTACTCATTAATTTAATCTGCCATTTCTGTGTCCACTGTTGCTACCTCACCAGCATCATTTTCCAGTGGTCTAATATCTCCCTTTTATTCTTTACATAACTGAAAATTCTTTTGGTATCCTGCTTTATATTACTGTCGAGTTTGCACTTGTATGTCATCTTATCCCTTAGAGCTTTTTTAGTTGCCTTTTTGTCCTGTATCTCAGCTTCCTTCCAAACTCCTTGTATCCCATTTTCAGGACCTCCTCCCCTTTTCCACCTATGTCATTGGTATCAATATGTACCAGCCCTTTTCAGAATATTGTTTATGTGTTCAGAAACATCACAGACCCTAGCATATGTGAGGCAAACTACCATCAGTGTTTCTTTTTTGTGTCCACAGAATCGCCTATCTCTTCCCTTGATAATAGATCCCCTATTACTGCTGCCATCCTCTTCAGTTTCCTGCCCTTCTAAACCATAGGGCCAGGCTCAGTGCCAGAGGCACGGCCACTGTTGCTTCCCATAGGTAGGTCATTCTCTCTCCCACCCGCCCCAACAACAGTACTCAAATGGAGTACAGTACTTATTGTTGAGGGGGATGGCCACAGGTGTGCTCTCCACTATCTGACATTCTCCCTTTCCCCTCTCAACGGTCATCCTTTTATTTGTCTCTTGTAGCCTTGGGGTGACTACCTCCCTGTAACTCCTGTCTATAACTGCTTCACTTTCCCTAACAAGCCAAAGGTCATCGAGCTGCAGCTCCAGTTCCATAACACGGTCTCTAAGGAGTGGCATCTTGATGCACCTGGTGTAGATGTGGCCTTTGGGGAGGTTGGTAGTCTCCTGGAAATCCCACATCTGACATCCAAAACAGAACACTGGCTCTGCAAACATGCCCACTATTCTCTTGAGTTAATTCAGGAAAAAAATACAAAAAATAAGGAATGAACTTAGCTACTTACGTGGCCTCCACCTGTTCTCGTTGAAGCCTTGTTGAGCCTTACTACTCTGACTTGGACTACTCCGATGATCGCTCCGCTTGGTGGTACTTCTCCTTTATAGAAACTGAGTTTTTAAAGTTCTTCACTGAATCGGCGCAGAAATGCTTCTGTTATGTCTGTGCAATACTCCAATCAAGGACTTGAGGGTGTTGTATGACAACTAGATGAGAATTAGAATTGAAGGATGGTGATGGTGTAGTTCCAAGGCTAATTGTGGTTCTCAGAAATTGTATTGATAAAGGCTTTACTCTCCAGGAGAGGCTATGTCTTGGAATGGAACATTCTGCTGAGGCAGACAGAGTAGTCTGTTTCTGAATTTGTGTAGGAATAGCGTGCTTTTCCTATTTTTAGCCAATTTAGGCTTGTATGTGCAAATCAAGACAAAATGGTTGCACTGAATTCTATAATGGGTAGCACTGTATTGTAGTGGTCAGCACAACATTTTACGGAAGAGGTGGCTTGAATTTAATTCCCGCCGTTGCCTCTCAGAGTTTGTACGTTCTCCCTTTGACCGTGTGGGTTTCCTGTGGGTGCTCCCATTTCCTCCCACAATCCAAAGACATACTGGCCAGCAGCTTCACTGGTCATTGTAAATTGTCCTGTGATTAGACTCAGATTAAATCAAGGGATTGCTGGATGACGTGGCTGGAAGGGCCGATTCTTTGCTGTATCTCAATCAATCATTAAATCAATAAATAAATAATCCTGTCAGTAGTTGAAGGAAAGATTCAGGCCTTGACTACCAAACGTTTAAAGAAATCAATAATGTTCTATCAATATTGATGCAAAGCGGCATGCTTTGTGTTAAAGTAACTAGCTTTGGAATTAATTCCAAAATGTTTGCTTTTGTTGATGACCCTCTTTATCAATCATAACAAAGCTGTCTTGTAGCTCCTTGCAATCTTTTCTCATTCTTCCAATATTCATCTCATGCTTTTGGTGACAATGGCAAATCTTATCAGGATTCTTCATTTCTGTCAGACATCTTTTTTCAGTCTATGTGCCAGAGGAGAGTCTGTCACAATGCAGAAGATTCCCTCGTGTTGGTTTGCTGCATAAGTTCACAATCTCATTCACACAGTGGTCCTGGGCCACTGTTCACCCAAATCCAGAGAGCTTGCGATTAAAAACTGCAAATACTGGAGGTGCTCGGCGGATGGAGAAAGAAGTATTTTTGATTACTTATGATTTAGGGCAGCAATAAAGGTCCTCCATCTCTGGCGGTGTCCAGGGCTTCCTTCATCATGTCACAGCATCCTCTTGGTTTTCACTACTTTCAGCCATGGAAGTCCCGGGCGGAGACTCAGTAATCCTGTTGCACTCATTTCACAACACATGCTGGTGATAATAATTCTGATTCTGTAGAAGGATTCTTCATTGCCGTTTCCATAACAATTTTATTTTACCAGTCAGGGTTGTTGGCCCTGAGCTGAACCCCGAATCTGGAGGATTGGTAAAACACCCTTGGTCTGGACCCTACCCTTTGACCTGTTTGGCATTGGTGACCCTACCAAGAGCTAAAACACAAGGCCTTGACTCCAAACAACAGGAATTCTGCAGATGCTGGAAATTCAAGCAACACACATCAAAGTTGCTGGTGAACGCAGCAGGCCAGGCAGCATCTCTAGGAAGAGGTACAGTCGAAGTTTCAGGCCGAGACCCTTCATCAGGACAAATCTCTTACTAACTCTTCCTTCAGTTAGTCCTGGTGAAGGGTCTCGGCCTGAAACGTCGACTGTACCTCTTCCTTGAGATGCTGCCTGGCCTGCTGCGTTCACCAGCAACTTTGAGGCCTTGACTCCAGCTGATATCGCTCGCTGGGTCACTGAGGCATCCAGGCCTCCTGACCATGGCAAGGTTGTGGTCCTCCTGGAAGGTTTTTGGGTTAACGGAACTAGAAAACTGAGATGACAAAGGCACTTTGAATTCAGAGAGGAGGGGGGAGGGAAACAAATGGAACATTTATGCTCAAGTAGAGACCAGGACTGTCCAGAAATGGGTGATTAATGTTTTCTCAACAGTTAAGTTTGGAGTCAAACGGGGTCCTGATGTTCTCCAACTACAACAGGAATGAAGGCTAATGTAAAGAAAATGGAATATATTGTAAGTGAAAGATAATCTTTTAGAGGAATTTCTCTTTACCAGCTGGCTAAATGATGTTGTGTTGGTCAAGGTATGATAGATCTATTGCTTTCTACATTTCAATTTGATGATCTTGGGTGTTGTTATAGTCTTATTCCTAAGACTACTAAATGGAAGATGTTTAGAAAGCCCAAGGCTAAAATAGTTCTACTGAAGCCTATCTTGGCTTGTCAGTCAACAAATTAAATTCCTCACTGAATGTTGACCCCATTGCTGTGTTGCATTGTCAAGTTGGCATCATTCTTTCCAAAATATTTATGACTGTTTCACTTTCCCTCAGTCATTAATTAGTCATTGTTAATTGTTGAAAAATTTTGTTCTCTATAGTTATTCCTGTTCTGTTGCTTTTCCATTCTTCAACATCTCCCTTTCCCTTAAGCATATTTTGTTAATTGTTAATAATCTTCCTTCAGCACTATCCCCTTACAGCCTTGTCACTTATTATTATAATGATTTATGCTCTTGATTTCATCAAAAAAATTGCTCTAAGTGAATAATATGCTTTTTGACCCAATTCTTCCCATTTAAAAAAAAGCTCAAGACTCTGTTCACTGAAAACCAAAACTGGAGCATTTTATCATCTTTGACATGTCTTTCAATCTGAATGTTTGGCATTGTTTTGGGGCTTTGATTCAACAACTTTTCTCCCCTCCAGGTCTTCAACTGCAGTTAGTATTGCTACACTTGGTGTTTTCAGTAGCCCAAAGTGCCACACAGTCATAAGTTTTGAATGATTTGCCAGTTATTTTGTAAACTTTCGTTTTCTACTTGGTAATGAACATCCAAGTGTTTAAAAATTCTTGATATATGCTTATCATTTTAAACAAGATATAGGGATTTTGTTATAAATGTTGAGTAGTTTAAGATTAACTAGCTGAGCTTCCTTTGTGTAATTTCATAAGTGGCTTCAAAAATTTACACTCTTTTTTACCCCCGCATGTTCGTAATCATTTAAAGTTGCTTCTTGCTTTGCATCTGCATAGAACTTGCATTATTCTAACCTCAATTACTTACCTGATAATTAACTGTTTTCATGCTATAACCTCTTTCTCTTTCCTTCCCTCGGTTTTCTCTGCAGCTTCCTGATACTGCTTGAGGCTGTTGGTCTGCTTTCCAATTCTTCCTTGCAACTGTAGCAGGTGATTCCAGGTCTTTACCTTCAGAAGCTATTGAACTGAACTGTATTTATTAAGCATGAATGAGCATTCCCTTTTTGATTGTCTAACTTCCACTGAACTACTAACCTCTAACCCTTAACCCAAAGGTTGCCTGATCAGTCAGCAGGCAAGATCATGGATGATTACGATGTAAGATCGGCTGCTAGCATTCTAGCTTCGGTTAAAGAACAGGAAGCCCGGTTTGAGAAGTTGACCAGAGCGCTTGAAGAGGAGCGTCGTAATGTATCCATGCAACTTGAGCGTGCCAATATTCCCTCAGACAGAGCAAGTATATCCCACATTGGCAACAGTGAGTCCTTTGCATGGCAGCATCTAGTGTTACAGGTAACTTTGCCTTTAATCTTGATATGACAGAAATTATTTACTGTTGTTTAAGAGACTGTTAGGCATATGGAGAAAAGAAAAATGGAAGGGTTAGATTACTTTTGGAGTAGGTTAAAGGGTCGGCTGCAGAGCCTGTATTGTGCGATACAATTGTATGTTCTATATTCTTAAATATGGAGTTTGGAGTCAAAAATGGTTATCTTCTACAAAAATTGTTATAATACAACTGGCTTGTATTTCATTGGCACTCACTGTTGGACCTAAAGACTGTTTATGATGACAAGAATTCCAAATCAAATACTGAGGTATAAACTTATTATTGCATTGTGGCAGTACATTTATTGATTCTATCAAAAGCTGATTGTCCCTGTAAAAAGTATTATTGGGATAATATTGCGTAATTAATTAACAACTATAACTAATGTTCTTTGTCAAGGCCCATCTGTGTGTGTTGTGTTTATGGTGAAAATTCTCCACAGGAATTTAGCTGTACAGTCAGGAATGACTTGAAAGCCAATCTTTCTTTCTCATGCAAAAGGACTTCTGGATGGTTGAGCTAAAGTTTCAAGGTGGCTTGGCCGATTATACTTAAAGACAGCATGGTAGTGTAGTTAGCACAACGCTTTACAGTTCCAGCAACCTGGATTCAATTTCTGCTGCCTGTACGTTTGTACGTTCTTCCTGTTACTGCGTGAGTTTCCTCCGGGTGCTCCAGTTTTCTCCCACAGACCAAAGACGAACCAGTTGATAGGTTAATTGGCCATTGTAAATTGTCCTGTGATTAGGCTAGGATTAAATCTGGGGATTGCTGGGCTTGCGCAGCTCAAAGGGCCACAAGGGCCTATTCTGCGCTGTATCTCAATAAAATAATAAAAAAATTAAAATCCTGCTGTGTTAAAAATTATTGTTTGATGTTTTGTGCCTGTGCATACTTTGAATCTTTGAATGTGACAAGAAACCCAACTTTGAGAAGCAGACTTTGTGAACAGGGCAAAATTACTCAGGATCCTCTGCCTGAATTCACAAAGTTTTGAAACTGTTCTTCAAAATCTAATGAAAATCGTACAACAAGTGGTTTCAGGCCAGTACATCACAGGTAAAGTCCTCCCAACCATTGAGCAGATCTACATGAAACACTGCCATAGGAATCCATCAGGAGAGATACTCACCACTCTGGCTATGCTCCGATCTTGCTTTGGCCAGCAAGCAGTTGAAAGAAGCTAAATTTAGTGCATAGCCCTTTCAAATTACAGCATAATATTTGACTCCTCTCTCAAAGCTGAAAACTTCCAGCAAAATAGGGATGAATTCATCATCAGAGATCCGTACCATCCAGGCCATGCTTTCTTCTCACTGCTACCATCAGGTAGAAGGTACAAGAACCTCAGGACTCACACCATCTGGTTCAGCAACAGTTCCAGTCCCTCAAACATCAAGCTCTTGAATGAAGGTGGATACTTGCCCCATCATTGAGATGTTCCCACAACCAATGATCTCACTTTAAGGACTCCTTATCTTGTTATTTCATGTTCTCATTATTTATTTACATTTGCACAGTTTGTTAACTTCTGCGCTCTGGTTGATCTTTTTATAGTTACTATTCTATAGATTTGCTGAGTATGCCCTCAGGAAAATGAATCACAGGGTTGTATGTGGTGACATATGTGTAATCTGATACTGAAGTTTACTTTGAACTTTGAACTCAATCCATGAGATTCATGCCATTTTCCAGGGCCCAATCTTATTTTTCCCATTTCCCCCTCTGTGGAGCTCATTCTCTTATTTGTGGCTACCTTTGCATCCTTTATGCCATTAATTTACTTAGGGGTTATTTACAGTTTTCTGTTAATCACCAGCCCAGTCTAGTGGTATGGGAGGAAACGGGAAAGTAGCTCCTAATATTTTTATTTTACTTTCTTTAAAGCAGAAGTTCCCAAGCTTTTTTATGTTATGGACCAATACCATTAAGCAAGGGGTTCATGGACCCTCAGGTGGGGAACTCCACTTGTAAAAGCTTGAGTCTAAAACTTAGTTGGTGGTATGGTAGCGGAACGGTTAGCATAACACAATTATTATAGTGATAGCGATCTGGGTTCAATTCCGCTGCTGACTGTAGGGAGTTTGTATATTTTCCCTGTGATCATATCAGTTTCTTCCAGATGCTCTGGTTTCCTCCCACATTCCAAATATGTACAGATTAGTAGGTTAACAACAGGAATTCTGCAGATGCTGGGAATTCAAGCAACACACATCAAAGTTGCTGGTGAACACAGCAGGCCAGGCAGCATCTCTAGGAAGAGGTGCAGGTCCTGACGAAGGGTCTCGGCCTGAAACGTCGACTGCACCTCTTCCTAGAGATGCTGCCTGGCCTGCTGCGTTCACCAACAACTCAGATTAGTAGGTTAATTGGTCATACAGGTGTCACTGGGCGGCGCAGGCTCATTCAACTTCAAGGGGCTGTTACTGTGCTCTATATCTAAATCTTAAAAAGTTCTGTCTTTTAATTGCACTTCAGTGAATATAATTCTGAATTACAAATATACAACTTTTATCTTTAAGCTCAAAATGATAACTCCTGAATTGATTGAGTTGGACAATAAAAGCAGATATTTTTTAAAAGAAAATTTGACCTCCACTACAGTTGCAGCTGTGATTTCAGAGCAGAGAGGAATTATTTTTAGCACAAAATGCGTATTGCTGACAGTGTGGGTGGACAAAATGCAAGATGACTCCCATTGGAGTAAATCCAAGGGTATTAAAGATTGTGGAATTGATCGAAGTGGATGCAGATCTGACTTATGCAGTTCTGACTTAATCTAATAAAATGGCAAAAAGGGCTTGAACAATTAAACAAAGGATATGCTGTGGTTCTGAAGATCCTAAACATTGGAAATGCAGACATCCCACCCTGCAAAAACTCATTTCAGGGAGGTAGCGCCATCAACTTGCGGGAGACTCCCGGAACTTGCGGGAGACTCCCGGAACTTGCGGGAGACTCCCGGAACTTCCGGGAGAGGTGGGATGTCTGCAATAGAGTAGTTCCTCAGCAGCTAACCAGCTAGTTTAAATAACGTTATCTATGCTAATGAATGAATGACACCTGGTAAACTCACCTCAACATGTCTTGTACAGTCTTAACCCACCATGGGCAATAGAAAAGTCACTGTTGCAAACAGTGCAGCGAGCAACACTGTCATTATTTTGACCCCTATTAGGTAGGGGTACACTTTAGTGTAGTCTGGGGTGACATACGTTTTATATTTTTTTTTGGAACACTCTGCCACTCTGACTTTTTTTGGATCTCTCTATCTCTATCTCTCTATCTCTCTATCTCTCTCTCTCTCTCTCTCTATCTCTCTCTCTCTCTATCTCTCTATCTATCTCTCTCTCTCTATCTATCTCTCTCTCTCTATCTCTCTCTCTATCTCTATCTCTCTCACTCACGCTTGCTTTCTTGCTCTCTCACTCTCTCTCTATCTCGTGATCCCTCTCACTCGCGCTTGCTTTCTTGCGCTCTCTCTCTCTCTCTCTCTCTCTCTCGTGATCCCTCTCACTCGCGCTCGCTCTCTCGCTCTTTCTCGCGCGTTCTCTCACGCTTGCTCTCAAAAAAGTCAATTTCCGGGACATTGTATATAATTTGCGGGTATCAGGGAGCCACTATTAATATGCGGAAGATTCCCTGTACTTCCGTGAGGGGTGGAATGTCTGGAAATGATTCATAAAATGTGTAGCTCGGGTAGTTGATGGTTGGCGAGTTCTGTTCTGATCTTGGCAATTTACAGTACTTGTAAATATTTCGTCACCATATGTGGAGTCATTGTCAGTGCACTGTTAATTGTGTGCCTTCTGAATGCTTGGCCTTTATATACTTTTCAATCAGCTGAAGAAAATCGAGAGGAGTGGGCTAAGTGAAAGTCATGGTGCAAGCAAATGTACAGAATGCAAGAGAATACCTAGAAGCATGGTTTTCTGCAAAACAATTCTGTAAATAAGCATGTAGACTTCAATCCTATAAATGAGTCATTTTGGGCAAAATTCCAGACCACAATGCACAAAGTTTGCCACGCAGCTAATCATTAACGTGATTTCCTCCCCACGTCGCAATTGAGTTTCCGCAATGATAGCCTATCAGCTGATTGATGAGTATATGAAGGCCAGTTTAAAGTGGTTCATAGAGCCTATATGACTAAAGATAAGTTCTCTCGTATTTACTCAGATTTTTCTCCATACTGTAATAGGTGTAATGTCAAAGAGGCCTCTCTAATTCATATGTTTTGGTCCCGTCCATGGCTTGATAAATTTTGGAAAGAAGTATTTCAAACTTTCTCGTAACTTTTCAAAGTAAACTTTAAACCCAACCCTCTGATTTTACTCTTAAACTGAATGATTTGCATATTTTGGCTTTTATTTCTCTTTTAGACAGAAGAATTTTGTTGCTGAAATGGAAAGATGCCACTCCGCCTACTCACACCCATTGGTTGATTGATATTATGTCATGTTTAATTCTAGAGAAGATTAGGTGTTCTATTTCTATACCTAGACAAGATTTTTTCACATTATGGGGACCTTTTTGGAACTACTTTCACAATTTTCAATTTGTTCAGCAATGATGATGGCTATTATATGTTTGAATTTATGACTATATGTCAGACTTTTTGTTTCTTTTCTTTTAACCAAACAGCTGTTTTTTTCCACTTTTTTTTCCTGTTTTGTTATGGGGTTTTGATTCTAGTTCAGATTAGAATAAAATATACCTTTTCAATATTATGGTTAGTTATGGGGCATTTCAATCTTGCTTCTGTTTCCATAATATCATAATGTATTTTGTATTTGTCTATGCAAGAAATTAATAAAAAATATCGAAAAAGAAAGATAAAGGCCAAGCATTCAGAGGACACACCACAGTCAACAGTGCACTGATGATGACTCCACGTATGGTGATGAAAGATTATGGTCACCCAATAATCTTAGATATTACACGGTATCAGCACGTCTCGACTGACAAAACATCAAACTGGAATAGAACTGGGTTTGTTGTTTATTGCATGAACAGGAGGAAGTTAATTATTCAACTATTAAGCAGTTGAAGGCTAATCAAATCAGCCAATCTAGCACAGCATATTGAAGTTACAAATTGTTGTGGCACTACACTAATTTGTACTCAATTCCCTGGAGATAGGACAAGTTTGAAAGCAAGCTGCATTTTTATTTTTTTTCCTGTTTAAATCAACACAGGGTGCATTCTTCAGGTGAAATACCGAAGAGATGATTGATAATATAGACCTGGAATTTCAGTCAGCTGAGAAGCGGCTGATTTGTTTGAATTGGTGAAAACAAAGGTCTGATGTTCTCCATTGCTGGGACTTCCTTTTCTCGAGTGACAGTGCTATTGGGAATCTGTTTTGGAGATCTCTGGCATGCAGAAACTATTAAGATTTCAGGAGGTTTTAGTTCACTGATGAAATAGTGCCACTTCTATATGATGTTTTAAGCATTTTACAAAGCTGTAATAGAGATATGGACATTTTTAAATTGCGATACAGCATGGAATAAGCCCTTCAAGCCATGCTGCCCAGCAATCCCCTAATTTATTCCTAGCCTAATCACAGGATCATTTACAACATCTAATTAAATCTTTGAACTGTGGGAGGAAACTGAAGCATCCGAATGAAACCCACGCATTCATGGGGTGAATGTACAAACTCCTTGTAGGCAGCGGTGGAAATTGAACCCACATTATGTGTACTGTAAAGCATTGTGCTAACCGTCACGCTACTGTGCTGCCCCTAAAGTTAAAGCAAAACACACAAAATGCTCGAGTAACTCAGCTGGTCAAACAGCATTGATGGAAAAGAGTAAACAGTCGGCCTTCTTCAAGACTTGGCCTGAAACATCAACTGTTTATTCTTTTCCATAAATGCCTAAACTGTTGAGTTCCTCTAGCATTTTGTGTGTGTGTGTGTTGCTTTGGATTTCCAGCATCTGCAGACTTTCTTGTGTTTATAATGTTAAAGGAGAAGATTATATATATAATCAGTCAATAGTTTGGTTAAAATATTTAAAACTTTGCTTGGACACTAAGTGGTAAAGTATAAAATGTAATCCAGGTACTTGGCTATGAACTGACTATCAGATACTTAACTCTCTTAATTGCTTCAAAACATTGGCATTGTGGAAGCAATGTACCCTCTGCGGGCAATGGACCAGCGGCTTTCAATATTTAAGTTAATTATCCAGCAATTTGTTGGCTTCATGGCAGAGTGGTGATCATTGATAGAGTTATCATGATTCGCGGAAAATCTAGACCACAGAATTTATTGGGCAAGAGTGACGCTTGGGTTACCTGTGTGCTACCCACTACTGTAATTAATCTCATCTTTTCTTTTTTACAACTCGTCCAGGCCCAGTAACTGAATAAGTTAAATTAACAACTGCATGTCCATGCAGTGAACAACATAGCCATCTCCCTTCTGTGTTTCGCGTGTGTCATTCTGGACAAGTGGTTTATGGTTCATATCCTTGGATTTTTTTTTTGAAAGAAAAGCATTTTGCATAATGTACTTAAGAATGTCAGAGACCTTGTCAGCTAGGAATTCAACTTTCAGCGGGATGCAAATCAACCCCAGGGAAAGCTCTGCAACTACCTTGACAACTTGTGGGGTGCAAAGTCACCTGTTTTTGCTTTGCTTTGATTAATTTTAATCTCGAGCTGTAGTGAGGATAGCAAGAAATGAAAATTATTTTTTCTATTCTTCTACACATTGCTGAGAATAATGAATTAACGAGAACCAAATGATAAAAGAAAGTACGTGTTTTGAGGCTCTTACCAATGAGATGAACAACCTTGCACTCAACATCAGTAAGACCAAAGAGTTGATAGTGGATTTCAGAAAGGGTAAGATGAGGGAACACACACCGGTCCTCATTGAGGGATCAAAAGTGGAAAGAGTAAATAGTTTTAAATTCCTAGGTGTCAATATCTCTGAGGATCTATCCTGGGCCCAACATATCACACAGGATCGAAATAAGCTGCAGAGGGTTGTAAACGTAGTCAGCACCATCATGGACACTAGCCTTTAGTGTATCCTCTGTTCCTCCAAACTGCTAAGAATTCTGCCATTGGAAATAATTCAGAAGATGCTTAGCTCGGGCAGCTGATGGTTGTGTGGAGTTGTTCGCTGATCTTGGCAACTTACTTTCATGTGAGGAGACATTCTTAGTGTGCTGTTGATTGAAGTGTGTCCTCTGAATGCTTGGCTTTTATATACTTATCAATCAGCTGATTGATCATTATTTCGGAAACTCAATTGTGATGTGGGTAGGAAATCCCAACGCTGGATGTGCGGTGAGCTTCGTGGGCAGAGGTTAAGAAGATGCACAAACAATAATGGACTGTAAAGTGGCATAGCCTACTCTCCTAGTCTCTATCCATGAAGATCGAGAGAAGCACAAATTCGACTGGGCATCAATGAAAGTCATGGCGCGTGGAAACATATGGCATGCAAGAGAATTCCTCGAAGTCCTATTGAAGGGTTTTGTCTTGAAACCTCAATTGTTTACTCTTTTCCATTGTTGCTGCCTGACCTGCTGAGTTCCTCTCGTATTTTGAATGTGTTGTTTTGGATTTACAGCATCTGGAGATGTTCTCATGTTTGGAATTCCAACAAACGTTTTCTGCAAATAATTCTGCTTGAAAGAAAAACACTTAAACCTCGATCCTATATAAGAGCCAATGCAGGCAAAATTCCAGATCGCAATGCACGAAGTTTGCACACAGCCTAACGGTGATGAGAAATCCTCCCCATATCATAATTGACTTTCCGAAATAATGATCAATCAGCTGATTGATAAGTATATAAAGTCCAAGCATTCAGAAGACACACCACAGTCAACAGCGCACTGACAATGTCTGCTCGCATGGCGATGAAACGCTTGGAAGTAAATTGTCAAGATCAGAGAGCAACTCAACCCAACCATCATCCACCTGAGCTACACATCTTCTGAATGATTAAGTAATTATTTTTACCTATTTTGTAATGAAACTGAACTTGTACATGCAAAAGAATTTTGTTTCAGCAAGAAACCTTCCTAGTCTTCCAACTGACATTGTGACGAAAGAGGGTTACAAAAGTACACCTAGACTAAGATGTTAACTGTCCTGTGCTAGCACCAGTGGGATCAACAGTTGATCTGCCACCTGTCTTCAGGAGAGAGAGATAAGTTAAGACAATGGAGCAGCATTTGGAAATGTTAATGAAGAGACGAGAGAGTTTAACGGAAGGAGACACCGGTCTGAATATTGTCAAGACCGGCTCCTTTTGAACCCTGAACTCTTTGAAGTGTGATGGACAGGCGATACCCCAGCAGGGGGATAAAAAGGGGCAGGTTCGCTAAGACACGACACACGACACCACGAGGTAACGAGACCCTGGAAGCGGTGCGCCTCCACAAGTCGGTGGGAGTTTTGGAGGTCTGGTCGCGGGACCAGCCATAGACACACAGGGTGGAAAGATACAATCGGCAGGAACCTGGTGTGTGTCCGCCCTTGCCTGGGTGCCGGGTTCACCGCTGAAGAACGATCTTGTCTGGAACGGAGGGGTCACAGTCGGTGCCCTCAGAAGACATTACCAAGGACTCGCCCGAAAGCTAACTGCGAGGAATATCGAAGGTCTGTGTGGAATCCGTTTTGAATATTCATTCGCTTTCGCTCTCTCTCCTTTTCCCCGCCCAACGGCACAACAGTGATTACTGCGAACTGAACTGAACTTTGCGTCACTTGAAACTGGTCATTTACCCCTAGACTGCGATAGAGCTTGATTGATCCTATTATCCTAGTTCTGTGTACATGTGTGTTTATTCATTGCTAACCTGTTGCATTTATAGCCTTACTATTAGAGTACTGTGTTGCTTATTTCTTTAATAAAACTTTCTTAGTTCCAGTAATCCAGACTCCAACTGAGTGGTCCATTTCTGCTGGTTTGGCAACCCAGTTACGGGGTACGTAACAACATACACACACAAATTCTGCCTAAATTATTGTTGATGCTCGTTCATGTATTTAACTTTTTAATTTGTTCTGTACGGTTAAAGCTTTAAGTGCAGCTTGTGGATTATTATCTTCAAATGAAAACCTATTTGTTTAATATAAAAAAATAATGTGCTTCATTAAGTGAAAATAGTGTTGACCCCCATTAGATTATGAAATATTACCTGTGTCAGTTTCTGAATGATTACATTCCTCAAACACCTTGGTGTTTCATTCCATTAGAAGAATTATTTGAATTTGTGTCTTGTCCATTGGTGTCTAATATAACTATGTAGTTGAACTCGATATCCGAAGAACAAGATTATGTGGGGATCATTATTATGTTTAACTTGATGTCATTTGATTCACATTTCTCTCTTTGTGCACAGACCGTACTCACTCAGCCTGGTGACAAGTCAATCTTTGAAAACTTCTCCCCACTTGCCAAAGATGCAAAAATGTCTTCTATTCGTGGCAAGGGACACTGCACAGTATGCAGCTCTGTGTCGATGTTCACCTTGAAATCCCCACATATACGAACAACTCTCACCTTCCCTTTCTTGATCACTGGGACAAAGGGCATGGCTCAGTTTGCTCCACTCAACCTTGGAGAGAATGCTGGATGCCTCCAAGCTCTGTAAATCACATTCAATTTCAATTTGTCTTTGTATGTAATCTACGGAGGCCAAACACAGCAGTTCGAGCTTTGTGTTGAAAAGAAGAGGGCCAGCACTTTTCAGATGTGAATGATTGAGAAAAGTCCAATCAGACTGGCACACAATCAAATCTCTCAATGTGTCATCAACTGACAACTGCAGCCCAAATGGTAGCACTAACCAGAGCCTGTGTAGGTCTTTAGTGTCACTGAGGTATTTTCTAAAGGTAGGTTAGAACACAGTCTGTTGTAATCAGCCTCTGAAATTATAGACAAAGCTGTCCTATATCCAGTTCCATTTTCAGTTTTACACTAGCACATCTATTGTGATCCACGTGATTTTTACAACGTGCTTCAGTAACACTATGCAGTTCTAGGCATGTCAGCTCACCTTTGTCAGGCTCTGTGTTGTCTGAATCAGTTTCACGTTCAGTCATTTTATGCATTTGTTTAGTTTTGTGTTTGAAACTTTTCACTCTGTATGGTTTTTCTCTTTGGTTCTGCTTTTTGTCTGACTTGCACACTCTCTATGTGGCCTTTTCTGTAACACATTCTGCAGACTATTTCTTTGAAACATCAATTATTTGCATCATGGGAGGATTTGCCACATCGATAACATTTTTGGCTTTTTGCACCATTCAGGGACATTTTATGCATTTCACTTTCTAATTTTTTTTCTACAGATCTGTTGCATTCTTTGCTGCTGTCTCCAACAATATTGCAATGGTGAATGCCCATTTTAACATTTAGTCTCTTTCTGATGGTAGCCTCTTTTGAGTGCTTTGATTATGCATGCCACATACAAGCCTTTTCCTTATTGCATCAGAAAGTCCATCTCTGAAGTCATAGTATTGGGAAAGTTTATGTAGTTCTGCAGTGTATTCAGAAATGCTTTCATCCTATGGTTCATTTTGTGAAATCTAAATCTCCCGGCTATTACTAGCAGTTTTGGGTTCAAGTGATTGTAAAATTGCAACAATTTCATCAAATGTCTTGCTTGCTGACTTTAGGAGTTACTAAGTTGTGTAAGCAACTGTATGTTCTAGTACTCATGAAGTTAAGAAGTGTGGAGACTTCCTTTACCTCATCCATGCTGTTAGCATTGCAATACAGTTTGACCCTTTTGATTTACAATTCTGGAGTTCTCATTAGCATTATCAAATTCATCAACTTTCCCGACTAAGTCCATCATTATGTTGTTCTTATATTAGTTTTGCTAGTCATGCATCTCTCACTGTGTACCCTGTACTATACTCACGCGCCCTTTTCTAGCATCTGTAACCACCTTGTCTGTACTCGTTTAGTTCTCCCCTCGTCCCTCGCCCTTCTGGCTGCTGAAGTCCCACATCCATGGTGCATTACCTTTTTTTACTTTCACTGCATAGGGAGGAACTGGTCTTGATTTACTGATTCCCTAAGTTTGTTTGCTCACAGGTTTTTCTGCAAATCAGAATGAGAAGAGAGAAGAGAAAGTAAAATATTTGCTTGTTTCTTTGCCTTGACAATGGCTTTACAAATAATAAAAATAAGTGGGGCACAACTGGTTTGTGTGGAATTATTAAGGATATCTTCACAATACCATTATCTCCACTTTTTGTTTGTGCACAGTACATATTTTTAAATAGATTTCAATATTCTATGACTATAATTGTCAACCTCAAATTAAAAAAAAAACTTATCTTGTATCACTTTCGATAAACCAAATCTGGTAGCTAGAACTGTCATGACAAATTTGAGGGAGTTCCCAAAGTGATCCATCCTTGGAAACAAGGAAGAAAGCTTCTGTAAAAACTATGAAGAAATTATTTGCTGACATTGGTGAGGATTCAAAGGAGGTTCATGAAGATGATTCCAGGATTGAAAGGCATATCATATGAGGTGCATTTGATAGCTCTGGGCCTCTAATTAATGGCATTCAGACCTCATTGTAACCTATTGAATGTTGAAAGGCCTCAGTAGGTGGATGTGGTGAGACAAAAACACTTTGAACAGATGAGTTGCAAGGATTTTCACTTGGGCAGAACATTTCCAAGAAATTGTTCAGATAGTTCCTTTACATTTGCTCTTTACCAACCCTCCCCAACTCCACTCCAAAGCAATTAGGATGTTTGAATTTGAGGGTTTGGCACTTGGCTAGAAAACCTGTACTTGGCTTTCTGATGACCTTGGGTGATGAAATGGGGAATGCTATCTTGTACTCAAGAGAGCAGCCTTGAAAATTGAGCTGAATTCCCAATAAATTTATCATGAATGTTAAGTGGGAGGAAGAAATAACTAAAATTATTGGAGAGGTGGGAATGCACAACACGTTGAAAGCAACACACAAAATGCTGGAGGAACTCATCTATGGAAAAGAGTAAACAGTCGTTTCAGGCTGAGACCCTTCACCAGGACTGGAAAAGAAGGGAAAAAGTCCTGGCCTGATATAAGGTCTTGGGCTGAAATATTGACAGTTTTCTGTTTTCTATAGATGTCTCCTGAGCTGCTGAGTTCCTCCAGCATTTTGTGTGTCTTGCTTTGGATTTCCAGCGTCTGCAGACTTTCTTGTGTTTGCACAACATGTTAAACCTTGAAGCAGTAGACCACAAATGTGCACTCAGTGATCACTTTATTAGGTACAGGGAGGTCCCTAATAAAGTGGTCATTGAATGTATGTGTGATTGAACAGTGCTACCATAGCAAGGGATAACATGTTTGTATGGGGTATTGTGATCTTGAGTGAGATTTTACTGAGAGTGAAAAGATTGATTTTCATTGGCATCAGCTTGAGGTAACCCTCGATGTCTAATCAGTTCATGGAAATGAGCTGCTGAGTAAGTTTATGCAGTGGACACAAATCGAAGCAAGTATTTTCTTGTGCATGGTATTAATTCATAGTGTCATGGGTTGTACCTTAATTCATATGGTAGTAATTAAAGATAAAAATTACTTCAAGCTCTGCAAACTACTTGGAAAAGGTAATGTTTCCTTTGATTATCAAATTTAAACTCTGCTTTTGAATTAATGTTGATATCTAAATATTTTTCTTTTGCCAAAAAAAAATGTATTTATTGGACCTCTGGTATAGATAAACATTCTCGCACCCGATATAGAAATCTTAAGACCAAAAGACATGGGCTGAGTGGGCCATTCAGCCCATCAAGTATGCTCCTCCATACCATTGTGGCTGATTTACTATCCTCAACTCTATTCTCTCCGTAACCTCTGACATCCAGACTAATCCACTTTAAATATATCCAGTGATTTGGCCCCCACAGCTGTCTGGTAATGAATTCCATAGATTCATCACCCTCTGGGTAAAGACATTCTTTCTCATCTGATTCTAAAGGGACACCTTCTGTTCTCTTTCACTATTGGAAACGTTCTCTCTACATGCACTGTACCTCAGCCGTTGAGTATTCAGTGAAAATGGCAGATGTTGCCTGGTGAAGTGACTTCAGACATCTCAAAGTAAGACAAAGATTGAAACAAGCCAGGTAGGATTGGTACGGTGGCACAGTAGCAGAACAGTTATTGTAGTGCTTTACAGCACCAACTGTAAGATTGCAGTTCAATTCCTGTAAGAAGTTTGTACATTTTCCCTGTGACCAAGTGAGTTTCTCTGAGTGCTCCAGTTTCTTCCCACATTTCAAAGGCAGACAGGTTAGAATTAGTGAGTTGTGCGCATGCTTTGTTGGCACCAGAAGCATGATGAAACTTGTGGGCTGCCCCCAAAACAATCCTTGGACTCAAATGATGCATTTCACTGTATGTTTTGATGTATATGTGACAAGTAGAGTTTATCTCAAAATCTTGTTTTTATTTTGGTTTTTGAGGATTTGTCTATATTCTTGAGGATAAGGTTATGTTTGTCCATAATTTTACCTTGTTATTTTTGGTCTATTAAACTCTTTGCAATTAAGGATTAAATGGGAAATATCTTTAGTGAGATGCTGGTATTTGATCTTGCATTGTGACATGAGTCATTTGAATAAAGATGTGGTGCTCCAGTTCTGAAGATGAGCTGTGTGCTTTTGGGTCAGGCAACTGCTTCGGGACCAAGCGAAGTCTCTAATCGCAAAGAGTGGGAGTGATTGTAGGATGGTTTTCAGTGTTCAGAATGACCAGTTTCCATGACAAAATATCCCACGATTTAAAGTGGGGTGTGTTTGGATCTTGAAGGCAGCTTGTCAGCTGTTTGCAACTTCTGCTGTTTGGCTCCTCTGTAGTTGGAATCGAGTTGTGAGCCCAGCTACTGCCTTGACTTTTGATCTTGCTGCTGATGTGGGGGTGTGAATATTGCTGTAAAGCCTTATCTTGCCACAGTGATAGATCTGTGCATTAGATATTTTCCTGCATAATGGCAGTACAATAGACTGGCAGGTTAATTCAAGATTGTTTAACATCATTTCCAGTCTGCAAGTGTTAAAGAGAATGAAATAGTTGTAACTCTATCTGATGCAGCACAAAAATAACACACTATAAGATAAATATCATAATAATAAAAAATACAATAAATACAAGTTCTTAAGATAACTTTTATACATGGGTATGTCCATAGAGTAATGCTTGGTAAAGGCCCGAAACATCCTTCCAAATAAGGCGACTCTTCACCTGTAAGTCTGTTGGGGTCATCTGCTGTATCTGTGCTCCTGGTGTGGTCTTCTGTATATCAGTGAGGCCCGAAAGAGATTGGGAGACCGTTTGGCTGAGCATATTCCCTCCGTCTGCCACAAAAAGTGGGATCCCTCGGTGGCCACCCATTTCAATTCAACTTCCCATTCCCATTCTGACATGTCAGTCCATAGCCACCTCTATTGCCATGATGAGGACTCACTCGGGTTGGAAGAGCAACGCTTCGTGTTCTGTCTGGGTAGCTTCCAATCTGATGGCAGAGACATCAATTTCTTGAACTTCCAGTACTTGAGCCCGCCACCCCCCTTCACCATTCTCCATTCCTGTTTCCCTCTCTTATCCGCCCAACACTTTCCCCTGGTGCTTCTCCCCCTTCCCTTTTTTCCATGGTTTTCTGTGTCTTCTGTCAGATTGCGCCCCACCCCTCACTTTCTCCAGCCCTGTATCTCTTTCATCAACTTCACAGCTGTTACTTCAAACCCCCTCCCTCTCCCGATTTCACCTATCACCCTCCACCTTGTACTACTTCCGCCCCTCTCCACCTTATGCTAAAATGTCTTCCTTTCCAGTCCTGATAAAGGGTCTTGGCCTGAAATGTCAACTGTTTATTCTTTTCCATGTGTGTTACTAGAAACAGCAGTGTCTGTACACAAGGCGATTGACAGGATATAATAAAGCAATACGGACAAGATGCTGGAGGACCCTTCAGGTCAGTGTCTCAGCCTGAAATATCGACTATCTATTCATTTCCATAGATGCTGCCTGACCACCTTAGTTCCTCCAGCATTTTGTGTCCGTTGCTTTGGATTTCCAGCATTTGCAGAAAAAGTAGTGGTGGATGTGTGGAGGGATGAGTTAGTGGGCAAAATTGTTGATCAGCCTTACTGCTTGGTGAAGGTCTGGTATAGCTGTAGTTGTGATGGGCAAACAAAGTTTAACTCTATGGTCTGCTTCCCCTCTATTGCAATAAACACTAATATCCATGCTCCTGGCCCTTCAGCCCAGCAACCCCTGATTTAACCCTAACCCAATCACAGGACAGTTTGCAATGATCAACTAATCTACCTACTGGTACGTCTTGGGACTGTGGGAAGAAACCGGAGCACCCGGAGGAAACCCACATAGTCACAGGGAGAACATACAAACCTCTTACAGATAGCGGCAGGAATAGAACCCAGGTCGCTGGTACTAGAAAGCATGCTACCGTGCTGCCCTATAAGCACTCTGATGAATGTTGGAGTTCCACTATTTTGGAAATACTTCGTGCTCTCAGTTATTTCTGTGGATTCACATTATTGTTACCAAAATTTACATCAGACTCGATTCTGATTTGGAAAGTGAATTTGCAGCATAGTTTTGAATTAGCACTTTAAAAAAGATGTTTTTTGGTGTTTGGAATCGGGCTAAAGAATTTAGTTTAAACCTAATCATGATTTAGTTTTAACCAAATCATGAATATAGTCAGTCAGCACACAGTATCTTTGACTTGAGCTTTTTAAATGCTTCAGACTTAAGCTAAGGAGGCATTTTTGGAAACTAAGTCTGTTTTGGCAGCACCTGTTCTCGTGCTGGAATTTTGGCTTTGGTTTAGATAATTGAGCCACTTGTGTGTGTCAACAACTGCTGGACAAGGGAGAGAATTGTCTTAGCATGTGCTTCGTGGCCTGCATAGGTATACGAGTGCAAGTCAAGTGTTATGTTCCATGACTAATGAGCGCTGTGGATTAAATTTAACTTTTCTCTGTCAGTAGTTTATAATTTTGCAGTTATTACATTCAGCTTAAATTGATTTGCAAATCAAAATCTCACCAAAAAAATGGAAGTTAGTTTTGGCCAACTTTGAAACTATCTTAATTAGAAGTGGCACTGGGACTGAACACTAAGTGCAATAACTGGAATTTATTGCTGAAGGTATAGTTATTAAGTCAGTTTTGTGTCAAAATGCATTTTCATTGCAAAATTTCAGATTTTGCACCTCAGCATGTTTCAGGAATTTTAAGTGCAGTAATTTCCTTCTCAGCATAAGTAGCAGCCATTTCCCCCACAGCTGAATCCCACAAACAGCCTGTTGATGTGACTTTTTGTTGAAATGTTAAATAACATTTGGGGTGATTTACATTCATTCATTAGTGGGTTTATATTGAACACTAGATGTGCAACAGCCCTTGTACTGCTGTGAATCCCCACTGCCACAATACTAGCATGCATTATGTGCTGATGGGAAGTAATGTTAATGGTAGCGTAGTTATTAGCATAATGCTTTACAGTACAGGTGACCCAGGTTCAATTCCCACCACTTCCTGTAAAAGGTTTGTACATTCTTCCCGTGACCGTGTAGGTTTCATTCACGTGCTCCAGATTCCTCCCACAGTCTAAAGACGTACCGGTTGGTAGGTTAATTGGTCATTGAAAATTGTAAGTAGGCTGGAGTTAAATTGGGGGATTGCTGGACAGTATGGTTTAAAGGGCCAGAAGAGTCTATATCACACTGTATCTCAAATAAATAAAATTCGAATGGAATTAATCATTACAGTGCTGCATAGCTTGTTGTTTCCCTTGTTTTAGTTTTGAGTAGAAGGTGAAACACATTGTCACATCTTTCGATCAAGGTAGGGAGTTCCATGCTTGAGTTGTGACTTTCCTTGACTGTAAAGGGTAATTTTATTATCCAATGTAGTGCTGAAAGAAAGTGGAGAAAAATGAGCTTTGCTCAAATCCCTGCTGTTTTTGATGGAATTATTTTTCAGATCTCATTTAATTACATCCCCTCAAACTATTATTTCCCCTACCGAGAGTTTTGTTTTGCAATAATGCTCAGAATCAGGTCTATTATCACTGTGTTATCTGACGTGAAGTTTGTTGTTGAGCAGCAGCAGGACTATGCCAAGACATAAAATTACCGTAAATTACATAATAGTGCAAAAAAAGAATAATGAGGGTGGTTCAGAAATCTGATGGTAGAAGAGAAAAAGCTTTTTGTTCCCAAATTGTTCGGCATGGTCATCTACCCCTTCCCTGATAATAGTAATGAGAATAGGGTGTTTTCTAGATGTTGATGGTCTTGTGGGTGGCCTGATTCCTCACTGGTGTCACCGACTGGACACCAGTCCTTTGGTTTTTTTCTGTTCGAAGGTACAACTTAATGTTTCATGGATGTTTGTAGAGAGTAAGAATTTTTAGGTTGTATACTGTATACATTGATATTAAATTGAACAACTGAATGTTAATGCTGTATGCTGCTTTCTTGAGGCAACTCATCCTGAAGATGTTCTCAATCGTGAGGAGGGTTGTTGCTGTAATGGCAATGTCTGAGTCTACAATCTTTTGCAGCCTCTTGCAATCCCATGCATTTATGTCTTTATCTGTAGCTGCCTAGAGCAGACAGATCTCAATGTGTATAATTTATACATTCTTTGATAATAAATGTGCTTTGAATCTCATCTGAATGTAAGCATGTGTGCAAACTAAGTCTCATTCAAGTTGGGTTCTGTAATTTGCAGGTCTGGCTCCTCATAGGAACTCAGTGCTAACCCCATGGTGGTGGTTAGCATAAATATCACTAAGGCCCACATACAACAGTTTACAACAGTTAAGATCATCCTGATTATGCTGTAAGATTCAAAGAGTAAAGCTAGTTATTTGTTGTCTCTTCAAACCCACTGATTTTAAAGAAGGGCTTTGGGTTTTCTTTACAAGCTCATTTGAAATTTTACTAATATGAAAATCCAGGTTGTTTAAGATTGGATGAAACCATGCCTATGAAATTTTGTGGAATTGCTCCCTCATCACCCTCCTTGACTTCTTGTCTTCAGAAAGCTGACTATGTCATTCGTAGCTTTGGTTTCATGGTTCTGAAGCTCTGGATAGCCCTCAGGTGCATAGCTGTTCAAATGTTCATTTTAATATCAGAGATGTATGCAGTATACAACCAGAAATTCTTACTCTTCACAGACATCCATGCAAAGCTCCCCTCCCCCTTCGCACAAGAAGCAGCAGAAGCATTGGCCCCCCTCCTCCCCACTTGCACTAGCTGAAGCACTGATTCCATTCTTCCCCCCACCCCCTTCCCTTTCTCCTGTGGTCCACTCTCCACTCTTAACAGATTCCTTCCTCTCCAGCCCTTGACCTTTCCCACCCACCTGGATTTGCCTCTCGCTTTCTAGCTAGTCTCTTTCTTCCGCCCACACCCCCATTTTTAATTCAGACATCTTGCCCCTTCCTCCTTAATCCTGAAGAAGGTTCTTGGCCCGAAACTGCTTATTCTTTTCCAAAGATGCTGCCTGGCTTGCTGAGTTTCTCTAGCATTTTGTGTGAGTTTCTACACGTGTTTGCAGCGATCATAATTAGTTTCTTCATAAACCAGATACATAGTGAAGTAATAAATGGATTAAATCTGACACCAGATCGTTTTAACAAAAAAAACCTCCCATTTAAAAGGAGTTTGGGGGAGAATTAGCAATGGGTAACTTCAGAAATGTAGGTAACGTGAATAAATCACTTTAGTAGTTATCACATCTGACCACACAGTAGCGTATTGGTAGCATAATGCATTACGGTACCAGCAAGCTGGGCTCAGTTCCCACCACTGTCTCGAAGGAGTTTCACTTCTCCCCGAGACCACATGGGTTTCCCCCAGGTGCTTCGGTTTCTTCCCACAGTCCAAAGATGTACTGGTCGGTAGGTTAGTGGTAAATTGTCTCGTGATTAGGCTGCGATTAAATCAGGGGATGCTGGGCTGTGTGGGTCGAAGGGCTGGAGAGGCCCATTTTGTGCTGTATCTCAATAAATAAATAAGTATCATAGTACAGTATATTACCATGGCTTGATGTTACTGATACTGTTACTGATGTGGAAAAGGTTAGGATAACGCTTCATTCCAACCCTGGCCATATTTTATCCTGATGCATTCCTGAGCTTTTAAACAAACACTCAGTGAATTTGATCTTGGAGTCTGTGAATAATTGGCATAGCTGTGGATGCGAGAGCCCTCGTTGCTACCATAATTGGTAACTGTCAAATATTAGAACTGTGTGCTATGCTGCAGTAGCTTGTTGAAGTTGACAGGTCTGCTGTATCCCCCCTGATAAAAGTAATAGATATGAAATGTGTTCTGGCCAGCTTTTGAAGTGGTTCTTCAATATTTCTTAATCCATTGTACCGATCACGAAAACCTTGTGGCTATTTAAGCTAATTACCTTTTATGAGGGAATGGGAAGTATTTAAAGACCTGGGCTTGCTGCAAGATGCACCTAGTGGCCACTTTATTAGGTACAGGATTGTACGAATAAAGTGGCCACAAAGTGTGTATCGTCTTCTGCTGCTGTGGCCCATCCACTTCAAGATTTGATGTGTTGTTTGTTCAGAGATGCCCTTCTGAACACTACTGTCGTAACAGGTGGTTATTTGAGTTACTGTCACCTCCCAGTCAACTTGAACCAGTCTGGCAATTCTCCTCTGATATCTCTCATTTACATGGCGTTAAGCACCCTTCTCTTAAATTCTAGAGCAAAGGACATATTGAGAGCATAATGAGCTTAATGAGAGAAATTCAGAAGAGTATTGACTGCAGGGGTAAAGAGAAAATGTTGAAGATTGGGGAAGTCTGGGACTGAAGTAGAGGAAAGAATTTCTCATTGGGGGATGAGCACGTGACAGTAGAAAACATGAAAACCAGGTGCCTAGCATAATTCAAATATTTGAAAGGATTTGGTTTTTAACAAATGTTGTTGAGAAAGAGCCTAGAGAAAATGCAGGGATGGATATTTCATGTTGCGCATCCAACTGTATGTTAGAACCAGAGGAATGAAAGTGGAGCCATCAAATGCACCAGTCATCAAATTGCTAAATGCTAATGGACTGCAAGCTGTTATTCAAGCCCTTAAATCACAGAAAAGAGATATGAAGCATGAAGTTTTACTATTGTGCAACTAAGGCAGTGAGTCTAGGCCTTGAGGGCACACACTATTTGAAGAAAATTGGTTCAAACTGTCATTATCTGCAATCGGACAGATGATAGAAGGAGTGGCTATCTATGTTGGAGAAACTAAGTGCTACTTGGCATCTATAACCATTTAGAAGAGCAAATATTAACTTTAAAGAAACTATGCCTGACCCTGTGAAATGTTGAAGGCAACAGCATTATAGAGTAGAATTCTATAATTGGGTAATACATCTATACTTAAGCTTATTTTTGTTCATTGGGAGCTTTTTAAAACACAAAGAATAAATGTTTTAGAAGATGTTTTAATTTGCCATTTCAGTTGTTTCTTCTGGGAGAAGTTTTAGTGTTCATACGCTCAATGTCCATTCAGAAATTGGATGGCAGGGGAGAAGAAGCTGTTTCTGAATCATTCAGTGTGTGTCTTCAGGCTCCTGTTCCACCTTCCTGATGGTAGCAAGGAGAACAAGGCATGACCTGGGTGATGGGTGCCACCTTTTTGAGGCAAATGGAATTGGACCTCCAAACTAAAATTTTAGCCTTTAGATTTTAAATTGTTTCATTCAAAAACTGAAGTTCTGCTCTGAGCTGGTACCTTGGATTCAAATACTAATCAGCATTAAATATAAGAGTGGGTGATTACATCACATTTATGAATAACAATTTTAGGAGCAGTTTGAGGAACAGCAGTTTTGGGGCAACTTTGGCATTTGAGAAATTGCATTTTAAATTCAGATGCTTAACAGTCTAATATTGTAAATTATTGTTCTAACATGAAATGCCAAATGAAGAAGTTGGCAGCAGAGTTTTCTCAAATTGGAAGAATTCCGAATCGAGAGAAAAATCTTGGCACTGACACGCATGAAGTACAACATTATGAAGTTCTTGTGCATAACCTGGACCCAACATATCAATGCAGCTGCAAAGAAGGCACGACAGTGGCTATATTTCATTGGGAGTTTGAGGAGATTTGGTTTCTCACCTAAAACACTCACAAATTTCTACAAATGTACCATGGAGAGCATTCTAACTGGCTGCATCACTGTCTATATGGGGGTGCTACTGCACAGGATTGAAATAAGCTGCAGCAAGTTGTAAACTTAGTCAGTTCCATCATGGCACTAGCCTCTGTAGTATCCAGGGTATCTTCAAGGAGCAATGCTTCGTAAAGGTGGTTCCATCATTAAGGACCCCCATCACCCAGGACATGCCTTGTTCTCATTACTACCATCAGGGAGGAGTTACAGAAGCCTGAAGGCACACACTCAATGATTCAGGAACAGCTTCTTCCCCTCTGCCATCCTTTTTCAGAATGGACATTGAAACCGTGATCACCACTTCATACTACTTTTCTTTTTATGTTTGCACTACTTGAACTATTTAGTTCATTTTTTTCTCCATTATTATGTATGGCAATGTACTGCTGTCACAAAACCACCAAATGTTATGGTACATACTGGTGCTATTAAATCTGATTCTGATTATGTTTTAAAAGATGATTTTGACACAAAGCTTGTATTGCACTACTTATAGATTTGTTTGTTACTTTCACACCTAGGGACATTTGTCTTTTAAACAGAAATATGTCAACTTTATTGCCATGTGTACAGGCATAATGAAAATCTTGCTGCAGTGTCACAGGCATGTAGGTGCACATGACACAATATGAATGATTGTGTGTGGCCAAATGCAAAATTGCCTTTGAATGGATTTGAATTTTTGGCTATCATATTCTAAGCAAATACAGGTGTATAAAAGTTCTTTCATCTATAACCATGAACTGCAAATGTCAAATCATTGTGGAATCAGAATCCGATTCAATATCACAAACATACAGTGCGTTATGAAATTTTGTTTTGCAGTACAGTGCAAGGCATAAAAAAAATACTGTTAGGAAATATGTGAATTGCGCAAAAGCAGAATAACAAGGTCGAGTTCATAGACTGTTCAGAAACCTGAAGACTGAGGGGGAAGAAGCTGTTTCTGAAATATTGTTGGTTCTTCAGGCTCCTGTACCACCTCCTTGTTGGTAGAAACGCATGGTGAGAGCCCTTGATGGCAGATACTGCAATGTTGCAGAAGTCTTTTCTGTTCTATCCAGCAGTTGATACATAGTCTTACAGGTCACTGTTCTTAAAAAGTAGCATTCAAACCTATGTAAACATGATAAAGATTTCTGACATTACAACTCTTTTAAGCAATGAATTCCACACATCCACTACTCTTGGAAAATAATCTTTCTTTTCCCTCTCAATTTCCATCAAATCGTTTAATTCTGTGTGTTCCCTGGAATTTGTCTTTCTATTTACATTTTAGTAATACACCTCAATTAAATATCCTGTGCTGACATTGGAGAGAGTTGAGAGGAGGTTCCCGAAAACGATTCTGGGATTGAAAGGCTTATCGTTTGAGGTGTGATTGATGGACTCTGGGTCTTTACTCGCTGGAATTTATAAGGACAAGAGGGTGGGAGGATGTCATTGAATCTTATTGAATAACGAAAGTCCTAGATAAGAGTGGATGTTGAGATGAGGTTCCCTGTGGTGGGGGAATGTAGCACCGTAGGACCAGAGGACACAGCCTCAGAATAGACATTAGAAGGAATTTCTTTGCCAGAGGGTGATGAATCTGTGGAATTTGTTTTGTTGCCACAGGTGGCTGTGAAGGTCAGGTAATTAAGTGTATTTAAGGTGCAGGTTGATATATTCTTGATTAGTCAGGGCATGAAAGGTTCTGGGGAGTAGGTGGTAAAATTGAGTTGAGAGTAAAATGGATCAACCATGATGAAATGGGAACAGAGTGGCCTAACTGTGCTGTTATGTCTTATGGGCTAATCCCTTCACCCTCTTCTGTTCCAAAAATAATAACCATAACTTTGCCCATCTTTCTAACATGATGGGGAAGGGCAAATTATGAGGCTATAAGGCTAGAACTTGCAGGTGTGAATTGGGATGGTGTTTTTGCAGGGATATCTACTATGGACATGTGGTCGATGTTTAGAGATCTCTTGCAGGATGTTAGGGATAAATTTGTCCCCGTGAGGAAGATAAAGAACGGTAGGGTGAAGGAACCATGGGTGACAAGTGAGGTGGAAAATCTAGTCAAGTGGAAGGAGCAGCGTACATGAGGTTTAGGAAGCAAGGATCAGATGGGTCTATTGAGGAATATAGGGAAGCAAGAAAGCTTAAGAAGGGGCTGAGAAGAGCAAGAAGGGGGGCATGAGAAGGCCTTGGCAAGTAGGGTAAAGGAAAACGCCAAGGCATTCTTCAATTATGTGAAGGAATAAAGGATGACAGGAGTGAAGGTAGGACTGATTAGAGATAAAGGTGGGAAGATGTGCCTGGAGGCTGTGGAAGTGAGCGAGGTCCTCAAATGAATACTTCTCTTCAGTATTCACAAATGAGAGGGAACTTGATGATGGTGAGGACAGTATGAGTGAGGTTGATGTTCTGGAGCATGTTGATATTAAAGGAGAGGAGGTGTTGGAGTTGTTAAAATACATTAGGATGGATAAGTCCCTGGGGCCTGACGGACTATTCCCCAGGCTGCTCCACGAGGCGAGGGAAGAGAATGCTGAGCCTCTGGCTAGGATCTTTATGTCCTCGTTGTCCACGGGAATGGTACCGGAGGACTGGAGGGAGGCGAATGTTGTCCCCTTGTTCAAAAAAAGTAGTAGGGATAGTCCGGGTAATTATAGACCAGTGAGCCTTACGTCTGTGGTGGGAAAGTTGTTGGAAAAGATAGGATCTCTGGGCATTTAGAGAATCATGGTCTGATCAGGGACAGTCAGTATGGCTTTGTGAAGGGCTAATCGTGTCTAACAAGCCTGATAGAGTTCTTTGAGGAGATGACCAGGCATATAGATGAGGGTAGTGCAGTGGATGTGATCTGTATAGATTTTATTAAGGCATTTGACAAAGTTCCACACTGTAGGCTTATTCAGAAAGTCAGAAGGCATAGGATCCAGGGAAGTTTGGCCAGGTGGATTCAGAATTGGCTTGCCTGCAGAATGCAGAGGGTGGTGGTGGAGGGAGTACATTCAGATTGGAGGATTTTGACTAGTGGTGTCCCACAAGGATCTGTTCTGGGACCTCTACTTTTTGTGATTTTTATTAACGACCTGGATGTGGGGGTAGAAGGGTGGGTTGGCAAGTTTGCAGATGACGCAAAGGTTGGTGGTGTTGTAGATAGTGTAAAGGATTGTCAAAGATTGCAGAGAGATATTGATAGGATGCAGAAGTGGGCTGAGAAGTGGCAGATGGAGTTCAACCCGGAGAAGTGTGAGGTGGTACACTTTGGAAGGACAAACTCCAAGGCAGAGTACAAAGTAAATGGCAGGATACTTGGTAGTGTGGAGGAGCAGAGGGATCTGGGGGTACACGTCCACAGATCCCTGAAAGTTGCCTCACAGGTGGATAGGGTAGTTAAGAAAGCTTATGGGGTGTTAGCTTTCATAAATCGAGGGATAGAGTTTAAGAGTCGCGATGTAATGATGCAGCTCTATGAAACTCTGGTTAGGCCACAGTTGGGAGTACTGTGTCCAGTTCTGGTCACCTCACTATAGGAAGGATGTGGAAGCACTGGAAAGGGTACAGAGGATATTTACCAGGATGCTGCCTGGTTTAGAGAGTATGCATTATGATCAGAGATTAAGGGAGCTAGGGCTTTACTCTCTGGAGAGAAGGAGGATGAGAGGAGACGTGATAGAGGTGTACAAGATAATAAGAGGAATAGATAGAGTGGATAGCCGGCGCCTCTTCCCCAGGGCACCACTGCTCAATACAAGAGGACATGGCTTTAAGGTAAGGGGTGGGAAGTTCAAGGGGGATATTAGAGGAAGGTTTTTTACTCAGAGAGTGGTTGGTGCATGGAATGCACTGCCTGAGTCAGTGGTGGAGGCAGATACACTAGTGAAGTTTAAGAGACTACTAGACAGGCATATGGAGGAATTTAAGGTGGGGGCTTGTATGGGAGGCAGGGTTTGAGGGTCGACACAACATTGTGGGCCGAAGGGCCTGTACTGTGCTGTACTATTCTATGTTCTATGTATTTTTCTGAAAGTCTTAGTAACTCTTTAATATCGTATGGTTCAAGGTCCTATTTTTCAACACTCAATAGCCTATTTGTTGTATATTCCATTGTCTTGTTGCACATTCCCTCAATGCATGGCCTTGGAATTCTTTTGATCACATTCCATTTGCTATTTTTTGTACTGACTGAGTCCATCTATTTGTTTTCTCTCTTTCAGTTGTACAGCTATATTTTTTAATTATCTGTCAACTTTATGTCCATTAAATTTAGCTTTAAATTATGAACAAACTTTGCAGCCTTTAAGTCACAAAATCCAAGTGTCTGCATTAGTCTTTGCACTGTCAATCTTGCATTGAATTTACCACTCTTCATTCAGCCCCTCGGACTTTAGTTTTAGAGTAGCCTGCAACATCGGGTCATTAGAGGCTGGATAAACATGCGTTGTTTTCTCTGGAGCAGCAGATGCTGAGGAGAGTTCTGATAGGGGTTTATAGGATTATGAGATGCATGGAAAGAGTGGATAAGGGAATGTCTGTTTCCCAGGGTTGAACTGTCTAATACCAGAGGGTAGGCTTTGAAGGTGAGAGGGGTTTGTTTCAAAGAGGATGTGAGGGATAAGTTTTTTTTACTCAAGGGTTGTGGATGCCTGAAGTGTGCTGCCTTCTACAGTGCTAGAGGCAGATACATTTAAGAGACATTTGGATAGGCACGTGGATGTGAGGAAGATAGAGGGATATGTACATTGTGTAGGTAGGACAGATTAGTGTTTGGATGTTTTTATTAATTTGCTTTTTTAGCTTGTTCAGCACAACATTGTGGGCCACATGGGCTGGTCCTGTGCTGCATTGTTCTAAAGTATGTTTATCAAATGCAATGCATTCATTGATACTTGTATCTTCAAGCAATAGTGTCAAATTAGTGGGACCAAATTTTCCTCAATAATTGAATTGTCTTTGTGCATGGACATTTGCACTAACCTTCAAGTATCGCACCTTGTGTTCTGTGAAGATAGCTTCCAATCTGATGGCATGAATATCTATTTCTCCTTCCGCTCAACATATTCTCTCTCCCCACTCCCACCCCCCATTTCTCACTCTGACCTTTTCTTGCTGCCTTTTACTTCCCCCTAGGTCCCACCTCCTTCCCTTTCTCCTGTGGTCCACGCTCCTTTCCTATCAGATTCCTTCTATAGCCCTTTATCTTTCCCATCCACTTGGCTTCACCTCTGGCTATCCTCCTTTCCCTCCCCCCATCTTTTTATTCTGGCATCCTCTCCCTTCCTTCTCTGTCCTGAAGAAGGGTCTTGACTCGAAACCTTGACTGTTTACTCATTTCCATAGATGTTGTTTGGCCTGTTAAGTTCCTCCAGCATTTTGTGTGTGTTGCTCTGGATTTCCAGCATCTGCAGAATTTCTCGTATTTAACAGATTTAGGTTTTGCTTTTTGCATTTTAAGAATGCTTTGTAGAAGATCTGGAAGAGTGAGACCACAAACTCTGTCAGTATTGAAGAGTTTGTCAGCACCCTCACTATAAACCCTTGGATAGCAGCTGTGCATTCAATTCTGTGAACTAAGCTTTAAGAACACACTGGTTTTGTACTGTCCTTGGTTTCTGGTGATTAGGGCGTGGCCAGATCTGGCATGAGTTGGAGTTTTCAGTTGTGACTATTTTACTGTTGACTACACGTGCTGAATATAATGGGCTGTTATAGCAAAATGTATCAGTAGCTCAGCTAGAGATTGACTGCTGCTTGGAATGAAAAGATTGGTGGATGAAGCGCACAATAGAAAGGGATTACTTGCAGAAAGAATACCAGCGATTCAACAGAAAGGAACATTTAAAAATACTTGACACTGACCTCTGAATCGACCCCGCAGAGGAACTGGTCCTCCAAGCTGTTTTTTTGTGTGCATGTGTGTGGACTGGCTGCAATTTGAGTACTAAACTGCATACAAGGAATTTAAGTGACTTGTTTCAAGACAGACAAAAGTGAAGGTAAGAGACTGCATGAGTGAGATTTTAGAATTATAATCTGTTGATGCCGGGTATTTTCTTTACATTAGGGAAGTGTGATAAATAGAGCTGGTGGGTGTAAAGAATGTAAGCAGTTGAGGCTTGCGGTAAGTAAGTTTTTGTGTGCAAAGGAGAAACGAAGTGCTGGAAAAAGTTGTGAAAATTTCACCAGCACCAACTATATGCAAAGATTTGGTTTCTGTTTAATTTATTTCAATTTGTAGTGGATTTGTTAAATATTAAACTGCAAACTTTCTTACATGATTATAGATAATTGATTGAAAAATGTTCCTTAATTATGGTGATGAATTAAGATGTGTATCAAGGCACCTCAACTTCTAAGGGCTTCGGTTTCCTCCTTCAGTCCAAAGACAGACTGTTTAGTAGTTTAATTGGTCACTGCAAATTGCCCTGTGATTAGGATCGTGTTGTAGAGGTGGGTAGCTGGGCGGTGCAGCTCATTGGGCTGGAAGGAGCTGCTCTGCACTGTATCTCAAAATACATAAAAATAAATATGCTTCCTAATTCCTTTAAAGATAGAAAATGTGGTCACTGAGTTGGAAATCTATTGCTGTCCCGTGCAAGAATTGAGTTTGAGCAGTTAGAAAAGTTTGCAATATCCAAAGCAAAGGTAAATGGCTTATCCACAAGGGCTGAAATCTGGATTGATTTGAAGAACTAGTATGCTGTATGTTTTACAGATGAAATTCATCTAATTTCTGGCTGTATTTGGTTATATGGAGTATGGTAGAGGAAGCACAGGCAGTATTGAAAATACAACTCACTGTTGTATATCAGACTTGTTCATCTGCAGAGTGCATCGGGGTTTAACAGCTGCAGATGATGGACGAGTCTAATTAGTGGGCTTCTGTTTCAGTGTTGCAATCAGTTTCATAAGAACGCGATGTGTATTATTCCGCTTAATCTATAGGCTCATTCTGATGATCCTCCATTTTTAGTTAAAATATGAAATTGCACTGAGTGCAGGTTTGAAAGATTTTGAATATTATTTAATATTCTACACTTTTTCATGAGATTATATACTCATATTAGTTTAAGTTAAGGTTAATTATTCTGTGTGCTGGACAATAATTGTTGAAAGCAGTTTCACTGGTCTGATTCTTTTCCTTCGTTATCCTTGTGTGACACAATTTAATCATTTGCATGTCAACTGGAATGCTTTTTATTGAAGTTGAGGTTCTGTTGCCTTTGGATACCCTAAAGTCAAATCTTCTTTATCTCAATTTCCTTATACCCAGATACTTGTGAATCAAAGCCTTAAACCATGATAGCAGCCCAAGAAACAATTTTGTGTACATTAAATCAAAAACTAAATGCCCAGAACCAAATGTTTTGAGGATTTTGGTTATCTATTTAGTTCCCTTTTTATTCTGATCTTCCTCGGTTTGCATTGTGGAGAGCAGATGAGCACTTTCAAAAGAAAATGTTGACATTTGAATGTATCCAACTTTTAACATGGTTTCACTTAGTGATTGTTCGTGATATCTGCTTTGAAGTCTACTCCATTGGCTCTGGGCTCAGTGTTTGAGGTAGGGTTGCCAACTTTCTCACTCCCAAATAAGGGACAAAAGTAGCAGTCAAATACGGGACACTTCTGTTTACCCCGAGAAAGACTACCATGACCATGAAGCCTTGCGCGGGCACCTGTGATTTTTTTTCTGCAAATAGGTTTTGGCTTAATCTTCCTGATTCTGATACATTGTACATACATTATTAGTGTTATTTTAGGTTTTATGTGTTATTGGTATGATTTGGTAGGTTAGTTTTTGGGTTTGGGAACACTCAAAAAATTTTCCCATATAAATTAATGGTAATTGCTTCTGCGCTTTATGCCATTTTGGCTTACGAACTGTTTCATAGGAACGCTGTACCTTAGCGGGAGAAATATGGGACAAGGGCAGTCCCATATGGGACAAACCAATTTGGCCCAATATATGGGATGTCCCGGCTAATACGGGACAGTTGGCAACCCTCTTTTGAGGGCTGCACTACGTTTACTTGGCTCTGCACTGAGCGGAGGCTGTGGCCTGTTCCGGGCTTTGTGTCAGTGGATCACTTTAGTTCTGAATGTTATTTGCTTGCTTTTATTGTTTGCACGATTTTTTTTCCACCTCTCTGCACATTGGGTGCTTGACGCTATTTTCAATAGGTTCTTTTGCATTTCTTTGTTTTGTGGCTGCCTGTAAGGAGATGTATCTTTGATAATATACTCTAAACTTTGAATGTGTTGTAGATTCAGATGCTGACATAAAGACCCTTTTAAAGCAGGGTTTTCCAACCTGGAGTTCACGGACCCCTCGGTAATGGTAGAGGTCTCTGGCATAAAAAATGTGAGGAACCCCTGCTTTAAAGGATATTTTATTGAACAATCGTCACATTTCTAAATGTGTATCCCCAGCATTGATGGTGTGAGCAGTGCACAGAAAAAGATTGATAACCCTGAGGCATGCTGTCATATTGAGACGCAAAATGAAATAGATATTCGAGACCAACATTCACATGTTTTAGCCAGGTGTTCATTTTGGAGGCTGATGTCATATGCTGCTGATTCGTACACACTTGATTGCAAATAGATTTTACCCTTGGCTGAATTTCACTTCAGTGGCCATTAAGCTAAAGGCTGATTCTCAGGGCAGTTGTATATTCTTGGATTACTGACAAGAAAGTGGGTCTGTGTTTTTCAGTTGGACGTTTGGTTACCAGTTGGAGAATAATTTGATGAACAGCTGATTGGAAGAGAGTCATGAGTAATTGCTACTAATTGAAATGTTAGAACTGATTTCCTTAGACCAAACACAAATGATGAATGATTTATTTTAAAGTGTAGTGGAAAGAGTCTGTTTTTATAGTATTGTTAGGGTGTATAGCAAATATTAATTTCACCAGCAGTCATTCTTTAGATTTGTATACAGATTGCACTCTGAATTTAAAAAGCAGCTCAGAACATTGGGTTTCCTGGAACTGCAGGTTGGGATCAAAAGCAAACAAAGAAACGCTCCACTGAGACTTCAGATGCCCACATATGCGTGAATGTGGCCGAGAGATCATGTGGATTTACATTAATTTTGGGTGTCTGGAGTGTGGGTGCGAAGGAGGAGATGTTTGAAAACTATCTGTAATTCAAAGGAAGCATTGTCGATACATTGTAACTATAGAATTGTCCTGTTGTTACCTTTAATCTTTAGCATATAAAAATGTCATATAATATTGGGTCAGGCAAGTAACCCAGCAGCTTCAGTGTCTCTCCGATGACTTTGTTCACAGTTACAATAGTATCTCCCCATGTGTTAACAGGTTGGATTATTTCCCTTATGGACCTTAGCATTAGTTTTGTATCACTTCAAAGCAGAGTTTGTCCTTGGCAAGTTTGGGGAACATTTCCTTACTCGTTATGGATTAGTGACAAAATGTAGGTCTAAATGCCAATTTTTCTCATGGTGAAATTGATTACATCGCTGTTTAAATTGCAAAATGCGATTAAGTCCCAGTCCGGCAATCACTGATAAAACAAGATAGTATAAAATTATTTTTGGGTGCAAGTAACCATTGAAAGAATTTAACCTTTTGGAGATTTTACAGCCCCAGATAAATTCTGCAATGGCAATTGCGTCATTAAGGGGTTGGTAAATTAATGTTATCCTCAATAGACCTAAATTTGACTGAGCAATTGAGATAAGGTTTTTTTTCTAAACCAATTTGCACTCAAATTTCATTTGTAGTATTTGAATGTAATTCAGTTAATCAAAAACTTAATTTCAAAAAAATGAAAGCTTGGAGCAAAACTATTTTTGTAGCAGTCTTTGAAGAATTATATGAAGAACGTTGTAAATATTTTTAATACTTGAAAAGAAGAAAGACTTCTTTTGTCAGAATTTCCAAAACCAGAGGGAAAAGGTTTATGTTTTGAGGGTTGGGGGATTAATTTTTTTCACTGAAAGAAAGGATACTTAAAATCTGGAATCCCCTGTCTGAAATGGTTATGGAGGCAGGTACATCATAACATTTTGACTGACAAGTATAAGATGAGCACTTGGGCACTTTTGCCTTTTGGTGACAAGGGCTGCAAACTAGGATTAGTATAGATGGGGACTTAAACTGCACTCTGGCAAATAGCAAGGCTCTACAACAGGTAGTCAAAACTGCCCAGCACATCACTGGCACCAGTCTACCCGCCATCAAGGACATGTACAGAAAGGTGCCAGAAAAGAGCCGATAACCTCATGAAGGATCCCACCCATCCTGCTCATGATCTGTTTGTTCCACTCTTATTAGGAAGCAGAATATGTAGCATCTATATCAGGAGTACCAGATTCTAAAACAAGTTACTTTCCCCAAACAATAAAGCTGATCAACACCATCACCTCCTAACCGCTCCCCCCCCGCCCCCCACCGCCACCACCACACTACTTTATCATTTTCTGGGCACAACATATTGATGCAGTTACAAAGAGGGCATGACAGCAGCTATATTTCATCTGGAGTTTGAGGAGAATTAGTATGTCACCAATGACATTAGCAAGTTTCTACGGATAGACCACAGAGAGCATTCTAACTGGTCGCATCACTATCTGGTATGGAGGAGCCACTGCACAGGATTGGAAAAAGCTGCAGAAAGTTGTAAATTCAGTCAGCTCCTTCATGGGCACTAGCCTCCCTGGCATCCAGGACAGTTTCGAAAGGTGATGCCGTTAAAGAAAAAGCTGCATCCATTATTAAGGAACCTCATCACCCAGGATATGGCTCTTATCTCATTGTTGCCATCAGGGAGGAGATAGAGGAGTCCGTCACATCCAATGTTCCAGGAACAGCTTCTTTCCCTCTGCTGTCAGATTTCTGAATAGACAATAAACCACAGCACACCACCTGAGATTTTTTTTTGTTCTCTTTTTGCACTAATTAAATTGAATTTTCTTCTTCAGTATTTTTCCAGTTTTTTTGCACTAATTAATTTTTATATATACTTATTGTAATTTATAGTTTTTATTACTGTTGCAATGTACTGCTCCTGCAAAACAACAAATTTCACATATGTTGATAATATTAAACCCGATTATGTTTTTGATTTCTCTCAGTAACCTTGTATACAGATGCTCCCATGCTTTGTCATTTTATGGGTATACAATCTATCTATAGGCTCTCCTGAGTATTTATATTTATTGTGTTTTTTATTATTGTTCCTTTTTTTTGCGTCGCATTGGATCAGGAGTAATAATTATTTAATTATCCTTTGCTGGAAATGGTATTAAATAATCTTGAATAAGCATGGTGGGCCAATGGGCCCATTGCTGTATTGCATGAATCAGTGAACTCTTAAAAGTATATAAACCATAATGGGCTTGTCTATCTTTGCATGGTCTGGAAAATTCTGTTAAAGTTGCTTCAATTTTTCTGCTTACGGCTAACTGGAGGAGGCAGTTTCCTTTTGTTGTCTCTCATTTTCTCTTTGCTTTTACATATTGTAGGGTCTCAAGTCATGTAAAAAAAAATTAAACATTGCTCTTGTCATAAAACCCTTCGTTTCCTTGTCGTTTTAAACCCTTTGTTATTTTTCTTGGATATGCTGAATCAAATAATAACTCACTGTGACATAGTAATGATGAAGTGTGACTTCACATTGTGGCACCTGACATAACGGGCTGTCCGAAATGAAATGCCTCTGTGAACGTCAAAGATGAGTTTATTGCCATATTCATTGGTGCAATGGAAAAATGTAATTGCAGAAGCATCATGGGTGCAACATTAAATAAGTAGCAATCAGAATTCGGTTTAATATCCCCGGCATATGTCATGAAATTTGTTGTCTTTGTGACCACAGGACGATGCAATACATAATAATAGAAAAAACCCATGAATTACTATAAGCATCGCACAGAGTCGGTGACAAAAGAGAGATTTAAACCAACAGAATGCAGATTGTGCTTTAGATTTTAGTGTTAATGTTTGCTGTTTGTACACTGCTCTTTGCATTTGACTGGACTTGACCATGATAATTTTAAGTTTATTTTAATGCAGTTGTGAATTCCACTCTCATTTATGAGGAATGGAGACAGGCTAACCCCTATTGACATCAATGGATCTGGGGCTGAGAGGGTGAACAGCTTTAAGTTCCTCAGCATACACATCACAGAGGATCTCACGTTGTCTGTACATACCAGCTGTGTGTTTGAAAAAAGCACCTCAGATGGTTGAAAAAGTTTGTATGGGTCCCAAATCCTAAGGACTTTCTACAGGGGCACAATTGAGAGCATCCTGACTGGCTGCATCACTGCCTGGTATGGGAACTTATTTCCTTCAATCGCAGGACTCTGCAGAGAGAGGTGCGAACAGCACAGCGCATCTGTAGATGTGAAATTCCCACTATTCAGGACATTTACAGAGACACGTGTGTAAAAAGGGCCTGTAGGATCATTGAGGACTCAAACCACCCCAACCGCAAACTGTTCCAGCTGCTACCATTCAGGAAATGGTATCGGAGCATAAAAGCCAGGACCGACAGGTTCCGGGACAACTTCTTCCACCAAGTCATCAGGCTGATTAATTCATGCTGAGACAATAGCATTTCTTGCTATATTGAGTATCCTGTTGTGCAAACTATAAGTAATAAAGTTAATTCAATCTTTTAATTCTGAAGATAACCAGGAAATTTGAGTCTTGGTGTAATAATGTTGCAAACTAATTGTCACCCAGCAATCCTAAGTGACGTGCCCACCTCATTGTCTAGAAATTGACAACGAGCTGCCGTTCATCCCATATCATCATTCAGAATCTTGTGATCTTGAATGTATGCCTCTTGATCTTTCTTTCACAATAAAGAATAATAAAGTTTTTGTATCAGTAGCTGAGATATACTTCCTTCACATTGTATTGTGCATGCTCAGAGGTACACCAGACAGAGCTTGTGCCTCAAGAGTTCAATCCTTGTATGTTGTTTCCCTAAGGCTGTATGAGCTTCTGAGTGCATTGGATTCTTTCCACATAATCAAGGGAGGCTGATAGATTAATTGGCTGTTGCAAACTTTCTCTGCCCCCCCCCCATGTTTTTACTATCTCCAACCTGATGGCATGAATATCGATTTCTCCTGGTGAACAAATTTCCCCTCCCCTGCTTTTATTCCCCACTCTGACCTTTTCTCACCTGATTATTAATTCCCCTGGGTCCTGCCCACTCCTCTTTCTCCTATTGTCCATTCTCCTTGCCTATCAGATTCTTTCTGCTTCAGCCCTCCACCTTTCCCATGCATCTGACTTCACGTATCACTTTCCAGCTAGCTTTCTTTCCCTCTCTCAATGTTTTTATTCTGGCATCTTCCCACTTCTTAGTCCTGAAGAAGAGTCTTGGCCTGAAACATTGACTGTTTACTCATTTCTATAGATGCTACCTGACCTGCTGAATTTCCCCAGCATTTTGTGTGTGTTACTTGGCTTTTATAGATACACCTTGGCAGTTTGTATGCATTGTTCACTTGTTTCCAGCTTTATGATTCAAGGATTTTGTATTGCTAACTGATGTGCAGTTCTCATTTATATTATTAAAATGAGACAAAATTTAAAGGTTTGATCAGATGTACTGAAGTATGTAGCGGCTTGCTGTGGGGCTCAGTTATTGAATTATAATTGAAAAGCAGACTATCTAACTAAAGCAATGCACACAAAATGCTGGATGAACTCAGCAGGTCAGGCAGCATCTATGGAAATTAATAAACAGTTGACATTTCGGGCAGAGAGCCTTCTTGAGCACTGAGAAGGAAGGGATTTACTCTTTTCCAGAGATGCTAGTTCCTGTAGCATTGTGTGTGTGTATATTGCTTTGGATTTCCAGCATCTGCAGACTTCCTCGTGTGTTTGTGACTGACAGAGCTAATTTTGTTTACACAAGGGACAATAGGTGATTGGTATTGGTTTATTATTGTCACATGTACCAAGATCCAGTGAAGAACTTGTCTTGCATACTGTTTATCAAGATCAAATCATTACATAGTGCAGGGGTCCCCAACATTTTTTGCACTGCGGACCGGTTTAATATTGACAATATTCTTGCGGACCCGGGGTGGGGGGGTAGTGTTGCCAGCGGACAAGAGTAGCAGTCAAATACGTTGAGCTTGCCCCGAAATAAAAAAGAGTACCATGACCATGAAGCCTTGCGCGGGCACCAGTATGCATGCGTGACCTGCGCATGCGTGTACCTGCCGATTTTTTTTTTCTACAAATCATATTTGGCAATTCTGTTCGGGGGAGGTGGGGTGCTACTCATGACCGGGATATAAGTGATAAGTGGCTAATACACTCATTTTTGTTTCTAAAAAGGTTTATCTAAGAAATTTAATATAAACACACAGCACATATTTTCATCGCATGAATATAGTGATAAGTCAATTGTAAGTCTGTATTTATAAAAGCTTTTATAGGTATGTGCAAAGAAAAAGATTGGTTAAGACAAATGTAGGTTCCTTACAGTCAGAAACAGGTGAATTGATCATTGGGAACAAGGACATGGCAGACCAATTGAATAACTACTTTGGTTCTGTCTTCACTAAGGAGGACATAAATAATCGTCCGGAAATAGTAGGGGACCAAGGGTCCAGTGAGATGGAGGAACTGAGGGAAATACATGTTAGTAGGGAAGTGGTGTTAGGTAAATTGAAGGGATTAAAGGCAGATAAATCCCCAGGGCCAGATGGTCTGCATCCCAGAGTGCTTAAGGAAGTGGCCCAAGAAATAGTGGATGCATTACCGATAATTTTTCAAAACTCTTTAGATTCTGGATTAGTTCCTGAGGATTGGAGGGTGGCTAATGTAACCCCGCTTTTTAAAAAAGGAGGGAGAGAGAAACCGGGGAATTATAAACGGGTAAGCCTGGCATCGGTTGTGGGGAAAAATGCTAGAGTCAGTTATCAAAGATGTGATAACAGCACATTTGGAAAGTGGTGAAATCATCGGACAAAGTCAGCATGGATCTGTGAAAGGAAAATCATGTCTGACTAACCTCATAGAATTTTTTGAGGATGTAACTAGTGGAGTGGATGGGGGAGAACCAGTGGATGTGATATATTTGGATTTTCAAAAGGCTTTTGACAAGGTCCCACACAGGAGATTAGTGTGCAAACTTAAAGCACACAGTATTGGGGGTAAGGTATTGATGTGGATAGAGAATTGGTTGGCAGACAGGAAGCAAAGAGTGGGAATAAACGGAACCTTTTCAGAATGGCAGGCAGTGACTAGTGGGGTACTGCAAGGCTCAGTGCTGGGACTCCAGTTGTTTACAATATATATATTAATGACTTGGATGAGGGAATTAAATGCAGCATCTCCAAGTTTGCGGATGACACGAAGCTGGGCGGCAGTGTTAGCTGTGAGGAGGATGCTAAGAGGATGCAGGGTGACTTGGATAGGTTAGGTGAGTGGGCAAATTCATGGCAGATGCAATTTAATGTGGATAAATGTGAGGTTATCCACTTTGGTGGCAAGAACAGGAAAACAGATTATTATCTGAATGGTGGCCGATTAGGAAAAGGGGAGGTGCAATGAGACCTGGGTGTCATTGTACACCAGTCATTGAAAGTGAGCATGCAGGTACAGCAGGTGGTGAAAAAAGCGAATGGTA
The DNA here is from genome assembly GCF_963921235.1 of Mobula hypostoma. Classification (NCBI taxonomy): domain Eukaryota; kingdom Metazoa; phylum Chordata; class Chondrichthyes; order Myliobatiformes; family Myliobatidae; genus Mobula; species Mobula hypostoma. The sequence continues at coordinate 59,858,770 of NC_086117.1, forward strand.
TGTTGGCATGCATAGCAAGAGGATTCGAGTACAGGTGCAGGGAGGTTCTACTGCAGTTGTACAAGGCCTTGGTGAGACCACACCTAAAGTATTGTGTGCAGTTTTGGTCCCCTAATCTGAGGAAAGACATTCTTGCCATAGAGGGAGTACAAAGAAGGTTCACCAGATTGATTCCTGGGATGGCAGGACTTTAATATGATGAAAGACTGGATCGACTAGGTTTGTACTCTCTGGAATTTAGAAGATTGAGGGGGGGATCTGATTGAAACATATAAAATTCTAAAGGGATTGGACAGGCTAGATGCAGGAAGATTGTTCCCGATGTTGGGGAAATCCAGAACGAGGGGTCACAGTTTGAGGATAAAGGGGAAGCCTTTTAGGACTGAGATGAGGAAAAACTTCTTCACACAGAGAGTGGTGAATCTGTGGAATTCTCCGCCACAGGAAACAGTAGAGGCCAGTTCATTGGCTATATTTAAGAGGGAGTTAGATGTGGCCCTTGTGGCTAAAGGGATCAGGGGGTATGGAGAGAAGGCAGGTACAGGGTTCTGAGTTGGATGATCAGCCATGATCGTACTGAATGGCAGTGCAGGCTTGAAGGGCCGAATGGCCTACTCCTGCACCTATTTTCTATGTTCCTAAGTCACTTATAAGTCAATAGCATCATAACATTTTAAGTAACGTTTAGATATTAAATACACAGCACATATTTTCCCCGTATGAACATATAAAATCATTGCAACACACCAGTATCGCTGAATCAGTGGGAGCCCTGGGCTTGTTTTCCTGCAACAACACGGTCCTATCAAGGGGTGATGGGAGACAGCGATACTCGAAAGGGGTTCCTTATGTCCAGTCTATTCTGCAATTTAGTTTAAGTTGCATTCATTGCAGAAACCCCACTTTGCAGAGATAGGTTGGAAATGGAAGCAACGTTTTCAGTGCTTTCGTGGCTATCTCAGGATACTTCGCCTTGACTTTGATCCAGAATGCCGTCAGAGATGTTATGTCAAACATACTTTTCAGCCCGCCGTCATTTGCAAGCTCGAGGAGTTGATCTTCTTCCTGCGCTGACGTGGGTGACACGCGGGTAATGACCTCACATGTGTTCAAGCTCAACAGTGGGCGTGACAGGGAATGAGGAAAGGTGCAGCTGACTCATATCGCCAAATCATATCGTTTCCTCACGGCCCGGTAGCGCATGCTTTGCAGACCGGTGGTTGGGAACCGCTGACATAGTGCATTGAGCTAGAGTAATGTAGAGCGGTAACAATGCAGAATAAAGTTATTAAAAGTTGCTGAAAAAGTACAGTGCAGGTAAACAATTAAGTGCAAGGTCATAATAAGGTAGATTGTGAGGCCAAGCGATCATCTTATTGTGCAAAAGGTCTGTTCAAAAGTCTGCTAATAGTGGGATGGAAGCTGTCCTTGAGCCGAGTGCTACATGCTTTCAGGCTTTTGTATCTTCTGCGCAATGGGAGAGAGGGAGAATGGCTAGGTTGGACCGTGAGGCCTTTGATTATGTTGGCTGCTTTTCTGAGCTAGTGCCAAGTATAAGCAACCCATAGAGCAGAGGCTGGTCTCCATGATGTGCTAAGCTGTGCCTACAACTCTGCAGTTTCTTGCGGTCATGTGCTGAACAGTCGCCTTAACAAGTTGTTTTGCACCCAGGCATAATGCTTTTTATGGTGCATCAGTTGAAAATTGGTAAGATCTTTTGCATTCTGGATGAGTGCTCAAGTTGGTGCGGGCTTTCATTGATTCTGACATGGCTATTATTCTAATATGGATTTAATGAGTATGCCCGCAAGAAAATGATCTCAAGGTTGTTTCTGGTGACATATATGTACTTTGATAATAAATTTACTTTGAACTTCGGAAGTGCTGAATTTCTTTAGCCTCTTGAGGACATTGAGGCTTTAGTGAGCTTTCTTGGCTGTGAAATCAGCGTGGTTGGAATAGGACAGGCGATTGCTGATGTTCACAGCAAGTTCGTTGAAGGTCAGCCTCAACACTTGATGTGGAGAGAAGCATGTGCACCATCCCAGGTCTTTTATTTTGTCGACCTTGAGCAATATGACCCAAAGAATCCTCTGTTCTTCCACACTGCTCAGAATCCTGTCATTACCAAGACATGAATGACAGAAGAGGTTTGACTGGATTTCTGTTTCTCTGAGAGCCAGCATAGATTTGATGAGCTGAAGGGATGCTTCCATATTTAATGCTCAGAAGAAAGCTGTAGTGGATCAAAATATTATCAAGTTGTCAATGTGATAAGGGATGGGTTGCGTAGATGAAGTGCTGAGTGAAAAATGAAAATAACTGTACAGGAGCTAGTTTCAGTCAGGTGAAGTTTTATAGACTTGCCTTGTTTCAGGTTCCGAGACCTGGCTCACAGATAAGATCATCAACATTCTTGTTGCTTTTATTGCCTCAATTTTCACACGCTGGAGTGAAAATTGTGCGATGACTAACAGTGAAGTCAAGCTGTGACGCAGCAAGCAAGATCCACTTCAATAAAACCAAAATTTCATCTTAAATAACTATATTTCCATTGATGACCGGAGGCTTTGTGGTCTTATCATGCCAGCTAACATAATCCTTGATGATTGCATTTGAATGCTGTGCCATTGATATACTTAAATTTATATTTGTGGTCACAAATTCAGTAAGTACATAGATTGGCTGATCTACATTTTTACTAAGTCAAATTAGTTCTTCCACATCAGAAATGCACTGAAATATTTGAGTGTCATGGTAAAACACAGCAGTTAGCATGACGCTATTATAGCTTGTGGTGATCTGGTGTTCAGAGTTCAATTCCAGTGCTGTCTGTGAGCAGTTCATACATTTTCCTCATGAACTGTGTGGATTTCTTCAAGGTGCTCCAGTTTCCTCCTATAGCCAAAGAGTTGCTGATTAGTAGGTTGATTGGTCTTGTAAATTGCCTTGTAATTACCTACCTACTGCCTGTTAGGCTGCTGGCATTTAGGGCAGCAATGACGATTCTCCATCTCTGGTAGTGTTCAGGGCTTCCTTCAGTGTGTCAGTAGATCAGATTTCCCTGCTGTCAGTCATCCAAGTCCTGGGTGGAGATTCAGGAATACCTGAATTCTTTGCTGTTTCTGTAACAGTTTTGTTTTATCAGTCAGGGTTGTTAGCCCTAAGCTGAACCCCAAACCTGCAGGAACCGGTGGACCACTCTTAATCTGGCCTCTACCCTTTGATCTGTTTAGCATCAGTGATCCTACCAAGACCAAAAGCATAAAGTTCTGACCAGCCAACATAGCTCTCCAGGTCACTGACACATGCCAGCATCCAAATCTACAGCAAGGTTATGGTCCTCTTGGAGGACCCGGTGATTAGGTTAGTGTTAAATAGATGGATTGCTGGGTAGTGCAGCTCATTGGGCCAGAATCTCCAAATATATAAAAAAAAGGAGAATTTCTGATAATACATCAGAAGTCAAATACATTCACAATACAAATTTTTAAATATCCCTGATTACTGAGTGGCATTTGGGGATTCAACTCTGCTCCCGTAACGTTCTGGTTGATTCAATGTGTACTCCGTCACATTCAATGGTATTCATAGATGAGATTTATGAATCTGAGGTTGATTTTGTGCTCAGTGTAAAACATTGCTATTTGTGTGGGTGTATCTTGTAAGATGTAATCAGTCAGAATGTTACAGTAAATGAAAATTTAAAAAAGACGACTGTAGATACTGGAAACCTTAAAGAGTGTATATAAATGTGTCGATCTCTGAAGCTTGTAAATTCTGCATTACTCCCAGGCCCCATGTAGTTGACATTTATTTTGAGATATAGCGTGAAAAAGGCCCTTCTGCCCCAATGAGCAGCACTGCCTAACAGCCCACCTGTTTAACCTTAGCCCAACTAATCTAACGACCAGTACGTCTTTGGAGTGTGGGAGGAAACCAGAGCACCTGGAGGAAACCCGTGTGATCACGGGGAGAATGTACACTCCTTACAGACGATACTGGAACTGAACTCCAAGCGCTGTAATGCCCTGAGCTGTAAGAGCATTTCATTGACTATGATATGGTTGATTTTGATGTGTATTTAGCCAAGTGCAACAATAGCACAAGATGAGACCTTTGAATCGGAGGTTGAATTTGTGCTCCATGTGAAATATTGCCGTTTGTGTGGTTGTCTCCCGCTAATCAAACAGGGTCTCCGAAGCTTGTAAAGTCTACATTTCTACATCCAGACCCCATGTCACTGATATTTCATTTGCAGGAAGACTTTAAATATCAAATTAACCTTTCATTCCTCAAAAAAATGGGCAAGTAAATTTGATTTGTATATGTTGGATTTGTATGCCATTCAATATTAGTGTATATTTATCTTTAATAATGAGCATTCTCAGACCTTAGCTGCAAGAGAATTAAGTAAGAATGTTGAGCTTTCTTCAACCCAGATAAGAGTTTCCAGATGTAATGTGATGAAATTAAAAACAAGACTGATACCTGGAATTCAGTTCAGAGGCTAGAAGCTCATGAGCAATGATTAGACGAGCTAAACTTGAAGTTTAAAAGAATGAGATGCGAAAATGAGGTTAGAAGGAATTCAAAACATAACTATCTTATTTCAAGGGTTTCAAGGGGCCTACTTTTGTTCTGGATTCAGTATTGAATTCTCTAACTTGAGGTAACTTCCTCTGGTCTGTATTAGTATTGGCAATACCTGCTACAAGTCATGATGATGGCTTAGTTTTTTCTTTCTCCATTAATGCAACTTGACGCTGCTGGGTTTAGCATAGAGCCCTGCAATTTATTACACTTCGTATTTTCGATCTTTAACTGCCCCCATTTAACTTATTGATCAGATGACCTCAACAATTTCTACACTCCCCCCCTGCACCCCATCAACCCTGGCATCACCCTATAACAGATACAGGTTTCCCCTGCCATCCGAAGGTAGAGCGTTCCTATGAAACGGTTTGTAAGCCAGAATGCCGTAAAGTGAAGAAGCAATTACCGTTTATTTATATGGGGAAAAATTTGTGAGTGTTCGCAGACCCAAAAAATAACCTACCAAATCATGCCAAATAACACACAAAATCTAAAATAACAGTAACTCATAGTAAAAGCAGGAATGATATGATAAATACACAGCCTATATAAAGTAGAAATACTTTTCTACAATCATTGCCGCACTGTACTCCATAGCGAAAATCTCATGCAGCGCTCTCTCGGCAGAAACACGACGCAAGTGCTCTTGGCAGAAACAATCTGTCCAGTAACCTTTAAGCTATGAAGCTGCCAAATCATACCAAATAACACATAAAATTACACAGCCTATATAAAGTAGAAATAATGTATGTACAGCGTAGTTTCACTTACTGGAATTGGTTCAGTGCTGAGCACACTGATGATGGTGTGTTAGGCTAAGTCGTCAGAGGTTGGGATGGTGCAGTGGTCCCCACCCTCTAGGCCGACCGATACCGATCCGTGAAGCGTGCAGCGGTAGCCGGGACGCACCCAGCACATCTTTAAGAAAGAAGCTGAAATAAACAAGCTAATTAATTAGGTGCCACCCGGCACGTAAATGTTGGCCCAGATCAGAGGCAACACAATCGGCAATCGCCTCTGACCTGGGCCGATGTTTATGTGCTGGGCAGCACCTAATTAATTAGCTTGTTTATTTCAGCTATTTTCTTAAAGATGTGCTGGGTGCGTCCCTGCTACCACTGCATTCTCTGCGGCAATGTATCGGTCTGTGGCCCGGGGGTTGGGGTGGTGGGACATTGGGGTGTCATCTCATCGTCGTCTGTTTCCATCAGGGCAGGCAGGTCATCTCCTTCTATGTCTGCCTGCTTTGATGTCAAAGGTCGAGGTTCGTCGTCTGCTGCGGCTAATGTGAAAGGCTTGAAAAACCACAGTATGCTTGACTGCTTAGCCTCGTGCATTTTTTTATCATACAGTTCTTTGTAAGCACTCAAACCATCTTGCAAATATACCCTAAACCTACATACCCTTTCAAAATTAAAGTCATTCTTTATCATTGCAGCTAAAATCTCATGCAGTTGCTTCACGTTCAGTTCCTGGACAACTTCACTTTCGGTCCGTTCGCTACTGCATTCAATTTCAATTGTTATCCTTTCCTCTTCCAATTGCATCAGCTCTTCATGTATCAGTTCTTGGTCATGGGATGCCAAACCTCTTCAACATCATCTTCGTCAATGTCCACAAGCCAAACTCACTTTGTCCTTACTTCGTTCACCACAATCGAAACGCCTAATTATGTCTAGTTTTATGCTAAGTGTAACACCCTTACGAGCTCTTTCAGGCTTTTCCGATACCTTAGAACTCATCTTGCTAACAGCTGCTCACAGGCATGTGTTCAAGCAATGCCGCTGAGAATGCAGTTCAGGGGGAGGAGCTTGACTGCTTGGGGCGCGCGCTGCTTTTTTCGTGCACTGCCTTTTTTCGTAACAGTGAAAACACCTTCTGTTAGCGAAAACAGGTAACTAATGTAGGTCTTTCGTAGCAGTGAGGTTTCATAAAGCGAACGTTCGAAAAGTGGGGGACACCTGTATCTCTTTTGCTATGCCCATTCCTCTCCCCACCTTCTCTGCAACTTTTGTTTTCTGTTTGCCAGTTTTGATCAACACTAACCTTGTTTCTCTCTGCGTGACCTGACTGCTTCCAGGTTTTTTTGTTTTTAATTTCAGATTTCTTGTATTTGCAGGTTTTCAGTGACTGACTTCTACTTTTAGCATCAGGTTGAATAATACTGAATGACTTGCAGCTGAATACAAATATAATTTCAGACTACTTGTATCATGTAGGAATTTGGTGAAACAAGAAATTAACTATCATTGAATATATTGCATTTAATTGTATAACAGTGCTGATGCTTTGTAATAGTTCAAATGAGCTAAAAAATCTTTTGCTGATGATTTTCCTTTGTACTCAGTCTCTGAGGCTTCTCGCTTAAATGTCCAACAATAATCATTCAGCATTGATGGATTCCAGTTTCCATGATACCGTTTCTCCATGACCGCAGTGTCCTGGTGAAACCTTTCACCATGCTCGTCACTGACAGCGCCAACATTTGCAGGAAGGAAGTCTAAATGGGAATGCAGAAAATGAATCTTTAGTGACATGTTGTACTTCATAGTTTTGTATGCTTGAAGCATGTTGTCAACCAGCTGCACGTAATTTGGTGCTCTGTATTTGACAGGAAAATGTTCAACATCCTTGAATGCCTTGTATGTGATTTTTTTTTCGGTGCCACTGGAAGTTCTTCAGATTGTCTGTCATTGATAACCTGTTTGATTTGTGGACTAACAAAAATGCATTCCTTAATCTTGGCGTCAGTTATTTTGATTTGAATTATGAATTAAAATAACAAATATAGGGTTTTTAAAATTTTTTAAATGGTGCCTGATCAGGAAATTTCATGTTGATTTTCATGATCAGCAGCCCAAAATCCATAATACACCCGAAAGTATTCAGGAAGCAAAATCTTTGTTGTCCAGTGTTGTCATTTGGAATGTAACCACACCCCTGTGGCTTTAGGAGATTTTGTTTGTCCATGTGCAGTTACTTCAGGTTAATTTATTTTTTACATGCTTCCACTTTATTTGACTTGTTGCTTTGCTGGCAGTATTTACTTCAGAAAATTTCTGTAGCCGTATTTTTGTTTATGCATGTTTATTATTTTGTGCACTTAGGCCACTTTGTGTTCAAAGGCCACCCTGTCCTGCAGCTTCTTGTTATATCTGCAATATGCTTTCTGGCAATAGTTCTTTCTCTTATTAACAAAAATGGAAGTGGATATATTTTTTAAAAATACTCAACTAAATCGAGGCCTTTTCAAAACTACATTGAAACATTCACTTTGAAGGCTTCCAAAGACTCTGGGCTTGGAGTTAATTTTATTCCGTGGTACAATGAATTCAGATTGAATTATACAATCATTGCATTCCCCACCATCACTGTCACCCATCCAACTGTATAATACAATTATTTTTCATCTCTTTTAAGTTGGATATACAGTACAGTACATAACTTTCAAAGCAAGTGAGTTTTGAGCTGCATAAAACAGCTTTGAACTTGTATCTGAAGGCAAAATTGACAGCTAATTCTTCATAAGCGCAAGAAAGTCTGCAGATGATGGAAGTCCAGAGCAACACACTTGAAATGCTGGAGGAACTCAGCAGGTCAGGCATCATCTATGGAAATAAATAAACAGTCGATGTTTTGGGCCAAGTCCCTTCTTAAATCCTTTCAGTTATACAGCTAATTGTCAGAATCATCAGGTTTGATGAATATCACCAGCATCTGTTATAAAATTTGTTAATTTTACAGCAGCAGGTCAATGCAATACATGATAATATAGAAGAAAAAATTGAATTACAATAAAAAATATGTATTTAATAGTCAAATTAAATAAGTAGCGCAAAAATAGAAATAAAAGAAGTAGTGGAGTGGTGTTCGTGAGTTCAATGTCCATTCAGAAATCAGGTGGCAGAGGGGAAGAAGCTGTTCCTGAAACATTGAGTGTGTGTCTTCAGGCTTCTGTACCTACTTCCTGATGGTAGCAATGAGAAGAGGGCCTGTCCTGGGTGGTGGGGGTCCTTAATGATGGACGCCACCTTTCTGAGGCACCACTTCTTGACTTCTGAAGCTATCTGGATACTACTGAGGTTAGTGCTTGTGATGGAGCTGATTAATTTTATAATTCTCTGGAGTTTGATCCTGTGCAGTAGCAACCCCTCCCCCATACCAGACAGTGATGCAGCCAATTAGGATGCTCTCCACAGTACATCGAGTTTTTTGGTGACATACCAAATCTCCTCAAGCTCTTAATGAGGTATATCTGATGTCTTGCCTTCTTTGTAGCTGCATTGATATGTTCTATCTGAACTCAGGAGATAATTTAAGTTATAAGGTTTCATTTGCAAATGTGTATCGGAGGATCTTCGTTGCTTGAGAGCACCCGTGAATTGTAAGCAGGGTTGGTAGGCTGGTGCTTATTCAGTTTGTGAAGGGAAGACATTGCAATCTTCATTTCCACCTATTTTTATTTGTTTCTTTGATTTTTTGATTAGTTAAAACACTGTGTTTCAAACATTGGGAAAACTGATTGAAGGTGTCCTTTTAAACCTTTTGCCATCACTGATCACCTGGTAAGATCTCTGTAAACTGATTGCTGAAACCTGACCCGTGCATCAGGTTATTCGATTGTGATCCTGGCCAGTCTCCCTTTGAACATAAGATTTAGCCCAATCAAAATGGTGCCCAAATCCTGTCTTTTTGGGGAAAAAATTGTTTTATTCAGATATAGCATGGAATGGGTCTTTCTTGCCCTCTCTGATTTTAATTCCAACCTAATCACAGGGCAATTTACAATGACCAATTAACCTACTAAGTGGTATATCTTTGGACTGTGGGAGGAAACCGGAGCACCCAGAGGAAACTCACTCTGTCACAGAGAGAATGTACAAACTCCTTACAGACAGCAGCAGGAATTGAGCCCGGGCTGCCTGTACTGTAAAGTGTTGTGCCAACCACTGCTGCAGTATGATGCCCTGCTCACTTTTCACCCCCGATGTCTACTGACCTACATCGGTTGATGGATAAGCAAAACCTCCATTTTAAGATACACATCAAAGTTGCTGGTGAACGCAGCAGGCCAAGCAGCATCTATAGGAAGAGGCGCAGTCGACGTTTCAGGCCGAGACTCTTCGTCAGGACTAACTGAAGGAAGAGTGAGTAAGGGATTTGAAAGCTGGAGGGGGAGGGGGAGATGCAAAATGATAGGAGAAGACAGGAAGGGGAGGGATAGAGTCCCCTCTACCACCACTCTGCTCCGTCTAGCGGAATTAGTCCTTACTCTTAATAATTTCTCCTTTTGCTCCTCCCATTTCCTCCAAACTAAAGGTGTAGCTATGGGCACCCGTATGGGTCCTAGCTATGCCTGCCTTTTTGTTGGGTTTGTGGAACAATCTATGTTCCGTGCCTATTCTGGTATCTGTCCCCCACTTTTCCTTCGCTACATCGACGACTGCATTGGCGCTGCTTCCTGCACGCATGCAGAACTCGTTGACTTTATTAACTTTGCCTCCAACTTTCACCCTGCCCTCAAGTTTACCTGGTCCATTTCCGACACCTCCCTCCCCTTTCTAGATCTTTCTGTCTCTGTCTCTGGAGACAGCTTATCCACTGATGTCTACTATAAGCCTACTGACTCTCACAGCTATCTGGACTATTCCTCTTCTCACCCTGTCTCTTGCAAAAACGCCATCCCCTTCTCGCAATTCCTCCGTCTCCGCCGCATCTGCTCTCAGGATGAGGCTTTTCATTCTAGGACGAGGGAGATGTCTTCCTTTTTTAAAGAAAGGGGCTTCCCTTCCTCCACTATCAATTCTGCTCTTAAACGCATCTCCCCCATTTCACGTACATCTGCTCTCACTCCATCCTCCCACCACCCCACTAGGAATAGGGTTCCCCTGGTCCTCACCTACCACCCCACCAGCCTCCGGGTCCAACATATTATTCTCCGTAACTTCCGCCACCTCCAACGGGATCCCACCACTAAGCACATCTTTCCCTCCCCCCCTCTCTCTGCATTCCGCAGGGATCGCTCCCTACACAACTCCCTTGTCCATTCGTCCCCCCCATCCCTCCCCACGGGTCTCCCTCCTGGCACTTATCCGTGTAAGCGGAACAAGTGCTACACATGCCCCTACACTTCCTCCCTTACCACCATTCAGGGCCCCAAACAGTCCTTCCCAGTGAGGCATCACTTCACCTGTGAGTCGACTGGGGTGATATACTGCGTCCGGTGCTCCCGATGTGGCCTTTTATATATTGGTGAGACCCGACGCAGACTGGGAGACCGCTTTGCTGAACATCTACGCTCTGTTGGCCAGAGAAAGCAGGATCTCCCAGTGGCCACACATTTTAATTCCACATCCCATTCCCATTCTGACATGTCTATCCACGGCCTCCTCTACTGTAAAGATGAAGCCACACTCAGGTTGGAGGAACAACACCTTATATTCTGTCTGGGTAGCCTCCAACCTGATGGCATGAACATTGACTTCTCTAACTTCCGCTAGGCCCCACCTCCCCCTCGTACCCCATCTGTTACTCATTTTTATGCACACATTCTTTCTCTCACTCTCCTTTTTCTCTCTCTGTCCCTCTGAATATACCTCTTGCCCATCCTCTGGGTCACCCCCCCCCCGTCTTTCTTCCCGGACCTCCTGTCCCATGATCCTCTCGTATCCCCTTTTGCCTATCACCTGTCCAGCTCTCGGCTCTATCCCTCCCCCTCCTGTCTTCTCCTATCATTTTGCATCTCCCCCTCCCCCTCCAGCTTTCAAATCCCTTACTCACTCTTCCTTCAGTTAGTCCTGACGAAGGGTCTCGGCCTGAAACGTCGACTGCGCCTCTTCCTATAGATGCTGCTTGGCCTGCTGCGTTCACCAGCAACTTTGATGTGTGTTGCTTGAATTTCCAGCATCTGCAGAATTCCTGTTGTTTCCATTTTAAGATGTTCAGTTCCCTGTCTTGACCAGTCCTGATTGATCTTGGTATCTAATGCCCTGGACACTTTTTGATTTTACTCCATTGATTTTGATGTTTTGCCATCATTCTTGACAGGCAAGCTGTCTAGGTCTTAAGTTTTGGGCTCCTTCCCCAAATCTTTCTGTCTCTCTACCTCTTCTGAAATGTTCCATGAAGCATTAATCATGTGGATAGTCAGAGGCTTTTTCCCAGGGCTGAAATGGCTGGCATGAAAGGGCACAGTTTTAAGGTTCTTGGAAGTAGGTACAGAGGAGATACTGGGTAAGTTTTTTACACAGAGAGTGGAGGGCGCGTGGAATGGGCTGCTGGCGACAGTGGTGGAGGCAGATACAATAGGGTCTTTTAAGAGACTCCTGGATAGGTACATGGAGTGTAGAAAAATAGAGGGCTGTGGGTAACCCTCGGTAATTTCTATGGTAAGGACATGTTTGGCACAGCTTTGTGGGCTGAAGGGCCAGTATTATGCTGTAGGTTTTTTGTTTTTTTTTCTATAAATATGCCATGTTGACTATCTGTCCAACAGTTCTTCATTGTTGCTGAACTTTATCCCATTGTTTATAATGTTAGTTGTATTACGTAAATGTGGGTTGGTTAACTTTAACCTCAATATGTTTCTAACATTAACACTCACAGATGAGAACTCAGATGCAGGTGCATCTAATTAACTTTGCACCCAAGTTACAAGGAATAATCTTGCGTTTTAGTTTAAATTCCCATTTCTGTTCTGACATGTTGGTTCCTGACCTCCCCTTGTGCCAAGATGAGGCCACCCTTGGGGTGGAGGAGCATCGCCTTGTATCCCCTCAGCGTAGCTTCCAACCGAATAGCATGAATATCGATTTCTCCTTCTGATTTGTATATTTTTGAAAATTCCCTCTCTTGAGAATGACTCTTGAAATAATTCTTTGATTTCTCCTCTCAGGCCTCTTACTTCGAACATGTCTTGTGTTTCCTCCTTGTTCCTTTTCTCCTGTGGTCCACTGTTCCCCTCCGATTGGATTCCATCCCCTCCAGCTCTTACCTTTCCCACCCACCTGCCTTCACCTATTATCTTCTAGCTATCCACCCCTCTTTGCCCCCTCAATCTTTTTATTCTGGCATCCTTCCTCCATCCTTTCCAGTCCTGAAGAAGGGTCTCTGCTCGAAACTATAGATGCTGCCTGACCTGCTGGATGCCTCCAGCATTTTGTGTGAGTTGCTTTGAATTTCCAGCATCTGATGAATTGCTCGTATTTGTAAATGTGTGTTTGTATAAACAGGAAAGCATTTGCCAGTTCATTCAGTGAGCATTGCAGTTGCCTCTTATCTGTCTGTATTCTAGTCTCTGCTTAGTTTTAATAGCTTACAATAAATGCATACCTCTGTTTGTGTTTCATGTATGTCTGTGGATTTCAGAAGCAAAGGAAATTGTGATAAGCAATAATTACATATAAAAAAAAAGATTTCACCAAAGTAAGTGATTGTAATCGAATCTTGGGTTTTAAATGACTTTGAGAAACTTAATTTCCATTTGCACATTCGTCCTTTCTCTGTTAAGAGTCGGAATCAGATTTATCACTTCAATGTACAGGAAATTTGTTCTTTTTCAACAACAGTACAGTGTGAAGCATAATGTTACAATAGACAGTAGATTTCGGTTAATTGGGCACATCAAGACGAGAACATTTTTGCCCACCTAAGTGGCTGCCCTAATTAGCCAAAGTTTATACTTTTAAGAAAAAGACAAACTACCACCTAACTGAGTAACAAATTATTAAATAAAATGTAATACAGAACCAATTAGAACCCTCTATACTACTGGTGGTTGTCTATCATATCTACATTGACAGCAAACCTGTGCAGGAGAGATTTCAAAGTGGAAAAGCCATTGCACTGGGGCAGTTCCACTCTCTTGACCTCAGAAGTTTGGGTCCAGTAGGGCAAGTTGTCATCACAGTTGTGGTCTTCCCTGGTTGCAGTGGATGGCCATGTCTATTTCTGTGCCTCATCATGCCCTTTGTTCTCCATGGAACGTTGCAGAACCCCCTTCCTGGCCATTGGATCTTACTCTGGATCTTATCCGTCCAGTCTGTCAGAGCTGACTTTGTGTTCTAGGAGAGGCATGTCTATCTCATCAGAGTTTAGCCTGCCTGTCGAAGCACTGTACTTTCAGCTATCAGTGACAAAGATCACTGTTTTTTTTTAACACAAAACACGTGCAACTGACCTTATTTAAAAACTGATCACTCTAAGCACGGTGTAGCATCTAAGGATAGCACAAGTGTGTATGACTGATGGTAGTTACAACCTGTTCAACAAGCGTCCTGTCCCAATTAAGCGGCATGGTGTCACAAATATATGATGGGAATCTCGGCAATTTTCTTGATTTGCTTTTGTTTTTTTTTTGGTCCAAACTATGTGGCTGCCTCAATTAACTCATGGTCCACTTAACTGGAATCCACGACATTTGAAAAATAGTGCCTCAAAAAACAATAATGAAACATAGAAACTCTACAGCACATTACAGGCCCTCTGGCCCACAATGTTGTGCCGACCATGTAACCTACTCTAGAAGCTGCCTAGAATTTCTCTACCGCATAGCCCTCTATTTTTCTAAGCTCTACGTACCTATCTAAGAGTCTCTTAAAAGACCCTGTTGTATCCACCCCTACTACCGTCACTGGCAGTGCATTCCTTGCATCCACCACTCTGTGTGGAAAAACTTACCTCTGACATCACTAATGCTGTCCTGTTCAGAAATCTAGTGGAGGGGTAACAACATATACCTGGATTTTTGAGTGTGGGTCTTCAGACTGCTGAACCATCTCGCTGATGGTGGTAACAAGAAGAGTTCTTGTCCTTTAATGGTGAGGGTCTTTCTTGAGGTACCGCCTCTTGAAATGTCCTCACTGGTGGGGAGGATAGTACCAATGATGAAGCTATCTGAATCTACAACCTTGTAGAGTCTTGAATGCAGGGAAATATGGACAAAACATTTTAACATCTTGATGTGATAGCTGGGTATATTTTGAACTGAATGGCAAAGGATGGTGCACATATCTTTTATTTTAAGAAGCTGTAGATAGTAACCATGTGACCCCCCCCCAACAAATACTCAATATTGTCATGAACAGCCTTTATTTGTTTTCTGCCTTGATCTCTGTGTTGAGTACCTAGCAGTCAACTGTGTCTTACCATCATTTCGCATCTCACATATCCTGTAAACAATTTAAGTGCTCTAAGACAGGGGTCCCCAACTTTTTTTGCACTGCGGACCGGTTTAATATTGACAATATTCTTGCGGACTGGCCGCCCAGGGGGTGGGGGGGGGGTAGGGTTGCCAACGGACAAGAGCAGCAGTTAACGGACAAAAGTAGTAGACCGTTAATCCTGACGAAGGGTCTTGGCCTGAAACGTTGACTGCACCTCTTCCCAGAGATGCTGCCTGGCCTGCTGAGTTCACCATCAACTTTGATGTATGTTGCTTGAATTTCCAGCATCTGCAGAATTCCTGTTGTTAGCAGTCAAATGTGTTGTTTACCCAAAAGACTACAATGACCATGAAGCCTTGTGCAGGCACCAATGTGCATGTGCGTCGTGACCTGCTGATTTCCACCACCCCCCCCCCCCCGGCAGCAAATCCTTCTTGGCGATTCTATTCATGGGGGTGGGTGTTAATCACTACTGGAATATAGGTGATAAGTGGGTAATACACTCAATTTTGTTTCTAAAAAGGGTTTATCTAACGAATTTAATATTAAACACATATTTTCCTCACATGAATATAATGATAAGTCAATTATCAGGGGAGCTTGAAGTAAGTGTTCAACGAACTTCCAGTAGAAGTGGCAGAAGCAGGTTCGATATGATCATTTAAAGAAAAATTGGACAGGTATATGGACAGGAAAGGAATGGAAGGTTATGGGCTGAGTGCAGGTCGGTGGGACTAGGTGAGAGTAAGCGTTCAGCACGGACTAGAAGGGCCGAGATAGCCTGTTTCCGTGCTGTAATTGTTATATGGTTATATAGGTCACTTATAAGTCAATAGCATCATAACATTTTAAGTAACATTTGGATATTAAACACACAGCACATATTTTCCTCGTATGGATATATAAAATCATTGCAACACACCAATATCGCTGAATCAGTGGGAGCCCTGGGCTTGTTTCCCTGCAACAACACGGTCCTATTGATGGGTGATGGGAGACAGCGATACTCGAAAGGGGTTCCTTATGTCCAGTCTATTCCGCAATTTAGTTTTCGTTGCATTCATTGCAGAAAACTCCGCTTCGCAGAAAAATGTTGGAAATGGAAGCAACGTTTTCAGTGCTTTCGTGGCTATCTCGGGATATTTAGCCTTGACTTTGAACCAAAATTCCAACAGAGATGTTATGTCAAACATACTTTTCAGCCCGTCGTCATTTGCAAGTTTGAGGAGTTGATCGCCTTCCCGTCCTGACACGGATGACACGCGGATAACACCTCGCATGCGTAATGGCTGATCAGTGGCCGTGACAGGGAATGAGGAAAGGTGCAGCTGACTCATATCGCCAAATCTTATTGCTCCCTCGCGGCCTGGTAGCACATGCTCTGCGGCCCGGTACCTGTCCGCTGCCCAGTGGTTGGGGACCGCTGCTCTAAGAGGTGTGGAACATGGGTTTGTTTTTTTAATTGGGGATACGGCAGACAAATGGGTTTGAAACTGATCATTTATGAAGCAACCCTGAATGAGCTCCTCTTCATTGATCGTACACAAATGGAACACTTAAAATAACTCTGCATTAATGGTTTGGTTGAATTCCAAATTTATTCTCCCTTTTACTTGATTGTATTTCCTGAACCTGACTGCAGTTTGAAGATTGTCTGATTATTGTCAGCTCGCTAATGAGAAACAGTTCTTCATTATCTTTTCAGTAAACTGTCTTTATCATTTTAGCATAAGCTTTCTGTAGCAGGATCACATTATTTGGTCTCTCCAGCCTGCTTGTCATTCTATGGCTCATGTAATCACGATCAACCTTTCATCCCCCTTGGTTATTTTCTGCCAACTTAAAACTGTCTAAAGGTCTATTTCTACTGCCTTTTGAGGAAGAATGTTTCAAAGTCTATGTCAGAGAAAATGTTGCTTTATCTATCTTACATAAGCCTAAATGAAAGGTTCATGGAAATGATTCCAGGATTGAAAGGCTTGTCATGTGAGGAACTTTTGACGGTTCTTGGCCTTTACTCATTGGAATTCAGAAGAATGAGGGGTGATCTCATTGAAACCCATCAAATGTTAAAAGGCCTCGATAGAATGGATGTGGAAAGGATATTTGCTATGATGGGGGAGTCTAAGACCAGAGAACATAGCGTTAAAATAAAGGGGTGTTCTTTTAGAACAGAGGTAAGGAATTTCTTTAGCCAGAGTGGTGAATCTATGGAATTTGTTACCATAAGCTGTTGTGGATGCCAAGTTATTGGGTATATTTAAGGTAGAGGTTGATAAGATTCTTGATTAGTCAAGGATACAAGGAGAAAGCAGGAGACTGGGGCTGAGAGAGAAAATGATGAAATGGTGGAGCAGACTCAATTGGCCAAATGGCCTAATTCCGCTTCTATATCATATGGTAATGTGGTCTAAAACAAACACAATTCTGCAGATGCTGGAAATCCAGTGCATGAATTGCTGGAGAAACTCAGCAGATCAGGCAGCATCTATGGAAATTTAATAAACAGTTGATGTTTTGGGCCAAGGTGCTTCTTCAGGACAGAACAGAAGATTTTGCAGATGCTGGAAGTGCAGAATAACAAACAAAATTCTAGAAGAACTCAGCGGGTTGGACAGTGCATTGGCATTTTGTGTGAGTTACTCTGGACTCAACATCTGCATATGATTTGCTGCTCTACTGTGAAGTCTCTTCGAGGGATGCCTACCCTAAAGAAGTTTAAATCTTCTTTTCGGGAGTTCAGTGAGATGACCAATACTGTACATAGTATTGAGAGTTACAGGCTGTGGTGAACTTTAACTCCAATCTTATACTATATCTCAGGTAAATTGAATCTTTTCAGCAGGAAACAATTCAGAAATCACCCGTAGAAAAATTTAATACTTTTTTCAAACGCTATTTCAGGTAAGATCAAATGTCACAAAGCCCAAATTACCTCTTGTTCTTGCACACTTACATTGAATTGACAGTAGTGGTATTATTTTGCTGATCAACCAATTTCCCCCGGGATCAATAAAGTATGACTATGACTATTAACATTTTGCCTCCCTTCCCCCATATCTTCACCCTGGCTGCTTTCAGACAAACCTTTGTTAGTAATAACTTCCATCACCAACTCTGACTTTCCCAGTCTATTCTTTGCAAATCATTCCCCAAGTGTTGAGGCTTAGGGTTCCACACTGAACATAGTTAATTTCTGCCTTCTGGAAACGTCAGTTTTGAGACAGATCTCGGGATTAGAACCCTTACGTAACCTGGAGCCCACTGTACTCCAAATATGGTATTACTGGTGTCTTAAACTACTAACGCATAACCTCCCTATTTTTGTATTAAGTGACCCAAGCAATAAATAGTAACATTCACTGAGATTTGATAATTGCCATTTTCACCTGCAAACTAATCATTTGCAAATCAAGCATCACTAGAAACTTAAATATAAAGTTTAAACTCAACTAAAAGCATGCTAAATTTATGTTGTATGTACTTGTTCTTCAGTTACAAGTACTCATTAGGGGTGCTTCATTACTATTATATTTCATTGGGAGTTTGAGGAGATGTGGTATGCCACCAAAAACACTTGCAAATTTCGGCAGATGTACCACGGAGGGCATTCCAAGGGGCTGCATCACCATCTGGTACGAGTTGGGGCTGGGGTAGGCTACTGCACAGGGTCGAAGTAAGCTGCAGAGAGTTCTAAACTTAGTCATCTCCATCATGGGCATTAGGCTGCATAGTATCCAGGACATCTTCAACGAGCAATGCCTCAAAAAGGTGGCATCCATCATGAAGGCTTCCCATCACCGTTCTTATTGTCACCATCAGGATGGAGGCACAGGAGCCTGAAGGCGCACACTCAACAATTCAGGAACAGCTTCTTTCCCTCTGTCTTCTGATTTCTGAATGGACATTGAGCCCATGAACACCACCTTACTACTTTTTTTGCACTACTTATTTAATTTAAATATTTTATTTATATATATAATATATAAAAATACACACTGTAACTCTTTTTTTCTCTACTATTATGTATTGCAATATATTGCTGCTGCAAAGTTAACAAATTTCACAACACATGCCGGTGATATTAAACTTAATTCTGATTCTGAAATATTCCCCAGTTGGTCAGTTTTGGTTCAATACAAGTGGGTCTGGCCCTCTCTTGAGAGAGTGCTGCTGGATGGTTGGAGGTGTTGCTTTCTGTGTTAAATATTACGTCAAGCATAGGCAGATGTGAAAGATCCCACAGTGCTCTTTTGGAGGTGTGGGTGGGGGACAGGCTTGCTTCGCTGTTGTTCTATTGTTCAGCTAAACATTGTGGACATGCTCTGTTAGCATCAGAATGTGTGGTGATACTTGTGAGTTGTCCTCAGCACATCCTTGAGTGTGTTGGTAGTTAATGCAAATGACATGTTTCACTGTATGTTTCAATGTACATGTGATAAATAAATCTGAGGTGTTATGGTCCATAATCTTGATTTCTCAATCTACCTCTTTGTTGTCTTTGCATCATTGTTTATCTACACTGCACTTTCTCTGCATCTGTAACATGTTCTGCTATAGTGTGTTTCTGGTTCACAGCGCTAGATTGAACTGAACTGATTTGAATATGCCTGGACTCTGTCGATGACTTTGTGGGCTGGTGTTTTATGTTCTGCGTTTTTCACACGTCTTTATTTGCCATTCATTTTGCGTGTGTGGGTGGTGGGGGTTGTTGTTGGGCTCTTAGTTTTCAGTGGAGCAAAGGCCATCACTGATCTCCCATCTCCATCCTCTGTTCTGATCCAGTTTCTCAAGGGTTGACCGGGAGTGTCCCTATTGTTTAATTTCGGCCTCAATGTCTCTCCCTCATGTGTTCTTTGGATGTCCCTTTTTCCTCTTTCCTTGGTGGAGGGTGTGGTTTGATGCTTTTCTTTGCACGTTTCCACTGTTTTCTTTGTTTCGTGGCTGTCTCAGGGTTGTATACTGCATACATATTTTGATAAATGTACTTTGAACTCTGTTAGTGCTTTAATTTTTGTAGTACTTTGTACTTATTTTGACACCTTGTTACCTGCTGACAATAAGAAACAATTATCCCTCGATCAATACGGAATCAAAATTAGGTTTACTATCACCCAGAATATGTCGTGAAATTTGTTAACTAAGTGTAGCAGTACAATGCAATGCATTATAAATATAGAAAAAAAATCAATTAGTATAATATAAATATTAAATAGTGAAGTTAAAAATGGTGCAAAGACAAATAATAAAAAAGTGAGGTAGTGTTCACGGGCTCATTGTCTATTTAGGAATTGTATGGCAGAGGAAAAGAAGCTGTTCCTGAATTGCTAAGTGTGTGTCTTCAGGCTTCTGTACCTCCTCCCTGATGGTAGCATTGAGAACAGGACATGCCCTGGGTGATGGGGGTCCGTAATAATGGATGCCATCTTTCTGAGGCACTGCTTCTTGAAGATGTGTGGGATACTATGGAGGCTAGTAACCATGATGGTGTCGACTGATACAGTTTGTGTCACCATGTTTATACATAATTTCTGTACCTTTTTTAGATCCTTAATACTGTTTCACTTAAGTATCGGGCCTGGGATTTCAGTGTGCAGAAATTTAGCATCTTTGAAACTTGGCCCAACTGACTGTTATTAAAACGAGTCCAGATGGTGGCATTGTTGGGAACTTGCCAGTTGATCCTGATTTCACCTGATGCCCATGCAATTAGTTTGCTAGATTATTAGTAAATAAAGGAAGCCTTAATATATTTCTCTGCTTGTGATTGTGTATTAATGAAGACTACTAGAGGTATTACATAGAAAAATAAAATTTAAGATCCTGGGGTTTGCTTGTTCTTAAGAATATTTTAAATTTATTTCTTGCAAACTCCAGCAGGACCATTGCATATAGTTCTTTGTGAAGAAATGTTATGTTTGGCCCTATGAATTAATGTTAGTAGATTGTTATTAATCAAGGGTGCTTCAGTGATTTTTGTCATTTTTATATCAGCTATTAATTTAGCTTCCCTTTACTGGCCCCCGTAATTTGTTTCCTCTTTATTGCTGTCTTTAAAAAAAAAATTCTCAGAGAAGTCGCAAGTATGTATTCTCTGAATAGAAACCAGATTTAATTTGCCCGTACATCATAGCCGTGCATGAATATATTTATCTCCTTACAGGCAGCCACAAAACAAAGACACCCAACAGGAAGACCTATTTTTTTCAAAAGAAGGCCGTCAAGCACCCAAAGTGCCATGTGTGAATATATTTCACACAGGACTGTGATGGCCGGAGGCGAGGGACGGGCCAGCTCAGTTCAGCTTGCTGCTCTGTGAAGTTTACTCTTCTCTACGCTGAGCTAGGACTGCAGTAATGACTGACTTCGTGGCTGTGGACTCACTTTCATGAACTTCAGTTGTTTGCTTGCTTTGTTTGCATGATTTGTGTTTCTTTATCCTGCACATTTGGTGTTTGATTGTCTTTTTTTTTAATGGGTTCTATTTGGTTTCTTTGTTTTGTGGCTGCTGGTAAGGAGATGAATCTCAAGACTATATGTACTCTGATGATATCGCTGTGCTATGGTTCGGGTCCTAAAGCAAGTGCTTGGACTACTTCAGCACCAGTCTAGATGGACTGGAAAGCCCAGTGTTGGGACTGGAGGCAAGGGTCAGGCTGATTTCACTTGCTTTCCTGTGATGTTCCTTCCTCTGTATGTGACACCGAGGCTGTGAACTGTTCAGGCTTGGAAAGACTGAGAATTGGGTCCACTCCATGGAGCGGATCTAAGGATTCAATCTGGGTGGGAATTCTGTTGCTTGTTTCTATTGTTTGCATGATCTGTTGTTTTTCTCTTTTTCTGTGCAGTGGTTTTGGTCTTTTTTAAATTAGGTTCTTCAGGCTTTTTGCTTTGTGGCTGCCAAAAAGCGCACAAATTTCAAGGTGTATAATTTGTACATTCTTTGATAATGATTTGTACCTTGAATCTTTGAATAAATGTAGTTTGGCTTTTGACTTTGAAAGCTATTTAGCCCACAACATCCATTTTTAGATTGGCCCTGTACACTTTTGGACCATATTTCATTTTCTCTTCCCTGGGGAACGAAGAACAAAATGAATCAATACTTATTTATTCTTGAAGTCTGTGATTCAACTCAGTAATATTGTAGAGTGAACAGCTGTGCGTTGTCCAGTTTAATTTGCCTTGGCCCACCTTCAACTTCATCTGACATTGTAGCCATTTGGGATATTCTTGGCATTGCATTTACTGTTTTCTGCAAGAGCACTCAACCCAATAGTTCTTCAGCCTCGTAAAACTTCTGTCCATTCCTCGCAGATTATCTTGTTCCTTTCCAAGGATGCTGAAACTGACTTCTATGCAATAACATATGTTGACCACTACTTTTGAGCTGGGGAGAAAAAAATAGTAAAAATTGAGAATCTATGTCAATTTGACCTGACCTTGTGTAGAACTGGCTTGGTTAACTTGAAACTAAGGCTTCTGTATTTTTTTTTTCATTTTAAGGGCCACATTGTTAACATTCAAACACAAAGACAAGTTTTTAGATGAGAAAATCTCCAGATGCTGGAAATCCAAGCAACATACACAAAATGCTGGAGGAACTCTGCAGGCCAGGTAGCATCTATGGGAAAAGAGTAAACTGTCAATGTTTCAGGCCAAGACCCTTCATCAAGACTCTTGGGGTAAAAAGGAGAGGCAAGAAGTTGGAGATATGGGAGGAAAAAGTACAAAGTGGTAGGTGGTAGGCGGAATTGGGAGGGGGATGGGTGGTTAAAAAGCTGGGAAGTTAATAGGTGAAAGATACAAAGTGCTGGAGAAGGGGGAATCTGATAGGTGAGGGTAGAAGACCATGGGAGAAGGGAAATAGGAGGAGCACCAGAGGGAGGTGATAGGCAGGTAAGAAGATAAGGCGAGAGAGGGAATAGTGAAGGTGGGGGCGGTCAATTACTGGAAGTTTAAGAAATCAGTGTTCATGCCATGGACTGGCATGTCGGAATGGAAGTGGGAAGTAGAATTGAAATGGGATTGGGAGACCACTTCGCCAAGCACCTATGCTCCATCTGCCAGAAAGAGTGGAATCTCCCGGTGGCCGTTAATTTTAATTCTACTTCCAATCCCATTCTGACATGTTAGTCCCTGGCCTCCTACAGTTGCAATGAGGCCACACTCAGATTGGAGGAGCAACACTTTATATTCCATCTGTGTAGCTTCCAACCTGTTGGCACGAACATTGATTTCTCAAGCTTCTGGTAATTGATCCCCCCTCCCCCCACCTTCATTCCCATTTACCCCTCTCACCATATCTCCTTACCTGCCCATCCCTCTCTCTGGTATTCCTCCTCCTTCCCTATCTTTCATGGTCTCCTATCAGATTCCCCCTTCTCCAGCCCTTTATTTCTTTCACGTATCAACTTCCCATCTCTTTACTTGACCCCTCCCACTCTTCTGGTTTCAGCTATCACCTATCACCTTGTACTTTTTCCTCCCCTCCTTATTCTGACCTCATCTTTTTTTCCAGTCCTGATGAAGGGTCTTGGCCTGACACATCAACTGATGACTCTTTTCCATAGAGGCTGCCTGGTCTGTTGGCCTCCAGCATTTTATATGTGTTTCAAAGACAAATTTTTCATTTGTTTAAACAACTTTACTTTCTTCTCTTCACCCCTCGCAGGTGTGCCCATAACAGGGAAAGTGCACATGCCAACTCAATGCTTACATAGTCCAAATGAATGTGGCTCAACACATATACCGTCCTGGTGATCAAAAACCAATACATTTGTTGTGCAACAGCCAGCATCTGATTTGCTTTGTGACTGATCCTGTTGTTTCAAAGGTGACCCCTGCGCTATTGAAGATGGGTGGTAGTCATGTCACTTCATGTCAGAGATCAGTGGTTAGATTCACTCTTTGGAAATGGTCATTGTTGCTTCTCACTGAGCTGTTACTTGCCTGTGTAAACTGATCTTCCTATAATAAATCTGATTTTTTAAAGATGGCAGATGCTCTATCTAATACAAACAGAAAATGGTGGAAATATTCAGAAGGCCAGGCAGTATCCATGGCCAAAGAAACAGTTACATTTCAGGTCAGAGCTTCTTCGTTCGAACTGAGGAGGGAGCAAAAGATTGTAAAGCTGTAGGGATGGCGAGGAATGTCTCTGATGAGCTAAAACTGGCACGACCATGGGGATAAGGTGATCAATATCAACAGTAATTGAAACACAGTCACGTAAAGAGAAATCAAGGTAGTATTCTCTAATTCTGTGGTGTGGGGTAGCAGGGTGGAGATGTGCCTCTATCAAAGGTGGGTATAAGACAATCCTTATTGCCTTCATGGGTGGGGGGAGAGAGGAGAGGAAGGGAGAAGGGGAAGAGAGAGAATTAATTACGGGCTGAATGAGTAGTCTTCGGGGTACTGCAGGTCTGTGTCTTTATTGATGCTTTGCCACATGCTTGAGTGCTCAGTGGTAGTGGGGGGCTGCTGGTGCTTTTTCTTGCTGGTTGCTTTGCTGCTGCTTACGCATGGGGGGGCTTTGGGATACTAACATTTAACTGTCATTCATTCTTTGGGGCACTGTTTTCGTGGATGATTATGAAGAGAAAATATTTCAGGATGTATATTGTAAACATTTCTCTGACATTAATTGTACTTTTGAAACCTACTAACCCACCACATTCACATCTCTACTCCCCAGTCAGTTTCCTGTTAGTCACCTTATGTACAGATACTCCTGTACCCAGCACCACTTTATGGACATACAGTCAGTCAAGTATATAAGCCATCTCATGTGTTTATATTTATTGTTTTCTTTATTATTATTGTGTTTTTAAAATCTTTTTTAAATGCTACATTGGATCCAGATGAACAATTACTTCATTCTTCTTTACCCTTATGTACTGGAAATGACATTAAGTAATCATAGATGTTGAATTTCAACTGGTTTCTTGGGTTTTTCAGGTCTCAACCTTGAATTTGGAAAATTTTGACAGCACACACAAAATGCTGGAGGATCTCAGCAAGTCAGACAGCATTTATGGAAATGAATAGACAGTTAACATTTTGGGCTGAGACATCTGTGGACTGAGAAGGAAGGGGAAATTTGCCAGAATGAAAAGGTGGGGGAGAGGAAGGAGGCTAGCTGGAAGGTGAAGCCAGGTGGATGGGAAAGGTTAATGGCTAGAGAGGAAGGAATCTGATGGGAGAGGAGAAAGGGAAGGAAGGGGGGACCCAGGGGAGGTAATTGACAATAGGTGCAGGAGTAGGCCATTCGGCCCTTCAAGCCAGTACTACCATTCACTGTGATCATGGCTGATCATCCACATTCAGTACCCTGTTCTTGCCTTCTCCCCATATCCCTTGACTCTGCTATCTTTAAGAGCTCTATCTAACTCTTTCTTGAAAGAATCCAGAGAATTGGCCTCCACTGCTTTCTGAGGCAGAGCATTCCACAGGTGAGAAGAGATAAGTGGTCATTGTGGGGAATAAAGGAAGTTGGGGGACGGGGGGAATTCGTTTACTGGAATAATGTCATCAGATTGGAGGCTACCCAGATCGAATATAAAGTGTTGCTCCTCCACCCTGAGGGTGGCCTCATCTTGGCACAGATATTACGTTTTGAACTCTGTTCCAAATGGCAGGCTCTGCAATGATTTTCATTCCCTCAATTTTCTGCTCTCATAACCTTGTTGAAATGTCAGAGACAAGGCAGAATGTGTGAATTCTTGTTTCCTTCCTTGAGAATTCTCTTTTGAAGATGATTCATTGTGGGGCACTGATCCAATAAGTGAAAGGAGGGGCGATGTTTGTATTAATATCAGGAAAAAAGTACATTGTGACACAGTGCATTCTTTTCTGTGTTGGTGTGATATTGAATTCTTGCCTTTTGTTTTATGGGGTTTGGAATTGTATTACCAAAGGCTTAACAGCCAAGCACGTATCAATAATTTCTGATTAGCATATGAAGCTCACAATTACAAAATGTGAAAAAAAAACCTGAACTTGTGTACTCTCAATTTTCAAAGCGATGCAGTTTAAATTTCTCTGGCACGCTGTCCTCCCTTCAAGCTGGAGAGAGTTCATCACAAGGATAGATGGGTTGATGTAAACATTTCTTGCAAACTTAGTTTTATTTTTTTTCTGTTGGCTGTGATTCTGCTTGCTACCAAAGTTGAACACACAAACTACTTTATTTCTGGGCACATGTTTAGAATTAGTAGGAACTTGTCAGCTTGTATATTTTGTGGTGTTTTACTGAATGCTGTCAAAGTCAAATATACCTTTTGAAATAGACCATATTTTAATATGATTCTCTGCAACTAAATAGTAATTATGTGAAAGTAACATGACTCCTTTTCTACCATTATGCGCTTATTTTGAAGACTCTAAATATAGCGCAAAACCAAAATTATCAAGGGGACCAGAGTGAAAAGCCAGTGATGACAAGTTTGAGCTTTGGTGACGTGACAGGTTTAGAGGGAAAATTCATTGAGTGCCGTATTCTATTTCATGGTGTCTAAGTACCAGAATGCATTTAATCTTGATTTTTAATTTGGGAATGTGAAAGGACCAAGGGAATGAAAAGAAGTAGTAAATCTTGTTTAAATCTACATTATGGATGCTCTTTGACCTTGGCGCCACTTGCCTGTGACATGTTTTGTAAGTCCATAAGGAAAACACAGGAGCCTGAAAATGCTGATGTAGCTTCCTCTATTACTTTAGACAAGGCACACGTGTATCACGTGGTAGTGTGATGACGTATGCAATTAATGTGTGTGCGTGTTTATATGAATCTATATATATTTTTTCAGTCCATAATGAATTACTTAAATGACCAGGAGAGCTTAATCAAACAGTATATATTGCACCTATGAAAAGTATTCACCCCCTTGGAAATTTTCATGTTTTATTGTTCTGCAGCATTGAATCTCAGTGGATTCAGTTTGGCTTTTCTTTGGACACTGATCAACAGAAGGGCTCTTGCGTGTCAACGTGAAAAGGCATCTCTATGAAGTGATCTAAATTAATTACAAATATAAAATCGCAAAATAATTAACTGCATAAGTATTCAGCCCCCTTTAATATGATACATCAAATCATCACTGGTGCAGCCAATTGGTTTGAGAAATCACATAATTAAATGGAGATCACTGCGTGCACTCAAGGTGTTTCAATTGATTGCAGTAAAAATACACCTGGATCTGGAAGGTTCAATTGCTGGTGAGTCAGTATCCTGGCAAAAACTACACCATGAAGACAAAAGAACACTCCAAGCAACCCCGCGAGAAAGGTTACTGAAAAGCTCAAGTCAGGAGATGGATACAAGAACATGTCCAAGTCACTGAATACCCTTGGAGTACAGTTAAGTCAATCATCAAAAAATGAAAAGAATATGGCACAGCTGTAAATCTGCCAAGAGCAGCCACCCTCAAAAACTGAGTGACCGTGCAAGAAGGTGACTAGTGAGGGAGGCTATCAAGAGACCTATGACAGCTCTGGAGGAGTCACAAACTTCAGTGGCTGAGATGGAAGAGACTGCGCATACAGCAACTGTTGCCCAGGTGCTTCACCAGTTGCAACTTTTTGGGAGAGTGACAAAGAGAAAGGCACTGTTGAAAAAAACTCTCATGAAATCTCGGCTGTAGGGATGCTTCACTGCAGCAGGCCTTGGAAGGCTAGATGGTAAAATGAATGCTGCAAAATGTAGGGAAATTCCAGAGGAAAATCTGATGCAGTCTGCAGGAGAACTGCAACATGAGAGATTTGTTTTCCATCAAGACAATGACCCCAAGCATAAAGCCAAAGCTACACAGGCATGGTTTAAAAACAACAAAGTTAATGTCCTGGAGAGTACAGATCTCAATCCAATTGAAAATTTGTGGCTGGAATTAAAAGGGCTAGTCACTCATGATTCACATGCAATCTGACAGAGTTTGAGCAGTTTAGTAAAGAAGAATGGGGGGAAAAGTTGCAGTGTCCAGATGTGCAAAGCTGTTAGAGACCTATCCACATAGGCTGTAATTGCTGCCAAAGATGCATCTACTAAATACTGACTTGAGGGGGGTGAGTAATTGTGCAATCAATTATTTGTGTTTAACACTTAGACCAAAGAAATTTTTCATTTTGACAGGAAAAATTCTTTTTATGTTGACCAGTGTCAAAAAAACCAAATTAAATCCACTGTGATTAAATATTGTAAAGCAATAAAACATGAAAACTTCCAAGGAGGTGGATACTTTTTTTTGGCACTGTGCATATACACTCAGATATAATTGATTTATTAAATACACAACAAATGCCATAATCCTTGATTCCTTAAAATACAAACATGTATTGATCTGTTTGGAATATACACAATATCTGGAACTTTTCAGCCCTTTTTGGTAGAAAACTCTGTGAATCAGTGAGTCCACTGGAAGCTGGTGGCTGTAGACAGTCTGTTCTAGAGTTAGAGGACTGTGTACATGTGGTTCCTCCAGGAGGACCGTAATCTTGTAGGGTTTGGAAGCTTGCGTACCTCAATGACCTGTTGGCTGGAGCCAGGGCTTTGTGCTTTGGCTCTTGGTAGGGTTACCCATGCCAAACAGGTTAAAGGGTAGAGGTCCACCAGTCCTCCAGGTTTGAGGGTGCAGCTCAGGGCTAACAACCCTGGCTGGTAAAATAAAATTGTTATGGAAACAGCAATGAAGAATCCTTCTACATCTAAGTGTGACAGTATTCCTATGTCTCCACCTGGGACTTGTATGACTGACAGTGGTGAAAACAAAGAAAAAGCTGCTGACACGGTGAAGGGAGCCCTGAACACTGCCAGAGACTGGAGGTCCTTCATTGCTACCCTAATCACCAGCAGAAGTAGGTATTTGTGGTTAGGGAGGAACGGGCTTGTTTTGCTGTTGTTGCTTGTTGTGTTGGGTGTTATTTTGCCGAAGATTGTGAACTTACTATGTTGCCACTGGAATGTGCAGCAACACTTATGGGCTGTCCCAGCACATCCTTGATTGTGTTGTCTGTTAGCACAAATGTGCATGTTTAAATGTATGTTAGATTATTAAAAATGAATCTGAATTTACAGATCAAGATGACAAGATAAGGAGTGGCCCATAACATCTGCTCTGCCAGTGAAGAACTTCCTTGTGAAGGAATTTCTCATTACCCCTGCCCTGAATAGCCATCTCCTTCTTTTAAGAATCTGACTCCTGATGCTGGACGTCGCAGCGGATGGAAATATTTCCCCTTGCAAGCCTATTAAGAATTGTGCTTCATTGAAATAATTTCTTATACTGGAGAGCCCAGAATGCTCAGTCAAACAATAAACCAGCCATCTCTGCCATCCCAGGAATCACTGAAGTCCAGGGCCGGACTTTAGGCTGGGCTGCAGCCCAGGGGCCAGAGCTGCAGAGGGGCCCAAGATAGGTAGCGATCATCATAGTGGACAAAAAAAAATCTGAGAGTGGAGCACAAAAGAGAGAAAAGAAACAAGAAAATGAGGACCGTGAGAAAGAAGCATTAAAAAAGACATTGAAATTGACAGAATTTTTTAAACTTGTTCTCGATGATGCAGCAGTACCATCGCTTGTGTCACAGTTTGAGACCGGTGGACAAATGGAGACTTGTTCAACAGCTAGCGCTAGCACCAGCGTTAGCACAGGACCACCGTCCTTGCCACAGTCAGCAGCTAACGTTAAGAGGCAGAGAGCATGACTTTGGGATTCCTGACCACAGAGGCCTCCGAACAACCAAGTCGGGCCGCCATTAATGTTAATGTTACCGCTACTGAGGATCCTTACAGCACTGATCCTGCTCGCTGGGGAAAGGAAACGTTAGATGATTCAGTCCGAGCATACTGGGCTAAGAAAGGGCCGGAGTCCTGCCAGAATAAGGATGTGGATAACAAAGCTTCGGAACAAGTATACAAACAGCAGAGATGTTTTTTCTCCAAATTTCACTTCAAACGCAAGCTCGTAAATGGTGGGTACATATCAAGGCAATGACTCTTGTATTCCCCTTCTACCAGCATTGCATTCTTCAGCACTTTGAAAGTGCAGTTGTTGCATTGCAAGCTGTAAATCTAGACCTGTATAATGCTGTGGACTTGGTCAGGTCACTACGGGGATACATTGCAAGCTTGCGTGATCAATTGGATACTTTTGAGACCCAGGCTAAAACTATGTCTCCCAACAGTCTCACAAGTGTACAAAGAAGACACCCAACAAAAAAGAAAACGTAAAGCCATTCTGGGTGAATCCACAATACCTGATGTTGGCTTGTCGGCCAGAGAAAATTTTTCAGCTTTTTTTTGTCGTGATGGATAGATTACTTGCAGATTTGCATCATATAATGACCTTAACAACACATTTGGCATCCTGAACAATATCTCTTCTCTCTCTGTACAAGATCTGTGTGAGAGCATCTGATCTCCAAAGCAGATATTCAGCTGACCTGGAGTTAGACTTTGTAGAGGAGATTGTCCATTTCAGGGAATTTGTAAGTGGCAAAGATTCATCTGCAACAGAGCTTTTATGCTTCCTCAGAAAATAAAAGCTTGCAGGTCATCTTCCCAAATGTATGCATTGCCTTGAGGCTTTACCTGACTCTCCCTGTCACAAATGCAAGTGGTGAGTGATCTTTCTCCAAGCTCAAGCTAGTGAAGAATAGGCTCAGATCCACAATGGGACAGGACAGGCTGAATCCCTTACTCTGATGTCACTTGAAAGTGATCTTGTTCAGAAACTGAATTTTAGTGATCTGATCAAGAACTTTGCTGCGAAGAATTCCAGAAGAACTAGACTTTAATTTTGAAAAACAAGCATCTGACTTTGTAAATATTTAGGCTTGTGTGTCAGTGCTGTGCCTGTTTTTGTGGCAATAGGCTAATAGTTGTCTGTTTACAAACCTAGTAAGTAATAAGTGGTCTTTACTCTGCAAGCCACACAGCAGAGCAATAGGTTAGTATTTACTAGATCTCATTTTTCAAAAAGATTGTTGGAGTATTGTCAAGTTTCCTAGTTTGCCATAGTGCCATCTCTCTTGGCCTTTTTGTCTCTCATTTCCATTTTACTTTCTCAGAACAGGGTTGAGAAAAATACCCAGATAAAAATGCTTTGGCATTGTTTGAAAAATAAGGCTTATGGTATGTGCAGCAATAGCTAAATAAAGATTTAAGATTGGGTACATCATACTTCGTCTCCCTCATAACTTTACTAAGCCAACTAAGCCAAGGTCAGTTTTTGAGTGTTTTAGATGCTGTCCTTCAAACTAAGAATCTACATTACTTTCTGTCCTCCCTCTTAAGGCCTGTAAGTTTATAGCCTACATATTGTACTAGACCAATGTCTTGGTCCACAGCTTTGATATTTAGACCAGTACGACCTTTGCTCTTGTTCTTGCCTTTTTTTGCTTGGTACAGCAGCATTTTACGGTGTCGGCAAGGACCCATCAGGGCCTCCAGCCCAGGGGCCCCAGCTCCACTAAGTCGGGCCCTGCTGAAGTCTAAAGCATTCACAAGCATTCCAGATGTGGTCTCTGGTTTTAATTGGTGGAAGATATTTATACTCTGACATGCTGAATTGTTTGCTGGATCTGCAGTATAAACTGTGATGAATGAGCTGGGGCACCGAGGCCCTCTGCTCACAGCATTCAAGCTTCTCCTATTTAAAATGATTCCTTATTGTCCTTTCTTTTCCAGATGACCTTTGAAAAATAACAGAATGATTGAACAGAATCAATATCTATCAAAGGGTCTGTTCACCCTTGTTCAGTGCCACTTCCTGCATATCCCCTCAAATTGACATTGAGCCGGCTGATTGGCAGTTTGCAATTTTCTTTCATCTCTTTCTTTAATCGGGGGCTTGTCTTAGTCAGGAAGGCAAATAATTTTGAGGGGATGGTTTATAAAAGCAAGGATGTAATGCTGAGATTTTAAAATCAGAATCAGGTGTAATATCACCAGCATATGTCGTAAAGTGTGTTGTCTCTGTGGCACCAGTGCGATGCAATACACAATTAAAAAAACATGAATTACTCTATGTATATGTGCATATATATGTATGTGCATTAAATAAGTAGTGCAAAGATTTTTTTAAAAGTAGTAATGTAGTGTTTATGGAATCACTGTCCATTCAAAGCTTAGGTGGCAGAGGGGAAGTCGTTGTTCCTAAATCTTTGAGCGTGTGCCTTCAGGCTTCTGATGGTACAGAAACCTGAAAAAAAACATGATGGGGTCCTTAAAGATGTGTGCTGCGTTTTTCAGACATCGCTTCTTGAAGTCCTGAATACTACAAAAGCTAATGGCCATGGAGCTGACTGAGTTTACAACTCTCTGCATCTTACTTTGATCCTGTGCAGTAGACCCCCCCCCCGCCCCATACCAGATGGTGATGCAGCCAGTTAGAATCCTCTCCACGGTACATCTGTAGAAATTTGTGAGTATATTTGATGACATACCAAATCTCCTCAAACTCTGAATGAAATATTGCTGCTGTCATAACTGCACTGATACGTTGGGCCCAGGTTAGATCTTTATTGCTGATACTCAGGAACTTGAAATTGCCCACTCTTTCCATTTCTGATCCCACTGAGGACTGGAAGGCATTGGTCAGACCACATTTAGAGTATTGTAAGCAGTTTTGGTCCCTATATCTAAGAAGGGATATGCTGGCATTGGAGAGGGTCCAGAGGATATTCACAAGAATGATGCAAGGACTGAAGGGGTTACCATATGAGGAGCTTTATGGTTCTCGACCTCTAATCGCTGGGCTGATCAGAGGGCACATCTTCAGAATAGAAGTTTGTCCCTTTGTGCAGATGAGGAATGCCTTTACCCAGAGGTTGGTATATCTATGGAATTCATTATCACAGACGGCCGTGAGCCAAGTCATTGGGTATGTTTAAAATGGATGTTAGTATGTTCTTGATTAGTCAGGGCGTCAAAAGTTCCAGCAGAGGCAGGAGAATGGGGCTGAGTGGGAAAATAACTCCGCCATGATAGAATGATAACGTAGATTCCTGAATGGCCTGATTCTACTCCTATGCCTTGTGGTCTTTCAATCTACCAGAACTGTTCGGGATTTTGACGTTTCAGAAGATGATAACCAGTGCTTCTGCAATCTCATGTGTTTCCAGAATCAAAAAAACTGTGTAGTCTTAGACACATTCCAAAGGAATAGCAGGTTGAGAAAGTAAGGAGGCATGGGATCCAGAATTGGCTTGCCCACAGAAGGCAAAGAGCGGTTGTAGATGAGTCATATTCTGTATGGAGGTTGGTGACCAGTGGTGTGCCTCAGGGATCTGTTCTGGGACCTCTTCATGATTTTTATAAATGACCTGGATGAGAAAGTGGAGGGATGGGCTAGTAAATTTGCTGATGACATGAAGGTTATGGGTGCTGTGGGTAGTGTGGAGGGCTGTCAGAGGTTATAGCGGGACACCGATAGGATGCAAAACTGAGCTGAGAAGTGGCAGTTGGAGTTCAACCCCAGGTAAGTGTGAGGTGGTTCATTTTAGTAGGTCAAATATGATGGCAGAATATACTATTAATGATTTGACTCTTGGCAGCGTGGAGGATCAGAGGGATCTTGGCGTCTGTGTCCATAGGACACTCAAAGCTGCTGCACAAGTTGACTCTGTGGTTAAGAAGGCATATGGTGCATTGGCCTTCATCAACCATTGGATTGAGTTCAAGAGCCAAGAGGTAATGTTATAGCTGTATAGAATCCTGGTCAGACCCTACTTGGAGTACTGTGCTCAGTTCTGGTCGCCTCGCGACAGGAAGGACATGGAAGCCATAGGAAGGATGCAGAGGAGATTTACAAGGATGTTGCCTGGATTGGGGAGCATGCCTTATGAGAATAGGTTGAGTGAACTTGGCCTTTTCTCCTTGGAGTGACGGAGGATGAGAGGTGACCTGATAGAGGTGTACAAGATAATGAGAGGCATTGATCGTGTGGACAGTCAGAGGCTTTTTCCCAGGGCTGAAATGGCTAGCACAAGAGGGCACATGTTTAAGGTGCTTGGAAGTTGGGTATAGAGGGGATGCAAGGAGTACGTTTTTTACGCAGAGAGTGGTGAGTGTGTGGAATGGGCTGCTGGCGACGGTGGTGGAGGTGGATACAATAGGGTCTTTTAAGAGACTCTTGAATAGGTACATGGAGCTTGGAAAAATAGAAGGCTATGGGTAACCCAAGATCATTTCTAAAGTAAGTACATGTTCGGCACAGCATTTTGGGCCGAAGGGCCTGTATTGTACTGTAGGCTTTCTGTTTCTATTTAGAACCAAAATGAGGAATTTCTTTTGGTGGAGAATGGTGAGTAATTGGAATTTGTTGCCACAGGCAGCTGTGGAGGCCAAGTCATTGGGTATATTTCAGGCAGAGGTTGATAAATTCTTGATTGGTCAGGGCATGAAGGGACATGGGGAGAAGGCCGGAGGTTAGGTCTGAGAGGGAAAATGGATCCGCTATGATGAAATGGCAGAGCAGACTCAATGGGCCATATGGCCTAATTCTGTTCCTATACAACCATTGTTGGTAGAATCTCAGGTGGGCTTACAGGAGCGTGATATGTCAAGTAGCGAAGTGGTGTCGCAGCAACAACCTGGGACTCAATGTCAGTAAGACAAAAGAGCTGATTGTTGACACTCAAGGAGGGTAGGATGAAGGAACACATACCAATCCTCATAGAGGGATCAGAAGTGGAGAGCATGAGCAGTTTCAAGTTCCTGGGTGTCAAGATCTCTGGGGATCTAAACCTGGTCCCGACATATTGATGCAGTTATAAAGAAGGCAAGACAGCGGCTATACTTTATTTGGAGTTTGAAGAAATTTGGTATGTCAACAAATACACTCAAAGTACCCAGGACATCTTCAAGAAGCAGTGTCTCAGAAAAGCAGCGTCCATTATTATGGACACCCAGTGCCCTTTTCTCACTGTTACCATCAGATAGGAGATACAGAAACCTGAAGGCACACACTCAGCGATTCAGGAACAGCTTCTTCCCCTCTGCCATCCAATTCCTAAATGGACATTAAACCCGTGAACACTACCTCACTTCTTTTTATTATCTGTTTTTGCACTATTTTTAACTTAACTATTTAATACTTATATTATACTGACTAA
This sequence comes from Mobula hypostoma, assembly GCF_963921235.1. Taxonomy (NCBI): domain Eukaryota; kingdom Metazoa; phylum Chordata; class Chondrichthyes; order Myliobatiformes; family Myliobatidae; genus Mobula; species Mobula hypostoma. The sequence continues at coordinate 59,893,641 of NC_086117.1, forward strand.
AACTGATTTTAATAAACCTGATTCAGATTTTATATCTTAAGATGCTTTGTTTCTGGCTATTTCATATTTTTCTATTCTGAATTCATAATTATAGCTTGTATTTTATAAAAAGGGATAACTATTGTATATCCACTGTGCTAAATGCAAAATATCTGACACTTGTCAAGACATTTAAGGTCAGCTTGACAGTCTCTTTCTAAGTATTTGCACCTTCCAGGAAATCAGAAAAATGCAATAATTTTTATAAGTCATTTAAGAAAATTAAATCAGCAAAAATATGCATCATGCTGCAGGCTTTGTCACAATTAATCATTTATTGCTCTTACCTTTTATAATGAGTTCATTTTGCTCTTGATTTGTACTGATCCTGTCGGCACATGGGCTTGTACTGAGAAATGATAAAGTACCATTATGAGATACCATTAGGAAAATTTGTGACTTGTAAAGACAAAATTGAAAGTCCAAATTAGTAGAAACACGCACACAAAATGCTGGAGGATCTCAGCAGGTCAGGCAACATCAATGGAGAAGAACAAGCAGTTAACGTTTTGGGCCGAGACCCTTCGTCAGGAGGGAGAAGGAAGGGGGAAGACACCAGAATAGAAAGGTGGGCAGAGGGGAAGAGGCTAACTAGAAGGTGATAGGTGAAGTTAGGTGGGTGGGAAAGATCAAAGTTTGCAGAAGAAGGAATCTGATTGGAGAGGAGAATGGACCATAAGAGAAAGAGGAGGGGACCTGGGTGGTGGAGGTGATAGTCGGGTAAGAAAAGTTAAAATGTCAAAGAGTGGGGAATAAAGGATGGTGGGTGGTTGGGGGTAGATTTCTTTACCGAAAGTGGGAGATATTAGGAGGCAGATGAGTAGAGGAAAGAGTCCAGAGTGGGAAATAGAAAAGGTGGGGGGGGGTGGGGGCGCGGGAATTTTTTTACCAGAAACAGAACTAGATGTTCATGCCATCAGGTTGGAGGGTATTCAGATGGAATACAAGGTGCTGCTCCTCCATTACCTTATGGAGGGTTCACCCTGAGGGTGAATCAGAAGCTTGGTTTGTTTGTTCGAATTGGGTCAGCATTTTCATGACAGTTGATGCTATCATTTCTTTTGTCTGAGAAACCAAATGTCTATTTGTGTTCCTGTCACTTTGTATAAATGTCCCACTGTTATTCTTGGGGATAATAATAGGGTATGTCTTGGATTATTTAGCCATAAACAGTTTAATATGTATGAATCGGTGATTACCTGAGATTTGTTTTTTGAGCAGGCATGTAAATTTGTCATTGGTTTCTTAGGAGGGAAAGTGATATTTAATATCAATGCTTAAAGGCAGCTGCAGTGAAAGTTTCATATTCATGAACTAGGAACATTTAGCATTACAGTGTGAAGCCATATGACTTTTTTCCCCTAATTGCTGTCACCAGATAGCAGAGGTGCAAGAATATGCAAAGTATTGCATTTTTAAATGGTCTCTCGAGGCTTTATTGCAAGAAATCGCAAACAAGTTGATTGAGGTGCAAAGCAAAAAAAAACCCAAGTATGATATCCAGTCCGGAGAGGATTATTCAGGTGTACTGACTACAACAGAACTAATTCTGGTAGAATATTAGTGTTAATTAACCTTCAAAGGCTGGAAAGCAGGGCCTCGTTGACCAGTATGTTGTCACCTCTATGGTGTAATTCAAATTCAGCAGCAAACCCAAAACTTAAGTGGAGATTAATAAAGGATAAATCTGAAATGTGGGTCGTCATAATGGGTGAGGGTAGAGGTTGTAGGAGAACTTTTCTGGACAGTTTATGGCAAGATGGCAGAGGTGAAGGAAAATTTTGTTTAAGAAACAGTTCTGTTTTGTAGTTTGTAAATGAAGTGTAGTACCACCAATTGAGAATTTGTTTCCTTTTGCCTCTACCTAAAATCAGCTAAGTTCATTGATTTGGCTACCGCTACATTGTTGTTTAAAACTATTCTTCTCCTTGAGTGCAACAGTGGCACAAATACCTTTACCTTCAAGCCATGAGAAATATTGGGACCAACACTGTCCGGTTCTACCCAACAGATGCAAGAGAAATCAACACTTTTGACAGCTAACTCCACCATGCTGGGTCTAAGACCAAATGTAGATAAAATAAAAGTGATGAAGATAAACTGCATCAGCAATAAACCCAAAGTGATGAGAGATACAACCATGGAAGAAGTGACTTCTTTTGTGTAGCTTGGAAGCATATTGTGAATATCTGTGGTGGATGGATGAGAGTGTCAAAGCCAGAACCAATGAGGCCCGCGTAGTAGTCAATGTCTTGAAGTAAGTGTGGTCATGGACATCCAGAGTCATATCAAGGAAAACCAAAATCAGAATCTTCAACTCAAATGTTAAAACTCTGATCCTATATGGCTCTGAAAGCAGGAGAACAGCAAAGGTACTACAAAAACTGCAACATACATCAAAGTTGCTGGTGAACGCAGCAGGCCAAGCAGATCTATAGGAAGAGGTGCAGTCGACGTTTCAGGCCGAGACCCTTCGTCAGGACTAACTGAAGGAAGAGTGAGTAAGGGATTTGAAAGCGGGAGGGGGAGATGCAAAAACTGCAGGCTTTTTTCAACCAGTGCCTGAGAAAGATCTTGAACATCAGATGGACTGACAGAGGAATCAACCAGACACTGTGGGAAAACACCAACCAGGAATCCATAGATACAAATACACAAACGGAAATGGAGGTCGTTTGGCCACATCTCGGAAGCCAACCAACAACATCATGAGACAGACATTAATATGGGGAAGCATGCTAGTGTAGTGGTTAGTACAGCACTTTCCAGTACAGGTGATCCAGGTTTAATTCTTGCTGTTGTCTGTAAGGAGTTTGTATGTTCTCCCTGTGACCACATGAACTTCCTCTGAGTGCTCTGGTTTCCTCCCACAGTCCAAAGATGTATCAGTTGGTAGGTTAATTGGTCATTGTCAATTGTCCCATAATTCGGTTTGGATTAAATAGGGATTATTGGGCAGTGTGGCTCAAAAGATCAGAAGGGCCTAGTCCATGTATCCCAATTAATGAATAAATAAATAGACTGGAACCCCCAAGGAAAGAGGAAAAAGCAACGTCCAAAGAACACATGGAGGCTGAAAGTAGACCCTCGAGAGACTGCCTCAGAACAGAGGACAATGGAAACAGGAGGTCATTGATGGCCTCTGCTCCACTGGGTGCTAAGGGCCCAAGAAGAAGATGACTGTACAATAAGACCAGCTAGCTTTAAATTATCAACTTAAATGAGAGGGGTGGGTGGCAGGCTGCAGTTTTTTTGAAAGTATAAGAGAGAAAGCCTTCCTGCATTAATAAACCATAACTAGCTTGGGGACCATTTGAGGGCATATTGTGATGTTGATGAATGCAACTGTTCTGAGGGTTTCGGATTGTTAAACTTGCACTGAAATCTTAGGCAGATTGTTAATAAGCTTAATTTCCTTTGGAGCCCCACAAGGATATGGTGTTAAACTTTTTAATGTGATAGTTGCATTTTAAATTGTAGTTCTTTAAAAAATTGCTAATGGAACATAATTCTGATTAAAGTAGAAAATGCTGTAAAACATTGAATAATTTAGGCAGCACCTATGGAAAGTGAAGCAGTTGATGATTGCAGGCCAGAGATTCTGTATCAGAACTGGGAAAGAGAAAGTAAATTAATTTATTGGTGAAGGAATGGGTTAGAACAAAGGAAATATCTTTGATAGACTGAGACCAAATTGCCTAAAGTGGCTTTTACACACAAGTTAGACTGCTTTGTTTGTATACGTTGTAGTTTATGAGGTTGGGCGTGTGTTCACCATTGCCAGACAACACTGAACACAGACAACATAAGAAAAAAATGAGTGAGGGACAGATCGCATTGAAACCTTTCAAATTTTGCAAGGCCTCAATAGAGTGGATGTGGAGAGGATGTTTCCAGTGGCTGAGGAGTCCTGAAACCAGAGGACACAGCCTCAGAATGGAGGGGCATCCATTTAGAACGGAGATGAGGAATTTCTTTAGCCAGAAAGTGGTGATTCTGTGGAATTTATTGCCACAGAGGCCAAGTCATTTGGGTATACTTAAAGCAAGGTTAATAGATTCATGATAGTCAGGGCATGAAGGGATACAGGAAGAAAGCAGGTGATGGGGCTAAAAAGGGAAAATAGATCAGTCACGATAAAATGGAGGAGCAGACTCAATAGGCCAAATGGACTAATTCTGCTCCCATATCTTACGGTCTTAAGATGATGACTGGATAAATGGCTATTCTTGTGCAGAAAGTCTGAGTGAAATACCTTAAATTGAGTCCTGAAGGCTGCATTGAGCTCAGATGGAAGGTGAAGTCTGTTTCTTGAGATGGCGTGGGACTGCTTTTATATGTTCATAACTTGTTCTTTGAAGTACTCATAAAGCTAAGAGCAATTTGTCAAATAGCTGTTCTGTTGTGGAATCGGAGTTTCAACATGATTGTGGAAAATACCAATATTCTAGATGACGTTGTTAAATATTACAAATGTTGTCTTTCCTCTTTCCTTTTTTTTGAGCTCTGAAGTTAGACCATAAGACATAGGAGTAGAATTAGGCATTTTGCTCATTGAGTTTGCTCTACCTTTTCATCATGGCTGATCCATTTTCCCTCTCAGCTCTAATCTCCTGCTTTTTTCCCATATCCCTTCATGCCTTGACCAATCAAGAATCCATCAACCTCCGCCTTAAATATAACCAATAACTTGGCCTTCGTAGCTGACTGTGGCAATGAATTCCATAGATGGACCACTCTCTGGGTAAAGAAATCCTTCCTCATCTCCATTCTAAAGGGGCACTCCTCTATTTTGAGGCAGTATGCTCTGGTCCTGGACTCCCCCGCTATAGGAAACATCCTGTCCATATCCACTCTATCAATACCTTTCAACATTAGACAGTTTTTAATGAAGTCACTCCTTATTCTTCTAAATTCAAGTGAGTAGTGGCCCAGAGCCATTCAACACTCCTCATATAACAAGCCTTTCAATCCAGAATCACTTTTGTGAACCTCCTTTGAGCCCTTTCCAATGTCAACACATCCTTTGCTGTTGATTTTTTGCTTTTTAAAGTTATTAGCATTTTCATTACTTTATGGACTCATTACTAGGTGGAAACTAGTGGCAATGAACTTGTAAGATGCGTGTACTCCTTTAGTAATTCAATAATGCGATGTGATACACAAAAGTGTTTTACTTAGCGGCATGTCCTTGTCACACTTTGCAGCAAGGCCCTTGGGCTGTCAGTAAGTGGGAATCCAGGCATATTTCCCATGTTCTGACTAATTATGGTTATTGTAGCTGTCCTATGAGAATTTCACAAAGGGTGGAACCCAGGGCTGGTGGGTTAAGTTAACAACGCCAATTGAGAATTTGGAGAATCTACAAGTGTCGGTAGTTTTCTTAGCCTCATGGATACTAAAAGTTCACTCAGAAATTCAATCCCAAATTCTCATATTCCCAAAAATAAAACTATGATGAATACATGTGAAGTCAATTTCAGAAAATATTTGCGAAGCATATTCTTCAAAATTGCGTATCTGTGCAAATCAGGGTCAGAATTGGTAAATTTGAATGTAATAGTGTGCTGCTTATTTATCTGGCAGCAATTATTCTCCCAGTGTGTAGTGGTTGTCAGTCATGTCGACAATGACAAGAGACCTGTGCGGGAGAGTTTTTAAGGTAGAAAAGCCATTGCACTGGGGCTCAGAAGTCTGGGTCCAGTGGTACAAGCAAGCATCACAAACCGGGATCTTCCTTGGTTCCAATGGATGATCATGATGTCTTCTGTGCCTTGTTGTGTATTTTACTCTCCAAGGAGCATTGCAGTACCTCCTTCCTGGCAGTTGGATCTCACTGGAGATCTCATCTGCCCAGTCCACTGGAGCCGACTTTATGTGCTTGGACAGGCATACCCCTAACTCAGGCTATGAGGCTGGCCACTGTTGCAAGCAAACAGCTATTTGAGCCACAGGTGAGAGCTGAGTGTCTGGTGGGGACCAAAGGTGAGTGAACTGCCCCAGAATGGACATGATAAAACCCTTCACCAGAGGTGCTACCCATTCCTGGACACCCCATACATCTTAACATCATCTTAAAGTGGTACTGTATTTTTTTCAACTATGGTCTTCTCTCTAGTAACCCACCTTAAATGTTGCCATATTTCTTTTGATAAGGTGTAGAGATCCCTCTCCACTTCTCACAGTGGCAGCTGCTGTGCAGCATTTCCATTTGCTGGCAGGAACATCACACCGACAAGCAAGAAATGGAGTAGGAAAGGCATTTGCCCCTTCGAGGCTAAGCTGCCATTCATTAAGATGATACCATTAAGTTATTTCCTGCATTACCCCATTTTCCCTGATCTTTGTTGACTGACCTTCATGACTGAGTCTCCACAATCTACGGTTACAGAATAACAAACATTCAAAGCTTCAATGTTTCAGAAGTACATTTAATATCAGAGCATGTATGTAGTGTACAACCTGAAATTCTTATTCTTCACAGAAACAAAGAAACGCCATAGAAAGATAGAAACATCAAAGCCTCGAAACCACCCCCCCACCCCTCCTTTCGGACAAGCAGCAGCAAAAGCAGTGACTTTCCACCCCCACCTGCACCAGCAGAAACAAACCCCACCCCCCGCCCCCCCCCCCCCCCAGTGCTTGCAGCAGCAGAGCCATTGATCTGGAGTTCATCAAACGACAGTTCACATACCAACTCTTCGGTATCTCAGATAGGCGCTCTCTCTCTTGAGAGGGAGCAAGCAATCACTCCTGCAACAACAAGAGTGGAGACCAGCAACTCAGTTTCAGTGTTCCGCTTTGGTTCCCCGAGTCCCCCGACTCGAGGACCGGCAGGCACTCTCTCTTTGTTGAATTGAATTGACTTTATTTCTTACATCCTTCACATACAGGAAGAGCAAAAATCTTTGTCTCTCTCTAAATGTGCAATGTGCAATCATAGTAATATATAATAAATAGAACAATTAATGTAATATAGAGTACACTCAAATCAGTGTGAGTTAATCAGTCTGATGGCCTGTTGGAAGAAGCTGTCCCGGAGCCTGTTGGTCCTGGCTTTTATGCTGTGGTACCATTTCCCAGATGGTAGCAGCTAGAATAGATTGTAATTGGGGTGACTTGAGTCCCCAATGATCCTTCGAAAGAGAGGGAGGGATTGCTTGAGTACAGGGACCTTTGAAGAAATTTCTGAATGGCCTGTTCCTGTTTTTAGACATATCAGCCAGGAGAAATATTCTCTCTGAATCTGTCCTCTGAATTTCCTGTTTTGTATGCAATTTCATAATTTTAAATGTGATAGTGTACAGGATAGCGGGGTGGAGATATGTTTCTCCAAAGGAGGTGTAAGGTACTCCTTCCCTCCGCTAGTGTGCAGGTCACCCTTGGGCAAGGTGTAGCACCTGTTTAGCTCCTCTGATCAGGATCACGTGAAGCCATTGGAGCAGGTGGTGGATGGTTGTGCGAGCAGCTGGTGCAGATCACAAGTTCTGCCAGGCAGGCAGTCTCTGAAGAGTATTGATAATGGCCGGGATCACCTGTCTTGTAAAGACACTGCACAGAGGAAGGCAACAGCTAGCCACTTGTGTAGAAGAATTTGCCTAGAGCAATTATGATCATGGAATGACTGTAATCATCTATGTCATGAGACCCTGCGCAGAACAAGCAAATGAGTCTACAGAGGGTTTTGGCATCTCAAGGAGACAATCATGGCTGCTCAGGAGATAAAGGAAACAAATTGAAATGTTTTGGAGAACAGGGGATTTCTCAGAATCAGATTCTGAGAAATCAACATGGTTTTGTTCATGGAAAGTCAAGCTTGATGAACCCTTGGGAGTTTTTTTGAAGGGGTAACCAAAAGGATAGATGAGAGTAATGTTGCCTAATTAGACTTTAACAAGGTCTTCAACAAAGTCCCCTGTGGCAGTCTGGTGTGGAAGGTTAGGTGGAATCCAGGCTTTGGATTCAAAATTGGTTCAGAGATGTTAAGTGGAGGATTGTGGTTGATGAGGATTCCTGCCATCCAACCTACAATTTCTTTGATCCACGACCGTCAGGAAGGAGGTACAAGATCATCAGGGCTAGGACTGCCTGACTGGATAATGGCTTCTTCCCTAAGGCTATGAGTCTAATGAATACTCTGCCACCACTGAGGTTTTGTCGCTAGGACAGCAAGCTGTTCACTACTTACTGTTACACAAAATGTTGGAGGATCTTAGCAGGTCAGGCAACATTTATGGAAAAGAATAGAAAGCCAACGTTACACGTCAAGACCCTTCTTCAGGACTTCAGCACCCTTCATGTTTACTGTACTGTTTACCTGTGCTGCACACTTCATATGCCTTTAAAATTATATTTTATTCATTAAATAGTGGTATTATTTTGTTTTATGTGCTGTGCATGATGTACTGTATATATTGTGGGTCCACTGCGGTCTGGATGCACATTCTTTCATTTGGTTGTATATATGTACAGTCAGATGGCAATAAACTTAAACTTGAAAGTTATTTCTTGGAATGGATGCTGGTGTGCTATACAGGTCAGTGTTGAGACCCTTGTTATTCGTTATTCCTGTAAATAAGTTAGATACGAATGCACAAGGCATGATCAGTGGATTTGCGGCTGTCTGAAATTTAGTACAATTGCCTTCAGTTACAGCGCCAAGTTGAAGAATTGGGACAGTATGTTGCATTTGTACAAGTCACTGGTGAGACCACATTCCGAGTGCTTTTACATGAATGATTAATGACTCACGAGTGTGAAAAGGAGGGTTGACCAGGCAAGGCCTTTATTCCTTGGAGGGTTTGGAGAATGAGAAATGACCTTACAGAGGTTTATAAAGTCACAGATCAGGTGGGTGGTAATCATTTCCTCAAGGAAGAGGAGTCACAAACTATAGGGCATGGGTATATTTAGAGTGGGAGGGGAAAGATTTAAAAGATTTATAGGTAATCAGCTGCCAGAGGAAGTGGTTGAGGCAGGTAGAATGCTCTCATTTAAGAGGCTCTTGGATAGGTACATGGAGGGGAGGGGCTTAGAAGTATATGGTGCGAATGTTGGAAATTAGGACAAAATAGGTGGACGTCTTAGTATGGACTTGTTGATCTGAAGTGCCTGTATCCATGCTCCGTTGCTCAATGATGGGTTCCCAGCCTGGGGTCCGCAGATCCCTTGCTTCATGGTATTGATCCATGGGATCAAAAAGGTTGAGATGTGACATCTTATCTGCCCGTTACGCCACTGGCATTTAGGGCAGCAATGAAGGTCCTCCATCTCTGGCCGTGTTCAGGGCTTCCTCCATCACGCCAGTAGCTTCCTCTTGGTTTTCACTACTGTCAGTCATGCAAGTCCCAGCTGGAGACTTGAGAATACCATCACACTCACATTTAGAAGGATTCTTCATTGCTGTATCCATAAGTTTTGTTTGGCCAGTCAAGGTTATTGCCTCAGGCGGAACCCTTGAATCTGGTGGACCGGTGGACCACTCGTAGTCTGGCCTCTACCCTTTGACCTGTTTAGCAGGGGTAACCCAACCAAGAGCCAAAGCATAAAGCGTTGGCTCCAGCCAACATAGTTCTCCTGATCATTAAGGCACACAAGCCTCCAAGAGGTTGTGGTCCTCTTGGAGGGTAATGTCACATGGCATTTCATTATTGTTAAAGGAGGGATCGTGTAGCAATGAAAGCACGGGTCTTATTTGTGCAGCATTGAGATTCAATTTTAGTGGGGTTTACCATCTTGTCATTTATTTGGACTTGGTTTTTCACTATGGCTGAAAGAAGCTAATTGAGTGTTTCATCAAGTTGTTTGAAAATGTGGATCAGATTCTGACAGCACTGATTTAATGAGGTATTCTGACCTGTGGTCAAGGTAGGATAGATTTGTTGACTGTTGAATTTGAGTATACTGGTGAATGATCTGACTTGCCATATTAGTTGAAATTACTCCACGACTTCAGTACCCTTAGTGTCAATGTCTTCCGCTTCCAATTGCCTTTTCCCTCCATAGACAGCTGGTTGATATTCCTGAGTAATGAGATGAGTTTAATTTGATCAGAGTTAATAAACACTAACATGTAATTGAGTTGCCTTGAGTAAAAATGCAAAGGAAAGTGTTAAGCAACGATCTTGGGGGAAAAAAGTTTACTTGTTTTAAAAAAAAATGTATTGCAGCCTTTACTGTGTAAATGATTCTTTTACTGGTAAATGATAATCACAAACAATAGCATGTAACTTCCCATTGGACTTGGAGGCGATTTAACATGGTAGAACTGAGGCGAGGCAGTGGGCCTGTTGCTAAGAGCAAGGAAGACCTGAGGTTCGATCCATTTAAGCAGTGGGCCAAATCAGAAAGGTCGGTACAGACTGAATTGAGGCGGTAGGGTCAAGGTCCAAGAACGTATGAAAACAACTGAACCCGATGTTTGGACAACTTAAGCGCCTGGCTAAATCGAAAAGGTCAGGTGTCAAGACCTGAGGTGAGGACAGGCTGGGTCAGTTCGCTGCTCCGCTCTGTGCTGAACTAACGGACTATGGACTTCAGTTCGAAGTGCTTGCTTTTATTGTTTGCATGATTTTTTTGTCTCTGCACATTTGGTGTTTGACGGTTTTTATTTAATTTTTTTTCTGTTACTTTGTTTTGTAAGAAGACTAATTTCAAGGTAGTATAATGTATATATATTTGATAATGTATTTTGAACTTTATATCATAAATTAGTTCCTATTGCAAAGTACAGGAGGTAAGGATTAAAAAGAATTTATAACCAGCATGCTGATCCAACTTGTTTCTGTTTGGATTGAGTTTATCTGTGGGACGATGTCAAAGTATTTGCTTAAGTGATTTTGTGAATTGTGCTGTCTTCAAGAAGCTTCCATGTGTGAAGAGCGCCAGTTAGAAATGATCGTATACCAGTCAGAGGTGCCTAGTTGCTCTTAATTTGCATTTACAGTTTGATTCGACTGAGCCTGATGTTTGGATGGTAATTTAACTGCTGGGCCAAATTGAAAAGCAAATTGACACCTTGTCAGAGCCCAAGGCGAGGGATGGACTGGTTAAGCTCGCTGCTGCTAATCAGAATCAAGTTTATTATCATCAACATATGTTGTGAAGTTTGTTAACTTTGCAGCAGCATTACAGTACAATTCATAATAATAGAGAAAAAGAAAACTGAATTACAGTAAGTTTGTGTGTATATGCACTTTTTAAATAGTTAAATTGAATAAGTAGTGCAAAAGATAGAAGATAAACAAGTAGTGAGGTAGTGTTCATGGAGTCAATGTCCATTCAGAAATCAGATGACAGAGAGGAAGAAGATGTTCCTGAATCGTTGTGGATATGCCTTCAGGCTTATGTACCTCCTTCCTGACGGTAGCAATGAGAACAAGGCATGTTCTGGGTTGAGGTCCTTGACAGTGACCTGGATTCTACAGAGACTCGTGCCCATGATGGAGCTGGCTTACTTCGATCTTGTGCAGTAGCAACCCCCACCCCACCTTCCCCACCATACCAGACGGGGATGCAGCCAGTTAGAATATTCTCCACAGTACAACTAAGAATTTGCAAGTGTTTTTGGTGACGTATCAAATATCTTCAAACTCCTAATGAAATATACCTGCTTGAAAATGTTCACTCTTTCCACTTCTGATCCCTCAATGCAATGTTTCCTCTGCTCTGCACTGAACTAAGGGTCTGTGAACAGACTCTCTTTGTGGACTTCAGTTCCGACTGCTACTTGCTTGCTTTTATTGTTTGCATCATGTTTTTTTTTTCATTCTACGCATTGGACGTTGGTCTTCGCTTTGTGATTGCCTGTCAGGAGACTAATCTCAAAGCTGTATAATGCTTATATACTTTTGAATATGTGCTTTGATTCTGCACAACAGAATTTATCAATTATGCAAGTCGGAAGAAAGCAGTTTTCAAAGTTGTCATCTTCAGCTGGTCTCGGTGAAGCCCTCATAAATTAATATTGAAAAAGCACGGTTTGTTTTGCATTTCAGAATTGCTGATAGCCAGAAGCAATGATTTTTCCTGTTAGAGGCATATGGTGCAAACTCCATTACAGGTTTCCCCCATCATCTGAAGGTAGAGCGTTCCTATGAAATGGTTCGTAAGCTGGAATGTTGTAAAGCGAAGAAGCAATTACCATTAATTTATATGGCAAAAATTTGTGAGCGTTCGCAGACCCAAAAATAACCTACCAAATCATGCCAAATAACATATAAAACCTAAAATAACAGTAACCTATAGTAAAAGCAGGAATGATATGATGAATACACAGCCTACATAAAGTAGAAACTACTTTTCCACAATCATTGCCGCACCGTTCTCCGTAGCAAAATTCTCACGCAAGTGCCGTTGGCAAAAACACGGCGCAAGCACTGTCCAGTAACCTTTAAGCTATGAAGCTGCCAGATCATACCAAATAACACCTAAAAATACACAGCCTATATAAATGTATGTACAGTGTAGTATCACTTGCCGGAATCGGGAAGACATCAAGCACACTGGTGATGGTGTGTTAGGCTGAGTCGTCGGAGGTTGGGGTGGTGCAGTGGCCCCCACCCTCCAGGCAGCGACCCGATACCAATCCGCGAAGCATGCAGGGGTACAGCGGTAGCCGGGACGCACCAGCACATCTTTAAGAAAAAAGCCAAAATAAACAAGCTAATTAATTAGGTGCTGCCCGGCATGTAAATGTCGGCCCAGATCAGAGGCAACGCAATCGCCTCTGATCTGGGCCGACATTTACGTGCACCTAATTAATTAGCTTTTTTATTTCGGCTTTTTTTCTTAAAGATGTGCTGGGTGCCTCCCGACTACCGCTGCATTCTTCGCGGATTGGTATCTGTTCGTGGCCCGGGGGTTGGGGTGGTGGGACACTGGGCTGTCGTCTGTTTCCATCAGGGCAGGCAGGTCATCTTCTCCTATGTCTGCCTGCCTCGATGTCGAAGGTCGAGGTTCATCGTCTGCTGTGGCTGATGTGGAAGGCTTGCTTGACTATCTAGCCTCGCGCATTTTTAGATCACACAGTTCTTTGGAAGAACTTGAGCCATCCTGCAAATATGCCCTAAACCGACGTACCCTTTCAAAATTAAAGTCGTACTTTATCATCGCAGCGAAAATCTCGCGCAGTTGCTTCACGTTCAGTTCCTGGACAACTTCACTTTTGGTCCGTTCACTACTGCATTTGGTTTTGATTATCCTTTCTTCCAATTGCATCAGCTCTTCATCTATCAGTTCTTGGTCATGGGTTGCCAAAACCTCATCAACATCATCTTCGTCAAGCCAAGCCAAACTCATTTTGTCCTTACTTCATTCACCACGATCAAAACGCTTAATTATGTCTAGTATTACGCTGTGTAACACCCTTACGAGCTCTTTCAGGCTTTTCCGATACCTTAGAACTCATCTTGCTAACGGATGCTCACAGGCACGTGTTTAAGCAATGCCGCTGAGAATGCAGTTAGGAATCCGGGGGAGAGCGGCTGCTGGGGGTGCGCACTGCCTTTTTTCGTAACAGTGAAAACACCTTCTGTTAGCAAAAACAGGGAACTAATGTAGGTCTTTCGTAACAGTGAGGTTTCGTAAAGCGAACGTTCGAAAAGTGGGGAACACCTGTATCTTCATATCTCATTTTTATATGGACCGTCATAGCCTACCAAAACACCCGCTGGCTCTGAGCAATCCATTCGCTGCTTTTGCCCTTCAATCAATTTTACCACATTTGCATCATTTGCCTTCAGATTCTACCACGAGGGATGACCTGTAGAGACCAATCGACCCACCAACTCTCAGATCTTTTGCAGTGTGAAACCAGAGCATTTGGGGGAGGTCCACATGATTCACAGACTGTATGAATTCCACACTGACAGTACCAGTGTTCTAGATTGAGCCTAGGTTGCTGGATCTGTGAGGCAGCAGCCTTTATAGCTGTACTACTATATTGCCCACTACTGTTAGGAATGCCATCATCTTTTGGGTGTTCAAACTGGCTGAATGGTGGGATTGAAATTGTTGCATCACATCCATTTATACCAGTTTGATCCAAATATTCACAGTTTTTGTTTTGAAACTATTGCCACGTGCTTCACGGGAAGCAGCTGGTATCATTGCATCATGATCCAATATTAAAACTTGGGAATTCTAATTTAAATTCTGGAGGGCAATGTTCAAAACTGTGCAATTGGATTCTGTTGTGATTTCTCAATAACTATAAAAAAGGACTTTTGCTCCCGTTGCACCTGTCCCACCTCGTCTTAAAGAAAGAAAATTAGCTGTGCTCTGAGCAAGATTAAAACCCCACTAGTTCTACTCCTATTCTCTCAGCACAGCGAAATCCATGGAGATGTAACAAATGTTCCAAGATATTCAGAGTGGAGGTCTGTTTGGCCTTCTCATGATTAACAGAGTTGCTGTTGTCCAACAGATTTCCCCCTTTTTTTTTTGTCTTTTTATAGACAGCTGGAAGCTGAACACAAATATAATTTCAGACTACTTGCATCACATAGGAATTTGGAAAAACAAGTTGCTAACTTTTATTGAATATAATGTGTTTAATTGCATAACAGTGCTGACAGTTTGTAATAGTTCAAAAATGCTAAAAAGATTTCAAAAACGTAAACATCAGGAATTCTGCAGATGCTGGAAATTCAAGCAACACACATCAAAGTTGCTGGTGAATGCAGCAGGCCAGGCAGCATCTCTAGGAAGAGGTACAGTCGACGTTTTGGGCCGAGACCCTTCATCCTGACTAAAAAGATTTTGGTGATTTTCATTTCTACTTAGTGCCTGAGGCTTCTCACTTATGTCCCTGACACCATTTCTCCGTGACCGTAATGTCCTGGTGAAAACTTTCACCATGGTTGTTATTGACAGCGCCACGATTTGGAGGGAAAGAGTCTAAGTAAGAATACAGAAAAGAAATCTTTAGTGATGTGTTGCACTTCATGGCTTTGTATGCTTGAAGCATGTTGTCAATCAGCTGCATGTAATTTAGTGTTCTGTAGTTGCCAAGAAAATGTCTTGAACAACTTGCATGTGATTTTCTCCGGTCCAACAAGAAATTCTTTGAATTGCTTGTCACCAATGACCTGTTTGATATGTGGACTAACAAAAACTGCCTTCCTTAACCTTGGCATCAGTTATTCTGATTTAGAAGACAAATACAGAAAATTTCTAAAAAAAATTGATCGAGAAATTTCATGGTGAACTTCATGATCACTAGCCCAAAATCCATAAGATAAACCAATAAGGAAGCAAACTCTTTGTTGTCCAGTGTTACCTTTTGAATGATTTCTTCCCCTCCCCCAAAAAAAATTCTTCCACAAGCTAAATGATTGAAGTCTCCCTTGCAATGTCACTCCCAACTCATCTACTGCTTCTGCTTTATCACACTGCTGCTCCAGAGTCTTACACCAAAATAGAATGAGAATGTCCTCTCCTGAAATCTCATGGAAAAACAAAGCCGTTTTCTTTATTATGGCCTTTGCCTGAGGCTGAAACTGATGGTTTGTAATAGTCCCACCTATTAATGCTGGTTTGGCTGCTGGCGTTTAGGTCAGCAATGAAGGTCCTTCATCTCTGACGGTGTTCAAGAATTCCTTCATCATGTCAGTAACTTCCTCTCTGTTTTCACTGCTGTCAGTCATGCAAGTCCCAAGTGGAGACTCAGGAATACTGTCGCACTCAGATGTAGAAGGATTTTTCATTGCTATTTCAGTAACAGTTTTGCTTTACCAGTCAGAATTGTTGGCCCTGAGCTGAGCCCCCAAACCTGGAGAACCGGTGAGCCACTCTTAAGTCTGTCCTCTACCCTTTGACCTTATAGCATGGGTGACCCAACCAAGAATCAAAGCTTAGAGCCCTGACTCTGGCCAATGTAGCTCTCTGGGTCACTGAGGCATGCAACCCTCCAAGCCCAATGACAAGGTTGTGGTTCTCTTGGAGGGTTTATAACAGTGGCATCTTTTTTATCCTGAGTCAAGGTACAGATTCCATATTCTATCAGTAATCAGGCAGATTACTGATCAGACACTTTTTCAGCAGATGGCTAATGGAGTTGGTGGGCTGTGAGGCGGTACACTCTTTCCACCACCTGTGCACTCCAAATGCACCCCCTTGAGGTTCTGAACACCATTCAAAATGCTTCTTTTCAACCTTTGAGTGGTCATGAACCAGGGTCTCCCAGTTCTGCTTCATTAATTGTCACCCATTTGCTGAAATTATTTTTATCATTGTTGTTTTTCAACTTCAGTGTTCAGTCTTGTGTTGACCTGTTTCCAGTCCTGTGCTCTTTGTAATCTTAGCTTGTCAAACTGTACTACTTCAAAGATTCAAGTATTCAAAGTACATTTATTAACGAAGAATGTATAACTTAAAACAACCTTGAGATTTGTTTGATAGCAGGTAGCCACAAAGCAAGAAACCCAAAAGAACCCAATTAAAAACAAAGATAAAAGACCAAGAGCCGATGTTCAAGAGAAAGGAGAGGGAAAAAAACATGATCTAATTTGGATTTATCCTCTTCATCCACCACCTCTGTGCTTGTTGATCTGCACTGGCTCCTTGGTTAGGTGACAACTCTTAATTATTAGATTAGATTAAATTATGAGGACACTCAGTCCTCATTTATTGTCATTTAGAAATGTATGCATTAAAAAATGATACAGTGTTCCTCCAGAAAGATATCACAGAAACACAGGACAAACCAAGACTAAAAACTGACAAAACCACATAATTATAACATATAGTTACAACAGTGCAAAGCAATACCGTAATTTGATAAAGAATAGACCATGGCCACGGTAAAAAAAAGTCTCAAGTCCCGATAGCCCCATCATCTCACGCAGATGGAAGCGCCGCAAACTTGCCGATGCATTGGAAGCACCTGACCGCAGCCGACTCTGAGTCCGTCTGAAAACTTCGAGCCCCCGACCAGCCCTCCGGCACTGAGCACCATCTCTGCCGAGTGCTTCGACCCCACCCTGGCCGCCGAGCAACAAGCAAAGCTGAGGACTCAGGGCCTTCCCCTCCAGAAATTTAGAGTGAATATATTTTGAGTTCACATAACAGCTTTGTAAACAACCAAAAATCTAAGCGGTACTCCAGTTCTGAACACTTACTCCCACTGTTGTGCTCTCCATCCTAACACTCTTTAAAAATAAAGGTGCTCTAATAATGCAAATTGTTCAAGACAAAAGGGATTCTTGGTCTTGATCGTGGACTAGAATAGAGGAGAATTTGAGGCCATTTTGGACACAACTTTGTTTTTGTTGATTGGTGATTTATTGCAAAGACAGCGGCCTGGAAGGCGTGTGACTTGGAGATGTGTCCTGGGGCCCCAAGCTGGCCCTGTGGACCTGATTCCTCATCAGTGTCACCAACTGAAGTGTCATGAGAGACATCGGAAAATTTCGAATGCTAATGCAGCTGTTGGAGGCTTCTGCACTTGAGCAATCTCGCTCTCCTGCACTCTCTCCCCTCACTCACCTGTGCTCTCTCCTCCCTCCCACTTACTGTCATCTGCTGGTTCTTGAGTCAAATGGTCGTTGCTTCAGGCTTGGACTGTAACATCAAACCAGCGATCTGTACGTCTCCTCTCTCACTGTGGAAAGGGGTACCACATCTTTGTCCCTTGTTAGTGAGAGAGAGCCTGTAGCATATCAAATTGTCGGGTGAATAATAGTTTTTTTTGGACTGTCTCTCTTGTTGATCATGGTCTCTCTTCTTGGGCTTTACTATTGCTTGCTTTGTGGGTGGTGGGTGCTGTTGCTACCTGCCACTACAAGAGGGGGCAAGATTGATGCTTTCTTGCTGCCTGTGTGTGGGAGGGGGCTTTTGGGGTTCCAGTGTTTTTCTGTTATCCATTCTTTTGGGTTTCTCTGTTTCATGGATGTCTGCGAAGAGTAAGGATTTCAGGTTGTATATTGTACATTCGCTGATGTTAAATTGAACGATTGAATTTCAGAGAAAGGCTCTTAAATGATAATTGTGGATATTTTAAAAATTGTAATTTGCATGGTAACAGGATGTGAGAGTACTCGAAGGGTAATGAGTTGGATTGATGTTTACGGAATGCAGTGTGATTAATGTGGATTTTTAAAAACTGAATCATGGCAGATTTGAAGAGGCTTATCAGAATGGAATTAATCACTTAATTAACATTTGGCTAAGGAAGCCTGTGGCTGAGCTGAATGCAAAGTGGACAAAATTTTTTTTTAAAAAAAGCTAGTTGAAGGTCAGGGGAAAAAAAAGTGTGAAAGGGGAGAAGGTAGATGATAGTCTTGCAACAATGTCCTTAAACGGGTCAAGATTGGGAAACTTGTCAAGTTTGGCATAAACAAAACAAGTCCAGCTCACCTAGCCTCAGAATAGAGGGGTGAGGAGGAATTTATTTAGCTAGAGAGTGGTGAATCTGTGGAATTTGTTGCCACAGGCGGCTGTGGAGGCCAAGCCATTGTGTCTATTTAAAGCAGAGGTCGATAGATTCTTGATTAGTCAGGGTATGAAGGAATATGGGGAGAAGGCAGGAGATTTGGTCTAAGAGGGAAAATAGATCAGCCTGATGAAATGGGCTAAAAGGCCTAATTCTGTTCCTATATCTTATGGTCTTGTGCTTTTTTAAAACTCGAGCCTCCTGTTCCAGTAACATCCTCATGAATCTTTTCTGCATGCTCTATTACTGAATGACATCCTCCTTATAGTTGGATACCCAGAAATGGACATTACTGTAAATGCAGATTTGCCAGTGGTTCGTACAGTTGTGAAAGGACATCTAGTTCCTATACTCAGTGCCCTGATTGATGAAGGCAAGTGTGCTAATGCTGCCTTTATCAACCTGCCTTCCTGTGTTGCCTCTTTCTGGAATCTATGTAGCTGTATTTCTGGGGTCTTTCTGTCCTACTGCACTCTCCAGGGCTCTACTGTTTAGTTGGTGTGTAAATTTCTGTTCAGGATTTGGAAAGAAGATAGTGCCAGCAAACAATGCGACCAAAGGTGACACCCTTCAGGCAGTTCACAAAACTACCTCTTTTACTTGTTTTACTACTGCTACTTTCAAATATGATTCAGCTATTATTGGAGCCTGTTATCTTCATTTTGCGCGTGGCAAGTGGTTAAGACGTTCCTCTAGTGATCTGAAGGTGGCTAGTTCGAGCCTTGGCTGAGGCACCGTATTGTGTCCTTGAGCAAGACACTTAACCACACATTGCTCTGCGATGACACTGGTGCCAAGCTGTATGGGTCCTAATGCCCTTCCCTTGGACAACATCGATGACGTGGAGGGGGAGACTTGCAGCATGGGCAACTGCTGGTCTTCCATACAACCTTGCCCAGGCCTGCACCCTGGAAACCTTCCAAGGCACAAATCCATGTCTCACGAGACTAACGGATGCCTATGAATTTTGTACATTTTGAAAATGTGTTTTTGGGCAGATTGAGTAATCTGGCACTTTGCTGTATCCGAGGGAGTTCAATGAGTTTTCAAGCTAAATGTATTACCTGACAGCAAGAAACCCAATGATTGACTCCATTTCTTGCTGATCTCATCGATTAAAGTGTTGAGCAAGATTGAAATCAATGAGGGGAAGAGTGGAAGGCAAGTGGGTGTTCGGTGCCATCTCTTGCGAGTGCCCTGTCTCTCTGTCTGTCTCCCCCTCCCCCCTCCCCCTCACCCTCTCTCTCTCACCCTCCCTCTCTCTCTCACCCCCCCTCTCTCTCTCACCCCCCCTCTCTCTCTCACCCCCTCTCTGTCTCTCTCACCCCCCCTCTCTCTCACCCCCCCTCACCCCTCCTCCCTCTCTCACCCCTCCTCCCTCTCTCACCCCTCCTCCCTCTCTCACCCCTCCTCCCTCTCTCACCCCCCCTCCCTCTCTCTTCTCCCCCCCTCTCTCCCACCCACCCCCCCCCCAGCTCACTGGTGCTGGAGGAAGGTGTCTGCGTTTGATTGGCTCTCACTTTTGCTCACTGCACCCGGAGGATGGTGCCGGGGTCTTGGGCAAGGTTTAATTGAAGTGCTTTGTGGATGTTATGAAGTGTTTCTGGTGGCTCCCTTTTTTTTTGCAACTATTATGTACGATTTTAGTCAGGGCAGAGTGGCTCTGTAGACTGCACTCAACAAATGACAGTGCCAAATATAATTGAACCGAGCTGAAACTGAATATTCCTGGACTGTTTCATTGACTTGGATTTTTGATGTTTTATGTTCTGTGTTCTTCACTCATTTTTCTTGCTGTTAGTGCAATTTGTTCTTTTTTTGCGCATTGATAGTTTGATGTTTTTCTTTGACAGGGTTTCATGGTTTTCTTGGTTTTGTGGCTCTCTGTGGGAAGACGAATGTTAGGGTTGTATACTGCATATGTATTTGATAGTAAATGTACTTTGAATCTGATAATTTTTGCTTATTTTTATGCAAAGCAGCAATGAAATGACAGCCACCAATCAAAGTGCTCATTATCCTCATTTTGAAGTTTTACTGTAAAATTAAGTTTGTTTCCAAGTTATAAAGATGAAATTGCTCAATCTTGTGTAATTATGTTTGTGAACGGAGAATTTAGTCTTGCTTGTTTTAATGTTCTATAAATGGAGATGTTTACCTGTTTTAATCAAGTCTTAGACTGCATTCCTTTATACAATGCCTTGAAGTCTGGCAAAAAATCTTCATTGTTTAGTTGCTGCTAATCTGCACAAATCCAAGAATTCAGTGGTAATTTCTAAAGAGTGTTACTTTTTTTAAAAGTAACTTCATTGCATTGCTGTTGAGCATTGAAAGAGTTCGGTATATTAAGACTTGGTGACAAGGATGTAATGCTGAGGCTTTATAAGGCACTGGTGAGGCCTCATGGAGTATTGTAATCAGTTTTCGGCCCCTTATCTACAAAAGGGTGTGCTGACGTTGGAGAGGGTTCAAATGAGGTTCATGAAAATGATTCTGGGATGGAAAGGCTTGTCATATGAGGAGCGTTTGATGGCTATGGGCCTCTACTCACTGGAATTCAGAAGAATGAGGGTGATCTCATTAAAATCTACTAAATGTTGAAAGGTCTCAAAAGAGTGGATGTGGAGAGGATGCTTACTACAATAGGGGAGTCTAAGACCAGAGGACACAGCCTCAAAATAGAAGGGCATCTAGATGAGGAAGAATTTCTTTAGCCAGAGAGTGGTCAATCTGTGTACAGTAATTCATTGCCACAGGTGACTGTGGAAGCCAAATCATTGAGTTTATTTAAGGCAGAGGTTGATAGATTAGTTAGGATATGGGGAGAAGGCAGGACTGTGATGAAATTCGTTGAGAGGTTGGTTATGACTAGATTGAACTCCTGCCTCAGCAAGGACTTGGACCCATTGTAATTTGCCTATTGTCACAATAGGTCAACGGCAGACGCAATCTCCATGGCTCTCCACGCGGCTTTTGACCAGCTGGACAACACAAACACCTATGTCAGGATGATGTTCATCGACTATAGCTCAGCATTTAATACCATCATTCCCACAGTCCTGATTGAGAAGTTGCAGAACCTGGGTCTCTGTTCCTCTCTCTGTAAATGGGTCCTCAGCTTACCAACTGGAAGACCACAGTCTGTGCAATTGGTGATAACATATTGTCTTCGCTGACGATCAACTCTGGTGCACCTCAAGTGTGTGCTTAGCCCACTGCTCTACTCTCTATATACACATGACTATGTGGCTAGGCATAGCTCAAGTACCATCTACAAATTTGCTGACGATACAACCATTGTTGGTAGAGTCTCAGATGGTGACGAGAGGGCGTACAGGAGGGAGATATGCCAACTAGTGGAATGATGCCGCAGCAACAACCTGGCACTCAACATCAGTAAGACAAAAGAGCTAATTGTGGACTTCAGGAAGGGTAGGACAAAGGAATACATTCCAATCCTCATAGAGGGATCAGAAGTGGAGAGAGTGAGCAGCTTCAAGTTCCTGGGTGTCAAGATCTGTGAGGATCTAACCTGGTCCCAACATATTGATATAGTTATAAAGAAGGCAAGACAATGGCTATACTTTATTAGGAGTTTGAAGTGATTTGGCATGTCAACAAGTATACTCAAAAACTTCTATAGTTGTATCGTGGAGAGCATTCTGACAGGCTGCATCACTGTCTGGTATGGAGGGGCTACTGCACAGGACTGAAAGAAGCTGCAGAAGGTTGTAAATCTAGTCAGCTCCATCTTGGATACTAGCCCACAGAATACCCAGGACATCTTTAGGGAGCAATGTCTCAGAAAGGCGGTGTCCATTATTAAAGACCTCCAGCACCCAGGGCATGCTCATTTCTCACTGTTACCATCAGCAAGGAGATACAGAAGCCTGAAGGCACACACTCAGCAATACAGGAACAGCTTCTTCCCCTCTGCCATCCGATTCCTAAATGGACTTTGAAGCCTTGGACACTTCCTCATTTTTTAAATATATATAGACTATATATTAAAAAAATGAGGTAGTGTCCAAAGCTTCAAATTTGATTTTGAAGCTTTGATTTTGCACATTTTTAATAATCTATTCAATATACATAATTTTTTAAATATAATTTTTATTGAATTTTCAAAATGAATACATGAAAAGATAGTGTCTACCCTCCCCCTCCCCTTAACCCCCCCATATATAGTCCTACCTAAAAAAAGAAGAAAAAAAGAGATTATGTCAATACACATAATTGATTTACTTTTTAATTTAATATTATGTTTTGTTCTCCCCCTCCCCCTCCCCCATTGCATTGAACTGCTGCTGCTAATTTAACAAATTTCACGTCACATGCCGGTGATAATAAATCTGATTCTGATGGGATCTGAAAGGGAAACTGAATCAGCCATAATGAAATGGTGGAACAGATTCGATCGGCCAAATTGACTAATTCTGCTCCTTTTTGTTTTGGTCTTGTGATTGTACACTCTGTAGCTTGGGAGCTGTCATTCATCGTAAATTAATATTCATAAAGTCTTGCACATTTAGAAATCAATACTAATTCTCCTTTGAGACTTGTCTGTCACAAATAAATTATTTGAAGTGTGTTTAAGTATGGCAGCCAAGAAAAGTTAAAGTTTAATTGTCTTTCATTCATCCACAAGAATATAGCCAAATGAAGCAGTGTTCCTCTGGGGTGAAGGTGCAAAACAGAATCAGCAGACACATGGCACACATATAATTATGATGGCATAAAATCATACTTAAGAAAAAAATAATGATCTCGCCCAAGTCCATGAGTATCATGGCCTGTAGATTGATGATGCAGGAATGTTGTCCCAGAGCCACATTTCTGCAAGATCAAATCTGCAGCAGTTCCTCGTATCGCGCAGTGAAGCTGCAGATGAACACAATCCAGCTTGTCTCCTACCGAGTAAATACTGGAGGGCAGCACTGATGGGTAGGACCAGTTTTCAACCCAATGCAGAATCCAGCGGCACACAGCCAACCCCGCCGTTGGTGTTGCCAATGAACCAGTGAATTGGACTTGCAGCATTCTATATTGTCAATGTCCAACAAGGTCTTGCAATCACAACAAAACCATCCAAGACCATCATAAGCAATGTCCATTGGATCGTGCACTGGGTGGCTGAAGTAGGTTTAACATAGTATGCAACAAGTCCAGCTCTACCGCTATCCAGCAACTCGCTAGTGGGGTAGATCTGCTGTATTTGTAGTACTTGATGTTCTTGATAACCAGCAATATCTTGCAATCATGAAAAAGTTGCAGAGGACAAACAATTACATCTTTGGTTGGACCTAGAAAGGCCACTGTGTCTGAGAGCACTGCTATCTTACCAGAATATTAAAGTGAACGCATTAAGCAGAATGATGGGAGTGTTTAAAGTGTCTCAGTGAATAAAATGTTGCAGAAATTTATCAACATGCAAATTAGTTGCAGGAAATGACAACTCAATCTCTTGAGGCTGTTCTGTATTTAATATGAGAGATTGAATTGTAATTTTAACTTGGCTATTTTCCTCCATTTACAATCTTGCTTATCAACTGTCTGTTTTTCTGTGTTTTAAAAATATTCAAAGAATCTACTTCCACACTCTTCTGACAGAGTTTCAAATTCTTGTGAAACCCAGTGAAAAAGTTTAATCTCTATCTGGAAAGGGAACTCTGGTTTTAGATCCTCTCATAGAGAAAGAATCCTCTTTGTCCACCATGTCAAGACCCTCCAATATCGTGTTGTGATCAATACACCTTATTCTTCCAAACATCCAACCTAAACTGTTCAATCTTCCTTACAAACCAACTTGCTGTTTCAGGTATTGGTCTAATAAATACTCAGAATTCCTTATATTGGTCCATTTAAGAAAGTAATGTTGAATCTACTCTCCAGATATGGTTTCACCACTGACCTCTGTAATGAGAGCAAAACATCCCCATTGAAACATTTAATTCTCTAGGACTAATGGATAAGATTTAGATTACTCTCCAATTCCTCACATTATTGAAAGCTGCCATTGCTTTCTTTTACTGTGATTCAATACTTAAGCATGCACTAAACTATGACCAATTAATTCAAGTTATGCAACTTCCTATTGGAGTTCTGGTTCAATCAACTTAATATTGTTAAGTTTGCCTAAAAGGGGAATGTCGATGTATTAGTGGGTTTGCAGAAATGGATTTAAATAAAACTGCAAACAGGAGAAAATCTCTTTTTTCCATTAGTCCTGACGAAGGGTCTCAATCTGAAACGTCGACTGTACTTCTGCATTCCACCAGCATTTTGTGTGTGTTGTTTAAATAAAACCATTGAATTTCTGTTGCTAATGTCACTTTTCATTTGGCAATTAGGTCAAATGAGTATTAACAAGACCATTAAAGAGTTAAGTAATAGTTTTATCATCAACATACAGGAGAATTTGTGGTAATTACTAAATTAATTTTGTAATACCACCAGAAGTCCAAAATGTTAAAATGGCTTCACTTTTGATGGCAAACTGGTCTATCAAAGCAGCTGCTAAACAGTCAGAGAAATTAAATCTCCACTTTGAATTTAAATGAAATGATTGGGACACATCTGGGCCATTACATTTTGGGCCAATTAAGCTGCTTCACCAATTAGTTGAAGTTTCATGGAAATAGTTAAAGGTATAAAAAAGAAAGACTATTGCAATTTAACTGAGTAACAAATTACGTATTTAAATTAAATGCAGAACAAATGAGAACACTACTAATACCTATCCAATATGATAAAACTGTAGTAGTTCCTAACAGTTGTCAACAGAGGAATTCATCCAGTATACACTGCTGTGTTCTTGTGATTGACTATTAATGAAGAAAATCAGTGCAGACACCCTTGTGTAGATAATGTACTGCTTGCATACAATGCTTTCAGTGATTGCATCCTTCAAATCTTCATTTTCATTATAACGTTCAAGATGATTGATGCATTAAAATTATTCGTTGAAGTTGCAAAATCATTTCATTTTTGTTCTCAACTGTTTCTGGCATCTCCAAGCCTCCATGCTTGAATCCACAGTAAGCAAAACAGTTCTGAATTGTCGTCTTATTTCTCGCCAACTATCAGTGACAAAATTCACTGTGTTTTTGAACAGAAACAATGCACCTGATGCTAGTTAAAACTGTTCATTCTAAGCACAGTGTACACAAATGCATACAACTGATGTGTGTTAAAAACTGTTTGGCAACAGTCTCCCTTCTCAATTAAGCAGCATGATGTCCCAAAGAAACACAGGGAATCCTGGCTATTTTTCTCAATTCATTTTTGTTCTTTGAGCGGTCCCAAATAAATGGCTACTCCAATTAACCAATGGACCAAATAACTGAAAACCATTGTATAGTGTGAATGTTCAGTTGCTTGTGATGTTTTGAATAATATTGATGAGTGGAAAAACTATTGTAAAGCAGTGAGTGGCACACTGTGTGTATGATGGTGCAAAGACTTGTGGGTTGGGTACCAAACAGGCTTTCTTTTTTTACTCTGAATGGATTTGAACTTTGTGAGTGCTATGGGCTTCTTGAGAAGTCTTGGAGCTGTATTTATTCAGGCAAGTTGAGAGTATTCTATCATAATTCTGACTTTTGCCTTGTAAAGGATGGTAATCCTTTTGCCTTATAATAGATAGGGCTGAGAGGATCACAGGGCCCTCCCTACCATCGATCCAGGAGGGTTTGGGGATTTAGGATCTGAAGTTCTTGGATGTTTTTCCATGTGTGAGAGAGGGGTTGGGGGTTTGATGTTTTTGTGTCTTTCCCTTTGATCCTGTAGGTGATGTGTTAGTTTTTTTACGAGGTAGCGAGTTGTGTTCGATATGTTAATTTTTGTGTTGGGGGGATTTTTGGGGTTTACGAGTTTTTGTTTTCTTTTTTGTGTGGGAGGGGTGGAATTTGATGTCTTCTTTCGACCAGCACCATGGTTTTCCTATATTTCATGGCAATCTGGAGAAGAATCTCAGAGTTGTATTCTGCATAATACTTTGATAATAAAATGACCCTTCGAACCTTTATCAGGAGTGCTTTGTACGTAGGGCCCTTGGTTTTATCAAGGATTCCATTCATTCATCCATCCAGTATCCTCTTTGACTTTCTACCATCAGGCAGGAGACTCTGATGCATAAAGACAAGAGCAATCAGAATGGGAAACCACTTCTTCCATCAAGCCATTGGGCTCCTGACCTCCCTGTTGTATCACATTTGAAGTGTCACTGGTTAATATGTTCTGTAGCCAATAAGATTTATGCAAAGTTGACCCCAGGATGTGATTTTGGAGGTCTCAGCAGTGGTAATCCCAATGAATGATAAGGCTACACATGTGCACTTGTATCCAAGGCACGTTGAGCGTTTCAGCAGCAGGTGAATCAAAGCATGATCAGAATTGGGTAGATTTGCACTTGTGAAAGTAGGCAGGCAGAGAGAGGAGGAGTGAAACTCATCATTATAGCAGTACATTGGTTGTCAAAGCAAAAATGACAATTTGAGATGCAACTGTATTAGCTTCTACTGAATGTACTCAACAGTTCAGACATCACCTGTGGAGAGCAAAACTGCTAACTTTTCATGTCAGTAAGTTTTCTTCAAACATGATCCACGTATGATTATTCAATTCAATAGAAGGGTCATCAGCCGCAACACCTGTGCTGCTCAAATCATTATATTCAAAGACCAGTTGTTGTTTTGTTGTATTTTATCCAAGATCCACTAAATATAGTTCATTCACTTTTTGATTTGCCATGTTATTCAATTCAATTTTAATTGTCATTCAACCATACATTAATACTCATGAAGGCAGTCAAACGAGACAGCATTACTCCAGCATCAAGATGCAAATCACAGTACCATCAGTTACACATAGCACAAAGCACACATAAGATAGCGAGCACAAATGATATCACAATCACCAAATAAAAGTCTGAAAACTCTTGCCTTCAAACCACAGTTGTCCACAATAACACAGAGGCCAGAAAAAGAGTGCAAGATGGAAGAAGGTGGAGTTGCATAGCCGCCAGCCCCGGATTCGGGACGGCACCCACTGACTGGCTGTCCACCAGAACCTGACTTCCACCGAGGGGACACTGAGGGAGGGGGCAGCACTGGCTCCAGCCTGGATACTGCACCACAGCACACCAGACCGCCCCAGGGGAGCATGCCAGCCCGATTGCCGTCAGTCCCCCATCATCCGGTCTTGAGAACCAGTCCTCTCACATGCAAGACATCAGTAAAATATGACACAGAATATGGATGTATATAATCCACTCCCTCTCCCCAGCCCATCGAAATCATCAACTGAACTGAAGAGTTGTGGTCAAGGGCATGTTTGAACCTTCAGTGTTATTTTTTGTCTATTTTCTAGGGTGACAAAAAGCGGCTGCATGGAATGCTCAAAGGCAGCTCTGTTGAAATGGGCTGCTGTGTTGGCATATGATACATTTTGCCAAGTGCTCAGGGAATTGTTTCTGTTAGAGTTGTAGCACAGGTGGCAGCCATTTGAGCTGTCATATCAATTCCCTGCTAAATATGATTGACCTAAATTGTTGCATTTTTGGCAATGTGTATCCTGTGACCATGGTATTGCTATTTACAGAGCAAATCTGCAGCTTGAAAGTTAACTGTTGTAGCATAGGGAGTAGAAGGATTTGACTGGACAGATGGGACTTGATGTCTCCCCATGTGGTGTGTCCAGAACTGGGAAGTTCCTGCAGAAAAATTTTCTCATTTGAGAGGCTGAGTTGCTGAGTATATTCATTACAAAGGTCAATGGCTATCGAGGATTTGAGATTAATGCAAGGTAGTCAAGCAGAGGTAAAAGATTGCCCGTGACCTTATTGAGTGATGGAGTAGGCACAAGGGGCTGAAAGCTTTTTGTTTCTTGCTCTGGTGTTATTTCTTTGGAAATTAATTGGGCAATGTTGAATGAAGCAGTTTTTTTATATAGTGTGTGAAAAATCTGTTCCTTATTAGAATAACTTTTAACACATTCAAACTATTTCCCAAGATACTTGGGTTATACTTCAAACATTCCTTGTCACATTACCTCCGTCGCTGCTGAGCCTATAAAGATCCAAACTTGAATAACAAATGTGAAATATTTTACAGCTTGTTTTGTGCAGGTTTTATTTCCACTTAGCGTGAATGCAGACCAGCTGTACATGCAAGGGAACACTTGAATGTTAAGCACCTACAAGCAATATGTTCTGCAGCCAATTGGATAATTATTAACAGAAGCTCAAGTACTTCTGAAAGTAGTTGTATTACCCAGTTAATGGTGCATAATAGAACTTCCTTCATGTTATGAAATAGATACAGGGAAGTTTCGGAGGGCCATGTTTATCATTGGCAATTTGATTTTGTTGTTCAGTGGTTCCATTTATTATCAGAGTGTATATAACCTGAAATCCTTGCTGTTTGCAGACATCCACGAGAAACAGAACCTCTAAACAATGAATGACAGAAAAATGTTAGAACCCCAAAGCCATCTCTTCCCCCCCCCCACATACAAGCGGCCCCAAAGCATCAACCTCCCCCACCTATTTCAGCAAAGTGTCAGCACCCACTATCCACCAAGCAATAGCAAAGCACCCAAAGAGAGACCATGATCTGCAGTCAACAACAACTGTTGCTTACTGACAGTTCAACATGCCATAGGTGCTCTCCCTCCCTCTCTCAAACACACACGCGCACACACACACGGGACAGAGAGATGTCACCCATTTCACAGCAAAGGGGGTGGATATCCAATGCCACAGAAGTTGACTGTGCTTGTTGAATTTTAGTCTTGTCTCTCCTTTGGAGTTATTTACCTGAGACACATACTGTTTT
This sequence comes from Mobula hypostoma, assembly GCF_963921235.1. Lineage (NCBI taxonomy): Eukaryota > Metazoa > Chordata > Chondrichthyes > Myliobatiformes > Myliobatidae > Mobula > Mobula hypostoma. The sequence goes on from NC_086117.1 coordinate 59,922,948, forward strand.
TTTTTGAAAAGGCCTTTGTGGACTTGTAATGATTTTGCAGCCTTAAGTTGTTATGTACAGCAACACAGATGCTGGAAATCCGGAGTAACACACTGGAGGAACTCAGCAGATCAGGCAGCGTCTTTAGGTAAAGAGTAAACAGTCAATGTTGCGGGCAGAGAGCCTTCTTCGGGACTGGTGGGGGGTGGGGGAGAGAATGCCTGAATTAAAAGGTGGGGAGAGGAGTAAGACACTCCCTGGAAGGTGATAGGTTGAAGCCAGGTGGGTGGGTCAAGGGCTGGAGAAGAAAGAATTGGAGAGGAGAGTGGACAAAGAGAAAGTGGGGACCCAGTGGGACTTGCTTAGTAGGTGAGTAGAAGTAAAATATCAGAAGTGGGAAAAGAGGAAGGAGTGTGGAATATAGAAACATAGAAAATAGGTGCAGGAGTAGGCCATTCGGCCCTTCGAGCCTGCACCGCCATTTATTATGATCATGGCTGATCATCCAACTCAGAACCCAGCCTTCCCTCCATACCCCCTGACCCCTGTAGCCACAAGGGCCATATCTAACTCCCTCTTAAACATAGCCAATGAACTGGCCTCAACAGTTTGCTGTGGCAGAGAATTCCACAGATTCACCACCCTCTGTGTGAAGAAGTTTTTCCTAATCTCGGTCCTAAAAGGCTTCCCCTCTATCCTCAAACTGTGACCCCTCGTTCTGGACCTCCCCAACATCGGGAACAATCTTCCCGCATCTAGCCTGTCCAATCCCTTTAGGATCTTATACGTTTCAATCAGATCCCCCCTCAATCTTCTAAATTCCAACGAGTACAAGCCCAGTTCATCCAGTCTTTCTTCATATGAAAGACCTGCCATCCCAGGAATCAATCTGGTGAACCTTCTTTGTACTCCCTCTATGGCAAAGATGTCTTTCCTCAGATTAGGGGACCAAAACTGCACACAATACTCCAGGTGTGGTCTCACCAAGGCCTTGTACAACTGCAGTAGTACCTCCCTGCTCCTGTACTCGAATCCTCTTGCTATGAATGCCAGCATACCATTTGCCTTTTTCACCGCCTGCTGTACCTGCATGCCCACTTTCAATGACTGGTGTATAATGACACCCAGGTCTCATTGCTCCTCCCCTTTTCCTAATCGGCCACCATTCAGATAATAATCTGTTTTCCTGTTCTTACCACCAAAGTGGATAACCTCACATTTATCCACATTAAATTGCATCTGCTATGAATTTGCCCACTCACCTAACCTATCCAAGTCACCCTGCATCCTCTTAGCATCCTCCTCACTGCTAACACTGCCACCCAGCTTCGTGTCATCCGCAAACTTGGAGATGCTGCATTTAATTCCCTCATCCAAGTCATTAATATATATTGTAAACAACTGGGGTCCCAGCACTGAGCCTTGCGGTACCCCACTAGTCACCGCCTGCCATTCTGAAAAGGTCCCGTTTATTCCCACTCTTTGCTTCCTGTCTGCTAACCAATTCTCCACCCACACCAATACCTTACCCCCAATACCGTGTGCTTTAAGTTTGCACACTAATCTCCTGTGTGGGACCTTGTCAAAAGCCTTTTGAAAATCCAAATATACCACATCCACTGGTTCTCCCCTATCCACTCTACTAGTTACATCCTCAAAAAATTCTATGAGATTCGTCAGACATGATTTTCCTTTCACAAATCCATGCTGACTTTGTCCGATCATTTCACCGCTTTCCAAATGTGCTGTTATCACATCCTTGATAACTGACTCCAGCAGTTTCCCCACCACCGACGTTAGGCTAACCGGCCTATAATTCCCCGGTTTCTCTCTCCCTCCTTTTTTAAAAAGTGGGGTTACATTAGCCACCCTCCAATCCTCAGGAACTAGTCCAGAATCTAACGAGTTTTGAAAAATTATCACTAATGCATCCACTATTTCTTGGGCTACTTCCTTAAGCACTCTGGGATGCAGACCATCTGGCCCTGGGGATTTATCTGCCTTCAATCCCTTCAATTTACCTAACACCACTTCCCTACTAAAATGTATTTCACTCAGTTCCTCCATCTCACTGGACCCTCTGTCCCTTACTATTTCTGGAAGATTATTTATGTCCTCCTTAGTGAAGACAGAACCAAAGTAATTATTCAATTGGTCTGCCATGTCCTTGCTCCCCATAATCAATTCACCTGTTTCTGTCTGCAGGGGACCTACATTTGTCTTTATCAGTCTTTTCCTTTTTACATATCTATAAAAGCTTTTACAGTCAGTTTTTATGTTCTCTGCCAGTTTTCTCTCATAATCTTTTTTCCCCTTCCTAATTAAGCCCTTTGTCCTCCTCTGCTGAACTCTGAATTTCTCCCAGTCCTCAGGTGAGCCACTTTCTCTGGCTAATTTGTATGCTACTTCTTTGGAATTGATACTATCCCTAATTTCTCTTGTCAGCCACGGGTGCACTATCTTCCTTGATTTATTCTTTTGCCAAACTGGGATGAACAATTGTTGTAGTTCATCCATGCAACCTTTAAATGCTAGCCATTGCATATCCACCGTCAATCCTTTAAGTGTCATTTGCCAGTCTATCTTAGCTAATTCACGTCTCATACCTTCAAAGTTACCCCTCTTTAAGTTCAGAACCTTTGTTTCTGAATTAACTATGTCACTCTCCATGTTAATGAAGAATTCCACCATATTATGGTCACTCTTACCCAAGGGGCCTCTCACGACAAGATCGCTAATTAACCCTTCCTCATTGCTCAAAACCCAGTCCAGAATAGCCTGCTCTCTAGTTGGTTCCTCGACATGTTGGTTCAAAAAACCATCCCGCATACATTCCAAGAAATCCTCTTCCTCAGCACCTTTACCAATTTGGTTCACCCAGTCTACATGTAGATTGAAGTCACCCATTATAACTGCTGTTCCTTTATTGCACACATTTCTAATTTCCTGTTTAATACCATCTCCGACCTCACTACTACTGTTAGGTGGCCTGTACACAACTCCCACCAGCGTCTTCTGCCCCTTAGTGTTACGCAGCTCTACCCATATCGATTCCACATCTTCCCGGCTTATGTCCTTCCTTTCTATTGCGTTAATCTCTTTTTTAACCAGCAACGCCACCCCACCTCCCCTTCCTTCATGTCTATCCCTCCTGAATATTGAATATCCCTGAACGTTGAGCTCCCATCCCTGGTCACCCTGGAGCCATGTCTCTGTGATCCCAACTATATCATAATCATTAATAACAATCTGCACTTCCAATTCATCCACCTTATTACGAATGCTCCTTGCATTGACACATAAAGCCTTCAGGCGCTCTTTTACAACTCTCTTAGCCCTTTTTAATGCTTGCCCTGGATTTGTCGGCCTGCCACTTTTACTTTTCTCCTTTGTACTTTTTGCTTCTACGCTCACTTTACACCCCTCTGTCTCTCTGCACTGGTTCCCATCCCTCTGTTGTGAACTAACCTCCTCACGCCTAGCCTCTTTAATTTGATTCCCACCCCCCAACCATTCTAGTTTAAAGTCACCTCAGTAGCCCCCGCTAATCTCCCTGCCAGGATATTGGTCCCCCTAGGATTCAAGTGTAACCCGTCCTTTTTGTACAGGTCACGCCTGCGCCAAAAGAGGTCCCAATGATCCAAAAACTTGAATCCCTGCCCCCTGCTCCAATCCTTCAGCCACGCATTTATCCTCCACCTCATCGCATTCCTACTCTCACTGTCGCGTGGCACAGGCAGTAATCCCGAGATTACTACCTTTGCGGTCCTTTTTCTCAACTCCCTTCCTAGCTCCCTATATTCTTCTTTCAGGACCTCATCCCTTTTCCTACCTATGTCATTGGTACCTATATGTACCAGGACCTCTGGCTCCTCACCCTCCCACTTCAGGATATCTTGGACACGATCAGAAATATCCCGGACCCTGGCACCAGGGAGGCAAACTACCATCCGAGTCTCTGGACTGCGTCCACAGAATCGCCTATCTGACCCCCTTACTATCGAGTCCCCTATCACAACTGCCCTCCTCTTCCTTGCCCTACCCTTCTGAGCTACAGGGCCAGACTCTGTGCCGGAGGCAGGGCCACTGTCGCTTCCCCCGGGTAAGCTGTCCCCTCCAACAGTACTCAAACAGGAGTACCTGTTGTTAAGGGGCACAGCCACCGGGGTACTCCCCATCACCTGCCTTTTCCCCTTCCCCCTCCTAACCGTGACCCACTTGTCTGCCTCCCGTGGCCCCGGCGTGACCACCTGCCTTCCACTCCTCTCTATCACCTCCTCGCTCTCCCTGACCAGACGAAGGTCATCGAGCTGCAGCTCCAGTTCCGTAACGCGGTCCCTTAGGAGCTGCATCTCGATGTGTTCACCAGTAGGAGAAATGGATATTCATATCATCAGGTTGGAGGGCTACCTGATGATATGAATAAAACTTGGAATAGAAGATGTTATTCCTCCACTCTAAAGGTGGCCTTATCTTGGTATAAGAGGAGGCCATGGACCGACACATTGGAATGGAAATTGGAAAATGTTTGGGCGCCAGGAAGTCCCACTTGTGGCAGATGGTGTGGGTGCTTAACAAAGCAGTTCCCTCCAGTTTACAACAGGGCCATTGTTACGTATACCTCTCCTTTTGCTTCATCACCCACCTCTATTCCTTAGCTAGCTTTGCAGCCCTGCTAACACAGACGACTTTCCATCTGGCAGAGATTTGAGAATGAAAGTTACTTTTGGCATAATCATAAATGCTTAGATGTTTTGTTCAAGCATTCTGCAATTGTGTGCTTTTAAATTTAAGACCCCATTAAAAGTTATTAAAACTGCGAACTGGGCTAGCAGAATAAACCGTGGAGCACCAAAAGTAATTATAGTTGGATTGGGAAAAAATACAGAAGATTTAGACTCTGCCTTATGTGCTGAGCATGACTTTTTCTCCCTTCAATTAGTTTTATTGAACCGACTGCAAGTAAGAAATTATCAAATGAGTGGATGAATTTCACCCCTGTCCTTGGCACAATGTGTGTTCAGCTGTTTTCTAATTGGGAACAGTTCAGAAAGATAGGTACCTTTTTAATTAGACCCCACTCGTGATAGAAATAGGTTCATTTAGATTTAGCAAATTTCAAAATGAGGATTGAATAATTCAGTCTACGGTATAATTAAACATAATCTGAGATCTTAGCACTCTGAAGTACTCACTTTGAGCATTGGAGAGGATTAGAAGTGGAGACTGTGGCTGCTTCCTCTTTTATTGAAGCTTTTTATTTAGATGTAAAGATGTCTAAGAATGATTAATAAAGGTGGGCTTCTAATCTTGCATGAGTCTCACTTTGCTTTATTGAGATACAGCTCAAAATAGGCCTTTCTGGCCCTTCGAGCCACACTGCCCTGCAATTCCCAGCCTAATTAGGGGACAGTTTACGATGATCAATTAACTTAACAACTGGTACATCTTTGGACTGTGGGAGGAAACCGGAACACTTGGAGGGAACCCATGCGATCACAAGGAGAATGTGCAATCTCCTTACGGACAGCAGTAGGAGTTGAACCTAGGTCACTTGTACTATAAAATGTTGTGCTAACCACTGTGCTAACCACTATGCTAACATGCCGCCCTAATAATATTCAGACACAATGCTGTTACTGTGCGTTTCAGCTATAATATTTAGGTCCCTGAGATCAAAAAGTGTTTGAAACCTTAGCTGGCTTGGTGTTTGGGCTTATGAAGTACTTGGCAAAGAGTGTGTAACGCTCAGAGCTATCGGCTCGTGTTTGTTTAGGGGAAACCCCGTCCGCCCAGAAAACCGTGTCGCACGTTTGCGTAGTTGCTGTGTAATGCATCCTGGTACAAACTCACACATCAAATATCAGACAGCACACAATTTAAGATTTACAGATTATACTTTATAAATCTTACTGGAGCTAGGTAATTAATAATGATACAATATAAAAGGAAAGCAAAAGGTGCCAAACTTATCAGAGTTCAACCACTTCATGCACAACTGTTGGAGCTCAATTAACTGGGTTTTCTTTCCACCATTCGATCCCCTCCGACCTCCTCGACCCGCTGCCTGGGACCAACCACGGTGGTCGACCAGAGCGAGTCCAGCACATCCTTCCTCTTCGGTTCTCCTCCCGAAAAACCCACGTACTGTCCCAGGTTCCCACACATAGAGATAGAATAACATAGCTTCCATTGGTTAGTTCCTCCGTTATCTATAACTATAACCCAAACATTTCAGCTACAGAGAATATTACCTCATAGTTAACATTACAAAGAAGCCATTTCATTATTACACTTCAGAGAAGCTATTTTATAATCAGCAGTTAACAGTTAACATTACAGTTAATATTGAGAACCCTACAAGTATAATGGAGATCAGAACCTCCACTTTGAGCTGCGAAGCCTTTGGCTTCCATTAATTTCTGATGCCCATGTTTTGGATCACCTTTATGTGACGTTTTGAATGCTCAAACTTTACTCTGTATTTCAGCTTGAATTCTGTTCTGGTTTTCCATTTTTTCAGATTGGAATTAAATATCATGGCCCCTTCTTGGATCGTTAAAAAAAACTTCCATTAAACTGTTCAAAGAGCGATAGGATAAGTTTTGTGTACTAATTGTCAACTAGCATAACCAAAAGAAACAGAATCTAGCCTGTTTGTGGTACTTTGTTTTGTCGTATTGACTACATTTCAAAGCTATATTAATGGTTGCTAGGTATCTTGGAAGGCCCAGTGGTTGTGAAAGGTACTTTATACCTTTCCAGTAAGACGGTGGCCATCCTACTTAAGTGTACTTCTAATGATCACAAGATACATTAAGAACTTAAAAGGACTGCAGGTCTACACCATGGTGGAGATAATGAAGGAGCTGCACAGTATGCTGCCTCAGTTGATGGAAGTCAGCAGTCAAATAGTGAGTGACCGTCATGGTCACTTTTCTTGTGATTGCAAGACCCCTTTGGACATTGTTCATCTGGTGCACCACAAGTTTGATTTTGTTGACTTATTAGGTGAGAGCAAGGGTGGATGGCAGGAGCTTCCTGACCTCAGTCGTAGCGAGGACTAGGCCTGAAGCCACGGTGTTGCTTACTTGCAGCTGCCAGAGTGAGGAGACGAGGGCAGTCTGGCACAGCCTCCAGAATGGAGTCAGAGCTGCCCTCACAAGATTTCGGTCTGCAGAAGACAAACTCTGTTGTGGTCTACTGCCTATTTTTTGGCAGGACTCAATGAATTCGGGCCTCAGCTCTGGGGTCACTTGTTTTCCAGCTGCTGCAGGAGATGTGTCCAAGCTATCGTACTCTACCAGGGATGCACAGCATGGTTGTGGTCAACTGAAAATTTCAATTGGACTGAGGTGTTGGGAGTATATTCTATAGCTGCCTGTACTTGAGAGGATTGAGCCTCATGTCCTAAATAGCAGGCATTGGGGTGGGTCTACAGAGTAGCGTTTTGATGGCTCCAGGCCTGTACTTTAATTCAGAAGAATGAGGGCAAGGGACCTCATTGAAAACTATCGAATGTTGAAAATCCTTGTTTGGAGAGGATGCTCCCGATGTTACGGTGTACAGAGGACACAGCCTCAAAATAGAGGGATGTCCATTTAGAACAGAGCTGAGGAATTTCTTTAGCCAAAGAGTGATTAATCTGTGGAATTTGTAGCTATAGGCAGCTGTGGAGGCCAAATCATTGGGTATATTTAAGACAGAGGTTGAAATATTCTTGATAAGTCAGGGCATGAAGGAATATGGGGAGAAGGTAGGAGATTAGGGCTGAGAGGGGAATGGATAAGCCATGATGAAATGGCGGAGCAGGCTCAATGGGTCAAGTGGCCTAATCCTCCTCCTATATTTTATGGCTTTATAGTCTTGTGGTCAAACAAGTCCCAGTCTTTGTGAATGATTGAAGTCTGAGACCTGTGTCGGGGTGACTGATTCCTGCTGATTCCTATTGGTACTGCCAGCAGTTGGTTTCACAATTGGGATGAATAAAAATTAAGCTTCACCCGTGCTCAATATCTTCATATGTACTCTGTTATGATACATTATTCTTTTACAAAATCACCTTAATGTCATTACTAAAATATTTGATTTTTTTGGATATGTACAATGTATGATCTATTTTGAGTCTCTCGTTGAAGCATTTAATAAATTTATGATGAAGCTATCTTGCGTTTTCCTCAGCACATCACTGAAGATAATAGGGAAGTGTTAATTTGCTTTTCACATGGTAATGGACTATGGTGCATGTTTCTCAATGGTTGGTGAGGTTTTAAGAGGACATTGTAAGATGTGTTACTAATAAATATGAAAAATTGCTTTAAATTTTGTTCCTATTAATGCCTCTAATTTTTTGGGGGGAAGAAACTGTGTTTAATAAGCAATCAGTGTGATTTTGCTGATTGCTGGAGAAATTGTCAGTACAATATAAAAATTATTTCTTTGCAGCTCCAGCAAGTAATTGATACTTTGTTTCAGAGACATGCAAACTCTGCAGTCTTCTTGTTGAGGAGAAGGTCACCTTCAAGTTGGGTGAACAGGTTGATACTGAGCATGTCTGCAGACATATCAGTTTTCATTAAAGCAATTGATTTCATTTCTTGTCAAATCTGAAGAAAATGTACATGTTTCAATTTGAACATAGGCTGCATTTTTCTTTACATATATCATTAAGGCAAAGTGATCATTCTCAAAGCATTTGCTTGCCTTGCATTAGAAGTTGCTTCACAACCAAAGTTCTAATTAGTTAAACTGGACAACAAAGATTTTGCTTCCTGAATACCTTTGGGTGTATCTTATGGATTTTGGGCTTCTGATCGAGAAAATCACCATGACAGTTCCACATCATGCACCATTTTCTTAAAAATTGCCTTTATTTGTTATTTCAATTCATACTTCAAGTCAGAATAACTGATGCGAAGAGTAGGGAAGGCATTTTTGTTGGTGCACAAATCAAACAGGTCATCAATGACAGGCAGTTTGAAGAGGGATCGAAGAAAATCGCATGGAAGGCATTAAAGAATGTTGTTAAAATTTTTCTGGGCAAGTACAGAGCACCAAACTATGTGCAACTGGTTGACAACGTGCTTCAAATGTACAAAACCATGAAGTGCAGCATGTCACTAAAGATTCATTTTCTGTATTCTCATTTAGACTTCCTCTCTGCAAATCTTAGTGCTGTCATTGAGGAGCATGGAGAAATAGTATCAGGGCAACTGGAATCCATCACTCCTGGCTGATTATTGTTAGACACTTAAGTGAGAAGTCTCAGACACTTGAGTACAGACAAAAATCATCAACGAAAGATTTTTAGTTTAGCTGAACTCTTGCAAAACACCAACACAGTTGTGCAGTTAAACATATGAAATTTAATTTCTTGTTTCTCCAAATTCCTACATGATACAAGTATCTGAAATTATATTTGTGTTCAGCTTCAAGCAGCCTATCATAAACAAAACAAAATTTCTGAAGAAGCAACACTTCTGAAAAAAATTGTTGTCTAGTGTTATCGATTAGAATATGGAGAGAATTTCCTTTATTTTTGTCCCCTGTTGTTTGTTACCTTGGGTATGTATTGCCTAACAGTCTTACCAGACCCATGGGCGGGTTTGTCTTATCTTTGCCATTTCATCATGGCTAATCCATTTTCCCCCTACTCTCCAGTCTCCTGCTTTCACCCTGTATCCCTTCATATCCTGACCCATTAAGGATCTATCAACCTCTGCCTTAAATATACCCGATGACTTGGCATCCACAGCTGCCTGTGGCAACAAATTCCACTGATTCAACACTCTTTGGTTAAAGACATTCCTCCAAATCTCCATTTTAAAAGAATACTCCTCTATTCTGAGACTATGTTCTCAGTTTTGACTCTCCCATCCTCTCCACATGCACTCTATCAAGGCCTTTCACTATTCGATAGGTTTCAATTAGGTCACCCCTCATTCTTCTGAATTCTAGTGAATACAGGCCCAAAGCCATCAGATGCTTTTTCTACAACAAGCCATTCAATCCTGGAATTATCTTCATGAACGTCCATTGAACGCTGTCCAATATCAGCACATCCTTTCTCAGATAAGGGGCCCACTGTGTACATACATCTACTGATGCTTCTGGACACACCTTCAGTGATGTTCCTGGAATCATCGGGTGTTTCGGGCCTTTCAACATCATACAACCTCCTCCAGGTGACCCAGCCGGGGCTGATCAGACCCCAGCCTGTGTCCAGATGGCTAGCTACTTATGACTCCATGGCTTCCCTCTTTTGAGCCACAGCCATCTTGAGGCCCTCTCTGCTGCATCGGTAGTACTGCGGATGGCTCTCCTCTTCCTCTCTCCCTCGATGCCTAAAATGTTGAAGGCTCTTACTAAAGAACGGGCTGCGAATCCCCTACAACCAACCTCCACTGGGAGATACTGACAATAATTGTTGTCATGGCTTGCAGCTTCCTATCAACCCCTCCCTTCACTGTTGCCTCCAGAATTTGGTTAACATCTTCATCAAACTGCTTCCACAGTGAAGTCATGTTAGCTGCAGGCCATTTGATCCGCCTCCTGTTAGACTTCATGTTAGAGGGATTAGTTTGCAACACTTGGAGGTTCCGGGCACTATGGGGTGACTCCGAGCCTGGCCCCTCCTTCGTCTCACCAGGTTGGACACCTGCGCGTGGTGCTTCTCCTGCTCCCGCCAAACATTTCATCCTCAAAACTGCTCACAATCCTCAGGCCTCAGTGGTGCTTTGTGAAGTTTCAACATTGCATGTTATACGTTATGTTAACATGATTTCCAGTTTGATTAACTTGCAATTAATGACCTGCTAGTTACTAAACCAATTGACCAGAGGCCTGAACTGTTGATAGCAACCCTGCCCCCCCCACCACAATGTAGAATGTATTTTGTCTGTGCATAATGCAGCATCAATAGTCGTCATTGTTGTCTTCATTACCATGATGGATCAAAGGTTGATGAGGCTAATTTCCTGTTGTGTCATTATTCATTCTAATTTGTTTACCAGTATCCGGCCCAGTTCTTTCATGGTGCCTTCCCCTTTCCTTTCCTGTCTCTCCCACCTCCCCCCAACCCCCCGCCACACCAATTAAAGGAGAGCCCTTTTGACTGCGACCATACAACAAACATTGTTGACAAAGAAATCTTGTGTTGGTTTCGTTGCAATGATTACTTCCTTTGGTTAAATACAGTTGACCTTATCCCATCCTGTATAAAACACAGCAAATGTTTACAATTCAATGTGGGAGCGTCTGTAGTGGGCAAGCGAACAGGAAGTTAAGTTGCACTGGGATAAAATACTATTGTTTGAAATAGAGTATACATTCATCCGAAAACAAGTTTAACACGAACGTTAAAGTGAGATTAGTTGTTTATACAATAAAGCCAGGACTGGCAAAAATTCTGGTTGGGTTACTAATCTGAGTAGTAACTCTGTAAAATTACATTGCTTGAGATTTGATGAGTTGGTACATGGTGTTCATGCTGAGATGGAGTTACTCCACCTACGTTTCTTTATGCTGCTTGCGTTTCTTGTTTTTTGGTTGCTCCTTGTTGCTATTTTGGGCTATTTTGATCAGGCCAGCCTGCAGATAATGAACAATGTGGCGCTAGATTGAACTCAGCAGAGCTGAACTGAATATGCCTAGACTTTTGTGAATTTGTGTCTTATATTCTCTGTTTTTCACTTGTTTTTAAAAATATTTTATTTTGATACTGCATGGAATAGGCACTTCCAGCCATTTGAGCCAAACTGCCCAGCAATCCACTGATTTAATCCTAGCCTCATCATGGGACAATTTACAATGATCAATGATCGTACCACTGGTATGTCTTTGAAATATGGGAGGAAACGGGAGAAATCCCATGTGGTCATGGGGGAGAATATACAAAGTCCTTGCATACAGTGGTGGGAATTGAATTTGAGTCACCTGTACTGTAAAGCATTGTGTTAACCACTATGCTACTGTGCCATTTAATCGGTTTTATATTTTTTCCCACCTGGGTGGGGGGAAGTGGTGATGTTTTTTTGAATGGGTTCCATGGTGTTTTTTTGTTTTGTGGCAGTTTGTGGGGAAGGTAAATCTCAGGGTTGTGTGCTACATGCATATTTTAATAATAAATGTACTTTGAATCTTGAATCATTGAATGTCTTGGATGAAGTGTGTGCAAAAGCTCTACTCTGCCATCAACCACATCAGATGGTGTTGGTGTGTTGATGAGAGCAAAAAAACTGCTTGGAATGTTTGGTAAACATCATTCCATGTACTTTACAATTAATGGCCTGTTAGTTAAGTTGCAAACTAATTGCCTAGAGGCTTGAGCTGTTGGTGCTGATGTGATTCAGGAAGTTAATTAAATCAAAAATTGAGAATTGATTTATTATCAAAGTATATGTACAGAATGCAACCCCGAGATTCATCCTCTCGCAGGGAGCCATGAAACAAAGAAACACAGTGGAACCAATTCAAGAAAACATCAAACAACTAAAGTGCGAAAAAAAAGCACATTGTGCAAATTGCAAAAAGTGAGCGAACAACACATAAATATCAAACATCAAACCGGTAGTGTTCAGTTTAGTTCAGCTCAGCGTTGCGCTGCTAGCCCATACAAGCCCCAGGGCCATTCTTTGCTAAAGCTTCCCAGTCTGCATCAATCCCCTCTATCAAACAGCTGAAAAACAATGAAATAAAAAGAGTGGCCAGAACCCGTCAACATGAAGCTTAAAGTCCATCAAAATGAGTCCACAGCCTCACTGATCAATCCGGCAATGTGGATCCCAAGAGTCCTGCACTTTCGTCCGACAGCAGCTGGCAAAAGGGCAAGGCAGACAGTGCCGGAAAACAGCCCGTTCTCCGCTCTTGTCTTTGTCGACTTTAACCGAGCCCTTGACACTTCCATTGGTGAGAAACAATGTTGTTGATCATGGGTTTGCACCTCAGTCGGTGAGAGGTAATGGAGTCGATCATGGGCTTGGGCTGGTGCCCGTGTCCATACTCCCAGGCCTCCGGGCCACACACTCCACTCTAAGCCTTATCAAACTCCCTCGGAGACAGCAAGGTCAATTAGCTCTGAAACATACTTTCAAAGTATAAATCTCCGGTTCCAGTCACATGCAGTTTAGTTATATTTGAAAGAAGTAGTAAAAGAAATAGTTTTGTGAACCATCTGTATGATGTCGCTGTTCGCTGGCATCATCTTGCAAAATATGGAATACATAATGAGTAATTGAAGGTTACCCATGTGTCAATAAATTAATTACTTGTGTGTCTATGCTCTCCTGGTTTGTTGTCTGTCAAGGGAAAGAAATTTTCTTCCTTCACCCTGTCTGGCCTGTATTAGTCTCCAGCATCACATCAATGTGATGATAGACAATCTGATACAATGTGCTTGCAATCCCCTAATTTCCCAATAGCAGTCATTCATTACTAGTTAGCTGGGGAAGTGGTAACCAATTTCTGCACAGTACTGTCTCAGAAATGGCTGGCTCTGAATGAAGTGTGACAATTTTTTGGGTGGAAGAGAAGTTAATTAATGACGTGACCAAATGCGCAGAGCGGTTGACTGCAAGAAATTGTATAGACAGCATAATTAGCTGCTGATCTTGTGTATTAGCCAGTCTGTGAGAAGCTTGCCTATTTATATTAAAGTTATGCAGTGTTGATTTTATGGGCTAGCCACTGAATGTTAATGCAAGGAGTGCTTGCATGAAGTTAACATTAGCTGTATTTAGGATTAACAGGGTACCATGCCTTGATGACTACCATCTGGTGGTTCTGACATGCACGATCATAAAGTGCTTCAGGGATCTAGGCATAGCATGTGCTAAACCCTATCTTCCAGATAACCTCTATCTGCTACTATCTGACTATTGCTGTAACAGGTCTATGGCAGACACCATATCCCTGGCTTTGTACTCAACTCTGGGGCATCTGGACAGTCAGGACACTTATGTTAGACATGTTTGTTGATTGTATAACTGCCTTCAATACTACAATTCTAAGCAAACTCATCTCCAGACTCCTACACCTAGGAATTAACATTTCAAAGTTTAAAGTGCATGTATTATCAAGTATGTATACAGTATACAGCCCTGAGATTTGTCTCCTCCAGACAACCACGAAACAAAGAAAACTATGGAGCTAACACAGGAAAATCTGCAGATGCTGGAAATCTAAAGCAACATGCGCAAAAGGCTGGAGGAACTCCGCAGGTCAGGCAGTATCTATGGAAAAGAGTAAACAGTCGACATTTCAGGCCAATACCCTTTGTCAGGACTGGAAAGAACATTAGGAATTCTCTTTCTTTCTTTTCAGTCCTGTTGAAGGGTCTTGACTGAAACGTCTACTGCTCACTCTTTTCTACAGATACTGCCTGGCCTGCTGAGTTTCTCCAGCATTGTGTGTGGAATTTGTTCAAAGAAAAAACATCAACAGCCCTCATTGTGCAAGTGGCAAAAAGAAAGAATGAGTGAAAACACAATATTAAAAACACAAAATTGAAAGCTTGTGGTCCAATCCACAGCACTGGAACTTCAGTGTGGGTGGTGGGGGAGGGACTGTCACATGACACCTTCCTCCAGCAGCAGCAAATAAGAGGCTGGTAGACGGTTCTGAACGCTCTCACCTCGATGTTTCAAACTTCCTCAACGTGTTAGTTGGCGAGATAGCCGAGGAAAGGAGCTTATCATGAGCTCAGCTTCTTGGCCTCTTGGAACCTTCTTAGAGACAGCTAAGCGCCAGATTGCTCAATTGACCTGAAAACACCACGTCAAACTGCAGGTAACAGAATCACATTCAAAGGAAAAGAAGACTTAAAAGAAGTGAAAAAGAAACAGTTCCATGAGCCATCTGGAAGATGTTGCCCACTGTAGCATTGTTCGCTGACACCATCTTGACTGAGAAACAGTTCACTTCACTCTTCATCTCCCTTTGCAAATGAATACTTGACTTGCTGATCAATAGACTGCGTTCGGCAAGGACAGGCAGCAAAAGCTTCCACCTTGCAAGTTCCATTCTGTCCTCCTACTCTACTCCCTATACATGCAGCAGTTTGTGGTCAACTCCATCTACAAGTTTGCACATGACACCATCGTAGTGGGTTGTATCTTAAATAATGCTGAGTTGGAATGCAGGAAGGAGATGGAGGCTGTTGACATGGCATCATAACATCAACCTTTACCTCAGTGTTAGAAAAACAAAAATGTTAGTTATTGACTTCAGTAAAGGGGGGTGGGGTAGAGAATGCAGTGGCATGTACAAAGGTCAAGGGAATTGACAGCTTCAGATTGCTAGGACTGAATGTCACCATTGGCTTGTCCTGTACAATCATGTTGATGCCATGGCTGAAAAAGCTCACTAGCACCTCTACGTAGTCAAAAGGCCAAAGAAATTTGGCATATCCACTTGGACCCTCAGCAATTTTTATCAGTGCATCATAGAGAATATCATAAACATGAGAAAGTCTGCAAATGTTGGAAAGCAACACAACAAAATGCTGGAGGAACTCAGCAGGTCATCTATGGAAATGAGTAAACTGTCAACGTTTCAGGCCGAAGCGAAACCCTTCTCTCTGGATGCATTACTGCTTGGTCGGACAGCTGCTCTGCAGGTGACTGCAAGAAACTACACTGTTTCTTTTGTTAGTTTACATGATGCACTGAACACAGCTCAGCACTTCATGAAAACCTCATCTCACCTCCATGAGGGGTCTACCCTTCTTGCTGCCTCAGTAAAGCAGCCAGCATAATCAAAGACCCCACTCACCTTTCCTTCATTCCTGTCAACCCTGCTGCCTCCACCCCAATAAAAAAAATCAGGAAGAAGATACAAAAGCCTGAAATTGTACTAGGATCAAGGAGAGCTTCTACCCCATTGTTAGAAGATGATTGAACAATCCCCAGTACAATAAGATGGACTCTTGACTTCACAATCTGCATCGTTGTGACCTTGTACCTTACAATCAGTTTGCTCTGCACTTTCTCTATACTGTAACACTTTTGTGCACTCTGTTACTGTTTTGCCTTGTTCTTTGTCAATATATGGTCACAATGAATTGATTTGTATGGACAATATCAAAAGATTTTTTCACATGAGACAATAGTAATCCAATTCATAATTTTGCATTTGAGAGCACACTTGATATTTTTCTTAAATCAAACATGAAAGCCTGTGACTTCATTCAGAGTTTATGCTGCTACATACAGTACATTGAAGCAGATCATTTTAAGGTCTGAGAGTATTTAAAGAAGCATTTGTGTGGGCCTTTGTCTGGCAAATATTCTCTGTATGTGTGTGGCCTTTGCATTAAGAAATAATCTCTGCATATGCGTGTGGCTCTTTGACTAAGAAATACTTGCTGCATTCTTGAAATAGATGTTTGGACACTGACAAGTTACTTTGCAATGTGAAGCCCTGGATTTATTTAACTATCTTAAGTTAGAGATGGAGTTAGTGATTTCCTGGAGCCGCACTACTATCAGTCAAGCAAGTCCCGGGTGGAGACTCAGAGACTCAGGAATGCTGTTGCACTCAGATGCAGAAGGAATCTTCATTGCTGTTTCCATAACAATTTGTTTTGACCAGTTGTGGTTGTTAGCCCTGAGCTGAGCCCCTGAACCTGGAGAACTGGTGGACCAGTCTTAGTCTGGCCTCTACCCTTTGACCTGTTTGTCATGGGTGACCCTACCAAGAGCCAAAGCATAAAGCCCTGACTCCAGCCAACATGGCTCTCTGGATTATTGAGGTATGCAAGCCTACAAACCACGACGTGGTTGTAGTCCTCTTGGAGGATTGATATGAAGTGAATTTTAAAAAATATTTTAGAGGTAAAAGAAAGAAGGTGTAAAAGTCATATTTGGAGGTACATGAGCTATTCTTTTGCTCACTCAAAACTGGAGCAGCATGATTCTTCTTTCCCTCTGCATCTCATAGGAGGTTGCTGGAATTATTTACAATTCTAGCAGCTGGAACTCCCCCACACAATAAGCAATGCAGTCAGGTGTGGCCTTAAATTGCAAGTGCTTTAATCTTGAAGAAGAATAAGGTTGTGTAAGCTTCTAGCTATCAATCTTTGTCACTGTTACCTTATGATGGTGTATTGTGTGGTGCTGCCAGCTCACAGTGTATTTTCAGCTCCCAGGTAAATTGATTCTGCAGTTTTTTTTTAGTAACTGAGAAAGGTAGTAGCTGCATCAACTTGTACAAAGTTCAAAGTAAATTTTATTATCAGAGTACATACACATCACCAGGTACAACCCTGAGATTTATTTCTTGCGGGCATACTCAGCAAATCTATAGAATAGTAACTATAACAGGATTAATGAAAGACTAACCAGAGTGCAGAAGACAACACTGTTCAAATGAAAATATAAATAAACAGCAATAAGTAATGAGAACATGAGATAGTCCTTAAAGTGAGATCATTGGTTGTGGGGACAATTCCTAAATGGACATTGAATCTTTGGTCACTACCTCAATTATTTAAGAAATATACAGTATTCTGTTTTTGCACGTTTTAAAATCTATTCAATAAATGTAATTGATTTACTTGTTTATTATTATTATTATTTTATTTATTATTATTGTATACATTTTTGCTCTGCTAGATTATGTATTGCATTGAACTGCTGCTACTAAGTTAACAAATTTCACATCACATGCCGGTGATAATAAACCTGATTCTGATCACAGTGATGGAGCAAGTGAATGTAGTTTTTCCCCTTTTGTTCAAGAGCCTGATGGTTGAGGGGTAATAACTATTCTTGAACGTGGTGATGTGAGTCCTGAGGCTCTTGTACCTTCTACCTGATGGCAACAGCAAGAAGAGAGGTGGTGGGGGTCCCTGATGATGAATGCTGATTTCATGTAGATGTGCTCAATAGTTGGAAGGGCTTTACCTGTGAGGCACTGGGTTTTTGTAGGATTCTCCATTCAAAGACATTGGTGCTTCCATACCATGCCATGATGTAGCCAGACAATAAACACTCCACTGTACTTCTGTAGAAATTTGTCAAAGTTTTAGATGTCATGTTGAGTCTCCGCAAGCTCCGAAGGAAGCAGAGGTGCTGCTGTGCTTTCTTCACAGTTGCTCTTGTATGCTGGGTCCAGGACAGGTCCTCTGAAATAGTAACACCCTCGTATTTGACGTTGCTAACCCTCGCCAGCTCTGATCCTCCGATGAGGACTGGCACATATACCTCTGGTTTCCCTCCTTTGAAGTCTATAATCAGTTCCTTGGTCTTTCTGACATTGAGTGAGAGATTGCTGTTATGACAGCACCTACCCAGAATACGTCTTGCATTCATCCACTGACTGACAGCACAGAACATTTTGAGTTATTGCCAGGATGTTGATGAGGAATTTTGGAAGTTTTATAAAGCCTAACATTGGCTAGCCAGTGACTGACTGAGAATGTGGATTTAGAGAGAGGAATTTATCAGCTGTAGGAGGGACATTAAATGCAACTAGTTTAACTTTGAGAATTTTTGGATTGGTGTGGAATATTTAAAAGAATCTTGCACAACATTTGTGACCTCAAAAATGTAAGAATTTCATCTCTTCATGTTGTAAACAGAAACAGCTGTCAATGTGGCTCACTCTGGCAATTAGAGATTTGTTACCAGGCATTAGAATGCTGTTGAACTGCCAAGGAAAGACCTGTCAGATTTCTTCACAGAAAAAGAACGACTGTATATCCTGATGCCAAGACTATTGAAGCATACATACTTAAGCCCATCAGCTCTATTGAGGATAACTGCAGTCAGCAGCCTATGCCCGAGACCTCTGTCCTGGTCCAGTCTTTCAGGTTGTCCCCTGCTGTAGCCAATTGCAGATCCTTCCTGTCCCAGGACTGAGGTCTTGAGCTTCTGTTGGCATTTCTGTAGCACTGGGATTTTACAGGATGGAGTTGCTAGCCCCATGCACAATCCTCCTGCTTTTGCAGCCCGGCTTGGGACTGTCAATGGCAGAGTTATTGAAGCACATCATACAACCTGATCCTGAGCTTCTGTTCTCATTATACACTCTACCTACCTTATAAATTTCACTCCTGAATCTTCAATGGGGAAAAAAATGCTGGGTTGAAATCTGGTGCTGAACTGTTGAGTAGCCAAGATCCCTAATGAATACACGAGTTAACAGTTTGTAAGAATAAGATTATGTAGTCCACCACGGCTTATAGAATGTCATGTTTAATTTCCAGGAGCAAAGTCCAAATAATCAGACTTCTAAAGCAACAATGCAGGAACCACAGGAGTTGGTGGAAGAGACTGTTACTGTCGAGGAAGACCCAGGCACTCCTACCTCCCATGTGTCAGTGGTGACATCCGATGATGGAACTACAAGGCGAACAGAAACAAAGGTAAGAAAATATAATTATTAAGAGAGCACAGTTATTCTATTTGGATGTTAGGCTAGTTTGTCTTGTATACTGCCATGCCCCCACTAATTTGCCAATGTACAGAACTTTGCACCAGCCTCAGGTCAAAAACTGATTTGTCTCCAGCTTCTGTTGTCCCATGACGGCAGTATAATAGAAGGATTGTTAATGTACATTTAGTGGTCACTTTATTATGTTCATTGTCTTCTGCTGCTGTAGCCTATCCACTTCAAAGTTCAACGTCTTGTGCGTTCAGAGATGCTCTTCTACACACCACTGTTGTGGTTACTTGATTGTCTTCCTGTCAGCTTGAACCATTTTCCTTTGACCTCTATTTATAAATAAGTTCACAAACAGAACTGGCACTCACTGGATGTTTTATTTTTGTTTTATGTCTTACTGTTTTTTGCACCATTCTCTGGAAACTCCATAGATTGTGTGTGAATTCCCAGGAAATCAATAGTTTCTGAGATACTCAAACCACCCCGTCTGGTACCAACAATCATTTCACTGTCAAAGTCACAATTCTTCCCCCATTCTGATGTTTGGGCTGAGCAACACCTGGACCTTTTGACCATGCCTGCATGCTTTACATAAGAAATAGGAGCAGGAGTTGGCCATCTGGCCCGTTGAGCCTGCTCCGCCATTCAATAAGATCATGACTGATCTGGCAATGGATTCACCTCCACCTACCTGCCTTTTCCCCATAACCATTAATTCCCCTACTATGCAAAAATCTATCCAGTCTTAAATATACTTACTGAGGTAGCCTCCACTGCTTTTTATGCATTGATTTGCAGCCTTATGATTGGCTGATTAGATATTTGCATTAATGAGCTGGTGTACCTAATAAAGTGGCCACTGAGTGTTGTACTTAGTATTAAACTTTGAAACCAACTTTTTTATTCTATTTGATGGAATGACACATTTGTTTAACCAGAAGGATATTAGAACCTAGAGGACGAATTCTTTTTTTAGCGAGAGGATGGTGAACTTGTGAAATTCATTGCCACAGACAGCATTGAAGCCTAAATAATTGGGTATATTTAAAACACAGGTTGATAGTTATATAAGTAGTAAGGTTACAGGGAGAAGGTAGGAGAGTGGGTTTGAGAGGGAAAACAAGTCAGCCATGATCGAAAGGTGGAGCAGACTCGATAGAGTGAATGTGCTAATTCTGCTGGTATGTCTTGTTGTCTTAATGGAAGAAGCAGGAATAAGAACAGATGGTCAACCCTTTCAATCTGCTCTGCCAATCCTGTAAGATCATGGCTGATCTGACACCACTTTCAAACTCCATAATTCTCAAATCATTCATCCAAAAATGATACTTACCTCCACAAAGGTCTGGAGCAGAGATATGACATCTATTTGCTTGGCAATCAAATTTAATTTGATTGTTATGGTTCATTCTGGCTTTTTTTTTAAGTCTTTAAATATTATTTTTGGCATAGGCTCCCACGGTGTCTTAAGTCATTGAGATTGTTGTGATTTACATTGTTGTGGATATATGACCTGTCATGTTGCTGAGGGATGGTCTTGAAGATTTTCCTTTCCTTGTTTAATATACGGCTGGGCTGAGTTGTCGCTAATCTTGAACGTTTACTAGCAAACATTTCGTCATTATGCCACACAGTCAATCAGCAACGTGATTCCCTGCCCACATCACAAATGAGTTTATGAAATGATTGAGAAGTACATAAAGGCTAATCATTCAGAGAATACACCACAATCAACAGCGCACTGATGATGTCTCCTCGCACAGTAACAAAATATTTGCAAGTAACTTGTCAAGATCAGAGAACAACTCAACCCAACCATCAACCACCCGAGCTACACATCTTCCGATTTATGTTCCATATATATCAATGGTGAACCTCTGATAGCTGTTGTTTGCCCCCAAAGTAATAAGTCCTCCAAGCAGACCACAACTTCGTCATAGGATTTGGAGGCTGGCATGTCTTAATGACCCAGAGAGCTAATGTTGGCTGGAGTCAGGGCCTTGAGCCCATGTCAAAAAGGTCAATGGCAGAGGCCAGACGAAAAGCGGTCCGCTGGTCCTCCAAGTTTGGGGTTTCAGCTCAGGGCTAACAACCTGTCTGGTCAAAACAAAGTTGTTACAGAAAGAGCAATGAAGAATCTTTCCACATCTGAGTGAAACAGTATTCCTGTGTCTCCATCCGGGACTTGTATGAGTGACAATAGTGAGAACTGAGCTACTGACATGATGAAGAAAGAACTGAACACTGCCAAAGATGGAGGACTTTAATTGTTGCCCTAAATGCCAGTGGTGGAACAGGCAGTAAGTGAGTAAAGAGATAAATGGAGGAGTGAGACCTTGTCTTTATCAGAGAAACGGATATGTAATGTTGCAGCTTGATGATCAACATTAGTCCTTGTGTCAGCAATTTAATGTTGATGTCAGCTTCATTCCCATTTGTTAAAAAGCATTGATTCCCAAGTGATCAGACAAATCTGACCACTTAAAGCAGTATTTACCAAAGGAGCATTTCCAGTGACTTAATTGTGATATAGTAATGAACTATGACTAATCACCGATTTGTAGGAAAGAGATAATTGGGTTTAACACTTTAATTGTACCTGTGATACCCATAGCTATATCTGCTGAGACATTAATGCCAGCTAACTAAAGAATAACATAGTGTGTATGCTAGAAGGTGAACTAAAATTAATGTTACTAATATGTGACTTACTGCCTGTTAAGCTCTGGCCCTCCCTCTCTGATGTTCAGAGGTACCTTTATCGTGTCAGTAGATTACTCTCTGTTTTCACTACTGTCGGTCATGCAATTTTGGAGTGGAGACTCAGGAATACTGTTGCACTCAGATGCAGAAGGACTCTGCATTGCTCTTTCTGTAACCAGTCGGTGTTGTTTGCCCTGAGCTGAACCCCGAACTTCGAGGACTGATGGACCACTGTCAGTCTGGCTTCTAACCTTTGACTTGTTTGGCATGGGAGTCCTAACAAAAGCCAAAGCATAAAGCCCTGACTCCAGCCAACATAGCTCTCAGACCTGTAAGAACTTTGTGTGCATCAGTGAAAAATATTCTATTCTTCTGAATTCTGTTAAGAATAGGTATAATCTGTTTTCATAAAACTCATCCATTGAATAAATATGGTGAACTCTTGATGCACTCCCTCTTTATGGCTTCGGAGGAAGCCATATCTGTACACAATATTCCAGGTGCGGTCTATTGGGGCCCTTATAATTAGCAGAAAGTTAGACAAATGCTCTTGTAATAAGTTCAAGCTCAAGTTTAATTATCGTTCAACCATACACATGAATACAGGCAAGTGAAACAGCGTTTCTCTAGGGCCAAGGTCTAAAACACATTACCCATAGCACACAGCACATATGGTTATGATAGCAGAAAGCATACATACAAAACAAATAATGTAGCCCAAGACTATGCTAATAAAAATCAATAAGCAGTTTGCCTTTGTTTTTGCTGGCTGCACCCGCTTGTTAGTTTTACTAATGTGTATGGAAGGAAATCGCTGTCCCTCTGAACAAATCACCTTTTAATTTCTCCCCATTTAAAAAATACTTAGAATCACAATACAAGTACCTATGCCAGGATGCTGTTTATTTTGAATACAGCTCAGCGTTTAACACAATCATACCTACGGTTATGATTGAAAAGCTCCAGAACCTGGACCTCTGTACCTCCCTCTGCAACTGGATCCTTGACTTCCTAACCCAGAAGACCACAGTCTGTGTGGCTCGAAAACAACTTCGTTGACAGTCAACACTGGCCCACCTCAGGGATGTGTGCTTTGCCCACTAACCAACTATCTCTACACCCATGACTGTAGCTCAAAATGCCATCTATAATTTTACTGACGATACAACTCTTGTTGGCAGAGTTTCAGGTGGCGATGAGAGGGCATACAGGTGTGAAATTTATTAGCTAGATGATTGATGTCTCAGCAAAGACATGCACTCAACGTCAATAAAATCAAAGAACTAATTGTGGACTTCATAAAGAGCAGGACAAGGAGAACACACCTGTCCTCGTAGAGGAATCAGAAACGGAAATAGTAAGCACCTTGAAGTTCCTGGGTGTCATTATCTCTGCAGACCTGTCCTGGGCCCAACATTTCGATGCTACTGCAAAGAAGGCACGATAGCATCTATATTTCATTAGGAGTTTGAGGAGATTTGCTATGTCACCAAAGACACTCACTAATTTCTACAGATATACTATGGAGAGCATTCTTTTTGGTTGTGTCACCATCTGGTATGAGTAGGGAGGAGTTGGGGGACTGCAGCGTAGGATTGAAGTAAGTTGCAGAGAGTTGTAAACTTAGTCAGCTCTATCATGGGTACTAGCCTCCGTAGCATGCAAGACATCTTCAAATAGCGATTCCTCAGAAAAGTGGCGATCATCATTGAAGGATGCCTTGCTGCTATCAGGGAGGAGGTATGGAAGCCTGAAGGCATGCCCTCAACAATTCAGGAACAGCTTTTTCCCCTCTTGCCATCTGATTTCTGAATGGACGTTGAACCCATGAACACTATCTCACTGCCTTATTTTCATTTTTGCACTACTAATTTAATTTAGCTATTAAATATATATACTTCAATTCATGTTTTTTTTCTATTATGTATTGCAATGTACTGCTGCTACAAATTTAACAGATTTCACGACATATGCCAGTAACATTAAACCTGATTCTGAATCTGTTTTTCCACCATAATGGACAACTTTTTTTGCAGCATTGGTTATGATCTGCCATGTCTTTGCTGTCCACGAAGTCTGCCTTTAACAGCTTGAGAGGTCTTTACCGACTCCTAACGACCCACACTGCCACCAAACTTTATCTTCAGTCATCATGCATGGTCCCTTCCCCAAATCATTAATATAGATTCCTTTGCCCCTCCACTGGTCATTGCCACTCAACCTGAAAAAGACATGCTTATTCCTTCTCTTTGTCTGTCCTTAAATCAAGCCACTCTATTCCAACATTCTCAATTGTTTTTTTGGTAAATGCCTCCCAAGGTTATTAAAGTCCAAATCTACCGCATTCACAACTGGATTAATCTTATCTATTTTGCTGGGTTTCACCTCAAAAAATATAGCATTTTTGTGGAATCTATTTTCACTTCAACACGCACAAAATGCTGGAGGAACTCAGCAGATCAGGTAGCATCTATGGAAAACAGTAAAGAGTTGACGTTTCCGGTCAAGACCCTTCAGGATGGATCCATAGTTGCCTTTCAGATGTTTACCTCTATTCTGCCAGTATTGAGTCACCTACTTCCAATTAGAGATGTTAGTTTTTTCCTATTCATGTTGTCCAGTGAAATCCTTCCCTTGGTAGTAATTAAATAATAAAAAGAATGGTGGTATATGGGTGAAGAGGACAAGTAACAGCTGAATCAAGGTGATTTAGAGTTGTAGTTTGGGAGGGGGAGGATGTAGAGGGGGAGCTGGAGAGGGACAGAGGAAAAAAAATACAGGACAGGAACAGGCTCTTTACCTTGAGAGCTATCAACCACTAATTTTCCACTAATTATACCCAAACTACCCAAAATTTTCTCCCAAATTTCCCATCAATGACCCCTGAGATTCTTCCCCTCACTTGCACAGAGGTAGTTTACTGTAGCCAATTAACTGATCAAGCCACACATCTGTGGATAAAGGACCGAGATGAAACCCATGTGGTCATAGGTCACGTGCTCATGGACTATTTGTCAATCTCCCATCAAGGAGGAGGCTACTTACCATCTATGGCAGGACCACCGGACTCAAAAACAGTTACTTTTCCCAAGCAGTAAGGTTGATCAACATGTCCACCTGCTAACACACCCTCCACTGCACCATCATTTCCTGTCAGTCACTATGCCTAGCATCACTTTATGGATATAGCTAGGGTGCCCAAGACATTTGCACGGTACTGTATTTGTCAACATGGAGCGGAGAGCAAGTTTGTAAATCTGGCAGGAGCAAAGGATGTTGGGAGTGGTGAGGGTGAAACGCTGTGGAGGGGTGAGGGGTGTGGGACAAGGGACAGAGAAGGGATGATAGGGGCCTGGGGGGGTGGTACGGGTGCAAATGCACCCAGCCCTGAGACACCAGGCAAGGTCATTTGACTCCAAACAATTGGTTTATTGATCATTACAGAATGTCTCTCTGGTTCTTCCTGCTCCCTCCCCTCTCCCTTCCCAGCTTCCCAACTGTGATTCCCCGATTTCCCCTTTCCCTTCCTCCTTCCCTCTGAGTCCACAATGGAGACCCGTCTCAGAATCAGGTTTATACTCACTCACATATGTCATGAATTTTTTATTTTGTGTGGCCCTTACTGTGATTTACAAATGTGTATGTATGTGTGTGTGTGTGTATATATATATCACAGTATATATGTGTGTGTGTATATATATATCAATCACAGTATTCTACAATAAAGAAGTGTGTGTTTGTATCTCTGGTCCCATAAGGCAATGGATCTCCTCGCTCTGTCACTGACAAAATAACAAAACTCTCTGCTATCCAAACACTGTCAGCTCTTATTATGACCTGATAATTGAGGCCACTGTTCCATTCTGGGATTTGTGGAATGTTCTCTGAACTTTCAGTGACTTGTTTGCAGAGATGTGGGAAGTCTAGAAGAGGGATTACTGGGAAATGGATTGTACATGGCACAGAATATATTAATTTTCAGGGACCTTTGTGTGGCTGGGGTTAGTCCAGCAAGAACAATCTGTGTGTACCCTTTGATTCCTGTTAACTTCAGATTACCAGGGTTCTGTGATGCTCTTTCAAATGCTGAACACAAAATGTTGGGGGGATTCGACGGCTGGGCTAAAAGGGCAGCATTTGAAAGAGTAATACAGAATGCTGGAGGAATTCAGCAGGTCAGGCAGCATCCATGGAAAGGAATAAATAGTTGATGTTTTTGGCCATGTTCCTCAGTCCCAGTCCTTCAAATAGATGCTGCCTGATCTGCTGTGTTCCTCCAGAATTTTGTGTATGTTACTCTTTCAAATGCTGCTCTTTTTGTCCAACTTGCAGCTCTGGTTCATATTTGAACCAAGCTGTGATGGACAAAGTCTGTGATTGTGGTCTGGAGTTATGATTCTGGCAAAAGCCACACTGGACGTCTCAGCATACAGTATGTGAATTAATGCCATCGTTCTTCACTTTCCTGATGAATGAGACTTAACTGACTGACTATTATTAGCAAGACTGACTTTGGGTTGCACTTGCATGCAAGTTACATTAAGCAAAGCAACTCCACAAGGAGTTGAAACATATAACAACAGGAATTCTGCAGATGCTGGAAATTCAAGCAACACACATCAAAGTTGCTGGTGAACGCAGCAGGCCAGGCAGCATCTATAGGAAGAGGTACAGTCGACGTTTCAGGCCGAGACCCTTCGTCAGGACTAACTGAAGGAAGAGTGAGTAAGGGATTTGAAAGCTGGAGGGGGAGGGGGAGATGCAAAATGATAGGAGAAGACAGGAGGGGGAGGGATAGAGCCGAGAGCTGGACAGGTGATAGGCAAAAGGGTATACGAGAGGATCATGGGACAGGAGGTCCGGGAAGAAAGACGGGCGGGGGGGGGGTGACCCAGAGGATGGGCAAGAGGTATATTCAGAGGGACAGAGGGAGAAAAAGGAGAGTGAGAGAAAGAATGTGTGCGTAAAAAAGAGTAACAGATGGGGTACGAGGGGGACTGTTACTCTTTTTTATGCACACATTCTTTCTCTCACTCTCCTTTTTCTCCCTCTGTCCCTCTGAATATACCTCTTGCCCATCCTCTGGGTCACCCCCCCCCGTCGTTCGTCCCGGACCTCCTGTCCCATGATCCTCTCGTATCCCCTTTTGCCAATCACCTGTCCAGCTCTCGGCTCCATCCCTCCCCCTCCTGTCTTCTCCTATCATTTTGCATCTCCCCCTCCCCCTCCAGCTTTCAAATCCCTTACTCACTCTTCCTTCAGTTAGTCCTGACGAAGGGTCTCGGCCTGAAACGTCGACTGCGCCTCTTCCTATAGATGCTGCCTGGCCTGCTGCGTTGAAACATATACATCAGGATTCTCTTTATCGACTATAACTTGCCATTTAATAGCAAAATTCCCTCAAAACTAATCAATACGCTTCAAGACCTAACCCTCAATACCCCCTTGTGCAATGGGATCTTCGTTCCTCACTTTCAGGCTCTACTCAGTTTGGATTAGCAACAACATTTCCTCCATGATCTCTTTTAGCACAAGTGTACCCAGCCCTCTGCTCTGCTTGCTTTATTCTTATGTGAGGATAAGCACAACTCCGATGCCATATTTAAGTTTGCTGGTGAGACCACTATTGTGGGCTGAATCAGAAGTGGAGACAAATCAGCATATAGGAGGGAGATTAAATATCAGGCTGAGTGGTGTCATACCAACCTTTCACTGAATGTCAGCAAGACTAAGGAACTGATTATAGACCTGAGAGGAAAATCAGAGGTCCATGAGCCAGTCTTCATTGAAGGATCAGAGTGGAGAGGGTTAGCAATTTTAAAGTCTTGGACAGGGGTCCCCAACCTTTTTTGCTCTGCGGACTGGTTTAATATTGACAATATTCTTGCGGGCCGACCTGGGGGGAGGGGGTGTTCAAGTAGGGTTACACTCACCGCAACGTGTCTTTTACGGTTAGGGTTGCCAACTTTCTCACTCCCAAATAAGGGACAAAAGTAGCAGTCAAATCCCGGGACACTTTACCCCAGGAAAGATTACCATGACCATGAAACCTTGCGCGGGCACCTGTGTACATGCTGATTTTTTTCCACAAATCGGTTTTGCCTTCATCTTCCCAACTACACTGTACATACATTATTTCTACTTTATATAGGCTGTGTATTTATCATATCATTCCTATATGTTAGTGTTATTTTCGGTCTTATGTGTTATTTGGTACGATTTGGTAGGTTATTTTTCGAGTCTGGGAACGCTCAAAAACTTTTCCCATATAAGTTAATGGTAATTGCTTCTTCGCTCCACGCCATTTCGGCACGAAAGGTTTCATAGCGGGGGATATACGGGACAAGAGCGGTCCCGTATGGGACAAACCAATTTAGCCCAATATACAGGATGTCCTGGCAAATACGGGACAGTTGGCAACCCTATGTTCAAGTTCAACAGTGCGTGACAGGGAATGGGGAAAAGGTGCAGCTGACTCGTATCGTTTCCTCGCGGCCCGGTACCACATGCTTTGCAGCCCTGTACCGGTCTGCGGCCCGGTGGTTGGGGACTGCTGGTCTTGGATATTACTGTTTCAGAGGACCTGATCTGGGCCCAGCGCATAAGTACCATTACAAAAAAAGGTCTCTACTTTCTTAGGAGTTTGCAAAGATTCAGCATGACATCTAATTTCTCCTGATGTGTGGTGGAAAGTACATCGAGTGGCTGCAATAGCCTGGTATGGAAACATCAATACAATACGTAGTAGATAAGCGCAAACACAAGGAAATCTGCAGATGCTGGAAATTCAAGCAACACACATAAAAATTGCTGGTGAACGCAGCAGGCCAGGCAGCATCTCTAGGAAGAGGTACAGTTGACGTTTCAGGCCGAGACCCTTCGTCAGGACTAACTGAAAGAAGAGATGGGACTTTGTCTTCCTGATGTTGAGCTGCAGATGATTCAGCTTGCACCATTCAACAAAGTCCTCCACCAGGACCCTGTATTCATCCTCTTGTCCTCCCTTTATACACCTGTCTATTGCTGAGTCATCAGAGAATTTCTGCAGATGACATCAGAATCACAATCAGGTTTATTATCAACGGCATGTGACATGAAATTTGTTAACATAGCAGCAGCAATTCAATGTAATACATAATCTAGCAGAGAGGAAAAAATAAATAAATAAACAAGTAAATCAGAAAGGTATATAGATCTTTTTAAAAACGTGCAAAAACAGAAATACTGTATATGTTTTTAAACAAAAAAGTGAGGTATTGTCCAAAGATTCTATGTCCATTTAGGAATCGGATGGCGGAGGGGAAGAAGCTGTTCCTGAATCGCTGAGTGTGTGCCTTCAGGCTTCTGTACCTCCTACCTGATGGTAACAGTGAGAAAAGGGCATGCCCTGGGTCCTAAATAATGGATGCTGCTTTTCTGAGACACTGCTCCCTAAAGATGTCTTGGGTACTTTGTAGGCTAGTACCCAAGATGGAGCTGATTAGAATTACAACCAGCTTCTTTCAGTCCTGTGCAGTAGTCCTTCCATACCAGACAGTGATGCAGCCTGTCAGAATGCTCTCCATGGTACAACTCTAGAAGTTTTTGAGTGTATTTGTTGACATGCCAAATCTCTTCGAACTCCTAATAAAGTATAGCCACTGTCTTGCCTCCTTTATAACCACATCGATATGTTGGGACCAGGTTAGATCCTCAGAGATCTTGACAGACAGGAGCTTGACTCAATGTTGTATCGGAAGTCCGAGGTACACAGGGTATACAGGAAGGGAGCCAGTACAGTCCCCTGTGGGGCCTCAGTGTTGTTTATAGCCATGTCTGACACACAGCTCTGACGCCTCACCAACTGTCGTCTGACAGTCAGGTAGTCCATTACCTAGGATACAATGGATGTGCCAACCCGCATTGAAAGGAGCTTTTCCCCCCAGCAATGTGGGCTGTGTGGTATTAAAGGCACTCAAGAAATCAAAAAAACATAATCTTCACAGTGGTGCCCTGTTTATCCAAATGGGAGCTGGCTCTGTTCAGCAGGTAGATGACAGCATCATCGACTCCAATGTGCTCCTGGTTAGCAAACTGCAAAGGATCAAGGGCTGTTCTGACCAGGGGTTGGAGGTGAGCCAGGACCAGTCTCTTTAGGGTTTTCATGATGTATGAGGTCAGGGCCACTGGACGGTCGTCATTCAAGACTTTTGGTCGGCCCTTTGGCCCTTCTTGTGTACTGGAACCACACAAGATGTTTTTCACACAGTCAGGACCCTCTCCAGGGTGAGACTCAGATTGAAAATGTGCTGGAGAACTCCACACTACTGCTTAGCACACTCCTTCAGGACCTTGGGGTTCACACCATCCGGTCCCAAAGCTTTACCGGTCCCCAGAGTTTTCACCTGCTCAATAGTGAACGTGAGTCCATGATAACTGTGGAGTTGATGGAAGGTGGGGACTGGGGGAGGTGAAGGTTGGGACGAGAGCAGTTGGTATGTGGAGGTGTGGATGGTAGGTGCGGGGGAAGGAGGGGTGCAGATAGTGGGAGCCTGTGTTGTTCATCCACGTGTTGAACTTGAGGACAGAGGAGGGAGGAGGGTACGCATTGGTGCTGAGTGAGCATTGGGTACCTTGGCACCTGGGCTGGTGTGCTGAGGGAGGTGTAAACAGGAGGGTAGTTGTCAAACCTATTGAAGAATTGGTTTAACTCATTAGCCCATTCATGGCTGCGTTCTGAGGCTCTACACTAGGCTGATTGAAGCCAGTGATGTTCTTCATACCTCTCTACACCTTCCGTGTGCTAGTCTGTCCAAACTTGTTCTTCAGCTCTCTCCTGAATTTCTCTTTAGCCACCTTGATCTTCTCCTTTAGCTCCCTCTGCACGTTTCAATTCCTCCCTGTCTCCTGATCCAAGGGCTCACTTTTTGTGGTTGAGAAGAGCCTTCAGATCACTGGTGACCCATGATTTGTTGCTAGGGAAGCAGCGAACAGTCCATGATGACATTACAGTGTCCACACAGAGGTTGATGTAGCCAGTAAGTCTGTTAAAGCCCTCCCCATATGGTTCACAAAGCACATTCCAGACAGTAACCTCAAAGCAACCCCTCAAGGCCTTGATAGCCCCTGGAGACCATTTTTTTTACTGTCGGTGGTAACTAGCAGTTGCTGCGCTTATACAAGTAGACAAGGTAAACCAGGCTGTGACCTGATCTTCCAACTGGGAGCAAAGCTGTGGAGCTGTATGCATCTCTTACATTTGCATACAAGAGGTCCATTGCTTTTTTCTCTTGTATGATACTTGATAAACTGAAAGTGGGTAGAGCTGTCGAGAGAGGAACGTGGTTGAAGTTTTCTGATACTGCAATGAACGCGTTGGGGTATTGAATCTGGAGTCTTGTGATGGTGGTATTTATGAGATCACACGCAGCATCAGCACTGCGTCGGAGAGGTGGAATGTAAACAACGAGCAATATGGCGTGGCTGATCTGACACGGTAGATAAAACGGACACAAACTCACAGCAAGCAGTTCGATGTCCAGGCTACAGATTCATTCTGTCACAGAAATGATACCGTATTACACCACCTGTTGTTCACAAGCACAACAAGCTCACCTCCCTTCCTCTCACCGCACTGTGGATTAACTGTCTGCTTGTGTTGTTGAAAACACATTCACAGTAGCTTGAAGGGCTGCTGTGAGGTTACTGACTGGAATGTGCTTTGTGAACCATACGGGGAGGGATAACCCGAGTGTGGCCACCTGTATATTGGTGAGGCCCAATGTAGATTGGGAGACTGCTTCGCCGAGCACTTACGTTCCGTCCGCAAGAAGAAGCGAGATCTCCCAATGGCCACCCATTTTAATACCACTTCCCATTTCCATTCCAATACGTACGTCTACTCAGGCTGGAGGAAGAACACCTTGTATTCCTTCTGCGTAGCCTCCAACCTGATGGCATGAATATCAATTTCTCGACTTTCTGGTAATGCTTGCCCTCACCCACTTCACCATCCCGTTTTCCCTTTCTCACCTTATCTCCTTGCCTGCCCATCACCTTCCTCTGTGCTCCTCCCCCCTTTCCTTCTTCCATAGCCTTTTGTTGCTTTCAAAAATCAACTTCCCAGTTCTTTACTTCATCCCTCCCCCTCAAGGTTTCACCTCTCACCTGGTGTTTCCCTCTCCCCTCCCCTCCCCTCACCTTTTAAATCTACTCCTCAGCTTTTTTTCTCCATTTCTGCCGAAACAGCAGCTGCACTTTTTTCTCCGTAGATGCTGCCTGGCCTGCTGTGTTCATCCAGCATTTAGGGTGTGTTGCTTAAACAGAATAATATCCATTGTTACTTCACAGTGTTGCTACCCAGTACAAAAACAAACAAAAGAAACACATTAAATAACATTAAGACAAACACATGGAGCTACTGTAACGTGCTGCCTCCTCGCACAATGCACACAACCACAGACGTTTACAGACCTCCACCACCCAGGCCATGCTCTCTTCTCACAGTTGCCATCGGGAATAAGTTACAGGAGCCTCAGAACACCATGCCAACAGGTTCAGGAACAATTACTACCCCTCAGCCAACAGGCTCTTGAACGAGAAGGGATAATTTCAGAATCAGGTTTATTATCACAAGCATGTGTCGTGAAATTTGTTAACTTAGCAGCAGCAGTTCAATGTAATACATAATATAGAAGAATAAATAAATAAGTTACAGTATACGTATATTAAATAGATTAAAAATTGTGCAAAACAGAAATAAGATTTATTTAAAGAGTGAAGTAGTGTTCACAGGTTCAGTATCAGAATCGTATCAGAATCAGATTTATTATCACCAGCTTGTGACATGGAATTTGTTAACTTAGCAGCAGCAATTCAATGCAATACATAATCTAGCAGAGAGAAAATAATAATAAATAAAATAGAGCAATAATAAACAAGTAAATCAATTATGTATATTGAATAGATTTTTTTAAAACGTGCAAAAAGAGAAATACCGTATATTTTTAAAAAAAGTGAGGTAGTGTCCATTTAGGAATCGGATGGCAGAGGGGAGGAAGCTGTTCCTGAATTGCTGAGTGTGTGCTTTCAAGCTTCCGTACTTCCTTCCTGATGGTAATAGTGAGAAAAGGGCATGCCCT
This sequence comes from Mobula hypostoma, assembly GCF_963921235.1. NCBI lineage: Eukaryota > Metazoa > Chordata > Chondrichthyes > Myliobatiformes > Myliobatidae > Mobula > Mobula hypostoma. Next base: position 59,956,133 of record NC_086117.1, read on the forward strand.
GGGTGCTGGAGGTCCTTAATAATGGACGCTGCCTTTCTGAGATATTGCTCCCTAAAGATGTCCTGTGTATCTTGTAGGCTAGTGCCCAAGATGGAGCTGACTAGATTTACAACCTTCTGCAGCTTCTTTCAGTCCTGTGCAATAGCCCCTCCATACCAGACAGTGATGCAGCCTGTCAGAATGCTCTCCACTGTGCAACTATAGAAGTTTTTGAGTGTATTTGTTGACATGCCAAATCTCTTCAAACTCCTAATGAAGTATAGCTGCTGTCTTGCCTTCTTTATAACTACATCAGTATGTTGGGACCAGGTTAGATCTTCAGAAACCTTGACACCTAAGAACTTGAAACTGCTCACTCACTCCACTTCTGATCCCTCTGTGAGGATTGGTATGTGTTCCTTCGTCTTGCCTTCCTGAAGTCCACAATCAGTTCTTTCACCTTACTGACGCTGAGTGCTAGGTAGATTCTGTGACGCCACTTCACTAGGTGATATACCTCACTCTTGTATGCCCTCTCGTCTCCATCTGAGATTCTACCAACAATGGTTGTATCATCAATTTATAGATGGTATTTGAGCTATGCCTAGTCACACAGTCATGGGTATAGAGAGAATAGAATAGTGGGCAAAGCACACACCCCTGAGGTGCGCCAGTGTTGATAGTCAGCGAGGAGGGGATGTTATCACCAATCCACACAGATTGTGGTCTTCTGGTTAGGAAGTCGAGGATCCAATTGCAGAAGGAGGTAGAGGCCCAGGTTCTGCAAGTTCTCAATCAGGATTGTGTGAATAATGTTGTTGAATGCTGAGCTATAGTTGATGAACAGCATCCTGACATTGGTGTTTGTATTGTTCAGGTGACTAAAGGCCGTTGAAGAGCCACTGAGATTATGTCTGCCATTCAGCTATTGTGGCGATAGGCAAATTGCAATGGATCCAGGTCCTTGCTGAGGCTGGTGTTCAGTCTAGTCATGAGCAACCTTTCGAAGCATTTTATCACTGTCGATGTGAGTGCTACTGGGCGATAGTAACGCAGCTCACATTATCCTTCTTAGGCAGTGGTATTTGCCTTTTTGAAGCAAATGGGAACTTCCGTTCATAGCAATGACTGTTCATGGTAATGAGAGGTTGAAAATGTCCTTGAATACTCCTGCCAGTTAGTTGGCACAAGTTTTCAAAGCCTTACCTGGTACTCCATTCCGGCCTTCCACCTTGCGAGGGTTCACTCTCTTTAAAGACAGCCTAACAGAAGTGCATGAGTTGGAGGTTCTCTCACCTGTAACAATAGTGCTATTAGATGATGAGAAGGTTCAGTGCCTGCATGGACACACGTTTAATACTTTGAGAATATTACTGTAAAGCACTGAAGAACAAAAGCTTAAAAACAAGGCTGATATTAAACTGGAGCAGAACAAGGTGTTCATTGGATTGTCTGCTTTTTATTTAAAAAATCTTTATTCATAATAAATTTGCACTATGTGTAAAATGTCCATGATTTTCTTTCAGTCTATATTGCCATCCCGTCTCTATGTTCAATGTGCCATCAATTATCTGTGTTTTGATCAGCTGGTGTTTTAATGACTACCCTGTGGAGGTCTCTCTCTTCTTTGACAACTAATCCATCACAGCCTGGGGCAAAAAGATGCTTGTGTTTCCAGAAATCAGTTTGAATGATATGCTCCTCCACATGCACCTTTAGTAGTCTTGTGAAGTTGGTTCATGACTTGTTGGTTTCATAGACATAATTTTCCCTTTTCTCATTCAACTTGTTTCCTGGCTGTTCTGAGCTGTGCTTGTACTGCATTCACTGAGGTGCTGTAACATCAAATAGACAGTCAGCCAAATTCCATTCAAAAGTGACATGAAAGTCAGGGTATAACATCGTAGCTCTCAATGGCATGGCATGACATTGTGAATAAAGAGTGAAAAAGCAATGCTTCTGCTGGGGAATGAATAGATAGAAACTTCTTCCGCTCCTAACATTAAACCTCTGGCCTACTGTAAGCCAATATGCTTTTCTATTTACTACTTCCTGGCTACACAGGAAGTGACCTAATACAGATCAGAAACTGCTCACCACAGGAAAAGCTGAATGTGCTTAATCAGATAGAAAACAAATAAATTGCCCAAAGGCCAGAACAGTGCTTTTGGATAAAGTTTCATTGTTTAACTTGCATTCTTTGATGTACACCAAACAAATGTTCTTGTTGCATCTGTAATGTTGTGCCTTGATTTTTCACCTATCAGATTTCAGTGTCTTCTGTAATTAAGGGTTTGATTTGGTGCAGCACAAGTTGACAATCTCATGTATAAGAGTTGACTTGATAACTGAAAAGTTGCCCAAATAAAAATTGTACTTTCAGCTTCATTTACCCATTTGCTTCTGAGAAAAATTGTAAAGACAGTGTTGACTTATGCATCTCAGATAATCTTGATGTGGTCCTTCACAAAACTTAGATCCATACCTGGATTCCAATTGTCATATTATATCATTGTAATTGTGGTAATAGATCTCTGGTTCGTTCTTGTAAAGAAACGTACATCTGGTTCAATCTAATATCAGAGAAATGTATACAGTATACAACCCAAAATTCTTATCTTTGCAGACATCTATAAAACTGAAAAAAACCCAAAAGAAACAATGACAGAAACGTCAGAACCACAAAGAACCCTCCTCTTCCACACACAAGCAACAGCAAAAGCACCACCCCCCTCTACCCCCCCAAACCCAACACAATGCAAGCAGTAGCAAAGCCCCCAAAGAGACCTTGATCTAGAGTCCATCAAAAACTACAGTCCACCCCAACACTTTGGTATCTCAGAAAAGCTCTCGCTCTCACTCGTGATGGGGAGAGAGAGAGATCACTCCTGCGACAGCATTAAGAGGGGCGGACCAGCGGCTCACTGTTTTGATCACTTCCCTGAACCTCCGAGTTAAGGACTGACCACCAAAGAGAGAGAGGATTGCTTGAGTACAGGGGCTTTCTTCCAACAGTACCGCACACCATCTGCTGTCTGGGTGTTTCAGTCTCCCGTGGCACTTCAGTCGGCAAGAAACCTGGTCATGATTAGATTCCTTGCATTGTGACCATTACTGTGGTTGAAGATATCCACAAATCCATGTGCTTTTCTTTTCCTCTCCGATGAAAAACTAATAATACAGGTAGAGTAGCCCTTATCTGAAATTTCAAAGTCCAAAAACCTTTGAAATCTGAACTTATTTATTTATTTATTTATTGGGATACAGCATGGAGTAGGCTCTTCTGGTCTTCGAGCCACGCTGCACAGTGACCCACCAATTTAAATGCTAGCCAAATCACAGGACAATTTACAATGACCAATTAACCTACCAACTCCTATGTCTTTGCACTGTGGGAGGAAACCAGAGGACCCAGAGGAAACCCATATGGTCATTGGGAGAACGTACAAACTCCTTTCAGGCAACAGTGGGAATTGAACCTGGATCACCTGTACTGTAAAATGTGCTAACCACTACGCTACTGCACCACTTTGAATGGTGACGTGACATCCCAAATGAAAAGTTCCACAAGGCGCTAGGAAGTTTTCCCAGTGATAAGCAGATCTGTGTGCACTACAGTTCTGAGAAGTGACCTTACAAATGAACAGAAGTTAATGAAAAACACTGATAAAGCGAATAAGAAGCTCTCGATTGTGTATCATCAGGATTAAAGTGAATCTATGATGTTTAGTGGTATGCTGATCATGAAACAAGCAAAGATCTGTCACGATGAACTGAAATTTGAAGGTAATTGTGAATATTCAGCAGGTTTGCTGCAGAAATTTAAGAAAAGGCACAGCATTAAATTTTTAAAGCATCTACTGATGAAAATCTAACACCAGAACAAGTCTATGATGCTGATTGTTTTTATACTTAAAACAAAAATAATAAAATACAAATGCTATGTACTGTATCCTTTTAATCAAAACACAGATCGTAAGTGGAGACTGAAAGCCTGCCATTGTTTATTGTCATTCAGTAGCTAATTCAAGTATCCTCTCATTGATGCAGTGCTGCTTTTGTTACCCTGCATACATTATATTTTCATTATATTAATGGTATATAATAATTTTTACTCCCAAGTATGTATGTATGATAAGTAACTAAGACAAAGACTCTCTCTACTGCCCATTATGCTGCTGCTGGTGTTTGGGGCAGCAGTGAAGGTCCGATGTGGCTCAGATGTAGAAGTATTCTTCATTGCTGTTTCTCTAACAGTGTAATTTGACTAGTCAGGGTTATGAGCCCTGAGTTGAACCTTCTAATCTGGAGGACCGGTGGAACACTCTTGGTCTGGACTCTACTGTTTGGCATGGGTGAACCTCCCAAGAGCTAAAGCATAAAGCTTTGACTCCAGCCAACAGAACTCTTCGGGTCATTGAGGCACACAAGCTTCCAAACCCAACGACAAGGTTGCAGTCCTCTTGGAGGCTGTAGCACAGTGACTGTGGTGCGTAAATTCAGAGTTGTGAATAATGGCGATTCCAAGCTATCTCATTATGTATTCCAAAATCTTCTGGCCGCAGTTTTTCCAAATAGGGGTACTCAACCTGTACTTGTGTTTTGTGAGGCATCACCAAATTAGAAAACTTAAATGTTGGGTATAGAGTTGATGAATTTACCTGGTTAGAAGAATGAGATCATTATCATTAATAGTTTTGATTTAGTGAACTATTAGTTATTGTATGTATTCATATACATAATTGTAGGTGTGGAAAAAATGATGAATAACTATGTCTTAGACATGATGATGGTAGAGAGCACACATGGAATATTTCTGTCTTTAATATATAGCACCTCAGCATAAAAAATGCTTGCTTTTCACACTGATGCTGGTCTTTGGTGTAAATGAGATAAATTTCCTTCACTGCTGAATTGGAAGAAGTATCATATTTAATTTTGTAACACACAAAATGCTGGAGAAACTGAGCATGTCAGGCAGCATCTATGCAGATAATTCAGGTCAAGCCTCTTCACCAGTCCTGTAACATCAATTTGTTCAGACCATAAGACATAGGAGCAGAATTGGGCCATTCAGCCCATTGAGTTTGCTCTGCCATTTGATCGTGGCTGATTTATTTTTCCACTCAACCCATTCTACTGCCTTCTCCCCGTAAACCTTGATGCCCTGACTAACCAAGGACCTATCAGACTCCGCTTTAAATGTACTCAGTCACTTGGCCTCCCCAGCTGTGTTGGGCAAAGAATTCCAGATTCACCATCCTCTGGAGAAAGAAATTCCTTCTCATCTCCGTTTCGAAGAGGCATACTTGTATTCTGAAGCTGTGCTCTTTGGTCCTGGACTCTCCCACGATTGGAAAAATCAGTTGCATGTCCACACTGTCTAGGCATTTCAACATTTGATGGGTATCAATAAGATCTTCCCTCATTATCGCTCCAGCAAGTCAAGATTCAGAGTAAAACACTCCTTGTTTGTTAACCCTCTCCACTGCCAGTGCACCCTTTCTATGAAAAGGGGCTCAAAACTATTCACAATACTCCCAAGTAAGAAATGACCAATGCCTTATAAGGCCTAAACAAATATTCCTCACCATAGATGGTGTCTGACCTGCTGAATTCCTCCACCTTTTGTGTGTGTTTGCTCTGGTCTTTCAGCATCTGTACAATCTCTTTGAGTTTAAGATCTAGTTTTGTGCAAGTTTGTGTAAAAATGGACAAGCGATTTAAGTTTAGTGTGATCTGTAAGTTTTTTTTGTGCGGGAAAGTTGGTTGATTTTTTTCCTTTGAACAGCTCTGTAGTTTTCTTTGTTTAGTGGCAATCTGGAGAGTACAAATCTCAGTTGTATACTGCATACATACTTTGATAATAAATGAACCTTTAAGTAGCTATAGGAACTGCATACTTTGCATGGCCCAAAAATGAGAAGTTTGAGCTTTTTAAAATGGCTTTAAAGAAACTGATGCCAATTATTCCAATTTGCCTCTGCCTCAATAACCTTGAGCTGACTCATTTCTGGCCCACCTTTGAGCATGGGCGAGAGGCTTATTTTTGTAAGAGTATCAGGTTTAGACTGACAGGAAGACACATTGATTTCACTGAAGGGGATGATTGATAGATGGAGTTCCACATTAATCCACTAATTTGACTTCTACTAATACATGGACAAAGCTATGAATCCTGATTTAAGTTAGAACTAGACTTCATCTTCCTCAGTTCCCAGAGGAGCAATTCATACTTGTTTCCCAAATTAATAGTCCAGACTCTGCTCACTAAATTATTTGTTCTTACTCTTGTGCCCTCTTAATATTGAGGCCAAATGTACTTTAACTGGAGGAGTTATGACAAGATGTTCCATCGAAATCTGGTGGTGTTCCAAAATGTTTCAGCACCCCTCCTCCCCAATAGCTCAGCTGATTTATGCAGCAACTTGCTGAGCTATGATCAATGGCCTGCACTGTTTTAATTCTCTTTCTGTGTACTCTTGGTTGAGAGAGTTGTGGGGCATGAATAACCCAGGGTTGCTGCTCTTTCCAATCCATCAAACTGTGCTCCAAGTGAGATGTCAGAATTCTCAATTGCTATAGCCCAGGCACTTGAATAGCTTGTGGTGTAAATTTTCAGGTGGAGCACTGCTTGGAGGGTTACCTGCTTGATATCTCATTAAAAGGTTGGTTCCCTTAGGCGATCAGTGTATTTTCTATCCTGAACTCTAGACCCCAAGGACATTGGAGAAAAAGACTGCCATTTCTACATGAAATATTCTGTCCCTAGTGTGGTAAAAATCATTATGTTTAAATAGATTGAACATCTAGTCGGACATGTTGTAATATAAATCCAGTTACATATCAGATCAGCGAATCTTTCAACAGGACGACAACATTAGAGCTATTTTCTGCCAATTCCTTGTTTGTTAATCACTGGCATTTCATTTGTATGCTTGCACAACAAATCTACTGTTTATAATTGTACATTCAATTAATCCTGTTCGTCAACAGAAAGAAAAAAAATTCATTCAATCTTTTCATTCCTAACGCATTTAAAATTGTTTGATCTTTTATTATAAATATCTTCAGTTTCAAGTTAAAGTTCATTGCCATTCAACCATACTGATGGATACAGTTAAATGAAACATTGTTCCTTTGGTGCCAAGGTGCAAAACACATTACATGCGGTGCTGTGCAATGGATTTATTTATATTAATTAGTGTGTATGTGTGTATATATATAACTAGGATGCCTGAAGTTCTACTATAACCACCTGCTTCAAGTGTCCGTGTTAGGCCTCAGGGATAGTGAAGTGATGAGGTAGGGAACCTTAATTGTTTGCAGAGATCAACTTAAGGTTGGTGTGCAAAAATCTTAGCTAGGATGCCTACAACTGCACGATACTATATTTGTCAACTGGAACAGAGAGTGAGTTTGTGTATCTGGTGGGAGCAAAGGATGTTGGGAATGGCAAGGGTAGAGCGCCGCGGGAGGGGTGTAGGATAGATGGCAGAGAAAGAGTGCCAGGGGTTGGGGCGGGGGGTAGTGTGGTTATGGCAGGGGTGCAGACACACACAGCCCTGAAACACAGGGAAGGTCATTTGATTTCAAATGGCTGGTTTATTGATCATTACAGAATGTGTCTCTGGTGCTCCCTGCTCCCTCCCCTCTCCATTCCCTTTTCCAAACTGTGATTCCCCTCTCTCTGCCTGCCTTCCCATTCTCAGTCCACAATGCAGACCTATATCAGAATCAGGTTTATCATCACTGAAACTTGTGCACAGTACTGTATAGTCACACACTGCACATATAGTTCTGGTCCCTCATAAACAGTCACAAAATAATATTAGCAAAGGCCCCTGAGTGGCACGGCCTAAAGACTGACAGGTCGAGGTGCATGTTCGTGTGAGGTTACCGTCAGTATTATAATAACATAAGCTATTGTAATAAGCTTGGAGGACTGCAAGTTGCCAATATTTACTGTTTGCTATACTTGATTCTCTATTCATAATCAACCAGTACCTACATTTGGTTTCTCTGTAGTATACTTTGTAGTGAGTTAATAATAAACAGTTTTACTGTACAAAGTCCTTTGTGATTTGTATATCAATGATCCCTTATTAATTTTGTAAATCTGCAGGTTACTAAAGTGGTTAAAACTGTGACAACTCGAACAGTTCGCCAAGTGCCACTTGGTCCAGATGGATTGCCCTTGGAGGGTTCCTCCCCTGCTGGCAGTTGTACAGACTCCATCGACAGAAGATATATGAAAAATGGAGACCGCTACATCACACCACAAGCCAACTCCACTTTAACTAGAGTCTACAACAGTTATCCAGATTCGTATGATAATCATCATGACCTGTATCGCTCATACACAGGCCAGGATGGATTTGCAGATATCTCTGATAACTACGGGAGTTTGTCACGAGGAGTCCATTACCGCCCTCGCTATGCCTACATGCCACGTGACAACTATAGACCAGATGAAACCTACACACTGCCTAGCCGAAATAAGTATCCTGTTGCCCAGCCACAAGTGCAACCAGATGGCACCCTTGACTTGAATCGATCTCAGCCAGAGCGTTTCCAGCCAGAGCCGTATGGACTTGAAGATGACCACAGAAGTCTAGGACCTGATGACGATGGGTATGAGCTGGATGGGGAGCCAGAACCTGATTACTCCACAGCAGGTCGAAGAGCACCCACAAGGGCTAATGGAAGGAGACCAAGGAGGTAAAATTATAATTAAGTTATGGCAATGCTTACTAGTTTCACTGTGCATTCTACAATACACTGCAGGTGCCTGAGTTGTGAAAACTGGTATTTTGTCAGAGGTTTGACCATTCTAATAATGTTTTCCTTTCTTTCCAAATAGTTTGAAATTGTTTCTCAGCAACATTAGTATAAGGTTGTAGCTTATTATTCAATGCCCCCTTGCTGTGCTAATTGCATTTTATCGTAGTAATAATAATAATGTTGGTATAGTGTTGTTCTTTCCTTTCCCCAGGGTTACATGTCTAAAAAATTCTTAATTCCAGTTACCTTAACCTGCTGAATCACCGTCTGTTATGGGGGGAGGAGTGCTACTGTACAGGATGGAAGTAAACTGCAGAGAGTGGTAAAATTGGTCAGCTCCATCATGAGTACTAGCCTCCATAGTATTTATGACATCTTTAAGGAGTGGTGCCTTGGGAAGTCAGTGTCCACCATCAAGGACCCAGGACATGCCCTTTTCTCATTGTTACCATCAGGAAGGATTTACAGAAGCCTGAAGGCACACACTCAACGATTCAATAACAGCTTCTTCCCCTCTGCCATCCAACTTCGAAATGGACTTTGTACCTATGAACACTACCTCATTACAACTTGTTAAGTTTCTGTTTTTGCACTACTTTTTAATTATTTAATATACATTTAATGTATTACTGAAATTCAGTTTTCTTTCTATATTTCTCATGTATTGCACTGTCCTGCGGCCTCAAAGTTAACAAATTTCAAGGCATATACTGGCGATACTAAACCTGATTGTGATTCTGAATCGATTTGGGGATCAGATAAGTTAACAGCCAGTACCTTTTTCCCCAGGGTTGAAATGTCTAATACCATACTTGTATCATGTCACCTTGCAGGGCTAGAGTTTCCAGAGTGCTGGGATACAGCACCAAATATCAAAACAATGATCATTTTGTTCAAGTGGTTTGACTTGCTTTTAAAGTGATATTTATTAATCCCGTTTATTCTGACATTGATACTGCGTAGTTGTAAAATAATCAATGTTGAAGGGTTTGTGGTCATGGCTTCGGCAAGAATGCAGAATTCATCTTGAGCCAAAGTTGACCAAAGCAATGACCAGAATTCATAAAGCACTGTAGCACAGAAGCAGGCCTTTTGGTCCATCTAGTCCATCCCAAACTATTACTCTGCCTCGTCCTATCAATCTGGACATAGGCCTCCATACCCCACCCTCCATGTCCTTATCCAACATGTTGAAATTGAACTGCATCCACCACTTGCACTCAGCTGGGTCCACACTCTCACCATCCTCTAAGTGAAGAAGTTCCCCCTCGTGTTCCTCTTAAATATTTCACCTTTCACCCTTAACTCATTGATCTCTAGTTTGAGACTCAACTTGCCTTAGTGGAAAAAGTCTACTGGCATTTCCTTATCTATACCCCTCATAATTTTGTATACCTTTATCAAATCTTCCCTCATTCTCCTATGCTCCAGGAAATGAAGTCCTAAACTATTGAACCTTTCCTTATAACTTGGGCCCTCAAGTCCCAGCAACATCCTTGTAAATTTTCTTGGTACTCTTTCAATCTTATTGATATCTTATCTTAGGTTGGTAACCCGCATAGTCCTCTAAATTAGGCCTCACCACCATTCTATGCAACGTCAATGTAACATCCCATCTCTTGTACTTGTACATAACAATTCCTGTTACAAGATGCTATGGGAAACCAAGTATTGGATCAAACCTTTAAAATACTCTTTGAGCTGAAGAAAATCTTGGTGGGGTTTGTATATACTCTTTTTCCTGGATCTTTGCTGGATGACACATCTTTTCTGCTCACCTCTAGAATGAAAGGGACCAGAGGTAAAGGTGTATAAATGATGAGGGGTATGGATAAGGTGGAGGTTTATATTCTTTTCCCCAGAGTTCTGAAGTCAAAGTTAGAGGCCACAGAGATTTAAAAGAAACCTGAGAAGTAACATCTTTATACAGAGGGTAGGGTGTACCTGGAATTAGCTGCCAGAGGAAGTGGTCAAGGTGGGTATAATTGCAATATTTGGGGCATTTGGAGAGGAATATGAGTGGAAGGGATTGAAGGGTTATAGCAGTAACCCCTCGTCATTCCCAACTTCCTTTGCTCCTGCCAGATTTACAAACTCACTCTCAGCTCCACGTTAACACATATAGTGCAGTACAATGCGAAAGTCTTAGCCACTCTAGCTATATATATATATGACTAAGACTTTTGCATAGTACTGTACTTGGTTGTTTGATTACTAATTTATTTAGTTCGGCACAACATTGTGGGATGAATGGCCTGTTCCTGTGTAATACTGTTCTTTGTTCTGTGTTAATGATTCAGTCTATTGCTGATACCTAGAAGATGCTGAAATATGCAATCATTTAAAATAATAAAATTTGAATCAAGTAGTTTTTCATTGTATTTTAAAAATGAGCCCTTGGCATGAGCTCAAGATTAATTTCATGGCTGCAAATTCAATTCTCTATTACTCCTTCCCCCAGAAGTTTAACTCCAAATAATCTCCAATTTGCCTGCCACCTAATATTTTATCATAGTGGTTGTTAAAATGTGTCTGAAGGACAATTTAATTTTTTGTTTCCAGAGCTGTAGACTATGCATGTGCTTTCGGGCATCTGACAATATTCATTCTCAAACCATTACCTTAATTGTCTTGCCGACTTGATATACGGTACTCTGCAAAGGTCATAGGTACATGTATATCTCTAGGGTGCCTAAAGACTTTTGCACAGTACTGTATTTCTCAATGTGGAGCAGCAAGCAAGTTTGTAAATCTGGCAGGAGCAAAGGCTGTTGGGACTGGCGAAGGTGGAACGCTGAAGGAGGTACGTGGGACAGGTGGCAGCGAAAAAGTGCCTGGGGTGTGGCGGGTTGGTATGGGTCCAGGCACGCCTAGTCCTGAGACGCCAGGTAAGGTAATTTGATTGTATACAATTGTTTTATTAATCCTTACAGATTGTCTCTGTGGTCCTTCCCACTCCCTCCCCTCTTCCATCCCCTTTTTCCAACTATGATTCCCCTCTGCCTGCTTCCTTTCCATGATAGAGACCCATATCAGGATCAGGTTTATCATCACTCACATGTCATGAAATATTTTTTTTTGCAGCAGCAGTACAGTGCAATACCTAAAATTATTACAGTACTGTGCAAAAGTTTTAGGCTCCCTAGCTATATATGTGCCAAAAACTTTTTGCACAGTACTGTATAGTGAAGTGGCAATTGCAAGATAAAGGAAATGGTAAAGGGGAGCAGAAAGGTGGAAAACTATGTCCTGACAGAAAGTGAGAAAGGGTGTGGTGGTGGGGGGTAGGTAGGGGAAGTAGCGTAGAGAAGTAGAGATAGATGGAAAGGAATTTGGAAGAAAAGGTTATCCTGGGCTTGAGGCATAGAAATGTCCCAGTGGAATGTTAAGAGAGCTGTGGGAGAATAGCATTATGGAAGCAGTTAGAATGACCTCTGCATGAGTAAATTCATTCGATACAGGAATTAGGGCTGCCTTCAGCTGCGTTTTTTGAGATACCTTCACGTTGTGTTTTGTCCTTACTTAGATAACAGAGTACATGGCCTAATTCTGCTCCTGTCTTGCGGTCTTGTATATGATCTCAATTGTGAGAACACAGTACAAAGAGGCCAGGTGTTTCTGGAAACTTAGTAATTAGCATCACTCAAGGCCTGATAACAACTTGCTTCCAAGTTGAAGTGAATCAAGGACCTGAACGCACATTCTGGGCAGGTACTTAAGAGCACTTTTGAGGGAATGGTGCATGAACGGGCAGAATAGATGAAAGAGAAAAGAAATATACCACCAGTTCCACAGTGAAGATGAAAGATTCTGGTTGCAATATCTGAAAAGGAGTAGGGAATGTTTCATCTAATGCTTTTTGAGCATGTGACTAATGTTTTCTGATCCTTCAATTATGGGACGTTGACGTGTCTGAATTTCTTGCTGTATTAAACTTGGGAATACATGAAAGGAACGATCTAAAAATGGGTTCTTTCCTTTCTGCCTGTGCTGTGCCAAATAACTTGCTCAGCCACAGACAGTGTGTAGCATACTGCCAAAGTCATAACTATTTTAATAAGAACCAGCAGATCTGAAAGCAAGCCAAGATTTTGTCGTCTTGCATATTGTAGATTATTTCAGAATAAGTAGTGCAAAAAGAAACTTTGTCATTGCCTATGTCTAGTTTTTTTGTTGCCTGCAAGTAATTCAGGATGTCTAATTTGGATGGATCAAGCACAAAAAGGGATATTGTGATTTGAGGCTTAAAAACAGGAAGGTTTAACTAAAAGCCATTGCACATCACTCTTTATAGGAGCATGGATCTGCAGTCTTAGAACTTTTTAATAAGTGCGGTTATTTTGGTGTGCAACAGCTGGAGTCAAAATCTGCAGATGCTGGAAATCCAAACAACACACACAAAATGCCGGAGAAACTAGGCCCGAAACATCAACTGTACCCTTTACCAAATATGCTACCTGGCCTGCAGAGTTCGTCCAGCATTTTGTGTGTATAGTTATTGTCAAAGTTCCTTGCATTAACAGTTTTCACATTTAAGAGGCTTTTTTTGTTTGGCCAATATAACTTGGAATATCAGCAACTTATTATAGTTTCAAAGGGGTTTAAATCAGGGGTTCTCAACTTTTTTATGCCATGGACCACTACCATTAACCGAGGGCTCTGTGGGCTCCAGGATGGGAATCCCTGGTTTAAAATTTCAAAAAATGAACACAAGAGATTGTGTGCAGTGCTGGACATCTGTGTGTGCTTCTTAAATAAAGTAAGTGGTTTGGGGAAGTCAGTGCCATTGTATTTAGCTTAATCCCAGAAATGGTGATTTGTTTAACAAAATATTTCCACCCCTACTCTAACCCCAATTTCTTTTCCTAAGCAAATGTCTGTTCAGAAGTTTCAAGCAACAATATAACATTCTTCCAGTTTTGGCGCGTGATTTGCTTTAAATTAACCCATCCATGCTATTAAATGGCCAAAAAAAGGGAAATCCACCTATTTGATTTTCTTTTGGCAGTTCTGGACAGCTAAAAAGGGAGAATGTTGTTGAACTGTGCTGTTCTGTCTGCCTGCCAAAGGGCACCATAAGGTATGTGTGACAACAGTTGAGAGGAGGTGCACAATGGTTAATGCCTGTTGACCTTGTCAGTGTGGTCACTACCCAAAAAAGAAAGGAAATGTCAGGCATCATCTGACATCTTTGCTGTAACGTGAATGAAGTCACCAGAGAGACACTGAAGCTAGTAGAACTATTTTATTCAACAAAAACAAGCAAGGAGCATCCTATTGAGACCCTCTTGGAGGAATAGGCCTCCTGACCCAATATTACATGACATTTTTATATGCTAGGGATCAAAGGTAACAGCAGGGCAATTCTTTTGTTATAATGTATCTACAGTGCTTCCTTACATGCAGTTTTCACACACTTCCTTCTTTGCACCCAATTCCAGACACCCAAAATGAATGTTAATCACTATTAACAACAGGAATTCTGCAGATGCTGGAAATTCAAGCAACACACATCAAAGTTGCTGGTGAACGCAGCAGGCCAGGCAGCATCTCTAGGAAGAGGTACAGTCGACGTTTCAGGCCGAGACCCTTCGTCAGCAACTTTGATGTTAATCACTATTGTCTGGTTTGCAATCAACTCTAGTCCATGCTTCCAGGAAAACTAGTGTTGAGGGGTGCATTTTAAATTCTATCTCTAATCCACATTCCTGTCTAAGGATTGGTTGCCGGGGAAATTAATTTTGCTATATACCTTAACTCCAGAATGTGCCCTAACAAGCTCCACTGAGGAACTTTGACCTGCTTGACTGTCTCATGCATTTTGTTTGTTTTGTACATCATCCCAATTGTAATTTGCTTAATTTAACCTGAGAAGGTTAATCTTATAATATTAGTACCCATAATTTTAGATTGATTTAGTTCTATTTTACAAGGCTAGATCTTCTCACTCGGTGCATTGGATGTGGAGTGATGGCCAAGCTAGCCTTTTTTTAAATCAAGCATTTGATGTCCATTTGAACTCCTGTCCCCAAAATAAACACCTTTGACAGGCAATAAAACTATAGGTTAAGAAGCAACTTCCATTCCAAGTTTCAGATTTATTGATCACAGGCACAAAAAAACATATAGTGAAATGTGTCATTTGCGTTAACAACCTACACACCCAAGTACGTGCTGGGTCCAACCTGCTAGTGTTGCTACATATTCCAACTCCAACAAGCTATCAAGACCTCGTCTGTCAAATGTTAGAAAATTGCTAGAGACATTTCACATTGTTCACATTGTTTTCATATGAGGCAAATAACTAAAGGTGAGTAGAGAGGCATTAGGTGGACTCTGTACTTCAGAAGACCTTGACTTTGTGGATAAACTTGCATTACTATCATATACATACCAGCACATGCGAGAGAAAACTTTGCGCCTGTGTGACTTTGGTGGACAGTGTGGATTGAGTCAGCCAGAGAAAGAGTGAGACCGTGACCCTCAGTTTAGTGTCCTCCTCCCATCAAGGCAAATGGTGTTGACTTACCCAGCCCCAGCAGATTCACCTACTTCGGTAGCATCATTCAGCAGGGTGGTGGGACCAAGGATGACATCCAGTACAGACTCAACAAACCAAGAAACATCTTCAGATCAATGAGCAACAAATGGGGATCAACCAATTACAGCATCTGCACCAAGGTGAAGTTGTACCAGAGCTGTGTTCTGTCCACACTCTTGTACGGTCAGAATGCTGGCGTATGACAGAGAATGACCTTGCCAATCTGTCGTCATTCCACACCATGAGCCTCCAGAAGATCCTCCATATTTTCTGGCTAAGAGAGATCTCCAACTACACTCTACTCCTTCAGTGTCATCAAGAGGACATGGTCACAGTCATCATGAGAAAATGTTGGAGATGGATTGGGCGCGTGATGAGAAGAGAGGCCAACTCCATCATCAGGATAGCACTTCATTAGACCCCTGAAGGATGGAGAAAATATGGGAGACTAAAGACAACTTGGCGCCATACTGTAGAGGCAAGAATGAGGACCCTGAACCACACCTGGGCACAACAGAGAAGATGGCCAAGGACAGCAGCATAATGGGCAAAAACTAACCAAGATTGCTTTCAGTAATGAAAAATGTAATTTAACAATTTTTAAGTTAATATGTTAAATATATAAAATAATTTCAAGTGTTTCAAGTAATTAGTAAAATAAAGTTTTGCTTTTTCTCATTTATTTTATAGGGCTATCTTATAGCATGAATTTTATAAGGATGGATTTGCCATTTCTGCAACAGGTCTGACTGACATTGGACAAAGAAAGTGTAATGCTAGAGACTTGTCCATCTGGGAGCATCTGAACACCCAGTTTGTTCCTAAAGAGTTGTAGGCCTTAATCAGCAAAATTTGGCCCACTTAAGACAAACTCCTCTGGTTAAAGGATATCATTCAACATTTCACTTTTCCTCTGCCCACAATGCCAAAATTTTCAGACTGTTGGCTCAGGTTTCTGAAATCAAAACTAAAGTTGAGCTGACTGTCAAATGCAATGAAAAACTTATTTGCAGCAGTATCACAGTAAAATAGCATCATATATGACCATAAGCCATAGTAGCGGAATTGTGGCTCATCAAGTCTGCTCGACAATTTCATCATAGCTGATCCATTTTCCCTTTCAGCCCCAACGTCCTGACTTGTGCTTGTATCCCTTCATGCTCTGACTAATCAAGAATCAATCAACCTCTGCCTTAAATTCACCCAATAATCTGGCCTCCACAGCCATCTGTGGCAACAAAATCGACAGATTCGCCACCTTCTGGCTAAAGAAATTGCTCTTCATCTCCATTCTAAATGGGTGTCCCTCTATTCTGAGGCTGTACCCTCTGGGTCATAGACTCTCCCACATCCACTCCAAACTGCTCATGGTGTCCTTGCAGTCTTATTAAGCGTCAACATCTCCTGGTTTTTACACAAATTTTTTTATGGTATTAAGCACCAACACTTGATGAGGTACAAGGCCTCTGCCTTTTACCCCATCTATCTAACCTGACTCCTTATCATTTCCCACTCAACATTCCCACTTCCCCACCTTCTTTGTAATAATTTTAAGTTCCTACCTTTCTTTGGGTTTCACTCAATAATGAGCAATTTTAAGTTAGTGTATCTGAGAGATGCTCTATCAAGCGTGTATAATGTCCGCTACATAAATAGTCCCGGTGTTTATTTGTTGACCATTCATCAACGGAACTAGGTTAGGAAAATTAATAGATGGTTGCACTTTCTGCACAAACAACAACATAATTACATTGACCCCAATCCAATGACTTGGTACATGAATTCTACTGTTCCCTCTGAGCCAATACTCACTCAAACCTCTTCTTAAATTTGTAACACCAATATAGGGGATCTCCCAATGGCTGGATGGTCTATTCTTGCTTCTCTGAGCCCCTGGCATGAGGTTCTTCCTTGAGATGGTCAGTCTCCAGAGCTGCATTTGAAACTCATTGTTTTAAACACTTATCATTTCAAGTGATGAGCTTCATTCTTGTTGGCTTGAGGTCATCTCTCTCTCTGCCTGTTATGCTGCTGGTGATTAGGGCAACAAGAAAGGTCCTCCATTTCTGTCTGTCCTTGGCCATCTTCTCTATTGTGCCCCAGGTGTGTTTCAGGGTCCTCATTTCTGCCTCTACATTACGGCTCCAAGTTGTCTTTGGTCTCCCGCGTTTCTTCCACCCTTCATGAGTCCACTGAAGTGCTATCTTGATGATAGGGTTGGCTTCTCTTATCAGGTGCTCGATCTATCTCCAAAGTTTCCTCATGATGATTGTGGCTAGAGATATTTCTTGGCCTGAAAGTATGGAGGATCTTCTGGAGGTCCATGCTGTGGAGTGATGACAGCTTGGCATGGTCATTCTGTCATGTGCTGGAATTCTGATCTGTACGAGATTGTGGGCAGAACACAGCTCTGGTATAGCTTCACCTTGGTGTGGAGACTGTATTTGGTTGAGGTCATCTGACTGACTTATTGTCTCTGGTCCAAGGGCTACGCAACTTCATGCCTTCGGTTATTCTCTTTGATTCTGGTTCAAACCAGTCTAATCAGGTCACCCAGATACTAGACCAAGATAATGTGATTACTTCTCCAAACTTACCATTGTACTGGATACACGGCTTATCTGAGAATTATTTTGGGTTTAGCAGAAACTCCTTGTGTCCACATTCAATTGCTCTGATTAGATTATCCTTGAGTAAGAATCAGTTCTCAAACAGTTCACAAGATGGATGCTACGGAGCAGCTTCACAAAATGGCAGCCTCCATTCCTTCAAGCACAAGGCAAGAACAAAGGCAATTGGTTTGTCTACTTTCACTGCCCTTGGCCTATTCGAGTTCAATGTTTTCTTCCATATTTTAATTCCTTCATGACCAACATGTTGACCATTGTTAAAACACAAATGTGAAAAACACATTTTGATTAAAACAAAATGGTATTCATTCCCATGCTGTGAATATTACATCATTGGAACAAGAGAGAAATATAACAGTATTGGATTTTAGCTTTTTGTTTAGTAATACAGCATGGAGTTGGCCCTTTCAGCCCTTTGAGCTACGTCACTCCAGCAACTCCACGATCCAGATTAACCCTAACCTAATCACAGGATAATTTACAATGTCCAGTTAACCTATCTGGACTGTGGGAGAAAACAGGAGCATTGTGGGAAGCCCCATGCATTCCGAGGGGAGAGCATATAGAGACTTCCTCCAGAATGACACAGGAATTCTGTATGAGGGATAGGGGTGCAAGAAATCTGTTTGAAGAAACATATTTTAGGTATATTATTGGAGCTGAATTTGACAGCTTAGTCATAGAATGGCCCTAGATTCACTTCTAGTACGGTTAAGACAGCTGAACGCCTCTGTTCTTGCTCTTGGGAGTATTTTTTATATAACCTTGACGATAGTCATGGCCAAATAGATACAAGTATGTAAATTTTGGCAATTGAATATCTTTGTTTAGTTTGCAGTGTGGGTGAAGTGGGAAGGGGATTTGTGCCTTAAGTTCAATTGAAGAACTGTATCTGCCCTTGGAAACATAAACAGTTACTTTGCAAGTTGCTGTCTTTGTTTATCAGGAGTCTTAGTTTCAATTGCTTGAATTTAATAACGGTTCAAATGGCAAGGGAAGATCGATATAAACATTGTATTTTTACATTTATGGTTCAATTAAGCAGGAAATGTAAAAGAAAATTTATTCACCTAAGCTCTTGAATGATTTTTTAAATGTACTTCTGTATTTTATTATTGGACCAAATTTATAAATTTATGTACATCAGGTTCTGGGAGAAAAAGTGGCTCGATTCTCATTCTGTTGGTAGTTTGAAATGTTCCTAAACTATAGCCACAAGTGAAGCCAAGTTCAATTTGATTATTTTGACTTCAGTTCCTTGCACCAAAATCTACACCTGTCTCTTTTGGCGGCAGCTGTGCTCTGCCTAATTGCGAAATCAATGCTGCATTGTTGGTGATTTTCTGCATTGGACGTGTCCTGAGTCACTAGTAGGAACTCAATCTTTTGAGCATGGCCTTCAGCAAAGATGAGACATTGAATTGAGCTGAGACTCTGTGGGCAGAAACAGTGCTTTCTGGACTAATTCCGATATTCACCAGCTGAGGCTTAACTATTTCATTTCACTGATTCTAAATATTGCTGGTTTAAATCATCACCTCTAGCGTCCGTTTGTAAAGAATTGAGAACCTCATGAAGAGGGTGGCATGGTAGCATAGTGGTTAGCACAACGCTTCACAGTACTGGTGTTCTGGGTTCAATTCCCGCAGCTGCTTGTAAGCTGTTCTCCCGGTGACTGCATGGGGTTTCCTCTGGGAGCTCCGGTTTCCTTCCACAGACCAATGATGTAGCGGTTGGTTAGGTAATTGGTTGTTGTAAACTGTCCCGTGACTGGGCTAGCATTAGACTGGGAGATTACTAGGCAGCATGTCTTGAAGGGCCTATTCCATGCTGTATCTCAATAAAATAAAAGTCTGTAGAGTAGTGAATTAAAATCTTGCCTCTTCGGGTTCAATTAAAGGACTGCACTTGACTGTAGTACAGATTAAAGGTTTTGTAAATTGCATGAGCTCAAAATTTATTCTGAGCTAGAGTTAAGATTGTTCACCGAGAAAGGGTGGAGGGAGTTGGACAAAACCTTGTACTTTGTGATAGCATTGTCACAAGAGAATCAAATCAGGTTTAATATCACTGGCATGTGTTGTGAAATTTGGTGTGTGTGTATGTGTATATATGTACACAGGCCACAGTCCTGGAATAAATGTGAAACCTGCATGTGTATGTCAGGAAGATGACCCTAAGGACAACCTGCTTGGAGAGTATCTCAGACAGCAGGCAAGGACATGGAAATGGAAGCGGGTGAAGCAGAGCTGGAGGACCAGAGGCCATGGCAGGACAAGCCACTGCACGGGATGTACCATCGCCAGATATCAGAGGAGGCTGACATAAGAAAATCCTACCAATAGCTGGAAATGACAGGGCTGAGGCACAACACAGAGGCTCTGCTCATGGCTGCACAAGAACAGGCACTGAGCAGAACAGCAGTAGAAGCAGGGTCTATCACACCAGACGAGACTATGCAAGGAACCAGCTGAAACCATCCAGCACATAGTAGCAGGGTGAAAGGTGCAGGCAGGGACAGCATACACTGAACGACACAACCAAGTTGCAGGAATTTTTACAGGAACATCTGTGCTGAGTATGGATTGGACACTCCCAAATCCAGACAGGAAACACTGGAGGATGTAGTGCAGAATGGCAGAGCTAAAATCCTGTGGCACTTCCAAATGCAGACTGATAGGCAGGTACTGGCCAACCAAGCAGATATAGGAATACTGGACAAGGAATAGAAGAAAGCGATAGTAATAGATGTGGCAATCCCGAAAGACAGTAACATCAGGAAGAAAGAATATGAGAAGCTGGAGAAGTACCGGGGCTTGAAAGAGCAGATAGAAAGGATGTGGAAGGTTAAAGCTAGAGTAATCTAGTGGTGATGGGAGCACTTGGAGCTGTGACTCCAACTGGGAGAGTGTCTCCAACAAATCCTGGAACAACATTCGAGATCATGGCCCAGAAGAGTGCACCACTAGGACATTGTGCCAAACCCTCAAGCTCCCAGGCCTCTGGTAGAGGACCTGAGATTGAGGGAAAAATAGACATGCAAGCTACCCATAAGGGGTGAGAAAAAAAGTAAGTGTGTATGTGTACACAAGTGTGAGAGTGTGTGTGCGCACACGTGTGAGAGTGAGTGCACAAGTGTGTGTTCATGCTTAAACGGGTGTGCATTTGTGCTTGTATTTATTTGTATGTGTGTGTGTTAAATTTTTAAAAAATAGGTAGCGTTCACGGGTTCAACGTCCATTCAGAAATTTGATTGCAGATGGAAAGGAGCTGTTCCTGAATCACTGAGTGTGTGTCGTCAGGCTTCTGTACTTCCTTCCTGATGGTAGCAGTGAGAAGAGGGCGTGTCCTGGGTGAGGGAGTCCTTAATGAAGGACGCCTCCTTTTTGAGGCATTGCTCCTTGAACATGTCCTCGATGCTAGAGCTGACTGAGTTTACAACTCTGTGACTTACTTCGATCCTGTACAGTAAACCCCTTCACCTGATACCAGATGGTGAATACTCTCTACTCTACATCAGTAGAAATTTGCAAGTATATTTGGTGATGTACAAAATCTCCTCAAATACCTAAATGAAATATAGCTACTGTCGTACCTTCTTTGTAGTTGCATGGATATGTTGGGTCCAGGTTAGTTCCTCAGAAATAGTGACAGCCAGGAACTTGAAATTGTTCACTCTCTCCACTTCTGATCCCAATTCTGATTCTGAAGGATAAGCACAAGTTGTGTCCTCATCCTTCAAACAGTTCATCTCTCACTGTTATGGAGTATTGAAAACAATTTTAAGGAAACAAAATGCATATTTCATCAAACCTGGTAACAGATAAGGAGGAGTCTGAAAATTGTTATTTTGTACATAGCATTTGAGTCAAGACAGTAAACATTCTATAAATCACAACGTGCCTGCATGCATCAAAAGGTTCTCACAACACCAAGTGTGTATGGCGTGTCAAGGTCAATAAACCATTTTGTTGATAATACTGGCTGGTCTGCTCTAATCTATTTTGTCACTTAAGTGTTGATCCTGTTTCCAGCTTTCCCCAATTTTATTCATCTCCCTCTGTCTTTCTGTCTTATCTATCTCTGTTCGTCTATATCTGTCAATGTATCTGTCTCTGTTTATCTATCGATATAGCTGTCTATTTCTACGTCTATCTATGTCTATCAATCTCTATTTCTCTATCTATCAATAGATATACGCAGAGAGGAGGAGACCCTTTCAGCCCTTCAAGCCACGCCACTCAGCAAACCCCCAACTTAACACTAGCCTAATCACGGGACAATTTACAATGACCAATTAACCTACCAACTGGTACTTTGCACTGCGGGAGGAAACCGGAGCACCCGAAGGAAACCCTCGTGGTCATGGGGAGAGCACACAAACTTCTTACAGGCAGCGGCTGGAATTGATCGCCTGTACTGTAAAGTGTTGTGCTAACTGCTGCTCTACCGTGTTACCTGATCCAGCATGGTAACGGGTGCTTCTGACCCAATGATCCCTCAACACCCAATTGTACCCATGTGGCCTATTAACTAAAGATCCATGCATCTTTGGAATGTGGGAGGAAAGCAGAGCACCGAGAGGGATACCCACATGGTCACAGGAAGAACTTACAACCTCCTTACAGACAGTGGTAGAATTGAACCCAGGTCGCCGACTTCTACGCTACTATGCTACCCTAAATTCTCTACCAATTCCATATTTTGTTTTGTGAACTAAGTGCTTCGTCTGTTAGTAATTGCAAATAGTAGACTGCTTTTCTCTGGTTCTCTTTCAGAGGCTATGAAGACCCAATTGAAGCAGAAATCATTGAAGATCGGATGCCATACTTGACAGGAGTGTACAATGCACCACTCGCTCAGCCTGAAAGGGGCAGCATGGCCAGCCTCGACCGGCTTGGGAGGCGCTCACCCTCAATAGACAGCATCCGGAAAGATCCCCGGTGGCGTGATCCTGATCTTCCGGAGGTTATTGCAATGCTCAGCCATCACCTCGACCCCGTTAAATCAAACGCCGCAGCCTATCTGCAGCATCTGTGCTATGAAAATGACAAAATAAAGAAGGAAGTAAGACAGCTGAAAGGCATTCCAATTCTGGTGGGACTTCTGGACCATCCAAAGCCAGATGTCCATCGTCGGGCCTGCGGTGCTCTGAGAAATATCTCTTATGGCAAGGATCATGACAGCAAAGTGGCAATCAAGAACTGTGATGGAATTCCTGCACTGGTTCGTTTGCTACGGAAGACCAACGACATGGAAGTCAGAGAACTAATTACAGGTGAGTAGAGCAATCATTCACCCTGGAAAATTGAGATTAATTCCTGCATTCGAAAAGTTGAACTTCCATAGCACCAGCTGTGTCTAAAGATTTGGTCTTGTATGCAACATTCCCTCTTTTCTTTACAGCTGCACTGACCAACCATTGCTCAGGAAATTTTTGCATAGCCTCTAAACAGTAGGGCACTTTAAATGTTTTTTTTTGTAGCTTGCATACTATGAATATTTAGAATGAAAATTTATTTATTAATTGAAGGGTATAGTGATATACAATACAACAAAGGAAATCTTTCATGTTTTGTAAACTTTTTCTTATCTGTATTACAAATCCATTGCCGATAAATACTGTGAAGATTTATCAAGGTAATTCATAATTTTAATAATATACACTCATGCAAACAATTTTATAGAAATGAATTTTACCTTGTACTAACAATTCTTTAACTTAAAAAATTCTGAATAGAACACAAACCACACCTCACAACACATGTCAACAATGTCAGGTAGTCAAAGCGACTGACAGGCACAATGGCAAAAGTAGAATGTTTTGACTAGGTGGTGTTGGAGTTTAGCAGGCTGACGGCTTATTAACAATGAGCTACTGACTTTCATTCTGTAACTTGAAACACTGACAATGTACATACATTGAAACTCTAAAATGTTTCAAAGTAAAGGTTATAGTATGTTTATTATTTAGAAAATGTATGGACTATATTTGTTAACACAGTTATAGAGTATTTCACAATTATATTAACAGATTTCAAAATTATATTAACATTATAGAAAAGGAAATTCCATCTGCACAGGAGCATTTCAGTTGCTGTGCAGCCTAGGAGGAATAGTGCTTGTACGTCATTCTCAAATGTTCCCAACTGGTAGTTTTCTGTAAATTGTTTTCATTGCCAACCATACACTTTAGCAGTCCCCATCTGTTGGAGAATTTTCAGACAGCCTGTTCAAAGTTGGAAATGATACAGTTTATTGTTAAAGCTCAAGTGTTTACATGCTGTGTGTGGCTCTTTGCCAACTGGCAGACATGAAAAGCCAAGTCTTTACAAGGCCATGACCTGCAGTCACTTTTTCTTGACCACATAGGGAGAGATTACTGGTGATGGTTGATTATATTGAAGGAGAGAAGGAGAATGAGGAAAGCTGTTGAAATGTTTCTTTTCAGTCTTTGGTTGAAGGAACAGGTTTTTCTCTCATCAATGTTACATTTCTATGTCTTATATTTCAAAATTTCAAAGATTTCCGCAAAGGAACTCAGCAGTTCAGATAGTATCTATGGAGAGGTATGAAGAGCCAACATTTGTGGAGTATTGTGAGCAGTTTTAGGACTCTTATCAAAGAAAGGATATGCTGACATTCGAGAAGGTTCAAAGGAATTCACAAAAATGATTTGGTGATTGAAAGGCTTGTCATATGAGAGTGTTTGATAGCTCTGGGACTCTACTCAGTGGAATTCAGAAGAATGAGGAGGTGACCTGGTTGAAAGGCCTTGAAAGAGTGGATGTTGAGGGGATAATTCTTATGGTGGGGGAGTCTAAGACCAGAGGGGGTAGCCTCCGAATTGAGGGGTGTCCTTTTACAATGGAGATGAGGAAGAATTTCTTTAGCCAGAGAGTGGTGAATCTGTAGAATTCGTTGCCACAGGAGGCTGTGGAGGCCAAGTCATTGAGTATATTTAAGGCAGAGGTTGATAGATTCTTGATTAGATAGGCATGAAGGCAGGAAATTGGGAATGAGGGGGAAAGTGGATCAGTCACAATGAAATGGCAGAGCAGTCTTGATGAGCCCAATTTTGCTCCTAGATCTTATGGTCTTATTTTGGGCAGAGGCACTTCATCAGAATTCTGACTCCACCTTACTTTCCACAGCAGTACCAATGTCAGATGCTTCATGTATACCGACAGCAGCACAGGTAGATTTCATAGAACATAGAAATCTGCAGCACATTACAGGCCCTTTGGCCCACAATGGTATGCCGACCATGTAACCTACTCTAGAAGCTGCCTAGAATTTCCCTACTGCATAGCCCTCTATTTGTCTAAGCTCCTTGTAGAGTTTCCCTACTGCATAGCCCTCTATTTGTCTAAGCTCCTTGTAAGCTCCATGTACCTATCTAAGAGTCTCTTAAAAGACCCTATTGTATCCCCCTCTACCACCTTCGCTAACAGTGCATTCCAAGCACCCACCACTCTCTGTGTGGGAAAAACTTACTTCTGATATCCCCTTTGTACCTACTTCCAAGAGCCTTAAAACTGTGCCCCCTCATTTTAGGCATTTTAGCTTTGGGAAAAAACCTCTGGCTATCCACATGATCAATGCATCTCATCATCTTATACACCTCTCATCCTCCGTTGCTCCAAGGAGAAAAGGCCAAGTTCACTCAACCTATTCACATAAGCCATGCTCTCCAATTGAGGCAATATCCTTGTAAATCTCCTCTCACTCTCTATAGTATCCACATCCTTCCTGTAGTGAGGTGACCAGAACTAAGCACAGTAGTCCAAGTGGGGTCTAACTAAGGTCTTGTATAGCTGTAACATTACCTCAAGGCTCTTGAACTCAATCCCATTGTTAATGAAGGCCAACACACCATATGCCTACTTCAGAACACTGTCAACTTGCGTAGAAGCTTTGAGTGTCCTATGAACATGGACCCCAAGATCTCGCTGGTCCTCCAAACTGCCAAGAGTTTTACCATTAATACTATATTCTGTCCTCAAATTTGGCCTACCAAAATGAACCACTTCACAGTTATCTGCATTGAACTCATCTGCCACTTTCAGCTCAATTTTGCATCCTATAGATGCCGCACTGTAACCTCTGGCAGCCCTCCAGACTATCCACAACACCCCCAACCTCTGTGTCATCAGCAAACTTACTAACCTACCCTTCTACTTCCTCATCTAGGTCACTTATAAAAATCACCAAGAGCAGGGGTCCCAGAACAGATCCCTGCGCACACCACTCGTCACCGTCAACCATTCAGAATACGAACCATCCACAACCATCCTTTGCCTTCTGTGGTCAAGCCAATCCTGGATCCACAAAGCAAGGTCTCCTTGGATCCCATGCCTCATTACTTTCTGAATGAGCCTCGCAAGGGGAACCTTATCAAATGCCTTACTAAAATCCATATACACAACATCCACTGCTCTATCCACTACACATCATCAATGTGTTTTGTTGCATCCTCAAAGAATTCATTGGGGTTCGCAAGGCATGACCTACCCTTGACTATCCCTAATCAGATTATGCCTCTCCAAATGCTTGTAAATCCTGCCTCTCAGGATCTTCTCCAACAACTTGCCCACCACTGAAGTAAGACTCACTGGTCTGTAATTTTCTGGGTTATCTCTACTTCCTTTCTTGAAAGGGGAACAACGTTTGCAACCTCCCAATCCTCTGGTACGTCTCCCGTCCCTATTGATGGTACAAAGATCATCGACAGAGGCTCAGCTGTCTCCTTCCTTGCTTCTCACAGTATTTCGTCCAGTCCTGGCAATTTATCTAACTTAATACTTTCCAAAAGCTCCAGCACATCCTCTCTCTTAATGTCTATACACTCAAGTGTTTCAGTCCGCTGTAAGTCATCCCCACAATTGCCAAGGTCCTTTTCACTGGTGAATACTGGAGCAAAGTATTTATTAAGTACCTCTGCTCCCTCCTCCAGCTCCATGCACGTGTTTCCACTATTACTCCTGATTGGTCCTATTCTCACATGGCTCATCCTCTTGCTCTTCACACACAAGTAGAATGCCTTGGGGATTTCCTTCCCCCTGTCCACCAAGGCCTTGTCATGGCCCCTTCTAGTCTCCTAATTTCATTCTTGAGGTCCTTCCTGGCACTGTTGTAATTTTCTAGAGCTCCAACAGTACCTAGTTTCTTGAACCTTTCATAAGCTTTTCTTTTCTTAACTAGATGTTTTTACATCCTTTGTACACCATGGTTCTTTTATCCTACCATCCTTTCCTTGCCTCAATGGAACATACCTCTGTAGAGTGCCATGCTGCTGTGCATTTTTCGGAGAACGTCTGCTCTCAATTTATGTTCCCAAGTTCCTGCCTAATAGCATCATATTTCCCCTACCCCAATTGAATGTTTTCCCAAATTGTCTGCTGTCCATTTCATTGTTTGTTGTTGAGTTGCTTTACTGAGACTGACAACATGTCCTATAGGATTTGGATAGTCTAGTTAGGGCATATTTCTGAAGTTTAATGCATTTGGAATGTCTCCAAAGATGTGATGCCTATTGCAAAGCTGTATCCATAGCACTCTACCACCACTCTGCTCCGTCTAGCGGAATTAGTCCTTACTCTTAATAATTTCTCCTTTTGCTCCTCCCATTTCCTCCAAACTAAAGGTGTAGCTATGGGCACCCGTATGGGTCCTAGCTATGCCTGCCTTTTTGTTGGGTTTGTGGAACAATCTATGTTCCGTGCCTATTCTGGTATCTGTCCCCCACTTTTCCTTCGCTATATTGACGACTGCATTGGCGCTGCTTCCTGCACGCATGCAGAACTCGTTGACTTTATTAACTTTGCCTCCAACTTTCACCCTGCCCTCAAGTTTACCTGGTCTATTTCCGACACCTCCCTCCCCTTTCTAGATCTTTCTGTCTCTGTCTCTGGAGACAGCTTATCCACTGATATCTACTATAAGCCTACTGACTCTCACAGCTATCTGGACTATTCCTCTTCTCACCCTGTCTCTTGCAAAAACGCCATCCCCTTCTCGCAATTCCTCCGTCTCCGCCGCATCTGCTCTCAGGATGAGGCTTTTCATTCTAGGACGAGGGAGATGTCTTCATTTTTTAAAGAAAGGGGCTTCCCTTCCTCCACTATCAACTCTGCTCTTAAACGCATCTCCTCCATTTCACGTACACCTGCTCTCACTCCATCCTCCCACCACCCCACTAGGAATAGGGTTCCGCTGGTCCTCACCTACCACCCCACCAGCCTCCGGGTCCAACATATTATTCTCCGTAACTTCCGCCACCTCCAACGGGATCCCACCACTAAGCACATCTTTCCCTCCCCCCCTCTCTCTGCATTCCGCAGGGATCGCTCCCTACACAACTCCCTTGTCCATTCGTCCCCCCCATCCCTCCCCACTGATCTCCCTCCTGGCACTTATCCGTGTAAGCGGAACAAGTGCTACACATGCCCTTACACTTCCTCCCTTACCACCATTCAGGGCCCCAAACAGTCCTTCCAGGTGAGGCATCACTTCACCTGTGAGTCGACTGGGGTGATATACTGCGTCCAGTGCTCCCGATGTGGCCTTTTATATATTGGTGAGACCCGACGCAGACTGGGAGACCGCTTTGCTGAACATCTACGCTCTGTCCGCCAGAGAAAGCAGGATCTCCCAGTGGCCACACATTTTAATTCCACATCCCATTCCCATTCTGACATGTCTATCCACGGCCTCCTCTACTGTAAAGATGAAGCCACACTCAGGTTGGAGGAACAACACCTTATATTCCGTCTGGGAGCCTCCAACCTAATGGCATGAACATTGACTTCTCTAACTTCCGCTAGGCCCCACCTCCCCCTCGTACCCCAGCTGTTACTCCTTTTTATGCACACATTCTTTCTCTCACTCTCCTTTTTCTCCCTCTGTCCCTCTGAATATACCTCTTGCCCATCCTCTGGGTCACCCCCCCCCGCCCGTCTTTCTTCCCGGACCTCCTGTCCCATGATCCTCTCGTATCCCCTTTTGCCTATCACCTGTCCAGCTCTCGGCTCTATCCCTCCCCCTCCTGTCTTCTCCTATCATTTTGCATCTCCCCCTCCCCCTCCAGCTTTCAAATCCCTTACTCACTCTTCCTTCAGTTAGTCCTGACGAAGGGTCTCGGCCTGAAACGTCGACTGCGCCTCTTCCTATAGATGCTGCTTGGCCTGCTGCGTTCACCAGCAACTTTGATGTATGTTCCATAGCATGAAATGCTTTTCAATTAATGTGGGCATCCTCAGATGATTAGAAGGCTACCTTGAAATGGCTCACTTAACAGTACATTTGAAAATACAGTTGATATTCTATAGAAATTCTATAGACAACAGGTTTTTCAACATTTGGGAAGTAAACAAAGGTATTAAAATTCTAAAGAGCAGTATCATAGGCTACAAGTGACTGCTTCTGTGGCCATGAATCCATGCTGTTACAGTTCTGTCCTCAAATGTACACTGTTAGATGAAAAGTTTCATTTTGTATTTGAAATGATCAGATTTGCAAAGGACAAAATTTGTCCTCTGGAAGATCAGGTGGTAGTCTATACATGGAGCCAGAACAGATGAAGGAGATATTAAATGGAATTTTCGCACTTGTATTTACTTGAGAGATGACCACCGAGTCGAGAGAAGTGAGGCAAAGCAGCAGTGAGGTCTAGGAGTAGGTGTCTTGAGGTAAATCAGGGTGGACAAATCCTCAGGGCCTGACAAGGTGTTCCTTCAGACCTGTGGGAGGCAACTTATGGCATCCTAGGGTCTGTTTCTGTGCTGTAGCTTTCTTTGACTAAGTATCCTCTTAACTGTTTTAACTCCCCTATTTTATGGTTGCTAGATATTCATAACTGAGCAAATGTCAATCAAATTGACATGAGACAGTGTGCATTGATGTTCTTCTAGCATGGTAATTCACTCAATGTGGAGCAAGTTCCTACCTGCTGGAATGAAATTGCTGCGTTTGCACTCAGTAAAATAAGAGTACTGCTCTTTCAAAAGAGCTAGAGTTTTCTTGAATCCTGATTAAGGGGGTTTTGGTCTGAAACATCGACTATTCACTCTTTTTCATAGATGCTGCTTGGCCTACTGAGTTCCTCCAGCATTTTGTGTGTATTACTTTGATTTCCAGCATCTGTAGATTTTCTCTTGTTTTAGTGTACTCTTGAGACAACTTGGGTATAGCTTGTAATTCTACAGTGGAGTATTTGTTTTTCTTTATTTGTGAACTACCTCACTAGTATTAAAACAGTTGTGGTGCTTCTAAGAAGGGTTGTGCACTTCAGTACAATCATGGACTGAGATTTATTTTTACCTCTGCATATGGCTTCCCCTCATGAATTTGCCTCTTTTATAATACCCAGCAGCAATAAAATGGGTGAATCAAACAAGACGGCCATTTTGCATGCTGGTTTCCTCATCTTGTGTGCTTAATTAGGGACCCAGTATGCAAAATTGTTGTTTATATTTGCCAATGTACTAATTATACTGTGTGATTGATGTGGACTACATGGGTATCTGAATGGACAATGGAGGAATAAAAAACTTGCAGACTGCCCACAGCATATTCTTGGGTTCGTTGGTTGTATTTCAAGTTGAAGTTTAAAGATCAATGTAAATTTATTATCAAAGTGTATATACGTGTCACCATGTACAATCCTGAGATTCTTTCTCCTATGGGCAAACTCAATAAATCATAAAAAGAATCAATGAAAGACCACCCGACTTGGACGTTCAACCAGAGTGCAGAAGATAATAAACTGTGCAAATACAAAAGCAAAGAAATAATAATAAATAAACAATAAATTTTGAGATCATGAGATGAAGAGTCCTGGAAAGTGAGTCCATAGGTTGTGGGAACATTTCAGTGATGGGGCGAGTGAAGTTTTCCCCTCTGGTCCAAGAGCCTGATGGTTGAGGGGTAATAACTGTTCCTGAACCTGGTGGTGTGAGTCCTGAGGCTCTTGTACCTCCTTCCTGATGGCAGCAGTGAGAAGAGAGCATGACCTGGTGGTGGGGGTCCCTGATGATGGATGTTGCTTTCCTGTGACAGCATTACATGTAGATGTGCTGAATGTGGGGAGGGCTTTATCGATGATAGACTGGGATCCATTAATTTTTGTCGTATTTTCCTTTCAAGGGCATTGCTGTTTCCATACCAGGCAGATGCATGGTTCATTTGTTATTCAACAATACACATGTATACGGTTAAGCAAACCAGTGTTCCTTCAGGGCCAAGGTGCAAGATACAGTACCTACAGTCTCAAAAATATTAGCACAAGGTTCTTGAGTGGAATAGCCAGGAATTGATGGCATATGGGGTGTTGTCCTGGAGCCATGTTTTCTGCATGAACAAGTATGCAGCAGTTCCTCAT
Source organism: Mobula hypostoma (assembly GCF_963921235.1). NCBI lineage: Eukaryota > Metazoa > Chordata > Chondrichthyes > Myliobatiformes > Myliobatidae > Mobula > Mobula hypostoma. The sequence goes on from NC_086117.1 coordinate 59,987,448, forward strand.
CTCAGACAAAGACAAATCAGTTTGTCTTGCACTGGGTCAGCTGGAGCAGTCCAGCCTTTCTTCCCAGGAGTGAACATGGGAGAGCAGCACCCATGCAAGGGACCAGTCCCAACCCAGCACAGATGATATTTACAGCACCCCCACCGCACTGCTCTTCCCTTCCACAGCACCTCCAGCGCCTTCTCTGTGGGTGGCTGTAACAGGGAATGCACTGGCCTGAGGACCTGGTCTGTGCAACAACCAAGGCCACGCAGCTCCCCTGCCGTCGGATTTGAGAATGAATCAATGAACCGCACCTGTGGTATTTTATATTACCAATGTCTATCTGGGTCTTGCAATCACAAGAAATAAGTTTAGAACACACCATTAGCAACATTTGTTGGATCTGGAGAGGCTGTTGCAAACAGGCGTGCCACCATTTTAAGTTCCTGATTGTCAGTATCTCTGAGGATCTAACCTGGACCCAACATAAGCAGCTACAAAGATTGGCTATATTTCATTAGTAGTTTGAGGAGATTTGGTATGTCACCAAAGGCACTCGCAAATTTTTAGAGATGCGGCGTATGTCATCAAAGTCCTCCATCACCCACATCATGCCTTGTTCTCACTGCTACCATCAGGAAGGAGGCACAGAAACCTGAAAACACGCACAGACTCAACATTCAAGAACAGCTTCTTCTTCTTCTATGCTGTCAGATTTCTGAATGGACATTGAACCCATGAACACTACCTCACTACTTCCTTATTTTTATTTTTGCACTACTTATTGAATTTAACTATTTAATGAATATATATATATATATGTGTGTGTGTATTTGTGTGTATGTAGTATGCTTTCTACTGCTGCCGCAAAGAGAATACATTTCATGATATGTGCTGGTGATATTAAACCTGATACTCATTCTGAAAGTAAAATACATTTCACTGTATGTTTTGATGTATATGTGATTAAATAAGTAAATCTGAATCTGAATGTTGTAAAGTCTCTAAAACTCAATAGTTTAGCAAAACTGCTTAGGTTTTTTCTATTATCCTTACCAAGCTGATCCGCTTTATTACAGGGAGGTTGATGAATGACTTAAAAGTAATTTCAAACAGATCATTGACATAATGGAAATCAGTACCTGTGCAGTTGAGATTTTAGGAGCTGATGGAAAACTCTGTTGTTTATTTCGGTTTCAAGTAGAATTGTATTTCATACTCTCTTACAGAACTTACCCATTGTTGACCATTTTGGTTAACCTCGTGTCAGGCCAGCAGAATCTCCACGAACTCACCACCTGAGTTTGCCATTGCTGGTGGTTCAGAGAGGATCGGCCAGTGTTCAGTTGCTCAAAGGCAAATTCTGTATCTGTAGAGTTACAGCAGGAGTACATCTGTCACTGCTTCTCGCACCCCCCTCTCCTGCCACCCCCTCTCCCCCCAACAAGGGAGATCGCTCGAGTAGAGGCCAGCGACAGCCGCACCCACTGCTCCAACACTCAGTTCAATGCGTTTATTTTTATTATTCATTTTAAAATAATTAAAGCAATATTAATAGATTTCCAGATCAGTTAATGGTACATGGAGCTTAGAAAATAGAGGGCTATGGGTAACCCTAGGTAATTTCTAAAGTAAATACATGTTTGGCACAGTATTGTGGGCCGAGGGGCCTGTATTGTGCTGTAGGTTTTCTATGTTTTTATGTTTCTATAATTAAAAGCTCTTACAAAGGCTCGGCTGCTTTGACTGGTGCTGAGGCTGTGCCCCAAGTTGCCCTCAGAAGGATGTAGGGTTATTGTAAGACAAGGTTTCAATGATATGAGCTGCCCAAGATCTCAGTAATTTGCCAGCTATCTCCTAGGTATTGCTCATTTATATTACAAATAGCATCCTTAACTTTCAAGTTGAAAATTTTCAAGCATGGGGTATTAGACAATGAGTGATGCCGAGCCTCGTCTCTCTCAGTAATGAATAGTTTCCCTTTACAGAATTGCAAAAACCTAAGGATTAGTACGGATTTATCATTTGAATGTGATATTGCTGTAATCCACTGCTATCTTGTCCTGTCCTGAAACTGTAACATTGCTGCTTAGTGAGATCTGATGCTAGATTTTATGCTCGCCTTGCGACAGATGGAAATGTTTTTGAGAATTTCATAAAATGGTTTATGAAGTTATTTTTAGCTATGTTGGATGAATTTGTTCTGTAAAGGACAAAGATAGCAAAGTTTTAAATGTCCTTCCTCATATATATGTGGTTTCCCCACAGTAAATGGATTAATGCTGCAATGTGGCTGAAATAGACCTGTTGTCTTCAAATGCCATCTTGATGAATGATTTCCAGCTGTCTTTAAGATGCTACTTGCAAATGAGAGCCATAGCCAGTGCTTTTTTGAAGGCGGATATTGTCTGTGGGTCTGGTTACTGAGTGATATGCTGCAGGATACCAGTACTTGATGATTTTGGACTTTGGGATTTATAAGCTGAGTAAAATCTTCCTTCCTTGTCCTGTTTCCTATTGTACTATTTACCAGTTTGCTCATTATTTTTGTATGAAACTTTCTGTGGTGAGTATTTCTGCTGAGTGCTCTTTAGACTTGTGAATACAAGCATAGACCATAAGGTATAGAAACAGAATCAGGCTATATGGCTCATTCAGTCTGCTCTGCCATTTCATTTTCCCAATCAGCCCAAATCTCCTGCCTTCTCCCCGTCTCTCTTCAGGCCCTGACTAATCAAGAATCTATCAACCTCTGGCTTAAACATGCGCAATAACTTGGCCTCCACGGCCTTCTGTGGTAATGAATTCCACAGATTCACCACTATCTGGCTGAACAAACTCCCCAGCTGAACGAACTCTGTTCTAAATAGGCATCCCTCTATCCTGAGGCTGTGTCCTCTGGTCTTGGACACCCCCACCATAGGAAACATTTTCTCTACATCAACTCTATTGAGGCCTTTCAACATTCGATAGGTTTCAATGAGGTCACCCCTCATTCTTCTGAATTCCGGTGAGTAGAGGCCCAGAGCTATCAAACGCTCCTCATATGATAAGTTTTGCCAACCTCGAATAATTTTTGTGAACCTGCTTTGAACCCTCTGCAATGTCAGCACATCCTTTCTTAGATAAGGGGCCCAAAACTGCTCACAATACACCAGGTGAGAGGCCTCAGCAGTGCTTTATCCCTCCTGGCACTTATCCCTGCAAACAGGACAGTTGCTATACTTGTTCCTCAACTTTCTCCCTCACATTAATTCGAGGCTCCAAACAATCCTTCCAGGTGAGACGACATTTTACCTGTGAATTTGCTGGGGTCATCTACTATATCCGGTACTCCTGGTGTAGTCTCCTCTACATCAGTTTGACTCAATGCAGATTGGGGGACCACTTTGTCTGCAGCAAGAGGCAGGATCTCCTATTGATAACCCATTTCAATTCGACTTCCCATTCTCATTTCCTGCTGCCATGATGAGACTAAACTGGGGTGAAAGAACAGCACCTCCTATTCCATCTGGGTAGCCTTCTACCTGATGAGATGTATATCAGTTTCTAACTTCTGGTCAATTTTCTTTCTCCACCCGCTCCCCCCCGCCCCAACCTTACTACTTCCCCTACTCCCACCTTCTTGTGGCTTCTTCCCCCTTCCAGTGAAGATGTGTCTTGGCCTGAAATATTGATTGCTTATTCCCCTTCAACAATGCTACCTGACCTGCTGAGTTCCTCCAGCATTTTGTGTGTGTAATTCATCAGCTGTATGCATTTTGGATTTGCTTGCATTCCAGATGGGTAATTACTGTTACATCTCACACAAATCGTAAGTTGCCAATAATTGAATTTGTATGTGTGTGTGGTCCAAACTTGATATGAATTGTTTTTTGCATTCATTTTAGTTTAATAAGTGATTACTTTATCAAGCTTTGGTCACAGCTGTGGGAGTTACGATGGTAATACATCTTGAAGGTCATTTTAGACCCTCACACTAACTCTGCAACTAGCCCACATTCCTTCATTAGTCGGCTTGGTCATGGACACCAGCCTCCGTAGTATCCAGGACACCATCAAGGAGCGTTGGCTCAAAAAGGTGGCATTTATCATGAAGGACCACCATCACACATGTCATGCGATCTTCTCATTGTTACCATCAGGTAGGAGGTACAGAAGCCTGAAAACACACACTTAATGAATCGGGAATAGCTTCTTTCCCTCTGCTATCTGATTACTGAATGGGTATTGAACCCATGAACATTACCTCACTATTATTTTTATTTCTATTTTTGCACTACTTATTTAATTTAACTATTTAAAATATTGTGTGTACACTTTAGTATATACAGTGTGACCCACTTATGGAGCATTTATGCAGCATTTATGGAGGAAAATGAACAGTGGACATTTCAGGCTGAGTTCCTTCATCAGGACTGGAAAAGAAGTGGTTGAAGCCAGAGTAAGAAAATGGGGGAAGGGCAAGGAGTACAAGTATATGAGACCAGTGAGGAGGATGGTGGGTGGGTGAGGGAGACGAATGAAGTGAGAAGCTGGGAGATGATAGGTGGAAGAGCTGAAGGGCTGAAGAAGGAGGAGGAATATGATAGGAGGGGACGGTAGACCATGGGAGAAAGAGAAGGGGGAGGGGTACCAGAGGAAGGTGATGGGCTGGTGGGGATAAGAGGAGTGAGAGGGAAACCAGAATTGGGGGTTGGAAAAGAGAATTGCGAGGGTGGGGGGAGAAATTACCAGAAGCTGAAAAAATTGAAGTTCATGCCACCAGGTTGGAGTTTTCCCAGATGGAATATGATGTGTTGCTCGCTCCTCCAACCTGAGTGTGATCCATCATGGCAGTAGAGGAGTCCATGGACCGATATGTTAGAATGGAAATGGGAAGTGGAATTGAAATGAGTAACCACCGGACTGGGAAATTCTGTCTTTATGGCAGATGGAGCAAATGTGCTCAACAAAGAATTCTATAACAAAGAAGCTGTAAATAAAATCCATTTCAGGAATCCAATATCCATCTGTGAATTGGCACAAGACCCAAGGCTAAATCACTGAATGTTTGATGCGTTTGGCAGGCATAGTTGTTAAATTAAGTTGAATGAAGTTACTCTTTTGTTTTGATCTTTTGACTGGAATTGGGCACAGAAGTCGACACTGAGTTCTGTATTGACATAGGTAATTGAAGATATTTTGGAAAGTTGGGTGTTGATGTGGGGTAAAAACAAAAGTGGGGAAAAATATCTCAGCAGGTCAATCAGTATCTATGGTAAGAGAAACAGTTAATGTTTCAGATTCAACACTCTTGATCAGAACTGACAAAGAGAAAATAAGTTTGTCTGAGCAGCAGAACAGATGGAGGAGGGCAGTAGATGAAATAAAAGGAATTTCTTTGATGTGGGTTGTCAGTTGTGAGATCCAGAGATATAAATTTAATTCTGAGTTTTGCTTGGCAATATTATTAAACATGAATTTTGTAATTTATTTTACCACTTGGCAATGAATACGAAATTGCAATATAACTTCATTGATGAATAGAATCATGCCCTGAACTTGTTCCTACTGGCAGTTTTCAAGCTCTTGTTGGCTTTCAACGTGAATTTAATATGCATCAGGCTATAAGGCTTCTGAATGCAAAGTGAGTGATCGTAGGTACATCACTATAACTAGAAATCTTATGAGTGCTTATTGATGCAGGAAGAAAAGAAATTGTGATTATCTCCTCAACAGACATATTCTGATGATTTTGATACAGTACCTCTGCTACAGGAATCTTACACAGATTAATTCATCATCCACAAACCAAATTCTTCTGGTAGGCTTATTGTTTTTGCCTGTTCTGCTCCAATGAACTTGTGTCTGCATACCTCAACTACATTTTGTCTTTTGCAGTTCAGTCCCTTCCTACCAACATCTGTGACACTTCACGTGCTCTCTATCACTTCAATCACCTTCAGTTCTCTAGTTCTGATAACCTTATTTTCACTACAGGTGCCCAGTCCCTACACACGTCCATTCTCCATCAGGAAGTCCTTAAAGGTCATGGTTTCTTTCTTGATAACAGATCTAAAAAGATTCCCTCTACCACCACCACCACCACCCTCATCTGGTTGAATTGGTCCTTAACCTCAACAAATTCTCTTTTAGCCCTTCCCACGTCCTCCAAATCCAAGGTGTGGCTACGGACCCCAGCTATACCTGCCTTCTGTTGGCTACATAGAACAGTGCATGTTCCAAGCCTATGCTGGTAACACTCCCCAGCTTTTTCTACGCTTCGTTGATGACTCCATCAGTGTTACTTCCTGCACCAATGTGGAGTTCCTCAACCTTGCCTCCAACTTCAATCCTGTCGCCAACTTTATTTGGACTATCTTTGACATCTCTCTCCATTTCCTAGATCTCACTTTCTCCATTTCTGGAGATGGACCATCTGCTATTATATTTTATAAACCTACTGATGCTCAGTTATCTTGACTATACTCTTCCCTCCGTCACTTGTAAAAATGTTATCTCCTTCTCTCAGATCTTCCATCTCCTTTCTCAGGATGAGACTTTCCATTCTACAGCATCTGAGATGTCCTCTCTTTTTTTCTAAGAATGGGGTTTTTCTTCCACCACTGTTGATACTGCCTTCTGCATCTCTTCCATTTCCCAAGCGTTGGCTCTCATCCCATTGTTATGCTGCCAGAAAAGGGATTGGGTTCTCCTTGTCTTAACCTACCACCTCATGAGACCTCATATCTACACATTATTCTCTATAGCTTCCACCATCTCTAATGGGATCTTACTGCTAAGCACAACTTTCTCTCTTGCCACCACTCCACCACCCCCCTCCCTGACCTTGCTGTACATAGAGATTACTCTCCATGTGATTCCCTTGTCCATGTCACTCACTGCTAATTCTGCAACTAGCCCACATTCCTTCATTAGTCAGCTCCGTCATGGACACCAGCCTCCGTAGTATCCAGGACATCTTCAAGGAGTGTTGGCTGAAGAAGGTGGCATTTATCATGAAGGACCATTTATCATGTCATGCACTCTTCTCAATGTTATCATCAGGTAGGAGGTACAGAAGCCTGAAGAGAGACACTCAATGATTCAGGATCAGTTTCTTCCCCTCTGCTGTCGGATTTCTGAATGGACATTGAATCTATGAACACGACCTCACTTTTTAAAAAATTATTGTTTTTGCACTATTTAGTTTTTTTTCTGTATTATTATACATTGCATTGTACTGCTGCTGCAGACCACAAATTTCACGATGTATGCTGGTGATATTAAACCTGATTCTGATTGGGATACTGATTCATTCCTTTAAACATATAAAAGAAGTGTACAACCCTGGGCTTAACAATCCATCTTCACATACTTTTAGCTTTTTGATCAATAAGCTTACAAAGGAACACTTCTGCTACCTGTTCTTAACTTGTTCCTTGAAATCCTGAGCCTTTAATTTATTTCTGCTGTATTCTAACTGGAATAAAATGACTTTTTTTTTGCATTTGAAGCACTGGAGATGTGATCCTTGGAGTTCTGATTATCTGTCAGTCTAAATGTTGCTTAAACTAGGGCAGCTAGCAGGTCTTACATTTTGCATGAGATATTGCATCATTGATGTAAAAAGATTTGTGAGAAGCAGATCGCTGAGGATCCCTTTGAGAAGAGTTGGCAATGTGGTAATTGTAACCAGGGAATGAACACTGAAGTAGAACATGTTCTGAATGGGCTTGTAGATCTTTACAGCTGCTTCAGACATTTTAGATAAATGTTAAGCATAGAATTTTGATATGATTCAGTCATTTGGTTGTAGATGAGATGTGCAGTTGCATTCAAGATTCCTGGGAAAGGGCAGGGGATTTGGTGCTGGGACTGTGGTTAATTATATGCTAATTGCAGAGCCGGCTCACTCCCAGTTAACTGAATAATACTTTTCTGTGCTGCATTGTTCGATGATTCAAGAGGCTATGTTGCAACTTTATAAAACTCTAGTTAGGCCACATCTGGAGTATTGCATACAGTTCCAGTCGCCCAACTATAGGAAGGATGTTGATGCTTTGGAGAGGGTGCAGAAGAGGTTTACCAAGATGCTGCCTAGTTTAGAAGGCTTGTGCTATCATGAGAGGGTGGATAAAGTTGAGCTGTTTTCTCTGGAGCAGCAGAAACTGTGGGGAGATCTGATGGAGGTTTATAAGATTGAGAGGCATAGAAACATAGAAAATCTACAGCACAATACAGGCCCTTCAGCCCACAAAGCTGGGCCGAACATGTCCTTACCTTAGAACTACCTAGACTTACCCATAGCTCTCTATTTTTCTAAGCTCCATGTATCCATCCAGGAGTCTGTTAAAAGACCCTATCGTATCCGCCTTCACCACCATCATCGGCAGCCCATTCCACGCACTCACCACTCTACGTTTAAAAAAAAAACAACTACCCCTGACATCTCCTCTGTACTTATTTCCAAGCACTTAAAACTATGCCCTCTTGTGCTAACTATTTCAGCCCTGGGAAAAAGCCTCTGACTATACTCACGATCAATGCCTTTCATTATCTTGTACACCTCTTATCAGGTTACCGCTCATCCTCCATCGCTCCAAGCAGAAAAGGTCGAGTTCACTTAACCTGTTCTCATAAGGCATGCTCCCCAATCCAGGCAACATCCTTGTAAATCTCCTCTGCACCCTTTCTATGGTTTCCACATCCTTCCTGTAGTGAGGCAACCAGAGCTGAGCACAGTACTCCAAGTTGAGTCTGACCAGGGCCCTATATAGCTGCAACATTACCTCTTGGCTCCTAAACTCAATCCCACGACTGATGAAGGCCAATGCACCGTACACCTTCTTAACCACAGAGTCAACCTGCGTAGCAGCTTTCAGTGTCTTATGGACTCGGACCCCACGATCCCTCTGATCCTCCACACTGCCAAGAGTCTTACCATTAATGCTATATTCTGCCATCGTATTTGACCGACCAAAATGAACCACTTCACACTTATCTGGGTTGAACTCCATCTGTCACTTCTCAGCCCAGTTTTGCATCCTATCAATGTCCCGCTGTAACCTCTGACAGCCCTCCACTCTATCCACAACACCACCAACCTTTGTGTCATCAGCAGATTTACTAACCCATCACTCCACTTCCTCATCCAGGTCATTTATAAAAATCACAAAGAGTAGGGTCCCAGAACAGATCCCTGAGGCACTCCACTGGTGACCGGCCTCCATGCAGAATAGACCAGTTTACAACCACTGTTTGCCTTCTGTGGGCAAACCAGTTCTGGGTCTACAAAGCAATGTCCCCTTGGATCCCATGCCTCCTTACTTTCTCAATAAGCCTTGCATGGGGTACCTTATCAAATGCCTTGCTAAAATCCATATACACTACATCTACGGCTCTACCCTCATCAATGTGTTTAGTCACATCCTCAAAATATTCAGTCAGGCTCATAAGACACAACCTGCCTTTGACAAAGCCATGCTGACTATTCCTAATCATATTATGCCTCTCCAAGTGTTCATAAATCCTGCCTCTCAGGATCTTCTCCATCAACTTACCAACCACTGAAGTAAGACTCACTGGTCTATAATTTCCTGGTCTTTCCCTACTTCCTTTCTTGAATAATGGAACAACATCCGCAACCCTCCAATCCTCCAGAACCTCTCCCGTACTCATTGATGATGCAAAGATCATCGCCAGAGGCTCAGCAATCTCCTCCCTTGCTTCCCACAGTAGCCTGGGGTACATCTCATCCGGTCCCGGTGACTTATCCAACTTAATGCTTTCCAAAAGCTCCAGCACATTCTATTCCTTAATATCTACATGCTCAAACTTTTCGGTCTGCTGCAAGTCGTCCTTACAATTGCCAAGGTCCTTTTCCGTAGTGAATACTGAAAGTATTCATTAAGTACCTCTGCCATCTCCTCCGGTTTCATACACAGTTTTCCACTGTCACACTTGATTAGTCCTCTTCTCTCACGCCTTGTCCTCTTGCTCTTCACATACTTGTAGAATGCCTTGGGGTTTTCCTTAATCCTGTCCACCGAGGCCTTCTCATGGCCCCTTCTGGCTCTCCTAATTTCATTCTTAAGCTCCTTCCTGCTAGCTTTATAATCTTCTAGATCTCCATTATTACCAAGATTTTTGAACCTTTCGTAAGCTCTTCTTTTCTTCTTGATTAGATTTACAACAGCCTTTGTACACCACAGTTCCTGTATCCTACCATCCTTTCCCTATCTCATTGGAATGTATCTACGCAGAACCCCACGCAAATATCCCCTGAACATTTGCCACATTTCTTCTGTATGTTTCCCTGAGAACATCTGTTTCCAATTTATGCTTCCAAGTTCCTGCCTGATTGCCTCATATTTCTCCTTACTCCAATTAAAAGTTTCCCTAATTTGTCTGTGCCTCTCCCTCTCCAATGCTATGGTAAAGGAGATAGAATTGTGATCACCATCTCCAAAATGCTGTCCCACTGAGAGACCTGACACCTGACCAGGTTCATTTCCCAATACCAGATCAAGTACCGCCTCTCCTCTTGTTCGCTTGTCTACATATTGTGTTAAGAATCCTGAACACACCTAACAAACTCCACCCCATCTAAACCCCTCACTCCAGGGAAATGCCAGTTGATATTTGGGAAAATAAAATCTCCCACCACAACAACCCTATTATTATTACTCCTTTCCAGAATCTGTCTCCCTATCTTCTCAATGTCCCTGTTACTTTTGGGTGGTCTATATAAAAAAAAACACCCAGTAGAGTTATTGACCCCTTCCTATTCCTAACTTCCACCCACAGAGACTCCATAGACAACCCCTCCATGCCTTCCTCCTTTTCTGCTGCCGTGACATTATCTCTGATCAACAGTGCCTTGCCCCCACCTCTTTTGCCTCCCTCCCTCTCCTTTCTGAAACATCTAAAGCTTGGCACTTGAAGTAGCCATTCCTGTCCCTGCACCATCCAAGTCTCTGTAATGGCCACAACATCACAGACCCAAGTGCTGATCCACGCTCTAAGCTCATCTGCTTTATTCATAATACTCTTCGCATTAAAATAGACCCATCTCAAACCATCGGTCTGGGTGCATTCCTTCTCTATCACCTGTCTATCCTCCCTTTCGCACTGCCTCCAAGCTTTCTCTATTTGTGAGCCGACCTCCCTTTCCTCCGTCACTTCAGTTCGGTTCCCGCCCCCCAGCAATTCTAGTTTAAACGCTCTCCAATAGCCTTTGCAAACCTCCCCGCCAGGATATTAGTCCCCCTCAGATTCAAGTGCAACCCGTCTTTTTTGTACAGGTCACACCTGCGCAAGAAGAGGTTCCAATGATCCAGAAATCTGAATCCTTGCCCCCTGTTCCAATCCCTCAGCCACACATTTATCCTCTGCCTCATTCTATTCCTATACAGGTTTCCCCCACTATCCGAACGTAGAGCGTTCCTATGAAATGGTTCGTAAGCCAGAATGTCGTAAAGTGAATAAGCAATTACCATTTATTAATATGAGAAAAATTCTTGAGCGTTCCCAGACCCAGAAAATAACCTACAAAATCATGCCAAATAACAGATAAAATCTAAAATAACAGTAACATATAGTAAAAGCAGGAATAATATGATAAATACACAGCCTATATAAAGTAGAAATACTGTTCTACAATCTTTGCCGCACTGTACTCCGTAGTGAAAATCTCATGCAGCGCTCTTGGCAGAAACACTCCATCCAGTAACTTTTAAGCTATGAAGCTGCCAAATCATACCAAATAACACATAAAAATACACAGCCTATATAAAGTAGAAATAATGTATGTACAATGTAGTTTGGGAAAACTCCAGTGAATTGCAGTTTTGTCACAGTTGAACACTTATATGAATAAGCACCTGACATAATCAGCAATCGCCTCTGATCTGGGCCGACATTTACGTGCCGGGCGGCACCTAATTAATTAGCTTGTTTATTTTGACTTTCTTCTTAAAGATGTGCTGGGTGTGTTGCGACTTCCGCTGCACCACTGCGTCCTTCGCAGCAATGTATTGGTCGGTGGCCCGGAGGTTAGGGACCACTGCTTAAACTATGAAGCTACCCTTGCCTCAGAAACCGATCAAACCACCCATGACTACCTTTAAATTCCACTTTCATCACCATCGGCCAGTGCTTTCTTTTTCAGCTTATTAAAAAGACTGACTAATTGCTCCTTAAGTATAAGAAAACTTAATGGAACACCATGCTTTGTACACCCATTAATCCACTCAAGCAATAGACTTTCTATTTTATCTATTATTGGATGCCGACTAAGACAGACCACTTTGCTACAAGCAGAACCAACAGTAACATCGGTAGCTTTCAAAATCTTTCTCTCTGCGTATAAATAGTGCGAATGGTGGACGCAGGCAAATTCAACGTGTGGACAATGTCCTTACTTCGTTCACCACAATAGAAACACTTAATTATGTCTAGTTTTACGCTAAGTGTAACACCCTTACATGCTCTTTTAGGCTTTTCCGATATCTTAGAACTCACCTTGCTAACGGATGCACAAAATAAATCCAGATAAAGCAGGTGTTTAAGCAATGCCGGCTAGAATGCAGTTTCGGGGAGGAGCTTGGCTGTTCGGGCGCGCGCTGCCTTTTTTTGTAACAGTGAGAACACCTTCTGTTAGCAAAAATAGGTAACTAATGGAGGTCTTTCGTAACAACGAGGTGTCGTAAAGCGAAAGTTTGGAAAATGGGGACCACCTGTACTCACTGTCACGTGGCACAGGCAGTAATCCTGAGATCACTACCTTTGCGGTCCTGTTTCTCAACTTCCTTCCTAACTCCCTGTAGTCTGTTTTCAGGACCACCTCCCTTTTCCTACCTATGCCATTGGTACCAATATGTACCACAACCTCTGGCTGTTCTCCTTCCCACTTCATGATATCACGGACGTGATCAGAAACATCCTGGACCCTGGCACCTGGCAGGAAAGCTACCATCCGTGTTTCTTTTCTCCGTCCACAGAATTGCCTGTCTGACCCCCTAACTATAGAGTCCCCTATCACTGCTGCCATCCTCTTCCTTTCCCTACCCTTCAGATTTAATGTCACCAACATATGTTATGGAATTTGTTAACTTTGCAACAGCAGTATAATGTAATACATGATAATATATTAAAAAAATCTGAATTGCACTTAAGTATATATGTGTATATCAAATAGTTAAGTGAGTAGTTCAAAAACAGAAATAGAAGCAATCGTGAGGTAGTAATCATAGGTTCAATGTCCATTCAGAAATCAGATGGCAGAGAAGGAAATGCTGTTTCTGAATCCTTGAGTGTGTGCTTTAGGCTTCTGTACCTTCTCTCAAATGGTAACAATGAGAAGAGGTTATGCCTTGGGTTGTGGGGGTCCTTAATGATGGACACTACCTTCTTGATGCATTGTTCCATAAAGATATCTTGGATACTTTGAAGGCTGATACCATGATGGAGCCGGAAAACTGTAGATATGGGAGTATCTGTTTCTCAGGGTAGAGATGTCTAATACTAGAGGGGATGCATTGAAGATGAGAGGAGGTAGGTTCATGGGGGATGTGAGGAGTAAGTTTTTTAAAGTGATGGATGTCGGAATGTGCTGCTTGGTGTAGTGGTAGATGCAAATACATTAGAGGCTTTTAAGAGACGTTTAGATAGGCACATGGATGTGAGGACGATAGAGGGATATGGAGGCTGTTAGGAGGATTTTTTTTTGTTGGGGTGTTTTTGATTTATTTTTTAGCTGGGTCAGCAAAACATTGTGGGGTGAAGGGCTGTACTGTTCTGTGTTCTGTGATTCCTTTGCATACATTTGCTGTTGCATAAATGCACAATGTCTTCATGCTATGACAAGGCTTTTGATTCTTGTTGTAGGTACACTGTGGAACCTGTCATCTTATGAACCCCTGAAAATTGTAATTATTAATCACGGCCTCCAGACTCTTACAAACGAGGTCATCATCCCACATTCAGGCTGGGAGAACGAACCCAACGAGGATTCCAAGCCACGTGATGCTGAATGGACAACAGTCTTCAAAAACACATCAGGATGTCTGAGGTGAATTTGCTGTTTTTTTTTGTGTTTCTAAGGGTTTTGTTTTGTTTTTGCTTCATGGCTCAGTTGGTAGCATTAGAGCTTCGGAAACAGTAGGTTGTTGCTTAATATCCTACACTATTGCAGGGTTTGAGCTCATTCTTCAGCTACCACTGTATTGGCTAAATTGCTATCTTTCAGTTGGACATCAAATTGAGATCCTGAATGACTAAGACATTTTGTGATGTGAGAGCACGTTTTTATTTATTGTGATACAGCGTGGTATCGGCCCTTCAAGCTGCACCGCAAAATAACCCACCAATTTAACGCTGTCCTTAACCGCAGGACCAATTAATCTACCAACCGGTACATCTTTAGACTGAGAGAAAACCAGAGCACTCAACAGAAATCCACACGGTCGCAGGGAGAATATACAATCTCCTTACAGACGGCATTGGGAATTGAATTGGGGGTTGCTGGTACTGTGAAGCGTTGTGCTGACCACTACGCTACCGTGCTACCCACGTTATACTACGTCTGCCGACACGGTTGGAGAAAGAATTCAAGGCTCTATAAATACCATGAAAAATGCTGCTATTTTCCCCCAACTTTTAAAATATGTTGACATAATTTTCTGATATTTTAGTTCAATGACTTTTGTTTTCTCCCAAGATGATTTGTAATGCCATATTTATGATAATAGAACAATGTATTTGTATCTTAACTTTATCAAAAAAACTTTTAAAGGTACTTTTCATGACACGAGACCAGCTTTTCCAACCTGTGGTCCATGGTCCCCTTGTTAATGGTCAGGGTCCACGGCATTAGAAAAAGGTTGTGAACCCCTGTCCTAGAGTTTATGCAGGAACTGTTCCAATTGTTCCATGTGAACCAAGCCAGTCCCTGGCTCATATTCTTATCTGTGTACCTGTCAATAGACAATAGGTGCAGGAGTAGGCCATTCAGCCCTTCGAGCCAGCACCACCATTCACTGTGATCATGGCTGATCATCCGCAATCAGTATCCAGTTCCTGCCTTATCCCCATAACCTTTGATTCCGCTATCTTTAAGAGCTCTATCCATCTCTTTCTTGAAAGCATCCTGAGACTTGGCCTCCACAGCCTTCTGGGGCAGAGCATTCCATATATCCACCACTCTCTGGGTGAAAAAGTTTTTCCTCAACTCCGTCCTAAATGGCCTACCCCTTATTCTTAAACTGTGGCCTCTGATTCTGGACTCACCCATCAGCAGGAATGTGCTTCCTGCCTCCAGCATGTCCAATCCCTTAATAATCTTATATGTTTCAATCAGATCCCCTCTCAGCCTTCTAAATTCCGGAGTATACAAGCCCAGTTGCTCCAATCTTTCAACTTATGACAGTCCTGCCATCCCGGGAATTAACCTTGTAAACCTACACTGCACTCCCTCAATAGCAAGAATGTCCTTCTACAAATTTGGAGACCAAAACTGCACCCAGTACTCCAGATGTGGTCTCACCAGGGCCCTGTACAGCTGTAGAAGGACCTCTCTGCTCTTATGCTCAATTCCCCTTGTTATGAAGGCCAGCATGCCATTAGCTTTCTTCACTGCCTGCTGTACTGATGTACAAGAACGCCTAGATCTCGTTGTACTTCCCTTTTTCCTAACTTGACTCCATTTAGATAATAATCTGCCTTCCTGTTCTTACCACCAAAGTGGATAACCTCACATTTATCCACATTAAACTGCATCTGCCCACTCACACAGCCTGTCCAAGTCACCCTGCATTCTCATAACATCCTCCTCACATTTCACACTGCCACCCAGCTTTGTGTCATCGGCAAATTTGCCAATGTTACTTTTAATTCCCTCATCTGAATCATTAATATATATTGTAAACAGCTGCGGTCCCAGCACTGAACCCTGTGGTACCCCATTGGTCACCGCCTGCCATTCCGAAAGGGACCCGTTAATCGCTACTCTGTTTTCTGTCAGCCAGCCAATTTTCAATCCATGTCAGTACTCTGCCCCCAATACCATGTGCCCTAATTTTGCCCACTAATCTCCTATGTGGGACTTTATCAAAGGCTTTCTGAAAGTCCAGGTACAGTACATCCACTGGCTCTCCCTTGTCTGTTTTCATAGTTACATCCTCAAAAAATTCCAGAAGATGGAATTTTCAATGGTTTTGAGAGATGTGAGCCAATTGTGGGCAAATAGAGCTATTTCAGAAAGGCATTGTGTTCATTGTGGATGAATTGGGCCAAAGAGGCAGTTTCAAAGACTCCAAGAGGATCAAAAGGTACGGAGAAAGTGCTGTCGGGATGTGATTCTGAAGTTGAGTCTAGCAGACAGGAAGATGTTAATTAAATTTGGAGATGCTGAAAAGACCTCACTTGGAGTAGTAATATCTCTGTGACTATAGGAACGGAGGATATTAATTTTGAGATTGGGTATCTGGGTGTCATTATCTCTGGGGGTTTAACCTGGACCCAACATATCGATGCAGCTACAAAGAAGACAAGACAGTGGCTATATTTCATTGGGAGTTTGAGGAGATTTGGTATGTCACCAAAAAGACTTGTAGCTTTCTACAGATGTACCGTGTATTCCAGCTGGCTACATCACTGTTGTAATGGGGGGAGGGGCGTGGAAACAGCACAGGATCGAACAAAGCTGCAGAGTTGTAATCTTAGTCAGTTCCATCATGGTCACTAGTTTCTGTAGTACCCAGGACATCTTCAAGGAGCGATGCTTCAAAAAGTTAGCATCCATCATTTAGAATCCCCATCATCCAGGTTATGCCTTGTTCTCATTGCTACCATCAGGGAGGAGGTACAGAAGCCTGAAGACATGCACTCAGTGATTCAAGAACAGCTTTTTCCCCTCTGTCAAGCGATTCCTGAATGGACATTGAACCTTGAACACTACTTTTTTAATTCTATCTTTGTACTACTTATTTAATTTAACTATTTAATATATATATTTGCTGTAATTCAATTTTTTCCCTATGATTATGTATAGCAATGTACTGCTGCCGCAATGACAACAATTTTCACGACGTATGCCAGTGATATTAAACCTGACTCTCGGTATAAGTCTCGGATGGATTTGAAACTGAGAAGTTAAGTTTTTGATATTTGAACAAGTAGGAATCAGAGGAAATTTGGAATGATGGTATCTTTTGTGATGGGGTCTGTAGACTTTTGGATGTGCAAGTTTATAGCGAGGCAGCTGGCTGCAGTTTAATTGCATGGTGTTGGAATTGTCCAGTTGAGTAAACAAGTAGCAGAAATGATGGGGATGGGGTGGGGGGCCAAGGGAAAGAGTCAGGTTAAAGAGAAATGGTGTTGATCTGTGGCCCAAATCTGACGGTGTTGCAAACAGCTTGAATCAGTTCCAGAATAATGCCAAGGTAACCGGTAGATTTTATGACTGTGTAAATAGTTCTTGTGACTGAGACTGAAGGTCTTCAGTGTGGTCTTGCTCACATTTAAGTGTGGGAAATTTCTGTTCATTTTTTAAATTATATTGAGGTACTACGCGGAATAGGCCCTTCCGGCTACCCAGCAATCCCCCAGTTTAATACTAGTCTTTTCACTGGACCATTTCCAATGACCAATTAACTTAACAACCGGTACGTCTTTGGACTGTGGGAGGAAATCGGAGAACCCGAAGGAAACATACAGGGTCACGGGAATTGAATCCAGGTCACCCTTACTGTAAAGTCTAGTGCTAACCTCTACACCACCATTCCGCCCAAGCTGGTTGTTGGACAGGAAGTCTGACAACGTAACAAACTGCTGGACGTTGGCAGCAGGCATATGAAAGTGAATGCTTATTACTTGACTCGTACCTTCAGTGATTAACAGTAGAATGAAATAAATTATCATGAAAGCTCAAGTACATGAGTCCTGAAGTTATGTATAGACATGAGAAGAGAAGCTCATGCAGGTGCTTTTCTGGCTAGTATTATCACAATGTAGTAGTGTGGAGGTGGGACGAAGTATACAAAAAGGTGAGAGGAGGTATAAGAGACTGTAACTCTGAAACAGATAAATGGGAAATGGAGATGAGCAGACTGTTTGGCTTCTTGAGCCTGGTCCTTTATTCAAGGTCATCCAGTTTGCGTGAAGTCCACTTTCCTGTCATAACCTCTTACTGATTTAAAAATCTGTCTCATTTTAAACTTATGTTGAAGTATTCAGTCTCCCAAGTTTTCTGGAGCAAAGAATTCCTAAAACTCTGAGCTATTTGAGAACCAATAGTCTCAACCCATCCTTGTTCTGCAACTGCCATTTGGTCCAAAATACACGCATGAGATGAAATGTCCTCCTAGATTTACTCTTAACCAGCTCCTTATCTCAATAAAGATGCCTATCACCCATTTAAACTCCAGTGAAATCATCGAGGCGTGAGAGGAAGGCGAGCGGGTGTTTAGTGTTGTCTACCAACCACTCGTTCACTGCTGCCAGAGAAAGGTGTCTGCACGTGATGCACTCTCTCTTCCTGCCGCGCGCTGCTCACTGCATTGGACTGGCCTCACTCCCTCTCGGTCAATGCTACCAGAGGATTGTGCTGGAGTCCTGGGTCTTTGGGAAGGTTTATTCAATGCTGTTTGTGAATCGAACTCTGCAGTTCACATTATGATGTATTTCCAGTTTCTTGTCGCTCCTTTTTTACCGTTGCTGTGTTGGATGATTTTGATCAGGGCAGCCTGCGGATAATGAACAGCACAGAGCTAGATTGAAATGAACTGAGCTGAACTGACTGTGCCTGGACTCTATTGATTTTGTGTTTTTATATTCTGTTTTTTTTCCCGCTCTTTTTTTTACATGAAGGGAGATGGGGTGATTTTCTTTGAACAGGTTCCATGGTGTTCTTTGCTTCGTGGCTGTCTGTGGAAAGATGAATCTCAGGGTTGCATACATACTTTTGATCATAAATGTGCTTTGAACCTTTGAAAACTGCACACCTTGCGTTAGATGTGGCATCACTTGTGTCCTGCACAGAGTAACACATTCTTACTTTTATGTCCAATCCCCTTGTAATAAAAGCCAAGTTGCTTTTGCCTTTCTGATTCCTTGTTGTAATTAAATTGCTTGCTTTCTCTATTTCATGAGAGGACCCCCCCCCCCAATTTTTTTTGTGTTCTAGTAGTTTGTAGTTGCTGTAGTTTGTCTTTATTTCCTGTTTCATAACTTGCCACATTACACAATATTTAGCCAACATTTTGCCTAATTACTTGGCCTTTCAATATCTTTGTATCCTCAGTAAAGCTTGATTTGCACCACCAGTTGGGTATCATCTACAAATTAGATTACACTCACTTCTAACTCATTAATATCTATTGTAAGATGTTGTGGTCCCAGCACTGATACCTGTGGCACCACACCAGTAGCAGGTTGTTTACCCGAAATTGATCTTTGTGTCAGTAGTCAGTGCTTCCTACTCATGAGCCAGTTCTCTGTCCATGCTCACATTTTATCTCCAATGCTGTTCAAGTTTAATTATCATTCAGCCAAATGAAACAATGTTACTCCAGGGTCAGGATGCAAAACACAGAACCAATATTCGTACACAGCACAGCATTCACATAGCACATATAAGACAACAGTAAAATGCAGTCCAAGTCCCTGAGTCCATAAATGTTGCAACAGTCTGCAGTCAAACAACATTCATCTTGTTTTCTGCTGAGCAAGCACTGGAGGGCAGCACTGATTCCAGCATGTGCACCCACACTACGCTGCCTCTGGCACTCCGGTGGAACGTACCGACTCTGACGCCTCCACTTGGGCAGCTGCAAACAAGCAATGCTGTGGCTTGAGACCTAGTCCTTGCTACTACCAAGGCCACACAGCTCCCTCACCCCACCATCAGCCCCACTGCTTGTTATTGGTTTAGGCAGATTGTGTTTGCCTATTATTGTGACTTAAATGATGATCAGACCACATTTTATGAGTAACTAATGCAGAAAATCAGGTAATTACATAGAGTTCACAAATATTTCATTGCAACAATATTTAATTCAAAACCATTTCCCCAACTTTATTTTCTGAGATGTCTTTGTTCAATGTGATCTCTCGTTTTTAAGTTCTTCATCGCATTTTTAAAAAATAATGTTTCTTGCTAGTTTCCCTTAGTTTATATTCTGACTTTTTTCTGCTCCTCTTTTGGTTTCTAAACTTATCAGGGAGTTAAACCACTCAATTTCTTTTGCTATCTTGTGAGCTTTCTACTTTAACTTCCTTGGTTAGCTATGGTTGGTTCATTCCTTGCAAAAACCTACAGCCTACAGCCGCCCTCCCACACCTTTCGAATTTTTCCTCCTCAGTATGATCTCGTTTTTTTGGGAATTATGAATTGTCCCATTAGACACCTCCCCACTGGTTTTGTATTGTCTTTCCAGCTGATTTATTTGGCCAGTCCAGTTCAGCAATGTCCTCATTCCTTTCACTTAATACAATTATTTTAGACCCAAGTTTCTCATGTCAGCTGAATGAGGGAGAAAAGTATCCTTCAGTCTGTGATTATTACTTCCTAGGGGATCGTTTACTCTGAGATCATTTATTAAACTTGTTGAGTATAAATCCAGCTCCAAAGTAGCACGATCCCTTGCTGGCTTTCTGAGGTATTATTCTGAGAACCTATGCTGGATACACTCTATGAATTCATTCTTGTGTCTACCATTTCAAATTTGATTGGCACCAAACTGCATGAAGATTAGAGATACCCATGGTTAATACATAGCCCATTATTTTTTGGTATCTACTCTTTCCAACACAGTGGCTACTATTTTGGGTACTCCTGCAGAACTGCTAATGTTCTCGTCTTTCCCTTGCTATTGTCTATCTCTATCTCAATGGATTCTACAACTAAATTGTCCTCTTAGCTGTACTTTTTATTTCTTATTAGTTGAGCTGCCACTACTAACCCCACTCCATCTTCCATCACAGATGCTGCTTGGCTTGAGAAGCTCCTCCAGCAAGTTGTTATTTTCACTGTTCCTTTCCTTTTGTTCTTCCTCAATTTTCAATATTCCTGATTGAATATTCTCCTTTAAGTTCCTCGTAATCTGTCTCTGCAATGGCCATCAGATCACATTAATTTAATTCTTTAATTTACTGTCGTGACACCCTGGTGTTTAAGGCAGCAATGAAGGTCCTCCATCTCTGGCGGTGTTCAGGGCTTCCTTCATCATGTCAGTTGCTTCCTCTCAGTTTTCACTACTGTCAGTCATGCAAGTCCCGGGTGGATATTCAGGAATACCGTCACACTCAGATGTAGAAGGGTTCTGCATTGCTGTTTCCATAACAGTTATGTCTTACCAGTCAGGGTTGTTAGCCCTGAGCTGAACCCATGAACCACTCTTAGTCTGGCCTCTACTCTTTGACCTGTTTGGCATGGGTGACCCTACCAAGAGCCCTAATTCCAGCCAGCATAGCTCTCCGGATCAATGAGGCACACATGCCTCCAAACACAATGAAAGGTTGTGGTCCTCTTGGAGGAATGGTAGGGGTCCATGACATACAAGAGATTGGGAACTCCTGCTCTAGATTCTATGTTCATTTTAGTAGTTCTTTTGTTTTTTTAAATTAACCCCATGTATTTGGTTTATTGTGTCTATAGAAAACTGTCTAACTGGTGATATGTAAGACTTAAATTCTGAGCTTTGATGGTGTACATAAGGGTGATCAGAATTTCCATCCATAAGTGCAGGTTAGTCGTGAATAAGGGATTCGGGAAATCTGTGCTGAGAATGGTATGAATGTAGACTTCTGACAATGTAGGTGGTTAAGCCAAATAACGCAGATGCAGGAATGTTGATACATCTCCAGTCCTTTGTGCCCCATCACCTTTGGTTGAGTGTTTCCTGAAGTAGATTGCCATTAAATTTCAATGTTCAAAGTAAATTTTACTATCAAAGTATATGTGTGTCACCGTATACAACCCTGAGATTCATTTTCCTGCTGACATACTCAGCAAATCTATAAAATGTAACTACAGTATAACAGGATCAATGAAAGATCAACTTGTATGCAGAAGATAACGAACTGTGCAATTGCAAATATAAATAAATAGCTATAAATAATGAGATAAAGAGTCTTCCAGCATCTGCAGAATTCCTGTTGTTTGCATTTAAAAGTGAGATCATTGGTTGTAAGAACACTTCAAGGGAATGCAGTTATCCCCAACTGTTCAAGATCCTGAAGGTTGAGGGGTAATAATTGTTCTTGAACCTGGTCGTCCTCCAAGAGCACCACAATCTTGTGATGGTGTAGAGACCTGTGTCCCTCAATGACCTGGTGAGCTATGCTGGCTAGAGTCAGGGCTTTCTGCTTTGGCTCTTGTTCGTGTCACCCATGCCGAACAGGTCAAAGGGTAGAGGTCAGACCAGTCCTCCAGGTTTGGGGCTAACAACCTTGACTGGTTAAAAAAAAATAGAGGAATAGCAGTGAAGAATCTTTCTACATCTGAATGGCCAAGGACAGAGAGATGGAGAAGTTTTGTTGCTGCCCTAAACCCAATAGGTATAACGGGCAGTAAATATGTGAAATTCGTGGTGTGAGTCCTGAGGCTCCTGTACCTTCTACCTTATGGCAGCAGCGAACAAAGAGCATGGCCTGGGTGGTGGGGGTCCCTGCCGAAGAATGCTGCTTTCCTGTAACAGTGTTTCATGTAGATGTGCTCAGTGGTAGGGAGGGCTTTACCCATGATGTACTGGGCTAAATCCACTGTCTTTTGTTGGATTGTCCTTTCAAAGGCATTGATGTTTCTGTACCAGGCTGTGATGCAGCCATTCGTCCATTGGATAGTGGGCTCTATGTATAATTTTTAAATTTTAATCCTGCATAATCCAATTCCTTTTAATGGAAGCAAAATGTTATATGCATGGGCACCTGTATCACCCCACGATCATAACTGACGTAGCCTGTTGTCATTCTTTGTTGAAGTTTTTTTCTTAAAAATATTTGGATCTCTCTTCAATCTTAAGTCATGGATGCAAACATAACGTGCAACCATTTTGTAAAGTGGCTTAATTTCCCTCTATATAAACAAAGGAACTCGGGGTTCCTTGTGCAGGATTCCCTAAAGGTTAATTTGCAGGTTGAGTCAGTAGTGAGGAAGGCAAATGCAATGTTAGCATTCATTTTGAGAGGATTGGAATATAAAAGCAAGGATGTAATGTTGAAGCTATATAAAATACTAGTGAGACCTCACTTGGAGTATTGTGAGCATTTTTGGGCCCCCTAGCTAAGAAAGGATGTGCTGATTGGAGAAGGTTCAAAGGAAGTTCACAAAAATAATTCCAGGATTGAAAGTCTTGTCATATGAAGAACATTTGTTGGCTCAGAGCCTCTGCTCATTGGAATTCAGAAGAATGAGGGGTGACTTCATTGAAACCTATTGGCCTTTATGGAGTAGATGTGGAGAGGTTGTTTTCTATGGTGGTGGACCAGAAAAATAGAGGGGTGCCCTTTTAGAATGGAGATGAGAAATTTATTCAGCCTGAGAGTGGTGAATCTGTGCAATTTGTTGGCACAGGCAACTGTGGAGGCCAAGTCATTGTGTATTTTTAAGGCAGGGGTTGATGGATTCTTGATTAGTCAGGGCTTGAAGGAATATGAGGAGAAGGCTGGAGATGGGAGCTGAGAGGGAAAATGGATCAGCCATGATGAAGTGGTGGAGCAGACTTGAGCCAAATGGCCTAATTCTGCTCCTTTTTCTTATGGTCTTCTGGTATAAACAAAGCTCACAAATGTTTTCACAAAATTTCTTTCTTCGAGCCCAGCTGTTTAAATTACTTTTGTCCTAGTGTAAAGGTTCGTTCATCGTCATCGATGAAGACCTCGACACCACAGTACTTTTTACGAGGTCAAGTTGCTAGCTTGACACTCAACCCGGCACGGATGGAGAGCGTGCCCGGGAGCGGCTTGACTAGATTCGAACTCGGGAACCTTTGCTTCTGGAGTCCAGTACTGATGTCACTGCGCCACCAACCGACTTGATGGTGTCGAGACTAGCGCTTGATTTGTGTTTAAGTGAGGGAGAGTTGCACAGCGTCAGCCTCGCTCTCTCTCTTCCCAATTCCCATCTGGATCCAGTGGCAAGACAAGAGACGAGATGGCTGGAGATGAGACTAGGCGCAGTGGATGACTGGGACGTCTTCTGTGTCTTGTCCTGTTCTTTACGTTCCACAACACTTGCAGAGACCGCCTTCTTGACCATTGGATCTTCCACTGGTCTTATCCGCTCAATCGGCCAGAACCTGTCTTCACATGCTGGGATAGACAACTCCCTATCTCACTGAGGGTTTGAGACCCATCGGCTACCCTCACTTGATTTAGCCCGCTTGTCAAAGCCATTGCCCAGGGTGTGGCCGCTGTCACATGCAAACACCTACTGCGAGCCACAGGTGAGAGCTGAGTGCCAGGTGGGGACCAAAGGTGGACAAACCGCCCTGAGAAGGACGCGACATGTTCCCCCACCAGAGATGCTACTCCTCCCTGATGCCCCATACACCCCAAATAATGCTCTGTTAAATCCACAACAGATGTTTATAAAATATTGCTCATTAGCTCTAGTAAATAGACAATATTCAGATTGCCCATTCCTGTAAGTTGTAACCACATCCTCAAGCTTTTTACTCAGTTTCTAACTGGTACAGCTCTTCCTTGAATGACATCAGTGTCTTTGCCCTAGCACATATTTCTGATGGTTTATTCTGAGCCACTTGAGCCTGAATTAAGACCGAACATTGCAGACAATGCCGACATTTTAAAGTCAAATAAGTTCAAATCAACAGAGATTAATAAAATAAACTCTTGATTAATGTTTATCAGTTATCTTCCACCACTGTTGTGACAACCCACAGGACAGATTCAAAAATACAACCTAATGTTGGTCAGATGTTAATAAGGTACATGGGATATGACTTCAAGCGTGGTAGCTGTACAGAAAACATTTTGCAAAGAGCATGATGACAAATGAGTTTTTAAATTCTGCTTCAACCTTTGGACTGTATTGGCAAAGGAGTCCCTTTCCTTTAAGTAATGAAATAGGATTGTTGAATGAAGGATTCAGAAAGGATAATGAGATGGGTAAAAATCTGTTTTGAGCCAAAAAGTATATTAAACCTTGAAGTATTTTGAATAAATTACTATTAAGAATGTCATTCTGGTGTGAAACTCTTTGCCAGCTTTAATAATTTGGTTCTGTTTGAAACTGTATTTGAACAATATTTCTCATTAGCTGCAAGGATAGAATGAGTATATTTCAGTTTTATTTCTTGCTGTAAGATTTTTTGTTGGCAAATTTGTTACTCATTTAACTTGGGGATGAAGGGTACTCTGGAGAGCCTTCACCATGTGCACTGCAATGCTTTAAGGCAAGACTCACAACACACTTTTGATGCACAATTATACATGGCTTTACCATTAGCAACCACAGCCTGTGAATGAAATGAAAAGGAACACACTTGAACAGGGCTTAAAACTAGTGCAAATCTCGCAGAAGTTGTCTGCCGTTTTGGTCACCTACCTACAGGAAAGTTGTAAATAAGGTTGAAAGAGTACGGAGAAAATTTACAAGGACGTTGCTGGGTCTGAAGGTTCTGAGTTATAGGAAATATGGAATAGAATGAGTTATAGGAATATGGAATGGAATATTCCTTGGAACATAGAAGACCAAGGGGAGATACGATAGAGGTATATAAAATTATGAGGAGTATCAATAGGATAAATGCATGCAGGCTTTTTCAGCTGAGGTTGGGTGGGACTACAACTAGAGGACATGGATTATGGGTGAAAGGTGAAAAGTTTAAGGTGAACATGAGGGGAAACTTCACTCAGAAGGTCGCAAGAGTGTGGAATGAGCTGCCAGCGCAAGTGGTACATTCGAACTGAATTTCAGTGCTTGGAAGAAGTTTGGATAGGTTTGTGGTTGGTAGGTGTATGGAAGGCTGTGGTTCTGGTGCAGGTCAGTGGGAGTAGACAAATTAAATGGTTTGGCATGGACTAGATGAGCTGAAGGGCCTGTTTCTGTCCTGTACTTTTCTATGACTATGCGGGCAGTTTTGAACTATTTCCTAATTTGGTGCAACTCCGTAACTTTGCCCCAAGCAGCCAAGTACCTGCTTTCACTGATGGGAGTGTGTCCACTTTCCCTCATGGAGTACTAGAAATCAGAATAAACCCGCAGATCCACTCTTAATTTTGCTTTGATTTTGAACAACCTGAATGCATGTTAGATCTGAAGTATATTTAAGAAAATGTTGATTCCTATGGCTACTTATTTTGGACACCACACTACTGTTAAGAGGCAAAATTCCCTTTGTTGTTATCTGGCTATGATTTTATTCAAATAAATTCAAATTCAAATTTAATTGTCATTCAACCATACATGATGACAGGTGAAAGAAATGGCATTACTTATTCAATATATACTTACTGCTGTTGCACTGCTGGTGTTTAGGGCAGCAATGAAGATTCTCCATTTCTGGCATGTTCCTTCATCATAACAGTAGCTTTCTCTCAGTTTTCACTACTGTCAGTCATGCAAGTCCTGGGTGAACACTTAGGAATACCATCATACTCAGATGTAGCAGGATTCTTCATTGCTGTTTCCATAACAATTTTGTTTTACCAGTCAGAACTGGTGGACAACTCTTAGTCTGGCCTCTACCCTTTGACCTGTTTGGCATGGGTGACCCTACCAAGAATCAAAGCATAAAGCCCTGACTCCAGTCAACATGGCTCTCCGGGTCATTGAGGCACACAGGACTCTAAACTACAACAAGGTTGGAGAATTCAATACAAATTTCAAAATATTCTTTAATATATTGAATTTTATGTTTGATGGATTAAGATGAATGTTTAGAATTGCTGTTCTCTTTTCACCAATATCCTAATGGTAGGAATGGTGCTCTATCACACATACAAAACTCCTCCAATATCTCTTGTTCAGTCATATTGTAAAACTGAATTATCTGAACATTGAGATTGCATCCTCCAAGTATTGTGAGATACAGAAAAATAAAAGAATGTTGTAAGGTGTTTGAAATTATTTCTCCATACCCTTTGTTGAAGGGAAAATTGTGCAATGTGGTTGCTGAATTCTAGATGTTCCGATTTGTACAATTAGTCTTTGTGGTCGTCCATCTATCTAAAATATTACTGCTTTCCTCAGTTGTCTTTCTTGACGTTTAGTGAAGATGTCAGACTCTAATGATTTGCACCTGACTTGCTTTCAGCTTAGTTTAAGCAGAACTGTGTTGGAATTCTGTGTATCTTAAGGTTTTATGTGTGTTAGATGAAAGAAAAAGCTTATGGCCAGCAATCTAAAAACATCAAAGCCTTGGCATTTTTTAGAAAGTCCAAAATATGCCTGTGATCTTTTTCATGATAAGTGGTATTTAATTTTTAAAAAGTTTCTTTGCTCTCTTTGGAGGCCAGTTATTTAATTTCATCGTCATCGTTATGTGACGTGGGCAATCATGGCCTCATGACCGTGATGGTTCATGGCAAATTTTTCAACAGAAGTGATTTGCCATTGCCTTCTGGGCAGTGTCTTTACAAGATGGATGACCCCAGCTATTATTAATACTCTTCAGAGATTGCCTGGTGTCAGTGGTCACATAACCAGGAGTTGTGATATGCACCAGCTGCTCATATGACCATCCACCAGCTGCTCCATGGCTTCACATGACCCTGATCGGGGAGGGGGTGTAGATGGTTAAGCGGGTGCTACACCTTGCTGAAGGGTAACTTGCAGGCTAGTGGAAGGAAGGAGTACCTTATACCCCTTTTGATAGAGATGTTATCTCCACCCTGCCACCCAGTTATTTAATTTAGGCTAAGCAAATAAACATAGAGGCTGACGGTCAGCTGTACTGTTGAGATGACCATGACTAGTTACAATCTGTAAATATCTGTACTAAGCATAGAGCAGAAATCAGAGTGTAAAAACTGATACCATGTTGTGCAGATGCACTTCTCATATTTGCATGCTTGAAACAGTGAATTATTTGAACTGCAGTGAGTTTGGTATTTGCAGGGATTCTCAAATCAAATTGCATGGAAAAAGGAAACATCTTTCTCAATTACCCTTTTAAAGTAACGACTTGCAGTCACACGTGCATTATTTATTATTTTATTATGTAACACACTCTAAGGTTAAGGCTAATTTAATAGTTTCTGTGTAAATGTTCCACTGCTAAGGAAATGGTTTCTCTGTAGCAGTAATATTTGGGTTATGGCTGGAGATAACAGGACTTTGGAACGCAGGGGTTAGCCACTGAGGAAATGTTCTTTCTTGTGTGTCTGGGAGTCGGGTTTTTTGCAGTCTTTCGTCGGGGAGTGATGGAGAGAGAGGACGCAAATGGAGAGTCAGACCATCGGATGGAGTGGACTGAGGAGTGAGAGTCTGAGAGCCGGCTACGTTTGGAGGTCGATGACTCTTAGTGGAGGTTGATGGTTAATGAATAGCCGTATCAGTGAGCTCCAATGATACGCAATAGACTTTTTTCCTTAAAATGGGTCCTTTTTCTTTTTATTTTCTTTACTAACCCTTTACTCAGATTCAGATTTATAAAGTTCAGTCATTTAATTGCATATTGTGTACTGTTTGATATCTTGCGGTTTGGATTTGTAACCGGGCACTACATCACGCAGCATCCACACAAACGAGATTTCTCAGTTTGGCGGGGCCAGGAGTTGTTTTCCTCTAGACGAACACATGCTGGCCAAGCCTGAGGGTTACAATTAAAATTTTATTTATTATAAATAGTATCATTCATTTGATTTTGTAATTTGCACAACTTGTCATCTTTTGCACTTTGGTTATGTGCCAGTCCTTGTTTTTGTAATCTTTCATGAATTCTATTGTATTTCTTTATTTCCCTGTAAATGCCTGCAAGTTAATGAATCTCAAGGTAGTGTATTCAATTCAAGTTTAGTTGTCATTTCAAGCATACATGAATACCGCCAAAGCAGAGTGTTACTCTGGGGCCAAGGTGTAAAACACAGTACCAACAGTCACACACAGCGCAAAGTACAAGATAGCAAGCACATGGAAGGTATCAGTAAAGTACAAGCCAAAAAAATAGTCCTGACCCTGGGTCCATGAATGCCGCAGAAATCTGTAGTCGGCTACAATACAGCTTGTCTTCTGCCGAATGAACACTGGAGGGGGGAAGGCAGCACCGACTCCAGCCTGGACGCCACACCACACCAACCCCAGTGGAGAGCACCAGCTCCTAACGCCTGTCTCCTGGCAGCTGTATCCAGGTACATGATAATTGATGGCATCCTTCTGTCTCGAAGGACAATTTAGTGTGTGCTCTGGATCAGTCTGTAAGTTGGTTCTTTTGCTGCTAACAGCAGCGCTGAAGTGACCTCTACAGGTCACAAGCCTGGGCAGAAGGTATGGAAATATTGGGATGCCCAGTGGTCAAGTTACCCGCCTCAGCCTTGCTGGTGTAGTCCAAAGGAAAGCTTATGAAGCAATGCACTTAGCACCAGCTTGGCTGCAGGAGCTGCCGAATGGATTTTCAGGCTTTACTCCCATAGCTTTCATCTCTCCTGAGGCTGCCCACAAGGCAGTGGGGCAATTTACCCACAGCTGAAGAACTGGTTCATGAGCATCAGCTAGGATGACATGCAAGTTATTTGATAATAAATCTACTTTGAAATTTGAATTTTGAAATCTTACATTGAAACATATGGTGAAATGCGTCAATTGTATTAATAGTCAACACAGTCCAAGGATGTGCTGGGGGCAGCCCACAAATATCGTCGCACTTTCTGGCGTCAACATACTGTCCCCACAATGCTCTGCAAACAACAACAGCAAAAACAAGCTCCTTTCCTCCGTCCCATCCACCCAACACGGGTCTCTAGGCTTCAAAGTCACAGAGCCTCCTTGTCGGACTTGGTCCCACAGCAGGATTCAGTAATGTTATGGCATTGGATAGATTCTCAGATGACTGCAGTATTTTTCATTTTAGAGTTTCTGGGTTGAAGTGGGAGAAGAAGGGAGACTGGAAGCTTGCTCAACAGTGTTTGCACTTGCGGGTTCTCCAGAGCCAGGGAGAGGCTGAGCTGGCAATGGGGGAAGCTTTGTAAGAAGAGAGAGAACTCGTTCACCTTCTCTGTCATTTAGTTAGATCAGAGAAGAGCTCTACTTCATTACCGTGTCACTGCCATTACAATCTCTTGAGATCGTTACCCAAGAAAAGCTAATAGATTTGCGGTTTTAAAATTTAATTTGACATTTTAAGGACATGTGTTTCAGATTTCCATTAAGCTTTATGGCATGAAACTGCCACCCTATTTTAATTATGATTTAATGTTCGTTCAACTAAAATGAAAGGTATTTTCCTGATTTAAACAGGCTGCCATTTATCAAGGTCCAATGCTTCAGGCCAGATCACGCTGCTGCAGGCTACTCGTATTTGGTATGGAACTCTGTACAGTCTATATTTCATTAGGAGTTTGAGGGGATTTGGTATGTCACCAAAAACACTCTCAAATTTCTACAGATGTACTGTGTAGAGCATTCTGACTGGCTGCATCAACGTCTGGTAAGGGGTGGGGGGGGGGTTGCTACTGCACAGGATCAAAGTAAACTGCAGAGAGTTGTACATCCAGTCAGTTCCATCATGGGCACTAGCATCTGTAGTATCCAGGACATCTTCAAGTTGGCTCAAAAAGGCGGTGTCCATTATAAAAGACACCCATCACCCAGGACATACCCTCTTATTGCTATAAGACCATAAGGAGCAGAATTAGGCCATTTGGCCTATCCAGCCTACTGTTATTTTGTCATGGCTGATCCAGTTTTCCTCTCAGCCCCAGAGTCCTGCCTTCTCCCAATATCCTTTCATGCCCTGACCTATCAA
This sequence comes from Mobula hypostoma, assembly GCF_963921235.1. Lineage (NCBI taxonomy): Eukaryota > Metazoa > Chordata > Chondrichthyes > Myliobatiformes > Myliobatidae > Mobula > Mobula hypostoma. The sequence continues at coordinate 60,018,341 of NC_086117.1, forward strand.
GAATCTATTAACCTCTATCTTAAATTTGAGTTTCTAGTGAGTGAGAGAGAGAGGTGTTGGAATGAACAGTAGTTTTTGATGGACTCTAGATCATAGTATCTTTGGGGGCCTTGCTAGTGCTTGCGTGGTTGGGGGCGGGGGGTTGATGCTTTTGCTGCTGCCTGTGCAAAGGTGGGGGTACTTTTGGGGTTCTAACTTTCTGCTGTCATTCATTCTTTGGGGTATTTCTTCTGTTTCGTGGATGTCTGTGAAGAGTAAGAATTTCTGACTGGGTACTGTATATGTTCCCTGACGTTAAATTGAATCATTTGAAAATGAATCTTCAATTAAAACATAGGCAAGCTGTAACAATTTTCTTTGGGGGATTTATAGCTTCTGTACTTGAATCCAAATATTGAAGAGTTGAATCATGTCTTTAGAAATGGTCATCATTGATTTGACATTTATCTTGCTGATCTGGCATTTCTAATATTGAAAAGCTAAAATCCAGTTACCTCACATAATAAGCAGAAAAACTATTCAGCATAAGCCTTTCATATCCGCATACTATGTAAATGATTTTAAAAATGTACTTGGAGCGTGAAAATGTGCAAAATGTCTGTGTGGTTTTAATGCTTTGAAGGGAGCCTGCCGTTGCAGCATAATTCTAATCTGACTGAGAGCTCGCTTGTAGAATCCCAGCAATGTGACATGTGTTTGGCTTGCAGCCCAAGCACAAACAGTAGAAGTGGATCCGCTCTGCTTGATTCTCTCAGAGTTGAATATCTGAGGCTGTGAACTCCAAGGAGTAATCATTTATATTCATGAATTATACAAAGACCTTGTGATATGAACAATGGCACCATTATATAACCAAAGAGGAAATAAAGTTGGAACAGAGCACTTTTTTTTTGCAACTTCAGTAAAACAGTTGCCTTTATTTATTTAGAAGTTTCCTCCAATCGTCTTGAACCCTTGTCCATTTCACTCAAAACCAAAGGTTCATCGGGTGACCTATTCCCAGAGAATGTTCAACACCAGCTAAATATGACATCAATAATAGCACTGTATGTGGGGAATTCTGGAGTGGAGTCCTGGTGAAGGGGCTGGACCCAAAACAGCAACTCTTTATTCCCTTCCATAGATACTGTCTGACCTACTGAGTTCCTCCAGTATTTTGTGTGTTACTCTGGATTTCCAGCATCTGCAGAATCTCTTGTGTTTATGGTGTAGAATCTATTGTGGAAAATAGCAGAATCAATGTATTATGGTTAGCAGTTATCAGAATCAGGTTTAATATCACCGGTATATGTTGTGAAATCTGTTGTTATGTGGCAGCAGTACAATGCAATACAAAACAAAATATATATATATATTGCATTTTATATATACTGTAACAGTATAGATTTTATTTTATATATAGTATATGCGTGTGTATGTGTGTGTATATATATATATATAAAACTGCGTGCGTACACACACACACAGTGTGTGAGGTGGTGTTCATAGGTTCAGTGTCCATTCAGAAATCTGATAGCAGAGGGGTAGAAGCTATTCCTGAGTTGTTGAGTGTGTGTCTTCTGGCTTCTGAACTTCTACTCTGATGGTAGCAGTGAGAAAAGGGCATATCTTGGGTGATGGGTGTCCTTAATGATGAATGCCACCTATCTGAGGCATCGTTCCTTGAAGATGGCCTGGATGCTGGGGAGGCTAGTGCCCATGATGGAGCTGGCTGAGTTTATAACTTTTTGCAGCCTTTCTCGATCCTGTGCAGTGGTCCTCTCATGCCAGGGAGTGATGCAGACAGTTAGAATGCTCTCCATGATACGTCTGTAGAAATTTGCGAGTATTGTTGGTAACATACCAAATCTCCTCAAGCTCCTCATGCTCCTCAGACTCCTGCTGTTGTATTGGACACCTGACCAGGACTGTGGAATTCAGATCTCTGACAGATTGGATAACCCACTTGTTTAGGTATGGCTGGATTTGGGAATGTTTCTTTTACAGGGGAAAGGGTACCCTCAACCAAAGACTCTGCTGTTGGTGGCTTTGGAACACTAGAAGTTGCTACTTGATACGAGTCCACACCATTAAAACCATGTGGAATGAATTGGAAGAGAATCGACCATTACTGTGGCATTAACAGTTGTCAGTAGGGAGATTAAACAATTCGCACTACTTTGGACTGGAGCCAGCCAGAGAGGGAATTTTGCAGCTGCGTGCTTCTGCAAATGACTGAAAGCTTAAAAGTATAAACACAAGTTTCTGCAGATGCTGGAAGTCCAGAGCAATACACACAAAAGGGCTGAGACCCTTCATCAGGACTGGAATGGAAGGAGAAAAAAAGCCAGATTAAGAAGGTGCAGACAGAGGAAGGAGGACGAGCAAGAAGGTGATAGATGAAGCTGAATGGGTGGGGGAAGGGGCATGAAGTGAGAAGCTGGGAGGTAAAAGGTGGAAAAGGTAAAGGGCTGAAGAATGAGGAATCTGAGAAGAGAGTCCTAGGAATTGCACCACCAGGTTCATGAACATTTGCTGCCCCTCAGTCATTGGGCTCTTGAACCCAAGGGGATAGCTACACTTGACTTTATTTGGCCCATCATTGAAATGTTCCCACAACCAATGGACTCATTTTTAATGACTCTTTATCTCATGTTCTTGTTAATTATTGCTATTTGTTTGTATTTGCATTTGCACAGTTTGTTGTTTTCTGCACTCTGGTTGATCTGTCATTAATTCTGTTATAGTTACTATTCTGTAGATTTACTGAGTATGCCCACAAGAAAAATAATCTCTGTGTTGTATATGGTGACATATATGCACTTTAATAATAGAATTTCCTTTGAACTTTGAATAGACCATGGGAGAAGGGGAAAGAGGAGGGCCCCTGTGGGAAGGTGATAGGCAGGCTAAAAGTATCCAGCCTGCTGTACTTTCAATGATCTAAGAAGTTTCATTTACAAGGTAAATATAAAGTTAAATCGTGCACAATTCACAAAACAGAAGATTTAAGTTTTCTGTGTTGCCTTTTTAACTTGATGGTAGTGCTGGCATTACTTAAAGAAAAGTAATCAACAATGTTGTTTCATGTCATAACTGCAGTTGCTCAAATTACACCTGGAAATAAGATCAGGTGTGCACAAGAGCACAATTCCCACAAATGTTGCTGGAAATTACCAACCATTTCCCTGCTGGGATATAGAGAAGCAAATTTCTTTGAATCGCGGGTGAGGAGAGATCAATGCAGCATGCCAAAACAGATAGAAAGCAATATTTTGAGAATGTGCGAATCAAAGATCCGTTCCTCATGTTTCGATCCAAACAGCATTCAGTGTGTACGCCATCATCCATCTATTGCTCAAAAGCATTATCTATTCCTAAATTTACTGTTGTCTCTGTCACCAGTTCTAAAACAATTTTCAAGATTAATTTTCAAATTTAATTTGCAGTTTTATAGAATGTGGAACAGTACAGTGCAGGAATTGGTCTTACAGCTCAGAATGCCTGATACCAAATTAAACTACAGATCGACCTTCACTAATCCGGCACCATTGGGACCTGAGGAGTGCTGGATTAATGAAAATGCCGAATTACAGAAGGATCACATTAAGCAATAGCTAACCGCCTCATCATACCTTTAAAATATCTTGTAAATCAGTACAAGTTAGATAATAATGAAATAGAAATATTAGATGAGTAGCAAGTGAAATTTTAATGAAGTAATATACTGTACAGGCTCAGATAAAATAAAGGGTACCGGTAAATGTACAGGAATTAACTTGTACAGAAAAGTTGAGCACTTCCGCTTCTAAAGTGAGACGTTTAATATACCTTTAGGCAAAGTTACATGTCTGCAAGTGTGGGGTTGTAGGATCATCAACATCTTCATCTTGAAAAATGAGTGAAGCATCAGGAACTGGTGCTGAAACTGGCACAACAGTTTCTTCAAAAACTGTTGATGTTGGTGGCAGCACATCTGGGTGAGCAGAAGTTGATGACACTGGATTTTGAAGTGTTCGCTCTCCTGTTCCACTTTTTCTAGCAATTTTTTTTTGAACATATCTTCCAAAGTAGGTTGTTTCATATATTTTGCTCTCTCTTTGATTAGCTTATCCTGCAGGATATAAACACTCATTATTTCTTGCTCTAATCCTTTCAGCAATTCACCTGTCAGCTTAATTAGTCTGTCAATAGAAAGTCTCTCTGCTACTTCATATTCATCACTTTTGCCAATGACCAGTAACTTACATCTGTGGGTTCCTGCAGCATTAGAGCAGCCTAGCAAAGTCACATGATCTCTCGATGCCTTATATCCTGTTGGCGATTCTGCATCTGCTGTTGTTAGTGTTCTTCTTGGTGTAGATCTCCAATACAAAGCAGTCTCATCATCATTGTACACCTGCTCAGGCCTTTTCGTCGGAGACTAACTTGGCGAACTTGTCAACAAACTCTGCTGCTGCTTCCTTGTCTGCTGAGCGGTTTTCACCACACACTGCACGAAACTGTAAGCCATGTTTCTTTATATCGTACACTGTGGAAGAGCCAATGTTGTAACACTCGCACAAGCTTTTCACCGATACATGACTGTCCAGTTTTTTCAAGAGTTCAACCTTATCTTTAATGGATAATATACGGTGTTTTCGCTTCACAGCATGAGGTGCATTTCCTTTACTCACTGGGGCCATAATTGGAGCTAAAAAAGAGCCAATAATATTAATAAATGCAGGAAAACAAGCAGGAATCACCTGTCTGTGCTTACAAGAGTACGCCAACATGTGAACAGATCTCGCGCAACCAAAACAATACGCAGCAGATTGGTATGGTGGCCTGGGAAATTTGAGATTACAGTTGCGCGGAAAATTTGAAATCGGTGCCGGTTTATCAAGGAAACCGGATTACAGGTAGTCGGATTAGTGAAGGTCAACTGTAAATCTCTTTGCCTGCACAATATTGCAAACACAAGAAAATCTGTAGATGTTGGAAATCCAAAGCAACACACACAAAATGCTGGAGGAACTCAACAGATCAGGTAGCATCAATGGACAAGAGTAAACAGTCGACGTTTCAGGCTGAGACCCTTCATTGGGATTGGAAAGGAAGGGAAGAAGTCAGAGTAGGAAGGTGGGAGGGAAGGGAGGAAGAAGTACAAAGTGACAGTTGATAGACAAATCTGGGAGAGGGTGAGGGGTGAAGTCAAGAGCTGTGAAGCTGATTGGTGAAAGAGATAAAGGACTGGAGAAGGGGGAGTCTGATAGGAGAGGAGTGAAGACCATGGAAGAAAGGGAAGAGGAGAGGAGCACCAGAGGCAGGTGATGGGCAGGTAAGGAGATGAGGTGTGAGAGGGGAACAGAAGTGGGGAATGGTGAAGGGGTGGGGGGTGCCATTACCAGAAATTCAAGAAATCGATGCCTGCACAATATCCCTGCAATGCTTGTGTGTTCATGTGCCTTGTCTGTACACATCTTAAATGCGATCATTGCACGGTGAATTAAGGTTGAACAAAGTAACAGTGCAGTCCTGATGAAGGGTCTTGGCCGAAAACATCGACTGTTTATTCCCATTCGTAGATGCTGCCTGAACTGCTGAGTTCCTCCAGTACATTGTGTATGTTGCTCTAGATTTCCAGCATCTGTAGTACCTCTTATGTCTGAGAGTGATCTTAGAGTAGGTTAAAAAGCCAGCACAATAACATGGGCCAAAGGGCCTGTATTCTGCTGTTCTGTTCCATGTAAGGCTAGGAGATGGAGAGGTTTAGGGAGGGAATTTGAGCTTAGTGACATGGCAGCTGCTGATATTGCTGTGAGAAATGTTAGAGGCCCAAACTGGAGGAGTGCAGGATTTGAGGAGATGGTACAACTGAAATGGGGGACTGGGATGGCAAAGGTGGAGTCAGGGAGCAATTTTAAAACTTATGAGAATTTTAAAATTGAGGCATCATTCTTGGGAAACATCTTCAAGGCATACTTTCTCCAATTGGTGAAAATGAATGGTAAATATACCTGATTTACATGAAAGCCATGAAACGGAATGACAGTGAACCCATCTTTGCTATTTGACAATGTAAAAAGATGTCCATTAACAGATATGGAAAGTTCAGCAAGTTATCATTTGGAGAGGCAGTTGTCACCAGTCCTGATGAAGGGTCTCAGCCTGAAATGTCAACTGTACCTCTTCCTAGAGATGCTGCCTAACCTGGTGCGTTCACCAGCAACTTTGATGTGTGTTGCTTGAATTTCCAGCATCTGCAGAATTTCTCGTGTCACCATCATCGTTATGTTCCGTATGATGTAAGCGATCATGGTCTTTCACCATGATTGTTCTTAGCAAATTTTTCTGGAGAAGTGGTTTGTCATTATCTTTTTATGGCCAGTGTCTTTACAAGACTGGTAACCCCAGTCATTATCAATACTCTTCAGAGATTTTCTGCCTGGTGTCAGTGAATGCATAACCAAGACTTATGATATGCATCTACCACTTGCTCCCATGACCCTGACTGGGAAGTGAACCAGATGCTACACCTTGCCCGAGGGCGACTTGCAGGCTAGCGGAGGGAAGGAGTGCCTTAAACCTCCTTTGGTAGAGACGTATCTCCACCCAGCCACCCATGGTGAAGTAATGATGATGCTAATTCTGCTCTATCTGTCTGTTAATCTATCTTTTATTTAATGATGCTGCATGGAAGATACCCTTCCGGCCTACTAGCCAAGCCATCCAGCAATCCACCTATTTAAGCTACCCTAATCACAGGACAGTTTATAATGACTAACTAACCTACTAATCTGTAGGTCTTTGGACGATAGGAGGAAACCAGAGCACCCAGAGTGTACCCATGCATTGATAGTTAGGACATACAAACTCCATACAGGTGTCATTGGATTTGAACTCTGAACTCCAATGCCTCGAGTTGTAAAAGGGTGGCAGGTTAGAAATGCGTCCCTACCAAAGGAAATATAAGGTACTGCTTTCCTCCGCTAGCCTGCAGGTCACCCTTGGGCAAGGTGTAGCACCTACTTGGCCCCTGATCAGGGTCATGTGAAGCCATGGGAGCAGGTGGTGATGGTCGTTTGAGCAGCTGGTGCAGATCACAAGTCCTGGTTATGCCACTACTGATGCCAGGCAGACAATCTCTGAAGAATATTGATAATGGCTGGGGTCATCCATCTTGTAAAGACACTGCCCAGAAGAAGGCAATGCAAACCACTCCTGTAGAAAAATTTGCCAAGAACAATCATGGTCATAGAAAAACCATGATTGCCCACGTCATACGACGTGGCACATAATGAACAAGTGATTCCTGTATAATTTTCACTCTTTGTAAAGTCCAAACTGAACTAACTGCACGGACTCTGAATAATGTTAAATATAAAACTCAAATTACGCTTCTGCCTTAGCTTTTCAAATAGACAATCATTGAAGTGGTGCATTGAAAACAGAATTGGGACTGAACAGCCTCATTATTTCTAAAAGTGTTCAAATAAATAAATCATTAAGTTCCCTGGCCCCCACCGCTTTATTTTCAACTTGGATGTCCAGTCCCTATATACTTCCATCCCCCATCAGGAAGGTCTCAAAGCTCTACGCTTCTTTTTGGATTCCAGACCTAATCAGTTCCCCTCTACCACCACTCTGCTCTGTCTAGCAGAATTAGTCCTTACTCTTAATAATTTCTCCTTTTGCTCCTCCCATTTCCTCCAAACTAAAGGTGTAGCTATGGGCACCCGTATGGGTCCTAGCTATGCCTGCCTTTTTGTTGGGTTTGTGGAACAATCTATGTTCCGTGCCTATTCTGGTATCTGTCCCCCACTTTTCCTTCGCTACATCGACGACTGCATTGGCGCTGCTTCCTGCACGCATGCAGAACTCGTTGACTTTATTAACTTTGCCTCCAACTTTCACCCTGCCCTCAAGTTTACCTGGTCCATTTCTGACACCTCCCTCCCCTTTCTAGATCTTTCTGTCTCTGTCTCTGGAGACAGCTTATCCACTGATGTCTACTATAAGCCTACTGACTCTCACAGCTATCTGGACTATTCCTCTTCTCACCCTGTCTCTTGCAAAAACGCCATCCCCTTCTCGCAATTCCTCCGTCTCCGCCGCATCTGCTCTCAGGATGAGGCTTTTCATTCTAGGACGAGGGAGATGTCTTCATTTTTTAAAGAAAGGGGCTTCCCTTCCTCCACTATCAACTCTGCTCTTAAACGCATCTCCCCCATTTCACGTACATCTGCTCTCACTCCATCCTCCCACCACCCCACTAGGAATAGGGTTCCCCTGGTCCTCACCTACCACCGCACCAGCCTCCGGGTCCAACATATTATTCTCCGTAACTTCCGCCACCTCCAACGGGATCCCACCACTAAGCATATCTTTCCCTCCCCCCCTCTCTCTGCATTCCGCAGGGATCGCTCCCTACACAACTCCCTTGTCCATTCGTCCCCCCCATCCCTCCCCACTGATCTCCCTCCTGGCACTTATCCGTGTAAGTGGAACAAGTGCTACACATGCCCTTACACTTCCTCCCTTACCACCATTCAGGGCCCCAAACAGTCCTTCCAGGTGAGGCATCACTTCACCTGTGAGTCGACTGGGGTGATATACTGCGTCCGGTGCTCCCGATGTGGCCTTTTATATATTGGTGAGACCCGACGCAGACTGGGAGACCGCTTTGCTGAACATCTACGCTCTGTCCGCCAGAGAAAGCAGGATCTCCCAGTGGCCACACATTTTAATTCCACATCCCATTCCCATTCTGACATGTCTATCCACGGCCTCCTCTACTGTAAAGATGAAGCCACACTCAGGTTGGAGGAACAACACCTTATATTCCGTATGGGTAGCCTCCAACCTGATGGCATGAACATTGACTTCTCTAACTTCCGCTAGGCCCCACCTCCCCTTCGTACCCCATCTGTTACTGTTTTTAATGCACACATTCTTTCTCTCACTCTCCTTTTTCTCCCTCTGTCCCTCTGAATATACCTCTTGCCCATCCTCTGGGTCACCCCCCCCCCCGTCTTTCTTCCCGGACCTCCTGTCCCATGATCCTCTCGTATCCCCTGCTGCCTATCACCTGTCCAGCTCTCGGCTCTATCCCTCCCCCTCCTGTCTTCTCCTATCATTTTGCATCTCCCCCTCCCCCTCCAGCTTTCAAATCCCTTACTCACTCTTCCTTCAGTTAGTCCTGACGAAGGGTCTCGGCCTGAAACGTCGACTGCGCTTCTTCCTATAGATGCTGCCTGGCCTGCTGCGTTCACCAGCAACTTTGATGTATGTTGCTTGAATTTCCAGCATCTGCAGAATTCCTGTTGTTTGCGTTTAAAATCATTGTAAGAATTTATTAAGCTCCCATTTCTGGGCTCCCTTCAGGCAATAAGAATTTATTTTCCTTTTGTTGTCATTTTCTTTTTTATTTTGTAGGAATGTGAGTTCAGATGGGAGCGATGCTCGTCGAAGGCTTCGTGAATGCGAGGGCTTGGTTGACGCACTTCTGCACGCACTGCAGTCAGCAGTGGGCAAGAAGGACATGGACCGGAAGGTAATGCACAGTTACAGCTGCATATTTGTAAGAAAAAACTCTGCTTCACAGACTAGATTAGATTAGATTAGATTCAACTTTATTGTCATTGTGCCGAGTACAGATACAAAGCCAATGAAATGCAGTTAGCATCTGACCAGAAATGCAAAGAATAGTGTTATTTACAAAATAACTGCGAATAAAAATTAAGTGCTACAGCACACAAATATAAAAGTACTGAGACAGTACAATATGGGTGCAATACCGCTTAGTGTTGTGATAAGAAGTTCAGCAGTGTCACAGCTTCGGGGAAGAAGCTCTTCCTGTGCCTGCTGGTGTGGGAGCGGAGGCTCCTGTAGCACCTACCAGATGGGAGGAGAGTAAAAAGTCCATGGTTAGGGTGAGATGCATCCCTGATAATGCTTTTCGCCCTGCCCAGGCAGCGTTTATGGTAGATGTCCTTAATGGTGGGCAACTGGGTGCCGATAATCCTCTGGGCAGTTTTCACCACATGCTGGAGTGCTTTGCGGTCTGATACGGGACAATTGCCATATCACACTGAGATGCAGTTGGTGAGTATGCTCTCAATGGTACAGCGGTAAAAGTCCGTCAGTATCCTGGGACAGAGGTGATCTTCCTTTGATGCTCCGCAGGAAATAAAGGTGCTGTTGCGCCTTTTTGATCAGGATAATACTATATATTATTCAATAGTAAGCTACTGGGGCTGTTTATGAAATACACTCATTCATCACTGCATTAGGTACAGGAGTGGACCCAATGTGGTTTGTTGCTACTGCAGCCCATCCACTTTAAGGTTTGACGTGTTGTGCATTCAGAGATGCTGTTCTGCACACTACTGTTGTAATGTGTGGTTACTTGAGTTACTTTGTCTTCCTGTCAGCTTGCACCTGTCTGGCCAATCTCCTCTAATTTCGCTCATTAACAAGGCATTTTCTCCTACAGAGCTGGCACGCACTGGATGTTTTGCTTTTTTTTCACCATTCACTATAAACTCTAGAGACTGTTCTGTGTGAAAATCCCAAGAGATCAGCAATTTCTAAGGTACTAAAATTACCCAGTCTGGTCTTTTTGGCGTCCTTCGTCTCAGTGGAGCACTGGTCATTGATGACCTCCCATCTGCTTTGTATACAGTCAATGGTACGGTTGGAGTTTATCAATATTGTATTGTATCCATTGGCCTCTACAGCTTCACCAGAGCCTTGTTGACCAGCCTTACCCATTTCCACCTCTCACAATGGGGTGGTTGTGTTGGTCTGTGGGTGTTAAAATCATTCTACAGTCAGTCATTTGGATCACATATCTTCTCCATTATGATGTTTGCTCTGAACAACAACTGGAGCAACTGAACCTCTTGACCATGTCTGCGTGCTTTTGTACACTGAGTTGCTGCCGCATGATTGGCTGAATAGATATGCTCATTAACGAGCAGGTGTACCTCATAAAGTAGCCACAGAGTGTATAAATTCATGGTGTACGTTATCCCATGGGCTTCCTCCATATGCTTCCAATTCCTTCCGTATCACAAAAGCATGCAGTTTAGCCAGTTATTTGGCCACCATCAATTACATAGTGAACGGTAGGTTTACATCAATAAGAACTGGTCTTAGCTGTGGCATCCCACTATTCACTGATGATTGAGTTCTTAATTGTGAAATGCAGACCGTTTTATATACTGAGGGAGTTTGCTACAATCTTGTTAGTCGCTGTATATATCTCCCTCTCTACTAATGCCGGTGAGGCACAGACTGAGCTCTACAGTGCCAGTGTCTTTCAAACCAAACACCACGATGGTATCTTCATTAACGCAGGCCATTTTAACCATGCAAACCTAAAGACAGTCCTGCTTAAATTCCACCAGCATGTTGATTTTGCTACCAGAGATGAAAATGCACCAGAGCTGTTTACACTAACATACCAGGTGCCTACAAAGCAGTCCCTCGAACCCACATTGGACTCCTAGATCGCTTATCTGTCATGTTAATTCCAGCATACAAACCAGTGGTCAGGTGGGTCAAAGGTGGTGAAAACCTGGCCTGAGGGTTCAGGGAGGCTGCTACCTATGGCAACCACGCTAACATCAAGTAATATGTGGATTCTGTGACCAGCTAAATAGAGAAGAGTAGAGGAAGTTACCACCATGAAATATATCCAGGTGCTGTCAAATCAGAAGCCATAGCTTACTGCAGAGGTCCGTGCCAGGCTGAGGGATTGTGATGCTGCCCTTAGATCGGGGGTGCGACAGCTCTCAGGGAAACGAGAACTGTGCTTTCCCACTCCATCAGGAAGGCAAATTGGGAGCATTCTCAGTGAATTTACTACCACTCCTGCAATTCCAGAGACATGAGATGCATGTGGGAGGGAGTTCAGAGGATTATAGACTACAAGTCTCTCCTGCATGTCAGTGACTAGGATGCTTCACTCTCTAAGAAGCTGAATGTCTTCTACGCCCAGTTTGATGCACAGGAGAAAGTGCTGGTGAGGAAGGCACCCCTCCCCCAAGGGGAGCAGATACTCTGTCTGGCTGAAGCTAAGGCGAGGAAGACCCTGGGCAGAGTCAACCCATGCAAAGCTTCAGGACCCGATAATATACCAGGTCGGGTTCTGAAAGACCGTGCAGCCCAGCTGTCGGATATATTCAACATCGCTCTGGAACAGTTCATTGTCCCCTTGGTTTTCAAGGTGGCAGCCATCAGTCCAGTGTGACAGTGACCTTCCTAAATGACTATTGTCCGGTGGCATTAACATCAACCATTATGAAATGCTGTGACTGGCTGGTCATGGAGCACATAAAAGCTTTTCTCTTGGCTACATTGGAGCCTTTCCAGTTTACTTATCGCTCAAATTGATCCTCTGATGATGCAATAGCATCTGCCCTCCACACTGTTCTGTCCCACCTGGAAAATGGGTTCTCGTATGCCAAACTGCTGTTTATAGACTCCACTTCAGCTTTCAACACTTTTAGGAACTGGTGGGGAAATTGTCGTTGCTAGGTTTCAACACCTCCCTATGCATCTGGGTATGGACTTAACAGTAAAGCCACAGTCAGTCCACGTGGGCAGCAACATCTCTCGTCCCATTACGCTGAGCACTGGCATCAAGCTTGCAGTTGACAACAGTGGTTGTCCTTATCAAGAACGATGATGAGACGAAGTATGGAGAGCAAGTGGAATGGTTGATGGATTGGTGTGAGAAGAATAACCCAAGCCTGAACATGAGGAAGACGAAGGAAATCATTGTGGACTTCAGGAAGCTGCAGATGAACTATCCCCCTCTGCAAATATATGGCTTCTGCGTAGAGAGAGTTAAGTGCACCAAGTTCCTGGGATGATCTCACCTGGTCCTTTTATATCACCTTCCCAAACAAGAAGGCATAGCAGCACCACTTCCTCAAGAGATTGCTGCAAACAAGGCTGCCCCCCCCCCACCCATTTTAACTTCATTTTACGGGACCACCATTGACAGCTTCTTGACAAGCTGCATCTCCATCTGGTATGAGAGCAGTTGAGCATCGGATTGGAAGACCCTACAAAGGACTGTGAGAACAGCTGAGGGGATCAGAGGAGTCTCCCTACCATCCACTGAGGACCTTTACGAGGAGCGCTGCATATGCAGGGTAAGGTAATAATGGGGGACAAAGAAAAATACTTAAGTACTTTGCATGAGTCTTCACTCTGGAAGACTCAAGGTGTGTGCCAGAGGTCCATGAGTGTCAGGGAGCAGGAGTGAGTGCCATTACTATTACAAAGGGAAAGTGCTAGGCAAACGGAAAGATCTTAAGGTGGATAAGTCACCTGGGCCAGATGGACTACATCCCAGAGTCCTGAGAGAGGTTGCTGAAGAGATAACGGATGCATTGGTCATGATCTTTCACTTGATTCTGGCATGGTCCCGGAGGACTGGAAGATTGCAAATGTCACACCACTCTTTAAGAAGGAAGGAAGACAAAATAAAGGAAATCTTTAGCCAGTTAGCCTGACCTCAGTGGTGGGAGTCTACTATTAAGGATGAGGTTTCAGGGTACTTGGAGACCAATGGTAAAATAAGTCAAAGTCAGCATGGTTTCTGTAAAGGGAAATGTTGTCTGACAAATCTGTTGGAATGCTTTAAAGAAGTTACAAGCAGGGTGGACAAAGGAGAGGCGGTAGATGTAATTTACTTAGATTTTCATCTGCCCACAACCGGCGGCCCAGCGGCGGCAGCTGTCCACAACCAGCAACCCAGCGGCAGCTGCCCGCAACCGGTGGCCCAGCAGCGGCAGCTGCCCGCAACCGGCGTCCCAGCGGCGGCAGCTGTCCGCAACCGGCGGCCCAGCGGCGCCAGCTGCCCGCATTCGGCGGCCCAGCGGCGGCAGCTATCCACAACCAGCAACCCGGCGGCAGCTGCCCGCAACCGGCGGCCCAGCGACGGCAGCTGCACAACAGCCGGCTGCCAAACAAGCCCCATTTCACACTTCCACCAACGTACATTGAATGTATGCATGAGAAAAGATTTGCAGTTTGATTTCGATGTAAATTAGACCCATTGTTAAAGCATGATGGTTGTACTTGGTTTTGAAAATTTTTGTTTTGTTGATCTTGGAACTGCAGTGCTTTTCGTCCATTCATATTCTTGAATTTAACTGCATGCATTAAAAAACTAGAATCATTCTGAGGCATTATCAATTTCTAATATTAGGAACCTGGCTGGGAAGTTCTTGTGTTTAATTTACCTTTGCTGTTAAATAGATCAAAGGCTTCTCTACTTTGCCAGATCATGTCAACTAGAGAAATCTTTCAAAAGCAAAACCAAGCCAAACTCCTATAACCTGGCATTGTTTTATTGAGAAATTTCGATGATTTGGCATTTGCCTTACATGGCTCAGTTTCCCAGAGCTATTGCAAAGCTCACCTATTTCACTGTAAAATTTATTATGCTACTATAGAACTTTTATTTATAAAGTGAATTTAAAGTATATTGCTATATAAGTGGAAGCAAGTCCAGCACCATTACAATCCTCACTGCGCTGGACTGTTGCGTCTTACTGACTGGGTTTGCCTCAAGTGAAGGTTAATTCAGCCAGCCTCATCTCCGTGGAATGGAATAGGGGCAACTTTCCTGCTCAGAAACAAGTGCCTCTGGAAGGTTTGATTGTATGCTGGCTTAGGCTGTGCATTCATGAAGTCTGCAGTAACATGATTAATGTTTAGTTGAGAAAAGAATAATTTTAGGGGAAGTTAGTTAACACTGGCAAAGGATGTGGATAGCTGTTTATTGAAAAGAAAATCTTTGGCCTGTGAGAGGGATAAACTGCTCTCAACTTCACTTACCCCAATGCTAAACTGAATACAACCTAAAGGACTCGCTTTCAAGGACTATTCATCTCATGTTTTCAATTTTTATTGCTTGCTTGCTGGCTGGCTTAGTTTATGTATGTATGTATTTAGTTAGTAAGTACATTGTTTGACCATCTTCTTGTGTGCAGTATTTCATTGACTCTGTGTGTTTTTTTGCATTTACTGTGAATGCCATTAAGAAAATGAATCTCAGGGTTGCATATGGTGCCATGTATGTACTTTGATAACTAACTTTGAACTTTGAAACCAATTACCAAATTTTGAAAAATTGGGAGCAATTAGAATTCCTCCATGGAAGTCTGAAGTTAACTGAAGAAATTTCCAAGGACAGGTGTTGGAGAGCAAGGACTGACATACTATAATAAAGTCTCAGAACTTCAGGTTTCTTGATCAAGAATGACCAGTTTTACGAGGGGTGATTGATAAGTTTGTGACCTAAGGTAGGAGTCAGTTTTAGAAAACCTAGCACATTTATTTTTCAACGTAGTCCCCTCCTACATGTACACACATAGTCCAGCGGTCGTGGAGCATACAGATCCCTTCTTTGCAGAAGTGCTCCACAGCAGGAGTGATTGATAAGTTCGTGGCCTAAGGTAAAAGGAGATAAGTTATTAACTTCAAACTTTCTGCATTATCACTCAAAGAGTTGAACTGCACGTGCATGTAACGAGAGCGTCTTAGACGTCCAGGTGGTTCACTGCAGAGGTGACTGATAAGTTTGTGGCCTGAGGTAGAAGGAGTTGAGTTATACGGCTCTCGTTACTTGCACGTGCAGTTCAACTCTTGAGTGAAAATGCAGAAAGTTTGAAATTAATAACTCATCTCCTTCTACTGCAGGCCACAAACTTATCAATCACCACTGCTGTGGACCACTTTCTGGAGATCCAAGACACCGACTTCTACAAGGAAGGGATCTGTATGTTCCACGACCGCTGGACTGCGTGTACATGTAGGAAAAATAAATGTGCCTAGGTTTTGTAAAGTTGACTCCTACCTTAGACCACGAACTTATCAATCACCCCTCGTAAAGATATAGATTAGCTCTATTTATCATGTGTTCATCGAAACGTAGCAATGCAGAGTGAAATGCTTCACGTGTCAAAGACCAACACAGCCTACGACTGTTGCTATGCTTCTAGCATGCTTACAACGTAGTAACCCTAACCTGTATGTTTTTGGAATGTGAGGAAACCGGAGGGCTGACGGAAAGCCACGTAGTCACAGTGAGGACATGCAAACTTCTTACAGCTAGCAGCAGGAATTGAACCTTGAACTTCCAATCAGTCACTGATGCTGTAAGGGGATTACGTTAACCACTGCTGTACCAGAAAGTATTGTTGTAACACTGAACAATGTTACTGGAGAAACATTGAAGCTAGTGGATACGGAAGTGTCTCATTCAACACAATGAGAGACTTTTTTGGGAAGAGGTCCATTGGATCTGATACTACATGACATTTTAGATGCTAAAGATCAAGGGTAACAGCAGAACAATTTGTAGTTACAATGCTTCCTTTGAATTACATATATTTTTCACACACTTCCTTCTTTGGACCCACACTTCGGACACCCAAAATGAATGCTAATCAGTGTTGTCAGGCTTTTGATCAACTGGTGTCCGCAGCTCCGGGAAAACGATTGTTCAAGGCTGCTTTTCAAATTTAATCTACAGTCCATGTTCATGTCTGAAGAATATCTGCTATTAAACTTAATATCTGTTATATACTCTAACTCCAGAATGTGCCCCAACAGTACATTGAGTGGAAGTGTTTATGAATGACTGACGACATTGATGGGACTGTTCCGTAACTGCATCACGGCTTTTAAGATATTGGAGTATTGACATATTGTTGAACTAATTGAAAACCAAACAGGATCTAGTGCTTTCCAGCATGTATGATGCATAAACTCTTCTTGGGCTTCCAGCTGATACAGGTGTTGATTTTAACCAATGATTCGATGACAGACTCCGCCATCTTATCAGGGATAATGCCTAGGCAAGTCTAGTCCAGTGGTATATATACTCAACTCTTGTCCATTCCTCCTGATTGGTTAGTCCTCAACCAATCAGGTTTCCACTGATTTCTGTTGGCCCAGATAGAAATGAAAATTAATGGCTTAGTTGATATCTTAATTTAGAATAAAGCAGTTGTTGAACATTGAGTAGGCATTACCTCTGACATTTTCATAGCTATAGCCCTGTTTACTGCACAGAAAAGGATTACGTCCAAGAGCGGGAGATAATATGGGTCAACAGAGGCTTGGCATTTACAGTGGCATAGCAACTGTCCTTGTAATAAATATCCAGCTGGCTGTGAAGCCCTTGCTCTGTTCGAAAACAAATGACTATGAAAGGTTTGATCGTATGCTGGCTTAGGCTATGCATTCATACAGTCTGCATTAACATGATATATTTTTTTCTTTTTGTATTTGCAGTTTATTGTCTTTTGCACATTGGTTGTTTGACCATCTTGTGTGCTGAATTTCACTGATCCTCTTGTGCTTCTTTATATTTACTGTATATACTCGCAAGAAAATGAATCTCAGTGTTGTGTGTGGGACAATTTACTTGAACTTTGAACAAAAGATAATTTTTGAATTTTGAAACCAATTACCAAGTTTAAAAATTACAGTTGTGAGAAAGAATGACAGTGGCTATATCTCATTGGGAGTATGTCTCCAAAGACATTGGCAAGTTTCTACAGATGTACCATGGAGCACATTCTATCTGGTTGAAGTGCCATCTGGTATGGAGGGGCTCCTGCACAGGGACTGGAAAAGGCTGCAGAAAGTTACAAGCTCAGCCAGCTCCATCATGGGCATTAGCCTCCCTAGCACTGAGCGTATCATCAAAAGGCGATGCCTCAAAAAGGTGTCGTCCTGCATTAAGGACCACCCTCACCCAGGACATGCCCTCTTCTCATTAATACCATTGGAGAGGAGGTACAGAGGCCAGATGACACACGCTCAATGTTTTAGGAACAAATTCTTCATCTCTGCCAGCAGATTTCTGAAGGAACAATGAACCAACCCATGATCACTACCTTCTCTGCTCTATTTTTCTCTCTTTTTGCACTACTTATTGAATTCAATATATATATATATTTCTTTTTGTAATTTGCAGGTTTTTATGTGTTGATTTGTACTGCTACTGCAAAACAACAAATTTCATAACGTATGACACTGATACTAAATCTGATTCTGATTCTGAACCATTCTGTTAAGCTATTATTCCTCTTAAGGCAGAGCATATGTAATGTGTAAAGTACTATATTGGTCAGTGTATCTCCTGCATTAAATTACCAGTATTATGGAGCATCTTATGATCAAGCCACCAGAATGTACAGTGGTGCTAGAAAGTTTGTGAACCCTTACAATTTTCTCTACTTTTGCATAAATATGATATCAGATCTTAACACAAATCCTAAAACTAGATAAAGAGAACCCAATTCAATTAATAACATAAAAACATTATACTTGTTCATTTACTTATTAAGAAAAATCATCTAATATTACATGTATTTGTTCAAAACAGTGTGTGAACCTTTGCTTTCAGTAACGGGTGTGACCCCCTTGTATAGCAATAACTTCAACCAAACATTTCTGGTAACTGTTGATCAGTCCTGCACATCAGCTGGGAGGAATTTTAGACCATTCCACCTTACAAAGCTGCTTCAATCTGGGATGGTGGTGGGCTTCCTTGCATGAACTGCTTGCTTCAGGTCCTTCCACAACATTTCTATAGGATTAAGGTCAGGACTTTGACTTGGCCATTCCAAAACAAGAATTTTCTTCTTTTTAAACCATTCTGTTGTTGATTTACTCTTGACCTTTGGATCATTGTCTTGTTGCATTATCCAACTTCTATTAAGCTTCAGGTGATGGATTGCTACCCCAACAATCTCCTGTAAAATGTCTTGATACAATTTTGAATTTATTGTTCCCTCAATGATTGCAAGCTGTCCAGTCCCTGAGGCAGCAAAGCAGCTCCAAACCATGGCACTCCCTCCACCATGCTTCGCAGCTGTGATGAGTTTTTGCTGCTGGTGTGCAGTGTCTGTTTTTCCTCAATACATGGTGTGCATTTCTGCCAAAAAAAAAAGTTTGACTTTTGTCTTATGTGTCCACAGAACGTTGTCCCAGAAGTGTTGTAGAGCATCCAGGTGGTCTTTTGCAAACTTGAGACGTGTACCAATGTTTTTTTGGAGAGCAGTGGTTTCCTCTGTATTTCCATGAACACCATTCTTATTCAGTGTTTTTCTTATAGTGGACACATGAACAGAGACCTTAGAAAGTTCTGGAGATCTCTGCAGGTCTTTTACTGTTACCCTTGGGTTCTTTTTCACCTTCTTTATCATTGCACATTGTGCTGTTGCTGAGATCTTTGCAGGACACCCACTCCTGGGGAGAACAGTAACAGTACTGAATTTACTCCATTTGTGGATAATTTCCCTTACTGTAGACTGATAAACACTCAGGTCTTTAGAAATGCTTTTGTGCCCTTTTTCCAGCTTCATACATCTCTACTATTCTTCTTCTAAGGTCCTCTGAAAGTGTTTCGATGGAGGCATGGTGCACATTACCAGATCTTTCTTGAGAACTACGGCTGTCAGTAATCCGGCTTTATGTGTCTTTTTTAAGAGCAAGGCACCTCTACAACCCACATCTCCAATCTCATCTCATTGAATGGAACAGCTGACTTCAAATAGCTTTTGTAGAAGGCTTTACCCCAGAGATTCGCATACTTTTTCCAACAAATATATGTAACATTGGATCAATTTTCTCAATAAATAAATGAACAAGTATATTTGTGTTATTTATTTAATTGGGTTCTCTTTATCTCGTTTTAGGACTTGGCCGAAGGTCTGATCTCATTTTAGGTCATAGTTATGCAGAAATAGAGAAAGTTCAATAGGGTTCACAAACTTTCTAGCACCATTGTAAGCCAAGGATGTTTCTGGTTTCTGAATGAGAATCATGTTGAATATCACTAGTTCACGTCATGAAATTTGTTGATTCTGCGGTAGCAGTACAATGCAATACTTAATAGAGAAAAAGCTGTGAATTACAGTAAATATATATATAAAATAGTTAAATAAGTAGTGCAAAAATAAAAATGAGAAGTAGTGAGGTGGTGTTCATGGGTTCAATGTCCATTCAGAAATCGGATGGCAGAGGGGAAGAAGCTGTTCCTGAATTGTTGAGTTGTGTGCCTTCAGGCTTCTGTACCTCCTGACTGGTGGTAACAACAAGAAGAGGGCATGTCCTGAGTGGTGCAGCCAGTCAGAGTGCTCTCCATGGTACATCTTCAGAAATTTTCTAGAGTTTTAGGTGATGTACCAAATCTACTCAAACTCCTAATTAAATATACTGCTCTCTTGCCTTCTTGATAGCTGCATCGATATGTTGGGACCAACTTAGGTCCTCAGAGATGCTAACACCCAAGAACACAAAATCACTCACTCTTTCCACTTCTGATCCCTCGGAGGATTGGTGTGTGTTCCCTCATCTTACCCTTTCTGATGTCCACAATCAGTTACTTTGGTTTTACTGACGTTCAGTGCAAGGTTGTTTCTGTGACATCACTCAACTTGCTGATATATCTCACTCCTGTACGCCCTCTCGTCACCCTCTGAGATTCAGCCTCAAACGTCAACTGTACTTCTTTTCCATAAATGCTGCCTGGCCTGCTGAGTTTCTCCAGCATTTTGTGTGTAATCTATGTAATACTAAAACCCTCATGCTCTGTCTGTCTGTTTGTGACCTCCAATTAGTACAAGCGGTGCATTAAAGCAGCACTTTTTTTGGCTGAATTAAAATGCATTAACTTACAAAATGCAGGCAAAGTTCAGGGTTATATATTCGTATAAAATTGCTCATTCGCCAAAAAATCAACAGGCTGGCTTTCACCTGAAAGCTGATCGGCCATTATGGAAATCGGATAGCCCGACGCATGTGCAGGGCCAGCCTCAGCAGCGATACCTACCGGAGCAAAAGGGCAGGGCAGCTCTATTTTAAGGGGTCATATTCTGCTAATCACCATCAGCATGTGCAGGATTGGGATAGATCTAACTGTTACCCATCAATAAGAGATAATTGCATCTTATTGTAATGACGTACTTCGAGATACCCATAAAACCCTTTGCTACAGTCAAAGGACAGCGGTGACTATATCATGTCCATTTAGGAGAGCACCAACCACATCATCAAGAATAATCAGCATCCTTTGGTGTTAGTGCTTCGTATCTTCTATCCAGCATTAGGGTTAAAAAACTGGTTAGCTTAATTATGCCGTGTGGAAAGGGAAGGGGGACATTACGGTCAAGAGATGATGCTAAATGTCGTTGGGAAGCGGCAAGGAGAGGGAGAGAACAACAATCGGATGAGGCCAGGTACTCCAGGATCAAAGAGGCAGGACAAAAAAAGATGAGAAGAAGAAGAGACAGAGGAGGAGAGGCATGCACATCTCCAGGATCAGAGACAAAGAATAAACAGCAGAAGAGATGAAGAGACGGGGGATGAAAGGACTGCACATCTCCAGAATGACAACGAGAGGCATGATAAACCAGAAATGATGCCATCAAAAGTGTCCTTCGTTAAACGAGGAGGAACTATATTTGCTTTGCTACGCATCGTTCTTCTTTATTAAACTGAGGTTTTCTACTTCAGTTTCCAAAGCAAAGCAATATCAATAGCATTCAGGAAAATTTAATGTTCATTCTGGTCACATCAGACTGCACTACCTTTCTCTCAAAGGGTGCCCCAACGGGTCTCCCCGTTGTCTAGTACTTATATCAACAGCAAATTTATAGATGGCATTTGAGCTGTGCCTAGACATACAGTCATGGGTGCAGAGAGAGTAGAGCACACATCCCTGAGGTGTACCAGTATTGATTATCATTGAGCTGGAGATGTTATTTTCAATCTGCACAGATTGTGGCCAAGAATAATTGAATAAAATATCTCCCAGGTTAGTCTGGGTGTTTCTAATTCATTTGAAATGTGTGGCACTGATGCTCATTGTGGCCTAATTTATTTTCTGTATCTAACAGTCAGTTGAGAATTGTGTGTGCATTATGAGGAACCTCTCCTATCAAGTCCACAGAGAAGTACCGGGAGCTGATAAGTTTCGTGAACCATCCACCGAGCAGCAAACTGGAACCGGGGGTGCGCAGAAGAAAAAGAAAGATGATTCTGGTTGTTTTGGTGGAAAGAAGGCAAAAGGTAACTATGTGGCAGTGAAACAGAGGAAAAGCTTGCAACTTGTTGCCTCGTGTATCAATGCTTCTACAAGCACATTAATTGAATTGTTAGGAAGATTGGACTGCAAGGAAAAATAAGAGGAAATATTTTCAATTGGAAATAAATAGTAGTTTTACTTGGTCTCAGTTGAAATGTAGCACAAGTACAGAGATTGCATGTAAATGCATGAAGCTGCAACTCTCACTGGACCATCCTTGTCTCCCTGTCCAATTATCTTGAAGGCTGTCTTGTTAAATGCCTGTCTCCATGATGTATTGTTGCAACCATGATTATTGCAAAGCCAAAAGGTCTTTTTCAGTGCACTGTATAAGTTTGGAAGAGAATGTCCAAATGTCTCCCCCCCCTCCCCCCCCGTGATAGTTCTGGTAATAGCTGTCAGAAACATTCATTTGATACTTCTATGTTTTGTCCTCAATTTGGCACATGGTATCCAAGCTTGTATACTTGTATATTTGTAAAACAATATTAGGATTGGAAACCACTTGAGATGAATCATTCAGCTGACGGCATTGATATGGAATAGAAAGGTTTAATGTTTTATAAATTGTTATTGCCAAAGGTGACTCTTTTCCCAGTTAGTAAATCCCAATTGCTTTTTTTCACGTGTCATTTGACTGTTCCTTTCTTCTCTGCACTTTTCTTGTTTGCTGTTATACCATTTAGAGGAGTGGTTTAATCAAGGTAAGACGCCTTTCTTTCTGTTGTTGTTTGGCTGATTTTTGTTCCTAAAACAGTTAATTTGTTCAGGTTGATGTGGTGTGTGAGCTACTGTGAATTAATTGAGAGCAATTCCTGTATTTTACTTTACTATAACAGTGTGGAATTTGTACAGTTATGTAAAGCTCCAATTGGACAATATGATACTTCACCGCAATACATATGTTGGCCTTGAATTGGATTTAATGCAAAATCATTGCTTTTAATTGGGAGTACTTGTATCTTGTGACTTGTAACACTCAAATATATAGTAATGTGCAAAAGTCTTAGGCACATATATTATAATAATTATATAAATGCCACATTATCAGACCTGCCTTTCCCATGAAATGGGTTTACAAACAAGTCATCATGAACTGGCATTTATACAACCTGGCTATGATGTGACATGCACATACAGTACATTGCCAGCCTACAACATGAGTCAAACCACCTAGTTCCCTTCCTCCCCATAGCTAGGATGCCTAACACTTTTGCACAGTTCTGTAGTAATTTTAACTTGACATTTTATTGAAAGCTCTTGAACCATATAGTACTGTACAAAAGTCATTGGTATATATACAGTTGCAAAAAAAGTTTGTGAACCCTTTGCAGTTACCTGGTTTTCTGCATTAATTACTCATAAAATGTGGTCTGATCTTCATCCAAGTCACAATAACAGAAAAACATAATCTGCCTAAGCTAATAACACACAACCAGTTATACTACTTCTTGTCAATATTGAAGACACCTTTTAAACATTCGCAGTCCAGGTTCAAAAGAAGTATGTGAACCTGTGGGTTAATGCCTTCTACAAAAGCTATTTGGAGTCAGTTGTTCCAATCAATGGGTTGTAGAGGTGCCCTGCCCTATAAAAAGGACCCAAAGTCGGATTACTGACAGAGCCTGTACCTCTCAAGAAAGATCTGTTTATGTGCACCATGACTCCATCAAAATAACTTTCAGAGGACCTTAGAAGAAGAATTGTAGAGATGCATGAAGCTGGAAAAGGCTACAGAAGCATTTCTAAAGAACTGAGTGTTCGTCAGTCCACAGTAAGGGAAAGTGTCTACAATAAATTCAGTACTGATGTTGCTCTCCCCAGGAGTGTGCATCCTGCAAAGATCACACCAAGAGCACAACGTGCAGTGCTGAAGGAGGTGAAAAAGAACCTAAGGGTAACAGCAAAAGATCTAGAACTTGCTAAAGTCTCTGTTCATGTGTCCACTATAAGATAAACACCTGAATAAGAATGGTGTTCATGGAAGGACACCACGGAGGAAACCACTGCTCTCTAAAGAACATTGGTGCACGTCTCAAGTTTGCAAAAGACCACCTGCATGTTCTGCAATACTTCTTGAACAAAGTTCTGTGGACAGATAAGACAAAAGTGGAATTTTTTTTTTGGCAGAAATGCACACCGCTATGTTTGGAGGAAAAAAAGATACTTCACACCAACAGCAAAAACTCATCCCAACTGTGAAGCATGGTGGAAGGAGCATCATGGTTTGGGGCTGCTTTGCTGCCTCAGGGCCTGGACAACTTGCAATCATTGAGGGAGCAATAAATTCAAAATTGTGTCAAGGCATTTTACAAGAGAATATCATGGTAGCAGTCAGTCACCTGAAGCTTAATAGAAGTTGGATGATGCAACAAAACACAACAGTAAATCAACAACAGCATTGTTTAAAAAGAAGAAAATTTGTTTTTCAGAATAGCCAAGTCAGATTCCAGACCTTAACCCAATTGAGATGCTGTGGCATTGACTGAAGAAGGTTTTTCTTGCAAGATATCCCAGAAATATTGATAGACTGGAACAGTTTTTATGGAGGAACGTCTAAAATTCCTCCTTCCTATTGTGCAAGTCTGATCAGTGGCTACAGGAAATGTTTGTCGGAGGTTATTGCTGCGAAAGGAGGTTCTACCAGTTATTTAGATACAAGAGTTCATACTTTTTCCATCCTGGACTGTGAATGATTAAACAATGTGTTCAATAAAGACATGAAAAGTACAATTGTTTGTGCGTTATTAGTTTAGGCAGATTGTGCTTGTCTATTATTGTGGCATATTATTGTGAGTGAGTAATGCAGAAAATCAGGTAATTGCAAAGGGTTCACAAACATTTTTTGCAACTGTGTATGTACCCAGGACTTTTGTACAGTACTATATAGTTCAAGAATTTTCAATAAAATGTCAAGTTAAAAATTTTTTTTGTGTTTATAAAGAAAAAAATTTCATGGTATAAGTGAATAATGATAGACTTGATTCTGATATGAGTCTCTATTGTGGGTGGACTGAGAGTGGGAAGAGGCCAGTGAGAGGGGATCATGGTTGGAAAGAGGAGAGGGAGCGAGAAGCACCAGAAAGACATTCTGTAATGACCAGTAAACCAGATGTTTGGAATCACATGACCTTGCCTGGTATCTCAGGGCTGGGTGTGTCTGCACCCACCCCTGGCACTCCTCTGCCACGTGTCCCACACCCCTCCCGTGGCGCTCCTCCTTCACCATTCCCAACATCCTTTGCTCCTGCCAGATTTGTAGACTCACTCTCCATTCCATGTTTACAAAAAAATGCTGTGCAAAACTCTTAGGCACCCAAGCTATAGATATCTTTTGCACTGTACTGTTTATAAAGCTCCAATTAGACAACTTAATAGTTCACCTCAATGGATATGTCCGCCTTGAATTGGATCTGATACAAAATCATTGCTTTAACAAGGAATGCTTGTATTGTGTGACTTGTATAACTCAAATATAAAATGTATGAGGTCATGTGATTGAAGTGCTGGACAGGGTTAAGGTAATTGCTCATTCCTTTGGGGAAAATGAAATCTAGGCTATGAAGGTGATCTCAGTAAACAGTTCCTTAACACAAGATATTGTAAACCTTCTCTCCCAAAAAAAACTCTTTGGCCAGGCATATTGAAAATTTCAAAATGTTAATATTTGTGAAATCATGAAAGGATATTGAGTGACAATAAAAGGATATTGAGATGCATTTCAGCTTTGGTCTAATCTGGAGAAAATTTGAAGGACTAAATAGCATACACTGCCTGTTGGGTCCAATTTAAACAGGCAAACTGATGGCCGAGTTAAATACCACTGTATTGTTCTAAGTGTATTTGCTGAGATTTTTGGCATTGATTGTAAAAGTAAGCAAACGCATTATATCGTCATCTGAATGCTTTTTAAAAAAATGTTTACAATCCAGTGACATCCTGCCTTTGTGTTTCTCCCCCCCCCCATGCTTAGGCAAAAGGAATGTGGACACTGACAAAAGTTTCGATACTTTGGACTTGCCAAAACGGATTGAACCAGTGAAAGGTATCTTGCGTACACTAAAATATCCGGATGCTCTCCTTGCTCCAGTGCAGGGGTTCCCAACCTGGGATACTTAATGGTAGGGGTCCATGACTTTTAACGAAAAGGTTTGGATCCACTGCTCTAAAGAATTTAAGTTAGATTTTGCAAAATTCAATCTCTCACACGTTTGTACATTATGCATTATTTGAAATAAGGTTCGCACCTTAATGTGAATGGAACTTGCTAAATGAATGCCAGACTATTTCATGACCCTTAGTCATCATTTACTGTTGTGATTTATGAACAATATTAAAGTTCATAGCAAATTGTGTTAGGAAAAATGTGAAATTAAGTTTTTTTCCTAACGAAAAGGCTGTCATAGTGTAAAAATACAACTCATTTTTATTTTGGGACTAGTAGATATTGCAGAGGAAAAGCTTACTTTAAAAAAAATCACTGCAGAAATAACAAACAGGTTTCCCCCGCCATCCGAAGGTACAGCATTCCTATAAAACAGTTCGTAAGCCGGAATGTCGTAAAGTGAAGAAGCAATTACCATTTATTTATATGGGAAAA
Source organism: Mobula hypostoma (assembly GCF_963921235.1). NCBI lineage: Eukaryota > Metazoa > Chordata > Chondrichthyes > Myliobatiformes > Myliobatidae > Mobula > Mobula hypostoma. Next base: position 60,045,028 of record NC_086117.1, read on the forward strand.
TTTTGTGAGCGTTCGCAGACCCAAAAATAACCTACCAAATCATGCCAAATAACACATAAAACCTAAAATAACAGTAACATATAGTAAAAGCAGGAATGATATGATAAATACACAGCTTATATAAAGTAGAAATACTTCTCCACAATCATTGCCTGAACTGTTCTCCGTAGCGAAAATCTCACGCAAGCGCCGTCAGCAGAAACACGGCACAAGCGCTCTCCAGTAACCTTTAAGTTATGAAGCTGCCAAATCATACCAAATAACACGTCAAAATACACAGCCGATATAAAGTAGAAATAATGTATGTACAGTGTAGTATCACTTACCGGAATAGGGACAGCATCGAGCACACTGATGATGGTGTGTTAGGCTGAGTCGGAGGTTGGGGTGGTGCAGTACCCTCTGGGCAGCGACCCAATACATTGCCGTGAAGCATGCAGGGGTCCAGCGGTAGCCAGGAGGCACACAGCACATCTTTAAGAAAAAAGCCAAAATAAGCTAATTAATTAGGTGCCGCCCGACATGTAATTGTCAGTCCAGATCAGTGCCAATTGCTGATTGCATCTCCTCTAATCTGGGCCGACAATTATGTGTCGGGCGGCACCTAATTAATTAGCATGTTTATTTTGGCTTTTATCTTAAAGATGTGCTGTGCGTCTCCTGGCTACCGCTGCATTCTCCGCGAATCAGTGTCTGCAGCCTGGGTGTTGGGGTGGTGTGACACTGGGGTGTCATCTCATCGTCGTCTGTTTCCATTAGAGCAGGCAGCTCATCTTCTTCTATCTGTGCCTGCCTTGATGTCGAAGGTCGAGGTTCGTCGTCTGCTGTGGCTGATGTGGAAGGCTTGCTTGACTGCTGAGCCTCACGCGTTTTTCTATCATACAGTTCTTTTTAAGCACTCAAACCATCCTGCAAATATCCCCTAAACCTACGTACCCTTTCAAAATTAAAGTTGTACTCTGTCATTACTCATTCAGTTTCAATTGTTATCCTTTCCTCTTTCAATTGCATCAGCTTTTCATATATCAGTTCTTGGTCATGGGATGCCAAAACCTCTTCAACATCATCTTCGTCAGCTTCCACAAGCCAAACTCACTTTGTCCTTACTTCGTTCACCATGATCAAAATGCTTAATTATGTCTAGTTTTACGCTAAGTGTAACACCCTTACGAGCTCTTTCAGGCTTTTCCGATACCTTAGAACTCATCTTGCAAACGGCTGCTCACAGGCTCGTGTTTAAGCAATGCCGGCGAGATTGCCGTTCTGAATCCGGGGGAGAGTGGCTGCTCGGGGCGCACGCTGCCTTTTATCAGGCGCTGATTTTTTTCGCACGCTGCTTTTTTCATAACAGTGAAAACACCTTCTGTTAGCGAAAATGGTACTAATGTAGGTCTTTCATAACAGTGAGCCTTTGTAAAGCGAACGTTCGAAAAGCGGGGGACACCTGAATTTCTACAGATGTACAGAAGAGAACATTCCAACTGGCTGTTATGGTGGGAGTCGGTGGGGGGGGGTGGTGTGGGGGTAACTATTGCACAGTATTGAAAGAAGCCAAAGAGAGTTGTAAACTTTGTCAGCTCCATCATGGGCACCAGCCTCTGTAATATCCAAGACATCTTCAAGGAGCAGTGCCTCAAAAAGGTGGCATCCATCATTAAGGACTCCCACCACCCAGGATATTCCCTCTTCTCACTGCTACCATCAGGGAGGAGGTACAGGAGCCTGAAGACACACACTCAATGATTCAGAAACAGCTTCTTCCCCTCTGTCATCCAATTTCTGAATGGACAACCTTACTACTTTTGATTTCTGTTTTTGCACTACTTATTTAATTTAACCATTTTGGTGAGGAGAGCTTTGCCTGTGATAAACCAGGCTGTATCCACCACTTTCTGTAGCCTTTTCTGTTCCTGGGCATTGTCGTTGTGCTATTCATGCTATTTGACCTTTGACTAACATCAGTTAAATTTAACACAGACTCATGATAAACCAATTTTGTGTTTGTGAATTCAGCTCTGTTCTGCTTGTCCTTTAAATTTAAATGTTGCTTTCTAACGAGTATATAACTGTAAGGTTGTGTAATGGGGATGAGCTGAAAACAATTTTGCTTCACACTGTTTTGCACACACTTAAATAATTGGCTGCATTTTTAAAAAAATGTATCCAAACAGCAAGGAATATAATACAATGGTTTGAGCAAGCACATAAACCAAATATTGGATTTCAGAGATTGTAGTTGTTGTAATCTCTCTGCTGTTTGTTTGTGTATTTATTTATTGAGGTACACCGCCCAGTAATCCCCCTAGCCTAATTACAGGACAATTTCCAATGACCAGTTAACCTACCAGCCAATACATCTTTGGACTGTGGAAGCCAGAGCGCACAGAGGAAACCCACGCAGTCACGGGGAGAATGTACACACTCCTTACAGGCGGCGGGAATTGAACCTGAGTAGCCTGTACTGTAAAGCATCTTGCTAACCACTATGCTATTCCTACCTGACAAGTAGGACCAAGTAGTATCCTTCAAGTATTCCTTTGAACGGCATTGCAGAAATCATTTACATTTTTTTAAGTCAGAAAGGAGTATCCTAATCAACCTCTGCTGAGTTCATCTGCTAAATGGTTCAAATCAAATAGTTCAGTTTAATATTGGAATATCAGAGAATGTATAGAGTATACAAACTGAAATTCTTACTCTTCACAGACATCCATGAAACAAGAAACCCCCCCCCAAAGAATGAATGACAGTAAAATCAGAATCCGCACACGAGCATCATCAGGAGCATTGACCCTTCCTCTCCCCCCCCCCCCACAATTTGCACCAGCGGAAGCACTGCCCCCAACTGGCAACCCTGCAGCGCTGCCGGTACCAAAGAGCCGGTTTCTGCTGTTCCTTTCGATTCATCAGCTGCATGGAGATGGGGAGCCTGTTACACGGGCTCTCCATATTGTACAGTTTACATGGCTTCTGTATACATAGAAAGCTGGGACGCAATACCTATGGTTGATTTCGACCGATGGAGGGCCTCTAACACAAAGGATTGTACTTGTGTTACTTTTCAACTGTTAAAATGAAGGCACAAGAGACTGCAGCAGCTGGAATCTGGAGTAAGAAACAGTCTCAGTGCGTCATGAAGCATCCGTTGAGAGGGGATAGATGAAGGGTTTCGACCCAAAATGTTGACAACTCTTTATCCCCTTGGAAGTGCTGCTTTACCCGCTAAGTGCCTCCAGCAGATTGATTGTAGCTCCAGATTCCAGCATCTACAGTTCCTTGTGTCTCCTATTAATGGGGTTTGAAATAGAGGCATATGAAATTGTGGAAGATTGATCATAATTGTTGAATACTGGTTAGCACAGGCCAGCATCAGCTCTAATTGCCATTAGCACTTAAAACTAAATCTCAGTGCATTATTTAAACATAGAAAGGTCATCAGGTGTCAGCTGAGGCAGAAACAGTAACATTTAAAATTTGGTTGTTAATAGTTGGGTCATATCCGCAGTTGTAAACTATTGGGAACAGCTGAAGGGAATGCAAAATAGTGGATGGGAGCATCACACTTATTGCCATAATTCTGTCCTGGTCATTTGAAAACTATTTGCCCTTCCAGTAAAGGTGATAATTGTGATTCTGCTCTTGGAGTAATTATTGCTTTTTAAGTATAAGGTGTTTTTTTTGTTGAAGATTTAGGCAGCGGGCCCAATTGGAAAGGACAGGTATGGGCAGGGTCTAGGTCCTAGAGCATAGTGAAGTGACAGAACCCAATGTTTGGACAACAATTTAGGTGCCGGACCAGATTGAAAAGGTCACAGCACCGTGGCCAGAGGCGAGGGCTGGGCTAGTTCATCGTGCTGCTCGTCTCTGCACTGGATAAAGGGTCTGTGGACAGACGCTCTTTCTGGACTTCAATTCAGAATGCTATTTGCTTATGTTTATTGTTTTTGATTTTTATTTCTCTGCACATTGGGTGTTTGACGGTCTTTTTTAATGAATTCTTTCCAGCTTCTTTGTTTTGTTGTTGCTTGTTAGAAGACAAGTCTCAAGGTTGTATAATTTTGCTGTTGATTCTCGAGTTGGGGAACTGGGAAATAAAAGTGGCTGTGCAGAGTGTTAACATCGAAAGAGCAAGCTGTTGGTCTTCTCGCCGTGGAAGGAGTGCTTCACCTCTCTGGAATAAGTAGGGGGAGTGTTGATGCTTTTGCTTCTGCTTGTGTGCAGGAGGGGGTGCTTTGGGTTTCTAATGTTTTTCCTGTCATGCATTCTTTCCTTCTGATTCATGGCGTAAGAACGTAAGAATTTCAAGTTGTACATTGTATACATTCTCTGATATTAAATGGATCCATTGAACAATTGTATGCATACTTCGATAATGAATGTACTTTGAAATTTAATTGGGACCTGCTTTCTCCCCCCCCCCCCCCCCCCCGATTAGGGTCGTGTGAACCATGGGAGTAAGTAGTAGATGGTCATTTGAGCAGCTGGTGCATATCACAAGATCTTTTTATGCAACCATTGACATCAGGCAGACAATCTTGAATATTGACAATGGCTTGGTCTTGTAAAGATATTGCCCAGAAGGAGGTAATGGCAAACCACTTCTGTAGAAGAATTTGCCAAGAACAATCATGGTCATTGGAAGACAATGATTGCCCATATCATACGACAGGGCACATAATGACCAACCGTTTATCTATTTACTATGTTGACAGGAAAGGCGTCCAAGGTTTGAGGGAATAAAGGATATGCCCTACTTTAAGTTGAGGGAAGGAAGTAATGAGACGATAGTATGTACAGCCTGGACAGTATATTTTTAGCACCTTATCTGTAGTTTTCAGGAAAGCCCTGGAATTTTGGCTCCAAATCAGAATGTGTCATTGAAGTGCACAGGACACTCTCTGGAGTGGCTGCTGAATATAAAAGCTGGTCATTGAAATAATTCCAAATCTTGTACAAAATGAACCCTACCTCAAGGATAGATTGGATAAGTTGTCAGGAAGCCAACATATTTTTGCATGGTGTAAGCATTAACAGTGCTGACAGAGGTCGTTGATTGAAAAGTTAACCGTTTTTTTTCCATAGATGCTGCCTAATGTACTGAGTGTCTCTAACTTTTATTGTTTTTATTGCAGATTCCCAGCATCTGACTTTTTTTTTGATTTTTCAGCTTATTGAACATTTTTCAACTTCAACAAGATTGTGATCCATCTCATTTGGCCTCTTTCCTCATTGAACTAGATCTCACATTACAATTAGCTCGCAGTTGTCCTTCCGTTTTGCAGCCACATGCCTCACTTCTGCAGGGCGCAGTTCCATGGCTGTCTCAAAATGTGGAGCAGGATGCAACTTGCTGTCACATTTCCTTGCATTGTCTTGATGACCATTGACAAAGAGGTTCTGTCCTTTGCTGGATTTGGATATAGAATTGTTAAGTTTTCTGGTAATTTAACTTAACTGCGCTTGCTTGTATTTTGATATTTACATGTAATTGTTCAAAGAATTTTCCAGTTATTATGTTACAGTTGATTCTTCATTTTCTAGAAACTTCTGGTTTTCAGTTTCAGGTGTCACGTTACTTGAATCTGTCTTTTTTATTGGTTAATTCAGGGGTTCCCAACCTGGGGTCCACAAACCCCTCAGTTAATGGCCGGTGTCTATGGTATAACAAAGGTTTGGAACCTCTGGGTTAGTTGTTCTCACTGCAGATTTTGTTTTATCTCTAATATGAGTCTGAGCCGACCACAACTAACTTTTTCCTGGGTTCTCTTTCTTCTCTCAACTTGTCTTTCTTTCTTCTTGGAACACTGTAAAAATTTGTAAGCAATAAGTTCTGTGACTCATTGTTGACTATTGAAGAACCGTTGGAAAACAAAAGCATCAGGATCTAACACCACCTATTCCTAAAAGTCACTTTGAAAATTATATGAATATAAAACAGACTGTCGTCTGTTGTTTAATGTTTTGAGTACTGAATGGAAAAGGAATAAAGGTGACCAGTTCGGGTACAGTAGAGCTGGCCCTTCTCTCCCCTCCCCCCCCCGAACAGCTGATCACCCACACATCCCTTCCTCACCACCTTCACTTTCTTCTCCTATCAGATTCCACCTTCTTCAGCAGTTTTTTAGTTCAACCTATTACTTATAGACAATAGGTGCAGAAGTAGACCATTCGGCCCTTCGAGCCTGCACCGCCATTCTGAGATCATGGCTGATCATCTACTACCAATACCCGGTTCCTGCCTTGTCCCCATAACCCTTGATTCCCCTATCCATAAGATACCTATCTAGCTCCTTCTTGAAAGCATCCAGAGAATTGGCCTACTTCCTAGCTTCTTGTATAATCTCCCATCTGTCTATCTTCCCTTTCACATGAATCCACCTATCTCCCACCAGTTTTTGCTCCACTCCTCCCACCCCACTTCCCCAACCCTATTAAACTGGTTTCTCCCCTGTTTCCAGTCCATTTTCCATTTTCCTCCATAGATGCTGCCTGATGTGCTGAGTTCCTGCAGCATTTGTGTGTTGGACCCGTTCAGAATCATTGTTTTCCAATAGGCTTTTTGATCTTATTCCCCCATTCTCTCTGTCCATTGGATTAGTATGAAATTGTAGTATATATTCTTAGAAAACTTGGTTATTTTACCACACTGCAATGGCTTTTTTTTCAGGTATACAACAAGTTGGTAAGCTCAATAATCTACAAGGCCCTTTCGTTGGCCGGGGTCGACTGTGGATGTTGCATCCCAGCTGTCTACGTGCTACGCAAGCCATCACGCATGCCAGGGCATTGTGATACAGAGAGCGAGCTGTTGCCCATGTGGCAGGCTCCCCTCTCCAGGCAGCTGAGTTGCCAGTCAGCGTTGAAATCAATGTAGGATTGCCTTAGGGATTCCATTTCTGGAGTTTTCCTCGGAGTTTACTCCCAAAGCTTTCCCCGTATATGGTTATAGCCACAACATAGTGAGGTTTGAGATCAGACTTTTCCTTCTTCTTGATGAGCTGCCAACCATGATGTACAAGCCCCATGCACTTGAAGTGGCATTGTAAGGCACCAGTAACCCTTCTCATGTCAGTAGAAACTATTCCACTGGGCTTAGTAGCTAAGTCATACGTGAAGGCCAGTAGCTGGACTTGGTTGTTAGAGGCAATTTGAGGGGCAGTCAATTGGGAGTTTTTAATAGGCAATGGGAGTCTAACCCCACTACCACCCCTGGCTAAAGCAACCTTAAGGAGCTAATCTTCAATCAGCACTGCAGAAATCAGGATTCTGCTCATTCTACACTAAGACTGGTGGCTCGCGATCAAGAGCAAGAGGTCCATTTTCCCCAGTCTCGAATTGTGATCACTGTGGGTGGCCAGTCCTATTAACATATCTCATTGCTTTCACAACCCTGCTAAAGTAACCCCAGGGGATAATTGACAGACATGTACTCGCTTTAACAGTAGCCCACAAAGACACCTTTGGTTCACTTTAAGTGCTCAGAGAAACTGGAAATTGTATTTCCAATATTGCTGATCTGAAGTGTTGTGTTGTGCTTGAGGTGTGTACTTTTCTCTTTACCATATATAGTTCTCTGTTGGATAACTAATTCCCCAGTCTTTAGTAACGTTATCTTTTACTTCAGGATACTATTAGAGTTTTGAATTTTACAGCACAGAAAAAGGCACTTTGACACAATATGTTCATGCCAACTAAGTTGCCTACTCCAAGCGAGTCCCATTTGCCTGCAGATGGCTTACGTCTCTCTAAATCTTTCTTATCCATGAGCCAGGGAACTAATTGTAGACTTCAGGAGAGGGAAGCCAGAGGTCCATGAGTCAGTCCTCTTTGGAGGATCAGAGGTGGAGAGGGTTAGTAACTTTAAATTCCTGGGTGTTACTATTCAGAGGACCTGTCTTGGACCCAATGCACAAGTACAATTGTGAAGAAAGCACGACAGCATCTCTACTTCCTTAGAAGTCTGCAGAGATTCAACATGAGATCAAAAACTTTGACAAACTTCTATAGATATGTGTATTGACTAGCTGATCATGGCCTAAAATGGAAACACCAAAGTCTTTGAATGGAAAATCCTAAAAAAGGGAGTGGATTCAGCCCAGTACATCATGGGTAAAACCCCGCCAACCATTGAGCATATCTACATGAAATGCTGTCATAGGAAAGCAGCATCCACCATCAGAGATACCCACCACCCGGGCCATGCTCCTTTCTCGCTGCTGCCAGCAGGTAGAAGGAACAAGAGCCTCAGGAATAGCACAACTAGCTTCAAAAACAGTTACTACCCCTCAACCATCAGGCTCAACACTCACTTGCCCATTTTTTGAGATGTTCCCAAAACCAACGATCTCACTTTAAGAACTCCTTATCTCATTAGCTCATCTTCTTGTTATTTATTTCTATTTATTTCTATTTGCATTTGCAGTTTTTTTGTCTTCTGCACTCTGATCTTTCATTGATCCTGTTATAGTTATTATTCTATAGATTTGCTGAGTATGCTCACAGGAGAATGAAACTCAGCATTGTATATGGTGTCATATATGTACTTTAATAATAAAATTTACCATGAACAGTTCATATTTTTGAAAGAACAATGACTGGCGAGCAGAGTGCATAACTGGAATTGGACTTGTAGATTAAGATCTGTTTGGAATGAAGTAAATTTGTAAGGACAAATTCATTGTTTTCCACTTAACTGAACAAATGAATGCACTGCTTTGTTTCACTGAACATCATGCATTGAGTTTTTATTTCTGAAGTCCCCTGTGATATGCTGACAAGTTCATGTATTCTGCAATACATTTGCCTGTTGTTCGCCTGAGAGATGGAACTCTGATTATCAGTCATTTTTTCCTCTTGAATACTTGTGAACAATGTGTTTGATGGATGAATGATTTTTGACAACTATGTCTGAACTATGTTCTGTCTCTGACTACAATACAAATACGTCCAACCGAATTAGTCTGAGGAATTGTGATTGTCCATAGTATGTGCATTTCTTTTGAATTTCCCCTTCCAGCTATTAAATTCAGTATGACTTGCCTTTGTTTATAGTTTTGTTGGTAGTACAATGGATTCCATTTAATTTAGGACCAGTACATTTTGTCCCAATTAAGTGGCTACCCCAATTTGCAGTGGTTTTATGAAAATAGTTGAAAAGCTATATTAAAAAAAACTATCATTTAACTGATAACAAATGATGTATTTAAATGAACTGCAGAGCAAATTAAAACACTGCCAGTTCTACTGCAGTACTATAAAATTGTATTAGTTCCTAGTAGTCATCAATGGAGGAATTCATCCAGTGTACGCTGCTGCCCTCTTTTGATTGACTGTAAAATTTAGAAACATAGAAACATAGAAAACCTACAGCACAATACAGGCCCTTCGGCCCACAAAGTTGTGCCGAACATGTCCCTACCTTAGAAATTACTAGACTTAGCCATAGCCACCTATTTTTCTAAGCTCTAAGCTCCATTCATCTATCCAAAAGTCTCTTAAAAGAATCTATCATTTTTGCCTCCACCACCTTTGCCGGCAGCCCATTCCACGCACTCACCACTCTCTGCGTAAAAAACTTACCCCTGACATCTCCTCCGTACCTACTTCCCAGCACCTTAAATCTGTGTCCTCTTGTGGCAACCATTTCAGCCCTGGGAAAAAGCCTCTGACTATCCACACGATCAATGCCTCTCATCATCTTATACACCTCTATCAGGTCACCTCTCATCCTCCGTCCCTCCAAGGAGAAAAGACCGAGTTCACGCAACCTTTTTTCATAAGGCATGCTCCCCAATCCAGGCAACATCCTTGTAAATCTCCTCTGCACCCTTTCTATGGCTTCCACATCCTTCCTGTAGTGAGGCGACCAGAACTGAGCACAGTACTCCACATGGAGTCTGACCAGGGTCCTATAAAGCTGCAACATTACCCCTCAGCTCCTGAATTCAATTCCACGATTAATGAAGGCCAATGCACCATAGGCCTTCTTAACCACAGAGTCAACCTGCACAGCTGCTTTGAGCGTCCTATGGACTCGGACCCCAAGATCCCTCTGATCCTCCACACTGCCAAGAGTCTTGCCATTAATACTATATTCTGCCATCATATTTGACCTACCAAAAGGAACCACCTCACATTTATCTGGGTTGAACTCCTTCTGCCACTTCTCAGCCCAGTTTTGCATCCTATCAATGTCCCGATGTAACTTCTGACAGCCCTCCGCGCTATCCACAACACCTCCAACCTTTGTGTCATCAGCAAGCTTACTAGCCCATCCCTCCACTTCCTCATCCAGGTCATTTATAAAAATCATGAAGAGTAAGTGTCCCAGAACAGATCCCTGAGGCACACCACTGGTCACTGACCTCCATGCAGAATATGCTCTGTCTGCAACCACTCTTTGCCTTCTGTGGGCAAGCCAGTTCTGGATCCACAAAGCAATGTCCCCTTGGATCCCATGCCTCCTTACTTTCTCAATAAGCCTTCAGAGGGGTACCTTATCAAATACCTTGCTGAAATCCATATGCACTACATCTACTGCTCTTCCTTCCTCAATGTGTTTAGTCACATCCTCAAAAAATTCAATCAGGCTTGTAAGGCACGACCTGCCCTTGACAAAGCCATGCTGACTATTTCTAATCATATCATCATCATCATCATCATCATCATCATTGTCATCATCATCAGGTGCCATGCCCAGTTTGAGCTTTGACTGCCATGGCCCACACACTCCTGTTTTGAGTCAAGTGGATCAATTCATTGGTATTCATTTCCAGTTATCTGGCTGCTGTCTCCATCATCATTTGTCTTTGTCTTCCTCTTGCTTTCTTCCCTTCAATCTTTCCCATAATTACAGTGCATTCTAACTCCTCTTTCCAAATCACATGTCCAATGAAGTCATGTTGCCTTTTCATGATCTCATATATTATTTCTCTTTTTGTGCTTGCTCTGGTATAATGATATTATACCTCTCCAAATGTTCATAAATCCTGCCTCTCAGGTTCTTCTCCATCAACCTTCCAAACACTGAAGTAAGACTTACTGGTCTATAATCTCCTAGGCTACCTCTACTCTCTTTCTTGAATAAAGGAACAACATCCGCAGCCCTCCAGTCCTCCAGAACCTCTCCCGTCCCCATTGATGATTCAAAGAACATCGCCAGAGGCTCAGCAATCTTCTGCCTCACCTCCCATAGTAGCCTGGGGTACATCTCATCCGGTCCCAGTGACTTATCCAATTTGATGCTTTCCAAAAGCTCCAGCACATCCTCTTTCTTAATATCTACATGCTTAAGATTTTCAGTCTGCTGCAAGTCATCACTACAGTCACCAAGATCTTTTTCCATAGTGAATACTGAAGTAAAGTATTCATTAAGTACCTCTGCTATTTCCTCCGGTTCTATACACACTTTCCCACTGTCACAATTGATAGGTTCTATTCTTTCATGCCTTATCCTCTTGCTCTTCACATACTTGTAGAGTGCCTTGTGGATTTCCTTAATCCTGCCCACCGAGGCCTTCTCATGGCCCCTTCTGGCTCTCCTAATTTCCTTTTTAAGCTCCTTCCTGTTAGCCTTATAATCTTCTAGATCTCTAATATTACCTAGCTCTCTGAACCTATTGTAAGCTTTTCTTTTCTTCTTGACTAGATTATTACAGCCTTTGTACACCACGGTTCCTGTACCCTATCATAACTTCCCTGTCTCATTGGAACATACCTATGCAGAACTCCACACAAATATCCCCTGCACATTTGCCACATTTCTTCTGTAGTTTTCCCTGAAAACACCTGTTCCCAATTTAAGCTTCCAATTTCCTGCCTGATAGCCTCATAATTCCCCTTACTCCAATTAAACGCTTTTCTAACTTGTCTGTTCCTGTCCCTCTCCAATGCTATTGTAAAGGAGATAGAATTATGATCACTATCTCCAAAATGCTCTCCCACTGAGAGATCTGACACCTGACCAGGTTCATTTCCCAATACTAAATTAAGTACAGCCTCTCCTCTTGTAGGCTTATCTACATATTGTGTCAGGAAACCTTCCTGAACACAGCTAACAAACTCCACCCCATCTAAACCCCTTGCTCTAGGGAGATGCCAATCAATATTTGGGAAATTAAAATCTCCCATCATGACAACTCTGTTATTATTACACCTTTCCAGGATCTGTTTCCCTATCTGCTCCTCGATATCGCTGTTACTATTGGGCGGCCTATAAAGAACACCCAGTAAAGTTAGTGACCCCTTCCTGTTCCTAACCTCCACCCTCAGAGAGTCTGTAGATAATCCCTCCATGATGTCCACCTTTTCTGCAGCCGTGACACTATCTCTGATCAACAGTGCCCCGCCCCACTTTTTGTGCCTCCCTCCCTGTCCTTTCTGAAACATCTAAAACCCAGCACTTGAAGTAACCATTCCTGTCCCTGAGCCATCCAAGTCTCTGTCATGGCCACCACATCATAGCTCCAAGTACTGATCCAACTACAGTCTAAATGAACAAGATCAGTGCAGACACCTATTGCAGATAATACTCTGCCCTCAAACAATGCATCCCCCAAATCTTCCATTTACATTGTACTATTCAAGATGATTGCTGATACCTTCAAATTCTTTGTAGTCCCCAACTTGTTGAAGAAGTGCACTCGTTTTATTTTCACTTCCGGCTAATTCTGGCATCTCCAAGCCTGAGTGCTTGAAACTGCAGTGAGCAAAACAGTTCTGAATTATCTTACTGCTTATTTCTTGCTAACTATCAGTGACAAAAATCATTGCTTTTTGAAAACAAACACATGCAACTGATGCTGTTTAAAAATGGATCGCTCTAAACGTGGTGAAGTGTTTAATGGCATACAAGTACACATGACTGACACTAGTTCGAAATTTTTTGGCAACAGTTGCCTGCCCCAATTACACAGCCTAGTGTCCCAAATGAATGAAGAAAATCCCAGCTAATTTTCTGATCAGTTTTTGTTCTTTAAGAGTTGTTGTAAATAAGCAACTCCCATGATTAATCGATGGCCCAATTAACTGAAATGCACTGCAATGGAATTTGAATCATTTTCTTTCTCTGAATTTGTTCCTGCATGATCACAATGGGCAGCAAAATATGGTGAGGGCCTCATTTAGTCAGGATTGACCACAGATGTTGTGTCCTGGCTGTCTAGATACACATGCCTGGGCAGTACGTTACAGAGAGCAAGCTGTTGCCCATGTAGCAGGCTCCGCCTCTCCATACAGCTGAGTTGCCAGTCAGCATTGAGGTAAATGTAGGACTGCCTTAGGGATTCCAGGTCTGGAGTTTTCCTCAAAATTTACTCCCAAAGCCTTCCCCGTGAATAGTTATAGCTACAACATAGTGAGTTTTGAGATCAGAGTTTTTCTTCTAGATGAGCTGCCAGCCACAGCTGACAAGCTCCATCTGCTCAAAGCGACTGGTTTTAAGGCACCAGTAACCCACCTTCGCCCCTTCTCCTGTTAGTAGAAACGGTTCCACCAGGCTTTGTAGAAGGCCAGGAGCTGGACTTGATTGTTGGACGGTATTTGAGACACACACCACTGGGAGCATTTAATAGCTTGTCCCCATTACTGCCCCTGGCTATAACAGCCTTAAGAAACTGCAACAGAATATTGGTCTGTAATTGGTTTGCCCTAATCCAAATCAAAGTATTCACAGTAAATTTATTGTCAAAGTACATATATGACACCATATACTACCCTGAGATTCATTTTCTTGCAGGCATTCACAATGGAATTAAGAAATACAAGGGAATCGGTGAAAAACTACACACAAATAAAGACTGACCAACAACTAATGTGCAGAAGTAGACAAACTGTGTAAATACAAAATAAGTAATAAATAGATAAATAATTAATATTGAGGGCATGAGTTCTGGAGTCCTTGAAAATAAGTCCATAGCATGTGTTCAGTGATCAGTGCAGTGTTGAGGTGAGTAATGTTATCCCATCTGGTTTAAAAACCTGATGGTTGAGAGGTATCCTGTACCACCTACCCGGTGGCAGCAGGGAGCATGGCCTGAATGGTGAGGATCCTTGATGATAGATGCTGCTTTCCTCTGCCATTTTTCTGTGGAAAAATATAAAATTGCTTCTGAAATGTGCCACTAGAATTGTTCCCCTCAGCTAGTATTTTGCAAGCTGGAAGCTTGAGTATTCATGTCAGCTTATTATTCCTGCTGTTAAACATAACCATAAAAGCTTTGTGAAAAGTCTATGACAGCATAGTGAAACTTACCAATTCAAATAGTCTCACAAAAGGTTTGCACAGTTTTCCTTTTCTTTGCACTTCATTTAATCTCTATATGATATATAGAAATCCATGGAACAGGATGGACAAAAGAAATGTGATGTTCTTTCAGTCCCCAAGGCAATGTGTTAATGGGATGAGGGGTCATGTGACAACAGTGTGTTTTGCTTGTCTTTGGTTGCCAAAGTCCTCATCTGTTAGATGTTAATACTTAAAATAAAGTTGTCTAAATTGTGTGCTGATGGCTAGTATGGAATTAGTGGCTGAAGAGACACCAGACACTGAAGATGCTGGAATCTGGGCAAAAGAATACTGCTGAAGAAATTCACAGGCTTATGTAGCATCTGTGTAGGGAAATAAACAGCCCATAGTTGCTGCATGATCCACTGAGCTCTTCCAGCAATGGGCTGGACAGTCTTATCTTTGTGTAGTATTTCTATGATTCTGTCAGAACGAACAGAGATGATGACACTGCTGGCTTGTCCAATGTTGTCCCACCAACTGGAATTAATGGAAAGTTTAAATGTGTAGGTTTCCTGAAAGTGGGTTTTGAATTTGTTAAGCAGCAGGGAAAAATTGGCTACAGTATTAAACACCACGTCAAAAGTTATAGACTGATCATTATCAAGCATCAGTCCATAAGACCATAAGATATAGGAGCAGAATTAGACTATCTGGCCAATCGGGACTGCTCTGCCACTTCATTATGGCTGATCCATTCCCTGTCTTCACTCCATATCCCTCCACACCCTGGCCAATCAAGAATCTATCAACCTCTGCCTTAAGTATACCCACTGACTTGACTTCCACAGCCACCTGTGCAACAAATTCCACAGATTCCCCACTCTCTGGCTGAAGAAATTTCTCCTCATCTCCATTCTAGAAGGACACCCCTCTAGTCTGAGGCTGTGTCCTCTGGTCTTGAACTCTCCCACCATAGGAAACATCCTCTCCACATCCACTTTATCAGGGTCTTTCAACATTCACTAGGGTTCAGTGAGGTCCCCCATCATTCTTATGAATTCCAGTGAGTAGAGGCCCAGAGCCATCTGAAGCTCATCACACGATAAGCCTTTCAATCCAGTCAAGTAAATTGGTTAAATATATAAATGCATTGCTGAAAAATAAGTAGATTTTAAATAGTAATTGGTTGTGTCAATTTCTTCGTTGGAAAATTGAAGTGTCTTTCAAAGATTTGAATATATGATCAGTTTTTGATTGAATTTCATGCATTGTGGAAGATGCTGCATGCCTATGGTCTGTTCTAGTAGGCAGCATGGTACGTAGTACTCTTTGGCACAGAATAGCAATACTTAGCGAATCTCTTTACATTGCCCTCAGTCACCAATCGGAGTTCATTTCCCGTTGCTATCTGTGACGAGTTTGTGTGCTCTGCTCATGACCGTGTGGAACCCCTCTGGCTACTCCAGTTTCTTCCTACCTTCCAAAGACATACAGTTAGGGTTTGTGAGTTGTGGGCATCCTATGCTGGCAGTGGAAGCGTGGCTGCCCGCTAGCACAATCCTCAGAATGTGTCACATATATTTCACTATATGTTTTGATAATACAGTACTGTGCAAAAGTTGTATCCACAAATATATAGTTAGGGAGCCTCAGACCTTTGCACAATACTGTAGTAACTGTATAGGTTGCATTGTACTGCTGCCACAAAAAAACATCAGATTTTATGATACATGAGTGATGATGAGCCTGATTCTGATATGGGTCTTTTGTGGACTGAGAGTATGAAGGGGCAAGGAGAGGGGAATCATGGTTGAGGAAAAGGGAAGGGAGAGGGGAGAGAGTGGGAAACACCAGAGAGACATTCTGTAATGATCAACAAACCAATTGTTTGGAATCAAATGGCTTTGCCTGGTGTCACAGGGCAGGTCTGCACCCGCATCACCACCCCCACTCCAGCACTCCTTACTGCCATCTGTCCCATACCCCTCCTGTGGTGCTCTACCCTTGCCGTTCCTCATATCCTTTGCTTACACCAGATTTACAAAGTTGCTCTCCATTCCACGTTGACAAATACTGTACTGTGCAAAAGTCTTAGGCACCCTAGCTATATATACGTGCCTCAGACTTTTATACATACTCTACACGTGAGAAATAAAGCTCATCTTTATCTTTAACTGTGGTTTCAGAAGATCACTATGAAGCCTTAACCACTGTTATGCTTTAATACTTCCAAATAAGGACTTTGATTTCTGTAGCACCTCTCAAAACCTCAGAACACAAAAATAATTCACTGAAGTGTATTACTTGTGTAAGTTTAATCCTTGTAATTGTGAAGATACTGCTGTCAATATTGGTATGGCAAGCATCCGTAACCGCATTATCAAATATGAACTAAATTCTATCCATGCAAGAGAGAAGGTGGACCATGATTTTAAGCCCATTTGAGCACTTGTGACAAGTCACTCCACAGCATAGCCTCAGTACTGCGCTGGAGTATAGGACTAGATTTTTTAAATTTACGTAGAAGTGAAACATCTCCAAGTGAGTTATGGTGCACATCTGGCTTACTTCCCAAATGTGGAATGAAGTTTAGTTCATGAAAACATTGCAAGACTTGGAAAATTTGAAGCACCGAGGTTATTGAAGACCATTTATAAACAAAATGTTAATCTTAGAATTGTATTAAATTATTGCTGTGTTGTTTTGAGAGCTAGCAGGTTCATTTGTGAACTAGAGAAATTCAATTTTAAGTAGTTTTGTAATTGTGTGGTTAAATTCTTGGTCTCTTCTTGCTTTGTGACATTCTGAAAGAAAATAGTATCAAGAGCTTCATCAATCGTAATGGTTTAATCCCAGTGTTACATCTGTAAAATCAAGATCCAGGAGCTTAACTCACCTGAGCTGAAAAAGTTAACTTGCTCTGAATCTTGGGAAGGACAGGGTCATTAATATCACCATCATATGTCATGAAATTTGTTAACTTTGCGGCAGCTGTACAATGCAGTACGTGATAGTGAGGAAAAGAAATCTGAATTGCAGTAAGTATGTATATAATAAATAGTTAAATTAAATAAGTAGTGCGGCGGGGGGGGAAGAAAGTGGTGAGGTAGTGTTCATAGGTTCAACGACTGTTCAGAAATCAGATAGCAGAGGGGGAAGAAGCTGTTCCTGAATCGTTGAGTGTGCCTTCAGGCTTCTGTACCTCCTCCCTGATGGTACTAATGAGAAGAGGGCATGTCTTCGGTGGTGGAGTTCCTTAATAATGGATGCAGCCTTTCTGACACACCACTCTCTGAAGATGTCCTGGATACTACAGAGGCTACTGCCTGTGATGGAGCTGACTAAGTTTACAAATTTCTGCAGCTTGCTTCAATCTTGTGCAGGCTAGTGGAGGGAAAGAGCACCTTACTTATTGTGTATTTTTTAAATGTTGTATGGGATCAGCAGTAGCAATTATTCAATAGTGACAATGGTTCAATAATTCCATTTAATATCAAAGAACGTATACAGTATACAACCTGAAATTCTTACTCTTCACAGACATCCATGAAACAGGAAAAAAAACAAAAATGAATGACAGAAAAACATTAGAACCCTAAAGCCCCTGCCCCTCCCATGTGCAGGCAACAGGAGAGCCCCAAAGAGAGGCCATGATCTATAGTCCATCAAAACCTACTGTTCATCCCAACAGATTGGCATCCCACAGGCTCTCTTTCTCACTAACAAGGGAGAGAGTTACATCACTCCTTCCACAGCGAGAAGGGAGACAAACGGTCACTTTTTTTGATGTTACAGTCTGTTTGTAACACGGCTTTATTGTTCTCCTTTCCACTTGTGTACGGGAAATGGCATTAAACAATCTTGAATCCTTGAATTATGTGCATGAATAGTTCTGGATTATTTGGCTCCAGAACTTTTTGGCATCTATGTAATAATCTTTTATAATTCACCCTGTAAGTTTAATGTTGCTTTACTTGTACCATTTATTTGACAGATAAAGAAAGGCAGTGTGGACAGGGCATAGGTTTGGAAGTTATACATGGTTGCATGCTAGTTGTGATGTTCCTGTGTTTTTAAAGTAAGATATTGCAAAGAGAATTTTTAAATGAAGTTGTAGCTTCAACTACATTGTGGCTATGAAAGAGGCTGAAATGTGACCTTCAGAATTTAGTTGTGGGTGTAGAACTTAAAAAAAATTGGTACTTGTTCACTTCTTTACTTATGCTTGTATAGCAAACTCTTTAACACAGTATCTTGTTGGCTGCTGCCTCAAGACAGATTTCAGAGAAATCTGTTATGAATTTGAATACAGATATTCCAGGATAATCTTTGATGCCCATGGGAATGCACATTCTCATATTTTTAGTTGGGAAAGTTTCTTTGTTTGGGCCAATTCAACATTTGGTTAGAAATGTCAGTGTCAGCAGCTTGGCTTCTGAGAAAGAAATTTAATACTGAAGTACAATTTAGACAATTTGTTTATGATAACTTTTTGCCTTTTTTTCCTCCCCCAAATAAGCTGCATTCCCACCCAAATGAAGCTTGTTGCAGAGCCTTGAGTACCCCCTCCCCACCACCACCTTCAGTCTCTTTGAGAAGTGCTCAGTGTTTCCATTTTAATATTGGTATACAGCCTGGATTTCTTACTCTTCACAGACATCCGTGGAAAACAGAAGAGAACCCCAAAAAATGAATGATAGAAAAACGTTAGAACCTGAAAGCCCCCTCTCCCCTCCTGTCACGCTCAAGCAACAGCAAAGCATCATCCTCCCATCTTCCCCCCACTCATTTCTGCAGAAAGCATCACCCACCAAGCAACAGCAAAGAGAGACCATGATCTGCAGTCAACAAAAACTATTGTTTCGCGACGGTTTGACATCCCACAGGCTTGGTCTCTCTCTCTCTCTATCTCTCTCTCTCTCTCTCTCTCTCTCTCTCACTCACTCACACTCTCTCTCTCTCACTCCCTCACACACACACACACACACACCACACACACACACACGACACAGAGTCTGTATCACAACAAAAGGGAAGACTAACAAACAGTTGGTGTTGCGATGTTACAGTCTGCCACGTCACTTTTTATTCCAAGATTCTCTGACTCGAGAATGGGCAGCAAACTCTCCCCACTATTGCGAGAGAGAGAGCAGGCAATTGCTCAAGTATAGAGACCTCTGTCAACTGCATCTACCACCATGAAATTCAGATGTTCCTTCTCCTGCGATGCTTCAGTTGGTGACATTAGCATGGAATTGGCCATCCGGAAGCGTGCATCTTCCGAGCCGCTCCTGGAGAATGTGAGAAAATGGCCGGTGAGTGAGCTGCAGGAGCTCATCCACTGTGAAAACCGCAGTTTCAGTGCAGTTGCAGATCATGGGTTTCCCCACCCACCTTAAAAAGAAAAAAAAGAGAGAATTTAAGCTGTTTCCACGGTTGAGTTTGAAGAAGCAGCCAATTAGCACCATTTTAGCTTCACCATGGAATCTGTTAATTTCAGGTTATTGGGATGTTAATGTTATTCTGGTCTAGAAGGAAGCCTGGGCCTTAACTGAACACCACTTTATTACAGTTGTTGTGGTCTGGTAAAGTAAAATGAATTCCAGAGGACTGCAGGAGCCATTAGTCTTACAGAATAAAGTCTTTGCTGCTACATTTAGCTGTATATTAGATGGAATGCCACTCTCTTTAGATATTTGACCCCAATTAACAGAGGGTCAAATTGGCTTGCATTCTCCACCCAGAATGTTTTCTGTGACTCAGATCGAATTTTTATTTTGGAAGGAAGCAAGTTAGATTTAATTATGCCATCCACTGCAGATATTTGCTATGTGCGTTTATAAATTGGACAGAACTTTACATTTTAGAGTTCATTCTGCAAGACCAAGCACATTAATTTGAGAAGTTCAAAAATGCAAGTAATAGACCAAACCACAGTGGACTTTGGAAAAAGTTATACAGTCTTTGTTTTGATAAATATGATCCAGTCACTTCTGCTTGCTAGTTTTAAAGATATTTGATGCCATTATAGTTGTTGAAACTCCCAGCATAAATCGTACTGGTGACCACCGCTGAAAGGAACCAGAACTGGACAAGCCACAGTAATACTGGGGCTGCAGAAGCACCATAAGACCATAAGACAAAGGAGTAGAAGTCGGCCATTTGGCCCATCGAGTCTGCTCTGCCATTTTATCATGAGCTGATCCATTCTCCCATTTAGTCCCACTCCCCCGCCTTCTCACCATAACCTTTGATGCCCTGGCTACTCAGATACCTATCAATCTCTGCCTTAAATACACCCAATGACTTGGCCTCCACTGCTGCCCGTGGCAACAAATTCCACAGATTCACCACCCTCTGACTAAAAAAATTTCTTCGCATCGCTGTTCTGAATGGGCGCCCTTCAATCCTTAAGTCATGCCTTCTCGTACTAGACTCCCCCATCACGGGAAACAACTTTGCCACATCCACTCTGTCCATGCCTTTCAACATTCGAAATGTTTCTATGAGGTCTCCCCTCATTCTTCTAAACTCCAAGGAATACGACCCAAGAGCAGACAAACGTTCCTCATATGTTAACCCTCTCATTCCCGGAATCTTTCTAGTGAATCTCTGTACCCTCTCCAACATCAGCACATCCTTTCCTAAATAAGGAGACCAAAACTGCCCACAGTACTCCAAGTGAGGTCTCATCAGCGCCTTATAGAGCCTCAACATCACATCCCTGCTCCTATACTCTATTCCTCTAGAAATGAATGCCAACATTGCATTCGCCTTCTTCACCACCGACTCAACCTGGAGGTTAACCTTAAGGGTATCCTGTACAAGGACTCTCAAGTCCCATTGCATCTCAGAACTTTGAATTCTTTCCCCATTTAAATAATAGTCTGCCAGTTTATTTCTTCTGCCAAAGTGCATAACCATACACTTTCCAACATTGTATTTCATTTGCCACTTCTTTGCCCATTCTTCCAATCTATCCAAGTCTCTCTGCAGACTCTCTGTTTCCTCAGCACTACCGGCCTCTCTACCTATCTTCGTATCGTCAGCAAACTTAGCCACAAAGCCATCTATTCCATAATCCAAATCGTTGATGTACAACGTAAAAAGAAGCGACCACAACACGGACCCCTGTGGAACACCACTGGTAACCGGGAGCCAACCAGAATAGGATCCCTTTATTCCCACTCTTTGTTTCCTGCCAATCAGCCAACGCTCTATCCACATATGTAACTTTCCCGTAATTCCATGGGCTCAGACCTTGTTAAGTAGCCTCGTGTGGCACCTTGTCAAAGGCCTTCTGAAAATCCAAATATACAACATCCACTACATCTCCCTTGTCTAGCCTACTTGTAATTTCCTCAAAAAATTGTAATAGGTTTGTCAGGCAGGATTTTCCTTTAAGGAATCCATGCTGAGTTCTGCCTATCTTGTCGTATGCCTCCAGGTACTCTGTAACCTCATCCTTGACAATCATCTCCAACAACTTCCCAACCACCAATGTCAAGCTAACAGGTCTATAATTTCCTTTTTGCTTCCTTGCCCCTTCTTAAATAGCGGAGTGACATCAGGTGCTGGATAGGTCATGGGCTGAATGACTTGCCGTCAGACCCCATAATGGCTCTCCGTCTTCTACATGGCATGGGTCAGGAGTGTGATGACATGCTCTCCACTAGACCAACTAAGAGCGGCTACAAAATTTTTAAACCTGAAACCATCTGTGACAATGCAGCATGCATTATTACCTTAATATCCCTCACCTGAAATATCTAGTTGAGGCACTGGCGCACACTGCTCGATGTTACTAGTCCAAGAGTTCCCAACCTTCTTTATGCCATGGACCCATGGACCCCTACCATTAACTGAGTGGTTCATGGTCCCCAGGTTGGGAACCCCTGCTGTAATCTGACAGCACCTGCCACCCCTGAGGAGCCTCTAATACTAAAAAGGAAAAGTGCAGCAGGTTCCTCGGGTACCTAACAGTATTGTGTGAGTACCTTCCCAAAGAATAGAGCAGTTCAGGAAGGTGGTTAAAAATATATATATATATATGTACATATAAAGCAGTGCAAAAATAGAAATAAAAAAGTAATGAGGTAGTGTTCATGGCTTCAATGTCAATTCAGAAATCGGATGGCAGAGAGGAAGAAGCTGTTCCGAAATCATTGAGTGGTGAGTTCAGGCTTCTATGTCCCCTTCCTGGTGGTAACAATGCATGACCTTGCTGATGGGGGCCTTAATGAGGGACACTGGCTCTTTTGAGGCATCGCTCCTTGAAGGTGTCCTGGATACTACGAAGGCTAGTGCCCGTGGTGGAGCTGACTGTTCACATCTCTGTGCAGCTGGCTTTGATCCTGTGCAGTAGACACCCCCCACATACCAGATGGTGACCTAGCCAATTAGTATAATCTCCACAGTACATTGTAGAAATTTGTGAGTGTCTTTAGTGACATACCAAATTTCCTGAAAGTCCTAATGAAATGTAGCTGCTGTAATACCCCCTTTGTAGCTGCATTGATATGTTGGATCCAGGTTGGGGATTCAGAGAAATTGACACCGAGGAACTTGACATTGGTCACTCTTTCCGCTTCTGATCTCTCTAAGAGGACTGGTGTGCATTCCCTTGTTTTACCCTTTCAGAAGTCCACTATCAGATCTTTGGTCTTACTGACATTGAGTGCAAGGTTGCTACTGCAATACCATTTAACTAGCTGATATATCTTGCTCCTATACAACTTTCATCACCATTGGAAATTCTGCCAACAATAGATGTGTCGTCTGCAAATTAAAATTCGGCATTTGAGCTCTGCTTGGCCACACAGTCATGGGTATAGAGAGAGTAGAGCAGTGGGCTAAGCACGCATCTCTGAGGTGCGCCAGCATTGTGATTGTCAGCGAGGTGATGTTATTTCCCATCTGCACAGATTATGGTCTTCCAGCTAGGAAGTAGAGGATCCAGTTACAGAGAGTGGTACAGATGCCCAGGTTCTGGATCTTTTCCCTGATCATTGAACAATGGCATACCAAGTGGCCTGTGGAAAAGATCTGTTCTGATACATTTTAATGTGGAAATACAATTATGCATGAATGTTGCTCTTTAAACTCCAGATTTTCTAATGATTTCAGAAAACTGTAGGGAGGCATGAGGAATTAGAAGGTAGAATTTTTGTAATGTTAACTTGAGGGAGTCTGGGGTATTTTTCAGTAAGATGCAATCTACTGGGAGCTTAACCCCGTAGTAAGGTCTTAGATTTAAAATCTGAACCAAGTTAACAGATAAGACAAGAGAAGGTCATCAGTCCTGAAGTAGGTTCTCGGCCCGAAACATTGACTGTTTACCCTTTTTCATAGATGCTGCCTGGCCTGCTGAGTTTTTCCAGCATTTTGTGTATTAACAGATAAAACATCAGGAGACTTAGACTAAATGGATATTTTGATGGCAGTGCTTTCTGTCTGGCTGCATCACCATCAGGTATGGGGGATGAGGCTACTGCACAGGATCGATGTAAACTGCAGAGAGTTGTAAAATTAGTCAGCTCCATCATGGGTACTTGCCTCCGTAGTATCCAAAAAACCTTCAACAAGAGGTACCTCAGTTGAGCGGCGTCCATCATTGAGGACCTCCATCACCCAGGATGTGCCCTGTTCTGATTGCTACCATCAGGGAGGAGGTTCAGAAGCCTGGAGACACACAGTCAGCGATTCAGGAACAGCTTCTTCCCCTCTGCTATCGGATTTCTGATTGCACATTGAACCCATGAACACTACTCACTACTTTTTTTTATTTCTGTTTTTGCACCACTTATTTTAACTATTTAATATAAATATATGCTTACAGGTTTCCCCCGCTATCCGAAGGTAGGACGTTCCTATGAAATGGTTTGTAAGCCAGAATGTTGGAAAGTGAATAAGCAATTACTATTTATTTATATGGGAAAAAATTTTGAGCGTTCCCAGACCCAGAAAAGTAACCTACAAAATCATGCCAAATAACACATAAAACCTAAAATAGCAGTAACATATAGTAAAAGCAGGAATGATATGATAAATACACAGTAGAAATGCTTTTTCTACAGCACTGTCAGCGCAGCAAAAATCTCACGGAAGCACTCTTGGAAGAAACACTCTCTCCATTAACCTTTAAGCTATGAAGCTGCTAAATCATACCAAATAACACATAAAAATACAAAGCCTATATCAAGCAGAAATAATGTATGCACAGAGTAGTTTCACTTACCTGAATCGAGAAGACTCCAATAAATTGCAGTTTCATCACAGTTAAACACTTGCTTATACGAATAACCACTGACGCAATCAGCAATCGCCTCTGATCTGGGCTGACATTTACGTGCTGGGTGGCACCTAATTAATTAGCTTGTTTAATTTAGCTTTTTTCTTAAAGATGTGATGGGTGCGTTCCGACTACCGCTGTACCGCTGCATTCTTCGCGGCAATGTATCGGTCTGCAACCCGGAGGTTGGGGACCACTGCTTAAACTATGAAGCTGCCCTCGCCTCAGAAACTGATCAAACTACCCATGACTACCTTTAAATTCCACTTTCATCACCATCATCCAGTGCTTTCTGTTTCAGCTGATTAAAAAAACTGACTGATTTCTCCTTAAGTATAAGAAAACTTAAGGGAACACCACGGTTTGTACACCCATCAATCCACTCAAGCAATAGACTTTGCATTTTATCCATTATTGGATGCCGACTAAGAGCTACAAGCAGAACCAACAGTAACATCGGCAGCTTTCAGGGTTCTGTCTCTCTGCGTATAAATAGTGCGAATGGTGGACACAGGCAAGTTCAACGCACGGACAATGTCCTTACTTTGTTCACCACAATCGAAACGCTTAATTATGTCTTGTTTTACGCTAAGTGTAACACCCTTACGAGCTCTTTTAGGCTTTTCCAATACCTTAGAACTCATTTTGCTAACGGATGCACAAAATAAATCGAGATAAAGCACGTATTTAAGCAATGCCGGCTAGAATGCCGTTCCGGGGGAGGAGGTTGGCTGTTCGGGCACACGCTGCCTTTTTCCATAACAGTGAAAACACCTGTTAGCGAAAACAGGTAACTAATGTAGGTTTTTCGTAACAGCGAGGTGTCGTAAAGTGAACGTTCGGAGAATGGGGGCTACCTGTACTGTAATTCAGTTTTGTTTTCTCTTATCATGTATTGGATTTTACTGCTCTGCAAAACTAACAATTTCACGGCATATGCTGGTGATATTAAACCTGATTCTGATTCTGATTCAGATGCAATTCAGAGAAAATACTGATAAGACAATTATTATCAGTAATGAATTTCAGGCATATTGATAATACTCATAGACAATTGCGGCATGGCGGCAATCTTAATGTCCTATTCATTATTAACATTAAAGGGCTTCCAGGTTGAATGAGAAAGCTGAAAAATTGACTGAAAGTTAGAAGCTGTAATATGGATGGTTAGGTAGCTCTGATAGGGAATGGTGAGTAGACTTGAGAAACTCCTGTTCCTATTTTGTGTTGAATGTGGAGCAATGCGAGAGATTTTTATGAATGGATGAAATAACTACCATCTTCCTTGTGGACACTTCTAAATTAGTTGCTGCACCGTGCTACTGTGAGAGCAAAATGTTAGCGTTTGGGCAGTATAACACTTTACAGCTTTAGTGATGGGGGCTCAAATCCCATCGCTATCTGTCAGGAGTTTGTATGTTCACACATTCTCCCTGTGTCTGCTTCACAGTGATCAGGCACAATTCTGGTCACTGTCTCTAAGAAGTATGTACATCTGTACATTTTTCCCCGTGACCGCTTCACAGCAATCGGGGTACAGTTCCCATCGCTGTCTGTCAGGAGTTTGTTTGTTCTCCCCATGACCACTTGGGCTTCCTCCAGGTGCTGCGCAGACGTACAGTGTATTCAGGGTGCATAAGTTGTGGGCATGCTATGTTAGCACCAGAAGCATGGCATTACTTGCGGGCTGTCCCCAGCATATTCCGTGTTGGTTACGGAAGCAAATAGTAGGGGACCGAGGGTCTAGTGAGATGGAGGAACTGAGGGAAATGCATGTTAGTACGAAAGTGGTGTTAGGTAAATTGAAGGGATTAAAGGCAGATAAATCCCCAGGGCCAGATGGTCTGCATCCCAGAGTGCTTAAGGAAGTAGCCCAAGAAATAGTGGATGCATTAGTGATAATTTTTCAAAACTCTTTAGATTCTGGACTAGTTCCTGAGGATTGGAGGGAATGTAACCCTGCTTTTCAAAAAAGGAGGGAGAGAGAAACCAGGGAATTATAGACCGGTTAGCCTGACAACGGTGGTGGGGAAAATGCTAGAGTCAATTATCAAAGATGTGATAACAGCACATTTGGAAAGCGGTGAAATCATCAGACAAAGTCAGCATGGATTTGTGCAAGGAAAATAATGTCTGACGAATCTTATAGAATTTTTTGAGGATGTAACTAGTAGAGTGGATAGGGAGAACCAGTGGATGTGGTATATTTGGATTTTCAAAAGGCTTTTGACAAGGTCCCACACAGGAGATTAGTGTGCAAACTTAAAGCATACGGCATTGGGGGTATGGTATTGATGTGGATAGAGAATTGGTTGGCAGACAGGAAGCAAACTGGGAATAAACGGGACCTTTTCAGAATGGCAGACAGTGACTAGTGGGGTACCGCAAGGCTCAGTGCTGGGACCCCAGTTGTTTACAATATATATTAATGACTTAGATGAGGGAATTAAATGCAGCATCTCCAAGTTTGCGAATGACACGAAGCTGGGTGGCAGTGTTAGCTGTGAAGAGGATGCTAAGAGGATGCAGGGTGACTTGGATAGATTAGGTGAGTGGACAAATTCATGGCAGATGCAATTTAATGTGGATTAATGTGAGGTTATCCACTTTGGTGGCAAGAACAGGAAAACAGATTATTATCTGAATGGTGGCCGATTAGGAAAAGGGGAGGTGCAACGAGACCTGGGTGTCATTGTACATCAGTCATTGAAAGTGGGCATGCAGGTACAGCAGGCGGTGAAAAAGGTGAATGGTATGTTGGCATACATAGCAAGAGGATTTGAGTACAGGAGCAGGGAGGTTCTACTGCAGTTGTACAAGGCATTGGTGAGACCACACCTGGAGTATTGTGTGCAGTTTTGGTCCCCTAATCTGAGGAAAGACATTCTTGCCATAGAGGGAGTACAAAGAAGGTTCACGATATTGATTCCTGGGATGGCAGGACTTTCATATGAAGAGAGACTGAATTGACTAGGCTTATACTCTCTGGAATTTAGAAGATTGAGGGGGAATCTTATTGAAAAATTCTAAAGGGATTGGACAGGCTAGATGCAGGAAGATTGTTCCCGATGTTGGGGAAATCCAGAACGAGGGGTCACAGTTTGAGGATAAAGGGGAAGCCTTTTAGGACCGAGATTAGGGAAAATCTTCTTCACACAGGGAGTGGTGAATCTGTGGAATTCTCTGCCACAGGAAACAGTTGAGGCCAGTTCATTGGCTATACTTAAGAGGGAGTTAGATATGGCTCTTGTGGCTAAAGGGATCAGGGGGTATGGAGAGAAAGCAGGTACAGGATTCTGAGTTGGATGATCAGCCATGATCACAGTGAATGGTGGTGCAGGCTTGAAGGGCTGAATGACCTACTCCTGCACCTATTTTCTATGTTTCTATGACAGATATTTCTCCTATGTTTTGATCTACACATGACATGGAAAGCTAATCTTAAATCTTGAGCCGAGAACCTTCAATCCTGTTCATTTTGATAATCTATCCAAGCTTTTTACAGAACTTTCTTTAAGTGTGTTCTGCAAATCTAAGTTAATCCATTTAGTGTGTTTGGTTAAAAAAAATTCCAGTAAATTTGTGAGGCCTGTCTTCTCTTATCACTTGTGTGTCTGTGCAGTGTTGTTGAGCAGGGGTTTTAGGTTCAGCAATATTGCTTCATCTTTAATATCTTGAATATTGGATTTACTGTTAAGATCAGCATGGTTGCTTTGAATTAGGACAATCAGTTTTCAGTGCCATTTGTCACAAATGGGGTTCAATTTCCATGACTATCCATGTTCTCTCTGTGACTGCAAGTCGGAGTTTCCTTCAGCTGCTCTGGTTTCCTCCCACATTCCAAAGACGTAAAGATTCGTAAATTGTGGGGATTAGATTTCATTTTTTAACCAACAGAGCCATCCCATCCTTACTATCTACCTGCCTGTTCTTGTGATACAACATGCATTCTTGGAGGTTCAGCTTCCAACTATGATCTTCTTTCAGCCACAACTCCGTGATGTTCACAAGGTTGTGCCTGCCAATCTCTAACTGCACTATTGTTGGCTTTATTTGTCACAATGGTTTCAAAATATACAGTGAAATGCAACGTTTATGTCAATGGCCAGCACAGTCTGAGATGTGCCAACGGCAGCCCGCATATGTTGTCATGCTTCAGGCCAACATGCGGAGGCTAATGAGTTCTTGATTGGTAATGCTGTCAAAGGTTATGGGAAGGTTGGCAAAAGGGGTTAAGAGAAATAATAAAACAGCCACAATGCAATGACAAAGTGGACTCATTGGGCGGTATGGCCCAATCCTGTTCCTATATCTTATGGTCTTAATCTTTTATGGGATATCTGAGATATGTCATCACATCTCGAGCACAGTAATTTAGTTCTAACTGATTTCAGAAGGCTTTGCCTTGTACTCTTTTTATCTACGTTTGCAAGCTTTCAGAGTCATAGAAAAGTACAGCCCAGAATCAGGCCCTTTGCTCCATCCTGTCCATGCTAAAACCTTTTAAACTGCCTGTTCCCATCGACCTGCACCAGGACCATAGCCCTCCATAGCCATCTCTATAGCTAGAAATACTGTTATTATATTTCTGATATCAGTATTCCTTTATTTTTTATTGCCTTTGGAGTCTGTTTATTTTCTATAATTTATTTGCTTCAATACATTTAATTTTTTGTGTAAGTTTTATGGAACTTTTTAAGTAATTTCAACCACTTTACCAATTTTAATTACATTACAAAAAACCTACGACAAAACCAAGACCAAAGTTGATAGTTTTCATCTTTTTGAAAAGTTATTTTATAAATTCCTGGCAGATCTATAATCTTGAAACCATTCTCTCATTTCAAATTTTGTTCTCTGTTCTATTGGAGCCACTAAAATTGCCACATACTTTCTTGGTTCAACATTTTCTTTTGTCTATTTTGGCCTTCCTTTTTGTTACAGTTTCAAACTTGGCATTCCTTTCCTCGCAGGAACCCAAGGATTCACCCGTCCCCTGCCCACTAATTGGTTTCAGTGTGTACAGTTAAAAATGGAAATGCATCTTGGATCTGTCAGAATGCCACTGAGTAGTTTATGCTTAGAAGCAATTAAAGGTGAACTGCTTTGCTTTGTTTTAATTACCGTTGACTTTGACCATTTTCCTGCTTAGTATATTGCAAACCACAGACTTGTAATTTCTTTCCAACAATGTTTTTATGGAATTCATAAACAGGAAAAATTCTGCAGATGCTGGAAATCTAAAGATTGTTGTTTTTACTTGTCTGCAGCCGACGTTCTGATGACGTGTTTGAATCTTGATGATTGACTGTGCTTACCAATACACTGAACACAATCGAGTATTCATCTTCAAGTTTAATTATCATTAAACCATACACAAATACAGCTGAACAGGAGCCAAGGTGCAAAACATACACAGCACATTCAAGACAGCGAACAAATATACAGTCACACAAAAAAAAATCTAGCTATATAATTTTTTCTCTCAGCCCTGATGGATGGTGTTTTTATGTATTTTCCCCTCAATCTCGGGTCCTCTACCAGAGGCCCAGGAGCTCGAGGGTTCAGCACAGTATCTTTGAGGCAATCTCTCCTCCTGGAAGCATCATAATACAACCTGCATGAAGGAGTATCATGGCAAGGAGGGAGGGTCAGATTAACAGTATAGATAGAAATTAGAAAAGAGGCAGGTAGCGAATACTTGCTGTGACTTCCCTCCAGTGTTTTTATATTTATATATTTATAAATTTGTATTTATATGCATAAATTTATAGATATATCCTTCCTTGCATTATGCTTGAAGGGACAGGGCTTTGCCATGACAGGGATTATTTAGTGGACTCGGGACTATGTTAGAGTTGTACACCAGGGAAACAGACCCTTCAGCCCAACTGGTTGCTGCTGACAAAGATTCCCATCTAGCTGCTTCATTTGTGCATATTTGGCCCATATCCCTCTAAACCATAAGACACAGGAGCAGAATTAGGCCATTTGGCCCTTCATTCTTTTTCTATCATTCCATCATAGCTGATTTCTTATCCCACTCTACCCTATTCTCCTGCTTTCACCCTTTAAACTTTGATGCTCTAAGCATGGACCTGTCAATTTCTGCTTATGATGCACATGATCTGGGGAATAGTATGCTTGTTCAAAGGACTGTAGACTACTCTTGCTCCTCTTTCCTAACTTAGTATGTGAAAGCGACCTCTTGAGTCAATCCTGCCTCACAACTTGCCTCCCTGATGTTTCAGATGGTGGTACTTTTACTCGATAGCATTTTTCCCCATGACTTAACTTAATTCAGTATAGTTACGTTCTTCTCGTTCAATTGTTCAATGCCATTAAGATGAAATCAGTTATAGAACATAGAATAGTACAGCACAGTACAGGCCCTTTGGCCCACAATGTTGTGCCGACCCTCAAACCCTGCCTCCCATATAAGACCCCACCTTAAATTCCTCCACATGCCTGTCTAGTAGTCTCTTAAACTTCACTAGTGTATCTGCCTCCACCACTGACTCAGGCAGTGCATTCCATGCACCAACCACTCTCTGAGTAAAAAACCTTCCTCTAATATCCCCCTTGAACTTCCCACCCCTTACCTTAAAGCCATGTCCTCTTGTATTGAGCAGTGGTGCCCTGGGGAAGAGGCACTGGCTATCCACTCTATCTATCCCTCTTATTATCTTGTACACCTCTATCATGTCTCCTCTCATCCTCCTTCTCTCCAAAGAGTAAAGCCCTAGCTCCCTTAATCTCTGAACATAATGCATACTCTCCAAACCAGGCAGCATCCTGGTAAATCTCCTCTGTACCCTTTCCAATGCTTCGACATCCTTCCTATAGTGAGGTGACCAGAACTGGACACAGTACTCCAAGTGTGGCCTAACCAGAGTTTTATAGAGCTGCATCATTACATCGCGACTCTTAAACTCTATCCCTCGACTTATGAAAGCTAACACCCCATAAGCTTTCTTAACTACCCTATCCACCTGTGAGGCAACTTTCAGGGATCTGTGGACATGTACCCCGAGATCCCTCTGCTCCTCCACATTACCAAGTATCCTGCCATTTACTTTGTACTCTGCCTTGGAGTTTGTCCTTCCAAAGTGTACCACCTCACACTTCTCTGGGTTGAACTCCATCTGCCACTTCTCAGCCCACTTCTGCATCCTATCAATGTCTCTCTGCAATCTTTGATGATCCTCTACACTATCTACAACACCACCAACCTTTGTGTCGTCTGCAAACTTGCCAACCCACCCTTCTACCCCCACATCCAGGCCGTTAATAAAAATCACGAAAAGTAGAGGTCCCAGAACAGATCCTTGTGGGACACCACTAGTCACAATCCTCCAATCTGAATGTACTCCCTCCACCACCACCCTCTGCCTTCTGCAGGCAAGCCAATTCTGAATCCACCTGGCCAAACTTCCCTGGATCCCACGCCTTCTAGCTTTCTGAATAAGCCTACCATGTGGAACCTTGTCGAATGCCTAACTAAAATCCATATAGATCACATCCACTGCACTACCCTCATCTATATGCCTGGTCACCTCCTCAAAGAACTCTATCAGGCTTGTTAGACACGATCTGCTCTTAACAAAGCCATGCTGACTGTCCCTGATCAGACCATGATTCTCTAAATGCCTATAGATCCTATCTCTAAGAATCTTTTCCAACAGCTTTCCCACCACAGACATAAGACTCACTGGTCTATAATTACCCGGACCATCTCTACTACCTTTTTTGAACAAGGGGACAACATTCGTCTCCCTCCAATCCTCCAGTACCATTCCCATGGACAACGAGGATATAAAGATCCTAGCCAGAGGCTCAGCAATCTCTTCTCTCGCCTCGTGGAGCAGCCTGGGGAATATTCCGTCAGGCCCCAGGGACTTATCTGTCCTAATGTATTTTAACAACTCCAACACCTCCTCTCCCTTAATATCAACATGCTCCAGAACATCAACCTCACTCATATTGTCCTCACCATCATCAAGTTCCCTGTCATTGGTGAATACCGAAGAGAAGTATTCATTGAGGACCTCGCTCACTTCCACAGCCTCCAGGCACATCTTCCCACCTTTATCTCTAATTGGTCCTACCTTCACTCCTGTCATCCTTTTTTTCTTCACATAATTGAAGAATGCCTTGAGGTTTTCCTTTACCCTAGTCGCCAAGGCCTTCTCATTTGCTCTTCTCAACCCCTTCTTAAGCTCCTTTCTTGCTTCCCTATATTCCTCAATAGACCCATCTGATCCTTGCTTCCTAAACCTCATGTATGCTGCCTTCTTCCACCTGACTGATTTTCCACCTCATTTGTCACCCATGGTTCCTTCACCCTACCATTCTTTATCTTCCTCACCGGGACAAATTTATCTCTAACATCCCGCAAGAGATCTCTGAACATCAACCACATGTCCATAGTACATTTCCCTGCAAAAACATCATCCCAGTTCACACCCGCAAGTTTTAGCCTTATAGCCTCATAATTTGCCTTTCCCCAATTAAAAATTTTCCTGTCCTCTCTGATTCTATCCTTTTCCATGATAATGCTAAAGGCCAGGGAGCGATGGTCACTGTCCCCCAGATGCTCACCCACTGAGAGATCTGTGACCTGACCCGGTTCATTACCTAGTACTAGATCTAGTATGGCATTCCCCCTGTTCGGCCTGTCCACATACTGAGACAGGAATCCATCCCGGACACACTTAACAAACGCTGCCCCATCTAAACCCTTGGAACTAATCAGGTGCCAATCAATATTAGGGAAGTTAAAGTCATCCATGATAACAACCCTGTTATTTTTGCACCTTTCCAAAATCTGCCTCCCAATCTGCTCCTCTGTATCTCTGTTGCTACCAGGGGGCCTATAGAACACCACCAATAGAGTAACTGCTCCCTTCCTGTTCCTGACTTTCACCCATATTGACTCAAAAGAGGATCCTGCTACATTACCCACCCTTTCTGTAGCTGTAATAGTATCCCTGACCAGTAATGCCACCCCTCCTCCCCTTTTTCCGCCCTCTCTATCCCTTTTAAAGCACTGAAATCCAGGAATATTGAGAATCCATTCCTGCCCTGGTGCTAGCCAAGTCTCTGTAATGACCACTACATCATAATTCCATGTATGTATCCAGGCTCTCAGTTCATCACCTTTGTTCCTGATGCTTCTTGCATTGAGGTACACACATTTCAGCCCTTCTACCTTACTGTCTTTACACCGTTTATTCTGCTTCTCTTTCCTCAAAGCCTCTCTATATGTTAGATCTGGCTTTACTCCATGCACTTCTTTCACTGCTCTATCGCTCTGGGTCCCATCTCCCTTGCAAATTCGTTTAAACCCTCCCGAACCATGCTAGCAAACCTACCTGCAAGGATATTGCTCCCCCTCAAGTTCAGGTGCAACCCATCCAATCTGTTCAGGTCCCACCTTCCCAAGAAGAGATCCCAATGATCTAAAAATCTAAAACCCTGCTCCCTGCACCAACTCCTCAGCCACGCATTCAACTGCCATCTCCTCCAATTCTTACCATCACTGTCACGTAGCACTGGCAGCAATCCTGAGAACACCACCCTTGAGGTCCTGTTCTTCAGCCTTCTGCCTAGTTCCCCAAACTCACACTTCAGGACCTCATCCCTCTTCCTGCCTAAGTCGTTGGTCCCAACATGTATCACGACTTCTGGTTGTTTTCCCTCTCGTACCAGGATGTCGTGCACCCGGTCAGAGACATCCCGGACCCTGGCACCCGGGAGGCAACAAACCATGCAGGTGTCCTTCTCATGTCCACAAAATCTCCTGTCTGCTCCCCTGACTATAGAGTCTCCAATGACGACAGCTCTCCTCTTCTCCATCCCACCCTTCTGCATCACAGGGTCAGACTCAGTGCTGGAGGCCCTGCCACCGTGGCTCACACCTGGTCGGCCGTCGCCGCCAACAGTATCCAGAACGGTAAACTTATTATTCAGGGGAATGGCTACAGGGGTGCTCTGCACTACCTGTCTGCTCACCTTCGCCCCCCCCCCCCCTGACTGTCACCCAACGACCTGCTTCTGACAGCCTCGGTGTGACTACCTCCCTGTAGCTCTCATCTATGACTGACTCATTCTCCCTTATGAGTTGAAGGTCATCCAGCTGCTGCTCCAGATTCCTTACACAGTCTTCCAGATCGCCCAGCCATATGCACTTCTGGCAGATGTGACTCTGCGGGAGAGGGGAGTTTCCCCAAGACTGCCACATCTCACATGAGGGGCACATCACCGTCTCAGGAGACATTGTAAAAACTAACTGCGAGCTAGCTTGTCCTCCGCCTCTTCTCATCAAAGCCTCTCGAGTCAAAGCTCCACTCCTTCACTGGCGGCATCGCTTGAGCTATCCCTCTATTTATCTGTTTGAGCTTTTCAAAATGTTTGGTCACCTGACCTCAACTGCCCAATCAGCTGCTTTCTGCTGAGTCTGAGCTATTCAGATCTTGATTGTCTAATTAACGGACTACTGCTGATCTATTCAAATCTTGATTGACGATTGCACAGACCAACTGCCAAAACTGCCAGAATCTCTCGAGTCAAAGCCTCAAAGCTCCACTCCTTCACTGGCCCACTCACGCATTGGCCGCTTTATAAAGCTCTGATTAGGCCACCTCTGGAGTATTGTTTACAGTTCTGGTCGCCCCACTACAGGAAGGATGTTGAGGCTTTGGAGAGGGTGCAGAAGAGGTTTACCAGGGTGCTGCCTGGTGTAGAGGGCATTTGCTATCATGAGAGGGTGGACAAACTTTGGTTGTTTTCTCTGGAGCACTGGAGGTTAAGGAGAGGTCTGATAGAGGTTTACAAGGTTATGGGAAGCGGAGATAAAGTAGACAGGGGGTGTCTGTTTCCCACGGTTGAAATGCCTAATACTAGAGGGCATGTATTGAAGGTGAGAGGGGGTAGGTCAAGCAGGATGTGAGGGGTAAGTTTTTTACTCAGTGGTGGATGCATGGAATGGTGGTAGAGGCAAATACATTGGAGGATTTTAAGAGATAGGTACATGGATGTAAAGAAGATGGAAGGACTTGGACATTTTGTAGGTGGGAGGGTTTAGTGTTTGGGTGTTTTTGATTTACTTTTCGGCTGGTTTGTCACAACGTTGTGGCTGACTGGCCTGTTCCTGTGCTGTAATGTTCTGTGTTCTAATTATTTACTACTTCAGTAACCATCTCCTCTCCAAATGTCTTTCCAATGAATCCAATTGCACTCTGACTTAAAGAAGTCAAAAATCAATGGAAACTTTCAAAACTTAATTTCTGGTTAATATTTTTGTAGTTCTAGTCAATGGAATGTGTCACTTAATTGTCATTTAACTTGGAATTTCAGGACAATTGCAATACTCATTGTACTTCAAGAGTTAGAGCATCAGGATAGTATGGGTGTCAGTAAAATGTGGAGAATTATTCAATTTATGTTCAATTATAGATATTGACACAGGATCCATTTGTGATCATTTGTTGGTCTGTAGCTATCAACCATAAAGAGCACCAGCAACTTAAGATTTCAGATCACTTTCTTCTGAATCAAGAACAAGACCAAAAAATTCCACAGTTTCTGAGGTGGAGCCAAACAACTATGAGAAAGGGTGGCATACTTTCTTTAATTCATATTTCAAAATTTGAAATATTTCCCACTTTTGCAGCTACTGATATTTATTTATTTGTTGAAATAAAGCGCTGAATACCCTTCGAGACATGGTGCCCAGCAGTCCCCCAATTTAATACGAGCCTAATCATGGGACAATTTTAAATGGCCAGTTAACCTGCTACCAGTATGTCTTTGGACTGTGGGAGGAAACTGGAGCACTTGGAGGAAGTCCCAGACAGTCACGGGGAGAACGTGCAAACTTCTTACAGTCAGCTGTGTGAATTGAACCGGAGTCACCTGCACTGTAAAACATTGTGCTAACAGTACACTACCCTGCTGCCAAGTATGTCATACTCTGCGTCTGTTTATTGGTGCAGTCATAGTAACAATACCCTAGTATTGTTGTGTTCAGATACAGATGATTTGAACAAGTCTTTCATTTAAATTGCCACTAATATTCTTATTAAGTTGATGTGTTATAATCTTGCTCAAAGAAAGAGTAGCATGACTTCGAAGTCAAATTTATTATCAAAGTACATATTTGTTACCATATACTATCTTGAGATACAGTTTTTTGCAGGCATTCACAGGAAAATAAAGAAATACAATAGAATTTCTGGAAAATCTATACGTAAATAAAGACCGACAAATGACCAATGTACGATGTGCAACCTGAGTTTCTGACTGAGGAAATATAATTAATGATTTGTTTTCAGAAGATTCAAAGTACATTTATTTTCGAAAGTATGTATACCAGTACAACCCTGACAGTCGTCTTCTGCACAGACAGTCACAAAACAAAACCATGGAACCATCCCATTCAAAGCAAAACATCAAAAAACCCCTCCCCCACATGCAATAAAAGCTACACAATTGGCAATGAAAGAAAATAAATGAAAACAGAGAATGTAAAACACAAAATCAAAAGGCATAATTCAGTTCATTTTACCTCAGAAGTTCATTATCTGCATTCAAAAATCACACAAAAGTGGTGACAAAAAGAGCGAATAGAACTAGAAACTAGAACATGAATTGGAGTACAAACCTACAGATCATGGCAATTAAACCTTGCTTCGGCACCATCTGCCGACAGTATTGAGGGAGGGAGGGATCATTCAAGTGCAAGGACCTTCCTTTGGGAGCAGAGAGCGAGGTACCGCCATTCACAGACACTTTCTCCGGCAGCAGCAAGCAAGGGGCTGGTAGACAGCACTAAATGATATTGCTATATCCAGTGTTGTCACAACATGACCATTCTTGATAGCTCGGGAATGTAGAAAAATATATTGCATCGATTTCCACCGAAAGTTCAGTTCCAATTTTATCAAATGTTAATATCAGAATGCTATCAGTTGAATTGGATAAATTGTATGGATATTGAGCTTGTTCGGGTTTTTTTTGCCACAATAGTGCATGATTTTAAGTCTGTACGTACTAGCAGTGGAAACATTTGTCACTGGAAAGGCATATGGTGCCACTTGATCTGTGGCTATTCTGCAAGATGGAATTTTTAAAAAAAACTTTATTTGGTCCCTGCTGGTTCATTGTAATTTAGAATAATATTGAAGTGAAGATTGTCTGGGCATGCACGGTCTGTGTTTAGTACATTAATAGAACAGCAAATCATTTCTCAAGCATCAAAAATTTCTATTTATTTGAGAAATATTTGAGATAATTGACAGCTATAAAATGAAGTTTGCTGAAAGGAAATGTGAAGGTTTGTTTTTCCCTGGGGTAGTTTTTTGTTTTCAACAACCCTAATGCTGAGAATAAGAGTTGAGCCTTTTTAATAGAAAAATCACAACAGGAATTAATTTAAATTGCACTGTCCCAAAGCAATGATGCTGTAAATTCTCCATTATATACTCTGCATTTATAACAAATATTTTTGCTTTATTGCATTTGAATCTTTCTTTTTGTAAATTTGGCATCTGAGGATGAGGTTAAATGTTCTGGCAACTGAAACAGATATAAAAACTCTGTTCAAAGATATATTGGAATAAGCTACTGTCAGATAAGCAGGGGAATTCTCCTTGGTATCACGAGCCAGTCATTAAAATATCGCCAACTAAAATGGTTCGTGATCACTGCTCATCTCCTTGCTGAGGCCAGGTTGAACCAAACTCTACTCATTTCGCTGTGCTATACATTTAATGTCCAGAGGGCATGAAAAAGTGCGACAGAAATGCGGGTGTATTTATTCTTTAGCATTCCAAGTTTTGTATGTGGATTGGTCCAAGAGATTGTTTAATGGAAGAGCATGGAGACCTTTCTCAGATGACAGATCAGCTAGTCAGCCTGAAAAGTATGAAGATGTTGAGGGAAGTAGTGTGGCTGTAGCATTGGGCATCACTAGATTACTTAAAACAGCTGACTGCCAATGCCTGTAGATCATGAATAGTAGTAGTCCTAGGGTGGGTCATTGGAGGATTCATGAATGGTAGTAGTCCCAGGGTAGGTCCTTGGAGGATTCTGAAAGAACTGTCAGAAAGGGACATGACTAAGAGTTCCCTTGGCCTGTGAATACCTGGATCAGAGTAGAACTGATAATCCTATTTTGCTCCACCAGAGAGGACAGAGATGTAGTCTCAATGTATCGAATAGTTTACTTACCCAATGAAAAACAGCCATCTGTTTAAGTCTCCTATCTCCCAATGTCTGGTTGCCTTTGCTATATTTATAACTTCATAGAAACAATTAAGAGTTGTTAAGAATCAGATCTCTTGCTGCTTTTGTAGTGATGTAGCATTAGATATCATAATCATACAGCATGGATCGGCTGGCTGTCAACACAATGCTCTCACTCCTATTCCTTCACTGATTACAGTGATCCTGCATGCCCATATATTTTCAGCACACCAGCACTAGGGGTAATGGGTGCCACAGTAGCCTGGCAGTTAGCACGACACTATTACAGCTTGGGTGTTGCCGTTCGGAGTTCAATCCCAGCGCCCTCTGTAATGAGTTTATCTGTCCTCCCCATGGAATGAGCTGGTTTCCTTCACATTCCAAAGATGTATCGGTTAATAAATTAATTTGGTCATTGTAAATTGTCCTGTGATTAGGCTAAGGTTAAATCGGCAATTGTTGGTGGTGCGGTTCAAAGGGCCACTCTGTATCTCTAAATAAGTAAATAAATTTGCAATAGTCAGTTAACCTGCCAGCCAGTATGTCTTTTGTGATGTGGGAAGAGAGCATAACTCCCAGGAAACTCCTAAACGCTCAAACTCCAAGCAGGCAAAAGATCAGCATCTAAACTCAGGCACATGGAAATGTGAGGCAGCAGACTGACTGGCTGCACCATTGACCCCTCTGTTGTATAGAGTCATAGAGCACTACAGCACACTTCGGCCCGTCTCGTCCATGCCAAACTGTTATTCTGCCTGTTATTAAGGAGCACTCATCATTAAAGACCCCCACCATCCAGGTCATGCTGTCTTCTCATTAATACCATCGGGAAATAGTACAGGAGCTGTAGGTCCCACACCGACAGGTTCAGGAACAGTTATTACCCCTCAAACATCTGGCTCCTGAACCAGTGTGGATAGCTTCACTCATCCCAACTCTGAACTGATCCCACAACTTAGATTCAAGACTCTACAACTCACATTCGCATTATTTATTTAATATTTTTGTATTTATGTCTTTATTGGTGTATAGTTTTTTATAAATTCCATTGTATTTCTGTACTTACTTAGTGCCCGTTACACAGCTGGCATTTAGGGCAACCTGGTCATCATATGAGAGCCCAAGCATGGGAGGATGAACCCTCCCAAGACTATGGTCAACACGCTCCTAGAAGTTAGCAGCGCGGCTAATGTAGATGAACTGAACACACTGATGAGGGAGAGGGAGAAGTGGAGAGTCCGTCATCGTGTCCGACACCGGCCCCCTAGACCTGAGTCGACGTAGTAGTAGTAGTAGCAGCAATGAAGTTCCTCTGTCTCTGTCTGTCCTTGGCCATCTTCTCTCTTGTGCCACAGACGTGGTTCAGGGTCCTCAGTTACACAGATTTAGAAGGATCCTTCATTGCTGTTTCCGTAACAGTTTTCCTTTTTCCAATCAGAGTTGTTAGCCCTGAGCCCTCAAACATGGAGGACCGGTAAACTATTCTTAGTCTGGTCTCTACCCTTCGACCTGTTTGGCATGGTTGACCCTACCAACAGCCAAAGCATAAAGCCCTGACTCCTGCCGACATTGGGTCATTGAGGCACACAAGCATCCAAACCCTATGACAAAGTGAGGTCCTCTTGGAGGATTGTATTTCTTTATTTTCCTGTAAATTCCCACAAGAAATGAATGTCAAGGTTAGTATATGATGACTTTGATGATTAACTTTGACTTTTCCTGCGATCACTTGGATCTTTTCTAGGTGCTTTGGTTTTCTCTCACACCCCAAAAATATGCAAGATATTGGGCTAACTGGCTACTATGAATTATCCCTAGCTAGGTGGTTGAACACATGGTGTTGTGGAAAGGGTGGTTGTAGGTTGGTGGGAATGTGAGGGAGAGTAAAATAGTGTATAAATGTGGAGGTGGGTGCTTGGTCTTATTAATCAGAAGGATCTAGTTCTCTGCTGTTGCCGTCTGACTCTAACCTGCTCTGCTGATTCTATGCATTACCTTATATAGATGTTAGTTCTGAAGTACACGCGATTCTTTAAATACCTCAGCTGCCATTCCATATGGGTGATTCTCTGGTTTCTCTTGAAACATCTTGTGTGCAATTGTTAGATTCTGTGGTTTTTTTCTTATGTGGTATGGGAACAATCTAATTTTCACATGTGAGAACTGTACATTTAAGTTGAATTACAATTTAACTGGTCAATGTAGAAAGAATAATAAGTTTACAAATCTTACAAAAATAAAATGTTTACTCTCATGACATAGTGTTTAGCACAATGCTTTGCAGTACAGTGCGACCCGGGTTCGATTCCCTCGCTGCCTGCAAGGAGTTTGTGCATTCTCCCCGTGACCGCATGGGTTTTCCCTGCATGCTCTGGTTTCCTCCCACAGTCCAAAGACGTACTGGTTGGTCATTGTAGATTGTCTGTGATTAGGCTAGGGTTAAGTCAGGGGATTGCTGAGCAGTGTGGCTCAAAAGGCAAAAATTGCCTATTCCACACCCTATCTCAATAAATAAATAAAAGTTATCAACCAAGCAAAAATACGTGACTTTCGAACAATCCTATTGCCAGATGATGATCTCATGAATAGACATTTTTGTTTAAGTAAATGAGGACTTTTGCTTTCCCAGCGAAGTTTTCTGGATACAATTCAATAATGAAATACTAGAATCATCGAGGGGAGACTGAGTGGATGGATACTTTTACAACAACCTGTTCGTTTCCGATGAGGCATTTCCTGTGTTCCTGGTATTCTATTTTTACAAGATGATTAAAATGCAACTTTACAGGCCAGAGACACCTTCCCAGTTGTCATTTTGTTCCCTGTGGTTAGCCTGCAGTAAATGACTCTAAATTCTTGTTGCTGTTCGATAAATATGACTTCAAATGTCCTCTAAGACTTTTTAGCAAAACACTGGAGTACCTGTGCTTTATGCTGCAATAAATAAGCTTAACTTTTGTAAAATGAGTTAGAAACATAGAAAACCTACAGCACAACACAGGCCCTTCGGCCCACAAAGCTGTGCCGAACATGTCCTTACCTTTGAAATTACCTAGGGTTACCCATAGCCCTCTATTTTTCTGAGTTCCATGTACCTGTCCAGGAATCTCTTAAAAGACCCTATTGTATCCGCCACCACTACCGTCGCCGGCAGCCCATCCCATGCACTCACCACTCTCTGCGTTAAAAAAACTTACCCCTGAGATCTCCTCTGTACCTCCTTCCAAGCACCTTAAAACTGTGCCTTCTCGTGCTAGTCATTTCAGCCCTGGGAAAAAGCCTCTGACTATCCACACGATCAATGCCTCTTGTCATCTTATACACCTCTATCAGGTCACCTCTCATCCTCTGTCGCTCCAAGGAAAAAAGGCCAAGTTCACTCAACCTATTCTCATAAAGCATGCTCCCCAATCCAGGTAACATCCTTGTAAATCTCCTCTGCACCATTTCTGTGGTTTCCACATCCTTCCTACAGTGAGGTGACCAGAACTGAGCACAGTACTCCAAGTGGGGTCTGACCAGGGTCCTCCTACATAGCTGTAACATTACCTCTTGACTCCTGAACTCAATCCCATGATTGATGAAGGCCACAGAGTCTTAACCACAGAGTCAACCTGCGTAGCAGCTTTGAGTGTCCTATGGACTCGGACCCCAAGATCCCGCTGATCCTCCACACTGCCGAGTGTCATGCCATTAGTACTATATTCTGTCATCATATTTGACCTACCAAAATGAACCACCTCACACTTATCTGGTTTGAACTCCATCTACCACTTCTCATTCCGGTTTTGCATCCTATCAATGTCCTGCTGTAACCTCTGACAGCCCTCCACACTATCCACAACACCTCCAAACTTTGTGTCATCAGCAAATTTACTAACTCATCCCTCCACTTCTTTATCCAGGTCACTTATAAAAATCACAAAGAGAAGGGGTCCCAGAACAGATCCCTGAGGCACACCACTGGTCACTGACCATGCAGAATATGATCTGTCTACAACCACTCTTTGCCTTCTGTGGGCAAGCCAGTTCCGGATCCACAAGGCAAT
Organism: Mobula hypostoma; assembly: GCF_963921235.1. Classification (NCBI taxonomy): domain Eukaryota; kingdom Metazoa; phylum Chordata; class Chondrichthyes; order Myliobatiformes; family Myliobatidae; genus Mobula; species Mobula hypostoma. The sequence goes on from NC_086117.1 coordinate 60,087,842, forward strand.
GTCCCCTTGGATCCCATGCCTCCTTACTTTCTCAATAAGCTTTGCATGGGGTACCTTGTCAAATGCCTTGCCGAAATCCATATACACTACATCTACTGCTCTATCTTCATCAATGTGTTTAGTCACATCCTCAAAAAATTCTATCAGGAAACCATATAGTTCAATGGTTCCATTTAATATCAGAGCATGTATACACTCCAACCTGAAATTCTTGCTCTTCACAGACATCCACAAAACAGAAGAAAACCTCCAAAGAATGAATGACAGAAAACATTAGAAACCCAAAGCCCAGCTCCCCCCTCCCATGCACAAGCAGCAGCAGAAGCAAAGCATCGATCCTCCCCCTACTTGTTCCAGCAGAAAGCATCTTCGCCCCCCATCACCCACCATCCAAGCGAAAGCAAACCCCCAAAGAGACCATGATCTAGAGTCCATCAAAAACCACTGTTCAGCCCAGCAGTTCAACATCCCACATGCTCGCACTCTATCTCTCTGATGAGAGAGGGAGAGAGAGAGAGGGAGATATCACTCCTTCCACAGAGAGAGGGAGACCAACAGCTTACTGTTTCAATGTTACAATCTGCAGATTTATGGGTAAATTACCTCTTAACATGGAGTTGGCTTTGTAGTTCAAGTTTAGTTGTCATTCAACCATACACATGAATATAGACTAAAGAAACACCGTTCCTCTGGGTCCAAGGTGCAACAGTCACGCACAGAACAAGACACATATAATGCCGATAGCAGAAGAGCATATAGTCACAAAAAATAACAATATATCCCAAGTCCCTGGGTGTCATGGTTTGTAGATTGATGGCATGGGATGATTGTTCTGGAGCCACATTCACGTGCTCAATCCTGTTTATCTTAATATTCTCCATTTTTAGATGTCGATGAGTAGGTGATACTGTATTCATAAGGTTAGTGTTAGTTTTGCTCCTAAAATGCTACATTCATGCATATTTTAATTTAATTAAGGAAGTGGGCAATTATAAACAATACAGAAATGATTAAAATCCGTTTGTCTATTGTGTGCATGAATGAACCGTTAGAGGGAGAGGAAAGTAACATATTCAGCAGCAAAAATCCAAAAGAATTTGTTCATAATTGTAATAGAACCTGAAGTATTCAGTAAGCTGTGTTCCTTAACCTTCAGTATCAACTTTTTTGAATTGTTCAATGGTAAATGCAAGGTAAATGTTACATTTAAGGCTGAAGAATCAGCTTATTGAACACTTCATGATTCATTATAATTCTGGCTTCACAAATTGAAACTGGAGTCATTGTTGAAAAGTTCTTGGCAATCAGAGAGCAAAGATTATCAGTAATAATTTTTCAAGCTGCCCTCTTTCCTAAAATGCTTTCTTAAAGCTCCTGGGACAGTGAATTTCTCTGAACAACCATTTATCACTTGGGTGCCAACCAAGTATTTCATTGACTATTTCTTTTTGGAGGTGGTAGGGGAGAACTTAATTTCCATTTTCCATCTCGTTGGGTTCAAGAAAAGCTCTTCATCCATCCTGTACAGCAAGCATCTGTGAGTTTCACTGCAAAATTTAACTTTGGGACACAATGTTATCTGTCTGTATGCTGTGTTTGACACTGCAGTGTGTCTATAGGCAAGAGAAGTGTACCTGGGCTTCTGTGCCACTTGAAACCTATTAAAATCGATGTGGTGGTTGGATTAAATTCCTGTAGCTGCCACATTTGTAAAATACGTGTGTAGACCCAGTCAGTTTGGATTGGTTAGAACATCTCCTCCACAATCTCCTTCAGCACAAGTGCACCATAAGGCAGTGTGCTTAGCCCCTTGCTCTACTCACTTTACACTCATGACTGTGTAGTGAAGTACATCTCCAATACCATACTCAAGTTTGCTTTTGACGCGACTGTTGTGGGCCGAATCAAAGATGGCGACGAATCAGCATTTAGGAGGGAGTTTGAAAATTTGACTCATTGGTGCCACAACAACAACCTCACACTGAATGTCAGCAAGAACAAGGAACTGATTCTACACTTCAGGAGAGGAAAACCAGAGATCCATGAGTCAGTCCTCTTTGGAGGATCAGAGGTGGAGAGGGTCAGCAACTTTAAATTCCTGGGTGTTAATATTTCAGACGACCTGTCCTGGACCCAGCACATAAGTACAATTGTGAAGAAAGCACAACAGTGCCTCTGCTTCCTTGGGAATCTGTGGGCATTTGGCATGACATCTAAAACTTTGACAAGCTTCCATAGATGTGTAGTGGAGAGTGTATTGACTGGCTACATCATAGCCTGGTGTGGAAACACCAATGCCTTTGAACAGCAAATCCTACAAAAGCTCGTGGATTCAACCCAGTACGTCGCAAGTAAAGCCCTTTCAATCATTGAGTCATCTACTTGAAACGCTGTCGTAGGAAAGCAGCATCCATCATCAGAGATCCTCACCACCCAGTCCATGCACTTTTCTTGCTGCTGTCACCAGGAAGAAGGTACAGGAACCCCAGGACTCACACCACCAGGTTCAAGAACAGTTAGTACCCCTCAACCATCAGACTCTTGAACAAAAGGACATCACTACACTGGGAGGAGAAGATGGCGGCGCGACGCAGTGCGTGGCCGTTCCAAATGAATATCGATATGTGTAACTAAGGGTGCCGTGCACAATCCGGATTTAATGGAGACAGCCGTGAGAAGCGCAGAGGAACATCTGGAGTAACTTCTGAAATGCCTGCTTCGCTGCCGCTGCTACTGTGCGATCGAGAATTTCCGGAGACGAAGGCCCCAAATCCTCGGCTTTGCGTATCACCTGTTGCCAGGGCCGGGGTTGAAATGCTCGGCAGAGGCGGTGCTCGGTGTCGAAGAGGTGGTTGGAGGCTCGGAGTTTTCGGATGGACTTGGAGTCGAACTGTGGTCGGATGCTTCCAGGATGCTGCACCGACAAGTTGGCGACGCTGTAGGTTTACCGTCTGCGTGAGATGATGGGACTTTCGAGAGACTTTGAGACTTTTACTGTGCCATGGTCTGTTCTTATCAAATTATGGTATTGCTTTGCACTGTTGTAATTATATGTTATAATTATGTGGTTTTTGTTAGTTTTTAAGTCGGTTTGTCATGTGTTTTTGTGATATCATTCTGGAAAAACATTTTTATCATTTCTTAATTCATGCATTACTAAATGACAATAAAAGGGGACTGCATGTCCTCATAATCATAATAATCATTTATGCATCCATTGAGGTGTTCCCATAACCAATGATCTCACTTGAAGGACAATTTATCTCATTATCTCATGTTCTTATTATTTGCTGCTATTTACTTATATTTACATTGACACAGTTTACTGTCTTTTGCATTCTAGTTGATCTTTCATTGATCCTGTTATAGGTACTATTCTATAGATTTGCTGAGTATGCCTGCAGGAAAATGAATCTCGAGTTTTGAAAATGAAATTTACTTTGTCCTTTGAACTTTAAAGCCTTTGCTGGCATCTCATGCATTGACTCCTTTAACAGGAGTCACGTTGTGGAATGATGGATTGAATCTAGATTTTACTAATCCTTTGCTCACCCTCAAGAGTTGGATGTAGATGCTTCCTGGAAATATCTTTGGTTCCTCCTCTGCAAAGAAAGTTATTTGATTGGTACTATTCTATAAATGTGCCTTGAATGCATCCAGAATCATTAGCCAACCAAACGGATCAATTTATTTAATCTTCTGGGCTCACTTTGTAAGGACACAGTAGGATCATAGGCTTCTTTCTGTGCTATACAGTTCTATCAGCCATTGTGTCTATGTCAGCTCTCCAAGGGCTGTACTTGGCCTTTTACCCACGTTCTTTGTCTGCATAGCTTTTAACTTCTTCAAATATTTATCGATTTCCTTTTTAAACAAAAACTTATTTTTGCTTTTCCTACTGATGTTGAGAGGGCATCCATGCACAAATAATCTGCTTTTGTATAAAATGTACGACTTTGGCAATGTCCTTATTGTTTTGGCACTAATCTTTAAATTTTTACTTCACTCAAAAAGTCTTTCTCCTCCCCCCCCCCCAGTTTGCTTTTTAATTTTAAATAGATGTCATATTTCGATAAGCTCTTTGAATGAAAACAAGTTATTCGTATGCACCATATCTTCTGCACAATATTCATTGTGATTTATTTAAATTAGGCCCATTTCAAAATATTCTACTAATGTTTGAATCCTGAGTGAAACCCACATGATCATGGGGAGAGTCTACAAACTCCTTACAGGCGGTGGCAGGAATTGAACCTGCGTCACGGGTACTGCAGAGCACTAGTTTTCTTATGTTGGGTATGTGTAGATTTTTCACATTTTTCCCTGTACCTTACAACTATAGTTATATAATTCATCTGTTTCTCTATATACACGTGTTTTACTTGGCAAGTTTCCTCATCTGGAAGAAAAGATCTCACTTATTGCATCCCCTGCTCTGAAGACCATCTGTTCACCATAACTTGCAGCTTTTCTTGTGAATTTTGCCAACCGTTATATGTCTTCTACAAATCATGCTGGCAATCTTGAAATGGGCCTATTCTTTTTAGGTTGGCATCAATTTAAACCCATCTTACGGACCATTGATGCATACTCACACAGTGGTATCTGTATGGTTTAATCTACATGTGAGAATAATTGTTAAATCAACAGCCCTCAGTAATGCAACCTGGGGTCTTTGGGTGCTTCAGGTCTTTAATCATTGGACACCCTCACCCAGGTGGCCCAGCCACGGTTGATCAGGCCCGGCTTGTGCTTATCCCTTGGACCAAGATAATGAGAGGCAGGTAATTTTTAGGGTTATGGTATTTTAGACCTTGTTACTTGGTTTTAAATTGACCATTTGGGGAGTAGATTGTTCTGAGGCCTAGTTATGAGGCTTTATCTTAAAGGAAGGTTCCTCTTCCCTACTTTAAATTTGTACTTTATTTTGTGTCTGGATGCCGGGGATTACATGGGTTAAATTAATAGAGTTTGCTGGAAATTTAATCTCACGCCACCTTGTCACTGAGTTTAGTGGTGGCTTGTTTTCTGTGGGCCCAGCTTAGGTTTAACTTACTCATTCTCTCTCGCCTTGTTGGTAACTTGGCTTTTTTATTGGCATTTCGTGGACCAGAAGAATGAAGATCGTGTCACTGTGAGGTTAAGGTGAGATTATTCAGACAGTGGGAAAATCATCCTTCTTGTGCTTCTTGATCTTGTCATTCGAGATTCTGTGTCACGCAACCCTGACACTTTGATCTGGCCCACGCCTTCATTGACCATGTCCAAGTCTTGCCTTTATTGGATCTTCCATCTTCCATCTTACACATCTAAGGGTGCAGGGTTAATTGGGGTGCACTTAGGTTTACTGGGGGGCATGTGTTGCCTTGGACATTAGGGTTAGGTTTGAGGGTAGAGTTGAGAGATGTATATGTGGGGCTGGAAAAGAGAGGGTTGTGGAGCTTAAGTTGAGTGAAGTTCTCCTCACTGGTTCAGAAGCCTGATGGATCAGGAGTAATAACTGTTCCTGAACCTGGTGGTGGGGGTCGTTGATCATGGCCGCTGCTTTCCTACGACAGTGGTCCATGTAGACAAGCCCAATGGTTGGGAGGGCTTTATCTGTGATGGACTGGGCCAATTCCACTACTTTCTGTAGGATTTTCCTTTCAAAGGGCATTGGTGTTTCCTCTCACTATACCCCTTGCCCATTCTCTGGGCTTTCCCCCCCCCTCCCCCTTTTCTTTCTTCCTTGGCCTCCTGTCCTATGATCCTCTCATATCCCTTTTGCCTATCACTTGTCCAGCTCTTGGCTCCATCCCTCCCCCTCCTGTCTTCTCCTATCATTTCAGATCCCCCCCTCCCCCTCCCACTTTCAAATCTCTTACTAGCTCTTCTTTCAGTTAGTCCTGACGTAGGGTCTCGACCCGAAATATCGACTGTACCTCTTCCTAGAGATGCTGCCTGGTCTGCTGCGTTCACCAGCAACTTTTATGTGTGTTGGTGTTTCCATAGTAGGTGATGCAACCAGTCTCTATTATACATCCATAGAAGTCATGTCGAATCTTTGCAACTACTAAGGAAGTGGAGACATTGCTGTGTTTTCTTTGTAATTGCATTTAGTGCTGGGCCCAGGACAGATCCTCTGAAATGGTAGCACTGAGGAATTTAAAGTTACTGACTCTCTCCATCTCTGATCCCTGATGAGGACTGGCTCATGGACCTCTGGTTTCTTCCTCCTGAAGTCAATAATCAAGTTCTTGATCTTGTTGACATTGAGTGAGATGTTGTTGTCATGGCACCACTCAGCCAGATTCTCAATCTCCCTCCTCTATGCTGATTTGTCACCATCCTTGGTTCATCTAGTCATTCGGCACTTCTGGTATCCTCTGAGAAAGTTGTACGTTCTTCCCATGAGTGCTCCAGTATCCTACCACTGTCCAAAGACATACCAGTTTTAAAGTTAATTTATCATTGTAAAATTGTCCTGTGAATAGGCTAGCATTAAATTGGTGTGTTGCTGGAGGGTACAGCTTGTTGGACCCTGTTCTACACTGTATCTCTAAATAAAAGTCTGTAGATACCCCAACTCCCGTTAACTTTTAATTTCCTCTGCTTTTGATCAACTAATCTAGGTTGATGCTTCTGTTCAATCTTGAGGAACTTCTTAATTGTGGTGGGTGCTGTCTTTCATTGAGACGTACAAGCACTAAACAATCCCCAGCCGTTGTTGTGAAGCCCAGAGCCATTAATTTGAATGTCCCTATCCATATTTATTTGTCAGTCCGCATTACTGAAGGACAGGTTATCACATTGCTCTTTGTGGGAGCTTCTGTGTGTAAATGGCTGCTTCAGAAAGTACTGCAAAGGGATGTGAAAGATGCTATAAAAATGTATTTTCCTATTAGTTGCAGGATTTGGATAAATATTAATTATTCACACAGTTGCTGTTGCTGTTCCACAGACCTGTATTGAGACATATTCAGTCCTTTCTATGTGAAATGTTGGGTGGTGGGTTGGGATATGGCTCTACCAAAGGAGGTGTAAGGTGCTCCTTCCCTCAGCTATCCTGCAGGTCACCCTTGGGCAAGGTGTAGCACCTGCTTAGCCTCCCGGATCAGGGTCACGTGAAGCCATGAGAGCAGGTGATGGATGGTTGTTTGAGCAGCTTGTGCATATCACAAGTCCTGGTTATGTGACCACCGACGCCAGGCAGACAATCTCTGAAGAGTATTGATAACGGCTGGGTCACCCGTCTTGTAAAGAAGTCAGTGGCAAACTACTTCTGTAGAAAAATTTGCCAAGAACAATCATGGTCAAGAGCATCATCAACCACAGCATACGACATGGCACATGATGATGATATGAAGAGTCCTATTATTGTCTGTTCAGCGGCCGCATCTCCTATATTTTAACAAACTTCCTTTTGTACTAACAGCTGTAGCCAAAGTAAGTTTATTATCCAAGAACATGTACGTCACCATTTGCTACCTTGAGATTCATTTTCTTGCAACCTTTTACAGGAAAATAAATAAATATGATACAATTTTCAAAAAACTATATATAAACAAAGACTGACTGTAGGAGCCACATTTTTGGTGTTGCACGGTTATTGTAGTAACTAGTCACATGAGTGGGGGCGTGGTAAAACCAAAGGGAATAAGTTGTGTATTCTTGGTTATTTCTTGGCAGTTTGTGGGTTAGGACTGGCAGAGGTCATATCTTTGCTGACCGCTTAATATTGCTCAATAATGCTTAATTGTATGATTGCTAATTGCCAATAAAGGGTCAAATAAAGGAATTCAGCTCTCTGGAAGAATCATTTCATTAGAGCTGAGGACGCTTCATGCAAGTACAACAACCCCGTGAAGGTTGCAGGCTAGCAGCAACTGTTTTGGATTAGTTTTGCAGCTACACTGACAAATAACCTGTGTGCATAAGAAGACAAATTGTGCAAAAGAAATACATAACTAGATAAATAACTGAAAATAAGATGTATTATTTGTCTTTTTATACGTGTGTTGTTATTGGGAGTAAGTGTCACTGTGACATTAGCTCCTGTATTTATAGCAGGAACTCTGTTATGACTGCTCTGCCTCCTCTCATTGGCAGATTAAGACTCATTTGATAATGCCCTTGCACCTTGTTCCTGCATCACATTTAATGTTGATTCACTCTAATTGGCACTTCTGTGTGTTTGTGCTCTTTTTATTTTTTACGATGAGGTTGATGGTGTCACGTGGGCAGTTAGTTTACTTGTCAGTCGAAAGCTGCTTTTACCGTGCCAGTCATCGATTGGCCTGCAGAAGTACACAACAGCTCTTTCTCATTGGTTCCCTTATGTGCCATGGCACTGGGGTCCAGTCTCAGGCACCTTGGGTATAAGAATAACGCGTGTGGGAGGCTCGGCCTCTTTCTTTTGTCCCCGGGCATCCATTCTCACACTGAGGTCGCGAACAGAGCTGAAAAACCTTGGGAAAGTTTGCTGCAGATACCTGCTTGTTGAATATTTAGTTGTAGTTTGTGTAACCTGGGGGACTTTGATGTTTGGTTCAGTCTTTTACTGTTTGTAAATAAGTGGATTAGTGTGTTTATTCATCTTGTGTCTCACTTATTGAGCCCATGAACCTGTTTCCTTGGAACAGACAGTAAGTTCAGTTCATTGCATCTAGATTAAATGTCATTTTTTTCTCTCTCCAGGTTATGAGCTGCTGTACCAGCCTGAAGTGGTGCGACTCTACCTGTCCTTGCTCACAGAAAGCCGAAACTACAACACGTTGGAGGCAGCAGCAGGCGCCCTGCAAAACCTCAGTGCCGGGCAATGGACAGTGAGTGTAATTGTATAATAACACTGAGAAATATCAGTCAATAAATTATCTGGACACAAACTGTCAACCAACATCTTAGAAACCTACTGATCCCATTTAAACAAAAAGAGCCAACCAGTCCCCCTCCACCACCACTTCTTCTCCGTCCTGCAGAACTGGTCCACATCCTTCGGCTCCTCCCTCTTTCTCCAAACCTGACGATTAGCCATGGGCACTCGCATGGGCCCCAGGCATGCCTGCGTCTCAGTCGCCTAAGTAGAACAGTCTACATTCAAAGCCTTCCTCAGTAATACTCCCCAACTGTACCTCCGCTACATTGATGACTGCATTGCCGCTGCTGATCTTGTCAATTTCATCAATTTTGCCTCTAACTTCCACCCTGTCCTTTACTTGGGCCATCTCTGACACTTCGCTCCCATTTCTTGATCTCTCTTTCTCCATCTCTGGAGACAAGCTGTCAACCAACATCTTTTATAAACTTACATAAAAAAAGGACTGTTTATTCTTTTCCATAGATGCTGCCTGACCTACTGAGTTCCTCCAGCATTTTGTGTGTTGCTGCATTCCGATTTCTATACACAACCCCAATCACCAATGACCCTTCTCACCAAGCAGAGGACTCTAACTTGAATAATATCTTAATGAACAGTGAATTGTGTTTTTTTTATTTAGAGGTACAGCACTGTAATAGGCCCTTCCAAACCAATGAGCCCAGGCTGCCCAAGTACATCAATGTGACCAATTCACCAAATGTACACCTTTGGGCTGTGGGAGGAAACCATAGTGCCCAGAGGAAACCCATATGGTCACGGGGAGCACATACAGCGGTGGGAATTGAACCCCAGTTTGCTGGTACTGTAAAGCATTGTGCTGACCACTACGTTACCACGCAATGGAAATTGTTAGCTTGTTATGTTGGTTATAGAGACACAATTACCTGCAAGCGAGTAGAAAAACATGTTCTTAAATTCTTCAAGAAATAGAAGCAGGTGTCTGTCATTTGGTAGAGTAGGTACCATGATTGTCCACATCTTGCACATGGCACAGGATGATGGTGATATGTTTCAGAGTCATGGAGAAGTACAACAGAGAAACAGGCCTTTCAGCCCATCTATGCCAAAACCATCTAAACTGCCTACTTGCATCAACCTGCACTGGGACCATAGTTCTACCACCCATGTACCTATCCAAACTTCTCTTAAATGTTGAAATCAAGCTCACATATACCACTTGTGCTGGCAGTATATTCCATACACTCCCAACCCTCTGAGTGAAGGGGTTTTCCCTCCTGTTCCCCTTAAACTTTTCACCTTTCACCTGTAACCTTGTTGATCATGTTTATGGGAAAATATCCGAACAGCTAACTAGTAGCTTGATCAACAAAGAAATACTGGGTTACTGGAACTTTTTTTTTCCCCATTTAGATTTGATTGACAAATTTTGCATTTAAAGGCAAATTCCCTTTATGTTGTCTGTCTTGCTGTTTGGTGTGGATGAGGGTCAAGTAAACTTAATTGAGTAACCCTCTTCCTGGACTACAGAACATCACTAACCTACTGTAAAAAGTGGCTTAAATGATGTTTGTTTCTCCAGTATGAGGATGATTAAAAGTTGTGGTTACTTTCCTTGTAATTCCAGTGGTCGAATTACATTCGCTCGACTGTGCGTAAAGAGAAAGGCCTCCCGATCCTGGTGGAGCTGCTGAGATCAGATTCTGATAAGGTTGTACGAGCAGTGGCAATAGCGTTACGGAATCTCTCAGTGGATGGGCGTAATAAGGATCTCATAGGTATGGTACCAAAGATAAATGTCCTGAATTTATAAATGTTTTTTTCTTTGACATGCAGTAGGACAACAAGCTGTTTTGTCAGTTAGCCCATGTTCAACGTAAATTTATTATCAAAGTACATTTACATCACCTTGTGTAACCATGGGATTCATTTCATAGTCAATAAATCCAATAACTATAAAATAATCAATGAAAGACTGCACCAATAAGATGCAATAGATGACGAATTGCAAATGCAAAAGAAAATATAAACAATAAATATTGAAAACATGAGATGAAGAATCTTTGAAAGTGAGTCCATTAGTTTTAGGACCAGTTCAGTGATAGTCAAATGAAATTATCCCCTTTAGTTCAAGAACTTGATTGTTGAGGGGTAATGACTGTTCCCGAGTCTCCTGTACCACCTTCCTGATGGCATCAGTGAGAACAAAATATGACATGGGTGCTGGTGAGGGGCAACCCCGATCTTGGATGCTGCTTTCCTGTGACAGTGTTTCATGTAGATGTGGTCAGTGGTGGGGAGGGCGTTACCTGTGATGGACTGGGCCATATTCACTACTTTTTGTTGGATTTTCCATTCAGGAGCATTGTTGTCAATATTCTCTCCACCACACATCTGTAGAAGTTAGTCAGTTATAGATGTCGTGCCAAATCTTCGCAAACTCCTAAGAAAGTCAGGCCACTGCTGAGCTTCCTTCATGATTGCACTTAATGTGCTGGGTCCAGGACAGGTCCTCTGAAATAATAACACAGGAATTTAAAGTTGCTGACCCTCTCCACCTCTGATCCCCCAGTGAGGACTGGCTAATAGCTCTTTTCTTTTTCCTTCTGAAGTCAACAATCAGCTCCTTGGTCTTGCTGACATTCAGTAAGAGATTGTTGTGGCACCACTCAGCCAGATTTTCAATCTCCCTCCTACTGGCTGATTTGTCACCACCTTTGATTCGACCTATGACAGTGGTGTCATCTGCAACCTTAAATATGGCACTGGAGCTGTGCTTAGCCACAGTCAGAGGTGTAAAGTGAGTGGAGCAGGGGCTAAGCACACAGACTTGTGATGCACCTGTGCTGATGGAGATCGTGGAGGAGATGTTGCCAATCCGAACTGACCTGGGGGTCTGTGAATGAGGAGATCGAGGATGTTGGTGTACAAAGCTTCACCCACCTTTCTGCAGTCAAATCAATAGGTATATTCCACTGTTCACCTCTCCCTCTTCAATGTGCAGCAATGCTTTAACCATGGCCTTTCGAACAGTTCCACTTTCCCTGAATGAAGTTGTTTGTTCCAAGTTACCTGCTGGTTTTCCGATTAACAATCTTATATTAATGGTCTGCGAATATGCTCTTGTCCATATCTAGATACATTAATCCTCACATCTTATCCTTCATTTCTCAATAGAAATGAGACCCAGACTCTTGACCTTTTCTTATTATGTATCCTGTTATCATCCATTATATTGACCATTATGGTTTAGATCGGGTTCCCAACCTGCAATCCACAGACTCCTTGCTTAATGGCATTGGTCCATGGCATATAAAAAAGTTGCAAACCCCTGGATTAGATGTTCCTTTACTTTCCCCGTTCCAGCTCCGATTTAATTCCACTTGAATAATGAATCTTGCCTTGCTAGGATTTTTAAATATTGGATTTGAATGTGTCATGTATATATTCAAAGATCCTCAGTTCCTTCTTTACTATATTTTGTTTTTCTTTCTAATCAATATTGGGGTGATTGAAATCCCCTAGAATAATTTTTACTTGTTTTCCTAACATATCTACATATTTTTTACTGTATGCTATTAGGAGGACTGTATCTTTTACTTATTTATTGACATACAGCATGGAATAGGCTCTTCAAACTCTTTGAGCCATGCTGCCCAGCAATCCCCCAAATTAATTCTAATCATGGGACAATTTACAATGGCCAATTAACTTACCAACCAGTACGTCTTTGGACTGTGAGAGGAAACCAGAGCACCCAGAAGAAACTCTTGCGGTCGCGGGGAGAACGTACAAATTCCTTACAGGCTGAGGTGAGAATTAAACTCGGGTCACTAGTACTGTAAAGCGTTGTGCTAACCACTACACTACCGTGCGATGGGAATTGAACCCGGGTCACTGGGACTGTAAAGTGTGTGCTAACCATAGGAAGTCATGGAGAGATTGTCTACAGAGTCTCTGTGGGTGGGAGTTAGGAATAGGAAGGGGTCAATAACTCTACTGGGTGTTTTTTACAGACCACCCAATAGTAACAGGGACACTGAAGAGCAGATAGGGAGACAGATTCTGGAAAGGTGTAATAATATCAGGGTTGGAGTGGTGGAAGATTCTAATTTCCCAAATATCGATTAGTATCTCCCTCGAGCAAGGGGTTTAGATGGGGTGGAGTTTGTTAGGTGTGTTCAGGAAGGTTTCTTGACACAATATGTAGATAAGCCTACAAGAGGAGAGGCTGTACTTGATCTGGTATTGGGAAATGAACCTGGTCAGGTGTCAGATCTCACAGTGGGAGAGCATTTTGGAGATAGTGGTCACAATTCTATCTCCTTTACAATAGCACTGGAGAGGGATAGGAACAGACAATTTTGGAAAGCGTTTAATTGGAGTAAGGGGAAATATGAGGCTATCAGGGAGGGACTTGGAACCATAAATTGGGAACAGATGTTCTCAGGGAAATGTACGGAAGAAATGTGGCAAATGTTCTGGGGATATTTGCATGGAGTTGTGCCTAGGTATGTTCCAATGAGACGGAAAGGATGGTAGGGTTCAGGAAACAAGGTGTACAAAGGCTGTTCTAAATCTTGTCAAGAAGAAAAGAAAAGAAGAGCTCACGGAAGGTTCAAAAAACTAGATAATGATAGAGATCGAGAAGAGTATAAGGCTAGCAGAAAGGAGCTTAAGAATGAAATTAGGAGAGTCAGAAGGGGCCATGAGAAGGCCTTGGTGAGCAGGATTAAGGAAAACCCCAAGGCATTCTACAAGTATGTGAACAGCAAGAGGATAAGATGTGAGAGAATAGGACCAATAAAGAGTGACAGTAGAAAAGTGTATATGAAACCGGAGAAAATAGCAGGAGTACTTAATGAATACTTTGCTTCAGTATTCACTATGGAAAAGGATCTTGGCGATTGTAGGGATGACTTACAGTGGACTGAAAATCTTGAGCATTAAGAAAGAGGATGTGCTGGAGCTTTTGGAAAGCATCAAGTTGGATAAATCACTGGGACCGGACAAGATGTACCCCAGGCTACTGTGGGAGGTGAGGGAGGAGATTGCTAAGCCTCTGGCGATGATGTTTGCATCATCAATTGGGGACGGGAGAGGTTCCGGAGGATTGGAGGGTTGTGGATGTTGTTCCCTTATTCAAGAAAGGGAGTAGAGATAGCACAGGAAATTATAGACCAGTGAGTCTTACTTCAGTGGTTGGTAAGTTGGAGAAGATCCAGAAAAGGTAGGATTTATGAACACTTGGCGAGGCATAATATTATTAGGAATAGTCAGCATGGCTTTGTCAAAGGCAGGTCGTGCCTTACGAGCCTGATTGAATTTTTTGAGGGTGTGACTAAACACATTGATGAAGGTAGAGCAGTAGATGTAGTTTATATGGATTTCAGCAAGGCATTTGATAAGGTACCTCATGCAAGGTTTATTGAGAAAGTAAGGAGGCATGGGATCCAAGGGGACATTGCTTTGTGGATCCAAAAGGCAAAGAGTGGTTGTAGATGGGTCATATTCTGCATGGAGGTCGGTGACCAGTGTGTGCCTCAGGTATCTACTCTTCGTGAGTTTTTATAAATGACCTGGATGGGGAAGTGGAAGGATGGGTTAGTAAGTTTGCTGATGACACAAAGGTTGGAGGTGTTGTGGATATTGTGGAGGGCTGTCAGAGGTAACAGCGGGACATTGATAGGATACAAAACTGGGCTGAGAAGTGGCAGATGGAGTTCAACCCAAATAAGTGTGAGGTGGGTCAAATATGATGGCAGAATATAGTATTAATGGTAAGACTCTCGGCAGTGTGGAAGATCAGAGGAATCTTGTGGTCCCAGTCCATAGGACACCCAAAGCTGCTGCGCAGGTTGACTCTGTGGTTAAGAAAGCATACGGTGCATTGGCCTTCAGCAATCATGGGATTGAGTTTAGGAGCCAAGAGGTAATGTTGCAGCTATATAGGACCCTGGTCAGACCCCACTTGGAGTACTGTGCTCAGTTTTGGTTGCCTCCCTACAAGAAGGATGTGGAAACCATAGAAAGGGTGCAGAGGAGATTTGCAAAGATTTTGCCTAGATTGGGAAGCATGCCTTATGAGAATAGGTTGAGTGAACTCGGCCTTTTCTCCTTGGAGAGACGGAGGATGAGAGATAACCTCATAGAGGTGTATAAGATAATGAGAGGCATTGATCGTGTGGATAGTCAGAGATTTTTTCCCAGGGCTGAAATGGCTAGCACGAGAGGGCACAGTTTTAAGGTACCTGGAAGTAGGTACAGAGGAGATGTCAGGGGTAAATATTTTACGCAGAGAGTGATGAGTGCGTGGAATGGGCTGCCGGCGGTGGTGGAGGTGGATACGATAGGGTCTTTTAAGAGACTCCTGGATCGGTACATGGAGATTAGAAAAATAGAGGGCTGTGGGTAACCCCAGATAATTTCTAAGGTAAGGACATGTTTGGCACAGCTTTGTGGGCCGAAGGGCCTGTATTGTGCTGTAAGTTTTCTATGTTTCTAACCACTACACTACCGTGCGATGGGAATTGAACCCGGGTCACTGGTACTGTAAAGCGTTGTGCTAACCACTACACTACCGTGTGATGGGAATTGAACCCGGGTCACTGGTACTGTAAAGCGTTGTGCTAACCACTACACTAACATGCTGCCCTTAATGATTAATCCATTAATATCATTTCTCTCTTGGATTCTTCTTCCCTCATCACTGTATTCTCTTCACAATTGATATAAAAATATGTAGAGTTATATGGAGGGAAGGGCTAGATTGATCTTGGAGGAGATTTCAAGATCAGTATAATATTGTGAACTGAAGGGCCTGTGCTCTGCTGTAGTGATCTATTTTCTACTGCCTCCCATTTCCCCATCCCACATAGTTTTTCCTGATACGTTGTATCTGTGGTATGATCCTAGTTTGTTTGTCAGCTTGCGTCAGCAGTCCCTGTGTGTCTGGTTCCCTGAAGTCCACTGGGACTCTATTATATTGAGCTGATTGCACTGCTGTAGGGGCAGGTTGAAAGTACATTTATGATTGAAGTATGTATGCAGTATGCAACCCTGAAATTCATCTTCCCCACAGACAGTCAAGAAGCAAAGGGTCACGTAACCAACCTGCCCAAAGAAAAACATCAAACGTCAAACATTCCCTCCTACCCTGTACTAAATATATCACGCAAACAGCAACAAGAACAAATGAGCGAAGACTCAGAGTATAAAATCACTAAATCAAAAGGCATATTTTAGTAAAGTTTAATGCATTTATTGAAATTCAGGGGCACTTTTTAAAAATCTTAGCCCAATTCTGTTATTAATTGAACTAGGCTGGCCTATCTCAGTTTTGCCAATTTTGTTTTGGTTTTCTTGAATAGACTGCATTATAGTGGGAAACTGAAGGTCCTGGCAAAGGGGAACTGTCATGATCTGTCTCATCCTGTCCAAGTAAAACATCTCTCATCTGATGACAGCATGGTATGAACAATGGCTTTGGAGGTCCTCAGCACATATTGTTTTACTGTTGCAATTAAACGAGGCAATGAGCCAACAAGAAACCATAGAGGCGATTATGGAACCAGCTGAGGATGAATCGATAGGCCAGTTGGCTGCAGACTTGTGTTGTTTGTCTTGCCAGGGAGGAGAAGGCCTGTCTGTACTTTCTCGCCTTCCTCACTGACAGGCTGCACATTACATGGTGCCCTGTCTTAGCAGTGACAACATTTCCCTTTCCCTTCTAATCCAGTTTCACTGGGATTTTAAATAACAGTGGATTTTGAATCTGATTCTTGATTGCAAAAGGATGTTGGAGAGGGTTAATGCAGGATGTTTTAAACTTGTACCAGGCTACCCGTCAGACAGATGCAAAATGAAAAAAAAAATTCGCAGGGCGATCTTGTCCCATCTTTCATAGCAACCAAGGAGATCCACCTCCAAGAGGACCACAGCCTTGTTATGGTTCGGAGGCTTGCAGGTCTCAGTTACCTGGAGAAGTACAGTATGTTGACTAGAGTTCAGCTCAGGGCTGACTGGTAAAACAAAATTCTTACCGAAACAGCACTGAAGAATCCTCTACATCTGAGTATAATGGTATTCTTGAGTCTCCATGTGGGACTTGTATGACTGACAGTAGTGAAAACCAGAAGGAAGCTACTGACATGATGAGGGAAGCCCTGGACACTACCAGAGTTGGAGGACCTTCATTACTGCCCTAAACACCAACAGCATAACGGGCAGTAAGTAAGGACATCCACACAGCCCTGTTGCATTTCTATAGCTCTAAATGGGTGACTGCAATGTCTTGGGTTGAGATTCTTGACTGGTTTCATGCTTTCTGGTGCAACCTTGATTCTTTTTTGAAGTATATATAGTTTAAAAATAACAAATCATTTGAATTTTTTTACCTTGTTGAAACACAGGCCACAGTTTTATTTATTTGTTTATTAAGATATGGCGAGGAATTGGCTCTTCGAGCCGCACGGCCCAACAATCTCCAATTTAACCTGCTCAATCACGGGACAGTTTGCAATGGCTAATTAACCTACCAACCAGTATATCTTCAGGCTGCGAGGAAACAGGAGGACCTGGAGGAAACCTACACAATCATGGGGAGAAAGTACAAACTCCTTAGAGACAATGGTGGGAATTGTACCCGGGTCACCTGTACTGTAAAGTGTTGTGCAAACCACTACGTTACTGTGCTGCCCATATTCTCTCAACAACATGTACATAAAAGGCACAAGATAAGATGAGCTAAAACTTTATTTATCCCAAAGGAAATTACTGTTTCAAGTTTGCTCAGTTAGAAATATATACTTTAAAATTACAAAATGTAAGCATTGAGGTACGAAAAAATACAGAATGTGCATTAAGAAGTAATAGTGCAAAATACAGATATGCATTGAAACCATATACTTATCTACTTAATGAAGAGGAGTTGTAGAGTCTTATAGCCACAGGGGGAAAGGATCTCCTGTCGTTCAGTGATGCAGCTGGGTGGAATCAGCCTGTTATTAAAGGTGCTCTTCTGTTTGCTCAGTATACCATGGAGAGGGTGAGAGGGATTGTCCACAATGCTCCAGAGCTTCTGCAGTATCTTCCTCTCAGACACAACCATCAGGGAATCCCGTTCCACCCCCAGAACAGAACCAGCCTTCTAGACATGCTCATCAATCTTACCTTGCTGCCCCAGCAGACCACAGCGTAGATAGAATAGGATGGTGGCCACCACTGAGTTGTAGAACATCTGCAGCATA
This sequence comes from Mobula hypostoma, assembly GCF_963921235.1. Taxonomy (NCBI): domain Eukaryota; kingdom Metazoa; phylum Chordata; class Chondrichthyes; order Myliobatiformes; family Myliobatidae; genus Mobula; species Mobula hypostoma. Next base: position 60,105,905 of record NC_086117.1, read on the forward strand.
GTAGTGCAGACGTTGAATGACCGGAGCTACCTTAGAAAGTACAGTCGGCTCTGTCCCCTCTTGTACAGAGCCCCTGTATTTTTAGTGCAGGGGTAGTACTACTGGTGCCATTATATAAGACTGTAACTGATTTAAATTTTAATCCTCTATTCAGTTTCCTGTCTGTATCTGCACTGCCATCTTCCTTAATTGTCTACAAGCTCACTTACTTTTGTTGAATGTACTTCATGATTTGGTTAGCCTTGTATTCAAGATCGGCCAAGCTGAGCAGCATTAAGGATCTAATTTTATTTCAGTTTTTGTTCCCGATTAACACAGAAGTGCAGCATAAAATGTTTCAACTCCACTTGGTCTGGCCATCTGAGGTGACGCCAAGTGTTATTTTGCATCAGCTTTAGGCTCAAGTGTTACTGTAACGGATATTTGTTAAATTGAATTGGTTTATTAATGTCATAACTTCTGAGGTACAGTGGAAGAACCGCACAGGTAATTTCATTGCAACATACAGTACTGTGCAAAAGTCTTAGACACAGGATATCTAAGACTTTTGACCAGTACTGTATTTGCCAACATGAAGGGAGAGTGAGTTGGTAAACCCGATCGGAGCAAAGGATGTTGGGAATAGTGAGGGTGGAGCACTGCAGAAAGGGTGTGTGACAGATGGTAGAGAAGGAGTGTCAAGGGTGGGGAGGGGTGTGGGTGCGGACACCAGGCATCATTTGTTTCCAAACAATTAGTCTATTGATCATTACAGAATGTCTCTCTGGTGCTTCCAGCTCCCTCCCCTCTCCCTTCCCCTTTTCTCAACCATGATTCCCCTCTCCCTGCCCTTTCCTACCCTTAGTCCACAGTAGAGACCCAGATCAGAATCAATACATAAAATTACTACAGTCCTGTGCAAAAGTATTAGGCACCCTAGCTATATATGTGCCTGAGACTTGTGCACAGTACTGTATATAAAGATGGTACAGGTAAAAGAACATAGAGCGTACTCATCACAGAACAGGCCCTTTGGCTCACAATACTCTGCCATCCTTTTAAACCCTTCCATCCTACCTGACCCTCCATTTTCCTATCATCTATGTGCCTGTCCAAGAATTTTTTAAATGCCCCTAATGTATCTGCTACTACCACTACCCCTGGCAGGGCATTCCACATATCCACAACCCTGAGTTTTAAAAAAAAAACATACCTCTGATATTTCCTCCCACCATACTTTTGTCCAATCCCCTTAAAATTATATCCCCTCATATTGGGCATTTCCTTCTTGGGAAAATGTCCCTGTTTTCACCTCAATCTATGTATCTAATCATCTTGTATACCTGTGTCATGTCACCTCCCATCTTCCATTGCTCCAAAGAGAAAAGCTCTAGCTCATAACCTGTCCTCATAAGGTATGCTGTCTAATATAGGCAACATCTGGTAACTTCCTTCTGGACCCTCTCTAAAGCTTCCATATCCTTCTTGTGATGAGGCAACTAGACTGACCACAATACTCCAATTGTGGTCTAACCAAAGTTTTATAGAGCTGCAACATTCTTGAACTCAATCCCCTGACTAATAAAGGCCAACACACCATGACAATCTGACTGAGAAGTCAACCTGATTTGTTCTATTTAGCGGATAACCTGACATGGAGTTGACAGTTTAATCTTCTTATTCAGCGTTGTTGTCAATAAAGTGCCTCCTGACCCATTCCAACTCTTAAGGTAAATTCACTTTGTACTTTCAGAGTGGTTTATTAACAACCCTATCAAATTGTGTGGCTACTTTGAGGAATCTATGAACACGAACCCCAAGGTCCCTCTGTTAGAACACAGAACACAGAACAGTACAGCAGAGGAACATGCCATTCGGCCCACAGTGTTGTGCTGAACCAGTTAAAAAGCAAATCAAAAACACCCAATCACTGATCCCTCCTACCTACACAAGGTCCATAATCACTTCACCTTCCTCACATCTAAATGTCTCTTAAAAGCCTCCAATGTATTTACCTCTACCACCATACCAAGCAGCACATTCCAAACATCCACCAGTCTCTTGAGTAAAAAAACTTACCTCTCACAACCCCTTTGAACCTACCCCCTCTCATCTTCAATGCATGCCCTCTGGTATTAGACATTTCACCCCTGGGAAACAGATACTCTGTCCACTCTATCTATTGCCTCTCATAATATTGTAAAACTTTATCAGATCTTCCCCTCAGCTTCCAACACTCCAGAGGAAACAACGCAAGTTTATCCAGCTTCTCGTGATAGCACATGCCCTCTGTTCCTCCACCCTGCTAAAAATCCTACCATTAACCCTGTATTCTGACTTCATATTCAACTTTCCAAACCTATTGAATATTGAAACACTTAGAATAGATGTGGAGAGGATATTTCCTATAGTGGCGGAGTCTAGGACTAGAGGGCACAGCCTTAGAATAGAGGAACGTTTATTTTGAACAGGTGAGGAGGAATTTTTTTTGCCAAAGGGTGGTGAGTCTGTGGAATTCATTGCCACAGGCAGTGAGTCTGTGGAGGACAAGTCATTGGGTATATTCAGAGTGGAGGTTAATAGGTTCTTGGTTTGCCAGGGTGTCAAAGGAGAAGGCAGAAGAATGTGGTTGAGAGGGAGTTTTTTATAATATAATAAATCAGCCATGATCGAATGGTGGAGCAGACTCATTGCTCCGAATGGACTAACTCTGCTCATAAGTCTTATGGTCTTGTGATCAGTTCGTCAATCACAGCATCAGAAATCATGCTCAGTTCTGACCCTAGATCTCATCTCCGTGGAGTTTGCTTGTTCTCCCTGGGAATGCATGGGTTTCCTCCCATGTCTCAAAATGTGTGTGTGTGGGGGGGGGGTAGGTTAATGGGCCACTGTATATGGTCAATGGTGTTACAGCAAATGGTTGTCTTTGTGGGGGGGGGGGTGTGCAGAGTTGATGGGAATGTGGGGAGAATGAAATGGGATTAATGGACCCTTGATGGTCAGCATGGAATCACTGGGCTGAAAGGCCTATTTTTATGACAATCACTTTTTGCTCCCTTGGAATTTCTTTGAAGGAAATAAAATATTTGAATATTATTTTATTGTTGGTTTCCTCTGCAGGTAATTACGCCATGCATGATCTGGTTAGCAATCTGTCAGGTGGCCAACAAAGACCTGCCAAGAACCTTGAAGAAGACACGATAGTGGCGATACTCAACACTATCCATGAGATTGTGACTGACAGTTCGTCAAATGCAAGGTCCCTCATTCAAGCACAGGGCATTGAAAAGCTGGTGGCAATCAACAAGTCAAGGTGAACTCAATCACTTAAACACTACAGCAGAGAAGCAATCTGATTTGCTCAACAGGAATTTGGCAGCTTTAATGAGTTTCTTCCCATTGTTCTCAAACTCCATCAGCATAACCTTACTTCTCCCTTTCTGACTCGTCCAATCTGCTTTTAAATGTCCATTTAACCTAGCCATTCCGTATCAATGGTTCAATTTAATGGCAGAGAATGTATTCACTATACAACCTGAAATTCTTAGTCTTTGCAGACATTCATGAAGCAGAAAGAAAAACCCAAAGAATGAATGACAGAAAAATGTTAGAACCCCAAACCCTGCTCCCCCTCCCATGCACAAACAGCAGCAAAAGCATCAACCCTCCCCGCATCTTCTCTCCACTTGTTCCAGCAGAAAGCATTAGCCTTCCTCCCACCACCCACCGAGCAATCTCAAACCACCAAAAGACCATGATCTAGAGTCCATCAAAACTACTGTTCATCCCAACACATCAATATCTCTTTCTCACAGAGTTCTGCATTCTATGGGCAAAGAATTTTCTGTCTTGTTGTCTTAATGCTGTCTTGTTTGGCTGTGTTCATAGGGATTATGTATGATTGAGTGATAAACTGCAATTGAATAATTTTCTTTTTGATATCTTAGTCATCATCCTGTTTTGATGATCACACTCCCAGTGCCTTATTCTGTTAGGCAGCTTAAATTTAAATGCATTAGTCTTTCCCTTAAGGAGGAAAAAGAGATGTAGCCTTTAAATCCGTGACTGATGGGTGTTATCATTCTTGTAAATCTTCACTGCAGTCTTTCCAGGCTTCTGTATTTCTCTATTCTATTGTACTTTATAATACCTTCTATAATCTGGTTGCCAGAATTTAGAAAGCATTAAAAAGTACACAGTACCTTAAAAAACCAAAAAAGCACACAGTACTGAAGCTTTATATGGAACACCTCTTACAACTTCTCTTTGTAGAGTCATAGAAAAGTACAGACAAAAATTGTCCCTTTAATCCACCTAGTCCGTGCTGAACCATTTAAAATGCCTCTCTGGGTGTAGGTCCCATTTATCTGCACCAGGACCGTAGCCTTCCATACCTTACTATCCACATACCTGTCCAAACTTCACTTAAATGTTGAAATCGAGCTTGCATGCATCACTTGAGCTAGCAGCTTGTTCCACACGCTCATAACCCCTCCGTAAAATTAAACCCTTGTGCTTATTTTGACTTTTTTAAAACTCTCAGGCCGATTTTGTTGATTTATTTTTCCTCTCAAATCTCTTTGTTCCTCTACCAGATTCTTAATTTCTGAGCAAAAATAGTATTTTTTTTTAACATAGTTGGCATTTGTGCTTGTGAATTATCTGGGAAACTTGAGATATTCTAAGGAATTTACATGTGAATTATTTTTATGAATTTGAAGGCTTTGTTTCTTTTGATGGAGGAATGATAATTATTCTGAAACATCTACAGGCCAAAAGCTCATTTTGTTTAAAAAAAATCCAAATCGATGCATTGAGCTCCTGTCCAATAGTCTGACCAAGATCTTGTTCTAACCTCCATCACTTCTAACAATCTCCTCTAATTTTATGTATTCCTAAAGCTCTGCATGTTTATATAAAATCAAGATGTGTTGCTTTTAAACTTGCTGATGTTGAATACATCTCAGAATTATTTGAAGATAGCAGGATTGAGGATTTACCAGAATTAAATCAAATGACTAATCAACCTAAAATATTGATGTCAGAGATAGAAAGTGCGATTTGGAGTCTAAAGGTCAGAAAGGCAGCCAGTGAAGATAAGATTTCCACTGAAATTCTGAAATCACTTGGTCCGAAGGGAGAAATGAACCTTTTAGTGATATTAAGCAACAGTTATGTGGCAGGAAATCTTCTGGAGGACTTTCTCAAATTGGTATTTATCGGCTTACCAAAAAAGCTGCGGACGATAACATGTAACGAACACAAGACGATAAGCATAATGTCTCACTGTGTCAAGCTACAGTAGAAAATAGTGTTCAGCAGAATGAAAGGTACAATCAGCGATGAAATTGGAGAAATGCAGTTCGGTTTTCGCTAAGGCTCAGGAGCAAGGGAAGGAATATTTGCGATGAGAAACATCATGGAGAGATGCATTGAGGCACAAAAGACCATCTACTTATGCTTTATTGACTATGAAAAGGCTTTTGATAAAGTAAGACACGAGAAAGTAATAGAGGTGCTGAACAAGTACGATCTGGGATGGGAGAATGTGCAGATAATAAGGAACTTGTATTGGAAACAGAAAGCAGTGGTCAGGATAGAAAATGAGCTATCACCATGGGCATGTATTAAACGGGGGGTAAGGCAAGGCTGTGTTGGATCGCCGGATTTGTTCAGCCTCTACGGAGAATGGATTTTTCGGGAATGCGACCATCAGGAGACAGGTATTCCAATTGGAGGCCGGAAGGTGGATAACATCAGGTATGTGGACGACACCGCGTTGTTAGCTGACAGCAAAAGCGAACTGCAAATTATGCTGAATAAAGTGAATGAGAAAAGCCTTGACTAGGGACTAAAAATCAACCCTAAGAAAACGAAATCGATGGTGGTAAGCAAAACAAACACTAAAGAATTATTCATGATGGTATCGTTACAAGTGAATGGACAAGACATTGAACAGGTGCGAAAGTTTGAATATCTTGGCAGTCTTGACAGATGACGGGAGATGTGAAGTTGAGGTCAGAAGGAGAATAGGTATGGCTAAGACCCAGTTCAGGAAACTAAAAGATCTACTATGCAATCGGAAGGTAGACATCCAAAGTAGAATCTGCTTCCTTGAGTGTTACGCATGGTCAGTACTGAGGTATGGATCAGAAGCATGGACCCTGAAGAAGGATGACATGAAAGAAATTGATGCTTTTTGAAATGTGGTGCTCAACATTGAATGTTGAAGATCGGCTAGGTCGAGAAAGTTTCAAATGAGAGGGTTTTGTCTGAAGTTGATGGACCACGGATATTGCTGGAGAAGATTATGAAGTTAAAAGTTGCTTATTGTGAACACGTTACACGGTGAGATAACATCTTGTCGGACTTGCTATATGGAAAGTTGGAGGGAAAGAAAGGAAGAGGAAGGCAAAGAACAACGTGGCTGGATAACATCAAGGATAATGATGATGATATTTAATAAAAGTTATTTTTATCCAAAATGGGTTATAGCCAAATTAGAATTTTAACTGATTGATGGGATCCTTTGCTACTGCAGTGATGAGTCTTGATTTAGCCTTCCTGCATTGAAAGCTTGGCTGCTCAGCGTTTGGCCCCTTTCTGTAATTTTCCAGCACCTTTCAAAAGTTCATTTCATTTCAGAGAATGTATACAGTATACAACTTGACATTTGTACTCTTGACAAGGTTTCTTGTATTGTAGATGTCTGTGAAGAGTTTAAGTTTCAGGTTATATACTATATACATTCTCTGATATTAAAGAGTACAAATCTCAGGCTCATTTTTTTTCTTACCTCTGTTTCTTACAAGCATTTTTCAAGAACAAATGATTGTCCCATAGATACTGAAACAAAGGCAGTTCCAATGTCCAATCCAAGGCTGTTGATCCATATACATTGGACTTGCCTGAGTTTAGATTTAATTTTATAGCACTTAATCGATCTGTATTTATTTGACTTCAACATTTTAGCCAGTCAGTGAGGGAGATGAAGGCTGCAGCCCATGTCTTGCAAACTGTATGGAGCTACAAGGAGTTGAGAAACCCTTTGCATAAAGATGGTTGGAACAAGTCCCACTTTCAGGTATGGGTCATCTTTTGAATGTAACTGAAGCTTTGATTATCCCTGCATGTTTGTGGTGCTGCTTTGGGGGATGGATGAGCTGAGTACAATACACAAGGTTGGTAGCAACTGGCTACAAATTGTGGAGTTATACCATTAGTGTATTATGAACTTATTGATCAGATGCTTCAAGACCCTCTGATAATGTAATGTTTCTGTTTAACGAGCTGTTTGCACTACATTAAAGATTTAGCTTTATTTGTCACGTTGAAACGTCGAAGCAGGATGAAACGCATCTTTTGTGCCAATGACCAACACTGTCCGAGGATGTGTGTCTTTGGAATGTGGGATGAAACCAGAGCACCCGGAGGAAACCCACACGGTCACAGGGAGAACATACAAAATCCTTACAGGCAGCAGCAGGAATTGAACCCTACTTGGCGACTGGTTGCACTGTAGAGCATTAAACTTGAACTTATTTGTAGCAAGGTCTACAATCCCCTTATTTAACCCACCTCTAAAATCCCTTGTTTGACTTGTATTATCTAAATAAAAAAATCTCTGCGTTCCAAGACATGAGGGCATAGGTGATATAAATATAAAAATGAATGTGCTGGAAATTCTCTGCAAATCAGACAGCAATAGTAAGAGGAAAATACAGTTAATGTGTCAGGTCATGGACCAATCATCAGAATGAGAAATATTTGCCATGAATTTGTATGAATGTATTTTGAATCTGACTGGCTGATAGTGTAGTGACATCTGCACTGGACTTTTGAGGCAAGTAGTCATGGGTTCGAATCTGGCTGGCTCCTTGATCACTTTCTATCTATGTTGTGTTGAGGATTGAGCTAGCAGCTTGGCCTCATCAAAAGTAAAAAAGACAAATGTTGAAGAAATGGCAAGGTTGCCTGCCGCCTGATGCACCATTAAGCACAGAGAGGAATGTCAATTTTGAATCTGAACAGAAGATTTGTTTTGATGCCAGCTCGAGGTACAGGCAAATTATTAGGAATGATTTTAAATGTGATGTCAAGGGTTCCACGTCACACCTTTGGCAAACACTTAGTCTAAACAGGATGTGCTAAAGACACACAGCATCTGGCAAAGGGTCTTTGACCTGAAACATACTCTGTTTCTTCCTTTAGACAAGATACCTGATCAGCCGAGTATTTTCAACATTTTCTATCTTTATTTTGGATCTTAACACATGCAGTTCTTTGATTTTAATCATTTAAGTGGTAGTTGGCAGCTGTTGGCATGAAATTGGGAACAGAAAAAATAATTTTAATCTCTGAATTAAAGAAGCCTGGGATTTGTGTCAGAGCCAATACTATGTAATGTTGTAATATATTCAAATAATTTTGAATAATTCAGAAATTTGTGATAAACACAAGAAAGTCTGCAGATGCTGGAAATCCAAATCCACGAGCATGCACACACAGGCAAAAAGCTGGAGAAACTCAGAAGGTCAGGAAAAGAATAAACAGTTGATGTTTCAGGAGAGACCCTTCATTAGCAATTTGTAATCCCTGGGTTGGTGTTGATGTTGATGTGTTTCTCACCTGTTCAGAAAAATTGGATTCCCAATAGGATCGTAATGTGACTTCAACCATCCGGAGATCTCTTCTTGTTCTGAGAGATTGGGTGTGTGCCAATAAATCAGTGCTCCAATTCTTACTGATGTCTACAAACTGGTTCCTTACAGAATATGTGAATATACAATCTGTTGGAGGAACCCTGGTGGATTGAGCAGCATCTGTGGGAGGAAAGAAATTGTTATCGTTTCTGATCGGCAGGCTTTTGACTCAAAACATTGACAATTTCTTTCCTCCCCGAGTTCCTCCGGCAGAATTTGCTCTTCTGGATTGCAGCATTTGTTGTGTCACCATGTGTATATTTCAATTAGACAATATTCTGCCCTTCAGCCAAGTGCTAGCTCCCTATGTTTCAGACTTGGATTATTGGTTCATCATTAGTGTGTGCCTGGCACATGTGAAACCATAAATAAAACAGATTTTTAAGGTGTTTTTGTTGGATAAGTGAGATTCTTAAACTTCTTTCATTTTTACTATATATAGCCAAATGTGACTACGCTTCCCAAAGGAGCTAAAACTGGTGGAAAGTCAAGTGGTTATGATGACAGCACCCTGCCATTAATTGAAAGGAACCAGAAAGATGGTGAGAGTCAATTGCCAGCCATTTAAGTATCGTTCTGTCTCTGTTTTATCTGTTGATTTTTGCAGTCTGCCTGCAATTTGGTTTTGAATTTTGGAAAATGGTACATCTTAAAAACAGAATTCAGTCGCATAACTGTCAGCCAGTGAGTTGTTAGAGAGGTTGGGGCGTGGGGGGGGGGAACGCATGATTGATGGCAAAGACCTGTTTCTTGACAAACCAAATCAATTTACTCATTAACTTTAGAGGACACTTCTCAATAAAAGTAGTGTAATATTTTTCAATGAAATTTAGTGAGTCGGGGATGATTATGAATGAATTAAGTAGATGGAATCAGTCTGAGTCACTTGCAGCAATGCAGATTTGATTGACAAAAATTTCCCTGTCTTTTATTTATTTGTTTATTTATTAAGATACAATGTAGAACAGACCCTTCTGGCCTTCGAGTCGCGCTGCCTGACAACCCCTTGATTTAATCCTAGCCTAACCATGGCACAACTTACAATGACCAAATAACTTACCAACCAGTAGGTCTTTGGACTGTGGGAGGAAACCAGAGCACCCAGAAGAAACCCGCGCAGTCACGGGGAGAACGTACAAACTCCTTACAGGCAGTAGTGGGAATTGAACCAGGGTCACCTGTACTGTAAAGTGTTGTGCTAACTACTACGCTACCATGCCTGACCCTTCTGTTCTGAGTAGTATTGTCACTCTGAGGTCTATTAAATATCACCCATTAATAAACTTTACCAATAATTTTATGTATTTGTATTAAATTGGCAGAAACTTCTTTCTAGATCATTGCCTTCCTACGCAATACGCTAGCCATTTATCTGTGAATGTCACCCTGTTGTTGAGGAACTTCAGCTGTTACGTAACCGGCACAATGAATATCAATCGAGACTGGTTATATAAAAATAACCAAACATTTATTAAGCATGGATAAACGATAAGGTAAAAAAAAACAAACAAAAACTTTAACCAGAAGTTAACCGATATGCAGTCGTTCAACGAATCAACACTCGGCTCTGGTTCTTAAAGCGTTAAATGCGAAAACAGTTCTTAAAGCGATACAGTCAGATATAGTTCTTAAAACGATAAATTCAAAAGTCCAACAGATTTACACGTTCAATTGGGGAGAGACTTCTCTGGAGAAGGATTTTTTCACAGACGTAACTTTCCTGCTGGTTCTGTCCATAGAATCCACGTGGAGGTAAATAAACAGTTTAAAACAACTGACCTTAAATTCTTTTAGAGAGAGAGCGCAAACCGTTGCATGAACTCATTGCTGTTTTGGCAAGAGTTATCTCCGATGCAGGTTGCTACTCCAGCGAAAACTCAATAAGGTCGATCCTTTATTAAACTGCCAAACGATGCCGACTTCGCTCGATCCCTCGATCCTGCACTTTGATAAATTCTTCACTCTCCCTTCTAATGTTGGAATTGAGGAAATCAACACATCTAGCCAAAAATTTCTGGTCCAATAATGTGGGCTCTTGCAACAGAACGCACAACCATTTTAAAAATGAAACTGCGTCACAAAAACAAACACGCAACAGAAATGGAGATACAGCACGTTCTACCTGGAAATCTACAAACTAAAAAAACCCACTGCGTCATCTGGGTTGACCCTTAGATAGTCATGATGCACATGTCATCACGTGACCTCACATCGGTGGGAAAATCACATCAGGTGACCTCCAAAAGACCATTACATCATTCTCACAGAAAAAAACAGACCTCCTTGAGCATATAACACAACTGACTCAGTCAAAGTGTTCAAAGTAAATTTATTATTAAACTACATACATGTCACCATATACTAATTTGCAGTTCAATTTTTTGAAAGCATTTATATAAAAAAAAGAAATACTATAGAATTTATGAAAAACTATACATAAAGACTGGCAAACAGTCTGCCAGTTTATCAGAGTCCATTTGATTCTGGGACACTGCCGTCACAAGTAATGATTGTGCAGTTCCCTTATAACAAGCAATATCCAACGCCTTCTCATAATCAGCAAAGGAAACTGCAAGTGAGTCTGAATCAGTACTTATTAAATTAAATAAGTAGTGCAAAAATGAGTGCAAAAAAGGGGGAAAAAAAACAAAGTGTACATAGGTTCAGTTGATTCAGAAATCGGATGGCAGAGGGGAAGAAGCTGTTCTTGAATTGTTGAGTGTGTGTCTTCAGGCTCCTGTATTTCCTTCCTGATGGTAGCAATGAGAAGAGGGCATGTCCTGGGTGATGAGGGTCCTTAATGATGGATGCTGCTTTTTTTTTGAGGCATCTCCTTTTGAAGATGACTATCTGAGGCCTCCGTCGGTCAAAGTTGGCCATGTTTACTGCATCCTAGCTGTCTAGATATGCAGGCCTGGACAGTACAATATCAAGAGCAAGCTATTGCCCATGTAGCAAGCTCCCCCTTCTCCACGCAACTGATGACTGATGAACCCACAGGAACAGCAGAGACTGATGCAGTTTGGTACCAGTAGTGTCACAGGAGTTGCCAGTCAGCATTGAACTCAATGTAGGACTACCTTAGGGACTCCAGCTCTGGGTCTTTCCCTTGAAGTTTATTCCCTAAGCCTTCCCCATGAGTGGGTATAGCCTTAAGGCAGCGGAGGTTTGAGATCAGAGTTTTCCTTCTGGATGAGCTGCCAACCACAGCTGATGAGCCCCATCTGCCCAAAGCAACTGGTTTTAAGATGCCAGGAACTCACCTCTGCCTCTTCAGTCAGGAGAAATGGTTCTGCTGGGCTTAATAGCTAAGCCACACATGAAGGCCAGGAGCTGGATTTGGATGTCAGAGGCTATTTGAGGCCTGTGGCATTGGAGCATTTAATAGGTAGTGGGAACTTGCCCTCATTACCACCCCTAGCTATAGCGACCTTAAGGAACCACGCCTATTGAAGATGAGTATTTCCTTCTAAGTCCCAAGAACTATGGATGGGGATTTGGATCCTGGCTGACGGAGGATCAGGTAGACTCAGCCCCCCGATCGTGCTCCACCTTTTGCCTGGAACTTGGCAACAGACCTGGAATGATAAATGTGCTTGTTTCTGTTATTTAATAAACCTTGAGCTTACAGAGGGTGTGTCCAGGTCTGCGACAGATAAGCCTCCAGTCACAGCATGCGCAGTTCTGCCCCTGTTGTAGAAGAAACTGCAATTTGCTGTTCAACTTGTGTGAATTTTAGAATCAAAAACATGAGAACTTCTGTCGATGCTGGAAATCCAAAGAAACACACAAATTGCTGAAGGAACTCAGCAGGTCAAGCAGCATATATGGAAATGAATAAACTGTTGACATTAGGACTTTCCAGTCCTGAAGAAGTGTCTTGGCCCAGATCATCAACTGTTTGTTCATTTCCATAGATGTTGTCTGACCTGCTGAGTTTCTCCAGCATTTTATGTGCATTATTTTAGAATCAAGCTGGTTTCCAGTGTTAGTTTGAAATTTTAATGAAGCATTTGATTGGAGCAAAGTTCCATGTTGAACTGTCTTCTTTAATATTTAAGGGTTGTTTTCCCTTCCAATTTCCCAAAGAACTTCAGTGAAGAGGCAATTAGTTTCTCAAGTTCAGCCATTGTTGCTCCATAACCTTGTACTAGACAGTCAACTAAACTTTTCAATGTTATTACTTTGCAACTTAGTTCTGCAAGAATCTAACCCACTTACAAGGGAAGTTAAAGAAGAAGTGAGGTTCTTCTTGTTGTGTTAGCAGTCTTCTGGACCCCTATCGACATGAAGCTCAAATGTGTTTTTACTTAGTCCAGTGAAATGACGATATCCTGCTTAGGAAGAATAAAACATTTTTGCTTGGCTCATTGCCATTTCAGTTTGTCTATTGGCAAGTTTTGAATCTGTCTTCGACCAAAATCACTGAATGAACGAAATTTTCATATTTCCATATTTTCTAAATGGGAGCAAATTCCAAAATCGGAGGTGCAAAGGGACTTGGGAGTCCTTGTGCAGGATTCCCTAAAGGTTTACTTGCAAGCTGAGTTAGTAGTTCATTTGTTTGTTATGTGCCATATCATGTGATGTGGGCAATCCTGGTCTTTCCATGACCATGATAGTTCTTGGAAATTTTTATTACAGAAATATTTGCCATTGTCTTCATAAGACGGGTGACCACAGCCAATATCAATACCCTTCAGAGATTGTCTGCTTGGCATCAGTGGTCGCATAACCAGGAATCGTGATATGCACCTTCCACCACCTGCTCCCTTGGCTTCACGTGACCCTGATCAGTGGTGGAGGTGGGGGGGGGGGCTAAGCAGGTGCTACACCTTGCCCAAGGGTGACCTGCGGAGGGAAGGAGCGCCTTACACTTCCTGTGGTAAAGACATATCTCTACCCCACCACCCTGGGTTGGGAGTAATGAAGGCAAATACAATATTATCATTCATGTAGAATATAAAAGCAAGGATGTAAAGCCTAGATGAAGTGGATGTGGAGATGATGTTCCCAATAGTAGGAGAGTCTAGGACTGGAGGACACAGTTTCAGAATAGAACACAGATGGGGAGGAATTTCTTCAACCAGATGGTGGCAAGTACGTGGAATTCATTGCCACAAATCAAACTTGAAAGGCCAAGACTTTAGGTATCTTTAAAGTGGTTCTTGATCAATGGGGGTATCAAAGATCATGAGACAAATGCAGGAACATGTGAGTGAGAGGGAAAGTAAATCAGCCATGGCAGAACAGACTGGATGGGCTGAATGCCTACTTCTGCTCCTATGTCTTAGCAAAAAAATCTTAAATTTACAGATACTATAATTGGAGCTGAGACCATGTTTGAAAAACATTGTACTTTCAGTTGGTACTCCGACCTTGGAGAGTGCGTAATGTAGATTTATTGGAAGGATGTCTGGACTTCAAAGGAAAGATTATTAGAAAAGTCTTGACACTAAAATTTAGAAAATTTATGGATGATTTGTTATTTTGAGATGATTAAGAGGAGAGAAATTATTTGTGGGTAACACACATAAAATGCTGGAGGAGCTCAGCAGGCCAGGCAGCATCCACGGAAAAAAGTAAACAGTCGCTATTTGGGCCAAGACACTTCATCAGGACCTTCACCTTCTTGGAGTCAGAAAGAAGTACAGCATGGAATCAGGCCCTTCTGCCCATCTAATACAGCATGGAATCAGGCCCTTCCGCCCATCTAATCCATGGCAAAACCATTTAAACAGCTTTCTCTCATGGACTTGCACCAGAGCCCTCCATACCCCTGCTAACCATGTATGGCCCTATCTACATGTGATGCCACTTTCAATGAATTATGGACCTTTGTTTTACCATATTTTTCAGTGCCCTACCATTCACTGTGTAAGACCTACTCTGGTTGGTCCTACTGAAGGCAACACCTCACACTTGTCTGTATTAAATTCCATCTGCAATTTTTCAGCTCATTTTTCCAGCTGATGAAGGCCTCTCTGCAAGCCATGATAGCCTTCCTCACTATCCAACACACCCCTACACTTGGTGTCATCCACAGATTTGATGATCCAGTTAACTACATTATCATCCAGAGCATTGATAAAGATGACAAGCAGCAATGAACCCAGTACCGATCCTTGTGGTACCCCACTAATCACAGGCCTCCAGTCAGAAAGACAACCCTCTACTATCACTCTCTGGCTTCTCCCACAAAGCCAATGTCTAATCCAATTTACTACCTCAGCTTGAATGCTGAACGACTGAATCCTCTTGACCAGCTTCCCAAGCAGGACCCTGTCAAATACCTTACTAAAGTCCAAGTAGACAACATCCACTACCTTGCCTTTATCCACGTTCCTGGTAACTTCCTCAAAAAAACACCTATAAGATTGGCTAGACATGACCTACCACGCAAGAAGCCCTGATGACTATCCTTAATCGGTCCATGTCTATCCAAATACTTGTACATCCAGTCCCTTAGAACACCTTCCGATAACTTTCCCACAACTGATGTTGGACTCACCGGCCTATACTTTCCTGGTTTATGTTTAGAGCCTTTTCGTATAGTGGAACAACATTGGCCATCCTGCAATCCTCTAGTACCTCTCCTGTCGGTAAGAATTATTTAAATATCTCTGCTAGGGCTCTGGCAATTTCTGCACTTGCCTCCCATAGGGTCCAAGGGAAAACCTTGTCAGGCCCTGGGGATTTAACCACTCTGATTTACCTCAGGGTAGTAAACACCTCCTCCTCTGTGATCTGTACAGGGTCCATGAAGTTGGTGCCACTTTGCCTCAGTTCTGTAGGCTTTATGTCAGTCTCCTGAGTAAGTACAGATGCAAAGAATTCATTTAAGATCCCCCCCCCCCCAGTTTTGGCTACACACATGGATTATCAATCTGATTTTCCAGAGGGCCAGTTTGTCCTTTGCAATCCTTTTGCTCTAAAAATAACTGTGGAATCCCTTAGGATTCTCCCCCACCTTGTCTGCTAAGGCAACTTCATGCCTCCTTTTAGCCTTCCTGATTTCTTTCTGAAGAGTTCTCTTGCATTTCTTATACTTTTCAAATACCTGTTCCCATTTGCCTAGACCTGCTATACCCTTTTTTCTCTTAACCAGAGTCTCAATAGCTATTGAAAACCAAGATTCCCCACACTTGTTATCTTTACCTTTTATTCTGACAGACACATACAAGCTTTGTACACTCAAGATTTCGTTTTTGAAGACTTCTCACTTACCAAGTACACCTTTACCAGAAAACAGCCTGTCCCAAACCACACTTGCCAGATCATTTCTGATACCATAAATATTGGCCTTTCTCCATTTTAGAATCTCAATCCGTGGACCAGACCTATCTTTTTGCATATTTACTTTGAAACTAATGACATTGTGGTCACTGGATGCAAAGTGGTTCCCTACACAAACTTCTGTTACCTGCCCTGTCTCAGTCCATCATAGCAACTCCAGTATTGCACATTCTCTCGATGGGACTTTTATGTGCTGATGAAGGAAACTTTCCTGAACACATTTGACAAACTCTATCCCATCTAGTCCCTTTTACAGTATGGGATTCCCAGTGAAAAGTTAGAATCACCTACTACAACCTTATGTTTCTTGCAACAGTTTGCGATCTCTCTAAATCCCTAGGACTGTAGGATAATCTGTAATATAGCCCCATTAACATGGTCATACCTTTCAGTTCCACCCATAACACCTCACTTGTCGAGTACTCCAGCCTGTTCTGACGGAGCACTGCTGTGACACTTTCCCTGACTAGTAACACCCCTCCTGCTTTAATCCCTCCCTGGAATATTGAGCTGCCAGTCCTGACCCTCATGCAACCAAGTCACACTAATAGATACAATATCATCTCATTGCTGCCATCAGGAAGGAGGCACAGAGGCCTGAAGACACACGCTCAACTATTCAGGAACAGCTTCTTCTCCTCTGTCATCCAGTTTCTGAATAGACATTGCATGAGCTTTTTGTTTCCTATTTTTTGCACTACTCATTTTTTTAAACTATTTTATATGTACTATAATTTAGTTTTCTCTATTATCATGTATTGCATTGAACTGCTGCTGCAAAGTTAATAAATTTCACAATGTGTACCGGTGATATTAAACCTGATTCTGATTCTGATTCTGAAGTAGACACCAGGGACATGAATGTGAAATGAGCTTAGTATCAAAATGGGGTTTGAGCATTATTTTAATGCAAGGACCAAAACAGAATGCGAAAGGCATTTTTGGGAGAATGGCCGATGTTGGGAGAGTGACAGGATGAAAAAAGTGTTGGATGGAATCCCTACACCAGGGGTTCCCAACCCCCTTTATGCCACGGACCATACCATTTAGCAAAGGAACCCTTGCCCTCGGAATACCAGAGGGTGACCACCTGTAATGAGATGTAAATTGAGCAGCCTTTTGTAACTGCATGCCTACAGCCCAGGATGTATTTTGCTGCAGTTCTGGGGCAAACTTGGCATTTACAATGTGAATACCTTCAATGTAAGGTCACCTCTCAGGCTTACTAACAGTGACTCAGACTCTGTTCTCCCATAGCTACCCAAGGAAGGAAAACCATTTACATAATTATTGTTTATTAGTGATAATGTTTTAATCTGTTTTAAATATCACCAGCAGATGGTCCAATTATTTTAAATTATTTATTTATTTTTATTTGTTTTTGAGTGTGTTGGAATGACAGTTCTGTGACACCTTGAAGTAAATTTAGAAGTGAGGCAGCTATTAGGCCATAGAGTTCTTGATGAGTTGTATTTAATGAATGAGGTAAATGTAGTTATCTACCCAAAGGGTAGACATTGACTTTCCTTCATCCATCAAAGAGGAAAGATAAAGATTAGCTTTGTTAATCACATGTACATTGACACTTGGACACATACAGTGAAATGCATCATTTGCATTGTCAAATCAGCAAAGAACCCGGGCAGCCTGCAAGGGTCACTACACCAACATGTCATGTCCACAATTTACTAACCCTAATTCTAACTGTTCATCTTTGGAATACGAGAGAAAGCCAGAATACCTCATGGAAACCCATGTGGTCATGGGGAGATGTATTTAAAAAGAACTTCCAGGCAGTGGCGGGATCTGAACTCTATAAGTGGTCACTGGCGCTGCAAAGCGATCTCACTAACCACTACGCTAGCAGCCACAATAAAACTTGTATTGGTAATGCTGTACAGTTGAGGAAGCAGATTAGTTGCAGTTGTCTAAACAAAGGGAAAGAAATGCACAAACCTCCTATTGTCTGCCAATTGTGGAAAGGTATTACTCAGAAAGACAAAAAAATAAACCCTGTGAAGGTGGAATAAAGTTTACAGGCAGGAATAAGCAGTGAGTTTGTTTTTGAATTTGTGATTAAGGGTATTTCCCGTTCTTTCTCTGTATCAAGCCATGCTTTCGAAACAAATTTGTGATTGCCACGTATTTCTGAACAGACTAAACTATTTGAACTGTCAGATTCTTAGAACCTCAGAAATGCCCTGCAGTTCCTCAAGGTTTTGACATGGGATGCTGGAAGTTTACTGGCTTCAGCAAAGCACATAGCTTTTTTCCATACTAGGAGCCTCATGGTCAGTTCTGTTTTTAGGTAACAAATGGTCTGGTGAAATGATACCCATGGAACAGTTTGGTCCAGGTAAATATGGCTTTGAATTCCTCTTGCTCTTGTCCTCAAGAATTCCTCTTGCTTGTGTTCCTCATGTCCATGCTTTAAGCAGGCAGAAATGATCTTTCAGCACCTAATCTCTAAGGCAAGCATGCATTTTATTCATCTCAATGGCTGTATTTTAATTTGGCCCCAAATAAATAAGCTAACAAATATTTTGCTTTAATTTGAGATGGAGTCCTCTGTAAGTGATTGAAATTCCCTAATTAGAGCTCAGATATTTTAGGGTGTGGTCTGTTTTCAATTTACATTGCAGTGTTTGAAGTAGCTACAGGAGCATTTCAAAGCAGTTCAACTGCGCCCTCTGGCTGTGAAATAAGGTACTGCAATAAGCTGTGATACAACATAAAGGGCAGATAGATCCAACACACTCCAGGTATTGAGATCTGAAGGAAAAAAATAACTCAGGAAATGTTTAGAACATAAAACAGTATCTGTAGACAGGTGCACAGTTAACATTTCAGGTGGAGAACCATTGATCAAGTTTTCCTATAGCACTTTCTAACTAAGCTTGGAAAATAGATAAAGTGGCAAATTATTTTGACTTGTCACTTTAGGTTTGGACTAAGTACTTTGTAATATGTTGAATTCCACTGATTGTATTGATCTGTACTTCAGACTTTTATTTAGCGATTCGGCACAATAACAGGTCCTTCTGGTCCTGCGAGCCTGCAACACCTGTTTACACCCATGTGACCAATTAATGTACTAACCCATACACCTTTGGAATATAGAAGGATTTGAACACCCAGAGGAAACCCAGTGGTCACAGGGTGAACATACAAGCTCCTTAAGGGCAGCAGCAGAATTGAACCCGGATCACTGGTGTTGAAATAGTGTTACTTTCATAATATCTTGTCTGAGAATTTTTCTACAATGGGCATTTTGATATCCTAAGACTTAGTGTATTATGTCCATCAGATGACTACAATATCCTTATATAAGACGTAGGAGCAGAATTCGGCATTTTGGTCCATTGAGTCTGCTCCACCATTTGATCATGGCTGATTATTTTCCTTTCCCTGCCTTCACCCCATAATCTTCGACACCCTTACTAATTAAGTTCCCATCGACTTCTGCTTTATATGTACCCAATGACTGGACTGCACAACTGCCTGTGGCAATGAATTCCACAGATTCGCTACTCTCTGGCATTCTATCCCTGCCTCTTTCTTATATGTGGCTTAACTAATTTTGGTCAAAATCTGGGGAGCAGGGGCGGTGGTGCCTTAGTTATTTCATCGTTTTCACATGCACTGGGTGCTAAGCCTTAACTGGATGCGAATTTGTCTGGTTTCTTTGTTTTAACTGAAAATGTGACGTTCTTTTTGATATAAACAGCACTGGATGACAAATTAATTCTTATAGTGAAGAATGCCATTGACTTGCTATTTGAATTAAATATTTGTCACCACAGATACATATTCTACTCTGGATCAGAGCGAGAAAGAGCGCAAGTACAAGACTACGGATATTTCTGGGGACGCCTTTGAGCGGCAGCCATTGCGGGTAGGCTTCATTACAGTCTTCCAATGCAATGAATTAAAATGCTGTCACACATAGGAGGCAGGTCTTGTTGGGACAATCATTTCAACATTGCCTTTGTATCATGTTTTGTTGGTAATGGCTGTTGTTTATGACATCTGTTTGTAAAAGCAGTTCTGAAGGGAATAATGACTCTTGTTTTCAGTGTCATAGTTGGTGATAACCTCTGTGCTTTATCTGCTTTCTCGTTCCCTTACAAATCTCTTATCCTGCAGTTATCCTTTCTGCGTTTAATTCGTTAGCTATTTGCATGAATGTTTAATGTTTCCTCATTCAGAACAATGTTTAAGTGTGTGCATAAATTTTGCATGAACTGCATCCTCAGTTTGCTCCAGAAATGTCAAGGCCACACAAAAATGTATTTTCAAAGTACCTTTGAGCTTCATGGAGTTCTATCAACCTTTGAGAGAAGCATATTTGATCTCCTTTCATTGCAACAATCCTCTGCAAAACTGTTCCAGATTTACAAGCTAGCACGTCACATTCAGATTTGGAAACAGCAAAAAATTAGTTTCTAAAATTGAAGGCATTATTAGTAAGCTAAGTATTTTTTTAAATAAAGTAGTTTCATCTGGTAGATCAGTATGGTCTTGTGGAGTCAGAGCAAAGTACAGCTCGGAAAGATGCCCTTCGATCCATCTACTCCATGCCAAGTCATTGAAACTGTCTATTCCCATTGAGCTGCACCAGGACCAGAGCCCTCCATACCCCTCTGATCCAAACTTCTCTTAAAAATTGAAATCAAGCTCACATGCACCACTTTAGTGCTAGCAGCTTATTCCACACTCTCACCACCTTCTGAGTGAAGAAGTTTCCCCTCAGGTTCCCCTTAAATGTTTCAACTCTTACCCTGCTTGCATTTACTCTATCGATATCTTTCATAATTTTGTATACCTCTGTCAAATCCTCTCTTAATCTTCTATATTCCAAGGAATAAAGTCCTAATGTATTCAATCTTCCCTTATAACTCAGCAAAATCCTTGTAAATTTTCTCTGTTCTCTTTCAACATTATTTACAGCTTTCCTGCAGGTGGGTGCACATAATACTCCAAATTAGCCCCACTAATTTGAAGTCTTATACAGCTTCAACATAACATCTTGTGGCTAGAATAATCATGACACACTCCACTAAAGATACTGAATAACCTGCAGTCCAACCTAATATAATTTTTCTCAACTGCAGATTTTATTCTTTAATTACTTTCTGTTGAAGTTGCTGCAAGATGGCTTTTGCACTTGGTAAATGGTGTGGTTGCCCCAAGCACAATCAGATGTAACCTTTGAGGTGGAGTGGTTTTTGACCTAATTTTATACAACAAAATGATTGTTCAAATTTCTAAGTTAACCCTTTTCTAAAATTATTTTTATCAAGGATGTTTGGAAAAATAAGTTCAAAAATTAAACTTGAGGGGAAAGGAGAATTAAATATTCTGGAGGATCAAATGCTTTATAAATTCTGCATATTTAAATTGTTAAATATTTTGTGTTGGTGCAAACCAGGGGTTCCCAACCTGGGGTCCATGAACCCCTCAGTTAATGATAAGGCTCCATGACAAAAAAAAGGGTTGGGAACCCGTGGTGCAAAGAGATTTTCACATTATTTTCAATCAAGACCTTTCATTGATTTGAAACCTCACTGTAATATTTTAATAGTTTATGTTAATATTTTAAGATATCAAGTGAAGTATTTTCTCTGCCTTCACCTTTTGTTTTGAAAAAAGAATTAAAAGATTGTTGAATGTCTTAACACAAAATCTTGCAAAATTCTAATGCAAATTCCTTTTGAGAAATTTTTATGTGGTCTTGATCTTCGAACTGTTGAGTATACTTTATTGCTTTCATTTTTTAACTAACTTGCCTTTATCTATAACTGTTTTAAGGCCAGCTGTCTTGCAATTAACCCTTTCCCTGTTGCCACAGAATGATACAAATAAGAGAAACTTTGACAGGATTAATAGGGCCTCAGTGAATCTTGTGGATGCTCATGACACTAAACCTCAGCCCGTTGACTCCTGGGTCTAAGTGCATGCATGGTAGGTGTCTTTGGGTTGCAATCACCTGATTGATTCATAGTCTGTCACGTGATAACCTCCGATCACATTAAAGTAAAATTGTAAATCGTGTAACTTGTTTTAAAGTTGCAAAGATGAATTTGCGCTGGATTGCTTCAAAGTTCAGAAAGCTTCAAAGTAAATTTATTATCAGAGTACATAAATGTCACCATATACAACCCTGAGATTCATTTTCCTGTGGGCATTCTCAGCAAATCTATAGAACAGTAACTGCAAACAGAATCAAAACACAACAAATTCTGCAATTGCAAATATAACTAAACAGCAATAAATACCAAGAACATGAAACAGCGAGATAAAGAGTCCTTAAAGTGAAATCATTGGTTGTGAGAACATCTCAATAGATGTTTTGTTCAGGGGCCTGATGGTTGAGGGGTAATAACTGTTTCTGAACCTGGTGGTGTGAGTCCTGAGGCTCTTGTATCTTCTACCTGACTGTAGCCGAAGAAAAGAGCATTGCCTGGGTAGTGGGGATCTCTGATGATGGATGCTGCTTTCCTACGACAGTGTTTCATGTAGATGTGCTCAGTGGTTGGGAGGGCTTTGCCTGTGATGTACTGGGCCAAATCCACTACCTTTCCTAGTTTTGCCATGTCAATTAGAAGGACATTATTGCAAGTAGTTAGATCTACTGAGAATATATATAGCATTTATTTTAATGTTCTGATTCTAACTACGACAGAAAACACTTTATGCCTCAAATTTTTGTCAACAGTTTCTTTTCCTCTCCCGTCAGCTGACTTGGTAATATATCAAATTTATCAAGAGTGCAAGTTTAACCACATGAATTTGAACAGTATTCCATTTAACTTCCACCAGGACCAAGCAATGATTCCATAGTGATGTGGAGCAGATGGTTGGTGTCTACTGTCCAAAATTGCTCCCCCCAGCTGCCATTAAAAATTATAAGCAACACACACAAGATGCCGGAGGAACTCACAAGCAGGCCACACAGCATCTGTGGACAAGAGTGAACAGTTGGCGTTTCGGGTTGAGACTGTTCCTCCTCAGGACTAGAAAGGAAGGGGAGAAGGAGTCAGACTAAGAAGGTGGGGGGAGGGGAGGAGGAAGTACAAGATGGCAGGTGAGCTGAAACCAGGGTGGGGGGGTGAAGTAAAGCGTGGCGGAGTTTATTGGTTGAAGAGATGAAGAGCTGCAGAAGGGCAATATGATAGGAGAGGACCGAAGACCATGGAAGAAAAGGAAGGGGAGGAGCACCAGAGGGAGCTGATGGACAGGTAAGAAGAGAAGGTGTGAGAGGAATACAAGAATGGGGAATGGTGAAGAGTCTCAGCTCAAAATGTTGACTGTTTACTCGTTTCCATTGATTCTACCTGACCTGCTCAGTTCCTCCAGCATTCTGCATGTGTTGCTCTGGATTTCCAGCATCTGCAGATTTTCTCATATTTAAGTTTATAAGTTTATTTATGTCCTGACTGTTGGACACCCCCAGAGTGTAAGGGATTGTTGTTAACTCTCAAAAGAGTGAAACGATGTAAAGAATTTCTTGCATCAGGTTATGTCAAGGTGATCAGATCTGACAGATCACCGCATTACAAGATATGGATACAAGTTAGCACTGCCACAGTTTAAATGAATATTCTTGAGGTGCTAGACAGCCTACCCTTGTCCTTTTCGATGTCTCAAAAAGGCTGCATCCATCATTAAGGACCTCCCATCACCCAGGACGTGCCCTCTTCTCATCAGGGAGGAGGTACAGGAGCCTGAAGGCACACACTCAATGATTCAGGAACAGCTTCTTCCCCTCTGCCATCCGATTTGTCAATGGACATTGAACCCATGAACACTACCTCACTACTTTTTCTCTTTTTGCACAATTTATTTAATTAAACTTTTTAAATATATATCTACTTTAATTTAGTTTATTTTTATGTATTGCAATGTACTGCCACATAACAACAAATTTCACAACTTATGCCTGTGATATTAAATCTGATTCTGATAACAGTTTTTTTGTAGTTGTTTTAAGCCTTTGTACTACAGACCTACTTGTTATTTAAAGAGACAGATCAGGAACCATTCCAAACTGCAGCTTCAGGTTGCTAATTATAAGATTTTTCTGAAGAGCCACTGGCAGAATTCTGTGACATTTTGACTGGATCCTTCAGCTCTTGCAAATAACCACAGATACTTCCTGCCTATCACTTCCCTTTGGGTCATCTCCTCCTTCCTTTCCTCCTATTAGATTCCTTCTCCTCCAGCCCTTTACCTTTCCCACCCACCTGGCTTCACTTGCCAGCTTCCAGCCGGCCTCCTTCCCCTCCCTCCGCCTTGTTATTCTGGCATCTTCCTCCTTCTTTCTCAATCCTGAAGAAGCGTCTTTGCTCGAAATGTCTACTTTTTATTCACTTCTATAGATGCTGCCTGACCTGCTGAGTTTGTCCAGCATTGTGTGTGTGTTGCTCTGGATATCCAACACCTGCAGACCTCCCTTGTGTTACAGATACGTCCTATTCTGTCATATCCGTGCTTAACATGCTTTTGGGAACCCTTCCATTTCTGCCAAATCATTTTAGAAACACTCAATTTTTTAAAGGTTTTTTTCCCCCCATAAGATGACCCCCTACATTCAGGGTTTTGAGGAATTAATAAGTTGTCCTTTGAAAGTTCTTGGCAAATGTAATTCTTTGCTTTACAATGTACAGTAGTGTGTCTTGATTCTTGCTTTTGGAAGATTATTTTCCTTGGGTTTTTATTTATGTCATAATTCCAGTCCTCCTGGATCTGAGTGTGTATTGTACAATGAGAATACATGTTTCTGATCAGAGTACAGCGTTGACAGGTCGCACTGTATCGCCTTGTTTCCACAGGGAAGGACCAGTCGCATGGAACTCACTGCCTAAGGCGCTGGTAGAGGCAGACACATTAGTTTAAGACACTTTTCAACTGACACATGGATGAAAGAAAAATGGAGGGCTATGTAGGAGGGAGGTTAAACATTGTGGGCCAAAGGGCCTGTACTGTGCTGTACTGAAGTCGCAGTATGAAATAGGCAAAATACTGTCCTGATTAGTTTCTTTAAATCACAATAGGTCTCCAGTACAGTCTTACAACAGCTACAAAAAAAAATTCTTTACAGACAAGGATAGGCTATCTAGCCTCCATTGGTCAGGGCCAACCGTCGACCATGGATGCTGTGTTTGAGCTGTCTAGCTACGCAAGCCAGGGCAGTACGATATGAGAGCAAGTTGTTGCCCATGTAGCAAGCTCCGCACTGCGCCCCCCCCCCCCACCCTCATGCATCTGATCCCAAAGGAATGGCAGAGACTGGTACAGTTTGGATCCAGCGGTGTCACTGTGGAACTCAACATAGGACTGCCTCAGGGCCTCCAGCTCCGGGGTTTTCCCTGGGGCTTACCCCTGAAGCCTTCCCCATGAGTGGGCATAGCTGCAAGGCAGCAGAGGTTTGAGATCAGAGTTTTCCTTCTCCTCCATGAGCTACTAACCACAGTTGACAAGCTTCATCTGCCTAAAGCAACTGGTTTTAAGGTGCCAGTAACCCACTTTTGCCCTTTCTCCTGTCAGTAGAAACGGTTGCACCGGGTTCAGTAGCTAAGCCACACATAAAGGTCAGGAGCTGGACTTAGTTGTCAGAGATTATTTGAGATACACACCACTGGGAGCATTTAATAAGTAGTGGGAGCTTGTCCCCATTACCATCCCTGGCTATAACAACCTTAAGGAACCTCTGGCACCTCAAGCATATTCACTTAAGCCATGGCTGCTCTAATTCATACGTATATCTTGTAATGTGCCAATATATCATGTCCAAGCAATATTACCCTTTATTGGGAGCGCCCATCTCACAAGTAGTGAAAGTAATCCAATAATTTCTATGCTTTTGCCCTCTGGGAGTCATAGAACATTACAGCACAGTACAGGCCCTTCGGCCCACATTGTTATGCCAACCGCTTAATCTACTACAAGATCAATCTAACCCTCCCTCCTACGTAGCCTTCATTTTTCTATAGTCCATTTGCCTATCTAAGGGTCTCTTAAATGTCCCTAAGGTATCTGCCTCTACCACCACCCTGGCAGTGCATTCCATGTACCTACCACTCGCTGTGTGTTTGGAAAAAAAACTACTACCTCTGACATCTCCCTCCCCCCCCCCCACTTTCCTCCAATCACCTTATATTACACCCTTTTTGTAGTAGCCATTTTCACCCTGGGGAGAAGGTCCTTGGCTGTCCATTTGATCTGTGCCTGTCATCTGTCCCCCTCTTTCCAGCTTGTGGACCAGTTACAGGTTGCTCACTCAATCTGTAAATGTGCCATCACTAACGTGAAGCTTCTACTTATTGCTTAGAGCGGAGCTTCCCAACTGGGTGTTCACCGACCCTTTGCTTAATAGTATTGGTCCATGGCATAAAAAAGGTTGGGAACTCCTGGCTTGGAGTGATCCTCCTGATGCCCTGGTGTCAGGTCCAAGCAGATTTAACCATGAACACGAGATTCTGCAGGTGTTGGAAATCTAGATCAATACACACAAAATACTGGAGGAACTCAGCAGGTCAGGAAATATCTATGGAGAGGAATAAACAGTCGATGTTTCGAGCCAAGACTCTTCATCAGGACTGGAAAGGAAAGGGGAAGATGCCAGAATAAGAAGATGTGGAGATGGGCAGGAAGACAAGCCAGAAGTTGATAGGTGAAGACACGTGGTGGGGGATGGGGGAATGAAGTCAGAAGCTGGAGGATGATAGATGGAAAGAGTAATGAGCTGGGGAAGAAGGAATCAGATAGGAGAGCAGTGTGGACCATGGGAGAAAGGGAAGGAGGAGGGGCACTGGGGAAGGTAATTGACAGATGAAGAGAAGAGGTAAAAAAAAGCTTAAATGGGGTATTAAAGAACAGGAAAGGATGAGGGGGGAAAAAGTTACTGGAAGTTGGAGAAATCAGTGTTCTTGCCATCATGTTGCAGGCTGCAGGAATATGAGCTGTTCCTCCTCAAACCTGAGGGTGGTACAAAACAAAAAGCAGGATTTCCTGGTGGCCAACCATTTTAATTCCTATCCCATTTGGTCCATGGCCTCCTCTTCTGCCACCAAGAGGCCACTCATACTGTTATTGGCCAGGCATACAGTCAGTAACTTTTTATACTTCGCAGACACTGTGCCAAGTCTCGTTAGAGAATGTCTTTGGTTTCTATTCAATTAGTTAAAAAAAACTTTTCAGGAGTCTGGCTGCTACAAGAATCTTGAAACTTTTGAATTCTCTGTTAGTAGTCTCAAATTACCTACCGTTTCAAGGTCACCTGTAATATGTTCAAAACTTGACAATTAAAGTGGATTTACAAGCAAAATCAACAACGAACCAGTTTAACTGGTTTTGATATTATTGTCTTAGTTTAAAGGTTTGCAAATGCTACCAAATGGATTTATAGTTAGTATCAATGAATCCACTCAGTGTTCATACCTAGTGATAGAAAATAGGCTGAGAGTTGCCCTTGCCCATTGTTGATACAGTTCACATCTAATGTTCTTTTCGTTCTGCCAGTCAAAATTCACCCCATCACCTTGACACCACACTGTTGGTGTTGTTTCCAGTTCAGATGCTCTACTTAATTTTGATGTTATCCTGACCTTTAAGTCTGCCTCAGTGTTTAAACCTAAGAATCAACAACTTTTCAGACTGCAGCCTCTTTGCCTGGAGAGCCAGTGAAGCAGACACCTTGGTCTTTTACTGAGTCAACAACAGATCATGAATATCCTTTTCATTGAGATATTTTTCACTTTAAGATGTATTTTTTTCCCTAGACTTGCACAGATCTGGGTGTGTTGTGTTGTGTTGACCTGTGGTGAGAATATTAGACGATAAGACATGGGAGCAAAATTGCACCACTCCACCCGTCAAGTCTGCCATTCCATTATTGCTGATCTATTGTCCTTCGCAACCCCATTCTCCTGCTTTCTCCCCATAATCTTTCATGCCTTGACTAATCAGGAACCTACCAACCTCTGCTTTAGGTGTACCCAACACTTTGCCCTCCCCACAGCTGCCTGTGGCAATCAATTTCACAGATTCACCAACTTCTGGCTAAACAAATTCCTGCTCATCTCTGTTCTAAAGGGATGTATTTGTATTCTGAGGCGGTGCCCTCTGGTCCAAAACTTCCCTGCTATTGGAAACATCCTCTGCACATCCACTCAATCTAGACCTTTCAATATTCCTAAGGTTTCAGTGAAATTCCATTTCCCCTCTTCCAGCACCCCCCTCCCCCATTCTTCTGAACTGCAATTAGTGAGTACAGGGCATCAAACACAAGACTCTTCCACTATTGGAAACATCCTTTCCACCTCCACTCTTTCTGGGCCTTTATGGTTACCTATGTGCTTCTTTCGGCATCTCCATTTCCCATTTGATCTCCAATGTGGGCACATCTTGAGATAATAAGGTGGTTCGTTTCAGCTGCCTCTTCGGTTCATAAACGTTGACCTAGAGTGAAAGATGAATAATCAGTGTTTGTACGCGAGATCAATGAAACAAAATCGGCTGAGTAGCTGGTAAAACAGTTCTTGATAGTTCAGAGAAGCAAAATCACCAATCTTTCAGCAGCAACACACAAAATACTGGTGGAACTCATCAGATCAGGCAGTATCTATGGAGAGAAATAAACAGTCAACGTTTTGGGTTGAGATCTTCCTTCTGGACTGGAAAGGAAGGATTACGAGCTAGAAGGTGATAGGTGGAGCCAGGTGAGTGGTGAGGGGATTGAAAATAAAGAAGTTGGGAGGTGATAGGTGGAAAAGGTAAAGGGTTGGAGAAGAAGGGATCCGATAGGAGAGAGTAGATTATGGGAGAAAGGGAAGGAAGAGGGGCACTGGGGGAGGCGATGGGCAGGTAAGGAGAAGAGGTAAGAGAGGGGCCAGAGTGGGGAACTGAAGAAGGGGGAAGGGGTAGGGAGGGAAAAATCACTGGAAGTTGGAGATATCGATATTCATGCCTTCAAGTTGGAGGCTACCCAGGCAAACTGAGGGGTTGCTCCTGCAGTCTGAAAGTGGCCTCATCATGGCATGTCAGAATTAGAATGTGGATTGGAGTTAAAGTGGTTGGCCATTGGTAAATCCTGCTTCTTCCATAAGGAGCAAAATTAATCAGCGAAGCGGACCCTCAATCTACATTGTGTCTCACCAATGCAGAGGCAGCCTCATCAGTAAACGACCCCAAAAGATTCACAGGTGAAGTGTTGTCTCACCTGTAGGGACTGTTTGGGGCCCTGAATGGAGGTGAGGGAGGAGGTGAATGGGCAAGTATAGTAATTTGGCCACGTGCAGGGGAAAATGCCAGGAGTGAAATTAGTGGAAAGAGACAAATTGCAAGGGAATCACAGAGGGAGTGATCCTTGCAGAAAGCAGGGAGTAGTGGAAATTAAAGATGTGCTTGTGGGTCCCAATGAAGATGGCAGGAGTTACAGAGAATGACGTACTGGGCGTGAAGGCTCATGGGTAGTAGGTGAGGACGAGAAACTCTATCCCTGTTAAGGCACCTAGACGATGAGGTGAGCACGGATGTTTGGGAAATGGAGGAGATGTGGGTGAGGGCAGCATCAATGGCAGAACCCTGTTCTTTGAGGAAGGAGTACCTCTCTGTCCTGGAAAGGAAAACCTCATTCTGGGAGATGAAAGTACTGAGAAAGGGGAATGGCACTTTTACAGGAGACAGGGCAGGAAGAGGTGTAGTCAAGATAGCCATGGGAGTTGGTAGGTTTATAAAATATATCGGTAGACAGTTTGTCTGCAAGACCAAGAAAGGGGAGAGAAGTATCAGAGATGGACCAAGTAAACTTAGGCACAGCAGCATTTGGTATCTTTTACATTTTCCTCCACAGAAAGTGAAGGCCTCACAGCAGTTTATCTGTCCCCCCACGCTCCAGCCGGTGTAGCATTTCTTTAATATTTAGTGAAGTATTAGCCTAGGCTGTTGCCAAATTTAAATTGCTTGGATCTTATTGATCCCCGGGGAAATTAACCAATTTCCCCGGGGATCAATAAAGTATGACTATGACTATGATCTCTAATTAGTTTAATGTTGATAGATTTTCACCTATATGTAACGTTGTCTACAAATTGAATCATTATTGCTATAGCACTAATTTCTTTGTCACTTGCTTCTTTCCTAGATTTATAAATGCCATGGATTATCAAGATAAATTGAATTTAAAATATGCATTTACTTCTAAATTACCTTTGTAGGTCAGCGTGAAATGGATTTTAAAAATCTTGACTTTTATACAGTAAATTGTTCGGTTAAAGGAATGTTATTTTTGCCAGACCATTCCAGCAATGGGTGTCTGAATCAAAAATTGGAGTTTGGATTGCTCCTTTTTGCAAGTTAGTGCACTCAATTTTCTGACGGCATAGAAAAAAGGGTATGATTTTACTTTTTAAAAACTCCTTTAATAACTTTCAGTTCGGTCTTTGGACTTTCAAGTCAAATCATTGTTGTCTTGTCTCTCTTCTCAGCCCAGAGAAACTTTGCTACACTTGACTTGTAGAACTCCACAGTTACCTTCCTTTTTATCTTGTATACTTTCATAAATAAATCTAAAATATCTTTAATCTACATGCAGTTGTAGAAAAATTGTGTTTGCATTGTTATTTCTATCCACTAATCAATTACTCCATTGTGCAACACTGTTTTTCTGTCCGGGATCCAAGTCTGCATGCTCATTCAGATAACTTCTTTTTTGTCCCTCTAATCTCTCTACTGGTTTGCCACATCTCTTGTTAGTCTGTAAATTTTATAGGAAAACTACCAATCAAAGATATCAAATGCCTTTAACACTGACCTTCCAGTGCATTTCTTTGTATCAAACACATCTATTAAGAAATCCATTCAACTGGATAGATGTGGTGTCCATTTAATAAGCCTTGCCAATTGCTATTGGGTACACAGTATTGTTAAATGGCAGATAATTTGATCACATATTATCGATCATAAGTGGTTGCCCACAAGTTAAGCTGGTTTAAACAGGTCTATCCACTTACAGTTCTGTGCAAAAGCCTTAAGACACATATATAGTTAGGGTGCCTAAAACTTTTGCACAATACTGTATTTGTCAATGTAGAGCAGAGAGCGAGTTTGTCAATCTGGCTGGAGTAAAGGATGTTGGGAATGGCGAGGGTGGAGTGCCACGGGAGGGGTGTGGGACAGGTGGCAAAAAAGGAGCGCTAGGAGCTGGGGGGGTGGGGCGATGGAGTGGATGCACATCCAGCCCTGAGACACCAGGCAAGTTTATTTGATTCCGAACAATCGGATTATTGATCATTACAGAATCTCTCTGGTGATTCTTGCTCCCTCCCCTCTTCCTTCCCCTCTTCCCAACCATGAGTCCCCTCTCCCTGGCCCCTTCCCACTCTCAGTGCACAAGAGAGACCCATATTAGAATCAGGTTTATCATTACTCACATATGTCAAGACATTAGTTTTTTTTGTGGCAGCAGTACAGTGCAAGACATAAAATTACTACAGTACTGTGCAAAAGTCTTGGGCACCCTAGCTATATATCTGTGCCTAAGGCTTTTGCTCAGTTCTGTAGATTAGCCCTCTCCACAGTTCATGGATGCTAGTAAGTGTTGCAGTTCTGAACACTTAATTCTGATCTAGAGAACTTGGTATTGGAGTATTGACATTTAGTTAGCTGTTTTGGCAAAAAGAAAATTAATCCTGTAGCGTCTTACTACATAGACTTTATTACCCAAGACACAAAATATCTCAATTTTGGACTGTTCTAATTTAGATAAACAGCATTCTCTGTTTCACCAATGTCATTCCATTTTTCCTGTTATATAGAACACGTCACAGGCTCTTCGTCCCACAATGTTGTACTGACTTTTTAACCTCTTCTAACCCTTCCCTCCATTTGTAAGCCCTCCATTTTTCTTTCATCCATGAGCCTATCTGAGTCCCTAATGCTTCTTTCCTCCAATCACTTTAAAATTATGGCCTCTTATTAGTCATTTCTGCCCTGGGAAAATGTCTCTCTCTGTCCACTCTTATCATCTTGTCTACCTCTATCAAGTCACCTCATGTCCTCCTTCACTCCAAAAAGAAAAGCCTTAGCTTACTCAGCCTTTCCTTATAAGACAGGCTCTCAGGTCCAGGCAGCATCCTGGTAAATCTCCTCTTAGGCTGCTTGAATTAGAGAATATGTTTCATGAAGCAATATTTTATAGGAAGTGGTGCTTAAATTTGCAGAAATTATGATCAAGAATACTAGCAAGGTAAATGACAAAATAGGGATCATTTGGGATTACCAGTTCTGAGTTTCAGTAATCTTAAAATTCATGCAATAATCCAGGATACCTTAATATTATGGGCTAGGAAATTTCTGGAGAACTGCTTACCAAAAGATTGCAAGGAATTATTTCAAAGAAGAGGATTTTTATCCTGATTATTAAAATCACTTTTGGGAGGGTGACACATAATGGTTTCATA
Organism: Mobula hypostoma; assembly: GCF_963921235.1. NCBI lineage: Eukaryota > Metazoa > Chordata > Chondrichthyes > Myliobatiformes > Myliobatidae > Mobula > Mobula hypostoma. Next base: position 60,138,345 of record NC_086117.1, read on the forward strand.
GTGGTTAGTGACCTGAGTTCAATTCCACCACTGTCTATAAGGAGTTTGTATGTTTTCCCTGTGACTGCATAGGCACAGAACACAGAAAAGTACAGCACAGGAACAAGCCATTTAGCCCACAATGTTGTGCTAAGCCAGCTAAAAAGCAAATTAAAAGCACCCAAACACGACACCATGTCCATATCCCTCCATCTTCCTCACATCCATGTGCCTATCCAAACGTCTCTTAAAAGCCTCTAATGTATTTACCTCAACCCCCATTGCAGGCATCCACCACTCTCTAAGTAAAAAAACTTGCCCCTCACATCCCCTTTCAACATATCCCCTCTCACCTTCAGTCCATGCCCTCTGGTATTAGACATTTCAACCCTAGGAAACAGATACTCTCTACTCTATCTCTGCCTCTCGTAATCTTGTAAACCTCAGTCAGATCTCCCCTCAGCCTCCGGCGCTCCAGAGAAAACAACCCAAGTGTATCCAGCCTTTCATGATGACAGATGCCCTCTGAACCAGGGAGCATCCTGGTAAACCTCTTCTGCACCCTCTCCAAAGCCTGAACATCCGTAGGGCGACCAGAACTGTACACAGTACTCCAGATATGGCCTAACCAGAGTTTTATAAAGTTGCAACGTTATCTCTTGACCCTTGAACTCTAAAATGTAGTATCCTCCCAAATTCCAGAGAGGTACCGGTTAGTAGGTTAATTGGTCACATGGTGTAATTGGGCAGTGTGGACTTGCCAGGCTGCATTGCCCAATATGTAAAAGAAAAGCTAGGATATATGACTGGTGGCATTGAGTCCAGTGACAACAGGATCAGATGTAATTTGAAGATGCCGATCCAGTTCTACATTGTGTAACCTGTTTCTGTTTTCTCAAACCAATTTATTTCAGGCATGAAATGCAGCAGTCATGAACATTATACCAAGGATCTATCTCATTGTTCACCACTGCCGTTCGATTTGGAGGACTTCATTTCATTGAAGCCATCAATTAAATTGACAGAGGAGCAGACAAGTCCCAGATGTTCCAATTTTAAAGTGCTAAATGTTTCCAGGGATACAGGAAAGGGTGGTTGTGGGTGGGGGGTGGGGAGTGGGGAGGGAGGGAGTCAGCTGTTGTAAGTCAGTCTCCAAATGCTGCGGTCCCAAGCCAAAACTTCGCTTTAGTCTGGTTGGATCCATTTATCTTTTGGAAGGGGAATGTGAAAGATGCAGAGAATGTGATGTGGTGAAGAGAAGGGAAGCCAAGAGCGTGTTTCTTTTTATAGCCAATGTAACTTTTCTATGCTTTTCCGACTGGATTCAGAGTAGCTTTTCCACAATAGAAACCCTTTGCTAGAACTTTTTTGGATTGTAAAAGTCAAGTTTAAATTTGTGTTCACTTTATGATGGGTTTTTATTCAAAATGAGGCTGAAGATGTTGTGCAGTTACTGGAAGAAAGTAAGTCAGAGGAAGGAGTTTGATACGTGAGACATGAAAGCTTTGAAGTTTAGTCACCTGAGTGACCTAACCTTACTTAGACCGCTGGATTTTTCGAACTAGTGTGTATATACAGCTATAACTGAGATATTACAGGTTTCATTAAGAAAGTACAAAATATTTCAATTGAATGAGGCAGAATTTTGCCAGTTCTTTGAATGTGGAAAGGAATTTTAATTCCCAGGTGGCATTTAAACCTTTTCCCCATTTTGTAAATGTTACCCTGTTCCGGTTTGGATTTTTACTGCCTGTGGAATTATGAAGCCCGAAATTATTATTGGGAATGCTCTGATTTATGACCCTCTTCACTTTGTTTTGTAACTTCAAGACCAGCATGACGCTGAAGACGTGGGTGCTGGATTAGACCAGTGTTGCAATGCAGCAGAAAAGCTTTTCCCCCCTTCCCTCCTGCCCCACAAACATACCTACAGTGCATATCTAAGAATTAACATTGCTGTTCCGGTGCAATTAAACTTGTGTCTGTACTTTGAACTGTAATACATCATTTTAACTCCAAAAACATTTGTGAAGTTCCAGTTGATTTTTGTACTAATATTGCAGCTGAGTTTTGAACTCTGAAATTTCATCCCACGTCACTGGAAAGCACACAGGTTAATCGCCAACCACTTGATAAAAAATAATTGAAGTTTACTCAGCATTCATAATAACTGGCGTGTACAGTACATATCCATCATGTCTAACAATACTGATTGGCTTGACGTTTGCAATGCCATGTTGAAGCAGAACTGTGATTTTTTTAAAAAAAAATTATTTTGGGGGAAAAGGGGGGATAATTTTGAAGTTTTCTTTCGGATAATCTACCTGATGGATGAAACTGGGGAACAGCAGTTGCCAAAACAGCGTCGTCGCACAGCAGAGATGCGACGTTTGCTGTTAATTCTCTTCTGTTACCAAAGGGTAGGAAAATGGAGGTGGTCTCTTAAGTACACTTATAAGAGCTGTCTGTGATCTTTAATTCTGTTTCTTTTGTGTAGTCTGTGCTGCAGTTGACTGCTTTGAAGAATCAGTAAGCGAGGTCGGCCATTCTGGTTGTAGATATTACTGTTTGGATTTCTGGAAACTTCTGGTTGTTAGTGGCAAATGTGTTTGTACTATCATGTGCCTTAAACTTTTCATGGTAGAAAAAGATAATGTGTTTTTATAAATATATATATAATATATATTACTCTTAGCATAACTGTAGTTTATACTGGTGGATATTGCATTGCATTACACTGTAATATAAATTACATTTAACAATGACTTATGCTTTCTTAGCCCTATGCTACAGAGACCGAATATATTATGTTTAATTCCACTAAAATTCCCTGCAGCAAATAGAAAGCTTGTTAAACCAGGTTTGTAGAATTATCAACTTGGTGTGTTTTCAATAAACAATGCCTTGAAAGGATTGCTGTTTCAAATCGTTCTTTGGGCTTGCATAGCTTATTTCTGCAAATTAATGTCCAATGATCAGCTAAGCTCTTCAATCAGCAATAAATCCTTCTTGTTGTCGAGCCAGGCTCAGCATTTGAGCTTGTGCTGCCTTCCAGTTGTGCTCATGTTGAAGGATCTTTTACTTACCCTGTCTATGTACCCTACCTGAAGTCCCTTTGCTTCTTTCTCACAAATACATGCCATGATGATTGAAGTGTTTTCAAGAACTTATTAAGATTGGGTATTCTACCTTTCATTCATATCACTTACATAACATGAAGATCCAAAGCATAGAATACAGTTGGGGGACTGTTTTAGGAAAGACGTGAGACCATAATCTTCTTTAATCATCCATTAGCTGCCATGTTTCAATGGCCAAAGCCTTTTGAATTCCCTCGTGAAACCTCTTTCTTTTCATAAAAGGCTTTTTTAAAAACCTTCATGTTTGACTAAGCTTTTTGGTGGCTCGTCCCTACACCTCAGATGCAGATTTTTTTTAAATGCACATTTGGCCAGATAATGAGAATTAAGAAAATTGTAAGTAGAGCTACTAGGACTTGATGTTTCAATCCCTATGGTAAGTTGGCACTCTCGATGTTGGCAGTGGGCTTGGAGTGGTAGGAGGGAGGGTAGGTATGTCATCGGGGTCATCAGGTGGGCACCCTCCTTCTTTGACGTTTCATTGATAAGCCCACGACATCTCCAGAGGGCTCAACGGTGCTACCTGGCATCCCAGATACACCCCCCTCAGTTCCATACCCTCCTGTCTTCATCTTGCAGCCCAGTTGTTGTCTTTCCTTTTAATCCAAATCCAATTGCTGCTTTCTTCTGCTCCGTTTGACAAGGACTTGACTGCTTGTTGGAGGGAGTGACCCCTCACCCCCATCTTCTTCAATAGACTGGTCATAGATGTAGCAACGAATCCCCTGCCTCCCACTTCTACAGGGAAAATCTTGGTCTTCCAGCCATTCTAGGCAGCTTCAGTTGCCAGTTCAGAGTACTTGGTCTTTTTCCTCTCATAAGCTTCTTCGACACCATCTTCCCATGGTACTGTCAATTCCACAACATATGACAGCTTGGCTGTTGTGGACCACAGGACCATGTCTGGCTGGAGTGTAGCCGCAATGTCTGGGGGAAACACAAGCTTTTTTTCCCAAGTCCACGTCCATTTTCCAATCCCAAGCAACCTGCAGAATGCTTACATTTTTTGATGTTATATGGTGCTCTGGAGGTTGGCCTGCTGGTACAAATCGTGTAATGTGGTCATTTCCTGCCGATGTTTGTGGGAGAGCATTTGTGGTGATTCACCTCTGTTCCAAGATTGATGCCAGCTGTCTGAGAACTTGGTTATGCCGCCAAGTGTACCGCCCCTGGGTGAGGCTCGTGATGCATCCTGTTAAAATGTGCCTTAGTGATCCGGGTGCTTGACAAAGAGAACAATACTAAAAATCTGAAATAAAAATAGAAAACTTTGGAAGCACTTACAAGGGGTGATTGATAAGTTTGTGGCCTAAGGTAAAAGGAGTCAATTTTAGAAAACCTGTTTTTCAACATGGTCCCCTCCTACATTTACACACCTAGTCCAGTGGTCATGGAGCATACGGATCTTGAACCTCCAAAAAATGTCTATTGCAGGGGTGATTGATAAGTTTGTGGCCTAAGGCAGAGGGAGATGAGTTATACAGCTCTCATTACATGCACGTGCAGTTCAACTCTTTGAGTGATTGTGCAGAAAGTTAGAAGTTAATAACTCATCTCCTTCTACCTTAGACCACGAACATTAATCACCCCTGATGAGTTATTAACTTCAAACTTTCCGCACAATCACTCAGAGTTGAACTGCATGTGCATGTAACGAGAGCTGTATAACTCATCTCCTTCTACCTCAGGCCACAAACTTATCAATCACCCCTGTCATGGACACTTTCTGGAGGTCCAAGATCTGTATGCTCCATGACTGCTGGACTAAGTGTGTAAATGTAGGAGGGGACTATGTTGAAAAATATATCTGCTAGGTTTTCTAAAATTGACTCCTTCTACCTTAGGCCACAAACTTCTCAATCACCCCTTGTAGCAGGAATTTATCAATCACCCCTGGAACTCTTTAAGATTTTGGGACTGAAATGTTAATTATTTTTCCCTCCCAAGTAGTTGTCTTTTTTTGCAGAGTGTTTCCAACCATTTAAGGCAGCACCTTTAGAACTACTACCCAGTTGTAGTTTTGGGTCAACACTTGGCCCGAAACTTTGACTGTTGATTCCTCTCCATAGCTGTTGCCACCTTGCTGAGTTCCTCCAGCATTTTGTGTATGTTGCACAAGATCTCCAACAGCTACAGAATCCCTTGTGCTTCCAACATTGTTTTTATTTTATCCAATCACATGACCATGAAAGATCCCACCCACCCCATTCGTGGATTGTTGTCCCACTCCCATCAGAGAGGAGGCTGCACTGCATAGCATCCTCACCAGGACCACCAGACTGAAAAACAGTTACTCTCCCCAAGTAATAAGGCTGATCAACCCCCCCGCCCCATGAGATATAGGAGCAGAACTAGGCCATTCCGTCAAGGCTGATCCCAGATCCCACTCAACCCCATATACCTGCCTTCTCACCATATCCTTTGATGTCCTGACTGATCAGGAAATAATCAACATCCATCTTAAATATATCCACGGACTCGGCCTCCAGAACTGTCTGTGACAGAGCATTCCACAGATTCACTAATCTCTGGCTAAAACAAAATTCCTCTTCAACTCTGTTCTTAAAGGCCACCTCCCAAATTTCAGGATGTGCCCTCTAATTATAGATACCCCCACCATAGGAAACATCTTCTCCACATCCGCCTGATCTAGCCCTTTCAACATTTGGTAAGTTTAAATGAGATCCCCCCCCCCCCCCACCCGACACACACACACACACACACACATTCTTCTAAATTCCAGTGAGTGCAGTCTAAAGCTGCCAAATGCTCCTCTTATGCTCTTGTGTTAACCCCTTCATTTCCAGAATCATCCTTGTGAACCTCTGGACTCTCCAATGATAGCACATCCTTTCTGAAATATGGGGCCCAAATCTGTTGACAATAATCCAAGTGTGGCCCGACTAGTGTCTTAAAAAGGCTCAGCATTATCTCCTTGCTTTTATATTCTATTCCCCTTGAAACAAATGCCAACATTGCATTTCCCTTCTTTGCCACAGACTCAACCTGTAAATGAACCTTTTGGGAGTCTTGTACAAGAACTCCAAAGTTCCTCTGCACCTCTGCTGTTTAAACCTTCTCCCCATTTAGATAATAGTCTGCACTATTGTTCCTTTTACCAAAATGCAATATCATATATTTCCCAACACTGTATTCCATCTGCCACTTTTTTGCCCATTCTTCCAATTTGTCTTAAGTCCTGCTGGAATCACATTGCTTCCTCAGCATTACCTACCCCTCCACCTATCTTCATATCATCTCTAAACTTTGCCACAAAGCCATCAATTCCATTATCTAAATCATTGACAAGCAATGTGAAAAGTAACAGTCCTAATACTGACCCCTGAGGAACAACACTATCACTAGCAATAAACCAGAAAAGGCCCCTTTTATTTGCACTCACTGCCTCCTGCCTGTCTATTCCTGTCTTCATGCCAGTATCTTTCCTGTAATGCCACAGGATTTTAATCTTGTTAAGTAGCCTCATGTGTGTCGCCTTATCAAATGCCTTCTGAAAATCCAAGTCAGTGACATCCACTGCCTTTCCTTTGTCCACCCTGCTTGTTACTCCCTTGAAGAACTCTAACAGATTTGTCAGGCAAGATTTCCCTTCACCGAAACCATGCTGACTTTGACTTATTTTGTCATTAGTCTCCAAGTACCCAGAAATCTCATCCTTTATAATAGACTCCAACCACTGAAGTAAGGCTAACTGGCCTATAATTTTCTTTCTTTTGCCTTCCTCCCTTTTTAGAGTGAAGTGACATTTGCAATCTTTCAGTCCTCTGGGACCATGCCAAAATCAAGTAATTCTTGAAAGATCATGACCAATGCATCTGTCATCTCTTCAGCAACCTCTCACAGGACTCTGGGATGTAGTCTATCTGGTCCAGGTAACATCACCTGAAGACTTTTGAGTTTGCCTAGCACTTTTTACTTTGTAATAGCAATGGCACTCACTCCCGCTCCCTGACTTTCATTGAACTCTGACACCCAGTCTCCACAGTGAAGACTGATGCAAAGTACCCATTAAGTTCATCTGCCATTTCTTCGTCCCCCATTACAACCTCACCAGCATCATGTTCCAGTGGTCCAATATCAACTCTCACTTCCCTTTTACTCTTTATATAACTTTTAGTATCCTGCTTTATATTATTGGCTAGTTTGCCCTCATATTTCATCTTTTCTCTTATAACTTTTTAAATTTGCTTTTTGTTAGATTTTGGAAGCTTCCCAATCATCCAACTTCCCACTCACTTTTGCTGCCTTATATATTCTTTTATTGGTTTTTATGCAGTTCTTAACTTCCCTTTTCAGCCTTGGTTGCTTACCCCTGCCATTTGAGAACAACTTCTTCTCTGGGACATATCTATCATGTGCCTTGTGAACTATTTCCAGAATCTTCAGCCACCTCTGCTCTGTCATCATCCCCACCAGTATCCTCCTCTAATCCACTTGGGCAAACTCCTCTCTCATGCCTCTGTAATTCCCTTTATTCCATTGTGATACAGATACATTTGAGAAGCGTTATGCGTCTCCCTCTCAAATTGCAGTATGTACTCAACTATGTTATGATCACTGCCTCCAAAGGGTTCCTTTACATTAAGCTCCCTAATAAGATCAGGGTTATTACACAACACCCTATCTAAGATGGCCTTTCAACAAATAGGCTTAAGCACAAGCTGCTCTAACAAGCCACCTTGTAGCATTCAACATATTCCCTCTCTTGAGATCCAACACCAACCTGATTTTCCCAATCCCCTTGCATATTGAAGTTCCCCCATTACAATTATGACATTACCCTTATTACATGCCTTTTCCAGTTCCCTTTGCAATCTTCACCCCACATCTTGACTACTATTTGGAGGCCTATATATGATTCCCATTATGGTTTTTTTTTTAACCCTGGCTCCACCTTAATTCCACCCACAAAGATTTGATATTCTCTGACCCTCTTTCTAAGGATGTAATTCCACCTCTTACCAGCAGGGCCACACCACCACCTATGCCTTCCTGCCTGCCCATTCGATACTAAGTAATGTTAAACTCCCAACTATGGCCGCCTTTTAGCCACGACTTAGTGTTGCTCATAACATCACACTGACCAATCTCTAATTGTGCCATGAGTTCATCCACCTTATTCTGAATGCTACGCATATTTAAATACAAAACCTTTTGAATTTTGCCTCTGTGGTACAATTTATCTTTTTACTCGGTCTGCATTTGTACTCGATCATTGGCTTGTCCTTCCTTACATTCACGTTACACCCATCATCTACTTGTAAATCTCCTGGCTCATCCTCAGCTCTTATCATACTAGTTCCCATCTCCCTGTCATATTAGTTTAAAACACTCCGGATTCATGCAACCTATCCCCTTTGTCCAGAAATCTGAATCGCTGGCCCCTGCCCCAATCCTTCAGCCACACATTTATCTGCCACCTCATTCTATTCCTATCCTCACTGCTGCGTGGCAAAGGCAGCAATCCTGAGATTACTACCCTTGAGGTCCTGCTTTTCAGCTTCCTTCCTAACTCCCTGTATTCTGGTTTCCACCCATGTTGTTGGTACCAATATGTACCATGACTTCGGTCTGCTCACCCACCCTTTTCAGGATATTGTCAATGCGTTCAGAAACATTGTGGACCCTGGCAGCTGGGAGACAAATGACCCCTCCATTTCCTTTTTCACATCCACTGAATTGACAATCTGTCCCCCTAACTACAGAGTCCCTATTATTGCTGTTGTCCTGTTCAGTCCCTATTATTGCTGTTGTCCTGTTCAGTTCCCTGTTCTCCTGAGCCTCAGTGCTGGAGGAATCGCTGCCGTTTCTTCCCCCGGGTAGGTGTACCTCATCAACAGTACACTAAATGGAGTCCTTATTGTTGAAGGGGACGGCCACAGTGGTGGTGGTCTCTGTCTGATGTTCCCCCATCCCTTTCCTGACAGTCACCCTCGTATCTGTCTCCTGTGGCTCCAGGGTGACTGCCTCCCTGTAGCTCCTGTCTGTCACCTCTTCACTTTCCCTAACAAGCCGAATGTCATTGAGCTGCAGCTCCAGTTCCCTAAAACGGTCTCGAAGGAGCTGCATCTCCATGCATCTGGTGCCGATCTGACCATCAGGGAGGCTGGGAGTCTCCCAGAAATCCCACATCTGACACCCAGAACAGAATGCTGGCCCTGTTGACATACCCCCTGCTCTCTCAAGAGTTAAATAAATGAGGAATGAACCTCCCTACGTACCTGACCTCCACCATTTCTCACGGAACCCTGTTGATCCAAAGCCTTACCACTCTTGACTCAGACCGCTCCCATGATGACTGCTCTGCTACACGATACCCCTCTTTTACAGAAGCTAGTTTTTAAAGCTCTTTGCCTGAGTGCGTGGGAACACTTCTACTGTGTCTGCACTGTACTCCAATCAAAGGTTTCTTTGGGGGGGGGGGTCAGGAATGATGAGCAGTCTTATTTCCAATATGTCAGTTTACTTAAGAGTACAAACAAACATACAAATACTAAGCAAACTAAATAAAACTCTGATAAGTGATGCTTGGAGGTAAAAACATGAGAAAGTCTACAGATGCTGGAAATCCAGAGCAACACACACAAAATGCTGGAAGAACTCAGCATTTGTTCTATAGATGTTGCAATATCTATAAAAATGAACAAACAGCCAATGTTTCGGGCTGAGACTCTTCATCAGGACTGGGGGGAGAAGAAGATGAGAAGTCAGATTAAGAAGATGGGTGAAGGGAGGAAGAAGTACAAGGTGATAAATGAAACTGGGAGGGGGATGGGTGAAGTAAAGAGCTGAGAAGTTGATTGGTGAAAGATAAATGGCTGCAGGGCATAGAAGACAATGGAAGAAAGGGAAGGAAGAAATGTACCCTCTAGAGGGAGGTGATTGGCAGGTAAGGAAAAGGTGAGAGAGGGAAACAGGAATGGTTAAGGGGGAGAGGGGTAAATTACCGTAAGTTCAAGAAGTCAATGTTCATGTCATCAAGTTGGAGGCTACCCAGATGGAATGCAAGGTGTTGCTCCTCCAACCTGAGTGAGACCTCATTGCGACAGTAGAGGAGGCGATAGGACTGATCTGTCAGAATGGGAAGTGGAATTGAAATGGGCGGCTACCAAAATAGATGCCAAGAGATGTCTCGATGCTAAGTCAAACGGATAAAGAGGCAGCCAAGATGGCGCCTCTGAAAAATCCCTCACTTTTATAGATAAGTCCCTCAGATAGTAATGAATTAGTTAATAGGCTACATAATTAAAAGAATTATATCACTTTGGTAATGTGCTCGTGTGTTTCATCAGGTTTATTTAATGTGTGCTTTCTTGGTTACTGGGATCCAGCCGTGGTTACAGCCACCGAGGATAAGCATGAGACCCCTTCATCATCTTTAGTGGTGTTTATTTATTGAGATACAGCATGGAATAGGCCCTCCTGGCCCTTACAGCCACCCGCCCAGCAACTCCTGATTTAACCCTAGCCTAAGCACTGGACAATTTACAATGACCTGCCAGCTGCTACGTCTTTGGACTGTGGGAGGAAACTGAAGCACCCGGAGGAAACCCACGCGATCACGGGAAGAACGTACAAACTCCTTATGGGCAGTGGCGGGAATGAACCCAGGTTGCCTGCACCGTAAAGCGTTGTGCTAACCACTACACTACTGTGTGATGGGAATTGAACCCAGGTCACCGGTACTGTAAAATGTTGTGTTAACCACCACACTACTGTGTGATGGGGAAGACATAAATCAAGTAAAGAACTTTTGCTACTTAGGAAGCTGAGTGACATCAGATGGCAGGTACAACTTGGACATCAAAAGAAGAATAGGGATGGCAAAAGGCACCTTTACGAGAATGAAGAGTATACTGACCAATACTAAACCAGGCATGACAACCCGCCTCAGAGTACTGAAATGTTAACGTTTATCCAGTTATGTTATATGGCTCAGAATGTTAGACAATATCTAGTAACATGAGGAAACACATTGTAGCAGCAGAGATGTGGTTTTTGAGGAGGATGCAAAGAATATCATGGACGAAATGAATATCTAATGAGGATGTCATGAACAGAGCAAACACAAAAAGAAATAATGTATGAGATCATGAAAAGGCAACATAACTTCATTGGACATGTGATTAGGAAAGAGGAGTTCGAATGCACGGTAATTATGGGAAAGATTGAAGGGAAGAAAGCAAGAGGAAGACGAAGACAAATGATGTTGGAGACAGCAGCCAGAGAATTGGAAATGAATACCACTTGACCTGAAACAGGAGTGTGTGGGCCATGGCAGTCAAAGCTCAAACTGGGCATGGCACCTGATGATGATGATGATGACCGTGTGATGGGAATCGAACCCGGGTCACTGGTACTGTTACCATTGTGCTAACCACTACACTACCGTGTGATGAGAATTGAACCCGGGTCACTGGTACTGTTACCATTGTGCCAACCACTACACTACCGTGTGATGGGAATTGAACATGGGTCGCTGGTATTGTAAAGCGTTGTGCTGACCACTACACTACCGTGTGATGGGAATTGAACCCGGGGCACTGGTATTGTAAAGTGTTGTTGTGTTGTCATACATTGCTGTGTTTTATTCAGTTCAACTAATATAAATGATTGTTACTGCAGGTTGTTACTTACTCTGAGTTGAGGACTATTCAACCTGTGGAATTGGCCAACTACTTTGAAGCAAAAGGCCTTAAATCCAGAAACAGCAAAACACTATAAGACCAGATGATGTACAAGATTCAGGATAGTTTAATGTCATTTCCGGTACACAAGTGTAAAGGAGAACAATATACTTGTTACTCCAGATCCAATGCAGCACGAAAATTTTTAAAAAGCAAAATAAATGTAAATAGTTAATGTACAGTACTGTGCAAAAGTACTGGGCATGGTGTATATATATATAGCCCAGGTGCCTAAGACTTTTACACAGTACTGAAGTAATTTTATGTATTGAACTGTACAGCTGCCACAAAAAAAACGACAAATTTCATGACATATGTGAGTGATGATAAACCTGATCCTGATCTGGGTCTCTATTGTGGACTGAGAGTGGGAAGAGGACAGGGAGAGGGGAATCATGGTTGGGAAAAGGGGAAGGGAGAAGGGAATCATGGTTGGGAAAAGGGGAAGGGAGAGGGGAGGGAGTGGGAGGCACCAGAGAGACATTCTGTAATGATCAATAAACCAATTGTTTGGAATCAAATGACCTTGCCTGGTGTCTCAGGGTAGAGTGTGTCTGCACCCGTGCCAGCTTTACCCCCCCCCGCCACCGGTACTCCTCCGCCACCTACCCACACCCTCCCCTGTGGCGCTCCACCCTCACCATTCCCAACATCCTTTGCTCCCGCCAGATTTACCAACTCGCTCTCTGTCCCACATTGACAAATACAGTACTGTGCAAAAGTCTTAGGCACCTCAGCTATATATTTATCCCTAAGACTTTTGACAGTACTGTGCATAGATCGAAGCATGTCCATAAAGTGATGCTAGGCTGTACATAAGGAAGGAATAAAGTACAAACCCCATTTCCAGAAAAGTTGGGATATTTTCCAAAATGCAATAAAAACAAAAATCTGTGATATGTTAATTCAGGTGAACCTTTATTTAACTGACAAAAGTACAAAGAAAAGATTTTCAATAGTTTTACTGACCAACTTAATTGTATTTTGTAAACATACACAAATTTAGAATTTGACAGCTGCAACACACTCAACAAAAGTTGGGACAGAGTTAAAATAAGATTGAAAAGTGCACAGAATATTCAAGTAACACTGGTTTGGAAGACTCCACATTAAGCAGGCTAATTGGTAGCAGGTGAGGTATCATGACTGGGTATAAAAGTAGCGTCCATCAAAGGCTCAGTCTTTGCAAGCAAGGATGGGTAGTGGCTCACCCCTTTGTGCCAAAATTCGTGAGAGAATTGTTAGTCAGTTCAAAAGGAACATTTCGCAACGCAAGATTGCAGAGAATTTAGGTCTTTCAACATCTACAGTACATAATATTGTGAAAAGATTCAGAGAATTCAGAGACATCTCAGTGTGTAAAGGGCAAGGTCAGAAACCACTGTTGAATGCGCGTGATCTTTGAGCCCTCAGGCGGCACTGCCTAAGAAACCGTCATGCTACTGTGACAATTATAGCCACCTGGGCTCGGGAGTACTTCGGAAAACCATTGTCACTCAACACAGTCCGTCGCAGCATCCAGAATTGCAACTTGAAACTGTATTACGCAAGGAGGAAGTCATACATCAACTCTATGCAGAAACACCAGTGAGTTCTCTGGGCCCGAGCTCATCTCAGATGGACTGAAAGACTGTGGAACCGTGTGCTGTGATCAGATGAGTCCACATTTCAGCTAGTTTTCGGAAAAAACAGGTGTCGAGTTCTCCGTGCCAAAGATGAAAACAACCATCCAGATTGTTATCAGCGAAAGGTGCAAAAGCCAGCATCTGAGATGGTATGGGGGTGCATCAGTGCCCACAGCATAGGTGAGTTGCATGTATGTGAAGGTACCATTGACTCTGAGGCGTATATTAGGATTTTAGAGAGACATATGTTGCCATCAGGGTGACGTCTCTTCCCGGGACGTCCATGCTTATTTCAGCAGGGCAATGCCAGACCACATTCTGCACGGGCTACAACAACGTGGCTTTGTAGACACAGAGTGCATGTGCTTGACTGGCCTGCTGCCAGTCCAGATCTATCTCCTATTGAAAATGTATGGTGCATCAGACAGTGGAGACCACGGACTGTTGAGCAGCTGAAGTCTTATATCAAGCAAGAATGGACAAAATTTCCAATTGCAAATCTACTACAATTAGTATCTTTAGGTCCAAAACGATTAAAAAGTGTTATTAAAGGGTAAGGTGAAGTAACACAATGGTAAACATGCCTCTGTCCCGACTTTTGTTGAGTGTGTTGCAGCCATCAAATTCTAAATTTGTGTATGTTTACAAAATACGATTAAGTTGGTCAGTAAAACTACTGAAAATCTTTTCTTTGTACTTTTGTCAGTTAAATAAAGGTTCACGTGAATTAACATATCACAGATTTTTGTTTGTATTGCATTTTGGAAAATATCCCAACTTTTCTGGAAATGGGGTTTGTAATTGTGGAGTTAGTGGTGAAGATATTGATCAGCCTTGCTGCTTGGGGAAAGTAACTGAGTTGTGTATGCTAGTCCCGGTGTGGATGCTATGTAGCCTCCTCCCTGGTGGGAGTGGGACAAACAGTCTATGAGCAGAATTAGGCCATTCAGCCCATTGAGTCTGCTCTGCCATTCAGTCATGGCTCTTTTCCCTTTCAACACCTCTCTCCTCTCTGAGGTACCTTTATTAATCAAAAATCCATCAACCTCTGCTTTAAATATACCCAATGATTTGGCCTCCAAAGCTGCCTGTGGCAATGAATTCCACACATTCACCACGCTCTGGCTTAAAGAAATATCTTCTCATCTCAGCACCATTCTCCTCCATCGTATCTCTGAGGCCTCTGTTGGTCAGGGTCGACCGTGGAAGTTGTCTCCTGGCTGTCTCGGTTGAAGCCAAAGCAGTTACAATATGGAGAGCAAGCTGTTGCCCAAGTAGCAAGCTACCCCTCTCCACACACGACGAACCCAAAGGAATGGCAGGGCTCGATGCGATGGGCAGGAGTTGTCAGTCAACATTGAGTTCACTGCCTTACGGACTCCAGCTCTGGATTTTTCCCTCGGGGTTTACACCCAAAGCCTTTGTATAGCCAGAAGGCAGCAGTGGTTTGAGATAAGAGTCTTCCTCATTCCCAGGTGAACTGCCAACCATGGTGGTTGAGCTCTATCTGCCAGAAGCAACAGGTTTTAAGGTGCCAGTAACTCATCTTAACCCCTTGTCCTGTCAGAAAAGAATCCACTAGGCTTAGTAGCTAAGCCAACATGGAGGCCAGGAGCTGGACTTTTGGTTGTCAGAGGCTATTTGAGATCCATGCCATTGGGAGCATTAGAGCTTGTCCTAACTACCTCCCCCAGCTATGGCAACCTTCAGGAACCTCCATCATACCAATGTCAAGGAAATTAAATACAATGGATGTGCAGAGACCGAAGTGTGGTATACACCAGTTTACCTGGCATCAACTTCGGCTAAACACTGAGCTACATAAATTCTAGATGGGCCGAAGGGCTTGTTCTTGTGCTGTAGTTTTCTCTAAGTCTATGACATTGGAGCAGCATCGGGCTAGTTGGCCCATCAAACCTGCTCCACCATTCCATCATGGCTGAGTTGTTATCTCTCTCAACCCCGTTCTCCCGCCTGTGATGTAAGTCGCTGTACCCAGTAGGATATGATGCAGATTAGCCCAGGATTTATATCCACCCTTGTGTGGCGTGTGGCCAAGTGGTTAGGGCATTGGGCTCACGATCTGAAGGTCGTGCGTTCAAGTCTTGGCCAAGGCAGCGTGTTGTGTCTTTGAGCAAGGCACTTAACCACACACTGCTCCAGTCTACCCAGCTGAGAATGGGTACTGGCAAATGCTGGGGGATAACCTCGTGATAGACTAGCGTCCTATCTGGGGGGTGGGGTGGGGAGTCTCGTACTCTCAGTCACTTCATGCCACAGAAACCGGCATAAGTACCAGCCTGATGGGCCACAAGGCTCAGGACAGGCTTTGACTTTGATATCCACCCTTGGTCTGGGAGGTGCTGCCCCAGAGCTGCAACTATGGCTAAGCGTCAGGAGTCCTTCGCTTCTGCAAAATGACCCAAGAAAATATGATGGCAGTAAATATGACTGCGGTGTAGCCTATCAGTTCCTGGAAAACCACTCACAGGAACTCGACCTGGCCATAACGCACAAAACTGAGATGGAAAATAACTCCTCCAGTTCCAAGCACCTCGTCCCGAAGATGGATGGTGACAGAAACTGATGTGAGATTAGAATGAGTTTCTGCTGCATCTGGTAACAGAGGGGGTGTAAAAACAAAGAGAAAAAATGATCTTGTGTCATTTCTAATCTAATGTCTCCATCTAGAAATTAAGTAATATAGAGCTTGTCACTGGTGGTAAATCTATGGACTTTTAAGAGTACAGGTGTCTTTGGGGATAAAATATCATTAGCTGGACAGCTATATAAGTACAAACATGTGGACGACTGAAAAATGGAGGAGGAATCTATTAAGGTTGAACTTAGAGCAGGCTAAAAGGTCGTCACAACATTGTAAACTACGTTGTACTGTTCTAGCTTTCTAAATGGCAGAAATATTCTCAGTGATTGTCTCGTAGAGTCCAGAATTAAATACAATTAAGAAATAATATAATTAGATACTTAATTGGAATAGATGCAGTAACCAATGCCAATTAAAAAACAATTCATCCATTAAAATTTAATTTTCTGAAACTACAAGTATATTTACTTCCTCTCAAATAATTGGTTTTGCAATTGATTTCAGTATTTGGAGTTGAAGAATCACTCAGTACTGAGTCTCCAGCATTCAATTATTAAATCTAGAAATGTTAACTCACTTAGTGAAGGTCCTCGTAATAAAGCAAAAGCAATCTGGAGATGTAAAGCCGTTCCTGAGAGAAATTCAGTTCAGTGCTTATTTCAGCAGATGAGATCAATTTCATGGAATTGTCATTTGAGGTCCAAGTATACATTCACGTGAATGTTATATGAACTGCTTCAGCTGAAATTACTCAAAAACAGCGACACTGAACACACAATGTACATTGTTTCCTGTTTATTTTCAATGACTGGGACTGATTAAAAATTGTTTTCGTATTACAGGCAATGGTTAAGAATCAGGGTCAATATCACTGGAATATGTCATGAAATTTGTTGTCTTTGTGGCAACAATATATTGCGATACATAATAGAGAAAAAATGTGAATTACAGAAAGTGTATATATATTAAATAGTTAAATTAAGTAAGGAGTGCAAAATATTTTTTTTAAATTAGTGAGGTCGTGTTCATGGGTTCAATGTCCATTCAGAAATCGGATGGCAGAGGGGAAGAAGCTGTTTCTGAATCGTTGAGTGTGTGCCTTCAGGCTCATGTACCTCCTCCCTGATGGTAACATTGAGAAGAAGGCATTACCTGGGTGATGGGGGTCCTTAATGATGGATGCTGCCTTTTTGAGGCACCACTGCTTGAAGATGTCCTGGATACTACAGAGGCTAGTGCCCATGATGGAGCTGTCTGAGTTTACAAATCTCTGCAACTTATTTCGACATTGATGCAGCCAGTTAGAAATCTCCACACGGTACATCTGCAAAGATTTGTGAGTGTCTTTGGTGACAAAGCAAATCTCTTCAGACTCCTAATGTCTCTTCAAATGTGTCACCATTGTGCAGGTTGTCACGGTGAGAGATGTTTCTGCTAGGTCATTTCTTTTAGAAGCAAGCGTTTCAAAAGTGTGGGCATTCGATGTTTGTGATAGAACGTGTGGCAACACTTATGGGCTGTCCCTAACACACCCTTAAGTATGTGAACACAAAATGTTTTGATGTACATGTAATAAATAAGTCTGAATCTGTTTTGTCATCTCAACATACAGTAACCTTCAAACGTCTCAGGCACGTATATATACTGTAGCTAGGGTGCTTAAGACTTTTGCACAGTACTGTAGTAACTTTATCTTTTGCACTGTACAACTGCTGCTGTAAAAAAAAACAAATTTCATGACATACGTGAGTGATAATAGAGACCTGATCCTGATCTGGGTCTCTATTGTGGACTGAGAGTGGGAAGGGGGCAGGGAGAGGGAATCATGGTTGGGAAAAGGGGAAGGGAGAGGGGAGGGAGTGGGAAGCACCAGAGAGACATTCTGTAATAATCAATAAACCAATTGTTTGGAATCACATTACCGTGCCTCGTGACTCAGGGCTGGGTGTGTCCGCACCCCTCCCCCACCCCCCGCTGCTCCTGGCACTTCTCTGCCGCCTTTACCACATGCCTCCCATGATGCACCACCCTCGAGTTTCTCAAAATTCTTTGCTCCTGTCAAATTTACAAACTCGCTCTCCTTTCCACATTGACAAATACGGTACTGAGCAAAACTCTTAAGCTCCCTGGCTATATATACATGCGTAAGACTTTTGCACAGTATTGTAAGTTTTATGGTCCTACGTCCTTCTATTCTATGACAACCCCTCAAGCCATACCATTGGTAGGTTTGACTTTCCAAAATGCATCTCCTGACACATTTTTTTTAGCATGTCGCACCAGACAGTCTGCCATTCTTGTCTGGTGCTTGGAGTCAGGATTGGTCTCCTTTCGGATTAACCGGGTCACGATAAAGTTTGATGGGCACAGAGTGTCATAGGAAGTCATTCCTGCCTGTGGCCATCAAACTTTACAACTCCTCCCTTGGAGGGTCAGAGACCCTGAGCCAATAGGCTGGTCCTGGACTTATTTCATAATTTACTGGCATAATTTACGTATTACTATTTAACTATTTATGGTTCTATTACTATTTATTATTTATGGTGCAACTGTAATGAAAACCAATTTCCCCCAGGATCAATAAAGTATGACTATGACTATGACTATGACTATGATATGAATGTTCCTGACTGGACCCTTGTTTTTTATGAGGCCGAGTGGCTAGCTCGACGCTCAACCCGGCACAGCTGGAAAGCGTGCTCGAGGGGTGGCCTGACTTGGATTCGAACGCGGGAGCCTTCGTTCCGGAGTCCAGCGCTGATGCCATTGAGCCACCAGCTTATTGAAATTCATTTGCCACTTAACTGATCGAGATCGCCCTGTAGTCTTTGAAACCTGCTTCAACATATCAATGCAATTACAAAGAAGACACGCCAGTGGCTATATCTCATTAGTAGTTTGAGAAGATTTGGTATGTCCCCAAAGACATTGCTAAATTTCTACAGATCTACTGTGGAGAGCTTTCTAACTGGCTGCATCACTGTCTTTTATTGTGGGGGGGGCTACTGTACAGGATCAAAATAAATTGCAGACAGTTGTAAATTCAGTCAACTCCAGCACTATTTTTCACATCACTTATTTAATTTAACTTCATATATATAGTGAGGTCGTGTTTGTGGGTTCAATATCCATTCAGAAATCATATGGCAGATAGGAAGGAGCTGTTCCTGAATCGCTGAGTGTGTGCCTTCAGGCTCCTGTACCCCCACCCTGATGGTAACAATGAGAAGAGGGCATGTCCTGGGTGATGGGGGTCCTTAATGATGGACGCCCTTGTTTTGGGGCATTGCTCCTGGAAGATGTCCTGGATGCTGCCGAGGCTGGTGCCGAAGATGGAGCCAACTGTGTTCACAACTTTCTGCAGCTTATTTCGACCTCCCCCCACCCCCCTTGTGTACTTTTAATACTTTCATAGATATATCAGTGTTGGTTTTTCTGTCAGAATGAAGTCCTCATTCTATTTGAGGATGGTGGATTTTCCCAGTTTAGGCTTTCAAGAACGGAACACTGATAATTTGGCTTCAAGCCTACAGAGATTTAGCATGACATCTAAAACTTTGACAAACTTCCATAGATGTGTGGTGGAGAGTATACTGACTGGCTGCATCTCAGCCTGGTATGGAAACACCCAATGCCCTTGAACGGAAAATCCTACACAATATAGTAGATTTGGCTCAGTACATCATGAGTAAAGCCGAACTAACTATTGAGCAGATCTGCAAAAAATGCTGTCGCAAGGAAGCAGCATCCATCATCAGGCATGGGGTGCATGAAAGTATGGAATCAGTATATTATTTGAAGACCAGTTGAACTGAGGGAAATTAGACCATCAAACACCCAATGTGCAGGAAAAAACAAATTGTGCACAGTAAAAATAAGCAAGTAACATTCAGATCTGAAGTTCATGGAAGTGAATCCACAGCCAGGAAGCCAGTCATCACTGCAGTCGATTTAGGACCCCATTCTTCTACTGGCTGAGGATTAAACTTGTTCGTTTGACTTGTCTTATTCTGTGGAGGATGCTTTGCTAACGTAAAGATTAAAAAAAAATTTCTTTGTAGCTTTGCCCTGACCTTGTTCTAAGGTTAATTAACCCAACTGTTAGTTCGGTCATATTTGGCAAACCCGCCCTAGATGGAGAGCCTTAAGCTTGGCTGTTAGATGTGACAGATGGTGTTTTCAACTAATGTTCCACAAGAGATATGCAACAAAAGCCTCTTAGCTGACAGAG
The DNA here is from genome assembly GCF_963921235.1 of Mobula hypostoma. Lineage (NCBI taxonomy): Eukaryota > Metazoa > Chordata > Chondrichthyes > Myliobatiformes > Myliobatidae > Mobula > Mobula hypostoma. The sequence continues at coordinate 60,158,633 of NC_086117.1, forward strand.
GTAAAGATGAAAGGATTGGATCAGATCAAGATATCTGTTTCACAAAGCACAGCCTTGACTCTTCAGAACTATTAATATGAAGCTCAACTTGAACACAGAAGGAATTCCAGTCACTGTCATTGGCCCTGCTACTGCACACTTAAGAACCTGATTGGGTACAATTTTACTATAAAAACCAAAGTCAAGTCAAGTCAAGATTTTTGTCATTTAACTATATATATGTATACTGTCAAACGAGACAATGAATCTCCGAACCAGGGTGTGAAGGTAAGAATAAAATCTAAAGATGAATTATGCATAAATAAGTAAAGTGCATAAATTAAATATTGTAAGGTACACAACAGATTAACCGGTGACACTTCAAATGCAATACGGCAGGTAGTTCAAAAGCCTAATAGCCTGAGGAATCTGTTTCTCATCCTGACCGTTCTTGGCTTTATGCATTGGGGTCTTCTGCATGCTACGACCATAAGACAAAGGAGCAGAATTAGGCCATTCAGCCCATTGAGTCTGTTCCACTATTTCATCATGGTTGATCTCGGATTCCACTCAACCCCATGCACCTGCCTTCTCGCCATATCCCTTGATGCCCTGACCAATCAGGAAATGATCAACTTCCGCCTTAATTATACACGCAGACTTGGCCTCCACCACAGAGCATTCCACAGATTCACTACCCACTGGGTCAAAAAAATTCCTCCTTACCTCTGTTCTAAAGGGTTACCTCTCAATTTTGAGGCCCTGCCCTCTAGTGCTAGATACTGCCACAGAAGAACCACCTCTTCACATCCACCCTCTTTAGTCCTTTCAACATTTGGTAGGTTTAAATAAGGTCCCCATGCAGTTTTCTAAATTCCAATGAGTATGGCCCCAAAGCTGCCAAACGCTCCTCGTATGTTAACCCCTTCATTTCCGGAATCATCCTTGTAAGCCCCCTCTGGACTCTCTCCAATGATAACACATCCTCTCTGAGATATGGGGCCCAAAACTGTTGACAATACTCCAAGTGTGGCCTGACTAGTGTCATATAAAGGCTCAGCATTATCTCCTTGCTTTGTATTCTATTCCCCTTGAAATAAATGCCAACATTGCATTTGCCTTCTTTACCACAGACTCAACTTCTGGGAACCTTGCACAAGGACTCCTAAGTCCCTCTGCACCTCTGATATTTGAATCTTCTCCCCATTTAGATAACAGTCTGCACTTCTGTTCTTTTTACCAAAATGCATTATTGTACATTTCCCAGCACTGTATTCCATCTGCTACTTTTTTGCCCATTCTTCCAATTTGTCTAATTTGCTGGAATCTCCTTACTTCCTCAACACCGCCTACCCCTTCACCTATCTCCGTATGATCTGCAAACTTTGCCATAAAGCAATCAATTCCATTATCCAAATCATTGACAAGCAATGTGAAAAGTAGCAGTCCCAATACTGACCCGAGGCACAACACTAGTAACCAGAAAAGGCCCCCTTTTATTCCCACTCACTGCCTCCTGCCTGTCAGCCATTCCGCTATCCATGCCAGTGTCTTTCCTGTAACACCATAGGATCTTATCTTCTTAAGCAGCCTCATGTGCAGCACCTTATCAAATACCTTCTGAAAATCTAAGTAAATGACATCCACTGCCTCTCCTTTGTCCACCCTGCTTGTTACCTTCTTGAAGAACTCTAACAGATTTGTCAGGCAAGATTTCCCTTTACAGAAACCATTCTGACTTTGCCTTGTTTTATCATTAGTCTCCAAGTCCAGAAACCTCATCCTTATTAATAGACTCCAACACTTCCCTAATCGCTGAAGTTAGGCTAATTGGCCTATAATTTCCTTTCTTTTGCCTTCCTCCCTTTTTAAAGAGTGGAGTGACATTTGCAATCTTTCAGCCCTCCTGGACCATGTCAGAATCAAGTGATTCTTGAAAGATCATGACCAATGCATCTATCATCTCTTCAGCAGCCTCTCTCAGAACTCCGGGATGTAGTCCTCTGTTCCAGGTAACGTATCCTCCTTAAGACCTTCGAGTTTGCCTAGCAGTTTTTCCTTTATAATAACAGTGGCATTCAGTCCTGCTTCCTGATACTCACGGACCTCTGGCACAGTGCTAGTGTCTTCCACAGTGAAGACTGATGCAACAAACTCATTAATTTTATCTGCCATTTCTTTGTCCCCCACCAGCATCATTTTCCAGTGATCCAATATCAACTCTCACCTCCCTTTTACTCTTCATGTAACTGAAAAACCTTTAGTAACCTCCTTATTGGCTGGTCTGCACTCCTACTTCATCTTTTCCTTTCTTATAGCTTTTTTGTTGCCTTTTGTTGGATTTTAAAAGCTTTCCAATCATCCAACTTCCCACTCACTTTTGCTACCTTATATGCCCTTTCCTTGGATTTCATGCAGCCCTTAACTTCCCAAGTCAGCCATGGTTGCCTACCCCTGCCATTTGAGAACAGCTTCTTCTGTGGGACATAACTATCCTGCACCTTGTGAACTATTCCCAGAAACTTCAGCCATCTCTGCTCTACCATCATCCCTACCAGTATCCTCCTCCAATCCACCTCATGCTCCTCCCTCATGACTCTATAATTCCCTTTATTCCATTGTGATACTGATACATGTGAGTTATGCTTCTCCCTCTCAAACTTCGAATGAATTCAATCATATTCTGATCACTGCCTCCTAAGAGTTCCTTTACTTTAAGCTCCCTAATAAGATGGCCTTTCCCTGAGTAGGCTCATGCACAAGCTGCTCTAAAAAGTCATCTTGTAGGCATTCAACAAATTCCCTCTCTTGCAATCTGACAGCAACCTGATTTTCCAAAGGCCTTTGCATATTGAAGTCCCCCATTACAATATGTGTCATTACATGCCTTTCCAGCTCCCTTTGCAATCTCAACTCCACATCTTGGCTACTGTTTGGATTATATGATTCTATATATGAGTCTATATATGATTCCCATAATGGGATTTTTACCCTTGCAGTTTCCTAACTCCACCCACAAAGATTCAACATTCTCTGACCCTGTGTCACCTCTTTCTAAAGATATAATTCCATCTCTTATCAACCAAGCCACACCACGGCCTATGCCTTCATGCCTGCCTTTTGATACAAAGTATCAAATACAAAGTATCAGATACAAAGCATCTTTGATGTTAAGCTCCCTACTATGGTGTTCTTTCAGCCACAACTCAGTGATGCCCATAGTGTCACACTGATCAATCTCTAATTGCGCCACGAGTTCATCCCCCTTTTTCTGAATGCTACGCGTATTTAAATACAACACCTTCAGTCCTGCAATCTTCAGCCTTTTGAATTTTGCCTCTGTGGTACAATTTAGCTCGTTGCTCTGTCTGCATTTGTACTCAATCATTGGCTTGTCCTTCCTTACGTTCATATTACACCCATCATTTACTTGTAAACCTGCTGGCTCATCCTCATTTTTATCATCCTGGTCCCCATCGCCCTGCCATATTAGCTTAATCCAACTTTCCACTCACAGGAACAAGGAGATAGGGGATCTGAATGTGTGGCTGAGGAGCTGGTGCAGGGAGCAGGGATTTAGATTCTTAGACCACTGGGATCTGTTTTGGGGTAAGGATGAATTGTACAGAAGGGACTGGTTGCACCTTAACAGGCCGGGGACCAGCATTCTGGCAGGCAGGTTTGCCACTGCTACACTGGTGTGTTTAAACTAAGTAGTGGAGGGGAGCAGAGGAAATATCAAGATGGAATTAAAGGGAAAGAGAGAATAAGAAAAGTTAAGAAAGACAACAGAAGTAACAGGGCAGAAAGCTCAGGAAGGGATCGGAGAGTATGGCCAGGTGCAATAGGAATCGATGTGAAAGGTGAGGGGAGTAATGGATTAAAAGTATTATATATGAATGCACAGAGTATAAGAAATAAAGTGGATGAGCTTGAGGCTCAGTTGGAAATTGGCAAGTAGGATGTTGTGGGAATAACAGAGACATGGCTGCAAGAGGACCAGGGCTGGGAAATGAATATTCAAGGTATACGTCCTATTGAAAGGACAGACAGGTTGGCAAAGGGGGTGGGGTGGCTCTGTTGGTGAGGAATGAAATTCAGTCCCTTGCAAGAATCAGGAGATGTAGAGTCAGTATGGATAGAACTGAGAAACTGTAAGGGCAAAAAGAACCCAATGGGAGTTATCTACAGGCCCCCAAACAGTAGCCCGGATATAGGGTGCAAGTTGAATCAAGAGTTAAAACTGGCATGTCGCAAAGGTAATGCTACGGTTGTTATGGGGGATTTTAACATGCAGGTAGACTGGGAAAATCAGGTTGGTACTGGACACCAAGAAAGGGAATTTGTGGAATGCCTCAGAGATGGATTCTTAGAGCAGCTTGTACTGGAACCTACCAGGGACAAGGCAATTCTGGATTTAGTGTTGTGTAATGAACCGGATTTGATAAGGGAACTCGAGGTAAAGGAGCCGTTAGGAGGTAGTGACCATAATACTGTAAGTTTTAAACTACAACTTGAGAGGGAGAAGGGAAAATCAGAAGTGTCAGTATTACAGTTGAACAAAGGGGACTATGGACACATGAGGGAGGAGTTGGGCAAAGTTGACTGGAAAGATACCCTAGCAGGGATGACAGTGGAACAACAATGGCAGGTATTTCTGGGAATAATACAGAAGGTGCAGGATCAGTTCATCCCAAAGAGGAAAAAAGATTCTAAGGGGAGTAAGGGACGACCGTGTCTGACAAGGGAAGTCAGGGACAGTGTAAAAATAAAAGAGAAGAAGTATAACATAGCAAAGATGAGCGGGAAGCCAGGGGGATTGGGAAACTTTTAAAGAGCAACAGAGGATAACTAAAAAGGCAATACGGGGAGAAAAGATGAGATACGAAGGCAAGCTAGCCAAGAATATAAAGGAGGATAGTAAAAGCTTCTTTAAGTATGTGAAGAGGAAAAAGTTAGTTAAGACCAAAGTTGGGCCCTTGAAGACAGAAACGAGTGAAATTATTATGGGGAACAAGGAAATGGCAGACGAGCTGAACAGGTACTTTGGATCTGTCTTCACTAGGGAAGACACAAACAATCTCCCAGATGTAATAGTGGCCAGAGGACCTAGGGTAACAGAGGAACTGAAGGAGCTTCACATTGGGCAGAAAATGGTGTTGGATAGACTGATGGGACTGAAGGCTGATAAATCCCCGGGGCCTGATGGTCTGCATCCCAGGGTACTTAAGGAGGTGGCTCTAGAAATCATGGACGCATTGGTAATTATTTTCCAGTGTTCTAGAGATTCAGGATCAGTTCCTGAGGACTGGAGGGTAGCTAACGTTATCCCAGTTTTTAAGAAAGGAGGGAGAGAGAAAACAGGGAATTATAGACCAGTTAGCCTGACATCAGTGGTGGGGAAGATGCTGGAGTCAATTATAAAGGATGAAATAGCGGCACATCTGGATAGCAGTAACAGGATTGGTCCGAGTCAGCATGGATTTACGAAGGGGAAATCATGCTTGACTAATCTTCTGGAATTTTTTGAGGATGTAACTATGAAAATGGACAAGGGAGAGCCAGTAGATGTAGTGTACCTAGACTTTCAGAAAGCCTTTGATAAAGTCCCACATAGGAGATTAGTGTGCAAAATTAGAGCACATGGTATTGAGGGTAGGGTACTGACATAGATTGAAAATTGGCTGGCTGACAGAAAACAAAGAGTAGCGATTAACGGGTCCCTTTCGGAATGGCAGGCGGTGACCAGTGGGGTACCGCAGGGTTCAGTGCTGGGACCACAGTTGTTTACAATATACATTAATGATTTAGATGAGGGAATTAAAAGTAACATTAGCAAATTTGCCGATGACACAATGCTGGGTGGCAGTGTGAAATGTGCGGAGGATGTTGAGATAATGCAGGATGATTTGGACAGGTTGGGTGAGTGGGCAGATGCATGGCAGATGCAGTTTAACATGGATAAATGTGAGGTTATCCACTTTGGTGGCAAGAACAGGAAGGCAGATTACTATCTGAATGGTGTCAAGTTAGGAAAAGGGGAAGTACAACGAGATCTTGGTGTCCTTGTTCATCAGTCACTGAAAGTAAGCATGCAGGTACAGCCGGCAGTGAAGAAAGCTAATGGCATGTTGGCTTTCATAACAAGGGGAGTTGAGTATAGGAGCAAAGAGGTCCTTCTGCAGTTGTACAGGGCCCTGGTGAGACCACACCTGGAGTATTGTGTACAGTTTTGGTCTCCAAATTTGAGGAAGGACATTCTTGCTATTGAGGGAGTGCAGCGGAGGTTCACGAGGTTAATTCTCGGGATGCTGGGACTGTCATATGTCGGAAGATTGGAGCGACTAGGCTTGTATACTCTGGAATTTAGAAGGCTGAGAGGGGATCTGATTGAAACATATAAGATTACTAAGGGATTGGACATGCTAGAGGCAGGAAACATGTTCCCAATGTTGGGGGAGTCCCGAACCAGAGGCCACAATTTGAGAATAAGGGGTAAGCTATTTAGAATGGAGCTGAGGAAAAACTTTTTCACCCAGAGAGTTGTGGATCTGTGGAATGCTGTGCCTCAGAACGCAGTGGAGGCCAATTCTCTGGATGCTTTCAAGAAAGAGTTAGATAGAGCTCTTAATGATAGCGGAGTCAAGGGATATGGGGAGAAGGCAGGAACGGGGTACTGATTGTGGATGATCAGCCATGATCACAGTGAATGGTGGTGCTGGCTCAAAGGGCCGAATGGCCTACTCCTGCACCTATTGTCTATTAATCCACTCCCAACAGCTCTAGTAAATCTGCCTGCAAGAATATTGGTCCCCACCCCCTGTTGGTAGAAGGTCAAAGAGGATGCTGGGTGGATGGGTAAGATCCCTGATAATACCAAGGGCCCTGCATACACAGCATTCCTGATACAGAGCCTATAAAAAGTAGTCAGTTACCTTGGAAGTTTTTGTTTTATTGTTTTACAACGTTGAATCACAGTAGATTTAATTTATGCCTTATATACCTTACAAGGCACAAAACGAAAGACTGTGTGGCACGCCACTCCTCACACAGACAGTAGGTGGCCGTTGACTCACAAAGAGTTAATCCACCCTTTGACAGGTTTTGTTTTTAGTCCTGCTGGGTGCCTACATACCCTCCTCCCTGGTTAACCGAAGTTCACCGGGGGTGAGCTGGTTGAGTCACTGACAACCCGACCCGAGACAGGTAGTACTGGGCTACATGGCACCAGTAGCAAGGCAGGGCCCCTTGGGCCTGAGTTGACGTAGAATTAGTAGTAGTAATAGTAGTAGAAGAAGATTTAATTTGGCTTTTTTGACACTGATCAACAGAAAAAGACTCCTTTGTGTCAAAGTGAAAATAGATCTCTACAAAGGGATCTGAATTAATTACAAATATAAAACACAAAATAATTGATTGCATAATTATTCACTCTCTTCAAGTCAGTATTTAGTAGATGCACCTTTGGCAGCAATTACAACCTTAAGTCTGTGTGGATAGGTCTCTATCAGCTTTGTACATCTGGACACTGCAATTTTACCCCATTCTTCTTTACAAAACTGCTCAAGCTCTGTCAGATTGCACAGGGATCAGGAGTGAACAGTTCTTTTCAAGTCCAGCCACAAAAACTCAATTGGATTGAGGTCTGGACTCTGACTTGGCCACTCCAGGACATTAACTTTGTTGTTTTTAAGCCATTCCTGTGTAACTTTGGCTTTACGTTTGGGGTGTTCATCTTGCTGGAAAACAAATCTCCCAAGTCGCAGTTCTCTCACAGACTGCATCAGGTTTTCCTCCAGAATTTCCCTGTATTTTCCTGCATTCATTTTACCCTCTACCTTCACAAGCCTTCCAGGGCCTGCTACAGTGAAGCATCCCCACAGCATGATACAGCCACCACCATGTTTCACAGTAGGGGTGGTGTGTTTTTGATAATGTGTTATATTTGGCTTTTGCCAATCATAGCTTTTAGTCTAATGGCCAAACGGCTCAATTTTGGTTTCCTCAGACTATGGAATGAACTTTCTTCCAGCTGATTTCAGAGTCTCCCACATGCCTTCTTGCAAACTCTAGCTGAAATTTCATGTGAGTTTTTTTTTAAGTAGTGGCTTTCTCTTTGTCACTCTCCCATAAAGCTGCGACTAGTGAATCACCTAGGCAACAGTTGTTGTATGTGCAGTCTCCTTTCTCAGCCACTGAAACTTGTAACTCCTCCAGAGCTGTCACAGGCCTCTTGATGATCTTCCTCACTAGTCCCCTTCTTGCACAATCACTCAGTTTTTCAGGACGGCCTGCTCTAGGCAGATTTACAGCTGTGACATATTCTTTTCGTTTCTTGACAATCTACTTAACTGTACCGTAAGGGGTATTCAGTGACTTGGAAATTTTCTTGCATCTATCTCCTGACTTGTGGTTTTCAATAACCTTTTTGCAGAGTGTCCTTTTGTCTTCATGGTGTAGTCAGGATACTGACTCACTGCAATAAATTGAAACACTTTGACTGCACAGGTCTCCAAAAACAGATCTCTATTTAACTAATTAGGCTGCACAAGTGGTGATTTGTTGTGTCATATTAAAGGAGAAAAGGCTGTGCTTTCTGTGTTCATGTCCCACTGTTATTCTGTGCTTTACGTTTGTAATTAATTTAGATCACTTTGTAGAGATCTGTTTTCACTTTGACACAAAAGTGTCTCTTTTTGTTGATCATCATCATCATCATCAGGTGCCGTGCCCAGTTTGAGCTTTGACTGCCATGGCCCACACACTCCTGTTTCAGGTCAAGTGGATCAATTCATTGGTATTCATTTCCAGTTCTCTGGCTGCTGTCTCCATCATCATTTGTCTTTGTCTTCCTCTTGCTTTCTTCCCTTCAATCTTTCCCATAATTACCATACATTCTAACTCCTCTTTCCTAATCACATGTCCAATAACGTTATGTTGCCTTTTCATGATCTCATACATTATTTCTCTTTTTGTGTTTGCGCTGTTCATGACATCCTCATTAGATATTCGTTTCATCCATGATATTTGCATCCTCCTCAAAAACCACATTTCTGCTGCTACAATTCGTTTCCTCATGTTATTAGATATCGTCCAACATTCTGAGCCATATAACATAACTGGATAAATGTAACATTTCAGTACTCTGAGGCGGGTTGTCATGCCTAGTTTAGTGATGGTCAGTATACTCTTCATTCTCGTAAAGGTGTCTTTTGCCATCCCTATCCTTCTTTTGATGTTCAAGTCGCACCTGCCATCTGATGTCACTCAGCTTCCTAAGTAGCAAAAGTTCTTTACTTGTTTTATGTCTTCCCCGTTTATTCTCAGCCTGCAGATAGGATTCTCCTTCTTTTTGGACATCACCATACATTCTGTCTTTTTGCCATTGATAGATAGACACATTTTTGCACTTTCTTCAACAATTATATCAATTAAGTTTTGTAGTTCTTCCTCCGTACTTGCAATTAACAGTGTCATCCGCATATCTGAAATTATTGATGCTTTCACCGCCAACTTTGATTCCCAAGATGTCTCTTATTTTTTGTAATATTGTTTCACTGTACACATTAAATGAATCAGGGGAGAAAACAAACCCTTGTCTAACACCTCTCTTGATTTTTATAAACTGACTCACTTCTCCATCTATTCTTACGGCGGCAGTTTGTTCCCAGTACAGATTTCTGATTAGGCAGAGGTCTTTCGAATCTAGATCTAGAGTTTTCTGTAATATTTCAAATAACTTATTGTGCTTCACTTTATCGAATGCTTTTGTGTAGTCGCTAAAACAAACAAACAAATCTTTTTGCACTTGAATAGCTCGTTCTGATAGTATACTTAACATCAATATTGTGTTTCTTGTAACTTTGTCTTTCACAAAACCTCATTGTTCTTTACCTATTTCAGCTTGTATCTTACTTTTAGCTCTTGTCATCAAAATTCTTAGAAGTATCTTGGTGACATGACTCATTAAATTTATGGTCCTATGTAATTCACGTTCTATTGCTCCAGCTTTCTTAGGAAGAGTGATAAATACTGATTTTTTCATCTCTTCTGGTATTATTCCAGTCTCATAAATGTCATTGATTAAATCAGTAAGTTTTTCAATTCCATAATCTTCAAGGGCGATAATTTGTTCTATTACTAATTCATCAGGACCTGCTGCCTTTCCTTTCTTCATCTTATTTATTGCATTACGAACTTCAGATTTTAAAATACTTGGACCTTCCATGTTTTTCTTAATTTCTGGTTTTTCGCCTCAATTGTCTTCAAACAATTCCTGAATATGCTCAGTCCATCTGTTCATAATCTCATCTTTTTCCATGATAATGGTACCGTCCTTTGCTTTCAAACATCCACCTGAAGAACAGAGGAGCTTTTTACCAGTGATATTCTTGATTTGTTGATGTAACCTTTTTGGATCAGTAATAGGGATTCTTTCCATTTGCTCACATTCCTGGTTTAACCATTCTTCTTTGGCTTTTTGACATAAGCTTTTAACTTTTTTATCTAAGAACTTATATTCTATAGGATTTGCTTTCTTCCATCTCCCTTCTTCCATTAGATTTTTGATTTCATCTGCCATCCATTTATTCTTTGTACTTTTTTCTTTTTTAGGAATCACTGACTTTGCTGATTCTACCAAGGCATCCTTTAGAGAGTTAAATTTCATTTCTAAATGATTGCTATCATCTTCAACAGATTCTATTTCTAGACTTTGAAATCTATTTCTTACCTCAATTGTAAATTTTTGTCTTAAGTTTTCTTCTTTAATTAATGGTGAGTAGTCAAGGGATTTTTCAGTTATTTGTTTCTTTAGTTTTTTTAAGTTTTACTTTTACATGGCATACTACTGGGTTATGGTCACTATTACAATCTGCGCCTGGATATGTTTTGCATTGAGTCACTGAGCTTCTAAATCTTTGGTTTATAGTAATAAAGTCAATTTGATTTCTAGTGTTATCACCTGGGCTTTTCCAGGTCCACAAGCGTCTTTGATGGTTTTTAAAGTAGGTATTCATAATGATCCGATTATTCATCTTGCACCATTCTACCCATTTCTCACCTCTTTCATTTCTTTCCCCGAGTCCAAATTTTCCTATGGTATTTCCATCAGCATCTTGTCCTACTTTAGCATTTAGATCTCCCATGACAATAACAATTTTGCTTGTTCAAGCTCTTCATAGAATTTATCTATATCCTCATTTGTTCCATCTGTTGTCGGTGTATATACCTGTATAATTGCTAAGTCAAATGGTTGTCCTCTGAATCTAACAAGGAGCACTCTTTCTGATATTGCCCAATGTTCTAAAACACTTTTGCCATGTTTTCATCCATAAGAATTCCTACTCCATTAGTATGGGATGTTCCACAAGAATAAGCTAGTGTTTTATTTCTAACCTGACATGTTCCAGCACCTATCCAACGAACTTTGCTAATTCCCATGATGTTAATCTTTAGTCTTTCCATTTCATTTATCACATTGTCCAATCTTCCTGCTTGATATAGGGTTCTTACATTCCAAGTGGCAATAATTTTCTTTTGTGTTATTTTAATTTTATGAGCAGTAGCTTGACGATGGTTGGGGATCCCCTGCTGGCCAGAATCAACCCTACCGAGCGAAGCATCTTCAGGATTGTTTTGAAGATCCTCTTGACGCTGTTGTTGTGTGATACATTTTGTGAGTTTGACCATGGTTTTCTTAGCAAATTGCAACGGTGGTTTGCTATTGCCTACCGTTGGGCGAACTAAAGAAATTGCCATTTCTCTTCCCAAATGTTCATCCGCCTATACTATAGCCCTTGACATTTGAGGTTGTAGCTCATCTGCCTTCTCCGTCATAAGTTCAGTTACTGAACCTGCCGGATCTGCCGTTGGCCTTCGCTCGTATCCTGAGCAGGAACCCTTGCAGGTGCTACCTTTCTGGATCAGAGCGGCCCTGGGAGCAATGAATGACTAAGGGGTAACTCCACTTTTCCCCCCTCTGAAAGTCTCCAGTCAGAGCCTCATCACCGGTTGCAGTTTAGAGTCATACCCAGGACTGAAATTTGGAGCCTACCCTCGCCTCTGCCTGTTTACGCCGAAGCCTGTTGAGCCAAAGCCGTCCCACTCTGCTCCCTCTCACTCCGCTGCCCGCTCTCAGCACTGCCTGCTGTATATGGTAGTCTTTTTTTTTAAACCTTTGATGCTCTACGTCATGCGCCTGCGCAGTCTAGCCTCTTTTCCCCAAGCAGTGGAGAAAAAAAAATACTTCTCTCCGAGATTACTTACTCCTTCACTCTCAGCCACTTGCTTCTGTTGATCAGTGTCAAAAAAAGCCAAATTAAATCCACTGCGACTCAATGTTGAAAAACAATAAAATGTGGAAACTTCCAAAAGGGGTGAATACTTTTTTATAGGCATGGGTCCCTGATGATTGGGAGGGATACCTATATGATCCTCTCAGTGTTCTCTCTGTCCTTTGTAGGGACTTCTGGTCCAATGCTTGGTTGCACCAAGACCAGATGGAGACGCAACGTGTCAGCACACTCTCAATGGTGCTCCTGTAAAATTCAGTTTTTGATGGTGGAGGGAGGGGGAGCCTCGCTTCCCTCAGTCTCCATAGGAAGTGACGACACTGCTGTGCCTTCTTGTTCAGGGAGGTGATATTGAGAGACCAGGTGAGGTCATCCGTGATGTGAATTCCCAGCAACTTGGCACACTTAACTCTTTCTCTGGAAGAGCCATGTATATGCAGAAGGGGATGGTTCATCTGCATCTTTGTGAAGTCAACAATTACTACCTTGGTCTTCTCCAAGTTCAGAATTAGGTTGTTCTTCTCACACCAATCCACCATTGCTCAACCATTTGCAATTTGTAATTTTGCCTCTTTTCCAAAGTGACTCAGAGGAATCCACCATGGGTGGAGGGACTTGCTATGTTCCGCATTGTTTTTAATCAAGAACAGAGAACACATTAAGCACAGAAGGCTCTGAGCAGTTCTGCCTGATGAGGTAACACTTTATCTGCAAATCTGCTGGGGTCATCTATTGTGTCCAGTGCTCCCGTTGGGCCTCCTCTACATTGTTGAGACCCATTGTAAATTGGGGGGCCATGTTGGTCGAGCACTTTCATTCCATCAGCCAAAATTGGAATATCCCGGTGGCCAAACATTTCGATTCCCATTCCCATTCCCTTTCCAACATGTCAGTCCCTGACTTCCTCTTGTGCCAAGGTGAGGCCACCCTCAGTGTGGAGGAGCAACACCTTATATTCTACCTGCATAGCCTCCAACCTGATCACATGAACATCAATTTCTTGAACTGTTGGTCATGAACTCCCCTCTCCTTCACCATTCCTCATTCCGATTCCCCCCTCTCATCTAATCTCCCTATCTGCCCATCACCTCCCTCTGGTGCTCCTCTCCCTTCCCTTTCATCCATGGTCTTCTGTCCTCTCCTATCAGATTCCCTATTCTCCAGCCCTTTATTTCTTCAACCAATCAAATTCCCAGCTCTTTACTTCACCCTCCCCACTCTCAGTTTCACCCATCATCTGCCACCTTGTACTTCTTCCTCCCCTCCCATACCTTCTTAGTCTGACTCCCCCTTCCTTCCTTTCCAGACCTGATGAAGGGTCTTGGCCCGAAACTTCAACTGTTTACTCTTTTCCATAGATGCTGCCTGGCCTGCTGAGTTTCTCCAGAGTTTTGTGTCTGTTGCATTAAGTATTGATGGCCCAAAACAGTCCTTCCAGGTGAGGCAACACTTCCCCTCGAATCTGTTGTGTCCAGTTGTCCCGATGTGGCCTCCTCCACATTGGGAAGACCTGGCGAAAACTGGGGGACCATTTTAATGAGCACTTTAGCTCCATACGTCAAAAGGTGAACTTCCTGGTGGCCAAACGTTTTAATTCTCATTCTCATTCCAGTTCGGACTTGTCAGTCCATGGACACCTCTTGTGTCAAGATGGGGCCCCCCTCAGTTTGAAGGAGCTGCACCTTGTATTCCATCTGGGTAGCCTCCAACCTGATGGCATAAATATTGATTTCTCCTTCCGGTAAAAAAAAGTTCCCTTCTCCTCCCCTCTTCTGTTCTCCTCTCTCACTTTTACCTCTTCTCACTTGCTTATCATACCCCTCTGGGTCCATTCCTCCTCCTTGGTCCACTCTCCTTTCCTATCAGCTTCCTTTCTCTCCACCCCTTTACCTTTCCTACCCACCTGGCTTCACCTATCCTCCAAGAGGACCAGACCCTTGTCATTGGGTTCGGAGGCTTGTGTGCCTCAATGACCTGTGTCGGCTGGAGTCAGGCCTTTGTGCTTTGGCTCTTGGTAGGGTCACCTATGCCAAACAGGTCAAAGGGCAGAGGTCAGACTAAGAGTGGTCCACCATTTCTCCAGGTTCGGGGATTCAGCTCAGGGCTAACAACCCTGACTGGTCAAACAAAGTTGTTCTGGAAACAGCAATGAAGAATCCTTCTATATCTGAGTGTGACAGTATTCCTGAGTCTCTACCTAGGACCTGCATGACTGGCGGCAGTGAAAACTGAGAGGAAGCTACTGACATGACGAACACCGCCAGAGATGGAGGACCTTCATTGCTGCCCTAAATGCCTGTGGCGTAGCAGGTAATATTTCTTTTAGCTTCACCTATCACCTTCTAGCTATCCTCCTTCCTCCTTCCCCTCCCCATCGCTTGTTTATTCTGGTACCTCCCCCTTTCCTTTCCAGGCCTGAAGAAAGGTCTCAGCCTGAAATATTGACTGTTCCTTCATTTCTCTAGATGCTGCCGGACCTGCTGAGTTCCTCCAGGATTTAGTGCGTGTTGCAATAAGTATTAAGATTCAAGAAGCAACTCGACAGGTTCCAACAAGAGGGACTGCAGTTTATTACTTAAACACAAACACGAGGTGTTCTGGATGTCCAGAGGCTGGAAATGATCACGTGTACACACTTTGCACGTACATGGTATAACAGCACGTGAGAACTTTTACAACCACTCTCAATTTACTTTTCTTGCACATTTTAGCCCTTAAAAACAGCCTTTTCCATTCCGTCTTTTAACTTTGTATATTCCAGGTGAGAAGCGTAGTGAGTGCACTCGTAGCGAGGGTTGTTCCGCACATACCGCAGGAATTCTGGGGCTCCTGGTGAAATGACATTGTCTGCCAGGAGAACTGAACCTTCTCTCAACAGACCACATTCCTAAAGGGAAGGCAAAGAATGGTCAACAAATGCGGAAGGATGAGAATTTGATTCAGGAGCAGTATGGTTCTGGCACTGAGTACAATCCGAATGATGAACATAGATTATAGAACAGTATAGCACAGGTACAGGCCCTTCGGCCCACAATGCTGTGCTGAACCAGCAAAAGAGCAAATTTTAAAAAAACACCATAACATTAATCCTTTCTACCTACACAATATCCATATCCCTCCATCTTCCTCACATCGTGTGTTTATGTAAACACCTTCACACCATCTGCCTCGACCAGCACACTAGGAAGCACATTCCAGGCATCCAGCTCTCTCTGAGTAAAAAAACTTACCTCTCACAACCCTCCTCCCCTTCAATGCACGCCCCTGGTATCAGACATTTCACCCCTGGGAAACAGATACTCCCTGTCCACTCTGTCTGTGCCTCTCGTAATCTATATACCTCTCTCAGATCCCCCCTCAGCCTCTGCCTCTCCAGAGAAAAGCAACCCATGTCTATCCAGCCTCTCGTGATGCACGTGGCCTCTGAAGGAAGCAGCACGCTGGTAAACGATGAAATTGAATGCTTATTTGTAGATCTTCCTTCTCTGCCAGACCCAGCTTTGAAAATCAAGCTGATCTGGCATTATGAACTTGCACACGTAGAAATTAACCCTAAGCATTCATGGGAAGGTGACCAGTGTCTGTCTGATTCTACAAAGGAAGTGGGTGAAATAATGTTGTATCAATCTTCTTGCCTTGAAGGCATTAATACTTTAAAGGTGTTAAATTACCCTCTCCGCAGCCTCACCTAAATAGCTTGGCCTTGATGTGTAGGCAATCAATTTGACTGCAGTGGATATGTCTTGGCCAATATTTATTCCTGCATCAAGCTTATTAAGTCACTGCCTGGTCCTGTGCACGCTGAGGTTTGTAAGAGCCTGGGCCGTGCAAACTGACTACACAGCTTCCACCTTACAGCAGTGTGCCCTTGTCAGCTCGGTATTGACTAGATATCCCAAGGTGCCAACATTTTCTAGATAAATCCAAATTGTTTTATACAGCTCTCCCACTGAACTGTGTCTGTTCCATTCCAATCTCCCTTGACTTTCCTCTTTTTTTCCCTTCCTCTCTCTTTACCTTCCCTTCTTCCAACAGTCACAATTCCGAACAGGCTCACCATGTCTCTGCCCTTGTATTTGGACCTTTCTCAGCAACAAAAGTCACGTTTAAAAAAAACTAGAATTATTGCATATTAAATTATTAAACTAATAATATTCAATTTCCCAGATGTAGGAACTGCGAGTGAATTCACTGTAGAACTTTACAGCTCAAAATGTTTCTATTTTGTACACATAGAAATTAACACAATGAACAGTAGGACACTGAGGAGTGTGATGGAACAAAGGGATCTGGGAATGCAGGTCCATAATTCATTGAAAGTTGTGTCACAGATCAATAGGGCCATAAAGAAAGCCTTTGGCATTTGGCCTTCATAAGACGTTGGTGAGGCCTAATTTGGAGTTCTGTGTGCAGTTTTGGTCATCTACCGCCAGGAAAGATATAAATAAGGTTGAAAGAGTACAGAGAAAATTTAAAAGTTTGTTGCCCGGTCTGGAGGACCTGAGTTATATGGAAAGATTGAATAGATTATGACTTTATTCCTTGGAACACAGAAGACTAAGAGGAAATTTGATTAGAGGGTACATTGCCTGAGATTCATTTGCTTGCAGTCCTTTACAGGAAAATGAGGAAATGCAGCAGAATTTATGAACAATCATAAATTAGAAATACTGATAAACATTCAATGTGCTAAAGAAATTATCCACGCTGGCTCAGGAACCTGATGGTTGAGGGTAATACCTGTTCCTGAACCTGGGTGTGTGAGTCTGATAGTAGTAATGAGAAAGAGAGCCTGGTCTGGTTGACGGGGTCCTTGATGATCGATGCTGGTTTCTGTTGAAGTCAATGGTGTGGAGCAGGCTGGGCCGATTTGTCTGGGCACTTATTCGACCACAAGCCTTATTCGACCCACACCTATTCATGACCCTGAGACCTCCTCAAATCAAAGGAGATGGTAAATCAGATTTAAAATTTCAAACAACAAATTTCACAACATACAGTATGTCAGTCATGTTAAACCTGATTCTGATTAAAAGTGGGTCAGTGGCAGGAAACGAGAGGGTTTTGTCTTGAGGACTGTTATTGAGGCTCTCTACAAGTCTCAACATTTGGTCCTTCGCATTTTGTAATGTACTGTACTGTGGAAAGGTCTTAGGCACATATATATAGCTAGGGTGTCTAAGACTTTTGTACAGTACTGTAGTAATTTTATGTATTGCACTGTACTGCTCCCACATAAAAAACAAATTTCATGACATATGTGAGTGATGATAAACCTGATTCTGATGTGGGTCTCTATTGTGGACTGAGAGTGGGAAGGGGTCAGGGAGAGGGGAGGAAGTGGAAAGCACCAGGGAGACATTCTGTAATGATCAATAAACCAGTTCTTTGGAATCAAGTGACCTTGTCTGGTGTCTCAGGGCTGGGTGTGTCTGCACCCACAACAACCCCGACACTCCTTCTCTGCCACCTGTCCCACACCCCTCGCGTGAGGCTCCACCCTCACCACTCCCAACATCCTTTGCTCCCGCCAGATTTACAAACTCACTCTCCACTCCACGGCGACAAATACAGTACTGTGTAAAAGTCTTAGGCACCCTAGCTATGTATATGTGCCTAGTTTGGTCAGTTGGGTGGGAGAGCAGCCATTGGAATTTAGTCAAGGGAGTTATTGGGTTAATCATTTGGGGAGATGCAAGGAGATGAAGTAATGAGCAATATTAATGAGTCTACCCACCATCAAGGATGTATATACAGAACGGTGATGGAAAAGGGCCAGTAATATCATAATATCATGAAGGATCCCACCAACCCTGCTCATGGACTGTTTGTCCCACTCCCATCAGGGATGAGGCTACGTAACATCCACACCAGGACCACCAGACTCAAAAACAGTTACTTTCCCCAAATAATAAGGCTGACCAACACCTCCACCCACTAACCCACCCCTCCACACCCCCAACCACCACTACTTTATCATTTCCTGTCAGAGTACCTTATGTACAGACAGTCCTGTGTCTAGAGTCATTTTATGGACATACAATCAATCTATGTATGTTATCTCATGTATGTATATTTATTAAGTTTTTATTGTTATTATTGTGTACCTTATTGTGTGTGTGTGTGTTTTGTGTTGCATCGGAACCGGAGTATCAATTATTTCATTCTCTTTTACATACTGGAATCCTGCTGGTCAAGATGGCGCCTGTGCACAATGCTCCTTCGGTTGACATCTGGATAGATTAGGAAGCTATTTATCTCACTTCTTTGATGGCTTTTACATTTGTTTTTCATCTTGGATGTGATTCCGGAACTGTTGGAGCCTGTGTTTTGCTGTTTGGAGGTGGTTTGGGTGTTCCAGCACTCTGAAGTCTCTGAGAGGATTCTGGGAGGCAGAGGCAGTGTGAGTGAACCTCATGGCGGGCAGGCTATGGGACAGGCATGGACTTTTTTTTTCAGTCTTATAGTTTTTTATATTCTGCGTTTTCTTGCCCGACATTCCTCGTTTTTTTGTGCGGGGTGGGGGATATGGGGGTCAATGTGCCTGTTCTGTTTTTGTTCTTTTTCTGTACGGGGGGAGGGATTTGGGAGTTGGTGATCATGCTGCCTTTCTTTTCCTTTGTAGCTTTATGGCTATCTCGAGAAGAATAACTTCAGAGTGGTACAGTTTGATAATAAATAAACGAACCTTATTTGTGAACTGGAAATGATATTAAACAATTTTGAATCTTGAATAAGCGGGATAAGCAATAAAGTCCTATTCTTTCAAGAGCCCTTGATTGTGGACTTTGGAGTGGGGAAGTTGGGGAGTACCCACCAGTTCTTATTGAGGGCTGTCAATGGTGCAAAGAGTGAGCAGCTTCAAGTCCCTGGCTGTCACCATCTCAGACCATCTATCCATGGTCCAACACATCGATGTAATCATGAAGAAGGCACAGCAACAGCTCTACTTCATTAGAAGTTTAAAGAGATTTGCTACCCTTACAGATTTCTAAAGGTGCAATGTTGGAAAGCATGCAGAATCTCAAGAGGTTCCCAAAAGGTACAAGGAGACTTCAGATCTTTTATCACAGATCTTCAAAGGTAGCAGGACTGTTGGATCAGGGTGGTTAAAAGGAATAGTGGATGCTTTGCTTCATCAGCCGGGGAGTGAGGAGAACAATGCCCTGCGAACAACGGCACCCCAAAACCAGAATGGCCATTCAATCCATAGTTCTTCCTGGGGCTTTAAGTATCTCGGGGGATCTCACCTAGTGGAGTTTGAATCTCTTCCTGCATTGTGGAATTTAATTTCATTATGTGGGCAATGGAGTAACTTTCTTACTGCCCATAACGCTGCTGGCGCTTAGGGCAACAATAAAGGCCCTCCATCTTCTTTGCTGTTTCCGTAACAATTTTGTTTGACTAGTCAGGGTTGTTAGCCCTGAGCTAACCTGAACCTGGAGGACTGGTGAACCACTCTTAGTCTGGCCTCTACCTCTTGACCTGTTTGGTATGGGTGACCCTGCCAAGAGCAAAAGCACAAAGCCCTGACTCCAGCCAAATTGGCTGTCTGGGTCATTGGTGCACACAAACCTGTAAACCCCATGACAAGGTTGTGGTCCTCTTGCAGGACAATTGAGAAAGTGACACACTGAGTGGCTGCTTCATGTTATTGAATTAGCAGCAGAGGCAACGAATGCTGGGCAGGCAGAAATCTTCAGTGTGAAGCAAATAACAAGCCTGATGACAATTTTTCACATCTTATTACAATTCCAGCAATGTTCCAACTTCATAAAATTAAATATATATCCAAAGGGAGCTGGTTTTTATCAACAGGATTTCTTATCAGTTAAAGTTGAGTCAGATTCTTAGAAACAATAATAAAGTTATTTGATATCTTACAAAGCAAATTACCTTGTATAAAGTTGTGTAAAACTGATGTGTTTCACCTGGTGAAATCCAATTGTAACCAGTTGATTATACTTCTTTAAAAATGACGGTTGGTTTCAATTAAGTCAACAGCTGGTGAGTGAGGATTTTGTTTAAGCCGAGCAAAAGTGATAGTGACATTTTCGATTTAGTTTAGTTTTTTTAAAAAACTTCTGTGAATTCAGAAGTATTAACAATGAATTTCCTTCGCAAATTCCTGTTAATGAAAGAAATTTAATGTAAGGCAGGTTTTATATACACATGATTTAGAAAAGGTAAACTCATTCCATAGTTGTGACATCTTTTCTTGGGTAGATTAGGTATATAACCTACTGTGGTTATTTGTAGAAATGAATTTATTTATCATTGTACAAACAATGATTTGGAGGATTAGTTTCAGAGCACTGTTCACCCATGTACTTTGCTTAAAATAAATTTGGCTTGTCAGCATGTTAAGGCCATATGACGTACAGTACTGTGCAAAATTCTTAGGCACAGGTATATACAGCTGGGGTGCCTCAGACTTACACAGTACTGTAGTAATTTTATGTATTGTACTGTACTGCTGCAAAAAAACACATTTCATGACATATGTGAGTGCTGATAAACCTGATTCTGATCTGGGTCTCTATTGTGAATTGAGAGTGGGAAGGGGGCAGGGAGAGGGGAATCATGGTTGGGAAAAGGGGAAGGGAGAGGGGAGGGAGTGGGAAGCACCAGAGAGACATTCTGTAATGATCAATAAACCAGTTGTTTGGAATGAAATGATGTTGCCTGGTGTCTCAGGGCTGGGTGAGTCTGTATCCACACCCCTCCCCCATCCCACCCTGGCACTCCTCCTCTGCCACCTGTCCCACACCCCTCCCACGGCACTCCCCCCTCGCCATTCCCACATCCTTCACTCCCGTCAGATTTACAAACTCACTCCACTCCACATTGATAAATACAGTGCTGTGCAAGAGTCTTAGGCACCTTGGCTATATATATGCTCCCAAGTCTCTTGCACAGTGCTATAGGAGAAGAATTAAGCCAATCTGCCCATTCTGTCTTCTCCAATACTCGATCATGTCTGCTTTGTTTCCCCCTCAACCCCATTTTCCTGCCTTCTCCCCGTAACCTTTGGCAGCCGTACTAATCAAGGATCTATTGGCCTCCGCTTTAGATATCCCCAATGACTTGACCTCCACAGCTGCCTGTGGCGATGAATTCCACAGGTTTACTACGCTTTGACGGCAGATGTCCTTCTATTCTGAGGCTGTGCCCTCTCGTCCCGGACTCTCCCACTCTAGGAAACATCAAGTCTATCCAGGCCTTTCAATGTGCTGTATATACTGTTTTCAACTGAGACCCGCCTCAGTCTAATCCACAGAGGTGTAGTGGTTAGCACAACACTTTACAGCACAGGAGACTGGGGTTTAATTCCGGCTGTGGTTTGTAACGAGTTTGTACGTTCTCCTCATGACCGCGTGGGTTTCCACCCACAGACCAAAGCCTACCGGTTGGTAAGTTATTTGGTCATTGTAAATTGTCATGTGATTAAACTAGGATTAAACTGGGGGATTGCTGGCAGTGTGGCTGGAAGGGCTGGAATTCCACACTGTATCTCAATAAATAAAAATCTCATTCTCAATCCTCGCTGCCCATTACAATGGTTTCCAGAACATTAAACAGCAGCTTGTGTAAAGGTTCTGAAGCAATTCACAGGAGTCTAGATTCCATGTTTGACTCTGCTCCACAATCTGCTATTATCACTGACAGGACTTTTCTAGGCATTTGATAGGAGTGCAATGTATTATGCTATAGTTCAGATGAATGGTGTAGCTGGTGGTTGATGGGTTTTGAGATTAAATCATCATCATTATGTTGACTTCATTAACTTTGCCTCCAACTTTCACTCTGCCCTCAAGTTTACCCGGTCCATTTCCAACACCTCCCTCCACTTTCTAGATCTTTCTGTCTCTGTCTCTGGAGACAGCTTATCTACTGATGTCTACTATAAGCCTACTGACTCTCACAGCTACCTGGACTATTCCTCTTCTCACCCTGTCTCTTGCAAAAATGCCATCCCCTTCTCGCAATTCCTCCATCTCCACCGCATCTGCTCTCAGGATGAGGCTTTTCATTCCAGGACGAAGGAGATGTCCTCCTTTTTTAAGGAAAGGGACTTCCCTTCCTCCACCATCAACTCTGCTCTCAAACGCATCTCCCCCATTTCACGCACATCTGCTCTCACTCCATCCTCCTGCCACCCCACTAGGAATAGGGTTCCCCTTGTCCTCACCTACCACCCCACCAGCCTCCGGGTCCAACATATAATTCTCCGTAACTTCCGCCACATCCAACGGGATCCCACCACTAAGCACATCTTCCCCTCCCCCCCCCTCTGCTTTCTGCAGGGATCGCTCCCTACAAGGATCACTCCCTTGTCCATTCGTCCCCCCATCCCTCCCCACTGATCTCCCTCCTGGCACTTATCCGTGTAAGCGGAACAAGTGCTACACATGCCCTTACACTTCCTCCCTTACCACCATTCAGGGCCCCAAACAGTCCTTCCAGGTGAGGCGACAATTCACCTGTGAGTCGACTGGGGTGATATACTGCGTCCGGTGCTCCCGATGAGGCCTTCTATATATTGGCAAGACCTGGCGCAGGCTGGGAGACCGTTTCGCTGAACACCTACGCTCTGTCCGCCAGAGAAAGCAGGATCTTCCAGTGGCCACACATTTTAATTCCACGTCCCATTCCCATTCTGATATGTCTATCCAAGGCCTCCTCTACTGTAAAGATGAAGCCACACTCAGGTTGGAGGAACAACACCTTATATTCCATCTGGGTGGCCTTCAACCTGATAGCATGAACATTGACTTCTCTAACTTCCGCTAATTCTCCACCTCCCCCTCGTACCCCATCCGTTATTTATTTATATACACACATTCTTTGTCTCTCTCTCCTTTTACTCCCTCTGTCCCTCTGACTATACCTCTTGCCCATCCTCTGGGTTCCCCCCCACCTTGTCTTTTTCCCCGGACCTCCTGTCCCATGATCCTCTCATACCCCTTTTGCCAATCACCTGTCCAGCTCTTGGCTCCATCCCTCTCCCTCCTGTCTTCTCCTATCATTTTGGATCTCCCCCTCCCCCTCCCACTTTCAAATCTCTTACTAGCTCTTGTTACGAGAATACACATAAAATTAAGATGTTTGCTGGCCTGGGCTAGCATCAGTGGCATCAGCAGTTGGTCTGCCACCTGCCCTCAGGGGAAGGAGAGATAAGGAACAATGGAGCAGCGTCTGGAGATGTGTAATGAAGGGATGTGGGAGGGAGAGCTGTCTGGAGCGGCTCCCCCCCTTTGAACCCTGAACTGTTTGAAGTGATGGACAGGCGATACCCCAGCAGGGGGATAAAAAGGGGACAGGTTCGCTAAGACACACACACGCCACCCGAGGTAACAAGACCCTGGAAGCGGTGCGCCTCTCACGAGTGGTGAGAAGTATCGGACAACGCACAGGGTGGAAAGGTACGATCAGCGGGAACCCGGTGTGTGTCCGCCCTTGCCTGGGTGCCGGGTTCACTGCAGAGGATCGACCGCATCTGGAGGAGGGGTCACAGTCGGTGACCTCAGGTGACATCACCAAGGACCCGCCCAAAAGTTGCTCGTGAGCAATCTCGCTGGTCTGTGAGTGAAGCTGTGCTGAATGATGAGTTGTTCTCTCTGTCTCTCTTCCCCCACCTTGTCCATCGCCATGGCAACGATTACTGCGAACTGAACTTTGAGTCATTTTGAAATTGGTCATTTACCCCTAGACAACGATAGAGCTTGATTGATGCTGTTATCTTAATTCTGTGCACATGTGTGGTTATCATTGTTGAATTGTTGCATTTATTATCCTTTCGATTACTGTGTTGCTTGTTTCTTTAATAAAACTTTCTTAGTTCTAGTACTCCAGACTCCAACTGAGTGATCCATTTCTGCTGGTTTGGCAACCCAGTTACGGGGTACATAACATAAGTGGGGGCTCGTCCGGGATTTTGAACGCTAAATTTGGGACGGAGTAAATTGATTGGGTTAAAATTCCCGAAAGAAAGAAAAGACAAACAGCAGAAATGGAGGTTGAGGAATTTATAAAGGCGCCGACCTTGGAGGCATTAGAGGATGCCAGGAAATCGGAATTGATAGCTGTGGCCAAACGGGTGAATCTTGCTAAGGTGAAGTCGACAATGAGGAGAGAGGAGATACACAGAGCTATTGTAGAGCACTATGTATCTAAAGGTGTGTTTCCCCAAGGTGAGCTGGGGGTGGTGTCTATTGAAAAACCTGCTGGAGACGCGGTACAGGTACAGCTTGAAAAACTGAGACTCGAGCACGAGTTCCGGGTACGGCAGTTAGAACACGAAGAGAAGCAGTTAGAAAGGCAGGAGAAAGAGAAAGAGGTAGAAAGGCAAGAGAGAGAAAGACAGTTGGAGAGAGAGGAGAAACAGAGGGAAAGGGAATTTGAGCTGGAGAAGTTAAAGATAAGGGCCGAGCAGGGGCTCGTGCCGAACCAAGGTGGAGGGTTCCGGGCGACCCAGGAGGTTAGGCTGGTTCCCCCTTTTGACGATACCGATGTGGATCGGTACTTTCTCCATTTCGAAAAAGTGGCCATAAGTCAGGACTGGCCAAGGGATAAGTGGGTTGTTTTACTTCAGAGTGTACTGAAAGGGAAAGCCCAACAAGCTTACTCCGCTTTATCCGCGGAAGATGCCCAGA
The DNA here is from genome assembly GCF_963921235.1 of Mobula hypostoma. Classification (NCBI taxonomy): domain Eukaryota; kingdom Metazoa; phylum Chordata; class Chondrichthyes; order Myliobatiformes; family Myliobatidae; genus Mobula; species Mobula hypostoma. The sequence continues at coordinate 60,183,561 of NC_086117.1, forward strand.
AGTATGAGGTGGTGAAAGAGGCCATCCTCAGGATTTATGAGTTGGTCCCGGAGGCATACCGGCAGAGGTTCCGGAATGCGAGGAAGCGGTGTTTGGAGTTTGCTCGTGAGATGCAAACATATTGTGAGCGTTGGTGCGCCTCGAAAGGGGTAGAGGGGGATTATGACAGACTGCTGCAGCTGATTCTGATTGAGCAGTTTAAAGGTTGTGTCCCTGAGGGTATGAGACCCTACCTCGATGAGAAAGAGGCAGCCACGTTAGCCGCAACTGCTAAGTTAGCGGATGAGTATGCGTTGACGCATAAAATGAAGGTTGCCCCGAGTAAAGGCTACCAGAAGGGTAGTCAGGACGGAGGGGAGAGTCCGCCGGAAAAGTCAGAAAGTAAGCCGGGGACTAGTGAAAAGGATAAGGTAGACCGGGAGCAGTCCGGTAGGAAGTCTCCTGGGGTCGTCTGTTATAATTGTGGGAAAGCCGGACACTTTGCGTCCAGGTGCTTTGCCCCAAGGAAGGAGACGGGGAAAGGAAAAGCGGAAATTTTGAATGGCTGTATCGAGCTGTTAAGCGAACCGCTAGGGAAGGACAGGTCTGAAAAAGTCCAGGAAGGGCGCGAGAGGTTTATCTCGGCCGGACTGGTGTCAGTGAAAAAGAGGTTAAAACCAGTTCCAGTGCGGATCTGGAGAGACACGGGAGCGTGTCAGTCATTGATATTGAAGAGTGTATTAGAGTTTAGCTCAGAGACCCAGACTGGGGAGGTAGAGGTCAAAGGTGTTGGGGAAGGGACAGAGTCAGTCCCTTTGCACCAGATACATTTACAGAGCAACCTGGTCTCTGGACTAGTCACGATCGGGGTGAGGTCCGAATTACCGATGAAAGACGTGGAAGTCTTGCTCGGTAATGACATCGCCGGAGGAATCGTGTTCCCAGTCGTGAGATTGACGGGTCAGCCTGCCAGCATGGAGGCCCCGCCCGCGATGGTGAATTTGGCTGAAACATTTCTGCCAACCTTGTATGAGACAGGGTGTAGTGAGATAAGAGGTAGTGAGGGAGCTGGGACGGACGTAGCAGTAGCCGGGAAAGAATTTGTGCAGACGCAGGAGCGAGACGAGGGGCTGATGGTTTTTGCCGAGACAGCTCTCTCTGACACAGCCTTGACAAGCTATTGTGTGGATGAGGAAGTGCTAAGGAAGAAAGGGAAATCAAGTACAGCATCCGCAGATGAGGAGTGGGGGGTGGTGCAAAAGAGTTATGGGGATGAGGTTTTTAACATGGCCCACGAGGTACCCCCCGGTGGACATTTTGCGGTGCTGGAGGAAACAGTTGGTGGAATCATGAAAGAGATTTACCGGCTGCCCAGGGGGAAGAATGTTATTGATCATGACCGACGCGAACTGAGACGGTCACCGGCTTTTGATATGCTAACAAACCTAGTCGGTGTTAGCGTGGAAATCAATGAAGCTAGGGGCCCCTTGATAAGAGGAAAAAACCATTTTGAAAAGATTAGGATGGGATCGGTCAGATGGGAGAAGGCTATTGTTTTGGCCAGGTCTACTGATAAGGTCTCTCCCTTAATCCCCGAAGGAGTAATTAAACGACTCGCACCCATGTGTTTGATTGTCCCGAGGAAATGCAAAGAACTGGGACGTTGGGTTATGTCTGTTACAATAGGGCGGCCAAGTAAACAACACCCATATTTTTTGAGTAATTCAGTGACTAAAGGGCTGATGAACACAGAGGTGTGTATTGGCAATTTAATACGGCTGTCTGAAGCCAGCTTGATAATGGACCTTGAAAAAAATGAATTCGGCCACACGAGAGTCACTTACCTGGGAATTGTGGTGACACAGGGGCAGCTGGCAGTGATGCAAGCTACAGTGCAGGCTATCGCTGACCTCCCAACCCCGACAGACAAGAGGGCCCTCAGAAGGCTTTTGGAGATGGTGGGGTACTGCAGGAAGTTTTGCAATAACTCTGCGGTCAATACCCGTCCCCCTCCTACTAAGCCCTTGCAAGAGAAAATTGAGTCGGAATGGGACGACCCTTGTTGTTGTGGTCCGGGACAAAACCAAATGAGAGGTTACATTGGTCGCAATTCATCAGTGTTTTTGGCCACTATGAAGTTTGCTGAGTTGGAGCCTGGTCTAAGGGATTATTAATAACACGTGTAAAAGGAACAGAAAATGTGATGACTGTCTGTCAAGGTGTTGACAGCTTCAAATTCTCTGTATTAGCTAAATAACTGTTAAAGATGTATATTGTGTATGTATCAGATAATGTAGTCATGTTTGTAATTTTTACCTCCCGGTAAAAATCCTTAAAGGGGGGAAGTGTTACGAGAATACACATAAAATTAAGATGTTTGCTGGCCTGGGCTAGCATCAGTGGCATCAGCAGTTGGTCTGCCACCTGCCCTCAGGGGAAGGAGAGATAAGGAACAATGGAGCAGCGTCTGGAGATGTGTAATGAAGGGATGTGGGAGGGAGAGCTGTCTGGAGCGGCTCCCCCCTTTGAACCCTGAACTGTTTGAAGTGATGGACAGGCGATACCCCAGCAGGGGGATAAAAAGGGGACAGGTTCGCTAAGACACACACACGCCACCCGAGGTAACGAGACCCTGGAAGCGGTGCGCCTCTCACGAGTGGTGAGAAGTATCGGACAACGCACAGGGTGGAAAGGTACGATCAGCGGGAACCCGGTGTGTGTCCGCCCTTGCCTGGGTGCCGGGTTCACTGCAGAGGATCGACCGCATCTGGAGGAGGGGTCACAGTCGGTGACCTCAGGTGACATCACCAAGGACCCGCCCAAAAGCTGCTTGTGAGCCATCCCGCTGGTCTGTGAGTGAAGCTGTGCTGAATGATGAGTTGTTCCTATTCTGTCTCTCTTCCCCCACCTTGTCCATCGCCATGGCAACGATTACTGCGAACTGAACTTTGAGTCATTTTGAAATTGGTCATTTACCCCTAGACAACGATAGAGCTTGATTGATGCTGTTATCTTAATTCTGTGCACATGTGTGGTTATCATTGTTGAATTGTTGCATTTATTATCCTTTCGATTACTGTGTTGCTTGTTTCTTTAATAAAACTTTCTTAGTTCTAGTACTCCAGACTCCAACTGAGTGATCCATTTCTGCTGGTTTGGCAACCCAGTTACGGGGTACGTAACACTCTTCCTTCAGTTAGTCCTGACGAAGGGTCTCGACCTGAAACATCGACTGTACCTCTTCGTAGCGATGCTGCCTGGCCTGCTGCGTTCCACCAGCAACTTTGATGTGTGTTGCTTGTCCACCATCATTATGTACCATATTGTATGACGTGGGCAATCATGGTCTTTGACCTTGATTGTTCTTGGCAAATTTTCCTGTAGAAGTGGTTTGCCATTGCCTTCTTCTGGGCAGTGTCTTTACAAGACTGGTGACCTCAGCCATTATCAATACTCTTCAGAGATTGTCCGCCTGGTGTCAGTGGTCACATGACCAGGACTTGTGATCTGCACCAGCTGCTCAAACCACCGTCACCACCTGCTCCCATGCTCACCTGACCCTGATCCGGGGGGGGGGGGGTTAAGCAGGTGCTACACCTTGCCCGAGGGTGACCTGCAGGCTTGCGGAGGGAAGGAGCACCTTACACCTCCTTCGGTAGGGACCTATCTCCACCCCACCACCCAGGAGAGATTTAAAAATGAGATTTATTGGTCACATTTATAATGAAACGTCAAAATATATTATGAGATGCATAAAATTTTTGCGTCAGTGACCAACACAGTCCGAGGACGTGCTGGGGGCAGTCACAAGTGTCGTCACACTTCCAGCATCAGCATAACAAGCCGGCAACTCACTAAGCCGGACTCTAGCTTTGGAATATGGGAGGAAACCGGACCCTCCCATTTAAAATGGATCCTGGGGCAGAGCTATGATGGCGGTCAACAGCGACTCCTTCGAGCTCATCTGTGGAAGCACCTTAATTTCTACCTTTGATGTCTTTCTTTTTCCTTTTCAGAGGGAAACCTTGATGTGAAGTTGCTCGGTGGGACCCGCTCCTGGGGGCTTGCAACTGGCTGCTTTATGAGATCCCAAGGATGCAGTCTAGAAGACGAGGGTGCCTTCGGGATTCCGAGGCGTCGTGGCCCTGTGGATGAGCTGTGCAAACGGAACACTGGGAACAGTGGATCAGCTGTTGGCGGCTCTGAACTTGGCAAAACATGCTTTCTCTCTCGTTGGTGGGGGAGAGTTTGTTGCCAATTTTCGAGTCAGAGACCTCAGGGGAAAAAGTAAGTGACATGACAGACTTTATCATCGCAAATCGGTAAGTTGTTTTGTATATGCCTTCCCTCTCGCTGTGGAAGGGTGACACCTATCTGTCCCTTTATTAGGGAGAGAGAGAGCCTGTGGTATGTCGAATCGTTGGGTGAACAATGAGATTTTGTTGTACTGCAGATCATGGTCTTTCTTGGGGTCTTTGTTATTGCTTGCTTGGTGGGTGGAGGGTGCTAGTGCCATTTTTTTTGCTGAAATAGGGAAGGGGGAGGCCATTGCTTTGCTGCTGCTTATGCATGGGGGAGGGTTTGGGGCTCTAATATTTTTACTGAAACTCATTCTTTGGGGCACTCTTCTGTTTTTGTGGATGTCTGCAAGGAACAACAATTTCAGGATGTGGATTACATATTAAATGTAATCTGATATTAAATGGAACTATTGAAAGGCACTGGGGTGGGTTAATGGATAGTGCAGGGCTTCCCAAGCCTTCTAATGCCATGGACCTCAGGTTGAGAACCCTGATTTAGTGGCTCATGCATCAAACATGGGGAAATGGGTCTAGCTTAAATGGGAATCGGGGTCAGCAAGAACCAGCTGGGCTGAATGGCCTGTTCCCCTGCTGTCTGACTCTGTGAACCAATGTAGATGTAGGGAGTGTTTGGGTGGTGGGGTGGAGATGCGTCTCTACCAAAGGAGGTGTAAGGTGCTCCTTCCCTCCGCTAGCCTGCAGGTCACCCTTAGGCAATGTGTAGCACCTTCTTAGCCTCTCGATCAGGGTCACGTGAAACCATGGGAGCAGGTGGTGGATGGTCGTGTGAGCAGCTGGTGCAGATCACAAGTCCTGATTATGTGACCACTGATGCCAGGCAGACAATCTCTGAAGAGTATTGAAGATCTGGGGTCACCCATCTTGTAAAGACACTGCCCAGACGCAGGCAATGGCAAACCTCTTCCGTAGTAGAAAAATTTGCCAAGATCAATCATGGTCAAAAGACCACGATCACCCATGTCATATGACACAGCACATAATGAATGAGGCTTTTAAGAGATGGTTAGATAGGCACATGAAAATGAGGAAGATGGAGAGATATGGACATTATCTATGTAGGAGGGATTAGTTTGAACATAGAACATAGAATAGTACAGCACAGTATAGGCCCTTCGGCCCACAATGTTGTGCCGACCCTCAAACCCTGCCTCCCATATAAGCCCCCACCTTAAATCCCTCCATATACCTGTCTAGTAGTCTCTTAAACTTCACTAGTGTATCTGCCTCCACCACTGACTCAGGCAGTGCATTCCACGCACGAACCACTCTCTGAGTAAAAAACCTTCCTCTAATATCCCCCTTGAACTTCCCACCCCTGACCTTAAAGCCATGTCCTTTTGTATTAAGGAGTGGTGCCCTGCGGAAGAGGCGCTGGCTATCCACTCTATCTATTCCTCTTATTATCTTGTACACCTCTATCATGTCTCCTCTCATCCTCCTTCTCTCCAAAGGGTAAAGCCCTAGCTCCCTTAATCTCTGATCATAATGCATACTCTCTAAACCAGGCAGCATCTGGTAAATCTCCTCTGTACCCTTTCCAATGCTTCGACATCCTTCCTATAGTGAAGTGACCAGAACTGGACACAGTACTCCAAGTGTGGCCTAACCAGAGTTTTATAGAGCTGCATCATTACATCGCGACTCTTAAACTCTCTCCCTGGACTTATGAAAGCTTATGAAACATGTCCCATAAGCTTGCTTAACTACCCTATCCACCTGTGAGGCAACTTTCAGGGATCTGTGGACATGTACCCCCAGATCCCTCTGCTTCTCCACACTACCTTTCAAAGTGTACCACCTCACACTTCTCCGGGTTGAACTCCATCTGCCACTTCTCAGCCCACTTCTGCATCCTATCAATGTCTCTCTGCAATCTTTGACAATCCTCTACACTATCTACAACACCACCAATCTTTGTGTCATCTGCAAACTTGCCAACCCACCCTTCTACCCCCACATCCAGGTTGTTAATAAAAATCACGAAAAGTAGAGGTCCCAGAACAATAAAAATCAGGAAAAGTAGAGGTCCCAGAACAAAAGTTCTGGGATGGGGTATTTTGATTTAGCTGGATTGGCACAACATTGTAGCCGATGGGCCTGTTCCTGTGCTGTACTCTTCTATGTTCTATGAATACAGGGAGTGTGTTGCAAGTTTTAAGTTGAACAGCTGGAAGACTGGGTGCTGTTTGCACAGGAAGATACAAATAGGGAAGAGAAAAATTGAACTCAGAATTATCCAAGAAGGCCTCACCAACCAGACCAAAACACAATTTGGAAATCTGCTCATACTTGAAATCAGAAATAAAAACAGAAAACACTCATTTGTGGTTGGGTAACATCTGTGGAAAGTAAAATGGAGTTAATATTTCAAATCAACAGTCCTTTGTCAGGTGCTGCCTGACCTACTGAGTCCTTTCAGCATTTTCTGTTTCAATTCCAAATACTTGTCCTTCTTGGACAAGTCTACACAACCATACACCTCTTAACATCAATTCTCAACCCTTTATTTAGATTGCTTGGTAATTGTATATTTGTTTGTACTCTAAAATAAACGGAATACTAGGAATTAAGCCTGCTTGTCATTCCTGACTGCTGGAAGTACCCCAAGAATCAGACAATGAATAGAGATCTAACAACACAGAGACTCTGCAGATGTTGGAAGTCTGGAGGAACACACACTCAAAATGCTGAAGGAACTCAGCAGGCCAGGCAGTATCTATGGAGAGGAATAAACGGTCAAAATATTGGGCCAAGACACTTCATCAGGACTGATAACGAAGGGGGCAGAAGTCAGAGTTTGAAGGTGGGGTAAGGGGAAGGCGTACAAGCTGGCAAGTGATAGGCAAAGCCAAGTGAGGGGGTTATTAAGTAAGAAGCTGGGAGGTGATAGGTGGAAGAAGTGAAGTGCTAAAGAAGAAGGAGGAATCTGATAGGAGAGGAGAGTAGACCATGGGAGAAAGGAAAGGAGGAGGGAAACCGGAGAGAGGTGATGGATCGCCAAAGAGAAAGGATAAGAGCGGAACCAGAGAAATTAATGTTCATGCTGTCAGATTGGAGGCTACCCAGGCAGGAATATGAAGTGTTGTTCCTCCAACCTGAGAGTGGCCTCATGGCAGTAGAGGAGGCCGAGGACTGACATGGCAGTAGACTATGGACTGACATGTCGGAATGGGAATGGGAAGTAGAATTATAATGGGAGGCCACTGGGATATTATGTCTTTGGTGGCGAATGGAGCGAAGATACTGGACGGATCTCCTATGGGTCTCAAGTGAGCATCTTTTGTCCTGTTTTCAGTTCGTATAAAGGGTGTTTGACCTGATATATTCACTCTGTTTCTCTCTCCACCACTCACTGTTCTTTGTGGCACCTGCTTCCCTTAGCAGAGAGTTCACAACCATAAGATGTAGGAGTAAATTTGGCCATTTGGCCGGTTGACTGTGTATTCCTCCCTGTTCAGCCCTTTACTTCTTCCTTTGAGTCCACCCTGCCATTCAGACATGGCTGATTTATTTTCCCTCTCAATCCCATTCTCCCACCTTCTCCCCTGAACTTTTGGCACCCTTAGCATAACGCAGGTAAAAGTTCATGTGTCAAAGTGCCACAAGGAAGTTTGAGGATAAAATATTTTCAGCCAGAAAGTGAGTTCAGGTTCAGAAAGAACAATGAAGGCAAAAAAAACCGCACATCACGCTTAAGATGAGTTTCCTCTGGGTGCCCCAGTTTCCTTCTGTGGTCCAAAGATGCCTGGGTTAGTAGTTTAATCTGTCACATGGAGACTAATGAGGGTGGCATGGGCTCGTTGGGCAAGAAGACCCTCTTACTGTACTGCATCTCTGAGTCGGGGTTCTTCACCTTTTTTATGCTATGGGCCCTTTGTCAGTCTGGTGAAGCCTATGGACCATTTGTCAGTCTGGTGAAGCCTATGGACCCTTTTTCAGTCCAGTGGAGCCTATGGACCCCTTTGTCAGTCCGGTAAAGCCTATGGGCCCCTTTTTCAGTCCAGTGAAACCTATGGACCCTTCTCAAAATAATGTGTTTAAACATATAAAATAAAATACACAGGGTTTAACCTCCTTCTATGCATTGATCATCTAGCAGTTGTAGAGAGCAACATAGATGTCTGGGTCACAAATGTGAGAACACACGTCTTCACTGTTTGGTGGCTCAACAGCTCCTAGGCCCAGAGCTGCCCGACAGTTGGCCAGCTACATCACGCGAGTGTCTGCAGACAGGAAGACTGCAATTGCATTTGACCAAGTACCTGGGTGCCAATACCTCCGAAGATCTAACCTGGACCCAACATATTGATGCAGAATCAAAGAAGGCATGTCAGCGACTATATTTCATTTGGAGTTTGAGGAGATTTGGTTTGTCACCCAAAACATTTGAAAACTTCTACAGATGCACTGTGGGGAGCATTCTGACATGCGACATCTCTGTCTGGTGTGGGGTTGGAGGGGCTACTGCAGAGGACCGAAAAAAGCTACAGAAAATTGTAAAATTAGTTAGCTCCACTTTGGGAACTAGCCTCTGTAGCATCCAAGACTTCTTCAAGGGGCGATGCCTCAGAAAGGTCCATTGTTAAGGACCCCCAGCACCCAGGACGTCCCTCTTCTCATTGTTACTGTGAGGGAGGAGGTACAGGAGCCTGAAGACACACACTCAGTGATTCAGGAACAGCTTCTTCCCCTCTGCCATCTGATTTCTGAATGGACATCGAACCCATGAACACCACCTCACTTTGTTTTAATATTATTTCTGTTTTTGCACTATATTTAATATACACATATACTTACTGTAACTAATTTATTTATTTTCTATATTATGCATTGCATTGAACTGCTGGCGCTCAGTTAACAAATTTCATGACACATATCGGTGATAATAAACCTAATTCCGATTCTAGCGACAGGTTTAATAACCACCGTCATTTCGAAGTAGTGATGAGCATGCCATAAATGATATTATAACAACTGTAATGTGATATGACCATATCTGTGATTTCTATTAGCGATAAAGTCACGGGTACTGCTCACACTCCTGTGGTTTGTTGCCTATGCTCATCTCTGAAGCAGGTACTGAATTTCTAACAAGAGGTTAGTGAACAAGGCAAGCTAAAAAGCCTCCTTTCAGCAGATTCCTGCGAGCCAAAGTCTTACCTCCAGGAGCCGGGTATCAGGTTGATAACGGTCCTTCCAGTGATCGAGGAAAACAAAATCCACTGTGTCCACCCTGCACTGATTCTTCAGTTGAGGAATAATGTCATCAGATGCACCTTCCAGAAGTTCCACCTGAGGCCACAGGACCGAAGACAGACAACGGGATGGGGGGCGGGGAATATTGGACAAGACTGCGTGAGTAAATTGGGATGTAGACGGCAAGAAAGGGTGAGACCCAGCTTCCACCTGAGCCCCATCATTGAAACTCTGCTTCATTGTGAAATGGCAGCTGGAACAGTGCTTTTCTCTTTCAGTAGATTAATGAACTGGCAAACACAAGAGATTCTGCTGATGCTGGAAATGTAGAGCAACACACAACATGAGGGAGGAACTCAGCAGGTCAGGTAGTATCTGTGGAGAGGAATAAGCAGTGGATGTTTCGAGCTGAGATCAAGGAGTTGATGCTTTATTCCCCTCCATGGACTCTGCCTGACCTGCTGAGTTCCACCAGCATTCTGTGTGAGTTCATAACTGGATGTTCAGGCAATGGACTGGAGCTTCTGTTCACCGGTGACATGTCTACAAGCTAATTGCCCAGCTCAGTGAACACTGCAACAACAAACTGTGCTGTTTGCTGTCTCCTAGAGTAAGCCCTTTTCCTCTGCATTGCAATTCAACAGACCCGTAAGAGCATAGGAGCAAAATTAGGCCATTCAGTCCATCAAGTCTGCTCTGACACTTGATCATGGCTGATTATTTATTTATTTATCGAGATACAGCACGAATAGACTTATCCAGCCCTTTGAGCCGCACCACCCGGCAATCCCTTGATTTACCCTAGACTAGCCTAATCACACGACAAATTACAATGAACAATTAACCTACTAAATGGTACATCTTTGGACTGTGGGGAGGAAATTGGAACACCCAGAGGAAGCCCACGCGCTGATGGGGAGAACATATAACCTCCTGATAGGCAGCAGCAGAAATCAGACCTGGGTCACTGGTACTGTAAAGTGTTGTGCTGACCACTACACTACCGTGCGATGGGAATTGAACCCGGGTCACTGGTACTGTAAAGTGTTGTGCTGACCACTACACTACCGTGCGATGGGAATTGAACCCGGGTCACTGGTACCATAAAGCGTTGCGCTAACCACTACACTACCGTGCGATGGGAATTGAACCCGGGTCACAGGTACTGTAAAGCGTTGTGCTAACCACTACACTACCGTGTTGACCCACAATATCGATTATTATCCCTCTTCCCCATTCCCCTGCCTTCTCCCTGTAACATTTGATGCCCTAACTAATCAAGTACCTATCAACCTCCACTTTAAATTCCACATGAACCTGTTGCAGGGGAACTGGTGCCTTCCCACTCCTTCCCTGGATTCTCTTGGAGGAGTTAGAACCCTGGCAGATAATTTTATCCATTTTTTCTCAGTAAGGCTGAGGTCAGAGTTAGTCAGTTGTGGGCATACTATGTTGGTGCTGGAAACATGGTGACGCTTGTGGGCTGCCCCCAGCACATCCGAGACTGTGTTGGCCATTGACACAGAATGTCGCATTTTACTGTATGTTTTGATTTACATGTGACAAACAAAGCCAATCTTCATCTTTAAATGGTATGGTTTCTGTTGTTGTTTACTTTCTGCGCTTTGGACAGGTCTCCCAATCATAGTTACCCACTCCTGTTTTCATCCTTCAAGCAGGTATCAGAATCAGGTTTAGTATCACTAGGGCAGGTGCTAAGACAGCGATTTCTTCAGGCTCATCAGCAAAACAGCTTAAATTGCTCTCTTTAATGTCTCTATTTTCCTTTTCAAGGTGGTCGGGGTCCTGTCAGAGTCGTGATCTACAGCTGCACTCAATCTGTGGTTCTTCATGGTGGTGGGTTCCTGCTCCCAGAGCTCGCCAACTGGCTGATAGTTCCAGAAGTGGTTTGGAAGATATGCACCTTCTGAGCTCAAGTAATATATATATAATATCGTGCTCGCTCTCTCTCTCTCTCTCTCTCTCTCTGAGGAGAGACTACTGGTTCCAAAGCTAGGTGAGCTCGACTAAGTATTGCTTCAGACTGGAACATTGAAAAGATCTTTAAATGTGATATGTTTGAAAAAGACTTGGATAGGATCTGAAATGTAAATAATTTTCTTAATATCAGGATATCCCAAAGTGCTTCAAATACACTTAAAATGCTTTGAGAAGTGGGTAGCCAATAGATAGGGAGCACTGAGTCACACCGAGCAAATAATTTCAGGATTAACCTGTCGCAAGGTAGAAGATCTTTTGACCTCTCCTCTTGCTGTGGAAGGGGCAAGACCTCGCTGTTCCTTGTTAGTGTGAGAGAGCCTGTAGCATGTCAAACTGCTGGGTTAACAATGGTTTTTATTGGACTGCAGATCATGTTCTCTCTTTGGGGAAATTGCTATTGCCTGCATGGTGGGTAATGGGGAGGTTGATGCTTTCTGCTGGAATAAGTGGGGGGAGAGGGTTGATGCTTTAGCTGCTGCTAGTGCATGGGGAGGGGTGGCTTTGGGGTTTGAATGTTTTTCTGTCATTCATTCTTTGGGGTTTTTCTTCTGTCTCATGGATGTCTGTGAAGAATAAGAATTTCAGGTTGTATACTGTATACATTCCCTGATATTAAATTGAACCATTGAACCATACATCAAGAAATTTATTGTCTTTGCAGCAGTAGTACAATGCAATACACAATAATAAAAACTAAATTACAGTGATTATATATATATATATCACTAACTTCAATAAGTAGTGCAAAAAAAAGTGGTGAGGTAGTGTTCATGGGTTCAATGTCCATTCAGAAATCGGATGGCAGAGGGGAAGAAGCTGTTCCTGAATCATTGAGTGTGTGCCTTCAGGTTTCTGTACTTCCTATCTGATGGTAGCAATGAGGAGAGGGCATGTCCTGGGTGAGGGGGTCCTTACTTTTCTTGGTAATCTTGAAACAGGCTTCAGATGTGAAAAGATCTTCTATCTTGCGACAGGTTAATCCTCAGATTATTTGCTCTGTGTGACTCAGTGCGTCACATCCATTGGCTACCCATTTCTTGAAGCATTTTAGGTGTACTTGAAGCACTTTGGGATATCCTGATATTAAGAAAATTATTTACATTTCAGATCCCATCCAAGTCTTTTTCAAACATATCACATTTAAAGATCTTTTCTTTAACCATAAAGCAAGTTCCTGGTGTCAATATCTCTGAGGATCTAACCTGGACCCAGCATATCAATGCCGCCATAAAAAATACAAGACAGTGGTTATATTTCACTAGGAATTTGAGAAGATTCGGGAAGTCACCAAAGACACTCTCAAATTTCACAGATGTACTGTGGAGATCATTGCCACCATCAGAGAGGAGGTGCAGGAGCCTGAAGACACACACTCAGTGATTCAGGAACAGCTTCTTCCCCTCTGCCATCTGATTTCTGAATGGACATTGAACCCATGAGCACTACCTCACTGCTTCTTTATTTCTATTTTTTGCACTACTTGTTTAATGTAATGATCTTATATACATATACACTTACTGTAATTCACAGCTGTTTTTCTCTATTATGCATTGCTTTGACCTGCTGTCACAAAGACAACTAATTTCACAACAAGGAACAGACAAAAAATGCTGGAGGAACTCAGCAGGCCAGGCAGCATCTATGGAAAAGAGTACAGTCAACGTTTTGGGCCAAGACCACTTTGTGTTTGTTGCTTGGATTTGCCAGAATCTGCAGATATTCTCTTGTTTGAAATTTCACGACACGTGCCCGTGATGTTAAACCTGATTCTGCTTCTGACATCGGAGCATTTGGCTCATCGAGTCTGCTCTACCATTCATTACACAGAGGAATAATAAATCAGCCATCATTGTGCCTGATATACTATCACGCGACCCGTAACCTCTGACACCCTTACTAATCTAGAATCTATCAATCTCAGCTTTAAATAATGACCTGGCCTCCACAACCATCTGTGGCAATAAATTCCACAGATTCACCACCCTCTGGCTAAAGAAATTCCACTTCCTGTCAGTTCGAAAGGGATGTCACTGAAATTCCCCTTTATTCTTCTAAACTCCAGAAAGTACAGACCCAGACCTATCAAGCACTCTTCAAATGTTAACCCTTTCATTCCTGGGATCATTCTCGTGAACATCCTCTGGATCTTCTCCAATGCCAGCCCATTCTTCCTTAGATATGGGGCCCAATTTAGCACTGAAATTGGCTGGCAGTACCTTAATGGGTATCCATAACATAGGCAGAAGAGTAGATGTTTTGTTTGAAAGAATGCTCGAATTTCTCTCGTGGGCTTCAGAAGTTTTACCTTGTTCTCAACTCCAGCGAAGTGGAAGATTTGCTTTGCAACCCGTGCACTGGTGGGATTGAACTCGATGGTCAGTAGGCGAGCACCAGGTTTAAGCACACAGACCATGCGTAGAGCTGAGTAACCACAGTAGGTCCCCAGCTCAAGTACCGTTGAAGGGTTTGTCTCTTCCAACACCCGGTCCAAAATTGCACCTGCATTGAGACACATAACAGTTATGACAGAAACACAGGAATAGATTAGATTAGACGATGATGACACGCAGTCCTCTTTTATTGTCATTTAGTAATGCATGCACTAAGAAATGATGCAATGTTCCTCCAGAATGATATTACAGAAAACAAGACAAACCAAGACTGAAAAACTGACAAAAACCACATAATTATAACATATAGTTACAACAGTGCAAAGCAATACTGTAATTTGATAAAGAACAGACCATTGGCACGGTAAAAAAAAGTCTCAAAGCCTCTCCAAAGTCCCAACATCTCATGCAGACGGTAGAAGGAAGAAAAACTCTCCCTGCCATGAGCTTTCAGCACCGCAAACTTGCCGATGCAGCATCCTGGAAGCACCCGACCACAGCCGACTCTGAGTCCATTTGAAAACTTCGAGCCTCCAACCAGCCCTCTGACACCGAGCACCGAGCACCATCTCTGCTGAGCACTTCGACCCCGGCCCCAGCAACAGGCAAGAGGCAAAGCCGAGGATTTGGGGCCTTCCCCTCTGGAGATTCTTGATCACACAGTAGCAGCGGCAGTGTAGCGGGCATTTAAAGAGGCAGGGTGGGAGCGTAGCAGTTAGCATAATAATTTACAGTTGTCCTGAGAGGGAGCATGGCTTATTTGCCAGTCAAAAGATGCTTCTATCATGCTGGTTAGTGGTTGGTTTATTTAAAATCTGCAATGTTCTTTTCCTATTGGTTGGCATGTATGCCACGATACCCATTTCCGATTCTGGGCACCTCTTGGGGTATAAGAATAGCACTTGTGAGGGTCATTAAGAGTCATAGAGGTAATGAGAGGGTCACTAGTCTTATCTTTGCATGAATGGAGGTGTGAACTGTTGTGGAGACGCTGGGGTAAAGATGTTGGGACTGCATTGTAAGTAGCTGTTAGGTAGTGTCGTACCCTGTGTTCAGGGATGGGTTTTCCAGTTTGACAAAGATGGCTTCGTAAACCCCTCCTTCAAACCACCTGTCCTCCCTGTCCAAAATGTGCACATTGTTATCCTCAAAGGAGTGTCCTTGTCCTTTAGGTGTAGATATACAGCCGAGTCCTGACCTGTGCTGTTTGCCCTCCTATGCTGGGCCAACCATTTATGAAATGGTTGTTCTGTTTCGCCCATATACAGATCTGTGCAGTTCTCATTGTATTGGAAAGCATATACAACATTGTTCTGTTTATGTTCGGATGTAGGATCCTTGGGGTGGATGAGTTTCCATCTGAGTGTGTTTGTAGGTTTGAAAAACACAAGGATTTGATGTTTGTTGAAAATCCTTCTGAGTTTCTCTGAAACTCCAGCCACATATGGCATGACTATGTTTTTTAGACTATGTTGTTTCATTCAGACAGAAACTCGTCTACCCCAAGCTGGTTTGAAAGAAGCCATCTTTGTCAAACTAGAAAACCCATCTCTGAACACAGGGGGTGGGGTACGACATCGTCTATCAGCTACTTACAATGCAATCCAAACATCTTTACGGCGTCTCCACAACAGTTCACTCCTCAACTCTTGCAAAAAGATAAGACTAGTGACCCTCTCATTACCTCTACAACTCTTAATAACCCTCATGTGATTGCTGTACCTTTAAACAACTCACAGAGTTTATAAGCCGGAAAACTACCACCATGGTTCAGAACTGAAGCCTCTTGGCTGATGATGAAATGCCTTCAAGACAACTCAGCAAGTCCAGCTGCCTTGATTTACTACTGCTTGAGAGACCATTGAGAAAGAGCATTGCAGACACATAGACAGGCCCCTGTGTCTGTTTGGTTAAGCATCTGTTCGGAGTATACCTACTTCTTGAGTTTTATAATTTGGGAAGATTTAGCAGAGTATCCATTCAATTAAAGGATAGCTGAATATCCTGTATTGTGGTTTTGGATGAACACTTGTTTAGCTAGATACTTTATACTTCATTGTCGCCAAACAATTGATACTAGAGCGTACAATCATCACAGCGATATTTGATTCTGCTCTTTGTGCTCCCTGGAGTACAAATCGATAGTAAATATTAAAAATTTAAATTATAAATCATAAATAGAAAATAGAAAAAAGAAAGTAAGTTAGTGCAAAAAAACCAAGAGGCGGGTCCGAATATTTGGAGGGTACAGCCCAGATCCGGGTCAGGATCCGTTCAGCAGTCTTACCACAGTTGGAAAGAAGCTGTTCCCAAATCTGGCCGTACGAGTCTTCAAGCTCCTGAGCCTTCTCCCGGAGGGAAGAGGGAGGAAAAGCGTGTTGGCTGGGTGGGTCGTGTCCTTGATACCCAGTTTAGTGTTTTATTGTTCATTTTTAAATAAATATTCAACGTACCCATTTTAAATCTGTGTTTTCTGTTTCACTCATTGGATCCTCAAACCTGTCCTCCCCCCACGCTACAACAGTCCCAGCAATCAGGGTTCAATTCCCAGCACTGTCTGTGAGCAGTTTGTACGTTCTCCCCGTCACCACGGGTACGTTCTCCCCGTCACCGCGGGCATGTTCTCCCCGTCACTGCGGGCACGTTCTCCCTGTCACCGTGGGTACCTTCTCCCCGTCACCGCGGATACCTTCTCCTTGTCACCACGGGTACGTTCTCCCCATGACTGTGGGTACGTTCTCCCCGTCACTGGGTGTACGTTCTCCCCGTCACCGCAGGTACCTTCTCCCCGTCACCGTGGGTACGTTCTCCCATCACCGCGGGTACGTTCTCCCCGTCACTGGGAGTACGTTCTCCCTGTCACCGAGGGCACCTTCTCTGCGTCACCGGGGGCACGTTCTCCCCGTCACCGCGGGTACCTTCTCCCCGTCACCGCGGGTACCTTCTCCGCGTCACCGCGGGTACCTTCTCCCCGTCACTGCGGGTACGTTCTCCCCATCACCGTGGGTATGTTCTCCCCGTCACTGGGAGTACCTTCTCCCCGTCACCGCGGGTACCTTCTCCCCGTCACCGCGAGTACCTTCTCCCCGTCACCGTGGGTACGTTCTCCCGTCACCGTGGGTACGTTCTCCCTGTCACTGGGAGTACGTTCTCCCCGTCACCGAGGGCACCTTCTCTGCGTCATCGGGGGCACGTTCTTCCCGTCACCGTGGGTACCTTCTCCCCGACACCGCGGGTACCTTCTCCGCGTCACCGCGGGTACCTTCTCCGCGTCACCGCGGGTACCTTCTCCCCGTCACCGCGGGTACCTTCTCCCCGTCACCGGGAGTACGTTCTCCCCGTCACTGTGGGTACCTTCTCCCCGTCACTGCGGGTACCTTCTCCCCGTCACCGAGGGCACATTCTCCCTGTCACTGTGGGTACGTTCTCCCTGTCACTGGGAGTACGTTCTCCCCGTCACCGCGGGTACCTTCTCCCCGTCACCGTGGGTACGTTCTCCCGTCACCGCGGGTACCTTCTCCCCGTCACTGTGAGTACGTTCTCCCTGTCACTGAGGGCACCTTCTCTGCGTCACCGGGGGCACGTTCTCCCCATCACCGCAGGTACCTTCTCCCCGTCACCGCGGGTACCTTCTCCGCGTCACCGCGGGTACCTTCTCCCCGTCACCGCGGGTACCTTCTCCGCGTCACCGCGGGTACCTTCTCCCCGTCACCGCGGGTACGTTCTCCCTGTCACCGGGAGTACGTTCTCCCCGTCACTGTGGGTACCTTCTCCCCGTCACCGCGGGTACGTTCTCCCCGTCACCGGGAGTACGTTCTCCCCGTCACTGTGGGTACCTTCTCCCCGTCACCGAGGGCACGTTCTCCCTGTCACTGTGGGTACGTTCTCCCCGTCACTGGGAGTACGTTCTCCCCGTCACCGCGGGTACCTTCTCCCCGTCACTGCGGGTACCTTCTCCCCGTCACTGCGGGTACCTTCTCCCCGTCACCGTGGGTATGTTCTCCCGTCACCGCGGGTACGTTCTCCCCGTCACCGTGGGCACGTTCTCCCTGTAACCGGGGGCACCTTCTCTGCATCACCGGGGGCACGTTCTCCCCGTCACCGCGGGTACCTTCTCCCCGTCACCGCGGGTACCTTCTCCCCGTCACCATGGGTACGTTCTCCCCGAGGGTTTCTCTTGGTGCTGCAGATTCTTCAATGCCAACACATCGAAAGACTTATGGCTCAGGGTTAGTGAGTTGTGAGTGCTCTTTGCTGGTGGTGACACTTGTGGGCTGCCCCGACACAACCTAGAATATGTTGTTCGTTTATACAAATGACTCATTTCACTGTATATTTTGATTTATATGTGACAAATAAAGCTAATCTTTATCTTTAATTGGGACAGTTCCTGTTGCTGTTTACAATGAGAGAAAATATATAGTTGAATTAAATAAGTGGTGCAAAAACAGAAATAAAAAAGTAGTGAGGTAGTGTTCATGGGTTCAATGTCCATTCAGAAATCGGATGGCAGAGGGGTGGAAGCTGTTCCTGAATCATTGAGTGTGCGTCTTCAGGCTCCTGTACCTCCTCCCTGATAGAAGACGGATGTCTTGAGTGATGGGGTCCTCAATGATGGATGCTGCCTTTTTGAAGCATCGCTCCTTGAAGGTGTCCTGGATACTATGGAGGCAGACTGATGACGGAGCTGATTAAATTTACAACTCCCTGCAGCTTATTTCGATCCTGCGCAGTAGGCATCCACACCCTCCCCCATACCAGATGGTGATGCAGCCAGTTAGAATGCTCTCCAGGGTATCAAACACGTAGTGGCTCGAGAAGCTCTTCCAGTAAATGTTTGTTACGAAGTCTGTTCACAGATTACACAGTCACGGCCAGCCTTAGTTTCATTATATTTTATTTAGCGATACAGTGTGGAATAGGCCCTTCCTTCCCACCGAGGTATGCGACCCAGCAGCCCACCGATTTACCCCTAGTCTAATCACGGGAGAATTTACAACTACCAATTAACCTACCGACTGGTACATCTTTGGACTGTGGGAGGTCCTGGAGGAGTCCCATGCAGTCACAGGGAGAACGTCCAAACTTTCTTACAGAGGCTGTGGAACTGAACTCCGAACTCCGATGCAATTAGCTGTAAGAGCATCACGCTAACTGCTACCATGTGCCCATATCCATCGCTGTGAGGAGATTTGCATTCTCTCTGTGATGGTGTGGATTTCCCCTGGATGCCCTCAGTTCAAACATCCTGAGCCTGTGTTGGTAGGTTCACAAACAGAGAAAATCCACAGATGCTGCAAATCCAACAAAACATACAAGATGCTGGAGAAGCTGAACAGGGCCAGGCAGCATCCATGGAAACGGATAAACAGTCGACATTTCAGGCCAGTTCCCTTCAGCAGGACTGGTAGGTTATTAGCTTACTGTAAGTTGAGCCTAGGGTAGATGAGTGGTAAGGAATTGATGGGCATGTGAGAGAGAACAGGTCAGCTGCAAGTACACGGGGTGTAAGTGAATACTCTAATGGGCCTCCTGAGCTTTGAGAAATATTTGAGTTCCACTTACAACTGACTATCCCCTGAAATGGGTGGTGGGTGGAGATAAGTAATAAGAGATAAGGATGTGTAAGGCATTCCTTCCCTCTGCTAGCCTGCAGGTCACCCTTTGGGAAAGGTGTAGCACCTGCTTTGCCCCTACCCACCAAATCCGGGTCACAAGAAGCCATGGGAGCAGGTGGTGGATGTTCGTATGAGCAGCTGGTGCATATCACAAGTCCTGGTTGTGAGACAACTGACACTGGGCAGACAATCTCTGAAGAATATGGAAAATGGCTGGGGTCACCAGTCTTGTAAAGACACTGCCCAGAAGAGGCCAATGACAAACCACTTCTGTAGAAAAATAAGCCAAGAACTATTATGGTCACCACGTTTGCACACGTCATATGAATGGCACATAATGATGGTGTCATATGATACGTCACATAATGATGATGTCATACGACAGGGCACATAATGATAATTATGCCCCCTGAACGGTGTCTCACGATGCTGAGTTCAGTAAAGGATTAACGTCAAGTCTATTGTACACAAGTACAGTGAAGTACGTGGAAATTCATACTTGCTCGCAGCAGCATCATTGCTATTTGGTCAGGAAGAACGAGGACTACAGGATTATGGACTTGAGGAAGGGGAAGTGAGGAGAACACACACCAGTCCTCATTGAGGGGTCAGTATTGTAAAGGGTGAGCAGCTTCTAATTCCAGGGGTCATAATCTCTGAAGATCTATCCTTGCCACCAACATATTGATGCAATTACAAAGAGAGCACATCGGCAGCTATATTTCATTAGAAGTTTGAGGAGATTTGGCATGTCATCAGAGACTCTGGCAAATCTCTACGGATGTGCCATGGAGAGCATTCTGATTGGTTGCTTCATCGACTGGTATGGGGGGGGCACTGCACAGGATCAGAAAAAGCTGCAGAGAGCTGTAAACTTAGCTAGTTTCATCATGGGCGCTAGCCTAGTCAACATCACGGACATTTCCAAAAGGCAGCACCCACTATGAAGCACAGTCACCCTCCAGGACATGCCCTATTCTCATTGCTACCATCAGGGAGATGGTACAGGAGCCTGATCAACATTTTTGGAACAGCTTCTTCCCGTCTGCCATCCGATTTCTGAAAGGGTCATAGAGTCATAAAAATGTAATGGACATTGGCACATCTAGTTCGCGCCGAACCATTTAAACTGCCAGCATGGGCCCATGAACCCATGAATATTATCTCACTATTTCGCTCTCTTTTTGCACTACTTATTTATTTTTTATATTTCTTACTGTAACTTAATTTTTATGTATTACACTTACTGACCAGAAAGAATGCCAATCAGTGAACAGAAATGGAAACATAGAAAACCTACAGCACAATACAGGCCTTTCGGCCCACAAAGTTGTATCGAACATGTCCCTACCTTGAAAATTACTAGGCTTACCCATAGCCCTCTATTTTTCTATGGAGGCAGACATTTTGTGAGACGGTCCTTGTAGCTGCCATCTTGTGAACTGATTCTTGCTCTGGGATAACTTAATCAGAGCAGTTGAAAGTGGGTACAGGGAGTTTCTGCGAATGACCATTCTCTAGTAAGAAGATGTTTATTGTGTAACATGGCGGGTTTGCATAAATAATCTCGTCATCTGGGCCCCGTGTCTGGGTGACGCAGTTTCAACCAGTCAGAGTTGAAAAGAACAAGAGTCATAACCTAATTTATGAAATTGTAGGCGAAGGCGATAAAATGATACTGCTTGTTATCCTGGGCTGCATGCAATGGGAATCTAACACAGGTCAGTCAGATGACCTTGAGCCAGCAAAATTGAAATGCAACATTTGAACCGATGTTTAAAAGTAAGAAGCTTCGAAGGCAAAGCATAGAAACATAGAAAACCTACAGCACAATACAGGCCCTTTGGCCCACAATGCTGTGCCAAACATGTACTTTCTTAGAAATTACCTAAGGTTACCCATAGCCCTCTATTTTTCTAAGCTCCATGTACCTATCCAAGAGTCTCTTAAAAGACCCTATCGTATCTGCCTCCACCACTATCACCGGCAGCCCATTCCACGCACTCACCCGATAAAAAACTTACCCCTGACATCTCCTCTGTACCTACTTCCTCAAAACTATGTCCTCTGATGTCAGCCATTTCAGCCCTGGGAAAAAGCCTCTGACTATCCACACACAAAGCAGCAACAACTCTCTGGAGACCAACACTCGCGGATGTTGAGGACCCTGAGCCGGGCACGTGGAGTTCACATCGGGATCATGAGGAACACCTAGCCAGCGCAGACTCGTCTTCCTGCTATCAGCTTTTCTATTCTTTGACTGTCCATGGAGGATCAGGGAAAGCTAGTGAGTGTGCGCACAGTCAATCAGCTCGTAAACACACGCGCTTTTTAGTTGAGACAATGAAGGAATTTGTCGGTAAGTACAGAATCTCTCATTGCCAAACTGAATACTATTATTAAAGGGACTTCCTTGTAACACACTGTACTGCTGCCACAAATGAAAAAATTTTCACAATCTGTCACTGATAGTAAATCTGATTCTGATTCTGATACTGATATAGATTAGGTACAACAGTTCCTCAAGTCCAGGACTACATAGAGACCAGACTGGGGAAGGACCAGGCATTTTTTTATATGGAAATCTTGTTCACAGTCACTGTTGTGTATTTATTATTTCAGTAATGTTTGAGAAATCTTGTATGTATGTGTGTATATATAGAGACTGGTTAAGCATTCTATGTTTAAATAATTCATTACGGGTTATATGTATAAATACATATACAACTTCTGAAATGCCCGCTTCGCTGCCGCTGCTACTGTGCGATCGAGAATCTCCGGAGGCAAGTGCCCAAATCCTCGGCCTTGCCTGTTGCCTGTTGCTGGGGTCGAAGTGCTCGGCGGAGATGGTACTTGGTGCATCGGTGTTGGGGAGCTGGTCGGAGGCTTGGAGTCTTCGGACGGACTCGGAGTCAGACTGTGGTCGGATGCTTCTGGGATGCTGCATCGGCAAGTTGGCGGTGCTGGAGGTTTACTGTCTGCATGAGATGATGGGACTTTTGAGAGACTTCGAGACTGTACCGTGCCCATGGTCTGTTCTTATCAAATTACGGTATTGCTTTGCACTGTTGTAACCATATGTTATAATGATGTGGTGTTTGTCAGTTTTTCAGTCTTGGTTTGTCATGTGTTTCTGTGATATCATTCTGGAAAAATATTGTATCATTTCTTAATGTATACATTACTAAATGACAGTGCAAGAGGACTACGTGTCCTCATAATCTAATCTAATCTAAATACACAAATTGCATACGTCATCACAATACCACGCGAAATGTCCACACCCTGGTTCAAGTAAACACGAAGCTAGACCCACACTCCTGGACTCCTTTTCAGTCAGTCACCATCAGCATTTTTATTCCAGACCCAGGTGATTATTTGAACTTGCCTGCTGCCTTGCACCCATGTCCCTGGGTCGAGTCACCTTAGCCGAGAGCACACACTCCATCCACCATCCCAAACCATCCACCATCATTTTCAAAATGATCTTCGAGATTAAAATGTCAGCCAGTATCAACTAACTTAGCTGCAGAAGTCAGAATCAGAATAAAGTTTAATATCACTGGCATCTATCGTGAAATTTGTTAACTTTGCAGCAGCAGTACAATGCAAGACAAAAGAAAAACTGTGAAATACAGTAAGTATATATACATATACTAAAGGAAGATGGGGACTTTGAAAAGTCAAGGTCACAACCCTGGAGGAAATGTGAAACCTCCATGTGTATGTCAGGAAGATGACCCTAAGGACAACCTGCTTGGAGAGTATCTCAGACAGCAGGCAAGGACATGGAAATGGAAGCGGGTGAAGCAGAGCTGGAGGACCAGAGGCCATGGCAGGACAAGCCACTGCACGGGATGTACCATCGCCAGATATCAGAGGAGGCTGACATAAGAAAATCCTACCAATAGCTGGAAATGACAGGGCTGAGGCACAACACAGAGGCTCTGCTCATGGCTGCACAAGAACAGGCACTGAGCAGAACAGCAGTAGAAGCAGGGTCTATCACACCAGACGAGACTATGCAAGGAACCAGCTGAAACCATCCAGCACATAGTAGCAGGGTGAAAGGTGCAGGCAGGGACAGCATACACTGAACAACACAACCAAGTTGCAGGAATTTTTACAGGAACATCTGTGCTGAGTATGGATTGGACACTCCCAAATCCAGACAGGAAACACCGGAGGATGTAGTGCAGAATGGCAGAGCTAAAATCCTGTGGCACTTCCAAATGCAGACTGATAGGCAGGTACTGGCCAACCAACCAGACATGGCAATACTGGACAAGGAACAGAAGAAAGCGATAGTAATAGATGTGGCAATCCCGAAAGACAGTAACATCAGGAAGAAAGAATATGAGAAGCTGGAGAAGTACCGGGGCTTGAAAGAACAGATAGAAAGGATGTGGAAGATTAAAGCTAGAGTAATCCTATTGGTGATGGGGGCACTTGGAGCTGTGACACCTGGACTGGGAGAGTGGCTCCAACAAATCCTGGAACAACATCTGAGATCTCGGACCAGAAGAGCGCACTACGAAGAACAGCAAGGATACTGGCTGAACCCTCACACTCTCAGGTCTCTGGTAGAGGTCCCAAGATTGAGAGAAAAATACACATTCACACCACCCATAAGGGGTGAGAAAAATATATTAAATACTTTAACTAAATAAGTAATGCAATAAAAAGCAGTGAGATGGTGTTCATGGGTTCAATGTCCATTCAGAAATCGTATGAAGGAGGGAAAGAAGCTGTTACTGGATCATTGAGTGTGTGTCTTCAGGCTCCTGTACCTCCTTCCTGGTGAGAAGAAGACATGTCCTGGGTGATGAGGGCCCTTCATACTGGATGCCACCTTTCTGAGACACGACTCCTTGAAGATGTCCTGGACACTACGGAGGCTGGTGTCCATGATGGAGCTGACTGAGTTTACAACCCTCTGCAGCTTCCTTCGATCCTGTGCAGTAGTCCTCTCCCACCCCCACACCAGGCAGTTGATGCAACCAGTCAGAATGCTCTTGAGTGAAATTTTTGAGTGTTTTTCAGGACATACCAAATGTCCTCAAGCCCCTAACAAGGTACAGCCACTGTCTTGCCTTCTTTATAGCTGCCTCGATCTGTTAGGACCAGCAATTGTGACAGGGCAAAAGTGGTCTTGGTTAGGCTAGCCTTTTGAGAGAGACCCACTGGACATGTACAGATCAGGACCTTCCCTGTGTGTGTGTGTGGGTAACTCTCAGATCACTGCTGGAGTATGTCCAATGGGTTTTGCCTTTGTGAGATCCTCTTGTGAAACTTGAATTCACTCCATTGTCTTTGCTTGGAATATGTCCCTCAGTAAAGCAGGAACAAATGCAAAAAAAACCAAGGAATCTCTGTTCACTAACACATTTAATGATATAATATTGAGGCTTTATGAAGCACAGGTGAGGTTTCACTTGGAGTATTGTGAGCAATTTTGGGCCTCTTATCTAAGAAAGGATGTGCTAACATTGGAGAGGGTTTAAAGGAGGTTCACAAAATAATTCCGGGTTTGTCATTTGAAGAGCATTTGATGGCTCTGGGCCTGTTTTCACTGGAATGAGTGGTGACTTCATTGAAACCTATCAACTGTTGAAAGGCCTCTATAGAGTGGATGTGGAGAGGATGTTTCCTATGGTGGGAGAGTCTCAGACCAGAGGACACAGTCTCAAAATAGAGGGGCATCCTTTTAGAATGGAGTTAAGGAGGAATTTCTTTAACCAGAGAGTGATGAATCTGTGAAATTCGTTGCCACAGGCGACTGCGGAGGCCAGGTCATTGGGTATATTTAAGGCAGAAGTTGATGGATTCTTGATTAGTCAGGGCATGAAGGTTTATTTGGAGAAGGAAGGAGTTTGGGAAAATGGATCAGCCATGATGAAATGGCAGAGCAGACTTGATGGGCCAAATTGCCTAATTCTGCTCCTATATCTTACGGTCTTATTTAATTTCAAATTTTAAATCCTATTTACAAACTTGGACTTGCGTAATGACTTAGATCAATACTTATACCTTTCCCTTGAAAACAATGTCTTCCAGCATTTTACTATCAAAGGGTAAATTATTCTGTGATCATATCAGTTTCTTTTATATTGAATTTGGCAGGTAATCTACAATGTCCCTTGACTCAGCCTAGCCACTAGATAGCTGCCATGGTAACAGACAGGAACGCAGTGCTCAGCTCCACATTTCAGCTGAAGTACATTGTCTTCTCATGCAGTTCATTAATCACGGATGTCACTTAGTATTTAAGGCGTGAACCCCACACAGATTTTTATCAGAGAAGCCAGAACGACCTGGCAGCTTGCTGAAGCTGAATGAAAATCAAAACTACTTTCACCAAGAAAGGTCATACTGGCAAATAATAAAGCAACTCTTTTGTCCAGCGTTAAAGGAACTTTACATCAAAATCCCAGTTACATTTGAAATCTAGGAATCATAATTCAGCATTTCAGTCTGTGGACAGTGAATTCAGCGCACAGTAGCACTTAGGGGAAAGCTCCTACAGCCCACCTCCAAGGGGACCACAAACTCGTCGTAGGGTTTGGAAGCTTGCCATGCCTCAATGGCCCGGAGAGCTATGTTGGTTGGAGTCAGGGGCTCTTGGTGAAGTCACCCATGCCAAACAGGTCAAAGAGTAGAGGCCAGACTAGGGGTGGTCCACCAGTCCTCCAGGTTCGGGGGTTCAGCTCAGGGCTAACAACCCTGACTGGTCAAACAAAATTGTTATGGAAACAGCAATGAAGAATCCTTCTACATCTGAGTGCGACGGTATTCCTGAGTCTCCACCCGGGATTTACATGACTGACAGTAGGGAAAGCTGAGAGGAAGCTACTGACACGATGAAGGAAGCCCTGAACACTGCCAGAGATGGAGGCCCTTCATTGTTGCCCTAAACGTCAGTAGGTAACAGGCAGTAAGTGTCACAGTTCAGGGTGCCAGAGTTCAGAGTTCAATTCTGGCTTCCTCTGTAAGGAGTTTGTACGTCCTTCCCATGATACACAACTTTTGTTGTTGTATATGAAAACATTTACATACCTTAATGATAAATTTACTTTAAACCTCGAACTGTTCAATACATACGCAAAGAAAGGTGAGTTGTCCCGATGTGCAAAGGATGGACAGACTCTGATGTAGATGTGGCAACGGTAATCCCTAAACAACCTCTTGGCTCGGCCTAGTGACACCACAAGAAGCAGCATCCTCAAAACTAGGACCCCTCGATTAGTGCTAATTGGGCAACTACTGAAATAATACGTGTAACATGGAATCCCCAAGCCCGTCAAAATAAACTTAACAAGTTTAAGCAAAAAGCACCAGGAGACCATGTTACAGAGAATGAGTCACTGGAGAAAAACACAAGGAAACCTAAATGATTATAACTCTCGTTAGACAACAATTAACCAATTAAGGTGCTTTAAAAGCCATGGAGCCCAGTGTTCTGCACAGGTCCGAAGAGCTTGTTGCATGAGGTGTTAGATATTGAGCCTGTAAGTAATTCTGGGGTTTGGCCTGTGCCAAAGAGCCAGATGACAAGGACTTCATACCAAAATAATCCATTCAATATTGCTATATGTAACCATGACATGTTGTTAAATAGAAAAAAGCCTACCTTTCTCATCCCCTACATTCATCGCCCACTCCTTCTCCCTGCAGTAGTTGTCGATGTTGTCCACTACGCTCTTTGCATCACCTCGCACAGCATTTCGCAACACGTATTCTAAAATTCTGCTCTCTCTGCTCGTCCCAGTCATAAGCTCTGCCATCTTCTCTTCCAGGACAGTGTGCCAGAAGATTGCTGCCCTGCTGTTGCTTTTAAGCAGGATGGGAAGAAGAAAGAAAAGCAGAAGGAGACTGGCCAATAAGATGCTGAGGGCTGCAAGGTACACCTCCATCTAGGGAGAAGAAAACAGACACTCATGCATCTTCTGCCTTGTAAAAACAGGCATGAAATAAGGACAAAAGCCTCCTCTGCCATTCAATGGCTATTCTGACTGAGGCAGCAGCCGCGTTTCAGCCCTTCTCCTTGATTCCCCATTATTCCAAAAATCTATCTATCTCGGCCTCAAATATTTTTAATGTTCTCAGCATTCACAACTTCCGAGGACGGAATCAGATCGGAATCAGGTTTAATATCACTGGTATATGTTGTGAAACTTGTTAACTTGGTGGCAGCACTACAATATAATACATAATGATAGAAAAAATGTGAATTGCATAATGTATATGTGAAATAGTTAAATTAAGTAAGTAGTGTGAAAATAGAAATAAAATAAAGCAGTGAGGTGGTGTTCATGGGTTCAATGTCCATTCAGAAATCAGATAGAAGAGGGGAAGGAGCTGTTTCTGAATCGTTCAGGCTGCCGCAAAGTTAACAAATTTCATGACATATGCCGGTGATATTAAACCCCATTCTGATTCATTTATTTACAGAGATACCGTGGGAAACAGGTCCTTCCAGCCCTTGGAGTCGTGCCACCCACCAACCCACCGATTTAACCCTAACCTAATCACAGGATAATTTACAATGACCAATTAACCGACCAACCAGTATGCCTTTGGACTGTGGGAGGAAACCAGAGCACCCGGAGGAAACCCACACGGTCACGGGGAGACCATACAAACTCCTTACAGGCAGCAGCAGAAGTTGAATTGGGGTTGCTGAAGAGTATTGATAACAGCTGGGGTCACCCGTCTTGTAAAGACACTGCCCAGAAGAAAGCAGTGGCAAACCACTTCTGTAGAAAAAATTGCCAGGAACAATCATATTCATTGAAAGACCATGATTGCCCACATAATACAACATGGCTCACACTGATAAAGGTAAATAAGGAGACCAAAACTGTATGCAGTGCTCCTGGTTACGTCTCACTAAAACTCTACAAATTGTAGCAAAACCTCTCTCCCAATGTACTCCATTTCCTTTGCCAATAAGACCACAAGACAGAGGAACAGGAATAGGCCATTCAGCCCATCGAGTCTACTCTGCTATTTCATCATGGCTGATCCATTTCCCTCTCAATCCCATTCTCCTGCCATCTCCACACAACCTTTCACACCCTGACTTATCGGGAACCTATCAACCTCCAACTTAACCCACCCAGCGACCTGGCCTCCACAGCTGCCATTGGCAATGAATTCACCTCTGTTCTAAATAGACGTCCTTCTGTTTTGAGGCTAGGCCCTCCAACCTCAGACTTTCCCACAAAAAGGAAACATCCTCTCCACATCAACTCTATCTAGGCCTTTCAACATTCAATAGGTTTCAATGAGATTCCCCTCATTCTCCTCAATTCCAGCGAGTACAGGCCCAGAGCCTTCAATCGCTGCTCATATGTTAACCCTTTCATTTCCAGAGTCATTCTCGTGAACCCCCTCTGAAGTCTCTCCAATGTCAACACAATCTTTCTTAAATAAGGGTCCCATAACTTCTCACAATACTCAAGTGAGGCCTCTCCAGTGCCAGCTATCAATTTGGTTTACATATTACTAACTGAGCATGCATGCTAGCAGTTGGTATAGAATCTAAAGAAGAGAGTTAAGGCTGATTTATACTTCTGCGTCAAATCGACGCCGTAGGTATGGCGTAGACATGAACCCTACGCAGAGCCTACTTGGATCCCTGTGCCGTAGCCTGATGCGCACCTCTCCCAAAATGTAACTACGCGTCACGGCAACGCAGACCGCAACGACCGTGATTGGTCCACTTGGAAGCATCGCATTTCCTCCTAAGCTGCAATAGCTTCCCATTGGGCGACTGAAGGGCAGGGAAGGAACTCTGGCTGCAATGCTTTCCATAAAGCTTTACAGACCTCCGAAATTATGGAGGACACATTTCGCTTTTACGAAAAAAGACGCTCGCTTTAAACTTGTTTACCCTGAGAGAGACTACTATGACCATGAAGCCTTGCACGGGCAGGTGTGTACGCTTGCGTGGGCTGGTGTGTACGCATGCGCGACGTGCCCGAATTGCAGAGCGACGCAGACACACCAACGCACACGTATAAATGCTCACAATGCACGTAGGCCACTTGCGTAGGTTACGGCATCCATTTGACGCAAAAGTATAAATCAGCCTTTAGCCATCATAATTGGAGTGGAAGTGGAGAGGATATTTCCAAAAATAGGAGAGTCTAAGATCAGACAGCTCAGCCTCAAAATCGCTTTAGATCAGAGATGAGGAAGAATTTCTTTAGCCAGGGGGTTTTGAATCTGTGTAATTTATTGCCACAGGCGGCTGTGGAGGCCAGTTCATTGGGTATATTTAAAATGGAGGCTGATAGGTTCTCGATGGTAAGGGCGTCATAGATTATGGGATAGAAGGCAGTTGGATGGGGTTGAGAGAGATAATAAATCAGCCAAGATGGAATGGTGGAGCAGACTCGATGGGCCAGATAGTCTAATTCTGCTCCTGTGTCTTATGGTCTTATAAGGGTGGCAAGGTAGCACAACGCTTTGCAGTACAGATGACCCAGGTTCAATTCCCACACTGCCTGTGGGGAGTTTGTTCTTTCTCCCTGTGATGGCGTGGGTTTCCTCCAGGTGCTCCAGTTTCCTCCCACAGTCCAAAGACATACCGGTTGGTAGGTTAACTGGTCTTTGTAATTTGGCCAGTGACGAGGCTAGGGTTAAATTGGGGGATTGCTTGGTGGCGTGGTTCAAAGGGCCAGAGGAGGCTATTCTGTGTTGTATCTCAATCAATCAATCAATAAATAGATAGATAGATAGATACTCCAAGAAACAGCGAGAACATATGTACCATACTTTCTCCTCCTCTTCCTGCCACCTCCTACCCTGTTGAGATCACCAGAGTTGTGACCAGTATGACTAAGTTACAATCTGCCAACTCACAAGAAGTCAGGTAGAAAGCATTCCAGCTCAGATTGTACAACACTGAAGGTCTTACACAAGGATCCAAAAAGGAGTTCCTTGCGGCTGATCACTTGCCTGTTGCTGGGATCCCTTTGACCTTTGCTCCTAAGCTAATCGGGGCCAATTGACAAAAGAGGCCACAGGGTCACTGATAGAACTCATTCATGGGGTCATTCCACATGATCTTCAGTATCCAACTGACCAGCGAAGAGACCTTTTTTTAACATAAAAATATTAGAGAAGGATTTATTGCAAACAATGATTATGAATAAACAGAATTTATTTCATTCCTCCAATTGTCTTTTTCTTGGCTTGGAGGCAGCAATGTTCGGGACAGTAATATATTCATGCAAGGAGATCCTCTGCACTGTCTTTGCATCTAGAGTCTGTATATGAAAGACAAGAGTTTGCAAGTCAAAGTGATGGTGTTTCTTACCGTTGTTACTGCACCGAGGGAGAAAGCTCACCAATTCCGACAGCAGAGTTTATTCTGCCCCTCAGAGTGCCTCTTTGTGTCAGCAGACAAGTCTTTTACTCCTCTCCTTTGGCTTCCCCTCACATTGCTTCTCAGATGAAACGAGAATGTCCCCGCGCTTCTTCTTAATGACTTTTCCAGTCAAGGAGCTGAATACAGAGACTGTCCGGTTGTCACGGTAACAGTCTGACAACCCTCTGGATATAGAGCACCTGCATGAAAATACTGACGAGTATTTTCCTAAAACTGTTCTCTCCAAATCTTAATGACATTAATTCCATGTTGAAGACAGTCACTTCAAAGGATAATCAATTAACCTGTCCACTACTCCTGCATTATAATATAAAACTGTACCAGTAGAACTGACCTGTAATAAATTTGTCATTAGCTTCATGGGGTAATGATAGTGGGATGAAGTAATGTAATTTCCTTGTAAAAAAAATTCAATCACAGTTTATCTA
Organism: Mobula hypostoma; assembly: GCF_963921235.1. NCBI lineage: Eukaryota > Metazoa > Chordata > Chondrichthyes > Myliobatiformes > Myliobatidae > Mobula > Mobula hypostoma. The sequence goes on from NC_086117.1 coordinate 60,214,893, forward strand.
ACCATACTTATTATAGAAATATTAGTAATTACCTTTGTTCAGACACGCTCACCCTCTTCAGACGAGCTGGTTTCTACAAGATCTTGTTTGAGTAGAGATCTGTAGTGTCAATCAAAGGCCATTACATCATTCTCCCCTTATTACAACTGACATCTGCTTTGAATGAGCATTCTTGAAAAAGGCAATATTTGACCTTTTCTGCTGTTCCCCTCTGGGCCAAATGTTGCTTACTTTTATTATCTTTGATTTAACTCTCCTTTTTCCTTTTACAAAGTTCAGTGAATTAGCCACGTTTTTGCTAAGTCTGTGCGTGAGGATGTAACTACAAGAAATACTGTGTGAGATTTTTGTCGTCAAAAGGACAAGGAAGCTTAGTGGTTAGTGCAACCTTTATGGTTTATAGTTCAAAGTACACTTTTATCAAAGTGTGTATACATTTTACAACCTTGAGATTCAACTTCTTACAGGCAGCCACAAAACAAAGAAACCCCAAAAGAACCCATTAAAAAGAACATCAAACACCCAATGCGCAGGGAGAACAAGGATATAAGTAAAGTAAAGGCATCCGTTAGTCTTGCGAGACCATGGATCTGCACCTGGAAAGTCTTCACTCTCCAGGGCGCAGGCCTGGGCAGGGTTGTATGGAAGACCAGCAGTTGCCCATGCTGCAAGTCTCCCCTCTCCACAACACCAATGTTGTCCAACGGAAGGGCATTAGGACCCATACAGCTTGGCACCAGTGTCGTCGCAGAGCAATGTGTGATTAAGTGCCTTGCTCAAAGACACAACACGTGGCCTCAGCTGGGGCTCAAACTCATGACCTTCAGATCACGAGTCAAATGCCTTAACCACTTGGCCACGTGCCCACACAGGGATATAAGTAAGCAATTAGCATTCGGAACTGAAGTTCGATGAAAGACAAGAAGCCAGGCATCACTGCAGCTGGAGCAGGGCAAACCTCGTCACTCAGCACAGGGCCGAGTAAACAGCACGGGACCACCGGCGCGAGGACGATCATCACTGCAGCCAGAGCAGGGCAAAACCTCGTCACTCAGCGCAGGGCCGAGTAAACATCATGGAGCAAGCAAGCAGAACCAGGCAGAACTGGCCTGTCCCTCACCTTGGGTCCCAACACCCTGACCTTTTCAATCTGGTCCAGCGTTTAAATTGTCCAAACACCGGGTCGTTCCTCACTCTTGGAGCGCTCCAGGACCTGGACCCCACCACCACAATCCAGCCCGTACCCGATCTTTCCCATTCAGCCTGGTGCTTAATTCGATCAGACATCATTGATAGTACCAGCAGTCACCGATCAGGGTTCAATCCCTGTCACTGTCTGTGAGGAGTTCTCCTTGTGACCGGGTGGGTTTTGTCACCTATCCCAAACCACAATGTCTAAGACAGTGTAGCTGCCCATCTTCCCCGCTCATGTTCTGCCATGTTCTCACTCAGTGCCACAACCATGGAAGCATCTGCTGACGACTTGACTGATCAAAACCACTGGCGGTAACCACAAGGATCCAATATTTTATTAAATATGAGTGTCTGTGCACACATTTACAAATTGGCTTGCATCACGGGATAAAGGAACTGAGAGCACGAGTTGTAGAGTCTTGAAAGTGAGTCTGTAGGTTGTGGAATCAGCTCAGATTTGAGGTGAGTGAAAGGATCCACGCTGGTTCAGGATTGATGGTTGTACGGTAAAGAAGGTGTATCATTCTCAGTCAACGCATCCATGCCAACCTTTCTGCCCATCTACACTAATTCCATTCCCTGCATTCGGCCCATATCTTTCAATGCCTTGAAAACAGGAGGCTGCAGATGCTGGAATCTTTAACAAATAACCAGAATGTTGGAAGAACTCCAGGGGCCAAGTGGCATCTGTGAAGGCAGGAAGGTGCAAGTCAATGTTTCTGGTCTAAACTCTGCATCAAGACTGAGAGGGAAGTTGGATTACCAGTGTATAGCAGTGAATGGGGGCAGAGATAGAGGCTGGCAGGAGACTGGTGGATCCATATGAGCAGGCATAATGGGAAGATGGAAGCAAATGGGGACAAGGTCTCTCCACATGATCCTAGCCCCATCTGGTTCCAGCTGGATGTACAAATCGAGACACAAGAGACTGCAGAATCTGTTACCTGGAGCAACAAAACATCTGCTACAGGAACTCAGGGTATTGTGCAACACCTACATGGGAGGAGCAGAAAGGAATTGTTGACATTTTGGGTTAAAACCCTCCATCAGGAATAAAAGTGTAGACAAGAGAGCCCATCTCTCCTTTATGAGTTTAAGGTACAATTTATTATCGAAATATACATATGCCACCATATATAGATCAAAACATTTGAATAGGGCCCAAGTGCAGAGGGGGAGAGAGAGACACTGAGGCAGGCCAACAATTCACTGACTTCAATGAAAGGAAAAAAGATAAATGCTACTCCAAAAGGGCTGTTAGCTAAAACTCTCAAGCTTACTGTTAATATCGACGCAGTGGTTGGAATCAATAACCAATGAATACCGATCCTTTACGGAGTCTGTCGAAACGGTAGAGTACATTCCTGGACAAGGACAAGGGTAAACAGGGAGTGTAAATGTTGCTGTGCTTTTGGTCAAGTCTCGACAAGACTACAACAAAAAGAAGGGAGCAAAATACCATCAAAATTGAACACTCATTAGCTGGAACATGCAACCTCACAAGCGCGACTATTGAACCTGTTGCACCATCTGCCTGCACGGGTGCATGGACGCTGCAGCAGTGTCCATGGTTTGACATTACCAACCCTGAGGTTTATTTCATAGTGGGCATACCTGATAAATCTATTGAATAATAACCATAACAGAATCAATGAAGGACCATCCAACTTGGGTGTTCAACAGAGAGCAGAAGACAGCAAATTGTGCAAATACGAAAAGAAAGAAAGAAAGGAATAATAAATAAATAAACAAACAAACAAACAATAAATACCAACAACATTAGATAAAGAGTCCTTGAAAGTGAGTCCAAAGGCTGTGGGAACATTTCAATGGTGGTGTGAGTGAAGTTGAAGTTATCCCCTCTGGTTCAAGAGCCTGGTGGTTGAGGGGTAATAACTGTTCCTGGACCTGGTGGTGTGAGTCCTGAGGCTCCTGTACCTTCTTCCTGATGGCATCAGTGAGAAGAGAGACCTAGGTGGAGGTGGTGGGTGGTGGGTGGTGGGGGGGCGGGGTGCAGTCCCTCTATTTAATCCTGATGCAGGGCTTTCCCCCTACAGATGCTGCATGACCTTCTGCGTTCTTCCAGCAGATTATTGGATGTACAAACAATCCTTTGGTAAGCACTACAGGATGCTTTATCAAACTTGAAATTAAAAAGTAGTGTAAATGTGTATGTCCTCAGGAGAGGGCCGTCAATGATAACTTTGAAGGAATGTGTTGGTGATGCTGTCAAATCTTATTATGTTACATCAGTTATTCATCAAAACTGGCTTAATAACTCAGATAGCAACACACACAAAATGCTGGAGGAACTCAGCAGGTCAGACAGCACCTATGGAGAGGAATAGGTAGTCAACGTTTCGGGCCGAGACCCTTCTTCAGGGCTGAGAGGGAAGGAGAAAGACACCAGAATAAAAAGGTGGGGGAATGGAAAGAGGCTAGCTGGAAGGTAATAGGTGAAGCCATATGGGTGGGAGACATCAAGGGCTGGAGAAGAATGCATCTGATAGGAGGGGAGAGTCAACCACAGGAGAAAGGGAAGAAGAGGAGGGGACCCAGGAGGAAGTAATAGGCAGGTGAGAAGAAGTAAAAGGTCAGAGTGGGGAATAGAGAAAGAGGGGGGAGGGTGGAAATTGTTTACCAGAAGAGAAACCGATATTCACGCCATCAGGTTGAAGGCTACCCGGACAGAATTATAAGGAGTTGCTCCTCCACCTGAGGGTGGCCTCCTCTTGGCACGAGAGGAGGCCATGGGTCAACAGGACAGGACTGGAATGGGAATTGGAATTAAAATGTTTGGCCACTGGGAAGTCCCACTTGTGGCGGATGGTGCAGAGGAGCTGGACGAAGCGGTGTCCCAACTTACAACGGGTCTCACCAATGCAGAGGAAGCTGCATCGGGAGCACCAGACACAACTGACGGCCACTGCAGATTCGCAGGTGAAGCGTTGCCTCACCTGGAAGGACTGTCTGGAGCCCTGAATGGAGGCGAGGGAGAAGGTGCATGGGCAGGTGTAGCACTTAGGCCATTTGAAAGGACTCAGATAAATTTTACAATAACACTCAGCAAGGATTTATCCCAGTGGTCAGGTCGGCATTCCTCCAGTCACTGCTGGAGTGCACTGATGATACAGGACAACAAAGATTTGCTTCCTGAATGCTTTTCAGTATATCCCATGGATTTCAGGCTGCTAATCATGAAAGTCACTGTGACATTTCCATATCATGCACCAATTTTTGGAAATTGCCTATATTTATTATTTCAATTCATAATACAAGTCAGAATAACTGATGCCATTTTTGTTGGTTCATGAATCAAACAGGTTATCAATGACAGGCAATACGAAGAACTTCTAGTGGGACCGGAGAAAATCACATGGAAGGCGTTCAAGAATGTTGTGGAAAATTTTCTTGGCAACTACAGAGCACCAAACTATGTGCAGCTGGTTGACAACATGCTTCAAGCATACAAAACCATGAAGTGCAACAAGTCACTAAAGACTCATTTTCTGCATTCCTGTTTAGACTTCTTCCCTGCAAATCTTGGCGCTGTCTGTGACAAGCTCGGTGAAAGGTTTCACCAGGACTTTGTGATCATGGAGAAATGGTATCAAGGCAATTGGAATCCATCAGTGCTGGCTGATTATTGTTGGACACTTAGGCGAGAAGACTCAGAGATTGAGTATAAATGAAAATCATCAACAAAACATTTTAGCTTAGTTGAACAATTGTAAAGTGTCAGCACCATTATGCAATTACATGCATTATATTTAATGAAAGTTAATTTCTTGTTTCTCCAAATTCCTACATGATACAAGTAGTTTGAAATTATGTTTGTGTTTGAGCGATGTATCCTAAAGAAAAAAAGAATTCTGAGGAAGTAACACTTTTGAGTTCAGTGTTATCAGATTATTTACCTTGTGAGATCTTAATTTTGATAAAACAATTGGTTGGATTGTTCAAAGACCTGCTCAGTCACAACTTGAGAGATTTAAGGTGTAAGCGCAATGGGTTTTCAGAATATTTTCGGTGGAAAAAAATGGAGTAATTATTAGCTTTTTGAACTGATGGTGTTTGGAAGCTGCTGAAGAATACCGATGACTTTGAACTGAAAGACAACAGAGGGTAATTTAATGGTGTCAAAACAGAGCTTTAAGACTAACCAGACCATGTTAAACTATAGCTGATCTATTTTTCATGAAAGATACTGCATCATTTCTGTCTCAGAGAAGGTTCCGGGAGGTGAGCAGTCTTGAGCCAAGAAGATTACTGTGCCCATGATCAACTCCATTTTTCACCAATCCTGCCACTGGGCAAATGCCAGGAGACATTACACTGTCAAGGGCAGGATCCTTAACAGTGTTGCTGAGCAGAGAGATCTTGGGATCCAGCTTCATTACTTCTTGAAAGTGACTACACAGGTTGATAAGGTGGTTAAGGCAGCTTACGGAATGCTTGCTTTTATCGGTCAAGGCATTAAGCTCAAAAGTCAAGAGGTTATGTTGCAACTTTATAGAACCCTGGTTAGGCCACATCTGGAGTATTGTGTACTGTTCTGGTCGTTCCAGTACAGGAAGGATGTTGAGACTTTGGAGAGGGTGCAGAAGAGGTTCACCAGGATGCTGCCTGGTTTATCACAAGAGGCTGGATAAACTTGGGTTGTTTTCTCTGGAGTGCCAGATGCTGAGGGGAGATCTGATAGAGGCTTATAATATTATGAGAGGCACAGATAGAGTAGACAGAGAGTATCTGTTTCCCAGGGTTGAAATGTCTATTACCAGAGGGCACTCATTGAAGGTGAGAAGAGTAAGGTTCAAAGGGAATGTGAGGGGTAAGTTTTCACTCAGAGTGTGGTGGATGCCTGGGATGCACTGCCTGGTATGGTGGTAGAGGTAAATGTGCCTATCCAAATGTATCTTTTAAGAGACCTTTGGATAGGCACATGGATGTAAGGAAGATGGAGGGATATGGACATGGTGTTGGTAGGAGAGATTAGTGTTTGGGTGTTTTTGATTTGCTTTTTAGCCAGTTCAGCACAATATTGTGGGCTGAAGGGCCTGTTCTGTGCTGTACTGTTCTATGTTCTATATCCTATGAGCAGAGAGGGTCTGGGTCCAGCTTTGGAGGATGGAATCCAGGATGATTTTGGCAAGGGAATTCAACAGGAGGATTCACTTGGAACCCAATATCAGGCTGTTCATTGTGAGAGGAATCTTAATTGCTTCATCCAATCCTAATTCAGGATAATTACACCAACTTCATTATCCAACAGCACAAACTTATGATTTAACCAAGCATCCTCGGCACCAGAATCTGTGAGACCAACATTCTCCAGCCTGGAGATGAGAGAGAGTGAGGGTGAAGGACACAGAGAGACAGGAGACGGTACAAATCCCCAGTGTTTATCAGTAACACAATTACTGATCACATTTTCTGTACAAGTACTCAGAAAAGTAACTGAGTGAGTGAGTGAGTGAGGCCTCCAGCAGTCAGGGTTGATCATGGATGTTGCATCCTGGCTGTCTAGATATGTAAGCCTGGGCAGTACGATTTGGAGAGCAAGTTCCATCTCCACACCCAAAGGAATGGCAGAGATCGATACAGTTCGGTACCAGCAGCATTGCAGGGGTTGCCAGTCAGCGTTGAACTCAATTAAGACTGCCTTAGGTCCTCCAGCACCAAATTTCTCCCTCGGGGTTTTCTCCCAAAGCCTCCCCTATGAGTAGGTAGAGCCATAACGCAGCAGAAATTTGAGATCAGAGTTTTCTTTCTCCTAGATGAGCTGCCAACCACAGCTGGCAAGCCCCATCTGCCCAAAGCGACTGGTTTTAAGGCGCCAGTAACCTGACTTTGCCCCTTCTCCTGTCAGTAGAAATGGTTCTGCTGAGATTAATCCCTAGGCCACACATGAAGGCCAGGAGCTGGACTTGGTTGTCAGAAGCTATTCGAGACACACACCATTGGGAGCATTTAATAGGTAGTGGGAGTTTATCCACATTACCACCCCCTGGCTATAACAACCTTAAGGAACCAAAGTTAACTAGTTTAAGATATAAAGACAAGAAGTCTGCAAATGCTGTAAATCCAGGACAACATACACAAAGTGCTGGAGGAACTCAGCAGGTCAGGCAAATCTATGGCAATGAATAAACAGTCAACATTTCAGGCTGAGACCTTTCATCAGGACTCATAAAGGTAGGTGTGTGTAGGTTAAGATATATCCAGTTGAAACAATCAAGAAATTAATAAGCAGTAATCTTTTTTATATTTTAATATTTTTCAAAAGTTTAATCAAATTTCTACCACTTAAAGAGCACATTTGTTCAGGAAGCAACTTCTACAATTAGCCACACAAAATGCAGGAGGAACTCAGCAGGTCAGGCAGCATCTATAGAATGGAATAAAGTGTGGATGTTTCAGGATGAGACCCTTCATCACACCTACAGTTACATTTCAGTGAGATTTTTTGAGTTGTCAGTGTGGACATGGTGGAGGATTACAGATACCTGGGGATATGAATTGACAATAAACTGGACTGGTCAAAGAACACTGAGGCTGTCTACAAGAAGGGTCAGAGCCGTCTCTATTTCCTGAGAAGACTGAGGTCCTTTAACATCTGCCGGACGATGCTGAGGATGTTGTACGAGTCTGTGGTGGCCAGTGCTATCATGTTTGCTGTTGTGTGCTGGGGCAGCAGGCTGAGGGTAGCAGACACCAACAGAATCAACAAACTCATTCGTAAGGCCAGTGATGTTGTAGGGATGGAACTGGTCTCTCTGACGGTGGTGTCTGAAAAGAGGATGCTGTCCAAGTTGCATGCCGTCTTGGACAATGTCTCCCATCCACTACATAATGTACTGGTTGGGCACAGGAGTACATTCAGCCAGAGACTCATTCCACCGAGATGCAGCACAGAGCGTCATAGGAAGTCATTCCTGCCTGTGGCCATCAAACTTTACAACTCCTCCCTTGGAGGGACAGACATTCTGAGCCAATAGGCTGGTCCTGGACTTATTTCCTGGCATAATTTACATATTACTATTTAACTATTTATAGTTTTATTAGTATTTATTATTTATGGTGCAACTGTAACGAAAACCAATTTCCCCCGGGATCAATAAAGTATGACTATGACTATGACTATGACTATGACTTTGGGCATATTTCCTCTGACTGTGACTGGTGGAAGGCTTTCGTACCTTTGCCTTTGGTGATGATATGAAATACAGTGGAACAAGTGAATTGTTGGATAGATCCTGAAGTTAATGAGTATAATTCGTGTCAGAATAGGTATGGATTATGTACAAGGGTATCCAGGTTCCTTTGAACATTAATGTTTCTCAGTCTCTCATCATTTAGAAAATAGTCAGCATTTCTGTTTTTTTAAAGATTAAAGAGATTCTCTTCGTTTGTCACATGTACATTGAAATGTACAGTGAGATGTGTTGTTTGTGTCAATGACCAACCCAGTCCAAGATGTACTGGGGGCAATCCGCAGATGTCACCATACCACCATTGAGCACACCTACATGAAGTGTTGTTGCAGGAAAGCAGAATCCATCATTAAGGATCCCTCCACCCAGGACATGCTCTCTTCTCATTGCTGCTGTCAGGAAGAAGGTACAAAAGCCTCAGGACTCACACCGCCAGGTTCTGGAATCGTTATCCCTCAACCATCAGGCTCTTGAATCAAAGGAGATAACTTCACTCAACTTCATTTGCCCCATCACTGAAATATTTCCACAACCTAGGGACTCACTTTCAAGGACTCCTCATCTCATGTTCTCAATATTGCCTTGCTTGTTTGTTTGTTTGTTTATCTATCTACCTACCCATCTGTTTATTTATTTATTTACTTGCATAGTTTGTCATCTTTTGCACTTTGTTTGAATGCCCAGGTTGGTGCAGTCTTGGTTATTATTCTATAGCCCTTTTGAGTATGCCCTCAAGAAAACGAATGCCGGGGTTTAGAATGGTGACATACATTACTCTGATAACGACTATACGTTGAATGGTTTAGAATGGTGACATACATGTACTCTGATAATGACTATACGTTGAACTTTGAACTGGTTTTGATCCAAATTTCTTGACCTTAGATATGATATTATGACTTTCCTATTGGATCCTATGGTTAGTATAGCATCACTAACTAATTTCTTTATCTCTTTCTACCCCTCTCCTTTCTTTAAGTCATAAATCATGTTCTGATGAAAGGCTCTCATTATACGTTCTGATGAAAGTCTTCAGTCTGAAATATTAATGATCAAATGGGTTGTCTTTCCATCTATCCGAAATATCATGGAAGCAGCAGCCCAGCTGCTCCAGGAACATAGAATTTGGTCGCACATACGCTAACAGTAATGTTGAGGAGTGTGCTCTGCAGATCAAAAGAACAAACCAAGCTGTTGGACAGGACCAATGTGGTCTACAAAATCCAACGCGAGGACTGCAGCAAATGTTACATCGGCCAAACTGGGAGAAAACTAACCACCAGAATCCATGAACATGAAGTGGCATGACCAACTCTCCCTGGTCTCTACCCATGAAGATTGAGAGGGGCTCAAATCTGACTGGGCACTAGTGAAAGTCATTGCATAAGCAAACACGTGCCATGCAAGAGAATTCCTCGAAGTGTGGTTTTCGGTGAACATTTTTGTACACAGACATGTAGACCTTGATCCTATTTATGAGCCAATGTGGGCAAAATTCCAGACCACAACACATGATGTTTTCTGTGCAACCAATCAGCAAAGAGATTTCCTCCCCACATCATAGCTGAGTTTCCAAAATGATGACTAATCACCTGATTGATAAGTACATACAGGGCAAGCATTTGGAGGAAACATCTTAATCAACAGCACACTGATAATGTCTCCTTGTATGATGACGAAACATTTGCAAGTAAGTTGCCAAGATTGGAGAATAGCTTAACCCAACCAGTCTTAATAGTTTCCCTGTGGATGCTGCCTCGCTTGCTGAACATTGCTAGCATTTTGTTCTTCAGAGGGAAGACAATGGGTCTGCTGTGATGGGCTTGATACCATGGCCACGGCTTGTCACAAAGGTATGTTGTAGTAGGGACCAATACAGTAGATGAGCCTTAGCATAACATGCTCTAAGAGAGACACATTCTCATTGGAAGAACATGGTTGCAAGTGGACAGATTCCATTGCTATAATCAAGGTTAGTTATAGGCAGAACCTGTTGTCAGATGTAGAAAGGGGATTCCTGTAGTTCTTGCAATTAATTCAGCTCCTCTGGCATCTACGGTCTGCACCTAGATGCCTGATTCATTCAATTCTCAGTCAACGTGGCCTTTGTTTGATGGTCTGGATCCAGAAAATGATGCAGAAAGAATTGTCCTCTAGTCAAAGAGTTCCCTTTCTGTACAGGACCACTGGCTACCCTAGAACTTCTTCCACTGCCCACCCCTACAACTTTCTAATTACACTGGAGAACAAAGATTTTGCTTCCCGAATACTTTTGGGTGTATCTTACGGATTTTGGGCTGATGATCGTGAAAATCACCATGGAATTTTCCTATCATGCACTATTTTTTTTTAATTGCCTATATTTGTTATTTCAATTCATAATTCAAGTCAGAATAACTGATGCCAAGATTAAGGAAGGGAATTTTCATTGGTCCACAAATCAAATGGGACATCAAAGACAAGCAATTTGAAGAACTTCTATTGGGACAGGAGAAGATCACATGGAAGGTATTCAAGGATGTTGTTGAAAATTTTCTGGGCAGCTACAGAGCACCAAACTACATGCAACTGTTTGACAACATGCTTCAAGCATTAAGTGCAACTTGACACTAAAGGTTTATTTTCTGCATTCCTGTTTAGACGACTTCTCTTCAGATCCTGGCACTGTCAGTGACGAGTGCGGTGAAAGGTTGGCTGATTATGGTTGGACACATAAGTGAGAATCCTCAGATGCTGAATACAAATGAAAATCACAAAGCATTTTAGCTTAGTTGAACTATTGCAAAGTGTCAGCACTGTTTTGCAATTAAACACATTATATTCAATAAAAGTTAATTTCTTGTTTCTCCAAATTCCCACATGATACAGCTTCTCTGCTTCCTGCAAATCCCCCAGTCCCCCTTCCACTTGGAGTTGTTTCATCTGCCCTTCAGTGTGGGAGTACCCTCACCAGAAGTAGTACGGTGTTAGGGCATATTCTGGAGTTAGGATATACCGTATGGTATAGCAAATATTAATTTCAACAGCAACCAGACTTCAGATCTGAATGTGGATTGTAGATTGAGTTAAAAATGCACCCAGAGCAATAGTGTTCTTGCAGCTGCAGAAGGGGGGTTGATTGCAAACAAAAAAACACTGCTGTTGACCTGAAATACCTGCATATGCATGAATGCAATCCAGAGTTGGTAGGGATTAACATTCATTTTGGGTGTGAAGAGGAGGTGTTTGAAAACTCTATGTAATTCAAAGGAAGCATAGTAGATATATTGTAAATATACAATTGTCCTGCTGATGCCTTTGATCTTTAGCATATAAAAAATGTCATGTAATATTGGGTCAGGCAGGTCTCTTCTTACAAGAGTGTTTCCTGTATGATTTCTGCTTGTCTGGCTGAATAAAGACTTCTATATCCACCAGCTTCAGTGTCTCCGGATGACTTCGTCCACAATCACAACATACAGTAGTTCAGGATGGTAACTCTCTACCATCTTCTCTGGGTAAACAGAATCAGCAAATGTCAGTCTTTCCAGCAATATCACTGGGACTCAACTACCAGATCTGGAGACAATCTACAACACTCAATACCTATGGAATACTCATAACATAATTAAATACCCATCCCACCCCAGATACTGTTTGTTCAATCTCCTACCATCTGGTGGGACAAGACACCAAGACTGAAAGACAGATTCTTCCCAAGGGCTGTTGTGCAGCTGAATAATGCTACACCCCGGCTTACCAATGGCCTTTGAATGTTCTGGACTATCAAAGTCATTTATTGCATGTAATTACGAGAGTTTTTTTCAAATAAGCCATACTGCATGCGTTGTAAATATTGTTTTTTAACGGACTGGAGTAGCATGACAATCTTGTTGACTAGAGCAATGACAAGAGAAGGAGGAGCTAGAAAAGATGGTGCCAAAGGTTTTTCAGAATTAGGCAACATCTTCCAGTTTGTCTGTGAAACAGCTTATCTTTTTTGTTTCCTCATGTCTGTCTTTTCTTTTCAAGGTGGTTGGGGTCCTGTTGAAGTCCGTGATCTACAGCTGCAGCTCCAGCTACGGTTCTCCATGGGTGATGGGTTCTCGTTCTCGGACTCGCCGTGAGGCCTGGTGTTTTGATATCTCCAGGTGCGGCCTCGTGGACGACCGAGTTCCTCACTGGTGTCAATGACTGACGTGTAGCGGAAGACTGAAGTATCGAATCAGCAGGCGATGTGCGCTGCCATTGGAAGAAGTCCCCTATACTCTCTCTTTTGGATGGTGAGTGACAGCCTGTTGGTCCTCGAGTCAGGGGACTCGGAGAAGCACAGCAGTAGATTGTAACATCGGAACAACGAGTTGTTGGTCCCTCGATGGAGAGAGAGAGCCTGTCTGAGATACGAAGTGCTGGGTTATGGATATTGCTTTTGATGATCAAGGTCTTTTTGGGGCTTTGTTATTGCTTGCGTGGTGGGGATGGGGATTGGTGCTTTTGCTGAAACAAGTGGAGGAAGGGGGAGGGCCGATGCTTCTGCTGTTTGTGTGTGGGAGGGGGCTTTGGGTTCTGATGTTTCTGTCATTCATTCTTTGAGGTTTTTCATGTTTCGTGGATATCTGTGAAGAGTAAGAATGTCAGGTTGTATACTGTATATGTTCTCTGACATTACATTGAACCATTAAACAATGAAGTTTGATTCTACTCGGAAAAATGAATAAAAGGAAAATATCGCTAATATCTGAGTACTCCCAAATAGATTGAAGAAAATGACAATGTCACATTAGAGTTTTATTGCCAATAATTTTTGTAGTTTTGATTCTTTTCTGTCTGCATGCTGTCATTCTCTTCTCCCCACCTACACATGTGCAGCTGAACAAGCAGACAAATCATCTGAGATGTCATCTTGTCTTAAGGATTACTGCTCGTCTGTGCATAGTTGCCCCCCCCCGGCCAGATGGTTTATTTCTGTTTCTCAGAACTGACATAAATCATAAGGCATGCAGTGGATAAACCAAAAGGCCATGTAACAAGGGAGTCCAAGCTACTGCTGGGTTGGGTAACCAGAATTTATCTCTTGTAAGGTCCTCCGTTGGTTGAGGTCTCAGCTGTCTACGTGATAGGCAAGCTAGGGCAGTACGATACGGAGAGCAAGCTGTTACCCATGCAGCAGACTCCCCCTCTCCATGCAGCTGATGAACCCAAAAGAATGGCAGGAACTGATACAGTTTGGTTACAGCTATGTCGCAGGAATTGCCAGTCAGTGTTGAACTCAATGTGGGACTGCCCTAGGGACTCGAGCTCTGGATTTTTTTCCTCAGAGTTTACTCCTGAAGCCTTCCCCATGAGTGGGTATAGTTGCAAGGCAGCGGAGGTTTAACATCAGAGTCTTCCTTCTCCTAGCTGAGCTGCCAACCATAGCTGTAGAGCTCCATCTGCCCGAAACGATTGGTTTTAAGGCGCCAATATCCCACCTAGTCCCTTCTCCTTCGTGAGTACAGTTGCTGTTAAAGAAACAAATAACATCTGCTTTGCTCACAAGAATGTATAACAAACAGCAATTACCCTCCACACCAGCTCATCTGCTTTGCATTGCAGTGACATTGTCCAATATTTTTGTTCAGAGGTCACTCCAACAGTTCTGGTCGCCCCACTATAGGAAGGATGTTGAGGTTTTGGAGAGGGTGCAGAAGAAGTTTACCAGGATGCTGCCTGGTTTAGAGGGCATGTGCTATCGTGAGAGGCTGGATACACTTGGGTTGTTTTCCCTGGAGTGCCGGAGGCTGAGGGGAGATCTGTTAGAGGTTTGCAAGATTATGAGAGGCATAGATAGAGTAAACAGGGAATATCTGTTTCCCAGGGTTAAAATGGCTAATACCAGAGGGCATGCATTGAAGATGAGAGGGAGGTAGGTTTTGACTCAGAGAGTGGTGGATGCTTGGAATGCTCTGCCTGGTATGGTTGAGGCAAATGCATGAGAGGATTTTAAGAGACTTTCAGATGTAAGGAAGATGGAGGGATATGGACATGGTGTAGGTAGGAGGGATTAGTGTTTGGCTGTGTTTGATTTGCTTTTTAGCTGATTCAGCACAACACTGTGGGCCAAATGGCTTGTTCCTGTGCTGTACTCTTCTATGTTCTGTGTCTCTGAGAAGGTACATTCTGATGAGGAAGAAAGAATCTATGGACCAACTAAGGATGGTATCAAATTGAAAGGAAAGGCTCAGAGATTTATGATAGGCCAAAGATCTGAGAAATATTTTGTAACTAGCAAAGGATGGCTGAAAAAAATTATAAGTATGTGGATTGATTAGCAAATCATTAAAACAGACAGTAAGAGCTTCCATGGATTAAATAAAAAACATTTAAAGTAACTACTGAATGCTTAGAGAGAACGAGGCTGGACAATTAATGATTGTAAGTAAATAAGTTACAGTATTGTGTATAATTCGACTGGATTGGTCTTGACTGTATAAGACAATAAAAGCATTCAATAATAGCACATAATTATGTGGTTTGGGGTTTGATGTGCTTATTGCTGTTTTCATGATTTGTTTTTTGTGTGAGAGAGGTTTCGGGGTTCGGGGGTTGATGTTTTTGTTGGTTGTGTTATTTGTTAGTTTTTTGTGTGAGAGGGGTTTTGGGGTTCGGGATTCTTGTTGCTGTTTGCACGATTTGTTTTTGTGTGAGAGGGTTTTGGGGTTCAGGGTTGATGTTCTTGTTGCTGTTTTCATGATTTGTTGTTTGTGTGAGAGGGGTTTCGAGGTTCAGGATTCTTGTTGCTGTTTGCACGATTTGTTTGTTTTTTGTGTGAGAGGGGTTTTGGGGTTCAGGGTTGATGTTCTTGTTTCCTGTTTGCGGGATTCATTTTTATTTGCACGTAACACGCTGTAAGGTTTCACTGCTAATGTAATGGCTTCTCTGTAATGTTCCACAGCTGAGGTAATGGTTTCTCTGTAGCAGCACTGTTTGGGTTATGACTAGAGATAACAAGGAACGTTAGCCGATGAGTGGAATGTTGTTCTTCCTTGTGTGTCTGGGAGCCAGGAATTCACGGTCTTTTGCAGGAGAGAGATGAGGAGAGAAGAAGCGAATGGAGAGAGTTGGTAGACCGCCGGACGGAGTGGATTTGGAACGAGGGTCTGAAGGTCAGCGACAATCGGAGGAGGTCGATGGTGGACGAACGGCCTTATCAGTGAGCTCCAACGTTACACATTAGACTGTTTCATGAGAATGGGCCCTTTTTCTTTTTTTTTGTCTCTTTACTAACTATATCATCAAATTAAGATTTATAAAGCTCAATCGTTTAATCGCATATTGTGTACTGTTTATTATTTTGTGGCACTGACTTGTAACAGGGGACACATCGTGCAGCATCCACCCAAACGAGATTTCTTAAGTTTGCCCGGGCTAGGGGGGGCTATCATCCCCTATATAAGCCGCTAGCCAAACCAACAGTTACATGCGTGAGAGGGGTTTTGGGGTATAGTGATATTCTTGTTGCTGTTTGCACAATTTGTTTTTATGTGTGAGAGGCTTTTGGGGTTCGGGGTTTGATGTTCTTGTTTGCATGATCAGTTTTTTGCATGAGGAGGGTTTTGGGTTCAGGGTTTGATGTTCTTGTTGCTGTTTGCTCAATTTGTTTGTTCATTTGCATAAGAGGGATTTTGGGGTTTGGGATTTTACGTTCTTGTTGCTGTTTGTGCGATTTGTTTGATATCTGTGTGAGAGGGTTTTAGGGTTCAGGGTTTGAGGTTCTTGTTGCTGTTCGTGTGATTTGTTTGATATTTGTGTGAGAGGGTTTTGGGGTTTGGGATTTGATGTTCTTGTTGCTGTTTGTGCGATTTTTTTTGAGCATGGTGCAGAGATTTGTTTTTTTGCATGTTGTGGGGGGAGGGTGTTTCTTTGATTAGCTTCCATGGTTTTGCTTGTTTCATGGCTATCTGGAGAAGATGAATTTCAGAGTTGTATACTGCATACATACTTTGATATCCATATTCAGATCTGAAGATTGGTGGCTGAAGATAATATTTTGCTATATGTCCTAACCCCAAAAATTCCTTAACACCAGAGAACCATTCAATAGTTCTATAACTGCAGGATGGAGGCTGTCCTTGAGGTTAGTGGTATGTGCTTTTAGGCTTTAATCTTCTGCCTGAAGCATAGGAGAAGAGAGATTGTCCATCGTGAGTGAGGTCTTTGATTGTGTTGGCTGCTTTATCAAGACAGTGAGAAGTTTAGACCGTCCAAGAGGACCACAACCTCATCGTTGGGTCTTGAGTCTTACGTGCCTCACTAACCCAGAGTGCTCTGTTGACTGGAGTCAGGGATTTATGGTTTAGCTTTTGGTAGGTTCGCCCATACCAAGCAGGTCAAAGGGTAGAGGCCAGACGAAGATTGGTCGACCAGTCCTCCGGGTTCAGGGGTTCAGTTCAGGGCTAACAACCCTGACTGGTGAATCAAAACTGTTGTGGAAACAGCAATGAAGAATCCTTCTACATCTGAGTGTGACGGTATTCCTGAGTCTCCAGCTGG
Source organism: Mobula hypostoma (assembly GCF_963921235.1). Lineage (NCBI taxonomy): Eukaryota > Metazoa > Chordata > Chondrichthyes > Myliobatiformes > Myliobatidae > Mobula > Mobula hypostoma. Next base: position 60,231,812 of record NC_086117.1, read on the forward strand.
GTCTTACATGACTGACAGTAGTGAAAACCGAGAGGAAGCTACTGGCACGATGAAGGAAGCCCTGAACACCACCACAGATGGAGAACCTTCATTGCTGCCCCGAATTTCAGCGGTGACAGGGGCAGTAAGTAAGTAAGAGAAGTCCACAGAGGGGAGACTGATTTCTGTAATGTGCTGAGCTGCATTCAGAACTCTCTGCAGATTATTTTGGTCACAGGCAGAGAAGATGCTTTCTATGGTGCCTGCAATGAAGGTCAAAGGGAATATGCCAAAATTATTTAGCCTCCTGAGGAGTACCCTTGACCCTCATCAATTTTTATCAATGCATCAAATCACAGCATCCTATCCAAATGCATCACAGCATGTTAGAATAACATTGTTATTTAAAATGAGTGAGACTACAGAGTGTTATGATGCAAAAGGATCTGGAAGTCCTCATACATGAAATATACCTTCATATGTAAAGAAAGTTTTTGGCACAATGGCCTTCATAAATCAAGGTATTGATTCAGGAGATGGGATGTTACACTGAAGTTGTACAAGACGTTGGTGAGGCTTAATTAGGAGTATTGTGTGCAGTTTTGGTTACCTATCTACAGGAAAGATGTAAACCAAATTGAAGGAGTACAGAGGAAAGTCACAAGGATGTTTGGTTTTCACTACTGTCAGTCATGTAAGTCCCGGGTGGAGACTCTGGAGGACCTGAGTTACAAAGGAAGATTGAATAGGTTAGGACTTTGTTCCTTGAAATGTAGAAGATTGAGAAGAGATTTGATAGAGGTATACAAAAATTATGAGGTGTGTAGATAGGGTAAATGCAAACAGGCTTTTTCTACTGAGGTTGGATGGGTCTACAGCCAGAGGTCTTGGGTTAAGGGAGAAAGGTTAAAAAAATTAAGTGGAACATGAGGGGAAACTTCTTCACTCAGAGTCGAGGGAGTGTGGAATGAGCTGCCAGTTTAGGGTCATGTAATTGGTGGAAACGTACAGAATTCGCAACCACCGACATTTGGTTGGGGTTTCACTTTAAGAGGCTGGCCTGACATGATGATGGAATTATGTAAAGGACTTTTCGTGCGCCTGTGTTCAGTTTTTAGTGTTCAATTAATGAGGTGTTACGGCTTTTCTGAAACATAAAACACATCTGCTGTTTTATTTCAGAATTATTGAACATGTTGGCCAATGCAGTCACTTTGAAACTGCCTGAGCTTTGGGAGCAAACTGCCAACGACTCGTTTATACAAGCCAAGGCCCAATTCACACTGTGAGAAATTTCCGCTGACAACACTAAATACTTCTATGTGATGGTATTGCTCAGCATCTCCTTGACTGCAAGAATGGTGAGTCTACTAGAACACCTGCCTGAACACGATAATTACTGATCACTGAAAACACACCTTATACAGACTTTTGGACTATCGGAGTCTGATTGCATCAGCCGGTTGCTGTCCTTGCCTGGCCTCAGCAATGCTAAACCTCCAGGGCTAATGGACCAGATGCTGTCTCTCCTCACCATCCTTGTTTAATTTTTAAAGAACTCCTGATGCAGCAAATGCCCGGTCAAGTGTGCATAGCCCTCGCTAATGCACCCACGAAGGACTATAGTGAGCTTGTTAATTATGTTGATAGTCTACTCTCAGCTAGGCAGCGGTACATCATTCCTCCTCCTTTCTCTACCTTAACAAGCCTCATCACCAAAGCCCCTGGCATTAGGATGCCAGCAGCTGTGAACAGACGATGTGGGGCCTGTATTTTTACCACACTCGCTTTGATGTGAACATTAGGAAGTGCTGATGGCCTTGCAGCTTCGACAGTGCCAACGCATCGGAACATCAGAGATCTGTGAACACCATGGATTCCAGCTGCTAGGGTTGTTTACTGTTCATTACAGACATCCTTCAGGGCAATGCTTCCTGTGTGACACGGGTGCTCAAGTGAATGACCTTGTGAAAGTGATTAGATCTCTGCTTGGTGCAGATTTCCTGTGTGCCCATGAACTATTAGTCGATCCTAAGAACTGCCGACTTGTGGATGTCAGGGACTTTGGGTTGTTACCCTGCTCCCCCAGTAAGTTCCCCAACGACTCTGTCAAGCACATGCACCACTGCATGTGAGTTTACTCGACTACAGAGTGAATTCCCAGACCTCACCAAGCCCACTGTCTCCACTACAGTCACAAAACATTCCCATAACTGGTCTGCCACTCCATGCCTGCACTCGTAGACTGGATCAGAAATGCTGGCAACTGTGAAGGCTGAGTTTGCCAATATGGAAAGACTTGGCATTATATGCCGGTCAAATAGCCCTTGGGCTTTTCCCCTCCATATGGTCCCAAAGTCTAATGGTGATTGCCGCCCATCTGGTGATTACACACGCCTTAACGAGGCCACCACCCCCGACCGTTACCCAGTCCAACACATCCAAGGTTTTTCAACACTTCTGGCTGGAAAGTTAATTTTTTTCAAAGTCAGTCAGTTATCCAAAGTTAGGGGCTACCATCAAGTGCCTGTCTGCTTGGAGAACATTCCCAAAATAGCTGTGAACCAGCTGGGACCAGGTTAGATCCTCAGAGATATTGACACCCGAGAACTTGGAATTGCTCACTCTCTCCACTTCTGATCACTCTCTCCACTTCTGATCTTTCTATGAGGATTGGTTTGTGTTCCCTCGTTTTACCCTTCTCAAAGTCCACAATCAGTCCTTTGGTCTTACTGACATTGAGTGCAAGGTTGTTATTGTGACACCACTCATCTAGCTGGTATATCTCACTCCTGTACGCCCTCTCATCACCATCTGAGATTCAGCCAACAATGGTTGTATAAACAGAAAATTTATAGCTTAATCCCTAGCTGCAGGAACACCAAGAATTACTGCAGGCTGAGATTTCATGTTGTCCCTGGTGTGGTGAAGGATGAACCTGGCCACGTTGCCTTGAACACTCCTTCCAGTTGTACTGCGTCACACCGTCAGTCCCTCAAAGAGTACTTTATCCAGAAGACTTTTGATCATAAATCAGTCAGACAGTGGGCTGCAGGAAATGTCACCTGAGCCCTGCAGTAAAAGGAAACCGTGATCCGGACAGTTGGTTCCTGAAGCAGACTGTCACTTACTTGGCAGAACTCCTCATCACCAGAACTTTCAAGCAAGCACAAGACCTTGCATGCTCTGTGGTGAGAAAGGCTCTCTCATCAGAGAGGGGGTCATTGTTATAGGTGGCTTCAATGTCTTCAAATAGAAGAGCAGATTATTATTTAAATGGTGAAAGATTGCAGCATGCTGTTGTGCAGCGGGACTTGGGAGTGCTTGTGCATGAATCACAAAAAGTTGGCTTGCAGGTGCAACAGGTTATTGAGAAGGCAAATGCTGGAGGGATTGAATTCAAGAGCAGGGAGGTCATGCTGAACTATACAGGGTACTGGTGAGACCGCACCTGGAGTACTGTGTGCAGTTCTGGTTTCTGTACTTGAGGAAGGATATACTGTCTTTGGAGGCAGTGCAGAGGAGGTTCACCAGGTTGATTCCAGAGATGAAGGGGTTAACCTTTGAGGCGAGATTGAGTCGCCTGGGACTATACTCTCTGGAATTCAGAAGAATGAGAGGGGATCTGATAGAAACATACAAAATTTTGAAAGGGGTAGATAAGATAGAAATAGGAAAATTGTTTCCATTGGTAGGTGAGACTAGAACTAGGGGTCATTGCGTCAAGATTCAGGGGAGAAGATTTAGGACGGAGATGAGGAGAAACTGCTTTTCCCAGAGAGCGGTGAATCTGTGGAATTCTCTGCCCAGGGAAGCAGTGAGGCTTCTTCACTAAATATATTTAAGATACAGTTAGATAGATTTTTACATAACAGGGGAATTAAGGGTTATGGGGAAAAGGCAGGTAGATGGAGCTGAGTTACGGACAGATCAGCCATGATCTTATTGAATGGCAGGGCAGGCTTAATGGGCCGGATGGCCAACTCCTGCTCCTATTTCTTATGTTCTTATGTTCCCTAATATTGATTGGCACTTCCTCAGTGCAGAAGGTGTAGATGGGACAGAATTTGTTCAATGTCTCCAGGAATGAAGGAGGATGAGAGGCAACTTGATACGGCTGTACAAGATGATAAGAGGCACAGACAGAGTGGACAGCCAGAGTGGAAATGGCTAATACTGGAGGGCATAATTTTAATGTGAATGAAGGAAAGTAGAGAGGTAGGTTTTTCACTTGGTGTGGCAGGGTGGAGATACATCTCTACTAAAGGAGGTGTAAGGTTCTCCTTTCCCCTGGCAGCCTGCAGGTGTAAGGTGTAAGGTGTAAGGTGTAGCATCTTCTTAGTCACCGCCCCCCCCCCCAATCAGGGTCACATGAAGCTGTGGGAGCAGGTGTGACCATGTTTGATATGCCTAGTGATAACATCAGTCTGGTCTGTCAGTTTGCACAACGGTGGAAATAATTTAGCCATGTTGCCTGGTATGATGCAATCCAATTAACACAAACCCATCATTTTAACATTTTGCTCTTGCATATGCAATCTCTTCATCTATAGAGCAGCCTGTGCTTTTAAATTCAATTACAGCTTCAATTTATTAAAAAACTGAAGGCTACTTGCAAGCTTCCTGAACTTATTTATGTTTACAAAACTTTAGTCTGGTTCTTGGTTGAATTAATATCTGCACTATTCACACAAATCTAGAATAGATTGAATCAGAATCAGAATTAGGTTTAATATCAACGGCATGTGTCGTGCAATTTGCTTACTTAGCAGCAGTACAATGAAATACATGATAATAAAGAGAGAGGGAAAAATTGTGAATTATAGTCAATATATATTAAATTCAGGAGTCCATTCAGAAAGGGAAGAAACTGTTCCTGACTCATTGAGTGTGTGCCTTCAAGCACCTGCTCTCCCCCCCGGGTGATGGGTCCCTTAATGGTGGATGCTGTCTTCTTGAAGCATCGCCCTTTCAAGATGTCCTGGATATGCCTCAAAAAGGTGGCATCCATCATTAGGACTCCTATCACCAAGGTTATGCCCTTTTCTCACTGTTACCATCAGGAAAGAGGTACAGAAGCTGAAAGGCACACACTCAGTGATTCAGGAACAGCTTCTTACCCTCTGCCATCTGATTTCTGGAAGGACATTGAACCCAGGAACATTATCTTACTAGTTTTTTTATTTCTATTTTTGCACTAATTATTTAACTATTTAATATACATATAAGCACACATATACTTACAGTAATTCACAGGCTTTTTCAAATCATGTCAAGTACTTTTTATTGTCATTTTGACCATAACTGCTGGTACAGTATACAGTAAAAACGAGATGACGTTTTTCAGGACCATGGTGCTACACGAAACAATACAAAAACTACACTGAACTACGTAAAATAACACAAAAACTACACTAGACCACAAACCTACCCAGGACTGCATAAAGTGCACAAAACAGTGCAGGCATTTCAATGAATAATAAACAAGACAATAGGCACGGTAGAGGGCAGTAGGTTGGTGTCAGTCCAGGCTCTGGGTATTGAGGAGTCTGATGACTTGGGGGAAGAAACTGTTACATATTCTGGTCATGAGACCCTGAATGCTTCAGTGCCTTTTGCCAGATGGCAGGAAGGAGAAGAGTTTGTATGAGGGGTACATGGGGTCCTTCATAATGCTGTTTGCTTTGCGGATGCAGTGTGTGGTGTAAATGTCTGTGATGGTGGGAAGAGCGACCCGATGATCTTCTCAGCTACCTCACTATCCGCTGCAGGGTCTTGCGATCCGAGATGGTGTAATTTCCGAACCAGGCAGTGATGCAGCTGCTCAGGATGCTCTCAATACAACCTCTGTAGAATGTGGTGAGGATGGGGGGGTGGAAGATGGACTTTTCTCAACCTTCACAGAAAGTAGAGATGCTGCTGGGCTTTCTTGGCTATGGAGCTGGTGTTGAGGGACCAGGTGAGATTCTCCGCCAGGTGAACACCAAGAAATTTGGTGCTCTTAACGAACTCTATGGAGGAGTCGTCGATGTTCAGCGGAGAGTGGTCGTTCCGTGTCCTCCTGAAGTCAACAACCATCTCTTTTGTTTTGTTCAAATTCAGAGACAGGTTGTTGGCTCCGCACCAGTCCGTTAGCCGCTGCACCTCCTGTATGCTGACTCGTCGTTCTTGCTGATGAGACCCACCACAGTCGTGTCATCGGCGAACTTGATGATGTGGTTTGAGCTGTGTGTTGCAGCACAGTCGTGGGTCAGCAGAGTGAACAGCTGTGGACTGAGCACACAGACCTGGGGGGCCCCCGTGCTCAGTGTGATGGTGTTGGAGATGCTGCTCCCGATCCGGACTGACTGAGGTCTCCCAGTGAGGAAGTCTAGGATCCAGTTGCAGAGTGAGGTGTTCAGGCCCAGTAGGCTCAGCTTTCCAGTTTTTGAGGAATGATTGTGTTGAATGTGTCTGTCCGCCAGAGAAAGCAGGATCTCCCAGTGGCCACACATTTTAATTCCTCGCCCCATTCCCATTCTGATATGTTTATCCTCGGCCTCCTCTACTGTCAAGATGAAGCCACACTCAGGTTGGAGGAACGACACCTTATATTCTGTCTGGGTAGCCTCCAACCTGATGGCATGAACATTGATTGCTCCAACTTCCATTAATGCCCCACCTCCCCTTCGTACCCCATCTGTTATTTATTTATTTTTTTATTATTATTAATTTTTTTCTCTCTCTCCTTTTTCTCCCTCTGTCCCTGTCACTATACCCCTTGCCCATCCTCTGGGCTCCCCCCCCTTTCTTTCTCCCTAGGCCTCCTGTCCCATAATCCTCTCATATCCCTTTTGCCAATCACCTGTCCAGCTCTTGGCTCCATCCCTCCCCCTCCTGTCTTCTCCTATCATTTCGGATCTCCCCCTCCCCCTCCCACTTTCAAATCTCTTACTACCGCTTCTTTCAGTTAGTCCTGACGAAGGGTCTCGGCCCGAAACGTCGACTGTACCTCTTCCTATAGATGCTGCCTGGCCTGCTGCGTTCACCAGCAACTTTTATGTGTGTTGCCTGAAGTCTATGAACAGCATTCGAACATACGTGTCTTTTTTGTCCAGGTGGGTTAGGGCCAGGTGGAGGTGATGGCAATGGAATTGTCTGTTGAATGGTTGGGATGGTACGCGAACTGCAGTGGGTCCAGTGAGGGGGGCAGCAGGGTCTTGATGTGCCTCATGAAGAGCCCCTCGAAACACTTCATGGTGATGGATGTGAGTGCAACGGGACGGTAGTCGTTGAGGCAGGACACTGAAGACTTCTTTGGCACGGGGACGATGGTGGCGACCTTGAAGCATGTAAGAACGACGGCGCTGTTCAGGGAGATGTTGAAGATGTCAGTGAGAATATCTGCTAGCTGGTCTGCACATCTTCTAAGCACTCTGCCAGGAATATTGTCTGGTCCAGCAGCCTTCTGTGGGTTGACCCTGCACAGGGTTCTCCTCACATCAGCTGCAGTAAGACACAGCACCTGGTCATTTGTATATTTATCATATATTGCATTGTAATGCTGCTGCAAGTTAACAAATTTCATAACGTATGCTGGTGATAATAAGCAACACACATAAAAATACTGGTGAACGCAGCAGGCCAGGCAGCATCTATAGGAAGAGGTACAGTTGACGTTTTGGGCCGAGACCCTTCGTCAGGGTCTGAAAGAACAGATAGTAAGCGACTTGAAAGTGGGGGGGGAGGGGGGATCCGAAATGATAGGAGAAGACAGGAGGGGGAGGGATGGAGCCAAGAGCTGGATAGTTGAATGACAAAAGAGATATGAGAGGATCATGGGACAGGAGGCCTAGGGAGAAAGAAAGGGGGAGGGGGGAAGCCCAGAGGATGGGCGAGGAGTATAGTGATAGGGACAGAGGGAGAAAAAGTAGAGAGAGAGAGAGAGAGAGAGAGCGAGAGAATAAATTAATAATAACAGCCAAATAAATAAATAACAGATGGGGTACAAAGGGGAGGTGGGGCATTAACGGAAGTTAGAGAAGTCAATGTTCATGCCATCAGGTTGGAAGCTACCCAGACGGAATATAAAGTATTGTTCCTCCAACCTGAGTGGGAATGGGACGTGGAATTAAAATGTGTGGCCACTGGGAGCTCCTGCTTTCTCTGGCGGACAGAGCATAGGTGTTCAGCGAAACAGTCTCCCAGCCTGCATCGAGTCTCGCCAATATATAGAAGGCCGCATCGGGAGCACTGGACGCAGTATATCACCCCAACCGACTCCAGGCCTCACCTGGAAGGACTGTCTGGGGCCCTGAATAGTGGTGAGGGAGGAAGTGTAAGGGCATGTGTAGCACTTGTTCCGCTTACAAGGATAAGTGCCAGGAGGGAGATCAGTAGGAAGGGATGGGATGGACGAATGGACAAGGGAGTCGCATAGGGAGCGATCCCTGCGGAAAGCAGGGGGGGAGGGAAAGATGTGCTCAGTGGTGGGATCCCGTTGGAGGTGGAGGGATCCCAGTGGAGGTGATAATAAACCTGATTTTGATTTTACAGAGGCTAGTGTCCATAATGGAGTTAACTAAGTTTACAAACTCTCTGCAGCTTACCTTGATCTTGTGTGGTAGCCCCATACCAGACGGTGATGCAGCCAGTTAGAATGCTGCCCACAGTACACCTGCAGAAATCTTCAAGTGTTTTTGGTGACATACCAAATCTCCTCAAACTCCTAATGAAGCATGGCCATTGTCTTGCCTTCTTTATGGCTGCATCGTTATGTTGGGTCCAGGTTGGGACCTCGGAGAAATTGACACCCAGGAAATTGAAACTCAGAATACTCCATAACATATGGCCAGGCCAATACAAGCTTAAAGGATGACACTTTAATATCCACCTGGGCATATCGTAGCCGTTGGATTCTCTAACAGAAGATAACTCACTCTTTATTTCAAAATCCTCCAAGAGGACCACAATCTTGTAAGCTTGGAGTCTTGTGTGCCTCAATGACCCAGAGAGCTATGTTGGCTGGAGTCAGGGCTTTATGCTTTGGTTCTTGGTAGGGTCACCCACACCAACTCTTTAAGAAAGGAGGAACACAGCGGAAAAGAAATTATAGACCAGTTAGCTTGACCGCATTGGTTGGGAAGATTTTAGAGTCAATTGTTAAGGATGAGGTTATGGAGTACTTGTTGACACAGAACAAAATAGGACAAATTCAGCATGGTTTCCTTAAGGGAAAATCTTGCCTGATGAACCTGTTGGAATTCTTTGAGGAGATTACAAGTAGGATAGATAAAGGAGTTGCTGTGTAAGTTGTATATCTGGACTTTAAGAAGGCCTTTGAAAGGTGCCACACATGAGGCTGCTTACTAAGTTAAGAGCCCATAGTATTACAGGAAAGTTACTGGCATGGTTAGAACATTGGCTGATTGGTAGGAGGCAGTAAGTGGGAATAAAAGGATCCTTCTCTGGTTTGCTGCCAGTGATTAGTGGAGTTCCACAGGGGTCAGTGTTGGGATTGCTTCTTCTTATGCTGTATATAAATGATTTAGATGATGGAATACATGGCTTTGTTGCTAAGTTTGCAGTTGATACAAAGATTGGTGGAGGGGCAGGTAGTGTTGAGGACACAGGTAGGCTGCAGAAAGTCTTAGACAGATTAGGAGAATGGGCAAGAAAGTGGCAAATGAAATTCAGTGTTGGAAAATACACGGCCATACACTTTAGTAGAATAAATAAACGTGAAGACTATTTTCTAAATAGGGATAAAACAGAAACATCTGAGATTCAGAGGGACTTGGGAGTTCTTGTACAGAACACCCTAAAGGTTAACTTGCAGATAGAGTCAGTGGTAAAGAAGGGAAATGCAATGTTAGCATTCATTTCAAGAGGTCTAGAATACAAGAGCAGGGATGTGATGCTGAGGCTTTATAAGGTATTGGTGAAGCCTCACCTTGAGTATTGTCAAAGTTTTGGGCCCCTCATCCTAGAAAAGATGTACTGCCGTTGGAGAGGGTCCAGAGGAGGTTCACAAGGATGATTCCAGGAATGAAAGGGATATCATAAGTTTGATGGCTCTTTGTCTGTACTCACTGGAGTTTAGAAGGATGAGGGGGGATCTCATTGAAACCTTTCAAATGTTGAAAGGTCTAGACAGAGTAGATGTGGAAAGGCCTCTGTCCTTCCCATGGTGAGGGAGTCTAGGACAAGAGTGCACAGCCTCTGGATAGAGGGGCGTCCATTTAAAACAGAGATGTGGAGAAATTTCTTTAGCCAGAGGGTGGTGAATTTGTGAAATTTATTACCACAGGCAGCTGTGGAGGCCAGGTTGATGGGTGTATTCAAGGCAGAGCTTGCTAGGTTCTTGATTAGGCATGGCATCAAAGGTTATGGGGAGAAGGCTGGGGAGTGGAGCTGAGGAGGGAAAAATGGGGTCAGCCATGATTAAATGGCGGAGCAGACTCAATGAGCCAAATGGCCTAATTCTACTCCTATGCTTTATGGTCTTATAATAAATAGGCGAAAGGATAGAGGTCAGACTAAGAGTGGTGCACTGGCCCTCCAGGTTTGGGTGTTCAGCTCAGGGCTAACAACCCTCAATGGTTGGGAAAAAAAATCGTTACGGAAACAGCGATGAAGGATTCCTTCTATACAGCTAGAGATGGAGGACCTTCATTGTTGCCCTAAATGCTAGAGTCATGACGGGCAGTAAGTAAATAAGTAAAAAATTATGTTATTACAAAATATAAACAGCTGAAAGAACTGATTTGATCAAACAGCATTTGTGCAGGTAAAGGAATGGTCCATGTTTCAGGTTGAGAAAATGCATCAGGTCTGAGCGTGCAAAGGAAAGATATAAGGAAACAAGAGGAAGGGTGAGACAGACAGAGGCTGGTAGGTAATAAATAGATATAGGTAAGGAGGGGGTTGATGGGCAGATGGAGCCAGGTTGGGAAGAGAAGAGGAGGGATGGGGCAATAACAGACAGATGATGGTAGCTGATAGGTGAAAAAAGATAAAGATTAGAAAAGAAGCCCCCCCCCCACCCCATGCAGTCTGTTAGGTCTCACTCTTTCTTTCTATCTGTATCAGAGCTGCTATCTGCCAGTTATGCAGCTGAGATATTGGCTCAGTTTTTCTCTCTCTACTGGTACAGACTGTGGCATTACCCACGGTCCTGCTATTAGCAACACTTAGCACAGACAAGGAAGAGCAATCTATCTCTAACTGCTGTATCTATTCACTTAGTCTCACTCTGTCTGAGGTATTTCTTTTGTTCTACCCATTCCCTATCACTGCTCTGCAAACAAACTAATTTTGCTTTTCTTCTAGTAGGCCCACTAGCACTCCTGGCTATAACAACACGAAGGAGACCTGCCCTGCACACCCCCCCTAAAATAAAAAAAAGCCTCAGAATGGAGAGTGTTGTAGAACGGAGAGACTTGTACACACAGTATTGTGCAAATATCTTAGGCACATACATCTAGACTGAGAGTGGGAAGGGGGGCAGGGAGAGGGGAAGGAGCGGGAAGCACCAGAGAGACATTCTGTAATGATCAAGTGACCTTGCCTGGTGTCTCAGGGCTGGGTGTGTCCGCACGGCACCAGCTCCCACCCCTGGCACTCCTGCTCTGCCACCTGCCCCACACCTCTCCCGCAGTGCTCCACCCTCACCATTCCCAACTTCCTTTTCTTCCGCCAGATTTACAAATTCGCTCTCCACTCCATGTTGACAAGTACAGTACTGTGCAAACATCTCAGGCACGCTAGCAATATATATGTGCCTCTGACTTTTCAACTATAATGTAGATGCAATATTGCTTTCTGACTTTTACATTCAATGCTCCTAGCAATAAGGCAAATGTGCCTTTGTCCTTCTTTACCACCCTCTCAACCTGTGAGGCCACTTTCAGGGACCCCTATGCACATCAACATAGTGAAGAATCTTGCCATTAACTCTGTACTTGCATATTTACTCTCCCAAAGTGCCACACCTCACATTCAGCTGGATTACACCCATCTGCCATTTCTCTGCCCATACCTGTAACTGACTGATATCCAGCTGTGGGAAAGGTCACCGACCTCTGTGAAAGCTGCCATCTTCTCACTGCTACCTTCAGGCAGGAAGTACAGAAGACCTATCAGCTCTATCATGGGCACTAGCCTCCGTAGTATCCAGGATATCTTCAAGGACTGATGCCTCAAAAAAAGCTGAATCCATCACCAAGGATGTCTATCAGCCAGGACATGTCTTGTTCTCATTGCTATCATCAGGAAGGAGTTACAGAAACTTGAAGGCACACACTCAGTGATTCAGGAACAGGTTTTCCCCTCTACCATCCGATTTCTGAATGGACAATTAACCCATGGACATTACCTCACTACTTTTTTGCAGTTTTTATTATTGTGTATTGCATTGCACTGCTGCCGCATAATAACAAATTTCACAACCGTGAAACTAAACCTGATCCTGAGCCTGATGGTTGAGGGGTAATAAATATTTCTGAACATGGTGGAGTGGGACCTTAGGCTGTTGTACCTTCTTCCTGATGGCAGAAGTGAGGAGAGAGCTTGGCTTGGATGGTCCTTGATGATGGATGCTGCTTTCCTGTGACAGCGTTTCATGTAGATGTGCTCAGTGGTGGGGAGGGCTTTACCTGTGATGGACTGGGCCGATTCATTAATTTTTGTAGGATTTTCCATTCGAGGGCATTGGTGTTTCCATACCAAGCTTTGATGCAGCCAGTCAATATATTCTCCACCACACATCTACAGAACTTTGTCAAAAGTTTCAGATGTCATGCCAAATCTGTACAAACTTCTGAGAGGCTTTGCCATGCTTCCTTTGAGATAGCATTTAGGTGTGATCCCAGGACAGATCCCACTGAGGATTGGTTCCTCTACTCACCCCCAATTTCTCTAAGGAGCACTGGCTCATGATACCCCCAATTTCTCCAATGAAGGCCGGTTCATTAACCCCTCCAATTTCTCTAATGAGGACTGGCTCATGGACACCCAATTTCTTCCTCCTGTATGTAACCCTCTGCAGGTAAGTTTTCTTCTATTTGTTCCTGTGACAACGAGCTGGGCTCCGATCCTGCTCTGGTGACTCGGTTCCTAGCCGCCTGCAGAGGCGCTGCTCGCCAGGCCGAACATCAGCGAGGCCCTATCCCTCACAGCGGGACCAGTCGCTGCCTCAATCAGCACACTCCGTACTCTTTGCTCACAACGTCAAAATAATTTAAAAATCAATAAATTCGGAAGAGAGGTTAAACTATTTTTTTTAGAAAAATTGGTGAGAGTTTGCGGGAGGGTTCAGGAGCGGCAGCGCGGCGGACGACCTGACGCGGGGTCCTGTGGCGCGGCAAGATGGCGGCGCTGCGGCTATGGAGCCGGCGGAGGGCAGTGGTGCCGGTGTCTGGAGTCCGGGGGTTAGCAGCAGGTTAGAGGGACCGAGAGTCATAGTACCGGTTGTTTTTAGCAGTAGGTAGAGGAGCCGAGGATCGGACTCCTGGGGGTTTAAGCAGCTGATGAGAGGGTCCGCGGTTTTGGTTTCTCCCAGTCCTCTCAGGGTTGCATGATGCTTGGGGAAGTGTGTCTTGTTGTAGCTACATTTTAAAAGTGCGTATTTTCATTGTATAGCATACTTTAAAATTAAAAATAAGCTTCGATCCCAGATACGACTTTTAATTTTGTTTTGTATTTAAGATGGTTTAACTTTGTCTTTCTATTATCTATCTCAGCCAAAAATAATTTAGCAAAATTATTCTCTGTTGAAGAAACTTCCAAGTTTTTGCCTTGTCCACTTTGGGGAAATTCTCGACCTCTTCACCGCCATTTGCAATGTTAGGGAGGGGTCCAGTTTACAGGGATTGGATATGCTCTTGGCTGATGCTGGGGTTAAAGAATCCATAATACTGCTCTGTGTCCAGCTTGTTCATTTGATTTTCCTCATGTTGATGGTTTATATTTACAGGGAAATATGACTATGATCTGTTGGTGATTGGAGGAGGTTCTGGTGGCCTTGCATGCTCTAAAGAAGGTATAACAAGTTTTAATCAGAATGCTTCTAATTGTTCATTTTGATCATATTGCATTTAATTTATTTAGTGATACAATGTGGATTGGGCTCTTCCAGGCCCTAGAACCTTTTGCTTTATCATGAGACTATTTGCAATGGGCACGTGGCCAAGTGGTTAAGGCATTCGACTAGTGATCTGAAGGTCGTGAGTTCAAGCCCCAGCCGAGGCAGTGTGTTGTGTACTTGAGCAAGGCATTTAACCACACAGTGCTCTGCGACAACACTGGTACCAAGCTGTATCGGCCCTTGCCCTTCCCTTGGACAACATCGGAGTCGTGGAGAGGGGAGATTTGCAGCATGGGCAACTGCTGGTCTTCCATACAACCTTGCTCAGGCCTGTGCCCTGGAGAGTGAAGACTTTCCAGGTGCAGATCCATGGTCTTGCAAGACTAATGGATGCCTTATTTTTATTTACAATGACCAATTAACCTACCAATGGGTAGGTCTTGGGACTGTGGGAGGAAACCGGAGCACCCGAAGGAAACCCAGGCGGTCACAGGGAGAATGTACAAACTCCTTATCAGCGGGAATTGAGCCTGGGTTGCCCATGCAGTAAGGCATTGTGCTAACCACGCCATATTCATCAAGCTAGCAGCCAAACTTGGTTTAGTGCAGTATGTAGAACGGGGTACAATATATGTACCTAAGAATGAGATAGCAAACCTGTGAAGTAGCAGAGCAGAGTTATGTTTATGCTGAACAGTAGAAAGTGCATGATTAAGTAATCCCATAAACAACAGTAGCAGAAACAACAGAATGCGCTGATTTGATGTACAATGAATGTAAACAAATTAGAGAGGTTCTGCAGATGCTGAAAACCCAGAGCAAGACGCAAAATGCTGGAGGAGCTCAGCAGATCAGGCAGCATCTATGAAGGGGAATAAATTGATGATTCAGGCCAAGACTCTTCTGCTTCTCCTTTCCTTTCCAGTCCTGATGAAGGGTCTTGGACTGAAATGTTAAATGTATAGAAAGAAAGATGCGCCCTGATTGTATTTTGTGTGTATGTCACTCTTGCTGTCTCTCACTCATCACCCCCCCCATACCCCTACTATCCAAACTTTGCTTAAACATTGAAATTGAGCTCGCATGCACCACTTGTGCTAGCGGCTCGTTCCACTCTCACTACCTTTTGAGGGAAGAAGTTTCCTCCCATGTTTCCCTTAAACTTTTTACCTTTCACCCTTAACCCATGTCCTACTTAACCTCAGTGGAAAAAGCCTGCTTGTAGTTACTCTATCGGTAACTCCCTTAATTTTGTATATCTCTATCAAATCTCCTCTCAGTCTTCTACGCCTTAAGGAATAATATACACACAATACTGTGGAAAAGTGTTGGGCACCCTAGCTATATATGTGATTAAAACTTCTGCACAGTCTCTGTATGTATTTATGTATGTGTGTGTAAATATATGCATATATGTGTACATATGTATATTTATTTGTGTGCGTATATAGGAATGTAATGTAGTATACTTTTGAAATTAACGAAGAAATATTTTCTGAGCCCTCACATTAAAGTATTGCAGTAGTATAACAACTGGCCATGAATAGCAGTGGAAAATCAGACAATGTGCCCAGTTTTGCATCCTATCAATGTCCCGCTGTAACCTCTGACAGCCTTCCACACTATTCACGTACCCCCAACATTTGTGTCATCAGCAAATTTACTAACCCATCCTTCCACTTCCTTATCCAGGTCATTTATAAAAATCACGAAGAGTAGGGGTCCCAGAACAGATCCCTGAGGCACACCACTGGTCACCGACCTCCATGCAGAATATGACCCAACTACAACCACTCTTTGCCTTCTGTGGGCAAACTAGTTCTGGATCCACAAAGCAATGTCCGCTTGGATCCCATGCCTCCTTACTTTCTCAATAAGCCTTGTTGGGGTACCTTATCAAATGCCTTGCTAAAATTTATATACACTACATCTACGGCTCTATCTTCATCAATGTGTTCAGTCACATCCTCAAAAAATTCAATCAGGCTCGTAAGGCACGACCTGCCTTTGACAAAGCCATGCAGACTATTCCTAATCGTATTATGCCTCTCCAAATGTTCATAAGTCCTGCCTCTCAGGATCTTCTCCATCAACTTACCAACCACTGAAGTAAGACTCACTGATCTATAATTTCCTGGGCTATCCCTACTCCCTTGCTTGAATAAAAGAACAACATCCACAACCCTCCAATCCTCCAGAATCTCTCCCGTCGTTATTGATGATGCAAAGATCATCGCCAGAGGCTCAGCAATCTCCTTCCTCGCCTCCCACAGTAGCCTGGGGTAAATCTCGTCCACACCTGGAAACTTATCCAACTTGATGCTTTCCAAAAGCTCCAGCACATCCTCTTTCTTAGTATCTACATGTTCAAGCTTTTCAGTCTGCTGCAAGTCATCCCTACAGTCACCAATATCCTTTCCCGTAGTGAATACTGAAGCAGACTATTCATTAAGTACCTCTGCCATCTCCTCCGGTTTCATACACACTTGTCCCCTGTCACACTTGATAGGTCCTATTCTCTCATGTCTTATCCTCTTGCTCTTCACATACTTGTAAAGTATCTTGGGGTTTTCCTTAATCCTGTCCGCCAAGGCCTTCTCATGGCCCCTTCTGGCTCTCCTAATTTCATTATTAAGCTCCTTCCTGCTAGCCTTATAATCTTCTAGATCTTTATCATTACCTAGTTTTTTTGAACCTTTTGTAATCTCTTCTTCTTGACTAGATTTGCAACAGCCTTTGTACACCATGGTTCCTGTACCCTACAATCCTTTCCCTGTCTTATTGGAACGTATCTACGCAGAACCCCATGCAAATATCCCCTGAACATTTGCCACATTTCTTCCATATGTTTCCCTGAGAACATCTGTTAACAATTTATGCTTCCAAGTTCCTGCCTGATAGCCTCATATTCCCCCTTACTCCAATTAAATGTTTCCCTAACTTGTCTGTTCCTATCCCTCTCCAATGCTACGGTAAAGGAGATAGAATTGTGATCACTGTCTCCAAGATGCTCTCCCACTGAGAGATCTGACACCTGACCGGCTTCATTTCCCACTACCAGATCAAGTACAGCCTCTCCTCTTGTAGGTTTATCTACATATTGTGTCAAGAAACCTTCTGGAACACACCTAACAAACTCCACCCCATCTAAACCCCTCACTCTCGGGAAATGCCACTCAATATTGGGGAAATTAAAATCTCCCACCCCAACAACCCTGTTATTATTACTCCTTTCCAGAATCTGTCTCCCAATCTGCTCCTCGATTTCCCTGTTACTATTGGATGGTCTATAAAAAAAAAACCACCCAGTAGAGTTATTGACCCCTTCCTACAATAAAGTATAAGTATAAAGTATTCCTAATTTCCACCCACAGAGACTCCGTGGACTCCATGACTTCCTCCTTTTCTGCAGCCGTGACACTATCTCTGATCAGCAGTGCCACGCCCCCACCTCTTTTGCCTCCCCTCTCTGTCCTTTCTGAAACATCTAAAGCCAGATACTTGAAGTAGCCATTCCTGCCCCTGCACCATCCAAGTCTCTGCAATGGCCACAACATCATAGCTCCAAGTGCTGATCCACGCTCTAGGCTCATCCACTTTATTGATAATACTCCTCGCATTAAAATAGACACATCTCAAACCATTGGTCTGAGTGCGTCCCTTCTCTATCACCTACCTATCCTCCCTTTTGCACTGTCTCTAAGCTTTCTCTATTTGTGACCCAACCTCCCTTTCCTCTGTCACTTCAGTTTGGTTCCCACCCCCCCCAGCAATTCTAGTTTAAACTCTCCCCAATAGCCTTTGCAAACCTCCCCACCAGGATATTGGTCCCCCTCAGATTCAAGTGCAACCTGTCCTTTTTGTACAGGTCACACCTGCCCCAGAAGAGGTCCCGATGATCCAGAAACCTGAATCCCTGCTCCCTGCTCCAATCCGCCAGCCACACATTTATCCTCCACCTCATTCTATTCGTATGCTCACTGTCACGTGGCACAGGCAGTAATCCCGAGATCACTACCCTTGAGGTCCTGCTTCTCAACTTCCTTCCTAACTTCTTGTAGTCTGCTTTCAGGATCTCCTCCCTTTTCCTACCTATGTCAGTACCAATATGTACCACGACCTCTGGCTGTTCTCCTTCCCACTTCAAGATATCGTGGACGCGATCAGAAACATCCCGGACCCTGTCTATGAGACATAGGAGCAGAATTAGTCTGTTCGGTCCATTGAGTTTGCTGATTTATTTTCCCTCTCACCCCCATTCTCCTGCCTTTTCCCCAAAACCTTTGATGTCCTGGATAATCAAGATCCTCTGATTTAAAAACCTCTGCTTTAAATATACCCAATGGCTTGGCCTCCACAGCCATTTATGGCAATGAATTCCACAGATTCATCACCCTCTGGCTTAATGTCGTGGGATTAAATAACCTGAATGGCTTTCTGTGCAGTCAGGATCTCCTAGAAGAAAATGAATCTCAGCGTTGTACATGGTGTCTGTGTAAGGCAAGGGAACACACACCAGACCTCCTCGAGGGGTCAGAAATGGAAAGTGTGAGCAATTTCAAGTTCCTGGGTGTCAACATCTCTGAGGATCTATCCTGGACTCAACATTTCAATGGAGAGCTGCATCACCATCTGGTATGGGGAGAGGGGATGTGGTGGTGCTACAGCACAGGATCGAAGTTGGCAGCAGAGAGTTGTAAACTTGGTCAACTCCATCATGGCCCATAGTATCCAGGACATGAAGCAATGCCTCAGAAAAGGCAGCGTCCATTGTTATAGACCTAGCCTATGAGGTTCAGAAACCTGATTCAGGAACAGCAACTTCCCCTCTGCCGTCAGATTTCTGAATGGACACAGAACACTGCCTCACTACTTTTTTATTTCCATTTTTGCACTATTTATTTAACTATTATGTACTCTAATTCACATTTTTTCCTATTATTATGTATTGTAGTATACTGCTGCTGCAAAGTTAACAAATTTCACGACATAAGCCGGTGATATTAAACCCGATTCTGATTCTGAAATTTACTTTGTACCAGTGTAATGATGATTTCCACTGGGCAGTGTGGGAGAAGTACCTAGGTGCATCTTGCCCACGAAGGCAGTTATGGCCTTATAGGTTTACATCAGTTGTAATGTAGTGACAGAAGGAATGCCAAAACTCTCTTCATTTGTGTTCAGTTTTGCTGCTTTTTGGGACCACTCATCTGAATTCCGAAGGAGACAGGGACTGCCTTTTCTATTCTTCTTGGGCCCTCAGCTCCCAGTGGAGCAGTGGCCATCGATAACCTCTCATCCCCATTGTCCTCTGTTCTGAGCCAACTTCTTGAGGGTGGACCAGGAGTGTCCCCTGTCATCCAATTTCGGACTTGGCACCTCTTCTCCACGTGTTCTTTACTTACTGCTTGTTATGCCGCTGGTGTTTAGGGCAGCAATGAAGGTCCTCCGTTTCTGCCTGTACAGAAGGATTCTTCATTGCTGTTTCCATAACAATTATTTTTTGACCAGTCAGGGTTGTTAGCTCTGAGCTAAACCTCTGAACCTGGAGGCCCGTAGACCTCTTTTAGTTTGTCTTCTATCCTTTGACCTGTTTGGCAGAGGGACCCTACCAAGGGCCAAAGCATAAAGCCCTAACTCCAGCTAACGTAGCTGTCCTGTGACATTAAGGCATACAAGCCTCCAAACCCGATGACAAGGTTATGGTCCTCTTCGGGGATGTGTTCTTTGACATCCCTTTTTTCTCTGTCCTTGGGGATTCAGTTTTAATGCCTGCCAGGTGATGTTGTTGGTTGGCTTCCTCAAGGCATGGCCAGTCCAGCTCCATTTCCATTTGTGTATTTGTATCTCTAAGGATTCCTGGTTGGTGTTTTCCCACAGTGTCAGGTTAGTTCCTTTGTGAGTCTACCTGATGTTTAGGATCCTTCTCAGGCACTGGCTGATGAAAACCTTTTCGACTTAGGTAGCCTTTAACTGGGAGTGGCATTAAGAGGAAAAAATGAAGGTGGTGTGACAAAACTCGCACTTGTTGGAAAAGTTGTAGGCGAAGGAAAACAGTTATTTTTTATTTATTGAGATACAGTGTGGAATTGGCCCGTCAAGCCACACTGCCCAGCAATCCCCTGATTCAACCTTAGCCTAATCACGGGACAATTTACAATGCCCAATTCACTTGCCAGTTGGTAAGTCTTTGGACAGCCATATGGTCACAGGGAGAAGGTACAAACTCCTTACAGGCAGTGGTGGGAATTGAACCCATGTCGCAAGTACTGTAAAGTGTTGAGCTAACCACTGTGCTACCATGCCACCTTAGTGCTGTTTACATCATCAAAAGTGGTTTACGTTGTTTACAATGCAGTGCAGTGACGGGGGTAATTTATAGAGGGGGAAGGGCTATATGGAATGGTTGGTCAGGTTAACTGTCTAGGGGAAGAAACTCTTAAGATGGCATGAAGTTTTTGTTTTAATAGCTCTGTAACGCTTTCCAGAAGGGATGTTTTGGAAAAGGCAGTTTTCAGGGTGGGTCATGTCGGCAATGATTTTTTCCTGCCCGCTTCTTTGTTCTGGACACAAGCAACTACTTCCTGTGGAGTAGTTCCACAAGTAATCATGGAACCAGCTTGCAGCTTCTCTCTGAAAGGAATAGAAGTGTTGGTTACTAGTGCTGAGTTAGTTATAGTGCAATGCTATTAAAGCACGGGGTGTCAGAGTTCAGAGTTCAATTGCACTGTCCTCTGTAAGGAGTTTATACATCACCCCTGCCCGCATGAACCTGTGGGTTTCCTCCCACAGTCCAAAGACATGCCGGTGAGTAGGTTAATTGGTCATTGAAAGTTTTCCTGTGATTAGGTTGGGTTTGTCTTGGGGGGTGGGTGTTGCTGGGGCGGAGTGGCTCGAGGGGTCAAAGGGTCAAAGGGGTCTACTCTGTGCTGCATCACCAGATAAGCAAACAAACAAGTAAATGATTTCTCTCTCCCTCATGTTGATCTTGGTTTCTCGGCTTGGTAGTGTAGTGGTTAGCACAACGCTTTACAGTACCAGTGACCCGGGTTCAATTCCCATCACACGGTAGTGTAGTGGTTAGCACAACACTTTACAGTACCAGTGACCCGGGTTCAATTCCCATCACACGGTAGTGTAGCGGTCAGCACAACACTTTACAGTACCAGTGACCCGGGATCAATTCCCATCACACGGTAGTGTAGTGGTTAGCACAACGTTTTACAGTACCAGTGACCCGGGTTCAATTCCCATCACACGGTAGTGTAGTGGTTAGCACAACACTTTACAGTACCAGTGACCTGGGTACAATTCCCGCTGCTGCCTGCAAGAAGTTTGTATGTTCTGTCTGTGACCACGTGGGTTTCCTCCCACAGTCCAAAGACGTACCAGTTGGTAGGTTAATTGGTCATTGTGTTGGGCTGGAAGGGCCTATTACGTGCTATATCTCAGTAAACAAATAAATTGCATCTGTTCTAATTACAACTCAATTGAGTTGCACTAAACATTCTCTGATTAGAGTATATGGTTAAAAAAGCAGTGCTAGGAGTGACTGGCTTGCTCTTTCTAAGACCAGTATGGTCACATAAAGCTGAAGAGATTTTGTCTGGCTGAACAATGTTTGAAGGCCTGATTTGACTTTGTGGTTGTACTGACCACTGAAAGAGCAGACCACTCGTGCCTATTGCCAACTCTTTTCTCATGCACTTTATCTGGAGAATCATAATGAAGGGAAACTCAATACCACAGGCAGTAGCCGTGATTCATAGAAACATAGAAAATAGGTGCAGGAGTAGGCCATTCGGCCCTTCGAGCCTGCACCGCCATTTATTATGATCATGGCTGATCATCCAACTCAGAACCCAGCCTTCCCTCCATACCCCCTGACCCCTGAAGCCACAAGGGCCATATCTAACTTCCTTTTAAACATAGCTAATGAACTGGCCTCAACAGTTTGCTGTGGCAGAGAATTCCACAGATTCACCACTCTCTGTGTGAAGAAGTTTTTCCTAACCTCGGTCCTAAAAGGCTTCCCCTCTATCCTCAAACTGTGACCCCTCGTTCTAGACCTCCCCAACATCGGGAACAATCTTCCTGCATCTAGCCTGTCCAATCCCTTTAGGATCTTATACGTTTCAATCAGATCCCCCCTCAATCTTCTAAATTCCAACGAGTACAAGCCCAGTTCATCCAGTCTTTCTTCATATGAAAGACCTGCCATCCCAGGAATCAATCTGGTGAACCTTCTTTGTACTCCCTCTATGGCAAAGATGTCTTTCCTCAGATTAGGGGACCAAAACTGCACACAATACTCCAGGTGTGGTCTCACCAAGGCCTTGTACAACTGCAGTAGTACCTCCCTGCTCCTGTACTCGAATCCTCTCGCTATAAATGCCAGCATACCGTTCGCCTTTTTCACCGCCTGCTGTACCTGCATGCCCACTTTCAATGACTGGTGTATAATGACACCCAGGTCTCGTTGCACCTCCCCTTTTCCTAATCGGCCACCATTCAGATAATAATCTGTTTTCCTATTTTTGCCACCAAAGTGGATAACTTCACATTTATCCACATTAAATTGCATCTGCCATGAGTTTGCCCACTCACCCAACCTATCCAAGTCACCCTGCATCCTCTTAGCATCCTCCTCACTGCTAACACTGCCACCCAGCTTCGTGTCATCCGCAAACTTGGAGATGCTGCATTTAATTCCCTCATCCAAGTCATTAATATATATTGTAAACAACTGGGGTCCCAGCACTGAGCCTTGCGGTACCCCACTAGTCACCGCCTGCCATTCTGAAAAGGTCCCGTTTATTCCCACTCTTTGCTTCCTGTCTGCTAACCAATTCTCCACCCACACCAATACCTTACCCCCAATACCGTGTGCTTTAAGTTTGCACACTAATCTCCTATGTGGGACCTTGTCAAAAGCCTTTTGAAAATCCAAATATACCACATCCACTGGTTCTCCCCTATCCACTCTACTAGTTACATCCTCAAAAAATTCTATGAGATTCGTCAGACATGATTTTCCTTTCACAAATCCATGCTGACTTTGTCCGATCATTTCACCGCTTTCCAAATGTGCTGTTATCACATCCTTGATAACTGACTCCAGCAGTTTCCCCACCACCGACGTTAGGCTAACCGGCCTATAATTCCCCGGTTTCTCTCTCCCTCCTTTTTTAAAAAGTGGGGTTACATTAGCCACCCTCCAATCCTCAGGAACTAGTCCAGAATCTAACGAGTTTTGAAAAATTATCACTAATGCATCCACTATTTCTTGGGCCACTTCCTTAAGCACTCTGGGATGCAGACCATCTGGCCCTGGGGATTTATCTGCCTTCAATCCCTTCAATTTACCTAACACCACTTCCCTACTAACATGTATTTCGCTCAGTTCCTCCATCTCACTGGACCCTCTGTCCCTTACTATTTCTGGAAGATTATTTATGTCCTCCTTAGTGAAGACAGAACCAAAGTAATTATTCAATTGGTCTGCCATGTCCTTGCTCCCCATAATCAATTCACCTGTTTCTGTTTGCAGGGGACCTACATTTGTCTTTATCAGTCTTTTCCTTTTTACATATCTATAAAAGCTTTTACAGTCCGTTTTTATGTTCTCTGCCAGTTTTCTCTCATAATCTTTTTTCCCCTTCCTAATTAAGCCCTTTGTCCTCCTCTGCTGAACTCTGAATTTCTCCCAGTCCTCAGGTGAGCCACTTTCTCTGGCTAATTTGTATGCTACTTCTTTGGAATTGATACTATCCCTAATTTCTCTTGTCAGCCACGGGTGCACTACCTTCCTTGATTTATTCTTTTGCCAAACTGGGATGAACAATTGTTGTAGTTCATCCATGCAACCTTTAAATGCCTGCCATTGCATATCCACCGTCAATCCTTGAAGTGTCATTTGCCAGTCTATCTTAGCTAATTCATGTCTCATACCTTCAAAGTTACCCCTCTTTAAGTTCAGAACCTTTGTTTCTGAATTAACTACGTCACTCTCCATGTTAATGAAGAATTCCACCATATTATGGTCACTCTTACCCAAGGGGCCTCTCACGACAAGATCGCTAATTAACCCTTCCTCATTGCTCAAAACCCAGTCCAGAATAGCCTGCTCTCTAGTCGGTTCCTCGACATGTTGGTTCAAAAAACCATCCCGCATACATTCCAAGAAATCCTCTTCCTCAGCACCTTTACCAATTTGGTTCACCCAGTCTACATGTAGATTGAAGTCACCCATTATAACTGCTGTTCCTTTATTGCACACATTTCTAATTTCCTGTTTAATACCATCTCCGACCTCACTACTACTGTTAGGTGGCCTGTACACAACTCCCACCAGCGTCTTCTGCCCCTTAGTGTTACGCAGCTCTACCCATATCGATTCCACATCTTCCCGGCTTATGTCCTTCCTTTCTATTCGTATGGATGCATTCAAGGGAAATTTCATGTTAAACTTAGGCTACGTCCACACTACGCCGGATAATTTTGAAAACAAAGCCTTTTCTCTTCGTTTTGATCCTCTGTCCACACTGAAACGGCGTTTTCATCCCCTGAAAATAGAGATTTTCAGAAACAGAGTGAATAAATCTGAAAACGCCTACTATCCATTGCAGTGTGTACGGGCTAACCGGAGCTTTTTAAAACCGCTGTCATGACGTGCCGGAACAGATAGCGACAGCGTGGCGGCGGCTGCTGCTCCTCCCTCTTCCCTCCTCCCTCCTCCCTCCTCTCTCTCTCTCTCTCTCCCCCCCCAGCGATATTTGATTTTGTGCTTCGTAGAACCTAACAATTTCACAACAGACGGCAACGAGACTGAAGCCAGAAGAGTTACAAATGTACTCACCAAATACTTTGACCCATAGCTTACTGAATAAATAAGTATACTCACTTTGCCCTGTTTTCTGTCCTTGCTTGTATGAAGGTGGTTTACCTATTTATGCAAGTACTTCTCTGACAATAGATGTTTAACAGCCTAATGTAACATTGTATGGAAATACAAGATCACACTGATGCAGACATGTTTTATACATTTAACAAGGTGCTTTATTCATGCAACAGAGTTAGTTTTTCAATGTTCGTCGTCAGCCCTGTCATACTGTCCGTGAACTCCCTGCCAGTTGCCTCCATATACTCCAGTATTTGTTTTTTTTAGTTTTAAGTCCTCCTGTGCGAGAGCCAAGAGCAATTCCTTTTAAGTTTTTCTACTCTGTATCTGGACAAACGTGCACCAAGTATACCGTTTCCTCTTCGCTTGTTTTCTGTGTGTCCTGCGCATGCCCAGTAGGAAGAGATTCGCCCAAATATCCGTCTAATGTGGACAGAAACATTTTGAAAAGCGCTTAGTGAGGACGCCTTTCGTTTTTACTTGAAACTGGCGATTTCAAAATTATCCTGCGTAGTGTGGACGTAGCCTTAGTTGGTGTCTAAAATAACACCTTGGTGAAAGGTGCAATATTTAGGGGGAACCTGAGAGGGGATTTCTTCACTCAGAGGGAGGTGAGAGTGTGGAACAAGCTGCCGGTATAAGTGGTAGTTGCGGGTTCAACTTCAACACTTAGAGAAATTTGTGTGAGTACATGGATGGGAGAGGTATGGAGAGCTAAGGTCCAGGTGCGGGTCAAATCGACAAGGCAGAACAATAGGTCGCCACAGACTAGATGGGCTGAAGGGCCTGCTCCTATAGTGCTCTATGACTATGACTGAAAATGCTGGAAGAACTCAGCAGGTCAGGAGACATCCATGGAAAGAATTAGAATCAGGTTTAATATCACCGGTAAAGCTTGTGCAGTTTGTTAACTTGTGGCAGCAGTAGAATGCAATTCTCAATAATAGAGAGCAAAATAAACCTGAATTACAGTAAATATATATTATATAAAATAGTTAACTAAGTAGTGCAAAAAATAGGAAATAAAAGAATAGTGAGGTAGTGTTCATAGGACAAGTGACAGAAGTCTGTGTAGGGGAGCACTTTGGTTCCAGTGATCATAACACCATTAGGTTCAACTTGATCATGGACAAGGATAGATCTGGTCCTAGGGTTGAGGTTCTGAACTGGAAGAATGCCAAATTTGAAGAAATGAGAAAGGATCTAAAAAGCGTGGATTGGGACAGGTTGTTCTCTGGCATGGATGTGATCAGTAGGTGGGAAGCCTTCAAAGGAGAAATTTTGAGAGTGCAGAATTTGTATCTTCCTGTCAGGATTAAAGGCAAAGTGAATAGGAATAAGGAACCTTGGTTCTCAAGGGATATTGCAACTCTGATAAAGAAGAAGGGGGAGTTGTATGACATGTATAGGAAGCAGGGAGTAAATAAGGTGCTTGAGGAGTATAAGAAGTGCAAGAAAATACTTAAGAAAGAAATCAGGAGGGCTAAAAGAAGACATGAGGTTGCCTTGGTAGTCAAAGTGAAGGATAATCCAAAGAGCTTTTACAGGTATATTAAGAGCAAAAGGATTGTAAGGGATAAAATTGGTCCTCTTGAAGATCAGAGTGGTCGGCAATGTGCGGAACCAAAGGAAATGGGGGAGATCTTAAATAGGTTTTTTGCGTCTGTATTTACTAAGGAAATTGGCATGAAGCTTATGGAATTAAGGGAAACAAGTAGTGAGATCATGGAAACTGTACAGATCGAAAAGGAGGAGGTACTTGCTGTCTTGAGGAAAATTAAAGTGGATAAATCCCCGGGACCTGACAGGGTGTTCCCTCGGACCTTGAAGGAGACTAGTGTTGAAATTGCAGGGGCCCTGGCAGAAATATTTAAAATGTTGCTGTCTACAGGTGAGGTACCGGAGGATTGGAGAGTGGCTCATGTTGTTCCGTTGTTTAAAAAAGGATCAAAAAGTAATCCGGGAAATTATAGGCCAGTAAATTTAACATCGGTAGTAGGTAAGTTATTGGAGGGAGTACTAAGAGACAGAATCTACAAGCATTTGGATAGACAGGGACTTATTAGGGAGAGTCAACATGGCTTTGTGCGTGGTAGGTCATGTTTGACCAATCTATTGGAGTTTTCCGAGGAGGTTACCAGGAAAGTGGATGAAGGGAAGGCAGTGGATATTGTCTACATGGACTTCAGTAAGGCCTTTGACAAGGTCCCGCATGGGAGGTTAGTTAGGAAAATTCAGTCGTTAGGTATACATGGAGAGGTGGTAAATTGGATTAGACATTGGCTCAATGGAAGAAGCCAAAGAGTGGTAGTAGAGAATTGCTTCTCCGAGTGGAGGCCTGTGACTAGTGGTGTGCCACGGGGATCAGTGCTGGGTCCATTGTTATTTGTCATCTATATCAATGATCTGGATGATAATGTGGTAAATTGGATCAGCAAATTTGCTGATGATACGAAGATTGGAGGTGTAGTAGACAGTGAGGAGGGTTTTCAGAGCCTGCAGAGGGAGTTGGACCAGCTGGAAAAATGGGCTGAAAAATGGCAGATGGAGTTTAATACAGACAAGTGTGAGGTATTGCATGTTGGAAGGACAAACCAAGGTAGAACATACAGGGTTAATGGTAAGGCACTGAGGAGTGCAGTGGAACAGAGGGATCTGGGAATACAGATACAAAATTCCCTAAAAGTGGCGTCACAGGTAGATAGGGTCATAAAGAGAGCTTTTGGTACATTGGCCTTTATTAATCAAAGTATTAAGTATAAGAGCTGGAATGTTATGATGAGGTTGTGTAAGGCATTGGTGAGGCCGAATCTGGAGTATTGTGTTCAGTTTTGGTCACCAAATTACAGGAAGAATATAAATAAGGTTGAAAGAGTGCAGAGAAGCTTTACAAGGATATTGCCGGGACTTGAGAAACCCAGTTACAGAGAAAGGTTGAATAGGTTAGGACTTTATTTCCTGGAGCGTAGAAGAATGAGGGGAGATTTGATAGAGGTATATAAATGTAAGGGGGTTTCGATTTTTATGTTACTGCGGAGGCTAATTAAAATGGCGTCTTTGTTATGTTAATCTGGGGAATGCGGCTTTGTTGTCTTAAACGCTGAGAAAGTTTGCGCTAGCAGCTTGTTGTGGTTTAGAGGGTGATAAGAAATACGTTATTAACCAATTGGGATAGTTGTTATGGTTTTGGTGTATTTGAAGATACTGTTTGCGAGGGGGTTTTGGGGGCAGAAGGCGGGAGAGCGAGACAGAGGATGGACGAGGTGCTGTGAGTCTGCTAACGGGGTCGGACCCCGAGCGGGACGTTCGGCAAGGAGACGGATTCGTGGGGAGCGTCTGGTCGACCACCGTTGTTGGTCCCAGGCGGCCGGTCGAGGTGGTCCGAGGGGTCACAGGGTGAAGAAGAAGGTCCTTGAGCTCCAACGTTTTTGTGCACGAAGAGATTGATCTTTGATAAGTGTGACGCCTTTTATTTTCCTTTTATATTTTATTCTCTTTTAAATATATATTTCCAGTAATATCTATAAACTGTATATCATTTAATTGCATCTGGTGTATTGTCTGTTATTTGGGCGGGGTGGGGTACCTCACACAGCATCCACACAAACTAATTACCCAGTTTGGCGGGGCCGAGGCTGTTTCCCTGGACGACAGCGAGCCGAGCGACCCTGAGGGTGGCCGGGGGGGCTACATAAAATTATGATGGGTATTGATAGAGTGAATGCAAGCAGGCTTTTTCCACTGAGGCAAGGGGAGAAAAAAACCAGAGGACATGGGTTAAGGGTGAGGGGGGAAAAGTTTAAAGGGAACATTAGGGGGGGCTTCTTCACACAGAGAGTGATGGGAGTATGGAATGAGCTGCCAGACGAGGTGGTAAATGCGGGTTCTTTTTTAACATTTAAGAATAAATTGGACAGATACATGGGTGGGAGGTGTATGGAGGGATATGGTGCGTGTGCAGGTCAGTCGGACTAGGTAGAAAATGGTTCGGCACAGCCAAGAAGGGCCAAAAGGCCTGTTTCTGTGCTGTAGTTTCTATGGTTCTATGGTTCTATGGGTCAATGTCCATTCAGAAATCGGATAGCAGAGGGGAAAAGACTGTTCCTGAATTGTCGAGTGTGTGCCTTCAGGCTTCTGTACCTCCTCCCTGATGGTAACAATAAGAAGAGGACATGGCCTGGGTGGTGGGTTCCTTACTGATAGACGCTGCTTTCTGAGACACACTCCTTGAAGATGTCCCGTTTTCTATGGAGACTGGTACCTATCTATGATAGAGCTGTATAATGTCACAACCCTCTACAGCTTACTTCAATCCTGCGCAGCACCCCCCCCCCCACCACAACATACCAGACAGAGATGCAGCCGGTTAGAATGTTCCCCATGGTACAACAGTAATATTTTGCAAGCGTTTTCAGTGACATACAAAATCTCCTCAAATCAGTTCTTTGAAAAAATCGATATTTCAAGCCTAAACCTGATGAAGGGTCTCAGCTTGAAACATCGGCTTATTCTCTTTCATAGATGCTGCCTGACCTGCTGAGTTCCTCCAGCATTTTGTTTCTGTGTTGCTCCAGATTTCCAATGCCTGCAGAACCTCTTGTGTCTCAGGTGTCTGAAATATTTGTTTCCCTAACCACCAGTCACAGTGCTAGGTTAAAAGGAGGTGTTGGGAAAGGCAGTTTCTTTTTAATACTGCTTTTTCTTGCAAGCTGATCACTGACTGTCTGGTGCCTACCATCAGCCCGTACACACAGTACATCCTGTCCTTGGTCCATTATCTCAGCAGTACGAAGAACCTGTATTCTTAACGTGGCCACTAGATGGAGAACGTCAGTCACAAGCCATGAGAGGCTGTGAGGCTGAGTAAATATTTTAATCATCTCTTGCATCCTGTCCTACTGGGAAGAAATATTTATTTGACGACTTTGCGTTTGATACTCCCACCAGCCAGAACATGCCCTCTTTTCATTGCTACCATGGGACGCTCAAAGATTCAGGAGCAGCTTCTCCCCTGCCATCAGATTTCTGAATGTACACTACCTCAGTATTTTTCCTCTCTTTTTGAACTACTTATTTAATTTAAAAAAAGTGTACCTAGTTGTTGTTATTATATATTCCAATGTACTACTGCCGCAATACAACAAATTTCACGATGTAAGGCGCTGCTTCTAAGAAGTTTGTATGTTCTCCCCATGACTGTGTGGGTTTCCTCTGCGTGTCCTGGTTTCCTCTCACAGTCTAAAGATGCACCAGTCAGTAGGTTAATTGGGCTTTGTAAATTGCCTTGTGATTAGGCACGCAATAATTTGGGGGATTGCTAAGCGGTATGGCTTGGAACACTGGAAGGGCCAATTTTGCACTGGTTTTCAACAAACTAATAAATGAATAAATAAATATTAAACCTGATTCTGAATTAATTTTATTGAAAATTCTCCAAATTGTTACTCAAAGTGGAGCAGGTGATCTCTGTTGCTAGACAAGGGGAACAGCTTTATAATGTCTTTCCCTCTGTCGGTCTCTGAGGTCAGTATGGAGGCTAGTTGAGTGTACTGGTGTTTTTAAATAAACCAATAATCTGACAGTTGTTTGTGATCTTTTCCTCACAGCAGCCCAGTATGGCAGGAAAGTTGCGGTATTAGATTACGTGGAGCCTTCACCTAAAGGTAAGGAAATTTTTCCTCCGTTAAAGGCAGCTGCGGCCAGCTGAACTTAATGCTTGAAGTTCGGTTTGTTCCCACAGTCCATGACCTACTGGTTGGTAGGATAATTGGTCATTGTAAATTGTCCTGACTAGGCTAGGATTAAATTGGGGAGTGGGAGGAATGGCATGCTGTATCTCAATAAATAGGTAAAAAAACGTAGATCTGATTGGAATAATTCAAGTACATACACTGTACCACAAGAATAAATGCCTTGTAAAGCCTTCCCTGTTTCCTAAAGGAAGCAGGAAGAAGTACCATTATTTTGCTGTTTGTTTTGCACTTTGGGTGGCAGGGTGGAGGTTCGTCTCTACCAAAGGAGGTGTAAGGAGCTCCTTTCCTTCACGAGCCTGCAAATCACCCTTGGGCAAGGGGTAGCATGTGCTTAGCTCCCCTCCCCCTCCCCCCCAACAATCAGGGTCACGTGAAGCAGTGTGTGATCGTGTGAGCAGCTGGTGTATATGGCAAGTCCTGGTTATGTGACCACTGATGCCACACAGACAATCTCTGAAGAGTATTGATAATGGCTGGGGTCACTCATCTTATAAAGACACTGCTCAGAAGAAGGCAATGGCAAATCACTTTAGAAAAATTTACCAAGAACAATCACGCTCACGAGAAGACCATGATCTCCCTCGTCATGTGACATGTACGTAACGATGATGATGCTTCAGTCAACCATGGTTTGTTGCTCAATTGTGAGATGTGGCTTGTATATTTTGGCAGGACTTGCCTCTGGGGTGGCTGTATTATTTGTATCCTTC
Organism: Mobula hypostoma; assembly: GCF_963921235.1. Lineage (NCBI taxonomy): Eukaryota > Metazoa > Chordata > Chondrichthyes > Myliobatiformes > Myliobatidae > Mobula > Mobula hypostoma. The sequence continues at coordinate 60,263,219 of NC_086117.1, forward strand.
CCACCTCTTTTCTCTCTTTCGTTCCTTTTCTTCCCTTTTTCTCTCTCTTTCGCCATCATCCTCCAGAGACAGGTTATAACTGGGATCAGTTCCATGAATCCCAGCCTACAGTTGTTAGTGGCCTTTTCTGCTTCGCCATTCCCCAGCTGTGCATATAGGGTTAAATTGATTGTAGATTCACAACAGTTAACACTGAAAGATTGATATAAGAATCAGAATCAGGTTTAATATGACTGACATGTTGTGAAATTCGTTAACTTTGTGGCAGCAGTACAATGGAATACATGATAATATAGAAAAAAATCAATAATAAGTACGTAAAAAGCAACACACACAAAATGCCGGAGGCACCCAGCAGGCCAGGCATCTGTGGAAAAATGTACGGTTGATGTTTTGTGCTGAGACCCTTTGTCAGGACTGGAGAAAAAAAGTCAGAGTAAAAGGCGGGGGAGGAGAGGAAGAGTACAAGGTGGTAGGTGATAGGTGAAACCAGGAGAAGGGGAAGGGTGAAGTAAAGAGCTGGGAAGTTGATAGGTGAAAGAGATAAAGGGCTGGAGAGGGGGGCAATCTGATAGAGGACAGAAGGCCATGGAAGAAAGGGAAGGGGAGGAGCACCAGAGGGAGGTGATGGGCAGGTAAGGTGAGAGAGGGAAATGGGAATGGGAAATACTGAACGTGGGGAGGGAGGAGGCATTATCAGAAGTTCAAGAAATCGAGGTTCATGCCATCAGGTTGGAGGCTACCCAGACAGAATATAAGGTGTTGCTCCTTCAACCTGAGTGTGGCCTCATTGCGGTAGTCGAGGAGGCCATGGACCGATATGTCAGAATGGGAATTGGGAAGTAAAATTAAAATCGGTGGTCACTGGGAGACAGACCATAAGCGCTTGACGAAGTAGTCTCCCAATCTATGTGGGCTCTCACCAATATACAGGAGGCCACATGCCAGTACTCATAGGTGAGTACATTAATCAATTTCAGTGAATGTATATTAAATAGTTAAATTAAAAATAGTGCAGAAACAGAAAAAAAGTGAGGTATTGTTCATGGGTTACATGTTCATTCAGAAATCAGATGGCAGAGGGGAAGCAGCTGTTCCTTGGATCGTTGAGTGTGTACCTTCAGGCTCCTGTAACTCCTTCCTGATGGTGGCATGTCCTGGGTGGTGGGGGTCCCTTATGTTGGATGCCGCCTTTTTGAGGCATCGCTCCTTGAAGGAGGGCTAGTATCCATGATGGAGTTGACTAATTTTACAACTTTCTGTTGCTTTTTACGATCCTGTGCAGTAGCCTCCCCATACCAGATGGTGATGCAGTGATGCAAAACAAGATTGTGTGAATCAAGCTGAAGCCTTCCTGTTTCTCTGGGAAAAAAACATACGTAATATGATACACTTTGGAAGATCAAACTTGAAGGCAGAGTACGAGGTTAATGGCAGGATTCTTAACAATGTGGAGGTACAGCTGGATTTTGAGGTCTGCAACCATAAATCCCTCAAAGTTGCTGTGCGAGTTGATAGGGTGGTTAAAAAGGCGTATGGTGTGTTGGCCTTCATTAATTGGGGGGGGGGTGGGGTTGAGTTCAAAAGCTGCAAGGTAATGTTTCGGCTCTATAAAGCTTTGCTTAGACCTCCCATGGAGTATTGTGTTTAGTTCTGGTCAGCCCTGGAAGCTTTGGAGAGGATGCAGAGAAGATTTACCAGATTAGACAGCGTGTCTTGTGAGGAAAGGTTGAGTGAGTAAAGGAGGATTAGAGGTATATGAGGCATGGAGTGGACAGCATTTTTCCCAGGGCAGTAATGGCTGAAATGAGAGGGCGTCATTTTAAGGTGATTGGAGGAAAATCTAGTGGGAAGTCAGTGTTTTCTTTTACATAGAGTGGTAGCTGCATGGAACACGCTGCCAGAGGTGGTGGTGGAGGCGGATACTTCGGGCACATGGATGAAAGAAAAATGGAAGGTTATGTGGGAGGGAAAGGTTGGACTGATCTTAGATAGGTTAAAAGGTCAGCACAACGTCGTGGGCCGTACTGTGCTGTACTGTTCTATGTTCTGATACTGCTCTTGGATGATTATATTGAATAACTTGAGTGCATTCATCATCATCTTTATGTGCCATGTCGTGTAATGAGGGTGATCATGGTCTTCTGGCCATGATTATTCCTGGCAAATATTTTCCTACAGATGTGGTTTGCCTTATTTCTGATCAGGGGGCTAAGCAGGTGCTGCACCTTGCCCAAGGATGACCTGCAGGCTAGCAAAGGGAAGGAACGCCTTACACCGCCTTTGGTAGAGATGTATCTCCACCCTGCATTATTAGTGCATATTTCAATAACCCATCTGCTGTTTTATTGCCCATTTACTCACCATGTCTGTATTTCTTTGAAGTTTCTTTGCAGCCTTCTCTACACTCGTAATCCTAATAAATAGCAGTAAATGTGGAAATATGCCATTGATTTTCCTTAGTGAAGATTGCAAAGATTTGGGGCCTGAAAACCAATTCCTGGAGCACCTCATTAGTCACAACCTGAGAGGATCTATTTATTCCCTCTCCTTGTTTCTTAGTCCACGTTGGTCTATTATTCCTATTCCAAGTGCTCTAACATTGTTAGCCAACCTCTTACCTGAAAGCCTTACAAGAATCTATATAAACCATATCCTTTGGTTCCCTTACCTGCTGGTCAGAGAACTGCATAAGATTAATCCAGTGTTTTTTTTCCCTTTCATAAATCTACGCTGATTCTGTTCTATTCTATGTTGGCGCCAGAGGCTTGGCAACACTTGCGGGCTGTCCCCAGCACAATCCTTGGACTATGTTGGTCATTGATGCAAACAGCACATTTTACTGTGTGTTTTGATGTACATGTGACAAATAAAGCTAATCTTTAAAAACATCTTTAATCCTGTCATACGTTTAAAGGTACCATTATTACAACATAATTCATTATAATAGCCTGCAGTTTCCACACTATTGCCATGTTCTCTCTTCCTTCATCTCTACCGAAGGAGGAATGAAGCGGTCCTTCCCTCCACTAGCCGGCAGGTCACCCCCGGACAAGGTGTGGTATCTGCTCAGCCCCTCGAGCAGGGTGGCATGAAGCTATGGAGGAGGTGGTGGATGGTTGTATCAGCAGTTGGTGCAAATCCTGGTTATGCATTGATGCCAGACAGACAATCTCTGAAGAGTATTGATAATGGCTGGGGTCACCTGTGTTGTAAGTACACTGCCCAGAAGGCAGCAGTGGCAAACCACTTCTGTAGAAAAATCTGCCAAGAATAATCATGATCATGGAAATCGCCTAAGTCAATACGACACAGCACATAACAAATGTATGATTATTACATAATTCATTATAAGTTCCTGCATTTTCTACACTATTACCATGTTCACTCTTCCTTCTTTCATGAATCATGGGGTTACATTTGTTGCTTTGCAATCCTCAGAAACAGTTCCAAATTTTATAGAATTTAGTAAGATATCAATTGGAGTATCCATTTGTTTTCTAGACGCCTTTTTCAAGCATGTAGGATGCATATTAATGTGTTGTTAGGACTTACTAGCTGATTGGGAATCCTTAAATTACAGGAAGTTTGGATAAGTACATGGAGGGGCTATGGTCCAGGTTAGGGTCGAGGGGATTTGACAGAGTAACAGTTTGGCAGCAACTAGATGGGCCAAAGGGCTTGTTTCTGTGCTATAGTGCTCTATGACTCTATAATTTGGGGAGAATTAAAAAATTGAATTAACATGGGGTAGTGTAAAGTTGATAGCATGGACTTGATGGGCCAAAGGGTCTTATTCTATGTTCTAGCTCTCCATGATAGTACCAAAGAAGCAGGAAATCTTGTGACAGCCAGGCAAGGCACTCTATTCTTCCGCCAGCCTGCAGGTCACCTGCAGGACAAAGGGTAGCTCCTGCTTAGCCCCCCCCTCCCAGATCAGGGTCACGTGAAGCCATGGGAGCAGGTGGTGGACGGTCGTATGAGCAGCTGGTGCATGTCACAAGTCCTGGTTATGTGACCACTAACACCAAGCAGACAATCTTTGAAGAGTATTGATAATGGCTGGGGTCACCCATCTTGTACAGTCACTGCCAGAAGAAGGTAATGGCAAACCACTTAAAGAACAATCATGGTCATGGAAAGGCCATGATCACCCACGTCATACGACATGGGACATAATGATGATCCTGTAAGGAGGTGACCAGAACTGCAGACAAGGCTCCAAATTTGGTCTCACCAATATCTGATACAACTCTGCCACAAAATCCTTATTTCCCTCCCATTGCAAATTCTGTCATCTCTACTTGTAAGACAGTAAAGCAGCTGACCCCTTTAACGTTTAACTTTTATATGGATTTTGCTGAAGGTTTGCATTCTATAACAACAGGCAAACATTTTCTCTGTGGCTGAAGTTTCAGTTCCTGACCTAAGTCATCCTACCCTGTCTGGTGACCTTCCATTCCAAGAGATGGAACTCCAGTTGCTTCTTATCATTTGTCCAACAGAAGTTAGAATTTACTACACAATTCCTACCTTTTAAGAACTGAAAGACCTTGTTAACGGAGTGACTAGAATTTCTTTCTTCTGTACACAACTTGTGTCAAGATGAGGCCAGCCTCAGGGTAGAGGAACAACACCTTCTATACCATCTGGGTAGCCTCCAGCCTGATGACATGAATATCGATTAACCTTCCGGAAAAAAAATCCCCTCCCCTCTTATTCTATTTCCAACTCTGCCCCCTTACCTCTTCTCACCTGTCTGTTACCTCCTCTTGGGCCCGCTCCTCCTTCCCTTTCTCCGATGGCTCACATTCTTCTCCAATCAGATTCTTTCCCACCCACCTGACTTCACCTATAACCCTTCAGCTAGCTTCCTTCCCCTCCCCCTCCATCTTTTTATCTTGACATCTTCCCCCTTTCCAGTCCTGAAGAAGGGTTTATTCCTTTCCATAGATGTTGCCTGACCTGCTGAGATTCTCTAGCATTTTGTGTGTTGCGTTGGATTTCCAGCATCTGCAGAATCTCTTGTGTTTATGTTTTGCCTTGCAGGTTGACCTCTTTTGTCCTGCAGGCTTGTCGGAATCAGAATCAGGTTTATTATCACCGGTATATGACGTGAGATTTGTTAACTTAGCAACAGCAGTTCAATGCAGAGAGAAAAAAATTAATAATAGTAAATAAAATAAAACAATAATAAATTAACAAGTAAATCAATTACGTATATTGAATAGATTAAAAAACATGCAAAAACAGAAATACTGTATATTTAAGAAAAAGTGAGGTAGTGTCCAAAGCTTCAATGTTCATTTAGGAATCGGATGGCAGAGGGAAGAAGCTGTTCCTGAATCACTGAGTATGTGCCTTCAGGCTTCTGTACCTCCTAACTGGTGGTAACAGTGGGAAAAGGGCACACCCTGGCTGCTGGAAGTCCTTAATAATGGACGCTGCCTTTCTGAGACACCGCTCCCTAAAGATGTCCTGGGTACTTTGTAGGCTAGTACCCAAGATAGAGCTGACTAGATTTACAACCTTCTGCAGCTTCTTTCGGTCCTGTGCAGTAGCCCCTCCATACCAGACAGTGATGCAGCCTGTCAGAATGCTCTTCACAGTACAACTATAGAAGTTTTTGCATGTATTTGTTGACATGCCAAATCTCTTGAGACTCCTAATAAAGTATAGCCACCGTCTTGCCTTCTTTATAACTACATCGATATGTTGGGACCAGGTTAGATCCTCAGAGATCTTGACTCCCAGGACCTTGAAGCTGCTCACTCTCTCCGGTTCTGATCCCTCTATGAGGATTGGTATGTGTTCCTTTATCTTACCCTTCCTGAAGTCCACAATCAGCTCTTTCGTCTACTGACGTTGAGTGCCAGGCTGTTGCTGCGGCACCATTCCACTAGATGGCATATCTCACTCCTGTACACCCTCTCGTCACCACCTGAGATTCTACTAACAATGTTGTATTGTCAGCAAATTTATAGATGGTATTTGAGCTATGCCTAGCCACACAGTCATGGGTACAGAGAGAGTAGAGCAGTGGGCTAAGCACACACTCCTGAGGTGCTCCAGTGCTGATCTTCAGCAAGGAGGATATGTTATCACCAATCCGCACAGATTGTGGTCTTCCGGTTAGGAAGTTGAGGATCCATTTACAGAGGGAGTTACAGAGGCCGAGGTTCTGCAACTTCTCAATCAGGATTGTGGGAATGATGGTATTAAATGCTGATCTATAGTCGATGAACAGCATCCTGATGTAAATTGTCTTTGCAATTTCCAGCCTTTTCTAACACATAGTCATTCATACTCTCTCACACTCCGCCTGGTGAATCCAGTTGTATTTCTTCTCATCTGTTCTGCTGTCCCAAGAGTTGTAGAGAATGAAACCCGCTTGCTGAGGCTTTCCCACAGTTTTCATTCCTCCGTTTAATTTTCTTTGGTGTATGTTTTAAAAAATCATTTGTATTTACAAATATAAACATGGTTAAAGTGCATTCAGAATCAGAATCTGGTTTAATATCACTGGCATATGTTGTGAAATTGGTTGACTTTGTGGTATAAGTGCAGTACTTAATAGAGAAAAAAAATGATAATCATACTTAGGTATATATATATACACATACAGGTTTCCCCTGCCATCTGAAGGTAGAGCGTTCCTATGAAACAGTTCGTAAGCTGAAATGTCGTAAAGCGAAGAAGCAATTACCATTTATTTATATGGGAAAATTTTGTGAGCGTTGGCAGACCCAAAAATAACCCACCAAATCATGCCAAATAACGCATAAAACCTAAAATAACAGTAACATATAGTAAAAGCAGGAATGATATGATAAATACACAGCCTATATAAAGTAGAAATACTTTTCCACAATCATTACTGAACTGTTCTCCGTAGCGAAAATTTCGCGCAAGCACCGTCGGCAGAAAATCTCACACAAGCGCTGTCGGCAGAAACACGCGCAAGCGCTCTCCAGTAACCTTTAAGCTATGAAGCTCCCAAATCATACCAAATAACACGTAAAAATACACAGCCTATATAAAGTAGAAATAATATATGTACAGTGTAGTATCACTTATGGGAATCGGGAAGACAGCCCCGAGCACACTGATGTGTGTGTTAGACCTGTCGGAGTTTGGGTGGTGCAGTGGCCTTCACCCTCCGGGCCGCTGAGCGATACATTGCTGCGAAGAATGCAGGGGTCCAGCGGTAGCGGGGAGGTACACAGCACATCTTTAAGAAAAAAGCCGAAACAAACATGCTAATTAATTAGGTGCCGCCCGTAATTGTTGGCCCAGATCAGTGCTGATTTCCGATTGCGTCGTCTCTGATCTGGACCGACAATTATGTGTCGGCAGCACCTAATTAATTAGCATTTTTATTTCGGCTTTTTTCTTAAAGATGTGCTGTGTGCCTCCTGGCCAGCTTTGTATTCTTTGCGAATCGGTGTCTGTCCGTGGCCTGGGAGTTGGGGTGGTGGGACACTGGGGTGTCATCTCGTCACCTGTTTCCATTAGAGCAGGCAGCTCATCTTCTTCTATCTCTGCCCGCCTCGATGTCGAAGGTCAAGGTTTGTCGTCTGCTGTGGCTGATGTGGAAGGCTTGCTTGACTGCTGAGCCTCATGCATTTTTTATCACACAGTTCTTTAATAAGGACTCAAACCATCTTGCAAATATCCCCTAAACCGCAGTACCCTTTCAAAATTAAAGTCGTACTTTATCATCACTCATTCGGTTTCGATTGTTATCCTTTTTTCTTCCCATTGCATCAGCTCTTCTTCTTTCAGTTCTTGGTGATGAGATGCCAAAACCTCTTCAACATCATGTTTGTCAGCTTCCACAAGCCAAACTCATGTTGTCCTTACTTCGTTCACCATGATCAAAACGCTTAATTATGTCTAGTTTTACCATAAGTGAACACCCTTACGAGCTCTTTCAGGCTTTTCCAATACCATAGAACTCATCTTGCAAACGGCTGCTCACAGGCACGTGTTAAAGCAAAGCAGTTCCGGATCCGGGGGCGAGCGGCTGCTCGGAGCGCGCTGCCTTTTATCGCGCGCTGATCTTTTCCCTCGCTGAATTTTTTTTCGTAACAGTGAAAACACCTTCTGAAAGCGAAAACAGGGTACTAATGTAGATCTTTCGTAACAGTGAGGTTTCGTAAAGCGAACGTTCGAAAAGCAGGGGGCACCTGTATATATAAAATCAAATTGTTAAATTAAAACAGAAACAAAAAAAAGTGGTGAGGTAATACTCATGGGTTCAATGTCCATCCAGAATTGAATGGCAGAGGAGAAAAAACTGTTCCTGCATCACTGAGTGTGTGTCTTCAGGCTTCTGTACCTTCTCCCTGATGGTAACAATGAGAAGAGGGCAGGTCCTGGGTGGTGGGGGTCCTTAATGATGGACGCTACCTTTTTGAGGCATCGCTCCTTGAAGATATCTGGATACTGCAGAGGCCAGTTCTCATGATGGAAACAACAGGAAATCTGCAGATGCTGGAAATTCAAGCAACACACATCAAAGTTGCTGGTGAATGCAGCAGGCCAGGCAGCATCTCTAGGAAGAAGTACAGTCAACGTTTCAGGCTGAGACCCTTCGTCAGGACTAACTGAAGGAAGAGTTAGTAAGAAATTTGAAAGTGGGAGGGGGAGATCCAAAATGATAGGAGAAGACAGGAGGGGGGAGGGATGGAGCCAAGAGCTGGACAGGTGATTGGCAAAGGGGATATGAGAGGATCATGGGACAGGAGGTCCGGGGAGAAAGATGGGGGGGTGGTGGAACCCAGAGGATGGGCAAGGGGTATAGTCAGAATGACAGAGGGAGAAAAAGGAGAGTGAGAGAAAGAATGTGTGTATAAAAATAAATAACAGATGGGGTACGAGGGGGAGGTGGGGCCTGGAATGAAAAGCCTCATCCTGAGAGCAGATGTCCTGGAATGAAAAGCCTCATCCTGCATGCATGCTGAGCTCATTGACTTTATTAACTTTGCCTCCAACTTTCACTCTGCCCTCAGGTTTACCTGGTCCATTTCCGACACCTCCCTCCCCTTTCTAGATCTCTCTGTCTCTGTCTTTGGAGACAGCTTATCCACTGATGTCTACCATAAGCCTACTGACTCTCACAGCTACCTGGACTATTCCTCTTCTCACCCTGTATCTTGCAAAAATGCCATCCCCTTCTCGCAATTCCTCCGTCTCCGCCGCATCTGCTCTCAGGATGAGGCTTTTCATTCCAGGACGAGGGAGATGTCCTCCTTTTTTAAAGAAAGGGGCTTCCCTTCCTCCACTATCAACTCTGCTCTCAAACGCATCTCCCCCATTTCACGCACATCTGCTCTCACTCCATCATCCTGCCACCCCACTAGGAATAGGGTTCCCCTGGTCCTCACCTACCACCCCACCAGCCTCCGGGACCAACATATTATTCTCTGTAAATTCCGCCACCTCCAACGGGATCCCACCACTAAGCACATCTTTCCCTCCCCCCTCTCTCTGCTTTCCGCAGGGATCGCTCCCTACGCGACTCCCTTGTCCATTCGTCCCCCCCCATCCCTCCCCACTGATCTCCCTTCTGGCACTTATCCTTGTAAGCGGAACAAGTGCTACACATGCCCTTACACTTCCTCCCTTACCATCATTCAGGGCCCCAGACAGTCCTTCCAGGTGAGGCAACACTTCACCTGTGAGTCGGCTGGGGTGATATACTGTGTCCGGTGCTCCCGACGTGGCCTTCTATATATTGGCAAGACCTGACGCAGACTGGGAGACCGCTTTGCTGAACACCTACGCTCTGTCCGCCAGAGAAAGCAGGATCTCCCAGTGGCCACACATTTTAATTCCACATCCCATTCCCATTCTATCCACGGCCTCCTCTACTGTAAAGATGAAGCCACACTCAGGTTGGAGGAACAACACCTTATATTCCGTCTGGGTAGCCTCCAACCTGATGGCATGAACATCGACTTCTCTAACTTCCGCTAATGCTCCACCTCCCCCTAGTACCCCATCCGTTATTTATTTTTATACACACATTCTTGCTCTCACTCTCCTTTTTCTCCCTCTGTCTCTCTGACTATACCCCTTGCCCATCCTCTGGGTCCCCCCCCCCCACCGTCTTTCTCCCCGGACCTCCTGTCCCATGATCCTCTCATATCCCCTTTGCCACTCACCTGTCCAGCTCTTGGCTCCATCCCTCCCCCTCCTGTCTTCTCCTATCATTTTGGATCTCCCCCTCCCCCTCCCACTTTCAAATCTCTTACTAACTCTTCCTTCAGTTAGTCCTGACGAAGGGTCTCGGCCTGAAACGTCGACTGTACCTCTTCCTAGAGATGCTGCTTGGCCTGCTGCGTTCACCAGCAACTTTGATGTGTGTTGCTTCTCATGATGGAGCTGACTAATTTCACTCTCTGCAGCTTACTTTGATCCTGTGCAGTAGACACCGCCCCCCCAATACCAGATGGTGATGCAGCCAGTCAAAAAGCTCTCCACTGTACATCTGTAGAAATTCATGAGTGTTTTAGGTGACAAACCAAATCTCCTCAAACTCCTAATGAAATATAGCTGCTGTCTTGCCTTCTTTATAGCTGCATCGCTATGTTGGGACTCCTGTTGTGCCAAGAAAAGGCCACGCTTATGGTGGAGGACCAACACCTTATATTCCATCTGCATAGCCTCCAACCTAATGACATGAATATACGAGGAGTGATTGATAAGTTCGTGGCCTAAGGTAGAAGGAGTCAATTTTAGAAAGCCTAGCACATTTATTTTTCCTACATTTACACACTTAGTCCAGCGGTCGTGGAGCATACGGATCCCTTCTTTGTAGAAGTCGGTGTCTTGGACCTCCAGAAAGTGGTCCACAGCAGGGGTGATTGATAAGTTTGTGGCCTAAGGTAGAAGGAGATGAGTTATTAATTTCAAACTTTCGGAATAATCACTCAAAGAGTTAAACTCCATGTGCATGTAACAAGAGCTGTATAACTCATCTTCTACTTTAGGCCACGAACCTATCAATCACCCCTGCTGTGGACCACTTTCTGGAGGTCCAAGACACCGACTTCTACAAAGAAGGGACCCGTATGCTCCACGACCGCTGGACTAAGTGTGTAAATGTAGGAAAAATAAATGTGCTAGGCTTTCTAAAATCGTCTCCTTCTACCTTAGGCCACGAACTTATGAATCACCCCTTGTGTGCTGTTATTGTAAAGAAAGTACGACAGCGTCTCTACTTCCTCAGGAATCTGCGGAGGTTTGGCATGTCATCAGAAACTTTGGCAAACCTCTGTAGACGTATGGTGGAAAGTGTGCTGACTGGCTGCATTACGGCCTGGTACGAGAACACCAATGCCTTTCAGCAGAAAATCTTACAAAAGGTAGTGGATTTGGCCCAGTACATCACAGGTAAAACCCTCCCAACCATTGAGCACACCTACATAAACGTTGCCATAGAAAAGCAGCATTCATCATCAAAGATACTACCACCCAAGCCATGGCCACTTCTCTCGATCACCTCTGCTGTGGACCATTTCTACAAAGAAGGATCCGTATGCTCCACAACCGCTGGACTAAGTGTGTAAATGTAGGAGGGGACTATGTTAAAAAATAAATGTGCTAGCTTTTCTAAAATTGACTCCTCCTACTGTAGGCCATGAACTTATCAATCACCCCTTGTAATATTATAATAGTTATAATTAAAACCATTTCACCACCTAAGGTTACCTGACTGCCCTTTCAATGAAGGATGGGGACAGAGGTCAAGAAAAGGCCTTAAAAATAAACAGACAGGAAAATTACAAAAATCACGTGTTGGCATGAATTGTCGACTGTTTATTCGTCTCCATAGATGCTGTCTAACCTGCTGAGACGCTCCAGCACTTGTGCATGTTACAACGATCCTATTCCTTTGAAAAGACTGATCTAATAATTGCAACTCACATGTGAAAATAAATGAGCTTCACTTAGCAACTCAAAGATCGAAAGTACATTTATTATCTAAGTATGTAAACAGTATACGACCTTGAGATTCATATTCCCCGCAGTCAACCATGAAACAATGAAAACTGTGGAACCAGTTCAAGGGGAAACATCAAACCCCCAATGTGCAAAAAAAAACAAATTGTGCAAACGGCTTAAAAAAAAGCAAACAAAAACCACAGAATATAAAACACCAAACCACAAAGTTATCTATAAGTCCAGGCATATTTAGTCCAGCTCACTTCAGTCTAATCTCTCTCTCTCTCTCTCTCTCTCTCTGGATGAGTTTCACATCAGTTGGTGTGCCATGGTAGCATAGCGGATAGTGCTAGTACAGCTCTGGGTGTTGGAATTTGGAGTTCAATCCCAGCATCATCTGTAAGGAGTCTGTACATCCTCCCCATGGAGTGCGTAGGTTTTCTCCGCTTTCCTTCCACAGTCCAAAGACGTAGCGGTTAGCAGGTTAATTGGTCATTGTAAATTGTCCTGTGATTAGGCTAGGGTTAAATTGGGGGATTGGTGCAGCTTCAAGGGCTGGAAGGGCCTCCTTTGCCCTGTGTCTCTAAATAATATAAATTTAACTCATTCACTTCTGTCAGAGGCTGGTAGAGTTAGAATCAGGTTTGTTATCACTGACTACAGTCCTGTGAAAAAGTCGTAGGCACATAAATATAGCTGGGCTGCCTAAGACTTTTGGACAGTACAAAGTTCAAAGTAAAATTTATTAATCAGAGTATGTACATGTCACCACATACAACCCTGAGATTCTTTTTCTATGGGCATACTTAGCAAATCTATAGAACCGTAACTGTAAACTGTAAACAAACAGTGCAAATGTTGATATAAATAAATAGCAATAATTAATGAGCATGAAATAGCAAGATAACAGTGTCCATAATGAAGTTCTCCATCTCTGTCGGTCCTTGGCCATCTTCTTTATTGTGCCCCAGCTGAGGTTCAGCGTCCTCATTTCTGCCGCTGTGGTACGTAGGGTTGCCAACTGTCCCGTATTAGCCGGGACATCCCGTATATTGGGCTAAATTGGTTCGGCACCAGGTTATCTTTGGCCTCCTACGTTTCCTCCACCCTTCAGGGGTTCAACGTAGTGCTGTCTTGATGATGGATGTTGACCTCTCTTCTCATCATGTGTCCAATCCATTTCCTACGTTTCCTCGTGATGATTGTGGCCATGTCTTGTTGATGACATTGAAGGAGTAGGGCATGTTTGGAGACATTTCTTGGCCAGAAAATACAGAGGATCTTCCAGACGCGCATGGTGTGGAATGACAACAGCTTGGGTTAAATCAGTGGTTTGCTTGGTGATGTGGCTGAGTGTGGCCGGGAGGGCCTCCTCCGTGCTCAAAGGGGCCGTGAGGGCCATCCTCCGCACTCAAAGGGGCTGGGAGGGGCCTGTTCCGCGCTCAAAGGGGCCGAGAGGGCCTGTTCCTCGCTCAAAGGGGCTGAGAGGGCCCGTTCCGCGCTGAAAGGGGCTGAGAGGGCCTGTTCCGCGTTCAAAGGTGCCAGGAGGGCACGTTCCGTGTTCAAAGGGGTTGGGAGGGGCCTGTTCCACGCTCAAAGGGGCCGAGAGGGCCTGTTCCGTGCTAAAAGGGCCGGGAGGGTCCGTTCCATGCTCAAAGGGGCCGAGGGGGCCCGCTTCGCGCTCAAAGGGGCCGGGGGGCCCGCTCCGCGCTCAAAGGGACCGGGGGGCCCGCTCTGCGCTCAAAGGGGGGGCCGGGAGGGCCTGTTCCTCGCTCAAAAGGGCCGGGAGGGCCCATTCCGCACTCAAAGGGGGCCGGGAGGGCCCATTCCGCGCTCAAAGGGGGCCGGGAGGGCCCACTCTGCGCTCAAAAGGGCTGGGAGGGGGCCTGCTCCGTGCTTAAAGGGGCCGGGAGGGCTCGTTCCACACTCAAAGGGGGCCGGGAGGGCTCGTTCCACACTCAAAGGGGCCGGGGGGCCCGCTCCACGCTCAAAGGGGCCGGGAGGGCCCACTCCGCGCTCAAAAGGGCTGGGAGGGGGCCCGCTCCGCGCTCAAAGGGGCCGGGGGTCCCGCTCCATGCTCAAAGGGGCTGGGGGGGGGCCTGTTCCGCACTCAAAGGGGGCGGGAGGGCCTGTTGCGGGCTCAAGGGGGCCAGGAGGTGTTGTATCTCTAAATAAAAATAAAAATAAAAACACACTTCAATAAGCAGTATTAAAAATTCATGCTAATCACTATCGGGCAAAGAGTACAAATCTGAGGTTGTATACTGTATACATCCTCTGATATTAAAGAAATCAAAGAAACAATATAACAGGGTCCTTATATGAGCGTAGCTCTCCCCTTTTGTTCAAGAGCCTGATGGTTGAGGTAGTAACTGTCCTTGAACCTGATGGTGCAAGCCCGAAGCTCCTGTACCTTTGACCTAATGGCCGCAGCGAGAAGTGGCCATGGCTCGGGTGGTAGTATCTTTGATGATGAATACTGCTTTTCTATGGCAACGTTTATGTAGGTGTGCTCAATGGTTGGGAGGGTTTTACCTGTGATGTACTGGGCCAAATCCACTACCTTTTGTAAGATTTTCTGCTGAAAGGCATTGGTGTTCTCGTACCAGGCCGTAATGCAGCCAGTCAGCACACTTTCCACCATACGTCTACAGAGGTTTGCCAAAGTTTCTGATGACATGCCAAACCTCCGCAGATTCCTGAGGAAGTAGAGACGCTGTCGTACTTTCTTTACAATAACAGCACACGAGGGGTGATTCATAAGTTCGTGGCCTAAGGTAAAAGGAGTCAATTTTAGAAAGCCTAGCACATTTATTTTTCCTACATTTACACACTTAGTCCAGCGGTCGTGGAGCATACGGATCCCTTCTTTGTAGAAGTCGGTGTCTTGGACCTCCAGAAAGTGATCCACAGCAGAGATGATTGATATGTTCGTGGCCTAAGGTAGAGGGAGATAAGTTATTAACTTCAAACTTTCTGCATTTCCACTGAAAGAGTTGAACTGCACGTGCATGTAACAAGAGCTGTATAACTCAAGGCCGCGAACTTATCAATCACTCCTGCTACCCAAGGCCACAAACTTATCAATCACTCCTGCCGTGGACCACCTGGAGGTCCAAGACGCTCTCGTTACATGCACGTGCACATAAACAAATTTTAAGACATGCTGGTGATATGAAATCTGATTCTGATTCAATTCATCTTGTTCATTTTTAGGGAATTGGGCACCTGTAAGTTGTGCGATCTGTAATATGCCATTGTTTGCTTACCATTTAGGCACTAGATGGGGCCTTGGTGGCACTTGCGTCAACGTGGGCTGTATTCCAAAAAAGTTAATGCACCATGGAGCCCTTCTGGGCGGCGCCATTAAAGATGCCCAGAAATATGGTTGGGATGTACCTCTGCCTGTATGTCATGACTGGTATGTTCATACTTAAATACTGTTGCCTCTACCTGTCCCCTCCCAGCCGCTGTGATCGCCTTCGCACTCCCCTCCTCCACCTGGCTCCATCCTTCAATCAACCCCACCCCAGCTGCATTCACTTATCGCTTGCCAGCACTTGTTTTATCCCTCCCCTCCCCTCCCCTCCCTTCTTTTTGCTGGCTGTCTGAGAGTCCACGAGATATTCTGCAGATGCTTGAAATCCAGAGTAACACACGGGCGTAATCCATTGAGAGGAATAAAGAGCCGGCCTTTCACACTGAGACCCTTTTGGTCCTGATGAAGCTTGAAATGTTGGCTTTTTATTCCTCTCCATAGATGCTGCCTGACCTGCTGAATTCCTCCAGCATTTTGTGTGCATTACTCAGAATCCAGATGAAGGGCCTTGAGCTGAAGGACGGCATGGTATGTAGTGGTTAGCACAACGCTTTACAGTGCAGGTGACCTGGGTTCAGTTCCCGCTGCTGCCTGTAAGGAGTTTGGACGTTCTCCCCATGAGCGTGTTGGCTTCCTCCGGATGCTCCGGATTCCCCCCACAGTCCAAAAGTGAACCGCTTAGTAGGTTGGCCTGTCATCGTAAATTGTCCTGTGATTAGGCTGGGGTTAAATTGGGGGATTGCTGGGTGGTGCAGCTCAAAGGGCCGGAAGAGCCTACGCCGCACTCTATCTCAATAAAATCACTAAAAATTTCCCTCTTCAGATGCTGCTTGTTTCTTCAGTAGTTCGTTTTTCTGCAGATTCCAGCATCTATAGGTTCTAGTGCCTCCATGATTAGTTATTTGGTTGTTTGAAGATTGTGTTTATATTTATGAAAGTCCTGAGAGAGAGAGAGAGAGAGAGACAGAGACAGACAGACATTTAAAGGTTAAAGAAGAAAAGCTTTATTTGTCACATGTACATCAAAACTTCCAGTGAAATGTGTTGTTTCCATCAAATCAAATCAGTGAGGATCGTGCCAGGGGCAGCCTGCAAGTGTAGCGACTTTTGCGGTGCTGACATAGCATGCCTACAGCTCACTAACACTAACCCTAATCCATGTGTCATAGAGTCATAGAAAGGTACCACACAGAAACAGGCTGTTCGACCCATCCAGTCCATACTCCCATCGACCTGTACCGAGACCACAGCCCCCCATACCCCTCCAGTACATGTACCTATCTAAACTTCTCTTATATGTCAAAATCGAGCTTGTGTGTACCACCTGTGTTGGCAGCTTGTTGCACACTCTCACAACCCTCTGAGTGAAGAAGTTTCCCCTCATGTTCCCTTAAACGTTTCAACTTTCATCCTTAACCCATGATCTCTAATTGTAGTCCCAACCTCAGTGCAGAAAGCCTGCTCTTTGGACTGTGGGAGAAAACCAGAGCACCTAGAGGCAACCAACCATGCGGTTATAGGGAGAACGTACAAACTCGTTACAGACAGCGGCGGGAATGGAACTCTGATCGGTGACCGCTGGTGCTGTAAAGTGATTGTGCTAACTGCTGCGCTACTGTGCTGTACGGCTGTGTGTCCCATGTCATCACAGGGAAGAAAAATTGGCAAATCAGAACCAAGTTTAATATCACTGGCATGTGTTGTGAAATTTGTTGTTATGTGGCAGCAGTACATTGCAATACAAATAATAGAAAAAAGGTAAATTTCAGTAAACATATTTATACTAATTAGCTACATTATATAAGTAGAACAAATAAAAAGGAAATGGAAAAGTGGTGAGGTTCTGTTCATGGACTCAATGTCTATTCAGAAATCAGATGGCAGAGGGGAAGAAGCTATTCCTGAATTGTTGAGTGTGTGTCTTCAGGGTTTTGTACTCCCTTCCTGATGGTAGCAATGAGAAGAGAGTATGTCCTGGGTGATGGACACGGCCTTTTTGAGGCATTGACCCTTGAAGATGTCCTGAATACAATGGAGGCTAGTGCCAATGATGGAGCTGACTAAGTTTACAACTCTGTGCAGCTTATTTCGATGCTGTGCAGTAGCTGCCCCCCCCTCCCCATACCAGACGGTGATGCAGCCTGTTAGAATGCTCTCCACGATACATCTGTAGAAATTTGTGAGTGTTTTTGGTGACATACGAAACCTTTTCAAACTCCTAATGAAATGTAGCCACTGTCGTGCCTTCTTTATAGCTGCATCGATATGTTGGGTGCTCACTGCCAGATGTTAATTAAAGAGACTTAAGGCAAAAACTCTAGAGTTACTTAGCCCAGTGTTTAAATGAGAGTAATACCAGTGTGAGTGGTACAGCTGCTCAGTTTTGCTCCGTATCTTATATATCTGCAAATATCTGCTGGAGTCAACTTTTGCATCAATTTTGCCCTCAGGGCCAAGGTTATTGAGGGTTCAACGTGCACTCTTAAGTTTTAAATGTGTGATGTCGCTGAATATTTCTGAGTTCTGATTGAATAAGGTACCAGTTTTTAATTGGATGGCTGGTACTTTTGACAGAAAGTTAATGGATTGTATGCCATTAGTCAGGGATGACTTGCATGAGTGTTTGGAGTCATGGAGCCATTGAAAAGTACAGGAAAGAAACAGGCCCTTTGGCCCATCTGGTCCATGCCAAACCATTAAAACTGCCTACTCCCATCGACCTGAAGCAGGACTATAGCCCTCCGAACTTTATCATCCATGTACCTATCCAAACTTCTGTTAAATGTTGAAATTGAAATTGCGTTCTCCACTTGCGCTGGCAGCTCATTGCACACTCTCAGACCCTCTGAGTGAAGAAGTTTCTCCTCACGTTTCCTTTAAACTTCTCACCTTTCACCTTTAACCCATGAACTCTGGTTGTAGTCCCATCCGACCTCAGTGGAAAAAGCCTGCTTGTACTTACCCTATCTATACTCCTCATAATTTTGTATACCTCTATCAAACCTCCCCTCAATCTTCTATGTTCCAAGGAATAAAGTCCTAATTATTTAATCTTTCCTTTTAATTCAGGTCCTTCAGATCTAGCAAAATTTCTGTAAAATTTCTCTGTACTCTTTCAACCTTTATTTACATCTTTCCTGTAGGTAGGTGACCAAAATTGAACCAATACTCCAAATTAGGCCTCACCAATGTCTTAAGCATTTTCAATTGGCCACTTAGCTGTAATGCTCCCTGCTGAACCTCATTACATTGAAATTGATTATCGCACTTATGTGCACTAAAACAGTGAAGGAAGTTCAGAAGTGGTCCATTGGTTACAAAGAGCTTTGATTGCTCTGTGGAAGTGAAGGCAATCTAAATAAATGCTATTGTTTCAACAATGTTTGCTTTAATTGCATTTTACACTTCATGGAGCTGTTCAAAAGTTCAAAGTAAATTTATTATCTAAATACATATATGTCACCATAAACAGCCCTAAGATTATTTACACACTTTTATAGATATGCAGATGTAATGTGGTGAGTATTCTAAGCGGCTGCATCAAGGTCTGGTACAGTGGTGGGGGCATTGCACAGGATCAAAATAAGCTGCAAAATGTTGTAAACTCATTCAGCATCATTGTGGGCACTAACCTCACCAGCATCCAGGACACCTTTAAAGAGGAATACCTCAAAAAGGCGGGATCCATTGTAAAGGACCCCCATCACCCAGGACATGCCCTCTTCTCATTGCTACCATCAGGGAGGAGGTACAGGAGCCTGAAGACACACACTCAACAATTCAGGAACAGCTGCCATCCAATTTCTGAATGGACATTAAACCCATGAACACCACCTCACTACTTTTTTCCCCTTTTGCACTACTTTAATTTATTTAATATATACAAATACACAGTAATTTACAGTTTTTATTATTGTGTACTGCTGCTGCATAACAAATTTCATGATATATGCCAGTGATCTTAAACCTCATTCTGATTGTGATTCTGATAGGATCAACAGAGTCATTAGCCTTCTTTAAACATCTTGTAAGGATTATAGTTTGCTTGAGATTTGCAGTGTTCAGATGTAGGGTTGCCCTTTTATGGAACAGAACTAAACGGAATACTCCTAGACCGTTTCGAGGACTTGTGCTTTGGTGTTGTATTCGCTCGTTTGTTTTTGCTATTTGTGTGATTTGTTTTTTTTTTCTGTGCATTGGGTGTCGGATGGCTTCTTTGAATGGGTTCCATGGTGTTTCTTTGTTCCGTGCTTGCCTGTGGGAAGACGAATCTCGGGCTTGTATATTGTATACATACTTTGATAATAAATGTACTTTGAATCTTTCTTTCCTTTTGTTGCTGCTGCACAGTAGAGTGTGATAAGTTTGATCTGTAGCAGTGCACCAAGGAGCTCTTCTTGTGTGAGCTTAGGTTAATCATGGAAAATACTGCAGCTAACCTTATTTTTTCTCTTTCAGCAGTGTTCTCATTTTGTTTGGAGATAGGGTTTATTGTGGTGGCCATTCCCTGGTCCTGAAATAACTCAACACCACGGTAGTGTAGCGGTTAGCGTGATGCTATTACAGTTCAGGGCATTGGAATTCGGAGTTCAATTCTGGTGTCCCCTGTAAGCTGGTTTGTACGCTCCTTCCCGTGTGCACATGGCTTTCCTCCAGGTGCTCCGGTTTCTTCCCATAGTTCAAAGATAAAGATCAAAGTACATTTATTATCCAAGTATGTATACTATATTCAATCTTGAGATTCACCTCCTTACAGGCAACCGCAAAACAAAGAATCCCAGTAGAACCCATAAAAAAAACCCATCAAACACCCAATGGGCAGAAAAAAAAATTGTGCAAACAATAAAAGTAAGCAAAGAACTGAAGCCACAAAGCCAGTCACAGCCGATCCAGGATCCCATTAGTTGCAGGCCACAGCCTCAGCTTGAGCAGAGACAAGTACATCTTACTGGACAGCAAGCTTAACATCAGCCTGTCCCTTGCCTCAGGTCCCGAAACCCTCACCTTTTCAAACTGGTCTTGTGCTAAATTGGCCAAACCATTGTCCCGTGATTAGGCTCAGGTTAAATCAGTGGGTTGTTGGGCAGTGTGGCTCGAAAGGACAGAAGGACCCATTCTGTGCTGTATCTCTAAATAAATAAAAATTAATAAATAGGCTGGATAGTCATGGGCCAAATGAAAGATGGTGATGAATCAGCATATAGGAGGGAGGATGAAAATCTGCCTGAGTGGCGCCGTAACAACTACTTCTTACACAATGTCAGCAAGACCAAAGAGATGACTATTGACTTCCGGAGGAGGAAACCAGAGGTCCATAAGCCAGTCCTCATCGAAGGATCAGAGGTGGAGAGGGTCAGCAGCTTTAAATTCCTCGGTGTTATCATTTCAAAGGACCTGTGCTCAGCCCTGCACGTATGTGCAATTGCGAAATAAGCACAGTAGCACCTCTACTTCATTGTAGTTTATGGAGATCAAGCCTGACTTCTAAAACTTTGACCAACTTCTGTGCACATGTAGTGGAAAATATATTGACTAGTTGCATCACAGTCTGGTATGGAAGCAGAATCAGGTTGATTATCACCGGCATGTGACGTAAAATTTGTTAACTTAGCAACAGAATTCAATGCAATACATTATATAGAAAGAAATCAATGAAATAAAAATAATAATAATGAATAAATAAGTAAATCAATTACAGTATACACATAAATAAAGGCATCCGTTAATCTTGCGTGCCATGGATCTGCACCTGGAAAGTCTTCACTCTCCAGGGCGCAGGCCTGGGCAAGGTTGTATGGAAGACCAGCAGTTGCCCATGCTGCAAGTCTCCCCTCTCCACGACACCAATGTTGTCCAAGGGAAGGGCATTAGGACTCCTACAGCTTGGCACCAGTGTTGTCGCAGAGCAATGTGTGATTAAGTGCCTTGCTCAAGGACACAATACATGTTGCCTCGGCTGGGGCTCGAACTCACGACCTTCAGGTAGCTAGTCCAATGCCTTAACCACTTGGACACGTGCCCACAATACATATATTGAATAGATTAAAAATGTGCAAAAAAATAGAAATACTGTATACTAAAATAAGTGAGGTAGTGTCCAAGGGTTCAATGTCCATTTAAGAATCGGATAGAAGAAAGGAAGAAGCTGTTCCCAAATTGTTGAGTGTGTGCCTTCAGGCTTCTATACCTCCTGACTGATGGTAACAGTGAAAAAAGGGCATGCCCTGGGTGGTGGAGGTCCTTAATAATGGACGCTGCCTTTCTGAGATACTGCTCCCTGAAGATGCCCTGGGTACTTTGTAGGCTAGTACCCAAGATGGAGCTGACTAAATTTACAACCCTCTGCAGCTTCTTTCAGTCCTGTATAGTAGCCCCTCCATACCAGACGGTGATGCTGCCTGTCAGAATGCTCTTCACGGTACAACTATAGAAGTTTTTGCGTGTATTTGTTGACATGCCAAATCTCTTCAAACACCTAATAAAGTATAGCTGCTGCCTTGCCTTCTTTATAACTACATCGATATGTTGGGACCAGGTTAGATCCTCAGAGATCTTGACACCCAGGAACTTGAAACTGCCCACTCTCTCCATTTCTGATCCCTCTATGAGGATTGGTATGTGTTCCTTCGTCTTACCCTTCCTGAAGTCCACAATCAGCTCTTTCGTCTACTGATGTTGAGTGCCAGGCTGTTGCTGCAGCACCATTCCACTAGTTGGCATATCTCACTCCTGTACGTCCTCTCGTCACCTGAGATTCTACCAACAATGTTTGTATCATCAACAAATTTATAGATGGTATTTGAGCTATGCCTAGCAACACAGTCAGTGTATATAGAGAGTAGAGCAGTGGGCCAAGCACACATCCCTGAGGTGCACTAGTGTTGATTGTCAGTGAGGAGGATATGTTATCTCCAATCTGCACAGATTGTAGTCTTCCGGTTAGGAAGCTGGGGATCCAATTGCAGAGGGAGATACAGAGGCCCAGGTTCTGCAACTTCTCAGTCAGGATTGTGGGAACGATGGTATTAAATGCTGAGCTATAGTCGATGAACAGCATCCTGACATAGGTGTTTGTGTTGTCCAGGTGGTTAAAGCCGTGTGAAGAGCCATGGAGATTGCGTCTGCCTTTGACCTATTGTGGCGATAGGCAAATTACAATGGGTCCAGGTCCTTGCTGAGGCAGGAGTTCAGTCTAGTCATGACCAACATCTCAAAGCATTTCATCACTGTCGATGTGAGTGGTACCGGGTGATAGTCATTAAGGCAGCTCACATTATTCTTCTTAGGCACTGGTATAATTGT
This sequence comes from Mobula hypostoma, assembly GCF_963921235.1. Classification (NCBI taxonomy): domain Eukaryota; kingdom Metazoa; phylum Chordata; class Chondrichthyes; order Myliobatiformes; family Myliobatidae; genus Mobula; species Mobula hypostoma. Next base: position 60,285,792 of record NC_086117.1, read on the forward strand.
TGCCTTTTTGAAGCAAGTGGGAAATTTCACCCGTAGAAGTGAGAGGTTGAAAATGTCCTTGAATACTCCCGCTAGTTGGTTGGCACAGGTTTTCAGAGCCTTACCAGGTACTCCATCAGGACCTTCCGCCTTGCGAGGGTTCACTCTCTTTAAAGACAACCTAGCTTCGGCCTCTGAGACAGAGAGATCACAGGGTCATCAGGTGCAGCAGGGATCTTCACAGTTGTAGTTGTGTTCTCCCTTTCAAAGTGGGCGTAGAAGACGTTGAGTTCATCTGGTAGTGAAGCATCACTGCCATTGATACTACAGGTTTCCCCCGCCATCCGAAGGTAGAGCGTTCATATGAAATGGTTCGTAAGCTGAAATGTCGTAAAGCGAAGAAGCAATTACCATTTATTTATATGGAAAAACTTTGTGAGCGTTCGCAGACCCAAAAGTAACCTACCAAGTCAAGCCAAATAACACATAAAACCTAAAATAACAGTAACATATAGCAAAAGCAGGAATGATATGATAAATACACAGCCTATATAAAGTAGAAATACTTTTCCACAATCATTGCTGGCACTGTTCTCCGAAGCAAAAATCTCATGTAAGCGCTCTCGGCAAAAACACTCTCTCCAGTAACCTTTAAACTATGAAGCTGCCAAATCATACCAAATAACACGTAAAAATACACAGCCAATATAAAGTAGAAATAATATATGTACAGTGTAGTATCACTTACTGGAATTGAGAAGACAGCGCCGAGCACACTGATGATGGTGTGTTAGACTGAGTCATTGCAGGTTGGGGTGGAGCAGTGGCCCCCACCCTCCAGGCCACCAACCAATACATTGCCGCGAAGCATGCAGCAGTAGCTGGAAGGCACACAGCACATCTTTAAGAAAAAAGCCGAAATAAACATGCTAATTAATTAGGTGCCGCCCGACACGTAATTGTCGGCCCAAATCAGTGCTGATTGCTATTTGCATCGCCTCTGATCTGGGCCGACATTTATGTGTCGGGCGGCACCTAATTAATTAGCTTGTTTGTTTCGGCTTTTTTTCTTAAAGATGTGCTGGGTGCGTCCCGGCTACTGCTGCATTCTCCGCGAATCGGTATTTGTCCGGGGCCTGGGTGTTGGGGTGGTAGGACACTGGGGTGTCATCTCATCGTTGTCTGTTTCCATTAGAGCAGGCAGCTCATCTTCTCCTATGACTGCCCGCCTCGATGTTGAAGGTCGAGGTTCGTCGTCTGCTGTGGCTGATGTGGAAGGCTTGCTTGACTGCTGAGCCTCACACATTTTTCTATCATACAGTTCTTTGTAAGCACTCAAACCATCTTGCAAATATCCCCTAAACCTATGTACCCTTTCAAAATTAAAGTTGTACTTTATCATTGCAGCGAAAATCTCACACAGTTGCTTCACGTTCATTTCGCTACTGAATTCGGTTTCGATTGTTATCCTTTCCTCTTCCAATTGCATCAGCTCTTCAACTATCAGTTCTTGGTGATGGGATGCCAAAACCTGTTCAATATCATCTTTGTCAGCTTCCACAAGCCAAACTCACGCTGTCCTTTCTTTGTTCACCACGATCGAAACGCTTAATCATGTCTAGTTTTACGCTAAGTGTAACACCCTTACGAGCTCTTTCAGGCTTTTCCGATACCTCAGAATTCAACTTGCAAACGGCTGCTCACAGGCTCGTGTTAAAGCAATGCCGTTCCGAATCCGGGGGAGAGCGGCTGCTCTTTTATCGCCTTTTATCGCGCGCTGATTTTTTTTCGTAACAGTGAAAACACCTTCTGAAAGCGAAAACAGGGTCCTAATGTAGGTCTTTCATAACAGTGAGGTTTCGTAAAGCGAACGTTCGAAAAGCGAGGGACACCTGTATTGGGTTTTGCTTTGTAGGAAGTAATGTCTTGCAGACCCTGCCAGAGTTGTTGTACATCCGATGTCACTTCCAACCCCATTCAAAGTTGTCTCTTCGCCCTTGAAATAGCCTTGGGCAAATCATTCCTGGTTTTCTGGTGCAGACCTGAGTTACCAGCCCTGAATGCCGCAGATCTAGCTTTCAGCAGATGATGTACCTCCTGGTTCATCCATGGCTTTTGGTTTGGGAATGTACAGTAAGTCTTTGTAGGCTCACACTCATCCACACAGGTTTTAATGAAGTCGGTAACAACTGCAGCATAGTCATCCAGGTTCGAAGATAAATCCCTGAATACAGTCAGCCCACCGATTCAAAGCAGTCCTGTAGGTACTCCTGGGCTTCACTTTTCCATACCTTCTTGGTCCTCACTACTGGTGCTGCAGTCTTCAGTCTCTGCCTATACTCAGGGAGTAGAAGAACAGCCAGGTGATCAGACTTCCCGAAGTGAGGGCGTGGAGTAGCACGGTAGGCATTCTCGATTGTGGTGTAGCAATGGTCCAATGTGTTGTTTCCTCTGGTATTGCAAGTGATTTGTTGATGGTAATTGCTTAGTGATTTTTTCCAGACTGGCCTGGTTAAAATCTCCCAAAACAATGGTGAAGGCGTTAGGGTGCGCTGTTTCGTGCATGTTGATCCCACTGCTCAGATAATCTAAAGCCTGCTTGACATTGGCCTGAGGTGGAATGTATACTTCTACCAAAGTGACCCTGGAGAGTTCCCTTTGTAGATAAAAAGCACGGCTCTTAACTGCTAGATATTCCAGGTCTGGTGAGCAGAATTGGGACAGCACTGATATATTTGTGCACCAAGAAGAGTTGATCATGAGGCATACTCCTCCACCTCTGCTTTTGAGAGATTATAGATCTACCCTGATGGTATATAGTAAACCCGTCAATCAGAATCGCTGCATCCAGTACAGAAGGGGTTAACCGGGATTCCATGAAACAAAGGACACACGCGGTCCTAATGTCCCTCTGATTCAGCACCCTAGCTCTGAGATCGTCGATTTTATTCACCAGAGACTGCATGCTTGCCAGCAAGATAGTCGGTATAGGGAGTTTAAAACTCCGTTTCTTTAAACACACTTGTAACCCCGCTCTGCACCTGCGCTTCCTCTGAGGTATCCTACGTGGGCGCTTCCAACCACAATCGGTGTTGTTTCTGACGTTTTAAGCAGCGATAGTTCATTTAAGTGCATTAAGACATCTTTGTTGACTGTACTGACCTTGGAAGCAGTTGTGCTTTTTAGCTGTATCAGGTTGAAACGGGAATATTTAATTGTATCCATTGAGAGTACTGCTGCTACTCGAGTCGCACCTAGGTGCCCTGGAAGTGATTGCCCACCAATGCCCTCGAAAGGAAAATACTGCAAAAGGTAGTAGATACGGCCCAGTCCATCACGGTTAAAGCCCTCCCCACCATTGAGCTCATCTACATGAAACGCTGTTGCAGCAAGGCAGCATCCATCATCAGGGACCCTCACCACCCAGGACATGCTCTCTTCTCACTCCTGGCATCAGGACTCACACCAGCAGGTTCAGGAACAGTTACCACCCCTCAACCATCAGGCTGTTGAACCAAAGGGGATAATGTCACTCAACTTCACTCGCCCCATCATTGAAATGTTCCCACAACCTAAAGCACTCACTTTCAAGGACTCTTCTTCACATGTTCTTGATATTTATTGCTTATTTATTTGTGATTATTTCTTTATTTTTGTATTTGCACAGTTCGTTGTCTTTCGCACACTGGTTGAATGCCGAAGTTGGTGCGGTCTTTCATTGATTCTGTTATGGTTATTATTCTATAGATTTATTGAGTATGCCCACAAGAAAATGAATGTCAGGGTTGTAAATGGTGATATACAGTGGCATGCAAAAGTTTGGGCACCCCGGTCAAAATTTCTGTTACTGTGAATAGTTAAGTGAGTAGAAGATGAACTGATCTCCAAAAGGCATAAAGTTAAAGATGAAACATTCTTTAAGCAAGATTAGTGTATTATTTTTGTTTTGTACAATTTTAGAGTGAAAAAAAGGAAAGGAGCACCATGCAAAAGTTTGGTCACCCCAAGAGATTTGAGCTCTCAGATAACTTTTACCAAGGTCTCAGACCTTAATTAGCTTGTTAGGGCTATGGCTTGTTCACAGTCATCATTAGGAAAGGCCAGGTGATGCAAATTTCAAAGCTTTATAAATACCCTGACTCCTCAAACCTTGTCCCAACAATCAGCAGCCATGGGCTCCTCTAAGCAGCTGCCTAGCACTCTGAAAATTAAAATAAATGATGCCCACAAAGCAGGAGAAGGCTATAAGAAGATAGCAAAGCCTTTTTAGGTAGCCATTTCCTCAGTTCGTAATGTAATTAAGAAATGGCAGTTAACAGGAACGGTGGCGGTCAAGTTGAGGTCTGGAAGACCAAGAAAACTTTCCGAGAGAACTGCTTTAGGATTGCTAGAAAGGTAAATCAAAACCCCCGTTTGACTGCAAAAGACCTTCAGGAAGATTTAGCAGACTCTGGAGTGGTGGTGCACTGTTCTACTCTGCAGCGACACCTGCACAAATATGACCTTCATGGAAGAGTCATCAGAAGAAAACCTTTACTGTGTCCTCACCACAAAATTCAGCATCAGAAGTTTGCAAAGGAACATCTAAACAAGCTTGATGCATTTTGGAAACAAGTCCTGTGGACTGATGAAGTTAAAGTAGGACTTTTTGGCTGCAATGAGCAAAGGTATGTTTGGAAAAAAAAGGGTGCAGAATTTCATGAAAAGAACACCTCTCCAACTGTTAAGCACAGGGGTAGATCGATCATGATTTGGGCTTGTGTTGCAGCCAGTGGCACCGGGAACATTTACTGGTAGAGGGAAGAATGAATTCAATTAAATACCAGCAAATTCTGGAAGCAAACATCACACCCTCTGTAAAAAAGCTGAAGGTGAAAAGAGGATGGTTTCTACAACAGGATAATGATCCTAAACACACCTCAAAAACCACAATGGACTACCTCAAGAGGCGCAAGCTGAAGGTTTTGCCATGGCCCTCACAGTCCCCCAACCTAAACATCATTGAGAATCTGTGGATAGACCTCAAAAGAGCAGTGTATGCAAGACGGCCCAAGAATCTCACAGAACTAGAAGCCTTTTTCAAGGAAGAATGGGCGAAAATCCCCCAAACAAGAATTGAAAGACTCTTCACTGGCGACAGAAACCGTATACAAGCTGTGATACTTGCCAAAGTGGGTGTTACTAAGTACAGACCAAACTTTTGCTTCAGGCCCTTTTCCTTTTTTGTTATTTTGCAATGGTAAAAGATGGAAATAAAAAAGTAATCTTGCTTAAAATATTGAAGAAATGTGTCATCTTTAACTTTATGTCTTTTGGAAATCAGGTCATCTTTTACTTGCTTAGCTATTCACAGTAACAGAAATTTTGACCAGGAGTGCCCAAACCTTTGCATGCCACTGTATATGTATTTTGATAATATATTTATTTTGAACTTTTGGAACTTTGAAGACCATAACACATAGGAACAGAATTAGACCAATCTACCCATCAAGTCTACTCTGCCATTCCATCATGGCTGCTTTATCTCTTTCAACCCATTCTTCTGTCTTCTCGTAACTTTTGACACCTAACTAGTCAAGAACCTATCAACCTCTGCTTCAAGTATGCTGAACTGTGGCACCTCAGCTGCCCTCCTGCATGAGATTGACATTAACCAATACTGACCGCAATTACTAGGTTTGGACCGGCAGCATTCCAGTCTGCAAGATTCACTGGCGCACTATCATGGCAACACTAATCTGTGTAAACAATTTAGACAACACATTGTAACTATAATGTTTTCCCTTTGTTTGAGCTGACGTTTCTCTCTTCCCTGCACCTGGAGCATTTGGAGAGTTGCCATGCAGTAGATTATATCTACTGTACAATAAATCCTAAAGCAAGAAGCACAATTAATCTCTACACTGACGGCTAAATGGGAGCTTTTGTGATTAACATAAAGCTACTGGTCATGACATGTATCTTAGCAGCAGCACCATTAAAAACAGTAGCATTAGTTAGAAACATAGAAACATAGAAAACCTACAGCACAATACAGGCCCTTCGGCCCTCAAAGTTGTGCCGAACATGTCCCTACCTTAGAAATTACTAGGCTTACCTATAGCCTTCTATTTTTCTAAGCTCCATGAACCTATCCAAAAGTCTTTTAAAAGACCCTATCCGCCTCCACCACGGTTGCTGGCGGCCCATTCCATGCACTCACCACTTGTGAAAAACTTAACCCTGACATCTCCTCTGTACCTCCTCTCCAGCACCTTAAACCTGTGTCCTCTTGTGGCACCCATTTCAGCCCTGGGAAAAAGCCTCTGACTATACACACGATCAGTGCCTCTCATCACTTTATACACCTCTATTAGGTCACCTCTCATCTTCCTTCGTTCGAAGGAGGAAAGGCCGAGTTCACTCAACCTGTTTTCATAAGGCATGCTCCCCAATCCAGGCAACATCCTTGTAAATCTCCTCTGCACACTTTCTATGGCTTCCACATCCTCCTGTAGTGAGGCGACCAGAACTGAGCCCAGTACTCCAAGTGGGGTCTGACCAGGGTCCTATATAGCTGCAACATTAAATTCAATTCCACGATTAATGAAGGCCAATACACCGTATGCCTTCTTAACCACAGAGTCAACCTGTGCAGCTGCTTTGAGCGTCCTATGGATTCAGACCTCAAGATCCCTCTAATCCTCCACACTGCCAAGAGTCTTACCATTAATACTCTATTCTGCCATCACATTTGACCTACCAAAATGAACTACTTCACACTTATCAGGGTTGAACTCTATCTGCCACTTCTCAGCCCAGGTTTGCATCCTATCAGTGTCCCGCTGTAACCTCTGACAGCCCTCCACACTATCCACAACACCTCCAACCTTTGTGTCATCAGCATCAGCAAAACACTGGTTACCGACCTCCATGCAGAATATGACCTGTCTATAACCACTCTTTGCCTTCAGTGGGCAAGCCAGTTCTGGATCCACAAAGCAATGTCCCCTTGGATCCCATGCCTCCTTACTTTCTCAATAAGCCTTGCATGAGTTACCTTATCAAATGCCTTGCTGAAATCCATATAAACTACATCTACTGCTCTTCGTCCCTCAGTGTGTTTAGTCACATCTTCAAAAAATTCAATCAGGCTCGTATGGCACGAACTGCCCTTGACAAAGCCATGCTGACTATTCCTAATCATATTTTCCCTCTCCAAATGTTCATAAATCCTGTCTCTCAGGATTTTCTCCAATCAACTTACCAACCACTGAAGTAAGACTCACTGGTCTATAATTTCCTGGGCTATCTCTACTCCCTTTCTTGAATAACGGAACAACATCCTCAACCCTCCAATCCTCCGGAACCTCTCCCGTCCCCAAAAGCTTTCCAAAAGCTCCAGCACATCCTCTTTCGTAATATCTACATGCTGAAGCTTTTCAGTCTGCTGCAAGTCAGCACTGCAATCACCAAGATCCTTTTCCATAGTGAGTACTGAAGTAAAGTATTCATTAAGTACCTCTGCTATTTCCTCCGGTTCCATACATACTTTTCCACTGTCACACTTGTTAGGTCCTATTCTTTCGCGTCTTATCCTCTTGCTCTTCACATACTTGTAGAATGCCTTGGGATTTTCCTTAATCCTGCCCGCCAAGGCCTTCTCATGGCCCCTTCTGGCTCTCCTAATTTCCTTTTTAAGCTCCTTCCTATTAGCCTTATAATCTTCTAGATCTCTAACATTACCTAGCTCTCTGAACCTTTTGTAAGCTTTTCTTTCTTTCTTGACTAGATTTATTACAGCCCTTGTACACCATGGTTCCTGTACCCTACCATAACTTCCCTGTCTCATTGGAACATACCTATGCAGAACTCCACACAAATATCCCCTGAACATCTGCCACATTTCTTCTGTACTTTTGCCTGAGAACATCTGTACCCAACTTAAGCTTCCAGTTACCTGCCTGATCGCCTCATAATTCCCCTGATTCCAATTAAACGCCTTTCTAACTTGTCTGTTCCTATCTCTCTCCAATGCTATTGCAGAAGGGGGATGTTGGAGGTAAGTTTTTCACACAGAGAGTGGTAGGTGTGTGGAATGCACTACCAGCGAAGGTGGTAGAGGCGAATACAGTTGGGTCTTTTAAGAGACTCTTAGATAAGTAATGGAGCTTAGAAAAATAGAGGGCTCTGTGCTGGGGAAATTCTAGGCAGCATCTAGAGTTGGCACAACAGTGTGGGCTGAAGGGTCTGTAATGTGCTGTAGATTTTCTATGTTTCTATGTTTCTGTCAGGAAATTCAGTTCTTGATTAATGTGTCATCTTGATTCATAAGGATTTTGAGGTATAATCATCAATAAAGTTCAAAGTAAATTTTTTAAAATCAAAGTACGTATGTGTCACCAAATACTACCCAGAGATTCATTTTCTTGTATGCATTCACAGCAAAACAATAGTTTAAAGGGAACCTGAGGGGAAACTACTTCACTCAGAAGGTGGTGAGCGTGTGGAACAAATGGTGCGTGTGAGATCGATTTCCACGTTTAAGAGAAGTTTGGGTAGGAGGGCTGTAGTCCGGGTGTAGGTCGATGGGAGTAGGCAAAATGGACTAGGTGGGCCAAAAGGCCTGTTTCTGTGCTATACTTTTCTCCGACTCTATAACAAAGAAATACAATAGAATCAATGAAAAACTACACACAAAGATTGATGCAGCACACACATAATGCTGGAGAAACTCAGCGGGTCAGGCAGCTTCTATGGAAAAGAGTAAACAGTTGATGTTTCGGCCAGTGCTGATGAAGGGTCTTGGTCCAAAACATCGACTGTACTCTTTTCCATAGATGCTGCCTGGCCTGCTGAGTTCCTCCTGCATTTCGTGTGTGTTGCTTGGATTTCCAGCATGTGCAGATTTTCTCATGTTTGCCATTGATTGTGGAATCAGTTCAGTGAAGTTATCCACGCTGGTACAGGACCCTGATGGTTGAAGATAATAACTGTTCCTGAACCTGGTGGTGTGGATCCTGAGGCTCCTCAATCTCCTTCCTGATGGCAGCAAAGAGAAAAGAGCATGGCCTGGATGATGGGTTTGTCGGATGGATGCTGTTTTCTTGTGGTAGTGCTCTTTGTACTGTAGATGTGCTCAATGATGGGGAGGGCTTTTCTTGTTACTGTATCTACTCCTCTGTAGGTTTTTTCTTGTAGCTTTATAAACTGTCACCAGTTTTCCCCAGAGACTGTAGAGCTTGACAGTACAGGTGACCCAATTTCAATTCCCACGCTGCCTGTGGGGAGTTTATACTTTTCCCCTGTGACCGCATGGGTTTCCTCCGGGTGCTCCGGTTTCCTCCCACAGTCCAAAGACATACAGGTTAGTAGGTTAATTGGTCATTGTAAATTGTCCTGTAATTAGGCTAGGGTTAAATTGGGGGTTGCTGGAAGGACCTATTCCTAACCTCACAACAATGAGGGAGTGTGTTTGACAGAAGGTTAGCTGCAGTTCTGAAAGCTTGCTTGTGCTGCCTTCTCAGTGGTCTTTAGGACTGGACAGTAAGTTCTGCCTGTGATGTAGTACTAGATGGCGGGGTGGAGATACATCTCTACCAAAGGAGGTGAAAGAAGTTCCTTCCCTCCACTAGGCTGAAGGTCACCCTTGGGTAAGGTGTAGCATCTGCTTAGCTCTGCCAGTCAGGGTCACGTGAAGCCATGGGAGCAGGTGGTGAAGGTCGTATGAGCAGCTGGTGCAGATCACAAGTCCTGGTTATGTGACCGCTGATGCCAGACAGACAATCTCTGATAATGGCTGGCTCATCCGTCTTGTAAACACACTGGCCAGAAGAAGGCAATGGCAAACCACTTCTGTAGAAAAATTTGCCAAAAATAATCACGGTCACAGAAAGACCATGATCACCCACTTCATATGATATGGCACATAACGAATGAAGAATGTAGAATAACTGCAAGTCTGTTTAGAACATAAGAAATAGGAGCAGGAGTAGGCCATCTGGCCCGTTGAGCCTACTGTGCTGTTCAATGAGATCACGGCTGATCTGACCATGGACTCATCTCCACTTTCCTGCCTTTTCCCCAAAACCCTCAATACCCCTACTATGCAAAAATCTAACTAACCTTGTCTTAAATATATTTACTGATGTAGCCGCCATTGCTTCTATGGGCAGAGATTCCAGATTCACCACTCTCTGGGAAAAACATTTCTTCCTCACCCCCATCTTAAATTTACTCCCCCAAATCTTGAGGCTATGTCCCCTATTTCTAGTCTCACCTACCAGTGGAAACAACTTTCCTGCCTCTATCTTATCTATCCCTTTCATAATTGTATATGTTTGTATAAAATCTCCTCTCATCCTTCTGAATTCCAGTGAGTACAGTCCCAGGCGACTGAATCTCTCCTGATAGTCTAACCCCCTCATCTCTGGAATCAACCTGGTGAACCTCCTTTGAACTGCCTCTAAAGCCAGTATATCCTTCCTTAAGTAAGGAGACCAGAACTGCACATAGTACTCCAGATGCGGCCTCACCAATACCCTGTACAGTTGCAGCATAAATTCCCTGTTCTTAAATTCAATCCCTCTGGCAATGAAGGCCAACATTCCATTTGCCTTCTTGATAGCCTGCTGCACCTGCAAACCAACCTTTTGTGATTCATACACAAGCTCTCTCAAGTCCTTCTACATGCTGCAATCTTTTACCATTTAAACAATATAGTATTTAAATAACATTGTATCATTTTTTAATGCATGCATTTCTAAATGACAATAAATGAGGACTGAATGTCCTCATAATCTAATAATCTGATCTTCCATTTTTCTTTCCAAAGTGGATGACCTTGCATTTACCAACATTGTACTCCGTCTACCAGACCCTTTCCTGCTTACTTAACCTATCTATATCTCTTCACAGACTCTTCCATATCCTCCACACAATTTTCTTTTCCACTCAATTTAGTGTCATCAGCAAACTTCGATACACTACACTTGGTTCCCTCTTCCAGACTGTTAATGTATATCATGAACAACTGTGGGTCCAGCACTGACCCCTGTGGCACACCGCTCACCACTGATTGCCAACCAGAATAACACCCATGTATCCCAACTCTCTGCTTTCTATTGTTTAACCAATCCTCTATCCATGCTAATATATCACCCCCAAATCTATGCATCCTGATCTTATGGATAAGTCGTTTTTGTGACACCTTATCTCACCCCTTCGGGAAATCCAAGTAAATAACGCACCATCTGCTTCCCTCTATTCACTGCGTTTGTTATGCCCTCAAAGAACTCCAGTAAGTTTGTCAAACAGGACCTGCCTTTGCTGAATCCATGCTGCTTCTGTCTGATGGATCCATTTTTTTCCAGATGCCTTCCTCTTTCTTCTTTAGTGATACCTTCAAGCATTTTCCCAACTACAGATGTTAAACTAACTGGCCTGTAGTTGCCTGCATTTTGCTTACATTCCTTTTTGAACAATGGCATGACATTTGCCTTCTTACGATTCACTGGTACCTGCCCAGAGTCCAGAGAATTTGGTTCATTGGTTTATTCATGAGATGGACGGCTGGTAGCTGCTGTGCCTTGGTTATAGTGCGGACTAGGCTTCATTCCACGGTGTAGCCTGTTGCAGCAGCCCAGGAGTAGTAACGTACTCCCATCGGTGCTGCTCTCCAGCGTTCGCCCAGAGAAAGACAAGCTGGTTTGTGCTCATCTGTGGGCTGCTGTGAGCTTGTTTCTGCCGACAACATCCGTGGACTCAGGGACTTGGACTATATTGTATACTTTTCTGTGTGTGACTGTATTTTTACTGCTACCTTATATGTGATGTATGACTGTTGCTACTGTGGTTTGCACCTTGGCCCCATAGGAATATTGTTTCATCTGGCTTTTTCTTTGGATATTTATGTATGGTTGAATGACAATTAAACTTCAACTTGAACTTGATCTTAAATGAATAAAAAGTAGTGAAGATGCCGTAATCTGCTGAAGATCAGAGTCAGAATCACTGACATAGGTCATAAAATTTGTTGTCTTTGTGGCAGCAGTACAATGCAATACAAAATAACACAGAAAAAATGTGAATTACAGTAAGTGTATATATATATATTAAATTAAATGAGTAGTGTAAAAATAGAAATAATAAAGTGGTGAGGTAGTGTTCATGGGTTCAATGTCTATTCAGAAGTTGGATGAGAGAGGGGAAGAAGCTGTTCCTGATTCATTGAGTCTGTGTCTTCATGCTCCTGTACCTTCTCCCTGATGGAAGCCATGTTGTGGGTTATGGAGCTCCTTAATATTGGACACTACCTTTCTGAGCCATCGCTTCTTGAAGATGTTCTGGATACTATGGAGGCTCGTGCCCATGATGGAGCTGACTGAGTGTACAACTCTCTGCAGCTTATTTCAATCCTGTGCAGTAGCCCCCCCCCCACCACCCCACCCATACCAGACGGTGATGCAGCCAGTTGGAATGCTCTCCATGGTACATCTGTAGAAATTTGTTGTTTTGCAGCAGCAGTGCCGTGCAGACACAAAAATGACTGTAAATCACCAAAACAAATAATTAGTGCAAGAATGTTTTATTTTGAAATGGATCCTCTGCATCAAATATAAAATAATTGAATTTGGAATTCATCATCTACAGTTTTTGACATTTTCCCTGTTGGCTTATTTTTTTTTATCACATGCTGGAGGAACTCATTAGGTCAGGCAGCATCTGTGGAGAGGGATAAGCAGTTGACATTTCAGGCTGGCAAGGAAGCGGGAGGAAGCCAGGGTAAGAAGATGGAGGGAGGGAAACTGTAATAGGTGAGACCAGGTGAGGGGGAAGGTGAGTGGGTGGTAGAGGGGATGATAAAGCTGTGAGGTGTTAGATGGAAGAGATAAAGGACTGAAGAAGGAATCTGATTGGAGAGAAAGAAAAGGAGGAGGAGCCCCAGAGGGAGGTGCTGGGCAGGCGAGGAGAAGAGAAGGTGTAAGAGGGGAGCCAGAGTGAGGAATATAAAAAGAGAGAAAGAGGAGGGTGGGGAGACTGGAAATTAAGGCTAGTTACCTGAGAAATGCAATGGTTTATTTGTCCATCAGTATGACTAGGAACCTTTGGTTGTAACCCATCATATTTTGAACATGCTGTTCTCTGGGAACCTTTCGCTCCATGACCTCATGTCCAGATTGTGGAGGCATTAGTCGTGATCTGGAAAATTGCAAATGTCACTCCACTCTTCAAGAAGGGAAGGAGGCAGAAAGAAAGAGAATTATAAGCCAGTTAGTCTGATCTCAGTAGTTGGGAAGGTGTTGGAGTCGATTGTTAGAATGAGGCTTCGGGGTACTTGGAGGCATATGATAAAATAGGCCAAAGTCAGCATGGTTTCCTTAAGGGATAAAATCTTGTCTGACAAAGCTGTTGGCATTATTTGAGGTAATAACAAGTAAGATAGACACAGGAGATTAGTGATTGTTGTTTACTTGGATTTTAAGAAGGCCTTTGACAAGGTGCCTCACATGAGGCTGTTTAACGAGATAAAACCCCGTGGTATTACAGGAAAGATAGTAGCATAGATAGAGCATTAGCTGATTGGCAGGAGGCAAAGAGTGGGAATAAAGGTAGCCTTTTCTGATTGGTTGCTGGTAACTAATGGTGTTGAGAACAATTCTTTTCTATGTCAGTGATGTGGATGACAGAATTGATAGCTTTTTGGGACAATATGAAGATAGCTGGAGGGGCAGGTAGTGTTGAGGAGCAGGTTAGGAGAATGAGCAAAGAAATGGCAGATTGAATATAGTGTTGGGAAGTGTAAGGTAATGCGTGTTAGTAGAAAGAATAAAAGTACACTATTTTCTAAATAGAGAGAACATTCAAAAATCTGAGGTGCAAAGGAACTTGGGCCCTCATACGGGACTACCTAAAGGTTAATTTTGCAGGTTGAGTCAGTGGTGAAGAAGGCAAATGCAATGTAAAGCATTCATTTTGAGAGGACAAGAATGTAAAAGCAAGTGTTTAATGCTGAGGCTTTATAATGCACTTGTGAGACCTCACGGAGTATTGTGAGCAGGTTTGGGCCCCTTATTGAAGAAAGGATGTGCTGACAATGGAGAGGGTTCAAAGAAGGTTCCCAAAAATGATTCCGGGATTGAAAGGCTTGTCATATGAGAGTGTTTGATGGCTCTGGGCCTGAACTCACTGGAAGAATGAGGGTGAATCTTGTTGAAACCTATTGAATATTGAAAGGCCTCAATGGTGGATGGGGGGAGGATGTTTGCTATAGTGGGGGAGTCTAAGACTAAAGGACACAGCCTCAAAATAGAGGGATGCCCATTTATTTATTTATTGATTGACAGACAGCATGGAATAGGCCCCTCTGGCCCTTTGAGCCATGCAACTCAGCGATCCCCGAATTTATTCCTAGCCCAACCACGGGACAATTTACAATGACCAATTAACCTACCAACCGGTATGTCTTTAGACTGTGGGAGGAAACCTTTGTGGTCATGGGGAGAATATACAAACTCCTTACAGGCAACGGTGGAACACAGATGAGAAGCAATTTCTTTAGCCAGAGGGTGGTGGATCTGTGGAATTCATTGCCACAGGCGACTGTGAAGGCCAAGTCATTGGTTGTTCTTAAGGCAGAGGTTGATAGATTCTTGATTAGTCAGGGCAAGAGGGTTTACGGGGAAAAAGCAGGAGATTGGGGTTGAGAAGAAATTGGATCAGGCATGATGAAATGACAGAGTGGACCTGATGGGCTGAATGGCCTAATTCTACTCCTATGTCTTACGGTTTTATGGTTTTATAAATTCAGATTAAAGATCACAGGGAGTGTGGACTTGTCTGTCAAAATGGATCTTTGAACTTAGGCAAGAAAAGAGATCTACAGAAGTGCTGTGCATTAACATAAATCACAGAGTCAGTGAAATTTGATGTATAGGCACACAGAAACTGGCTGAAACACTCACAACACACACAAAACACTGGAGGAACTCAGCAGCTCAAGCAGCATCTATGCAGATGAATAAACAGTCGACGTTTTGGGCCGAGACTCTTCATCAGGGCTTGTGTATGCCGGGTGAAAGGGATGCATTTTCATCCAGTGAACTTTCCTCAGGACGGATGGGGTTTCAAATGCCACAAGTTTTGAGTAGGTAGTGAAATAATAGAAAAAAGGGGGGAATAGAGAGAAGGAAACATTGGAAAGGAAGCCAGTGGTAGGGTGGAAACAAGAAAGGCTGGAGGTGTGAAGAAATGATGGTGCAAACCAAAAAAGAGAGTGGTCAAAGTTGAAAGTTCAAAGTAAAGTTATAATCAAAGTACACATGTGTCACCATATACAACCCTGAGATTCATTGCCTTAAGCATACTCAGTAAATCTATAGAATAACAACCATAACGGAATCAATGAAAGACCGCAACAACTTGGACGTTCAGCCAGTATGCAAAAGACAACAAATTGTGCAAATACAAACTGAAAGAAATAACAATAAATAAATCAATAATATTGAGAACATGAGATGAGGAGTCCTTGAAAGTGAGTCCATAGGTTGTTGGAACATTTCAATGATGGAGCAAGTGAGGTTGAGTGTAGTTATCCTCTTTGGTTCAAGAGCTTGATGTTTGAAGGACAACAACTGTTCCTGAAGCTCTGGTGTGAGTCCTGAGGCTCCTGTACCTTCTTCCTGGTGGCAGCAGTGAGAAGAGAGCATGTCTTGGGTGGTGGGGGTCTCTGATGATGGGTGCTGCTTTCCTGTGACAGAAGGGGCAAGAGAAGAAACAAGTTCAACTGACACTAATAAAATTTAATTCAAAATGTATGTATGTGCAGCAGAAGTAAACAGTACAGTAAAACAGTAAGCAGCTTGCTGTCCAAGTGACAAAACCTCGGTGGTGGCAAAGTATTTGTTAGTCTCAGAGCCTGAGGGAAGAAGCTGCTTCCCAGTCTGGCAGACCTTGTCCTGATGCTTCTATACCTCCTTCCTGATGGTAGTGGCTCAAAGAGATTGTGGGATGAGTGGTAGGGATCCTCAATAATGCTTCGGGACTTGCGTCTGCAAAAGATGGCTGTGGACAAGTTGAATGTGATTTCCAAGTATACTCTGTTGTGGCATGGGAATTTCTTTCTGGTGATAAGGCCTTGGTAATACAACTAGACAGTGAACTAGTTTTCTTTATTTATATCAATATATCTTAAAATCAATATTGGAAGTGGCTTAATAATGTTAAGAATTTTTTTTAAAAAGAAAGAACAATGTGCTGAAAGATGACTGCAGAGGAAACAAGTTAATCTGATTGTCTGCCCGGAGGGTCATAAAGGTTAAATGAGGCAGTGAGTTCAAAAGTCAGGAGATTATTGCAACTTTATAAATCTCTGCTTAGACACGTCTGGTCACCCCATAGTAGGGAGGATGTTGAGGCTTTGGAGTGGTTTACCAGGATGCTGCCTGGTTTAGAGGGCATGTGCTATCACAAGGGACTAGATAAACCTGGGTTGTTTTCTCTGGAGTACCAGAGGCTAAGGGAGGATCTGATAGAGGTTTATAAGATTATAAGAGGCATAGATAGAGTAGACAGAGAGAATCTGTTTCCCAGGGGTAGAATTGTCTAATACCAGAGGGTATGCATTGAAGATGTTGGCGGGGGGGGGGGAGAGGTTCAAGAGGGATGTGAGGGGTAAATTTTTTACTCAGAGAGAGGTGGATACCTGGAATGTGCTGCCTGGTCTGGTGGTGGAGGCAAATGCATTAGAGGCTTTTAAGAAACGTTTAGATTGACACATGGATGTGAGGAAGATGGAGGAGATGGATATAGTGTGGGGGTAGGTGTTTGGATGTTTTGAATTTGCTTTTTAGCTGGTTCAGTGCAACAATATGGGCTGAACAGCCTGTTCCTGTAATGTACTGTTGTATGCTGTATGTTTTTTACAACACCGCTGTTTTTAACTGTCTAAGGTGTTTCTGTGTTTCAACGATGTTGTTTGGAAACGACTTAATCTGCTTTGAATTTGTGTGGCACCAGTCTGATGATCTCACCTGTCAGCCAAAGGCACATTTGGGCAGTGAGGCGCCAGTCAGGTTTGGAAAGTGACTTGGAATACAAAGAATGTTGGTTTGATAATTCTCCCCAGACCTAATGGCAAGCCTGCAGTGTGTGTGTGTGTGTGTGTTGGCTCACACCTCCAACACGATGAACAAGTCATTCTAACCTGTCTGCTCTTTAACTGACGCATGGTAAACATACGGCTGTCAGGTAACAAAAATAGCAGGTGTTTGGTTCATGCTGTCTGTCCTCGGGCAGTTAGTAGGCAGTTAATGGACTACTTACACAGTTACTATTGCAGGTGGAGGTATACACTCAGATACAAGAGGCAAACCAAAGGGGGTGGGTTAAGGGATGAGTAAAAGAAGAATTAGAATCAAACCTGGTTCAATATCTCTGGCATATGTCGTGAAATTTGTTAGTTTGCAGCAGCAGTGCATTGCAATATATAACAAAGAAGCTATAAATTACTATCAAAAATGTACTGTGCAAAAGGCTTAGGCAGAAATATAAAGCTCGGGTGCCTAAGACTTTTGCACCATACAGTAGTAATTTTATGCATTGCACCGTACTGCTGCTGCAAAAAACAACAAATTTAATGACATATGTGAGTGATGATAAACCTGATTCTGATCTGGGTCTCTATTGTGGACTGAGAGTGGGAAGGGGACAGGGAGAGGGAATCATGGTTGGGAAAATGGGAAGGGAGAGGGGAGGGAGCGGGAAGCAGCAGAGAGACATTCTGTAATGATCAATAATTGTTTGGAATCAAATTTCCTTGCCTGGTTTCTCAGGGCTGGGTGTGTCTGCACTCATCTCACCACCACCCCACCCTGGCACTAGTCCCACACCCCTTCTGTGACGTTCCGCCCTCGCCATTCTCAACACCTTTTGTTCCTGCCAGATTTACAAACTCGCTTTCCGTTCCATGTTGAGAAATACAGTACTGTGCAAAAGGTTTCGGCACCCCAGCTACATATATGTGCCTAAGACTTTTGCGGAGTATTGTATATAAAAAATAAATTAATTAAGGAGTACTAAGAGAGAGAAGAATAGTGTGGAAGCATTGGTGGGTTCATTGTCCGTTTAGGAGTCTGATGGTGGAAGGGAAAAAAGCTACAAATCAAAAATGAATTATGGTTTAATAGAATTGATTCAAATTTGTCATGTGGATCATTGGGTAGTTTGCCTGGGTCTCTGTTTATTGTAACATACACAAAATGCTGGAGGAACTCAGCAGGCCAGGCAGCATTCATGGAAGGATCCTGAAGGCTTTTGGTTGGGAAGGTCGACTGTTCCTTCCTCTCCATAGATGCTGCCCGCCCTGCATGTAGGACACAGTTTCAAAATTTACCAGTAGCACAACTGAGACTTATTGAGGAGGTCAAAGACTGCAGATGGATTAGGCTGATACATGCAAGAGAAGTATGGAGTGACATAGTTTTATGCAAAGAACATGCAGTTATTATATATTTTAAAGGACGCATTTTCAAAGGGGTTACAGAGACTGAACTTGAAGGCTTACAGGACAGATTAAGAAAGTTTGTTCATTACATGCCATGTATGGCAAATTTTTCTACAGAAGTGGATTTTGCCATTGCCTTGTTCTGGGCAGTGTCTTTACAAGACGGCAGACCCCAGCCGTTATCAATACTCGTCAGTGTCACATAACCAGGACTTGTGATGTGCACCAACTGTTCAAACGACCATCCGCTACCTGCTCCCATGGCTTCACATGACCCTGATCAGGTGCTGAAGTGGGTGTTACACCTTGCCCAAGGGTGACCTGCAGGCTAGTGAAGGGAAGGGGTGCCTTGAACTTCCTTTGGTAGAGACATATCTCCACCCCACCACCCTATTAAGAAAGTAGATGAGCGGGGGGGGGGGGGGAGGGGCGGTAAAATTTTTTCTTCGTAAAATAAAATTTTAAATTAAAAAAAAAGAAAGTAGATTTTCAGAAAACATGATTCTGGTCTTTATAAACAGAAATAGAGTACAAAGCCAAGGAAATTATGGTGATCTTTGATGAAAAGTTTGAAGTGCTAATTCTGCCTCAACTTGTAAGCACAAGAGATTCTGTAGATTCTGATTCTGAAATCATAACGCAAAATATTCTGTAGATGCTGGAAATCTAGAGTAACACACACAAAATGCCAGAGAAACTCAGCAGGTCAGGCAGCATCTACAGAGGGGAAGTCGATGTTTTGGGCCAAGATCCTTCATCAGCACTCGGGTGTCATGTTGAACTAAGTTTTAAAAAATTGAGAAAGCTAAAGGGTGTGCAGAAAAGACTGAAATGGCTCCAGGATGTGTGACTTCTGAAGAAACTGGGATTCCTCTCCAAGGAGCACAAAATGTCAAGTGAAGATTTGATGAAGATGTTCACAGAATAGAATTATAGGGTCTTTACAACACTTAAAGCAGCCTTTCAGCCTAATTTCTTATTGTAGGTTGAAAATGCACTAGCTAGCCTAATCCCACATTCCGGCACTGTCTGTTACCTTGGAGGTACAAGTTACTTCTAGATACTTTTTAAAGGTTATTAGGATTTCTTCTTCTACCATCCTTCCAGCCAGTAACTTCCAACCCTTTACCATCCCTTGGATGGTTAAAAACATCCCTGTATTGCTGTTTAATCTTCATCCTAATTACTGGAACTCACTGCTCCCTGTTTTCTTGACCTCTCTAATAAGAACATTGGGCTATACAGACATACAAATTAGGGGAAGGACTATGTTCCTTGGTTCTTTGAAAATGCTCCACAGTTTCAGGAGCCTTTACTACATCATCTGCATCTACAGACAGATTATTAGCTTTCTTCATCTTTCTTTTATATACTTTGGAAGCTACTGAAGATCACGAATAGTCCAGACAGACTAAAGAGAAATCGCTCTGTTTGGCTTGTAGATTGAGGAACACAGCTTAAAGCTTTGCGGTGGAACCCAACAATGGGATGAGGAAAGACAGTGTAAACAGTAGTAGTGGTCAGGGTGGCAGGGCGGAGATGTCTCTACCAAAGGAGGTGTAAAGCACTGCATCCCTTAGTAGGTTAATTGGTCATAGTAAATTGTCCCGTGATTAGATTATGTTTGTTCGTTATCTGCCATGTTTTATGATCATGATTATTCCTGGCAAACGGTTCTACAGAAGTGTTTTGCCATTACCTTTCCCTAGGCTAGAGATACACCCTTCTGGCCCTTCAAGCCACACTTCCAGCAAACCCCAGTTTTAACTCTAGCCTAAACCTAATCAGAGTGGCGGGGTGGAAATATGTCTCTACCAAAGAGGGTGTAAGGAGCTCCTTCTCTCTGTTAGCCTGCAAGTCACCCCCGGGCAAGCTGTAGTGTCTGCTTAGCCATCCCCCGCGCCCCCCCCAAATCAGAGTCACGTGAAGCCATGGGAGCAGGTGGAGAATTGTCGTATCAGCATCCAGTGCATATCACAATTCCTGGTTATGTGACTGCTGACTCCAAGCAGACAATCTCTGAAGAGTATTGATAATGGCTAGGGTCACCCGTCTTGTAAAGACTCTGCCCAGAAGACGACAATGACAAACCACTTATGTAGAAAAATTTGCCAAGAACAATCGTGGTCAAAGTCCATGATCACCCATGTCATACGACATGGCATGTAATGATGTTGAGTAGCCTCAAATGAATTATTTGGAGGGCATAGATTTAATTTTTTAAAATTCCTTACATAATTCCTTGTGCCCCACCTCCTCCATTGAAATATTGTTTTTTCTACATTAGTACTGGTTTATCATTGCCGCATGTAACGAGATACAGTATCTGTGAAGAGTAGGAATTTCAGGTTGTATATAATATACATTCTCTGATGTTGAATTGGAACCATTGAACTATTGAAAAGCTTGTCTTGCATACTGATTAAATTATTACGTAGTGCACAGGTGGCAAACCTATGGCTAGTGTGCCCAGCATGGCATGTGCAAAAAATTTGTTGGCACACGACATGAAGTGCTGCCCCTCAATTCTTTAAAATCTATACATAATAAAAGAAACATAATGTTTATCTTTGCTGCCAAATGAAGCAGCAAATGATTATTTAGAGTCTGGGAGCACTGAGATGTTTTCACTGGAAATGTCTCATGCCTGCTAGATGTCAGCTAGAGAGAACATGTGATGTTAGATGATACATTGTGAAATCCTTGAAGACCTGGTGTACGTACCAGTGTTTCGATTGTAAGCAGTTGGGCCAGTTGGGATTGGCTTCTCTCTTTTGACATTTGTGAGTGAACACTGGACATTCAGCAGTTTAGCGCCCCCACGGATATTCATTGTTTTCAATGATAAACTTTGTCCAGTCTAACTAAAGGAGTCATCGTTATGTGCCGTATTGTATGATTTGGGCGATCATGGTCTTTCCATGACCATGATTGTTCTTGGCAAATTTTTCCACGGAAATGGTTTGCTATTGCCTTCTTCTGGGCAGTGTCTTTACAAGATGGGTGACCCCAGCCATTATCAATACTCTTCAGAGTGTCTGCCTGGTGTCAGTTGCTACATAACCAGGACTTGTGCTATGCACCAACTGCTCATATGACCATCCATCACCTGCTCCCATGGCTTCATGTGACCCTAATCAGCTGTATGGCGGGTTGGGGGGTGGTGGTGCTGTTAAACAGATACTGCACCTTGCCAAAGGATGACCTGCAGGCTACTGGAGAGAAGGACGTCTTATGCCTCCTTTGGTAGAGACATATCTCCACCCCACCACCAAAACTCAAGGAGTAGACCTACTAATAAAACTAGTGCTAAATACATAGATCTTAAAATAGCCAAATACAGTACATCTGGAGATAAAATATTTGTCTTTCTTGGTGCAGTAACAGAAGTCTCACTGAGAGTACAGTGTGTTTATTTTCCTTTCCTTGATCTTTTATGGACATGCACCAAAGCCTTTAAATTCCACATTTCTTGTATGTGCGGTACAATAACAATACTATATAGAAATGGTAAACAACAAGGGATTCTGAAGTTGCTGGAAATCTAGAGCAACACATGCAAAATGCTGGAGAGTGAAGGTTAGGATTAGGATGTTCTTCACTAAATACAGCTCAACATTCAGTACTATCATCCCCTCAAAAGGAATGAATAAGCACACAACCTTGCCCTCAATACCTCCTTGTGCAACTAGATCCTCAGTTTCCTCACTTGCAGACCTCAGTTCAGATTGGCAGCAACCTCTCCTCCACAATCTCCATCAGCACAGGTGCACCACAAGGCTATGTGCTTAACCCCCTGCTCTGCTTGCTTTTCCTTAATGACTACGAGGCTAAGCACAGCTCCAAAGCCACATCTGGCTGAGTGGTGCCACAACACCCTCTCACTCAATATCTGCAAGACCAGGGAGCTGATTATTGACTTCAGGAGGAGGAAACTGGAGATCCATTAGTCAGCCCTCATCAGATGATCAGAGGTGGAGATGATCAGCAAATTTAAATTTGTTGGTGTTATAACTTCAGAGGATCTGTCTTGGGTTCAGCATGTAAGTGCCATTATGAAGAAAGTGTGGCAGCACCTCTGTTTTCTTAGAAGTTTGCAAAGATTGGATATGTCATCTAAAACTTTGACAAACTTATAGATGTGTGGTGGAGAGTATATTGATAGGTTGCATCATGGCCTGATGTGAAACACCAGTGTCTCTGAATGGAAAGGCCTACAAAAAGTAGAGGATCTGGCCCAGTTCATCACGGGTAAAGCCCTCCCCATTATAGAACACGTCTGCATTGCGCGCTGTCGGAGGAAAGCAACATCCATCATCAAGAACCCCCACCATCCAGGCCTTGCTCTCGAACCAGTGGGGGTAACTTCACTCATCCCATTATTGAACCGTTCCCACAACCTATGGGTCCCCCCCCCCTTGTCTTTCTTCCCGGACCTCCTGTCCCATGATCCTCTCGTATCCCCTTTTGCCTATCACCTGTCCAGCTCTTGGCTCTATCCCTCCCCCTCCTGTCTTCTCCTATCATTTTGGATCTCCCCCTCCCCCTCCAACTTTCAAATCCCTTACTCACTCTTCCTTCAGTTAGTCCTGATGAAGGGTCTCAGCCTGAAACGTCGACTGTACCTCTTCCTACAGATGCTGCCTGGCCTGCTGCGTTCACCAGCAACTTTGATGTGTGTTGCCACGACCTAGGGACTTGTTTTCAAGGACTCTTCATCTCATGTTCTTGATATTTATTGCTTATTTATTATTATTGTTGTTGTTTCTTTGTATTTATTGTGAATGCCCGCAAGAATATCAGCATTATATATGATGACATAGTTGTGCTTTGATAATAAATTTACTATGAACTTGGAGGTCTTTGATTATTCTGGCTGCTTTACCGAGGCAGCAAGAAGTATGGACACAGTCCATAGACGGGTTGCTGGTTTTGTGATGTGAGTTGGATACATAACAGTCTGCAGTTCCTTGTGCTACAGCCAGGGGCAGAGGAAGCGCAAAGTTTTCCCCACTGTAAGTGTGGCAAGTTTTACTCAGGTGAGATCCTGAAAACGGTGCATGTGTAGAGAGCTGCCAAGAGTTCACTTCAGGAGAGCTATCGTTTCCAGCATTTTCTAGCCCATGATTTTCCTTTAATAGCCTCAGGCAAGTTTTCCTTTTAAGATTGGGTGAAAGTACAAACCAAAATAATATAAAAATGAACAGTATTTCACAGCTATACTCCAAGTTTTAGTTCGGGTCTGCCCCACATATATTTAGGATTCAGAGAAAAGGTTGGCTGGCAGAGGAGAGAGAGAATCAATAAAGTACAAAAGCCCTAAAACACACATATATATAGCTAGGGTGTCTGAGACTTTTGCACAGTAACTTTATGTTTTGCACTGTACTGCTAATGCAAAAAGAAACAAATTTCATGATATATGTGAGTGATGATAAACCGGATTCTGATATGGGTCTCTATTGCGGACAGAAGGCAGGGAGAGGGGAATCATGGTTGGGGAGAGGGAGAGGGGAGCGAGGAGCACCAGAGAGAGATTCTGTAATGCTCATTAAATCCATTGTCTGTAATCAAATGACATTGCCTGGTGTGTCAGGGCAGGGTGTATCTGCACCCATGTCACCCCTCCCCTGCCCTGGCATTCCTTCTCTGCCACCTGTTCCACATCTCTCCTGCTGTGCTCCACCCTTGCAATTCCCAACATTTTTTCCTGCCAAATTTACAAACTTGTTCTTTGCTCCACGTTGACAAATACAGTACTGTGCAGAAGTCTTAGACACCCTAAGATCTTTGCACGTTACTGTATATGTAAGCAATAACAGGCAAATAAAAACTCTCCATCCCCTTCAGTCTGTCCAAATAATTGTAATGCATGGTCAGTCGTAGTATATGCCATTATTACCTGACCCATAATAATCATAGTCCTAGTCATACTTTATTGATCCCGGGGGAAATTGGTTACAAAGTATAAAATCAAGTACAATGTCATATAACAAGGTCATTTTGGCAGGAGGATCTGGGAAATTGCTCATCAACCCAACTGGTTATTCAAAATTATCCCAGAAAATCACTCTGGCCCGAATTCCCTACTGCAAGAATCTGCTCCATTGGATTCTGATATTTTTGATCCAAGGTTCTTTTGGGCATCAAGAAAAATTTATAAAGCACTAATAGAGCAGAGAATTGGGAACATAGAGCTGCAAAGGTAGCTAAGAACAAAGAATAGGAAAAAAACTAGATGGCGGGGACACATGTTCAGCTCTTTATATACCCTAGATAAAAAAAATTCCATACAAATTCGTAAATAAGAGTTAACCAATTAGACAGCTCCTATTGACATAATGCAATACCAAGAAGCTGAACACACACGCGTGCACACACACACACACACACACACACATGCACTTACTGTAATTCACAGCTTTTTTCTATTATTATGTATTACATTGAACTGCTGCTACAAACAACAAATTTTGTGACATATGCAATGATATCAAACCTGATCTTGATTCTGATCAATGAAAGACTGCACCAACTTGGGTGTTCGACCGGTGTGCAAAAGGCAACAAACTGTGAAAATCCAAAAAGAAAGAAATAATAATAATAAATAAATAGGCAGTAGATATTGAAGGCATGAGATGAAGTGTCCTTGAAAGTGAGTCCATAGGTTGTGGTAACATTTCAGTGATGGGTTGAGTGAAATTATCCTCTTTGGTTCAAGAGCCTGATGGTTAAGGGTTGGTAACAGTTCCTGAACCTGGTGGTGTAAGCCCTGAGGCTCCTGTGCCTTTTTTTCTGATGGCCACAGCAAGAAGAGAACATGACCTGAGCAGTGGGAATTTCTGATAATGAATGTATATACCTACTGTGCCTAATGTGAAACATACTAAACAGTTGCATGTAGGTAGGCAGTTACACAAAATAACAGCGGGCATAAATTGTTAAACTGCAGAGGAAAATAACAGTTATATAGTTTAGTCGAACGGCAATCAGAAATGAAACCAGATATCTCTTTAAAAAAGTTCCCCTCAGTGAGATGGCTACCATGACAACTTGTTTATTTTTTTCTTTACTTAGTAATTCTAGAATCCCAGCCTAAGTTAAATATGTATTTTCTCAGTTGTCTCTAATCATTCAAACTAACAGAATTCTTACTTATTTTCATCTTTCTATCCCAGAGTAAAAATTGTTCAAATTTTTGAAGTTCCATTCATGTGATGTATAAAAAATCTCTAATTTTATCAATTACTTTTCCTCTATTCTGATTTTTCTGAAAGGAGAAAGGAAGAAAATTGTGATCAATATTGAGGTTGTTAATCCCATTATTTTTTGAAATGAGTAGACATACAGTCCCATTGGTATCATCTGGGTGACTGACTCGTCTTCTTGAGCTCTGTCCACCATTCTGTAAGATCGCAGATGACCAATAGCATGTGCCTCACTTCAAGCTCTATTGCCATCACCTTTTGACTAGTTCTCAATACGAGAAAGTCTGCAGATGCTGAAAATCCAAAGTAACAAACACAGATCCCTGAAGGGACTCAGCAGGTCAGACAGCATCTGTGGAGAAGAGTAAACAGTAAACGTTTTGGACTGAGCCCCTTCTTCAGGACAATTCTCAATATTCCACCAGTCATGATGTAGAACAACCTCAGAGCTGAGGATTTATAAGTTCCTCAACTCTTGAGTGAAGAAATTTCTCTTCATCTCAGTTTTAAGTGTACTACCTTAAATCCTGAGATTAAACCTAGTTCTAGAGCTCTATTGAGGGGAAAAATCCTCACAACATAAGTCCATCAGGGCTTCTAAAGTTTCATATATTAAAATGAGATTAGCTCTAATTCTTCTTAACGTTAGATAATACAGATCCTTAACTGTATCCCTCATTCTAAAGTTCAAGTTTAATTGTCGATCAACCATATAGATCAATGCAGCCTTCCTGCAAGGTACAAAACACAGTGCCAACAGTCGCATACGACACAAGACACATATAACCTATATAATTACAATAACAGAAAAACCCACCCTCGCAAAAAAACCTAATGTACCCAAGTCACTGAGTGTCATGGCCTGTAGCTTGATGGTGCATGGGATGTTGTCCTGGAGCCACGTTTCTGCAAGAACAAGTGCATTGCAGTCCTCATTTTTTAAATTGAGATACAGCATGAAATCGGCCCTTCGAACCGCACTGCCCAGTAATCCCCCAATTTAATCCTAGCCTAATGACAGGACAGTTTACCATTACCAATTTACCTACCAACTGGTATGGCTTTGGACCGCGAGAGGAAACTGGAGCACCCGGAGGAAACACGCGTAGTCATGGGGAGAATGTACAAACTCCTTACAGACAGCGGCAGGAATTGAACTCGGGTCACTGGTACTGTAAAACGTTGTGCTGACCACTACACTACCGTGTGATGGGAATTGAACCCGGGTCACTGGTACTGTAAAGTGTTGTGCTGACCACTACACTACCGTATGATGGGAATTGAACCCGGGTCACTGGTACTGTAAAGTGTTGTGCTAACCACTACACTACCGTGTGATGGGAATTGAACCCGGGTCACTGGTACTGTAAACCATTGTGCTAACCACTACACTACCGTGTGATGGGAATTGAACCCGGGTCACTGGTACTGTAAAGTGTTGTGCTAACCACTACACTACCGTATGATGGGAATTGAACCCGGGTCACTGGTACTGTAAAGTGTTGTGCTGACCACTACACTACCGTGTGATGGGAATTGAACCCGGGTCACTGGTACTGTAAAGCGTTGTGCTGACCACTACACTACCGTGTGATGGGAATTGAACCCGGGTCACTGGTACTGTGAAACGTTGTGCTGACCACTACACTACCGTGTGATGGGAATTGAACCCGGGTCACTGGTACTGTAAAGTGTTGTGCTGACCACTACACTACCATGCGATGGGAATTGAACCCGGGTCACTGGTACTGTAAAGCACTGTGCTGACCACTACACTACCGTGTGATGGGAATTGAACCCGGGTCACTGGTACTGTAAAGCGTTGTGCTAACCACTACACTACCGTGTGATGGGAATTGAACCCGGGTCACTGGTACTGTAAAGCGTTGTGCTAACCACTACGCTACCGTGTGATGGGAATTGAACCCGGGTCACTGGTACTGTAAAGTGTTGTGCTGACCACTACACTACCGTGCGATGGGAATTGAACCCGGGTCACTGGTACTGTAAAGCGTTGTGCTGACCACTACACTACCGTGTGATGGGAATTGAACCCGGGTCACTGGTACTGTAAAGTGTTGTGCTGACCACTACACTACCGTGTGATGGGAATTGATCCCAGATCGCTGGTACTGTAAAGTGTTGTGCTGACCACTATGCTACTGTGCACCTTACATGCTAATACAGCTGTACAGGAATGCAGACCAGCTTGTCTTCCAGTGAGCGAACACTGGAAGGCAGCACTGGTGAGAGGGGCCAGCCTCAAACCCAGCAAGGACTCTAGCATGTCTGCTGTGCCTGTGCTCCCCACCTCCCCCACCATCTCTGGCACACCACCTGTGGGAGGCTGCAGCAGGTGACCTTGTGGCATGTGGGCATGGTCTGCGCAATGACTGAGGCCACATAGCTTCCCTGGTTTCTGTCTCGCCAATGAGCCAGTGAACTGGACTTGCAGTATTCTACATTACCAATGTCCAACAGGGTCTTCCGATCACAAGACAAACATCCATGACAATCATTTGTACTGTTTGTTGGACTGCGCAGGGCCTCTGACGCAGTGTGGCAGATACCATGTGCAACACCGCTATCGAGCACCACACCACTGGGTTAGATCTGCAGTACTTGCTGTTCTTAATATCCAGCAGTGTCCAGTGATCATAAAAAAAAGGTAAAGGATGATCAATTACACCTTTGTTTGCGCCCAGAGAGGCCAGTATGATCGAGCGCACTGCCACCTTACTGGAATACATTCAAGGAAACCTTGTGAAGCTTAAAGATGCATAGAGATACTGAAATCTAAAATGAAAACTCATTTGCTGAAATCCCAGAGAGTTAAACAGCATCACAACATTGACAATTCCTTTCTCTACAGATGTTGCTGGATCCACTGAGTTCCTTCAGAGGTTTTTGTTTTTTTTTCAAGTGAAATATGGTTGTACTCTTTCAAAGGAAGTATATCTATTTGACCAAACTTTGAGTATTGCATTATCAGTGGTGTTTGGTGTTGTATTTTGGGTATGAAGGTGGGGTGGCCCTGTAGCTTAGGGGTAGGTCAATTGCTTTACAGTGCCAACAATCTCCAATTGGGATTCCATTCCTGTGGCTGTCTGTAAGAGTTTGTACATTCTCCCCATGACTGTATGGATTTCAAAAATTCAAATTCCATTCATTATCAAAGTATTTATGCAGTATACAACTCTGAGATTCATCTTCCCACAGACAGGCATGAAACAAAGAAAGAGCATGGAACCCATTCAAAGAAAAACATCAATCCCTGCCGCCACACACAAAAAAAAGCAACAGAAAAAAGTGAGAAACACAGCATATAAAATATAAAATTGAGTCCAGACATATTGAGTTTGGCTTAGAGTCTGTTATCTGCAGGCTGCCCCGATTCAAAATCACCCAAAATAGCAACAGAAAAAAGGACCAGAAAGCAGAAACATATCATAATGTGAACTAGAGTCCAATCCACAAACCACATTGATTAAACCTTGCTCAAGACTCAAATCCTCTGACAGCAGACAGTATCGAGGGAAAGAGAGACCATTCTAATGTTTAAATCTTTTAAATCTCTGATCTTTAAAGGGCTGCCATTTTGCTCAGATGTATTGGGGGTGCATTATGGGCTTCTCCGTTATTCCAATGCTTCTGTTGGCATTTAGATACTGCATTTAACCCTATTCAGCTTAACCAATGCCGTCTTTCCTCCTTAGGGGCATCATGGCAAACGCAGTTCAAAACTACGTGAAATCCTTAAACTGGGGACATCTAGTGCAGCTCCAAGATAAGTGAGTGTACAACGCATTTGCCAGCCATTTCTGCACGGGACTTGCGTGATCTGTTTCAGTTTTTTAGACAAATGTAAGTTTTAATCTATCTTAAATCACATTTAATGTGCACATAATTTCTGAAATGGGGCTTTACCCTTTCATTGTTTGCAGGAAGGTGAAATATCTGAATCTCAAGGGTGTTTTTATTGACCAACATACCATTCAAGGGGTTTCCAAAAAAGGCGAAAAGGTATGCCCTTCTACGTCTCTGCAGTGTAAGCGTTGATTTTGTTTTATGTTGAACAGAGTACAGCACAGGAACAGGCCATTTAGCCCACAATGTTGTTCTGAACTAGTTAAAAAGCAAATCAAAAACACCCAAACACCAGTCCCTCCCACCTACACCATGTCCATATCCCTCCATCTTCCTTACACCAATCTGCCTATCCAAATATCTCTTAAAAGCCTCTAATGTACTTGCCTCTACCACCATAGCAGGCAGCGCATTCCAGGCATCCACCACTTTGTGAGTAAAAAAACGTACCCCTCACATCCCATTTGAACCTACCTCCTCTTGCCTTAAATGGTGTTAGACATTTCTACCCAGCGAAAAAGATATTTCCTGTCTCCTCTGTCTACGCCTCTCATAATCTTATAAACCTCCGTCAGATCTCCCCTCAGCCTCCACTACTCCTGGGTTTGTCCAGCCTCTCATGAAAGCACATGCTCTCTTAACCAGGCAGCATCCTGGTGAACAACTTCTGCACCCCTCCAACGCCTCAACATCCTTCCTATAGTGGGGCAACCAGAACTGTACACAGTACTCCAGAATTGGCCGAACCAGAGTTTTATTAAGTTGCAACATAACCTCCTGACTTCTAGCAGGATGGACTATGAAGGAGAGAGCTTTTTGATCAATCAGATTTTTAAAAACTTAGAGATACAGAATGGACCAGGCCTTTCCGGCCCAACGAGCCTCACCTCCCAGCACCGCAACAATTTAACCCTAGCATGATCATAGGACAATTTAACCTACTAACTGCTATGTCTTTGGAATGTGGGAGGCCTCTACTCACTGGAATTCAGACAAATGAGGGATGACCTCATTGAAACCTGTTGACTGTTGAGTGGCCTTGATAGAGTGGATGTAGAGAGGATGTTCCCAATGGTGGGGGGAGTCTAAGACCAGAGGATTCAGCCTCAGAATAGAGGGGCATTCTTTTAGAAAGGATATGAGAAGGGATTTCTTCAGCCAGAGAATGGTAAATCTGTGGAATCTGTTGCCACAGGCAGCTGTGGAGGCCAAGTCATTGGGTATATTTAAGGCAGAGGTTGATAGATTTTTGACTGGTCAGGGTATGAATGGGTACGGGCAGATAGCAGGGGATTGGGACTGAGAGGGAAAATGGATCAGCCATGATGGAATGGTGGAGCAGACTCAATGGGCTGAATGGCCTAATTCTGCTCCTATTTCTTATGGTTTTATAGACAGGAGCACCTGGAGGAAACCCTGTGTTCACGGGGAGGAATGTACAAGTTCCTTACAGATGGCGTCAGAATTGAACTCTGAACTCATGCTGCCCTGAGCTCCGATAGCGTTGTGCTAACTGCCACGGTACCGTAGAGTCATAGTGTCCAACAGGGCCGTCAGCCTTACTTGTCGATGCTGACAGTATTACTCAGTTGGGTAGTCCCCTCTACCCACATTTGGCCCAAAGCCCTCTAAGTGCCTTCTATAGATGCTTCAGAAAGGACAGGGAGGGAGGCAAAAGAGATGGGGGTGTGGCACTGTTGATCAGAGATAGTGTCATGGCTGCAGAAAAGGTGGACGCCATGGAGGGATTGTCTATGGAGCCTCTGTCGGTGGAGGTTAGGAACAGAAAGGGGTCAATAACTTTACTGGGTGTTTTTTATAGGCCACCCAATAGTAACAGCGATATCGAGGAGCAGATAGGGAAACAGATCCTGGAAAGGTGTAATAATAAGAGTTGCCGTGATGGGAGATTTTAATTTTCCAAATATTGATTGGCATCACCCTAGAGCAAGGGGTTTAGATGGGGTGGAGTTTATTAGGTGTGTTCAGGAAGGTTTCTTGACACAATATGTAGATAAGCCTACAAGAGGAGAGGCTGTACTTGATTTGGTATTGGGAAATGAACCTGGTCAGGTGTCAGATCTCTCAGTGGGAGAGCATTTTGGAGATAGTGATCATAATTCTATCTCCTTTACAATAGCATTGGAGAGGGACAGGAACAGACAAGTTAGACAAGCGTTTAATTGGAGTAAGGGGAATTATGAGGCTATCAGACAAGAAATTGGAAGCTTAAATTGGAAACAGATGTTCTCAGGGAAAAGCACAGAAGAAATGTGGCAAATATTCAGGGGATATTTGTGTGGAGTTCTGCACAGGTACATTCCAATGAGACAGGGAAGTTATGATAGGGTACAGGAACCGTGGTGTACAAAGGCTGTAATAAATCTAGTCAAGAAGAAAAGAAAAGCTTACGAAAGGTTCAGAGAGCTAGGTAATGTTGGAGGTCTAGAAGATTATAAAGTTAATAGGAAGGAGCTTAAGATGGAAATTAGGAGAGCCAGAAGGGGCCATGAGAAGGCCTTGGTAGGCAGGATTAAGGAAAGCCCCAAGGCATTCTACAAGTATGTGAAGAGCAAGAGGATGAGACGTGAAAGAATAGGACCTATCAAGTATGACAATGGGAAAGTATGTATGGAACCGGAGGAAATAGCAGAGGTACTTAATGAAAACTTTACTTCAGTATTCACTATGGAAAAGGATCTTGGTGATTGTAGTGATTACTTGGAGTAGACTGAAAAGCTTGGGCATGTAGATATGAAGAAAGAGGATTTGCTGGAGCTTTTGGAAAGCATCAAGTTGGATAAGTCAAACAACAGGAATTCTGCAGATGCTGGAAATTCAAGCAACATACATCAAAGTTGCTGGTGAACGCAGCAGGCCTGGCAGCATCTATAGGAAGAGGCGCAGTCGACGTTTCAGGCCGAGACCCTTCGTCAGGAGTCCTGACGAAGGGTCTCGGCCTGAAACGTCGACTGCGCCTCTTCCTATAGATGCTGCTTGGCCTGCTGCGTTCACCAGCAACTTTGATGTATGTTGTAAGTTGGATAAGTCGCCAGGACTGGATGAGATGTACCCCAGGCTACTGTGGGAGGTGAGGGAAGAGATTGCTGAGCCTCTGGCGATGAACTTTGCATTATCAATGGGGATGGGAGAGGTTCCGGAGGATTGGAGGGTTGTGGATGTTGTTCCTTTATTCAAGAAAGGGAGTAGAGATAACCCAGGAAATTATAGATCAGTGAGTCTTACCTCAGTAGTTGGTAAGTTGATGGAGAAGATCCTGAGAGGCAGGATTTATGAACATTTGGAGAGGTATAATATGAGTAGGAATGGTCAGCATGGCTTTGTCAAGGGCAGGTCGTGCCTTACAAGCCTGATTGAATTTTTTGAGGATGTGACTAAACACATTGATGAAGGAAGAGCAGCAGATGTAGTGTATATGGATTTCAGCAAGGCATTTGATAAGGTACCCCATGCAAGGCTTATTGAGAAAGTAAGGAGGCATGGGATCCAAGGGGACATTGCTTTGTGGATCCAGAACTGGCTTGCCCACAGAAGGTAGAGTGGTTGTAGACGGAGTGCCTCAGGGATCTGTTCTGGGACCCTTATTCTTCGTGATTTTTATAAATGACCTGGATGAGGAAGTGGAGGGATGGGTTGGTAAGTTTGCTGATGACACAAAGGTTGGAGGTGTTGTGGATAGTGTGGAGGGCTGTCAGAGGTTACAGTGGGACATTGATAGGATGCAAACCTGGGCTGAGAAGTGGCAGATGGAGTTCAACCCAGAAAAGTGTGAAGTGGTTCATTTTAGTAGGTGAAATATAATGGCAGAATATAGTATTAAAGGTAAGACTCTTGGCAGTGTGGAGGATTAGAGGGATCTTGGGTTCTGAGTCCATAGGACACTCAAAGCAGCTGCACAGGTTGACTCTGTGGTTAAGAAGGCGAACGGTGTATTGGCCTTCATCAATCGTGGAATTGAATTTAGGAGCCGAGAGGTAATGTTGCAGCTATGTAGGACCCTGGTCAGACCCCACTTGGAGTACTGTGCTCAGTTCTGATCATCTCACTACAGGAAGGATGTGGAAGCCATAGAAAGGGTGCAGGGGAGATTTACAAAGATGTTGCCTGGATTGGTGAGCGTGCCTTATGAGAATAGGTTGAGTGAATTCGGCCTTTTTTCCTTGGAGCGACGGAGGATGAGAGGTGACCTGATAGAGGTGTATAAGATGATGAGAGGCATTGATCGTGTGGATAGTCAGAGGCTTTTTCCCAGGGCTAAAATGGTTGCCACAAGAGGACACAGGTTTGAAGTGCTGGGGAGGAGGAACAGAGGAGATGTCAGGGGTAAGTTTTTTACTCAGTGGTGAGTGTGTGGAATGGGCTGCTGGCAACGGTGGTGGAGGCAGATACGATAGGGCCTTTTAAGAGACTTTTGGATAGGTACATGAAACTTAATGGAGGACTATAGGTAAGCCTAGTAATTTCTAAGGTAGGGACATGTTCGGCACAACTTTGTGGGCTGAAGGACCTGTATTGTGCTGTAGGTTTTCTATGTTTCTATGTTATACATGTACTTATCTAAATGTCTTGATGGGAACAAAGAAAGCAGTTGTGAAAATGTTGAATGTTCTTGTTGGCCCCAAGTGTTAACTTTGCTAAATGCCAAAGATTCTTAAATAACCAAATTTTTTGGCTTCTCAGTTAAGTTGATACAAGGTCAGTTTCCCTAGTCTTTACTGAACAATAGGTCTATAATTACCTCTGTTCTTTTCTACTGTGTATTTGGGAATGTGGCATATGAGTGTGAAGAGAATGTCTGAGAAGAAATGATGTAAATATTAAGGAGTAAGAGGCAAACAAAGAAAGTCTGGTCTGCAGATGCTGGAAATCCAGAGCAACACACACGAAACACTGGAAAAACTCTGCAGTCAGGCAGTATCTTGGAAAAGAATAAACAGTTGACGTTTCAGGCCGAGACTCTTCTTCAGGACTGGAAAGGAAGGGGGAAGGTGCCAGAATAAAAGGGTTGGGGGAGGGGAAAGAGGCTGACTGGAAGGTGTTAGGTGAAGTCAGGTGGGTAGAAAAAGTCAAGAGCTGGAGAAGAAGGAACCTGATAGAAGAGAGTGGTCCGTAGGAGGAGGGAACTCAGCGGGAAGTAAATAGACAGGTGAGAAGAAGTAAAAGGTCAGAGTGGGGAATAGAAGAAAAGGGGAGGGGAGGGAACTTGTTTTTACTGAAAGGAGAAATTGGTACTCATGCCATCAGGTTAGAGGCTACCCAAGTGGAATATTAGGTGTTCCTCCTCCACCCGGAGGGTGGGTTCATCTTGGCACACGAGGAGGCCGTGGATCTTCACATCGGAGTGCGAATGGGAATTAAAATGTTTGGCCAGCTTGTGGCGGATGGTGCGGAGGTGTACAAGTTTGGTTAAAGATGATTAACTGTTGCCAGCAATGTTTACATAATGAAGAGTTTCTGCAGTGTGGCATCATTCACTGTCATGAAAATATTAGGTTGGGTTATACTGAACTGCTGCTCAGAATCGCTGCCTAAATTTGACTCAAGGATAGCTTCTATGATGAAGGACAATGGCCTGATACATAGACTGCTTATTCCTCTCCATAGATGCTGTCTGACCTGCAGAGTTCCTCCAGCATTTTGGATATGTTCCAGCTCCTATCTGTAAAACGGAGCTCTTGTATGATAAGATGGACTCATGGCCTCAAAATCTTTCTGCTTATGATGTTGCACGTTACTGATTACCTGCACTACATTTTCTCTACAGCTGTTACACTTTATTCTGCGTTGTTACTGATTTAGATCAGGGGTTCCCAACCTCTTGTATGCCATGGACCCCTACCATTAATTGAGGGGCCGCGGACCCCATGTTGCGGCTCCCTGGGATTGGCGGGGGGATGGGGACCCCTACCATTAATTGAGGGGCCACAGACCCGATCCCGTGTTGGGAACCCTGCTTTAGAGAAACACACACAAAATGCTGGAGGAACTTGGGTCAGTCAGCATCTATGGAGAGAAATGAAAAGCTAATGTTTCAGGCAGAGGGTCTCTTCCCAAAGTGTCGACTGTTTACTCTTTTCCGTAGATGCTGCCTTAACTGCTGAGTTCCTCTAGCAATTTGTGTGTGTTGGTCTTGATTTCTGACATCTGCCATATCTCTTGTATTTATGATGGTCTCTGTTTGAACTTGTTCTGCCTCAGTGCACTTTGTAATGATCTGAGCTATATGAACAGTCTGCAAGACAAACTTTTCACTGTATCTTATCTATTTACTTATTTATATTTATTAAGATACAGCGCAGTCCAGGACTTCCAATCCTTCAAGCTTCAGTGCCCATAATCACCGATGTAACCCTAGCCTAATACAGGGCAATTTACAGTGAACAGTTAACCTACCAGCTGGTACGTCTTTGGATTGTGGGAGGAAACCAGAGCACCCAGAGGAAACCCACGTGGTCATAAGCTGCTTCCAGACAGCGGAGGGAATTGAACTCAGTCCACTGGTACTGTAAAGTGTTGTGCTAACCACTACACTACCATGTGATGGGAATTGAACCTGGGTCACTGGTACTGTAAAGTGTTGTGCTAACCACTACACTACCGTGTGATGGAAATTGAAGCCGGGTCACTGGTACTGTAAAGTGTTGTGCTAACCACTACACTACCGTGTGATGGGAATTGAAGCCGGGTCACTGGTACTGTAAAGTGTTGTGCTAACCACTACACTACCGTGCGATGGGAATTGAACCCAGGTCACTGGTACTGTAAAACGTTGTGCTAACCACTACACTACCGTGTGATGGGAATTGAACCCGGGTCACTGGTACTGTAAAGTGTTGTGCTAACTACTGCACTACCGTGCTGCCTTGGTACATATGACAATAATAAACCAATTCCAGTTCCAGTTTCAAAATCTTCACCCTCCTTGTCCAGATAAGAGTGCCTGATCACACAGGCCCTCTGTAACCTCACGTTGGGCAGCGGGCTTTCAAATAAGTGATCTTAGAGGTGCTATCTCCTTCCAAACAAATTGACAGAATGCAAAGCAGGGCTGAAGGCTTGCTTATTGTCAAAGCTGTCAATAAATTTATTGGGCTTTAAAAGTAAAGTAAAATTGAAATTGAAGTTCACAAAGAGTGTAACAATACTTACAGATATTGGTCAAGGTCGACCCTGGGTGTTGCATTCTAGCTGTCTAGTTACGCAAGCCAAGTTAGTACATTATGGAGAGCAAACTGTTGCCCATGTAGCAAGCTCCCCCTCTCCACGCATCCGATGAATCCAAAGGAACAGCAGAGACTGATACAGTTTGGCACCAGCAGTGTCGCAGAAGTTGCTAACCAGTGTTGAACTCAATGTAGGATTGTCTTGGGGACCCCAGCTCTGGATTTTTCCCTTAGGATTTACTCCCGAAGCCTTCCCTGTGAGTGGGTATAGCCACAAGGCATAGGATGTTTGAGATCAGAGTTCTCCTTCCCCTCACGGTTGATCAGCCCCATCTGCCAAAGCAACTGGTTTTAAGGCGCCAGTAACCTGCC
Source organism: Mobula hypostoma (assembly GCF_963921235.1). Classification (NCBI taxonomy): domain Eukaryota; kingdom Metazoa; phylum Chordata; class Chondrichthyes; order Myliobatiformes; family Myliobatidae; genus Mobula; species Mobula hypostoma. The sequence goes on from NC_086117.1 coordinate 60,322,883, forward strand.
TTTGTCCCTTTGCCTGTGAGTAGAAACAGTTCTGCCGGGCTTAGCTGCACATGAAAACCAGGAACTCGACTTGGTTTTCAGAGTCTTTCTGAGTCGCACACCATTGGGAGCATTTAATAGGTAATGGGAGCTTGTCTCCACTACCACTCCTGGCTATAACAACTTTAAGGAACCACTAATAACATTAAACTATGGCAAAGGTTAGGTTGTGTGGGTTAGTGCCTTTCTCTTTGGACTGAAGAGGATGACAAGTGACTTGAAGAGGTGTACAAGATGATAAAAGGAACAGCTGAGTGGACAGCCAGAGACTTTTTCAGGGCAGAAATGGCTAATATGAGCAGGCATAACTGAGGTGTTTACAGGAAAGTTTTAGAGGGGATGTCAGAGGTAGATTTTTTTATTCAGTGAGTGGTAGGTGCATAGAATGTGCTGCTGGGGATGGTGGTAGAGGTGGATACATTAGGGACATTTAAGAAACTACAGGTGCTTGGATGAAAGAAAAATGTGGGATGAAAGGGTTAAATTAATCTTGGAGTAGGTTAAAGGGTTGGTACAACATCAAGCGCAAAGAATAAATGGATGACAGATGGAATCAAAAATCTAATGGAAGAAAGCAAATCCTATAGAATATAAGTCTTTAGATGGCAAAAGACACTTTTACTAGAATGCAGTATACTGACCAATACTAAACTAGGCATGACAACCTGCCTCAGAGTACGGAGATGTTGTGTTTATCCAGTTCTTTATATGGCTCAGGATGTTGGACAATATCTAGTAACATGAGGAAACGAATTGTAGCAGCAGAAATGTGGTTTTTGAGGAGGATGCAAAGAATATCATGGCCGAAACGAATATCTAATGAGGATGTCATGAACAGAGCAAACACAAATGTATGAGATCATGAAAAGGCAACGTAACTTCATTGGACATGTGATTAGGAAAGGGGAGTTAGAATGTATGGTAATTATGGGCAAGATTGAAGGGAAGAAAGCAAGAGGAAGACATAGACAAATGATGATGGAGACAGCAGCCAGAGAATTGGAAATGAATTGATCCACTTGACCCGAAACAGGAGTGTGTGGGCCATGGCAGTCAAAGCTCAAACTGGGCATGGCACCTGATGATGATGATGTTGACAACATCATGATGAGTGGAGATATGTCTCTACCAATGGAATTCCTTCTGCCAGACTGCAGGTCACCCATGGGCAAGGTGTAGCACCTGCTTAGCCCCCACTCCCGATCAAGGTCACATGAGTCCATGGGAGCAGATGGTAGATGGTCGTACGAGCAGCTGGTGCGTATCACAAATCCTGGTTTTGAGAGCACTGATGCCAGGCAAATGAGTATTGATAATGGCTGGGGTCACCTGTCTTGTAAAGACACTGTCCAGAAGAAGGCAATGACAAACCACTTCTTTACAAGATTTGCCAAGGGAGGAGAAGATGGCGGCGCGACGCAGCTCGCAGCGGCCACTCCGGTGGTGATGTCTGTTGTTTGCCAAGTAGGGTGCCGTGCACAATCCTGATTTGATGGAGACGGACCTGAGCGCACGGAGGAACACCTGGTGAAACTTCTGAAATGCCTGCTTTGCTGCTGCTGCTACTGTGTGGTCCGGAATCTCCGGAGGGGGAGGCCCTGAGTCCTCGGCTTTGCTTGTTGCTCGGCGGCCGGGGCGGGGTCGAAGCGCTCGGCAGAGATGGTGCTCGGTGCTCAGTGTCGGAGGGCTGGTCGGAGGCTCGAAGTTTTTGGATGGACTCAGAGTCGGCTGCAATTGGGTGCTTCCAATGGCGCTGCATCGGCAAGTTTGCGGCGCTTGGAGGTTCATGGCAGGAAGAGTTTCTCTCTTCTGCCGTCTGCGTGAGATGATGGGGCTATCGGGACTCGAGACTTTTTTTTACCGCGCCCGTGGTCTGCTCTTTATCAAATTATGCTATTGCTTTGCACTGTTGTAACTATATGTTATAATTATGTGGTTTTGTCAGTTTTAGTCTTGGTTTGTCCTGTGTTTCTGTGATACCACTCTGGAGGAACATTGTATCATTTTTTAATGCATGCATTTCTAAATGACAATAAACGAGGACTGAGTGTCCTCATAATCTAATCTAATCTAATCTAAAGAACAATCGTGGTCATGGAAAGACCATGATATGATCACCCACAACACAGACACGGCACATAATGAAGAAACAAGCAATGTTGTAAGCTAAAGCCTTATGCTGAGCTGTAGTGTTCGATGTAGCAATCAGAAAAAGATCTTCACCTTTGTCTGCTGATCGACTGGTCTAGCTGAAATCAGTTGAGGTCTCAGAATGTGAGTGAGAGCCTGACCTGCTGTCAAGTCTGAGCGGTGTTTTTTCTCCCAGCATAATGCTGAGTATTCCCAGTAAGGCTGGACCCTGCCTTTAAACCTCTGTGGAATCTAGAGATGGAATGTAGTAACAGTTTTGGTTCCAACTGTTACGAGAATACACATAAAATTAAGATGTTTGCTGGCCTGGGCTAGCATCAGTGGCATCAGCAGTTGGTCTGCCACCTGCCCTCAGGGGAAGGAGAGATAAGGAACAATGGAGCAGCGTCTGGAGATGTGTAATGAAGGGATGTGGGAGGAAGAGCTGTCTGGAGCGGCTCCCCCCTTTGAACCCTGAACTGTTTGAAGTGATGGACAGGCGATACCCCAGCAGGGGGATAAAAAGGGACAGGTTCGCTAAGACAGACACACACGCCACCCGAGGTAACGAGACCCTGGAAGCGGTGCGCTTCTCACGAGTGGGTGAGAAGTGCCAGACAACGACAAGGGTGGAAAGGTACGATCAGCGGGAACCCGGTGTGTGTCCGCCCTTGCCTGGGTGCCGGGTTCACTGCAGAGGATCGACCGCATCTGGAGGAGGGGTCACAGTCGGTGACCTCAGGTGACATCACCAAGGACCCGCCCAAATGCTGTTTGTGAGCCATCTCGCTGGTCTGTGAGTGAAGCTGTGCTGAATGATGAGTTGTTCCTATTCTATGTCTCTCTTCCCCCACATTGTCCACCGCCATGGCAACGATTACTGCGAACTGAACTACTAAACTGGACTGAACTTTGAGTCATTTTGAAATTGGTCATTTACCCCTAGACAACGATAGAGCTTGATTGATGCTGTTATCTTAATTCTGTGCACATGTGTGTTTATCATCACTGAACTGTTGCATTTATTATCCTTCCGATTACTGTGTTGCTTGTTTCCTTAATAAAACTTTCTTAGTTCTAGTACTCCAGACTCCAACTGAGTGATCCATTTCTGCTGGTTTGGCAACCCAGTTACGGGGTACGTAACATAAGTGGGGGCTCGTCCGGGATTTTGAACGCTAAATTTGGGACGGAGTAAATTGATTGGGTTAAAATTCCCGAAAGAAAGAAAAGACAAACAGCAGAAATGGAGGTTGAGGAATTTATAAAGGCGCCGACCTTGGAGGCATTAGAGGATGCCAGGAAATCGGAATTGATAGCTGTGGCAAAACGGGTGAATCTTGCTAAGGTGAAGTCGACAATGAGGAGAGAGGAGATACACAGAGCTATTGTAGAGCACTATGTATCTAAAGGTGTGTTTCCCCAAGGTGAGCTGGGGGAGGTGTCTATTGAAAAACCTGCTGGAGACGCGGTACAGGTACAGCTTGAAAAACTGAGACTCGAGCACGAGTTCCGGGTACGGCAGTTAGAAAGGCAGGAGAAAGAGAGAGAGTTAGAAAGGCAGGAGAAAGAGAGAGAGTTAGAAAGGCAGGAGAAAGACAGAGAGTTAGAAAGGCAGGAGAGGGACAGACAGTTGGAGAGAGAAGAGAGAGAGAGGGACAGACAGTTGGAGAGAGAAGAGAGAGAGAGGGACAGACAGTTGGAGAGAGAGGAGAAACAGAGGGAAAGGGAATTTGAGCTGGAAAAGTTAAGGATAAGGGCCGAGCAGGGGCTCGTGCCGAACCAAGGTGGAGGGTTCCGGGCGACCCAGGAGGTTAGGCTGGTTCCCCCATTTGACGATACCGATGTGGATCGGTACTTTCTCCACTTCGAAAAAGTAGCTATAAGTCAGGACTGGCCGAGGGATAAGTGGGTTGTTTTACTTCAGAGTGTACTGAAAGGGAAAGCCCAACAAGCTTACTCCGCTTTATCCCCGGAAGATGCCCAGAAGTATGAGGTGGTGAAGGAGGCCATCCTCAGGACTTATGAGTTGGTCCCGGAGGCATACCGGCAGAGGTTCCGGAATGCGAGGAAGCGGTGGGACCGCACGTATTTGGAGTTTGCTCGCGAGATGCAAACATATTGTGAGCGTTGGTGCGCCTCGAAAGGGGTAGAGGGGGATTATGACAGACTGCTGCAACTGGTTCTGATTGAGCAGTTTAAAGGTTGTGTCCCTGAGGGTATGAGACCCTACCTCGATGAGAAAGAGGCAGCCACGTTAGCCGCAACCGCTAAGTTAGCGGATGAGTATGCGTTGACGCATAAAATGAAGGTTGCCCCGAGTAAAGGCTACCAGAAGGGTAGTCAGGACGGCGGGGAGAGTCCACCGGAAAAGTCAGAAAGTAAGCCGGGGACTAGTGAAAAGGATAAGGTAGACCGGGAGCAGTCTGGTAGGAAGTCTCCTGGGGTCGTCTGTTATAATTGTGGGAAAGTCGGACACTTTGCGTCCAGGTGCTTTGCCCCAAGGAAGGAGACGGGGAAAGGAAAAGCGGAAATTTTGAATGGCTGTATTGAGCTGTTAAGCGAACCGCTAGGGAAGGACAGGTCTGAAAAAGTCCAAGAAGGGCGCGAGAGGTTTATCTCGGCCGGACTGGTGTCAGTGAAGGAGAGGTTAAAACCAGTTCCAGTGCGGATCTGGAGAGACACGGGAGCGTGTCAGTCACTAATACTGAAGAGTGTATTAGAGTTTAGCTCAGAGACCCAGGCTGGGGAGGTAGAGGTCAAAGGTGTTGGGGAAGGGACAGAGTCAGTCCCTTTGCACCAGATACATTTACAGAGCAACCTGGTCTCTGGACTAGTCACGATCGGGGTGAGGTCCGAATTACCGATGAAAGACGTGGAAGTCTTGCTCGGTAATGACATCGCCGGAGGAATCGTGTTCCCAGTTGTGAGATTGACGGGTCAGCCTGCCAGCATGGAGGCCCCGCCCGCGATGGTGAATTTGGCTGAAACATTTCTGCCAACCTTGTATGAGACAGGGTGTAGTGAGATAAGAGGTAGTGAGGGAGCTGGGACGGACGTAGCAGTAGCCAGGAAAGAATTTGTGCAGACGCAGGAGCGAGACGAGGGGCTGATGGTTTTTGCCGAGACCGCTCTCTCTGACACAGCCTTGACAAGGGAACTAGTAGGCTATTGTGCGGATGAGGAAGTGCTAAGGAAGAAAGGGAAATCAAGTACAGCATCCGCAGATGAGGAGTGGGGGGTGGTGCAAAAGAGTTATGGGGATGAGGTTTTTAACATGGCCCACGAGGTACCCCCCGGTGGACATTTTGCGGTGCTGGAGGAAACAGTTGGTGGAATCATGAAAGAGAGTTACCGGCTGCCCAGGGGGAAAAAGGTTATTGATCATGACCGACGCGAACTGAGACGGTCACCGGCTTTTGATATGCTAACAAACCTAGTCGGTGTTAGCGTGGAAATCAATGAAGCTAGGGGCCCCCTGCTAAGAGAAAAAAACCATTTTGAAAAGATTAGGATGGGATCGGTCAGATGGGAGAAGGCTATTGTTTTGGCCAGGTCCACTGATAAGGTCTCTCCCTTAATCCCCGAAGGAGTAATTAAACGACTCGCACCCATGTGTTTGATTGTCCCGAGGAACTGCAAAGAACTGGGACGTTGGGTTATGTCTGTTACAATAGGGCAGCCAAGTAAACAACACCCATATTTTTCGAGTAATTCAGTGACTAAAGGGCTGATGAACACAGAGGTGTGTATTGGCAATTTAATACGGCTGTCTGAAGCCAGCGTGATAGTGAGCCTTGGAAAAAATGAATTCGGCCACACGAGAGTCACTTACCTGGGAATTGTGGTGACACAGGGGCAGCTGGCAGTGATGCAAGCTACAGTGCAGGCTATCGCTGACCTCCCAACCCCGACAGACAAGAGGGCCCTCAGAAGGCTTTTGGAGATGGTGGGGTACTGCAGGAAGTTTTGCAATAACTCTGCGGTCAATACCCGTCCCCCTCCTACTAAGCCCTTGCGAGAGAAAATTGAGTCGGAATGGGACGACCCTTGTTATTGTGGTCCGGGACAAAACCAAATGAGAGGTTACATTGGTCGCAATTCATCAGTGTCTTTGGCCACTATGAAGTTTGCTGAGTTGGAGCCTGGTCTAAGGGATTATTAATAACACGTGTAAAAGGAACAGAAAATGTGATGACTGTCTGTCAAGGTGTTGACAGCTTCAAATTCTCTGTATTAGCTAAAGAACTGTTAAAGATGTATATTGTGTATGTATCAGATAATGTAGTCATGTTTGTAATTTTTACCTCCCGGTAAAAATCCTTAAAGGGGGGAAGTGTTACGAGAATACACATAAAATTAAGATGTTTGCTGGCCTGGGCTAGCATCAGTGGCATCAGCAGTTGGTCTGCCACCTGCCCTCAGGGGAAGGAGAGATAAGGAACAATGGAGCAGCGTCTGGAGATGTGTAATGAAGGGATGTGGGAGGAAGAACTGTCTGGAGCGGCTCCCCCCTTTGAACCCTGAACTGTTTGAAGTGATGGACAGGCGATACCCCAGCAGGGGGATAAAAAGGGACAGGTTCGCTAAGACAGACACACACGCCACCCGAGGTAACGAGACCCTGGAAGCGGTGCGCTTCTCACGAGTGGGTGAGAAGTGCCAGACAACGACAAGGGTGGAAAGGTACGATCAGCGGGAACCCGGTGTGTGTCCGCCCTTGCCTGGGTGCCGGGTTCACTGCAGAGGATCGACCGCATCTGGAGGAGGGGTCACAGTCGGTGACCTCAGGTGACATCACCAAGGACCCGCCCAAATGCTGTTTGTGAGCCATCTCGCTGGTCTGTGAGTGAAGCTGTGCTGAATGATGAGTTGTTCCTATTCTATGTTTCTCTTCCCCCACATTGTCCACCGCCATGGCAACGATTACTGCGAACTGAACTACTAAACTGGACTGAACTTTGAGTCATTTTGAAATTGGTCATTTACCCCTAGACAACGATAGAGCTTGATTGATGCTGTTATCTTAATTCTGTGCACATGTGTGTTTATCATCACTGAACTGTTGCATTTATTATCCTTCCGATTACTGTGTTGCTTGTTTCCTTAATAAAACTTTCTTAGTTCTAGTACTCCAGACTCCAACTGAGTGATCCATTTCTGCTGGTTTGGCAACCCAGTTACGGGGTACGTAACACAACAAACCTGTTAGTGACTCAGACTTTGAGTCATTGATTCACAGAAAAATGCAGCACAGAAACAGGCCCTTCAGCCCGTCTAGTGCTTGCCAAACCATTTAAACTGCCTACTCCCATCAACCTGTACTGGGACCATAGTCCTCCATACCCCTACCAAACCCATCCAAACTTCTCTTAACTGTTGAAATCGAGCTCGCATGCACCACTTGTGTTGGCAGCTCATTCCACACACTGATAACCCTCAGAGGGAAGAAATTTCCCCTAATGTTCCCCTTAAACATTTCACCTTTCACCCTTAACCCATGACATCTGGTTGCAGTTTCACCCTACTTCAGTAGAAAAGCCTGCTTGCATTTACCCTATCTATACCCCTTATCATTTTGAGGCATGCATGCAAATACAATAGTTCTGTTCATTGACTGAACACCTGTTAATCCTGTCAATACCATTGGTCATAGCCAGGAGGATTTGTCCATTGGGGCGGCGCAGTTAACGTAAGGCCATTACAGAACCAGCAACCCGGGTTCAATTCCTGCCGCTGTCTGTAAGGAATTTCTCCGTTCTCACCCTGACTGCATGGGTTTCCTTTGGGTGCTCCAGTTTCTTCACACTTTCCAAAGATGAATTGGTAAGCGTTAGTAAGTTGTGGGCATGCTGTGTTGGTGCTGGAAGCATGGTGACTCTTGCGGACTGCCCCTCCCCAGCACATTCTCAGACTGCGTTGACTGTTGACACAAACAATGCATTTCACTGTATGTTTTGTTGCACACATGCCAAATAATGCTAATCTTTAAAAGATCTTTATCTTTGCTTTGATAAGGTGACTATTATAGCAATAAGCTAATTAGTAATCCCATGAGAACATAATAGTAACTAGTTGCTGTAGATCTAGTAGAAATGTGAACAAAAGTTTCCAAGAGACAATACTGCAGTAGAACATAGAGCAGTATAGCACACAGGCCATTTGGCCCACAATGTTGTGCTGAACCAGCTAAGAAGCAAACAAAAAACACCTAACCACTAATCCCTCCTACCTACACCATATCCATAGCTCTCCATCTTCCTTACATCCATGTGCCTATCCAAACATCTTTGAAAAGCCTCTAATGTATTTACAGATGCTGGGGTCACGACCCGCTGAGTTCCTCCAGCGTGTTGTGAGTGTTGCTTTAATGTATTTGCCTCTACCACCATACCAGGCAGCGCATTCCAGACATCACCACTCTCCGAATAAAAACCTTACCCCTCACATCCCCCTTGAACCTACCCCACCCCCTTTCACCTTTGACACATGCCCACTGGTATTAGACATTTCATCCCTGGGAAACAGACACCCTCTGTACACTTTATCAATGCCTCTCGTAATCTTGTAAACCTCTATAAGATCTCCCCTTAGTCTCTGGCACTCCAGAGAAAACAACCCAGGTTTATCCAGCCTCTCATGATAGCACAAGCCCTCTAAACCAGGCAGCATCCTGGTGAACCTCTTCCGCACCCTCTCCAAAGGATGCCTCGACATTCTTCCTATAGTGGGGTGACCAGAATGTGACCTAATGAGAGTTTTATAAAGGTGCAACATGACCTCCTGATTTTCGGACTCAATGCTTCGACTAGTAAAAGCAAGCATTCCATAAGCTTTCTTAAGCACCTTATCGACCTGTGTAGCCACTTTCAGGGAGCTATGAACCTGGATCCTAGGATCTCTCTGCTCAGCGACGTTGTTGTGGACCTTGCCCTTAACAGTAATGCACTCAAATGCCAGTCTAGGTTTTGCGATAATTCAATCAGTGTGAGGCTTTGCGTTACTTATGCACAGAGCATGGGAGTGGTACACAGTGGGCAGCTTACAGTGTGGGAATGATGAACTGGGCTGCCAAGCCAAAAACAAAAGCACAGTCGAAAGCCCATAGGCAAAATAGAGAGAGCCTCACACACGTAGGAGGCCCAATTATTTCATTGTGCGATTGTTTGGCCCCATGCGCACTTGCTATATTCTCACAATCGATCTGATCCATTGTTGTAAATATTGTGAGAGGTACTAGAATATGAAAGCAAGGATAAATATTGAGGCTTTATAAAGTACTGGTGAGACCTCACTTGGAGCAGTATTGGGCTCCCTATCTAAGAAAGGATGTGCTGACATTGGAGAGGATTCGAAGGAAGTTCACAAAAATGATGCCGGGATTGTAAGGCTTATCATATGATGGACGTTTGGTGGCTCTGGGTCTGTACTCACTGGAATTCAGAACGGGGATCTCATTGAATGTTGAAAGCCTTCAATGGATGTGGAGAGGATGTTTTCTATGGAGGGTGGAATCTTAAGACCAGAGGACACAGCCTCAGAATAGAGGGGCGGCCTTTTAGAACCATAAGACCATAAGATATAGGAGCAGAAGTAGGCCATTCAGTCCATCGAGTCTGCTCTGCCATTGAGTCATGACTGATCCAATTCTTCCAGTCATTCCCACTCCTCTGCCTTTTCCCTTTGATGCCCTGGCTAATAGAGACCCAAACTATCTCTGCCTTAGATGCACCCAGTGACTTGGCCTCCACAGCCACTCTTGGCAAATTCCACAGATTTACTACCTTCTGACTAAAGTAATTTCTCCACAGCTCTGTTCTAAATGGACGTCTTTCAATCCTGAAGTCATGCCATCTTGTCCCCTACCATGTGAAATAACTTTGCTAGATCTAATCTGTTCAGGCTTTTTAACATTTGGAGTGTTTCTATGAGATCCCCCTTATTTTCATGAACTCCAGGGAATACAGCCCAAGAGCTGCCAGACATTTCTCATATGGTAACCCTTTCATTCCTGGAATCATTCTCGTGAATCTTCTCTGAACCCTCTCCATGTCAGTAAATCCTTTCTAAAATAAGGAGCCCAAAACTCCACACAATACTCCAAGTATGATCTCAAGAGTACCTTATAGAGCCTCAACATCACATCCCTGCTCTTATATTCTGTACTTCTAGAAATGAATCCCAACATTGCATTCGCTTTCTTCACCACCGACTCAACTTGGAGGTTAACCTTTCGGATATCCTGCACAGGGACTCCCAAGTCCCTTTGCATCTCTGCATTTTGAATTCACTCCCCATCTAAATAATAGTCTGCACATTTATTTCTTCCACCAAAGTGCATGACCATACCCTTTCCAACATTGTATTTCATTTGCCACTTCTTTGCCTATTCCCCTAAACCCTCCTAAGTCTCCTAAATTCCCCTAAGTTTCTCTGCAGGCTCTCTGTTTCCTCAACAAATCCGCTCCTCCACCTATCGTTGTATCATCAGCAAATTTAGCCACAGATCCCATAGTCCAAATCATTGACATACATCGTAAAATGCAGTGGTCCCAACACCGACCCCTGTGGAACCCCTCTGGTAAACGGCAGCCCGCCAGATTAAGATCCCTTTATTCCCACTCTCTGCTTTCTGCCGATCAGCCAATGCTCCACCCATGCTAGTAACTCCCCTGTAATTTCATGGGCTGTTATCTTGCTAAGCAGCCTCATGTGCGGCACTTTGTCAAAGGCCTTCTGAAAATCCAAATACCACACATCCACTGCATCTCCTTTGACATACCCTGCTTGTAATTTCCACAAAAAATTGCGGTAGGTTAGTCAGGCAGGATTTTCCTTTCAGGAAACTATGCTGGCTTTGGCCTATCTTGTCATGTGCCTCCAGGTACTCTGTAATCTCATCCCTAACAATTGATTCCAATAACTTTCCAACCACTGATGTCAGGCTAACAGGTCAATAGTTTCCTTTCTGCTGCCTCCCACCCTTCTTAAACAGTGGAGTAACATTTGCAATTTTCCAGTCATCCGATACAATGCCAAATCTATCGATTTTTGAAAGATCATTGTTAATGCCTCTGCAATCTCTCCAGCTACTTCCTTCAGGACCCAAGGGTACATTCCATCAGGTCTGGGAGATTTATCCACCCACAGACCACTAAGCTTCCTGGGCACCTTCTCAGTCGTAATTTTCACTGCACATACTTCACTTCCCTGACACTCTTGAATGTCTGGTATACTGCAGATGTCTTCCACTGTGAAGACTGATGCAAAGTGCACATTCAGTTCCTCTGCCATCTCTGCATTTCTCATTACAATATCTCCAGCGTCATTTTCTATTGGTCCTATATCTACCCTCAACTCTCTTTTACCCTTTATATACTTAAGAAAGCTTTTAGTATTCTCTTTGATATTAGTCACCAGCTTCCTTTTATAGTTCATCTTTTCCTTCCTAATGATCTCCTTTGTTTACTTCTGCAAGTTCTTAAAAGCTTCCCAATACCCTATCATCCCACTAGCTTTGGCTTCCTTGTATGCCCTCTCTTTTGCTTTTACTTTGGCTCTGTCCTCACTTGACAGCCACAGTAGTGTCCTCCTTCCATTCGAAAACTTCTTATTTGGAATATATCTGTCTTGCACTTCCTTCATTTTTCGTAGAAACTCCAGCCATTACTGCTCTGCTGTCCTTCCTGCACATGTCCCTTTCCAGTCAACCTTGGCCAGTTCCCCCCTCATGCCATTGTAATTTGGTAAGGAACAAAGGTATGGAAGATCTTCTTCAGCCAGAGATTGGTGATTCTGTGGAATTCTGTGCCACAGGTGTCTATGGAGGCCAAATTATTGGGTATATTTAAGGCAGAAGTTGATTAATTCTTGATTAGTCAGGGCATGAAGCAGGAGATTGGGGTTGAGAGGGAGAATGGATCAGCTGTGATGAAATGTTGGAGCAGACTCGATGGGCCAAATGACCTAATTCTGCTCCTATATCTTATGATCTTATAATTCTGAGCAGTGTGTCCCTTACAACTTTATCTGATTTCTTGAGCAACAAATTATTTTTGCAGAGCCTTCTCACAGCCGAAAACATTGTTTTAGCAACTGGAGGAAGACCGAGGTATCCTGCAGATGTAAGTATTTAATTGCTTTGCATTCGATCCATTACAGGACTACTGGTTAATTTTTTATTCACGCTGACAAAACTGGCCATTATTAGAGAAAAATTTGTATGAAGAGAAGAGCATGTCAGAGTGTTTTGACTTCCCTTGAGACCAAGTGTTGATAGGCTTGACACTGAACCATATGATGAATGTCTTTAATTCTGCATTACAAAGTCAGTCTTTAGCACCCCTCAAGGAGAATGAAAAATTGGACACTTCTCTATAGGGTGGGAAAGTTTTGACAGGCTGCCGACCTTTAACTGCTCTACGTGTCTGCAGATCAGAATCAGGTTTAATATCACCGGCATATGTCGTGAAATTTATTGTCTTTGCGGCAGCAGTACAATGCAATACATAATAATCGAAAAGAAAATGTGAGTAAGTAATATATTGAATAGTTAAATAGTGCAAAAATAAAAATAAAAAATTAGTGAGGTAGTGTTTTTTGTGTTCAATGCCCATTTAGAAATTGGATGGCAGAGGGGAAGAAGCTGTTCCTGAATCGTTGAGTGTGTGTCTTCAGGTTTCTGAACCTCCTGCCAGATGGTAGCAATGAAGACAAGGCATGGTTGGGTGATGGGGTCCTTAATGATGGATACTGCCTTTTTGAGGCATCACTGCTTGAAGATACTCTGGATACTACAGAAGCTGGTACCCATGATAGAGCTGACTAAGTTGACAACTCTGCAGCTTATTTTGATCCTGTGCGGCAGCCCCCCCACCAACCATATGGTATTGCAGCCAGTTAGAATCCCTGTTTCAGTGGAGATTTGAATAGACAATTGGCAATGGGTTACTTGCAATATCTCGGTAAGGTACACAGCCTTAGGAGAAGTAGGAAGGGAGAGCGTTAAAAATCCATCTAATGTGACACTCAGGTTGGAGTAACAACACCTCATATTCCATCTCGGCAGCCTTCAACCTGATGGCATGAACATTGATTTCTCTAACCGAGTAATTTTTCCCCACTCCCCCTTCTCTGTTTTATCATTCTTCATTCTGATTACCTTCTCGCCTGTTCTCTTCTCCTGACTTGCCTATCACCTCCCTCTGGTACCCCCCCACCCACCCACCATTTCTCCCATGGTCCACTGTCATCTTCTATCAGATTCCTCCTTTTCAGCCTTTCACTTCTTTCCATCTAAGAATCTCCTAGATTCTTATATTTCTTTTGATTGATTCTAAATGAAAAAATTAGCACAGACAGCTAATGCAGATAGTGAACTGGCTTCATACAATGCTTTCGATTATTGCATCCTCCAACTCTTCATTTTCATTGTAATATTCAAGATGATTGTGGATACCTTCCAATTCTTCGTAGTCCGTAACTTGTTGAAGCGTGAAATTTTCACTCCTACCCATTTCTGGCATCTCGAAGCCTGAATGCTTAAAACTGCATTGAGCAAAATAGTTTTGAATTGTCCAATTGCTTATTTCTCGTCAACTGTCAGTAACAAAAACTGGCTGTGTTCTGAACACAAGCACACACAACTGACACAATTTAAAAACTGTTTGCTCTAAGCACGGTGCAGTGTCTTAGCGGCTGCATATGTACACGCAGTTGATACTAGTTAGAAACTGTTCAGCAACAGTCTTCTGCCCCAATTAAGTGGCATAGTGTCCCAAATAAATGAAGGAAATCACAGCTATTTTCTTGATTAGTATTGTTCTTTAAGAACTGTCTCAAATAAGTGACTGCCCCAATGAAACGATGGCCCAATTAACTGGAATCCACTGTATATACTTATACATACTTTGATAATAAATTTACATTGACTACTTGAAGATTTGTCTAACACTCCCTTTCCCCTGTAGCTGTCCTTTTTTTTTTCATCCATGTGCCTATCTACGAGAATTTTAAATGTCCCTTATGTATCTGCCCGTACCATCACTCCTGGCAACGTGTTCCATCCACCCACCACTTTCTGTAAAAAAGACCTATGCCTGTCATGCCCCCTACGCTTTCCTCTAATCAGTCTTAAAATTATGCCTCATCATATTAGCCATGTCTGCGCTGGGAAAAACGTCTCTGTCCGTCCATTCTATCTATGCCTCTTACCATCTCTATCAAATCCCCTTGCAGTGCAATTGGAACAATAACTACCCAGGTATGCCACTCAGTTCAAGAATATTTCTGGTTAGGCATTAAATACTGGGCTGAATTCTGGGAGGCTTCACTTCATGCCTGGTTAAGTCTGCTTTATCCAACATTAAGTAAACATGAGAAATTCTGCCAATACTGGAAATCGAAGCGACGCACACAAAATACTAGAGGAGCTCGGTAATTCAGGCAGCATCTATGGAAAGGAATAAACAGTTGACGTTTTGAACTGAGACCCCTCTTCAGGACTGGAAATGAAGGGGGAAGAAGTCAGAGTAAAAAGGGAGCGGGGAGTGGAAGGAATTCAACTAGAAAGTGATAGGTGAAGCCAGGTGGGGAGGAAAGCTATAGGGCCAGAGTGGAAGGAATGTAATGGGAGGGATAGAAGAGTGGACATTAGGAGAAAGAGAAAGGGAAGGAGAAGGGCACCCCAGAGGAGGTGATAGGCAGGTGAGATCAATTTCCATAGATGTGCCTGACTTGCTGATTTCCTCCAGCATTTTGTGTGTGTGTTTCTCATCCAACTTTGGTTAACATGAGAGCCATGTTCTTGAAGATGAATTTGAATGTGCAGCAGAGAGTTGTAAGCTCAGTCAGGTCCATTGCTTGCCTCCGTAGTATGCAGGACATCTTCAAGGAGCAATGCTTCAAAAAGGCAGCGCCCATCATTAAGGACCCCCATCACCCAGGTCATGCCTTGTTCTCATCAGGAAGGAGGTACAGGAGCTTGAAGGCACTCAACGAGTCAGGATCAGCTTCTTCCACTCTGCCATCCGAGTTTGGAACAGACATTGAATCCATGAGCACTACTTCCCTACTTTTTTAATTTAAATTCTTGCGCTACTTATTTAACTAATTTGCATTTTTTGTTGTTTTGTACTGCAGCAGCAAAGGCAACAAATTTCATGGCATGTGCTGGTGATATTAAACCTGATTCTCATTCCATTTCTTGGTTACCATATTCCTAATGCAATTGATTTTAAAAAAAGGCCGATGCCCTGATTTGATTTTTTAACATCCCCTTTTATTTATTCTGCATTCACAATGATGGAATTTATAACAGATCTTAGAAGCAGATTCCCGTCAGAATGTGTAGGCTTGTATTGGTGGTGCATCCTCACAGACAAGACCTGGTCCATGTACGTGTACTTGATGTCAGTTGCTAGATCTCCAGTAAGGTAGGGAAAGTGCTAGATAAATTTTCTCTTCTCGTTAATCCAGGGCTGATTTTATGGACATTTTTGTTGAAATCAACAGCAACTTTCACATTCAGATCTATTTAGCAAATGTACATCAACACATACAGTGAAACACATCACAGGTTCAAAGGTTCATTTTAATATCATAGAATATATGCAGTATACAACCTGAGATTCTTACTCTTCACAGACATCCACAAAACACAAAACCCAGTAAAATGAATGATAGAAACATCAAAAACCCGAAGTGCCACCCCAACCCCTTCCTTTGCACAAGCAACAGCAGAAGCATTGACTCCTGGCATTTTGTTAACAACCATAAGACCATAGGAGCAGAAGTAGGCCATTCAGCCTATTGAGTCTGCTCCACCATTCAGTCATGGGCTGATCCAATTCTTCCAGTCATCCCCACTCCCCTGCCTTCTCCCCATACCCTTTGATGCCCTGGCTAATCAAGGACCTATCTATCTTGGCCTTACATGCACCCAATGATTTGGCCTCCACAGCTGCTTGTGGCAACAAATTCCACATATTTACCACTCTCTAAGTAAAGTAATTTCTCTGCTTCTCTGTTCTGATTGGACATCCTTCAATCCTGGAGCCATGCCCTCTTGTCCTGGACCCATGCCCTCTTGTCCTGGACCCTTTTACCATGGGAAATAACTTTGCCAAATCTAATCTGTTCAGGCCTTTTAACATTCGGAGTGTTTCTATGATATCCCCCCCCCCCATTCTCCTGAACTTCAGGGAATACAGCCCAAGAGCTGCCCTTTGTTCCTCATACGGTAACCCTTTCATTCCTGGAATCATTCTCGTGAATCTTCTCTGAACCCTCTCCAACGTCAGTATATCCTTTCTAAAATAAGGAGCCCAAAACTGCACACAATACTCCATGTGGTCTCACGAGTGCCTTATAGAGCCTCAACATCACATCCCTGCTCTTATATTCTATACCTAGAGAAATGAATGCCAACATTGCATTCGCCTTTTTTACCACCGACTCAACCTGGAGGTTAACCTTTAGGGTATCTTGCACAAGGACTCCCAAGTCCCTTTGTATCTCTGCATTTTGAATTTTCTCCCCATCTAAATAAGAGTCTGCCCATTTATTTCTTCCACCAAAGTGCATGACCATACAGTTTCCAACACTGTATTTTGTTTGCCACTTCTTTGCCTGTTCCCTTAAACTATCTAAGTCTCTCTGCAGACTCTGTTTCCTCAGCACTACTGGCTCCTTCACCTATCTTTGTATCATCAGCAAATTTAGCCACAAATCCATTAATCCCATGGTCCAAATCATTGACATACATCGTAAAAAGCAGCGGTCCCAACACCAACCCCTGTGGAACTCCACTGGTAACTGGCAGCCAGCCAGAATAGGATCCCTTTGTTCCCACTCTCTGTTTTCTGCTGATCAGCCAATGCTCCCTAACCCATGCTAGTAACTCCCCTGTAATTCCATGGGATCTTGTCTTGCTAAGCAGCTTCATGTGCAGCACCTCGTCAAAGGCCTTCTGAAAATCCAAGTGCACCACATCTGCTGCATCTCCTTTGTCTACTCTGCTTGCAATATCCTCAAAAAATTGCAGTAGGTTAGTCAGGCAGGATTTTCCTTTCAGGAAACCATGCTGGCTTTTGTGCTATCTTGCCATTTGCCTCCAGGTACAGCGTAATCTCATCCTTAGCAATCAATTCCAACAACTTCCCAACCACTGATGCCAGGCTAACAGGTCTATAGTTTCATAGAAACATAGAAAATAGGTGCAGGAGTAGGCCATTCGGCCCTTCGAGCCTGCACCACCATTTACTATGATCATGGCTGATCATCCAACTCAGAACCTGCACCAGCCTTCCCTCCATACCCCCTGATCCCCGTAGCCACAAGGGCCATATCTAACTCCCTCTTAAATATAGCCAATGAACTGGCCTCAACTGTTTCCTGTGGCAGAGAATTCCACGGATTCACCACTCTCTGTGTGAAGAAGTTTTTCCTAATCTCGGTCCTAAAAGGCTTCCCCTTTATCCTCAAACTGTGACCCCTCTTTCTGGACTTCCCCAACATCGGGAACAATCTTCCTGCATCTAGCCTGTCCAATCCCTTTAGGATTTTATACGTTTCAATCAGATCCCCCCTCGAATCTTCTAAATTCCAACGAGTACAAGCCCAGTTCATTCAGTCTTTCTTCATATGAAAGTCCTGCCATCCCAGGAATCAATCTGGTGAACTTTCTTTGTACTCCCTCTATGGCAAGGATGTCTTTCCTCAGATTAGGGGACCAAAACTGCACACAATACTCCAGGTGTGGTCTCACCAAGGCCTTGTACAACTGCAGTAGTACCTCCCTGCTCCTGTACTCGAATCCTCTCGCTATAAATGCCAGCATACCATTCGCCTTTTTCACCGCCTGCTGTACCTGCATGCCCACTTTCAATGACTGGTGTATAATGACACCCAGGTCTCGTTGCACCTCCCCTTTTCCTAATCGGCCACCATTCAGATAATAATCTGTTTTCCTATTTTTGCCACCAAAGTGGATAACTTCACATTTATCCACATTAAATTGCATCTGCCATGAATTTGCCCACTCACCCAACCTATCCAAGTCACCCTGCATCCTCTTAGCATCCTCCTCACAGCTAACACTGCCGCCCAGCTTCGTGTCATCCGCAAACTTGGAGATGCTGCATTTAATTCCTTTATCCAAGTCATTAATATATATTGTAAACAACTGGGGTCCCAGCACTGAGCCTTGCGGTACCCCACTAGTCACTGCCTGCCATTCTGAAAAGGTCCCATTTATTCCCACTCTTTGCTTCCTGTCTGCTAACCAATTCTCTATTCACATCAATACCTTACCCCCAATACCGTGTGCTTTAAGTTTGCACACTAATCTCCTGTGTGGGACCTTGTCAAAAGCCTTTTGGAAGTCCAAATATACCACATCCACTGGTTCTCCCCTATCCACTCTGCTACTTACATCCTCAAAAAATTCTATGAGATTCGTCAGAAATGATTTTCCTTTCACAAATCCATGCTGACTTTGTCCGATGATTTCACTGCTTTCCAAATGTGCTGTTATTACATCTTTGATAACTGATTCCAGCAGTTTCCCCACCACCGACGTTAGGCTAACCGGTCTATAATTCCCTGGTTTCTCTCCCTCCTTGTTTAAAAAGTGGGGTTACATTAGCCACCCTCCAATCCTCAGGAACTAGTCCAGAATCTAACGAGTTTTGAAAAATTATCACTAATGCATCCACTATTTCTTGGGCTACTTCCTTAAGCACTCTGGGATGCAGACCATCTGGCCCTGGGGATTCATCTGCCTTTAATCCCTTCAATTTACCCAACACCACTTCCCTACTAACATGTATTTCGCTCAGTTCCTCCATCTCACTGGACCCTCTGTCCCCTACTATTTCTGGAAGATTATTTATGTCCTCCTTAGTGAAGACAGAACCAAAGTAATTATTCAATTGGTCTGCCATGTCCTTGCTCCCCATAATCAATTCACCTGTTTCTGTCTGTAGGGGACCTACATTTGTCTTTACCAGTCTTTTCCTTTTTACATATCTATAAAAGCTTTTACAGTCAGTTTTTATGTTCCCTGTCAGTTTTCTCTCATAATCTTTTTTCCCCTTCCTAATTAAGCCCTTTGTCCTCCTCTGCTGAACTCTGAATTTCTCCCAGTCCTCAGGTGAGCCACTTTTTCTGGCTAATTTGTATGCTTCTTCTTTGGAATTGATACTATCCCTAATTTCTCTTGTCAGCCACGGGTGCACTACCTTCCTTGATTTATTCTTTTGCGAAACTGGGATGAACAATTGTTGTAGTTCATCCATGCAATCCTTAAATGCTTGCCATTGCATATCCACTGTCAATCCTTTAAGTGTCATTTGCCAGTCTATCTTAGCTAATTCACGTCTCATACCTTCAAAGTTACCCCTCTTTAAGTTCAGAACCTTTGTTTCTGAATTAACTATGTCACTCTCCATCTTAATGAAGAATTCCACCATATTATGGTCACTCTTACCCAAGGGGCCTCTCACGACAAAATTGCTAATTAACCCTTCCTCATTGCTCAAAACCCAGTCTAGAATAGCCTGCTCTCTAGTTGGTTCCTCGACATGTTGGTTCAAAAAACCATCCCGCATACATTCCAAGAAATCCTCTTCCTCAGCACCTTTACCAATTTGGTTCACCCAATCTACATGTAGATTGAAGTCACCCATTATAACTGCTGTTCCTTTATTGCACACATTTCTAATTTCCTGTTTAATACCATCTCCGACCTCACTACTACTGTTAGGTGGCCTGTACACAACTCCCACCAGCGTTTTCTGTCCCTTAGTGTTACGCAGCTCTACCCATATCGATTCCACATCTTCCTGGTTTATGTCCTTCCTTTCTGCTGCCTCCCATCTTTCTTAAACAGCGGAGTAACAGTTGCAATTTTCCAGTCATCCGGTACAATGTCAAAATCTACCGATTCTTGAAAGATCGTTGTTAATGCCTCTGCAATCTCTCCAGCCATTTCCTTCAGAACCTGAAGGTGCATTCCATCAGGTCCAGGAGATTTATCCACCCTCAGACCATTAAGCTTTCTGAGCACCTTCTCAGTTGTAATTTTCACTGCATATACTTCACTTCCCCGACACTCTTGAATAAAAAAACTTTTAGTATCTTCTTTGATATTAGTCACCAGCTTCTATTCATAATTCATCTTTTCCTTCCTAATGACCTTCTTAGATTCCTTCTGCAAGTTTTTATAAACTTCCCAAACCTTTATCTTCCCACTGGCTTTGGCTTCCTTGTGTGCCCTGTCATTTGATTTTACTTTGGCTCTGACTTCACTTGTCAGCCACGATAGTTTCCTTATTCCATTTGAAAATTTATTCTTATTTGGAATTTATGTCTTGTACTTCCCTCATTTTTCGCAGAAACTCCAGCCATTGCTGCTCTGCTGTCCTTCTTGCTAGTGGCCCTTTCCAGTCAACCTTGGCCAGTTCCCCACTCACGCCATTGTAATTTCCTTTATTCCACTGAAATACTGACACATTGGAATTTAGTTTCTCCTCAGATTTCAAAGTGAACTCAATCATATTGTGATCACTGTTCCCTAAGGGTTCCTTAACCTTAAGCTGTCTTATCACCTCCGGATCATTGCACAACACCCAATCCAGCACAGTCGATCCCCTTGTGGGCTCAACAACAAACTGTCTAAAAATCCATCCCTTAGACATTTTGCAAATTCTCTCTTTTGAATTCAGTACTGGCCTGGTTTTCCCAATCCACTTTCATATTAAAATCCCCAGTGATTGTCATGATATTGCCCTTCTGACACACCTTTTCTATCTCCTACTGTAATTTGTAATCCACATCCCAGCTGCTGTTTGGAGGCCTGTACATAACTGCCATGAGGGTCCTTTTACCCTTGTCGTTTCTTAACACAACCCATAGAAACTCTAAACAACAGGAATACTGCAGATGCTGGAAATTCAAGCAACACACATCAAAGTTGCTGGTGAACGCAGCAGGCCAGGCAGCATCTGTAGGAAGAGGTGCAGTCGACGTTTCAGGCTGAGACCCTTCGTCAGGACTAACTCCTCCTCTCTCAGAGCTCTCCAACTCACGATTGGTGTGCCAGTAATCAACACAAGCAAGGATGTGCTGGGGGCAGCCTGCAAATGTCAGCACCCATTCTGGCACTAACGTTGCCCGCAAAGCAACAACAGAGGGAATAACAGAGGGAGAGCTATGTGGCTCTGTTAATGATTTGATTTGCCATCTGGCTCCCAGTATGCAGAGTATAACCCAATTTGACTTTTGCAAATTCAATCTGTGTAATCATATAGAATGGCAATTCTGCAGTAAATATTTTTGGGTCAAGATCTCTCCATCCCGCATGCTGTGTATACTGTTGCAACAGACAGCAATGTGGAGTTGTGTTTTGACTGCTGAGTGATCATTTATTGTTTGAAAGATTCCTGGGAGCGAGTTTGGCATTTCCAGCGATGACATCTTCTGGCTGCAAGATTCACCTGGGAAAACGTGAGTAAAGGCTCAATTCATCTGGATCTCTGTGAATGCGAATGTATTTCATTGTTGGTACATTGGAAGTGGGAGTACGGTTGTGTGGAATTATTACATGCCAGGCACTGATAGATAGAGTCGTAGAGTCAGAGAGCTCTCTATAGCACAGAAACAGGCCTTTCAGCCCATCTGGTCCATTCTGAACCATTTAAACCACCTAGTCCCATCAACCTGCACCTGGATCTTAGCCTCCATGCCCCTCCCTTCCATGTACCTATCCAAATTTCACTTAAATGTTGCAATCAACCGCGCTTCCATCACCTCTGCTTGCTGCTCATTCCACACCTGCACCACCCTATGAGTGAAGGAAGTTCCCTTTAAACATTTCACCCTTCACCCTGTGACTTCTCATTCTAATCTCATCCAGTCTCAGTGGAAAAAGCTGTGCTTGTATTTACCGTATTTCTCTGGATTTGGATGCCAGTTACGCCGCTGGCATTTAGGACAGCAATGAAGATCCTCCATCTCTGATGGTGCTCAAGGCTTCCTTCATCATGCCAGTAGCTTCCTCTCAGTCTTCCCTGCTGTCCGTAATGCAAGTCCTGGGGGAAGGAAGTTGGGGGGGAGACTCAGGAATACCGTCGCCCCCAGATGTAGAAGGATTCTTTATTGCTGCTTCCTTAACAATTTTGTTTGACCAGTCAGTGTAGTTAGCCCTGAGCTGAACTCCCGTACCTGAAGGACCGGTGGACCACTCATAGTCTGGCCCTTACCCTTTGACCTGTTTGTCATGGGTGACCCTACTAAGAGCCAAACCATAGAGCCCTGACTCCAGCCAACTCTGGGTCATTGAGGCACACAAGCCTCCAAACTACAATAAGGTTCTGGTCCCTTTGGAGGTACCTTATTTGTACCCCTTGTAATTTTGTAAACCCCTACCATATCTCCCCTCTTTCTCTACTTGCTAAGGAATGAAGTCCTAACCTATTCAACCATTCCCTATAACTCATGTTCTCAAGACCTGGCAACATTCTTGTAATTTTTCTTTGTACTCTTTCAATCTTATCGCTATCTTTCCTGTAGGTAGATGATCAGAACTGTACACAATACACCAACTTAGGCCTCACCAGCATTTACACAACATCCCAACTCCTGATTTATGAAGACCATTGTGCCAAAAGCTCTCTTTACGACCCTGTCTACCCTGTGACACTACTTTCAGGGAATTATGGATCTTTGTTGACAGAAATGGTGATTAACTGAATTGCCCGGTTAATCAGCTCAATTTCCAATTGTGAATTAAAGATTAAAATTAAAAACAATTAGTTTTATTTATCGAAACATATAGTGAACTGCATCATTTGTGTCAATGGTCCGAAGGTGTGCTGGGGGCAGCCTCCAAGTGTTGCCACACCTCTGGCGCCAACATAGCAAGCCTACAACTCACTAACCTGAACCTGTATGTCTTTGGAATGTGGGAGGAAACTCACTCGGTCTCAGAGAGAAGGTACTAAACCCCTTACAGACAGCAGCGGGGAATTGAACCATAATAGGTGGTGCTGTAGAACATAGTGCTAACGGCCATGCTACCACTCTACCCTGATGTTGCCGTGCCACCCAAGAATTCTTGCTCATCCTGCACCTTAGAAAGAATATTCAGGTTGGCCACTTATCTAATGAGCTGATCATAGTGTGCCTAATGTTGACAACATGTTGAATCTGTCATTGCTTAAGGCACTGGAATAATAGAACACAGCGTCTATTTCAAGATCTGGTTTTGGCAGCTTTAACTTCAATTTACTGAAGAGAGCTGAGGTTTGGATGAACTTGTTTAGTGCGATACTTAAGGCAAAGTGACTAATTGTGCTGATGATTAGTGAATAGTGTAATAACTACATGTGCGATTAATGGGCTAATTCAAGATTGTTTAATGTCATTTCCAGTGCACAAGTGTAAAGGAAAACAAAATAATTGTTATTCCGGATCCGATATAGCACAAAAAACACAGTAACAAAATGAAAAATCACAATAAGTATAAATACATAATATAGCTTAAATGTAGGATTTCCAAAGGTCTTAGGCACATATATGCCTAACATATGTTGGGAATGGCGAGTCTGGAGTGCCGCGGCCGGGGTGCGGGACAAGTGGCTGAAAGGAGTGCTGGGGTGGTGGGCGGGGGGTGACATGGCTGAAGATACATCCAACCCTGAGACACCAGGCAAGGACATTTGATTCCAAACAATTGGTTTATTGATCATTACAGAATGTCTCTCTGGTGCTTCCCACTCCCTTCCCTCTCCCTTCCCCTTTTCCCAACCATGATTCCCCTCTCCCTGCCCCTTCCCACTCTCAGTCCACAATAGAGACCCAGATCAGAATCAGATTTATTATCACTCTCATATGTAATGAAATTTGTTTTTTCTGTGCGGCAGCAGTACAGTATAATACATAAAATTACTACAGTACTGTGCAAAAGTCTTAGCTATATATATACTTTACGCCTTTTCACAGTACTGTACATAGATTGATTGTATGTCCATATAGTGCCACTAGGACAGGAGTGTCTGTACATTAGGTGACTCTGACAGGGAATGATAAAGTAGTGGTGGTTGGGGGTGTGCAGATGTTGATCAGCCTTACTGTGTGACAAAAGTAACTCTCTTTAAGTGTGGTGGTTTTGGCCTGGATGCTACGTTATCGCCTCCCTGAAGGAAGTGAGAGTGAGCTAGTAATAGCAAAATATTACTCTAAGTAATATGGCGTATAGCAAGATGGTGGCAGGAAGTTGCCACATACAATGGAATGAAAAAAATTACATTCCAAATTTTACGCCACTTTTTAGGAAATCTTGACTTCTTCCTCTTTCACTTTAATTGGTGCTTGTGGAACTTGAAATTCTGAGTTACCCGGTTAAGCAGATTATAATTAAAAAGGTCAGGGTTCTGCCATTAATCTGGATCGTGGCTATTCTAGCTTTTCACGTGTAGCTTGTCCTTAACCCTTTCTAAGATAAGGAGATATCAGTCTTTTTAGAAGGTTGAAATTCTATTGTGCTGTAGATAAATCCACGGTGCAGGTTTCTGTGCAAGGCTGTAGTGTAATGTTTGTAACACTTGGTCTGTTATCTTGTTGGCCCAATGTTATACACTTAGTAACTGCTTCCATGTCTCTCATTTCCTTTAATTTAATTTGATTTGACCTTTCCCCCTTCCCCCTTCCCTCTTCTTCTATTCCCCACTCTGGCGACTTCTTACCTCTTCTTCTCACCTGCCTAAATCTCCCGCTGGTTCCCCTCCTCCTCCTACTCCTATTGTCTCATAGTCCACTCTCCTCTTCTATCAGATTCCTTCATCTTCAGCCCTTAGCCTTTTCCACATATCACCTCCCAGCTTCTTACTTCATACCCCTCCTCCCATATCTACCTGGTTTCACCAATCAGCTTTTGGCTTGTCCTCCTTCCCCTCCCCTCACTTTCTTACTCTGGCATCTTTCCCCCTTCCTTTCCAGTCCTGACGAAGGGTCTTTGCCCATAATGTCGACTGTTCATTCATTTCCGTGGATGTTCTCTGACCTACTGAGTTCCTTCAGTGTTGTGTGTTTGTGTTGCTCTGGATTTCCAGCATCTGCAGAACAACTTGTGTTTCTGTTTATGATTTGAAATGTTTCTTCTTGGGAGAAGGGGAGGAGTAAAATAAAAAATGTGAACTTTGAGAATGATCTGCTGTAAATAGTATTAAACATGTAAGAAAAAATACTCCAATTTTTCCTCCGATTTTTTTTGGAAAAAAAACAGGTAATGCTAATAATTTACCAGTTAATGAATATCTTGTGAGGCTTGATGGACGACATAGTTTGTTGTTCTAATCCTTTTAAGTGATATGTCAAAAGGAACTTCCAGTGCTTTTAGTTATATTTAGCTTTTTGCCTTAGGATGGTTATAGCTGCAATTACTTCAAGGATCATCAAATTTCCTACAGCACACTCATTCAAGGCTTGCACATGGTTTCAAAGTGTCTTTATATATTTCAACTAGTTCTGTGGAGACTTAACCTACAGCAGGAGACAACGGAAGGATAATTAAACTAATCGAACAAGACATTAAGACCATAAGACACAGGAGCAAAATTAGGCCATTCAGCCCATCAATTCAGCTCAGCCATTCCATCATGGCTGATCCCAGATCCCACTCAACCCCCCCACACCTGCCTTCTCGCCATATCGTTTGATGTCCCGACTGATGAGGAAACTATCAACTTGCGCCCTCTAGTTCTGGATACCCCCACCATAGGAAACATCCTTTCTACAACCACCCTATCCACCCCTTTCAACATTCGGTAGGTTTCAATGAGATCCTCCCGCATTCTAAATTCCACTGAGTACAGGCCCAGAGCTGCCAAATGGCCCTCATAGGTTCACCTCTTCATCCTGGAATCATCCTCATGAACCTCCTCTGAACTCTGTCCAATGACAGTACATCCTTTCTGAGATAAGGGGCCTAAAACTGTTGATAATACTCCCAAGTGCAGACTGACTGGTGTCTTATCTCCTTGTTTTAATATTCTATTCCACTTGAAATAAATGCTGACATTGCATTTGACTTCTTTACCACAGACTCAAACGGTAAAATAACCTTTTGGGAGTCTTGCACGAGGACTCCTAAGTTTGTCTGCACCCCTTATGTTTGAACCTTCTCCCCATTTAGATAATAGTCCACACTATTGTTCCTTTTACCAAAATGCATTCCCAACACTGTATTCCATCTGTCATTTTTTCCCCATTCTTCTACTTTGTCTCTGTCCTGCTGCAAACACATTGCTTCCTCAACACTAACTACCCCTCCCCCTATGTTCGTATCATTGGCAAACTTTGCCACAAAGCCATTAATTCCATTATCCAAGCCATTGACGAACAGTGTGAAAAGCAGCAGTCCCAGTACTAACCCCTAAGAAACACCACTAGTCACTGGCATTAAACCAGAAAAGGCCGCCTTTGTGCCCACTCGCTGCCTCCTGCCTGTCAGCCATTGTTCTATCCATGCTGGTATCCTTCCTGTAACGATAGGATTTTATCTTTTTAGGCATCCTTATGTGTGGCACCTTATCAAATGCCTTCTGAAAACCCAAATAAATTACATCCACTGCTTCTCCTTTGTCCACCCTGCTTGTTACTTCCTCAAAGAACTCTAACAGATTTGTCAGGGAAGATTTCCCTTCACAGAAACCATGCTGACTTTGACTTATTTTATCATTAGTTCCCAAGTACTCCGAAACCTCATCCTTAATTATAGATGCCAACACTTCCCCAACTACTGAGGTTAGGCTAACTGGCCTAACCTTTCTTTTGCCTTCCTCCCTTCGTAAAGAGTGGAGTGACATTTGCAAACTTCCGGTCCTCCGGGACCATGCCAGAATCATGTGATTCTTGATCTATCTATCTATCCAACTGTCCAATGCATCCGTTATCTCTTCAGCAACCTCTCTGAGGACACTGGGATGTCATCCATCTGGCCCAGGTGATTTATCCACCTTAAGACCTTTAGGTTTGCCGAGCACTTTTCCCTTTTAATAGCAATGGCACTCACTCCTGCTCCCTGATACTCACGGATCTGTGGCACACTGCTAGTGTCTTCCACAGTGAAGACAGGTGTAAAGTACTTATTAGGTTCATTTGCCATTTTTTTGTCTCCCATTACTACCTCACCAGCATCATTTTCCAGTGGTCCAATATCAACTCTCACCTCCCTTTATATATACTGCGTCCGGTGCTCCCGATGTGGCCTTTTATATATTGGTGAGACCCGACGCAGACTGGGAGACCGCTTTGCTGAACATCTACGCTCTGTCCGCCAGAGAAAGCAGGATCTCCCAGTGGCCACACATTTTAATTCCACATCCCATTCCCATTCTGACATGTCTATCCACGGCCTCCTCTACTGTAAAGATGAAGCCACACTCAGGTTGGAGGAACAACACCTTATATTCCGTCTGGGTAGCCTCCAACCTGATGGCATGAACATTGACTTTTCTAACTTCCGCTAGGCCCCACCTCCCCCTCGTACCCCAGCTGTTACTCATTTTTATGCACACATTCTTTCTCTCACTCTCCTTTTTCTCCCTCTGTCCCTCTGAATATACCTCTTGCCCATCCTCTGGGTCACCCCCCCCCGTCTTTCTCCCTAGGCCTCCTGTCCCATGATCCTCTCGTATCCCCTTTTGCCTATCACCTGTCCAGCTCTCGGCTCTATCCCTCCCCCTCCTGTCTTCTCCTATCATTTTGCATCTCCCCCTCCCCCTCCAGCTTTCAAATCCCTTACTCACTCTTCCTTCAGTTAGTCCTGACGAAGGGTCTCGGCCTGAAATGTCGACTGCGCCTCTTCCTAGAGATGCTGCTTGGCCTGCTGCGTTCACCAGCAACTTTGATGTATGTTGCTCTCACCTCCCTTTTATTCTTTATATAACTGAAAAAAACTTTTCGTATCCTGCGTTATATTATTGGCTAGTTTGCCTTCATATTTCATCTTTTCCCTTCTTATAGCTTTTCTAGTTGCCTTTTGTTGGATTTTAAATATTTCCCAATCATCCAACTTCCTATTCACTTTTGCTACCTTATATGCCCTTTCCTTGGATTTTATGCAGTCCTTAACCTCCCTTGTCAGCCATGGTTGCCTACCCCTGCCATTTGAGAACAGCTTCTTCTGTGGGACATATCTATTCTGTGCCTTGTGAACTATTCCCAGAAACTTCAGCCATCTCTGCTCTGCCTTCACTCCTGCCAGTATCCTCCTCCAATCCACCTGGGCAAGTTCATCTCTCATGCCTCTGTAATTTCCTTTATTCCGTTGTAATACTGATACATCTGACTTACGCTTCTCCCTCTCAAATTGCAGTATGAATTCAACCATATTATGATAACTCCCTCCTAAGGGTTCCTTTACATTAAGCTCCCTAATACGATCTGGGTTATTACACAACACCCAATCTAAGATGGCCTTAAGCACAAGCTGCTCTAAAAACCTTTCTCGTAGGCATTCAACAAATTCCCTCTCTTGCAATCTGACACCAACCTGATTTTCCTAATCCCCTTGCATATCGAAGTCCCCCATTACAAATGTGTCATTACCCTTATTACATGCCTTTTCCAGTTCCCTTTGCAATCTCAAACCCACTTTTGGCTACTACTTGGAGCCCAACAGACAGGAGTAAGGAACAATGCAGACAGAAAAACATAGTCATTGCATATGTAGCTGGAGTTTCAGAGAAACTCAGAAGAATTTTCAACAAACATCAAATCCCAGTGGCCTTCAAACCTACAAACACACTCAGACAGAAACCCCAAGGATCCTACACCCAAACATAAACAGAACAATATTGTATATGTTATACAATACAACAAGAACTGCACAGATCTGTATATCGGCGAGACAAAACAACCATTTCATAAATGGTTGGCCCAGTATAGGAGGGCTAACACCTCAGGTCAGGACTCGGCTGTATATCTACACCTAAAGGACAAGGAACAGTCTTTTGATGATAACAATGTGCACATTTTGGACAGGGAGAACAGGTGGTTTGAAAGCGGGGTTAAAGGAGCCATCTTTGTCAAACTGGAAAACCCATCCCTGAACACAGGGTACGACACCACCCATTAGTTACTTACAATGCAGTCCAAACATCTTTACCCCAGCGTCTCCACAACAGTTCACACCTCATGCAAAGATAAGCCTAGTGACCCTCTCATTACCTCTATGACTCTTAATGATCCTCATGTGATTTACCTTTAAACAACTCACAGAGTTTATTAAGCCGGAAAACTACCCACCATGGATCAGAACTGAAGAAGCCTCTTGGATGAGTGGCGAAATGCCTTCTAGACAACTCAGCAAGTCCAGTTGTCTCTGCAGCTTATTTTGGTCCTGTGTAGTGTTCCCCCCGCCCCCCCACCAGTTGTTGATGCAGCCAATTAGAATGCTCCCCATGGTAGATTTGCAGAAATTTGCAAGTGCCTTTGATGACATGCCAAATTTCCTCAAACTTCTAATGAAATATAGCCACTGTTGTTCCTTTTTTTGTAGCTGTGTTGATATGTTGGGGCCAGGATAGATCCTCAGAGATATTGACAACCAATATTGAAGTTGCTCATTCTCTCCACCTTAATAAAATTTGTTTGGTAGTGTGGGACTAAGAGATGCGGATCATATCCCTAAACACTTACTCAAGCACAACAAAAACAGAAACTGCTTGAAGCATGTAGTGTCTTTGACCCATAACGTTAATTCTGTTCCTTTTTCCATAGATGCTGCTTGACCTGCTGAGTAGTTCCCACAGTTTCTGTTTACATTCCAGCATCTGCAGTTTCATTGTTGTAGTGTCAATCATAATAGGGTAAAAAAATGTAGTTAAAATAATGGCAACTCACACCATTAGTCGAACAAAATGTTTTTAAACCGGAGCTCCGAGAGACTTGCCTAATAATGGAAGCTTCTCTTTGATGTGTGGAATTCAGCTCTGGAATTTTCAATGCAATTTGAGCTCACAGTGCTGAATTTAATTTAATAAACAATGTCATGTCATCAACTAAGTCTTTTTTTTGACTATAATTGGCTTTTGAATTTTTTTAAATTGATGCCTGGACTACCAGCTTTAATCGGATTTGGTCTTATCAGAAAATCACTGACTTGTTTTGTGCACATACACAGCATGGAGACAACAAAGTCTAAAGAAATAACAAACATAAGAGATTCAGCAGATGCTGGAAATCCAGAGCAGTGCACACAGAGAATGCTGGAGGAACTCTAGTATTTAAAATAGTGAGTTTGTGTTAGTGGGTTCATTAAGAAATATAAAAACAATAATTAGTGCCAAAAGACAGCAAATACTGAGGACTTGTTCATGGACTGTTCAGAAATCTGATTGTAGAAGGGAAGAAGCTGTTCCTGAAATGTTGAGTGTGTGCCTTCAGGCTCCTGTACTTCCTCCCTGATGTAGTAGTGAGGAGCGGGCATGGTGGGGGTCCATAAAGATGGATACCCCCTTTTTGAGGCACCACTTTTTAAAGATGTCTTCAGTAGTAGGGAGATTACTTCCCACGATGGAGCTGGCTGTGTCTACGACCCTCTGCACCTTTTTGAGATCCTGTACCAGGCAGTGATGCCACCGGTCAAAATGTTCTCCGTGGTGCATCTAGAAATTTGATAGAGATTTTGGTGAGATACCAAATCTCCTCAAACTCCAAATGAAGTGCAGCCACTGGAGTGCCTTCTTCGTGTTTGTATTTGGGAATACAAACCTGAACTGTTTGAAGTTTCTTGATAGAACAACTCTCACATCCTAGAAATTGGTGTGAATATCTTTAGGTCTGTCACCATTGCTGCTATATTGCTCTTTGGGTAAGGGGACCAAACGCATTCCCGGTGTAGTCTCACCAACACCCTGTACAGCTGCAACAGAGCTTTCCTACAGTATTGTGCAAAAGTATTAGGTACATATATATAGTTAGGGTGCCTAAGACTTCTGCACAGTACTGTAGTAATTTTATGTGTTGCACTGTACTGCCACAAAAAAAAATCAAATTTCATGACATTTGAATGATGATAAACCTGATTCTGATACACATCTCTATTGTGGAATGAGAATAGGAAGGAGGCAGGGAGAGGGGGCAGGATCTTAGTTGGGAAATGGGGGAATGAGTGGGAAGAACCAGAGAGAAATTTGGTAATGACCAATAAATCCGCCAGATTTACAAACTCACTCTCCACTTTACATTGACAAATATAGTACCGTGTAAAAGTCTTAGGCACCCTAGCTATATATGCAGTGCCTATAAAAGGTATTCACTCCTCCCTTGGAATTTTTCATGTTTTATTGTTTTGCAGCATTGAATCACAGTGAATTTACTTTGGCTTTTTTGACACTGATCAAAAGAAAAAGGCTTTCGAGTCAAAGTGAAATCATATCTCTCAAAGTAATCTAAATTAAATTATAAACATAAAAGTCAAAATAATTGATTGCATAAGTATTCATCCCCCTTTAATATGACACACCAAATCATCACTGTCGCAGCCAATTGGTTTTCGAAGTCACATAATTAGTTAAATGAAGATCTGTTTTTGGAGACCTGTGTGCAGTCAAGGTGTTTCAATTCATTGTAGTAAAAATACACCTGTATCTGGAAGGTCCATCTGCTGGTGAGTCAGTATCCTGGCAAAAACTACTCCGTGAAGACAAAAGAACACTCCAAGCAACTCCTTGAAAGAGTTATTGAAAAGCACAAGTCAGGAGATGCATATGAGAAAATTTGCAGGTCATTGAATATCCCTTGCAGTACAGTTAAGTCGATCATAAGAAATAGAAAGAATATGGCACCTCAAAAACAAAGTGACCCTGCAAGACGGGGACTAGTGAGGGAAGCCACCAAGAGACCTATGACAATGCCGGAGGAGTTGCAAGCTTCAGTGGCTGAGGTGGGAGATACTGCACATACAACTGTTGCCTGGATGCTTCATCAGTTGCAGCTTTATGGGAGAGTGGCAAAGAGAAAGCCACTGTTGAAAAAAAGCTCACATGAAATTTTGGCTAGAGTTTGCCAGAAGGCATATGGAAGACCTGAAGTCAGCTGGAAGAAAGATTTAGGATCTGATGGAACCAAAATTGAGCTTTTTGGCCATTGGACTAAATGCTACGTTTGGCGTAAGCCAAACACTGCACATCATCAGAAACATACCATCCCTACATGATGCACGGTGGTGGCTGCATCATACAATGGGGGTGCTTCACTGCAGCAGACCCTGGAAGGCTTGTGAAGGTAGAGGGTGAAATAAATGCGGCAAAATACTAGGAAATCTCGGAGGAAAACCTGATGCAGGCTGCTAGAAAACTGTGACTTGTGACTTTATTTCTTACATCCTTCACATACATAAGGAGTAAAAATCTTTGTTACGTCTCTGTCTAAATGTGCAATGTGCAATTTATGGTAGTTTGTAATAAATAGTATGTACAACAGGGCGGTCAGTATAACATAGAAATACAAATGTATCAGCATGAATTCATCAGTCTGATGGGCTGGTGGAAGAAGCTGTCCCGGAGCCTGTTGTTCTGGCTTTCATGCTGAGGTACCGTTTCCCAGATGGAAGCAGTTAGAACAGTTTGTGGTTGGGGTGACTCAGGTCCCCAATAATCCTTCGGGCCCTTTTTACACACCTGCCTCTGTAAGTGTCCTGAATAGTGGAAAATTCACATCTACAGATGTGCTGGGCTGACTGCACCACTCTCTGCAGAGTCCTGCATTTGAAGGAAGTACAGTTTCCATACCAGGCAGTGATGCAGCCAGTCAGGATGCTCTCAACTGTGCTCCTGAAGAAAGTCCTTTTCCAGTAAGACAATGATCCCAAGCATAAAGCCAAAGCCACACAAGAATGGCTTAAAAATGACAAAGTTAACGTCCTGGAGTGGCCAAATCAGAGTCCAGACCTCAATCCAATTGAGAATTTGGACTTGAAAAAGGCTGTTCACTCAATCCCTTTGCAATCTGACAGAGTTTGAGCAGCTTTGTTAAGAAGAATAGGGAACAATTGTAGTGTCCAGATGTGCAAAGCTGATAGAGACCTATCCACACAGACTCAGGGCTGTAATTGCTGCCAGAGGTGCATCTACTAAATACTGACTTGAAGGGGGTGAATACTTATGCAATCAATCATTTTGTGTTTTGTATTTGTAATTAATTTAGGTCATTTTGTAGAGATGTTTTCACTTTGACGTGGAAGACTCTGTTGATCAGTGTCAAAAAAGCCAAATTAAATCCACTGTGATTCAATGTTGTAAAACAACAAAACATGAAAGCTTCCGGGGACAGGGAGGGGGTAGGATACCTTCCTTGTATAGGCACTGTATGTGCCTAAGACTTTTGCACAATACTGTAGATTTAAGCTCCAACCCTTTTACAATAAAACACAAGAGGCTATTTGCCACTTTATCTGCTTGCTAGATCTGCCTGCTAATCTTTTGTAATTCAAAGACTTGTCACATAGAGTATAATATGGAAAAATATGAGGTTTTCCTTGAAGTAAGAAATAGGCAGAATAATTTGTAAATAGCCAAAGATTGAAGGATGTTGGTGTTCCATTGTTTCAGATCTATGCCTGAAATATTTGACCTGTTATCTCTACAGAGGTCAGTGAACCTGAGGTATCTGTGTCTTCATTCTTCTGAATTGGATTTTCTACATTTTATTTACAAAGTTCGATGAAGTGGCTTTTTCCTGTTTTTTAGTTGTTGCTATTTTGTTGTTTGGCACTAGATGGCAGTAATTGTCTGTCGTTTAGAGGCCAGTAGGTACAATGACTTCATCAGGATAAAACTAAAGGCCAATGTTCTCTGAAGCCCAGTGAGCCAGAAAAAACAAAATAAAAATACTGATTTCCTTTTGTGTATGTCAATACTTTGTAATTCCTGAAGCTATCTACAGTATGTAACTGACAAGGTGGAATTAATCATGTTGAGGACTGCTAATACAGTACTGTGTAAAACTCTTAGGCACACACACATATACAGCTGGGGTGCCTAAGACTTTTGCGCATTACTGTAGTAATTCTATGTATTACACTGTACTGCTGCGACAAAACAAAACAGATTTCATGACATATGTGAGTGATGATAAATTTTATTCTGATATGGGTCTCTTGTGGACTGAGAATGGCAAGGGGGCAGGGAGAGGGGAGGGAGCGAGAAGCTCCAGCGAGACACTGTAATGATCAATAAACCAATTATTTGTAATCAAATGACCTTGCCCGGTGTCTCAGGGCTGGATGTGTCTGCACCCCCACCGCCCCCTCCCCACCCTCGGCACTCCTCTGCCACCAGTCCCACATTCCTGCTGTGGTACTTCACCCTCGTCATTCCCAGCATCCTTTGTTCTTGCCAGATTTATAAACTTGCTCTCCGCTCCATGCTGACAAATACAGTTCTATGTAAAAGTCTTCGGTACCTGAGCTATATATATGTGCCTAAGACTTTTGCACAGCACTGTAGTTGGCGGTTGTGATTTTACACACAGTGGATCTTATTTCTAATTCTACTTTTGTCTGGTTGCTGTTGGTGCAGGTTGTAACAGAGCAGAGGAGGTGCATTGCTGTTTACATTGTCAGATTCCTGCCGTAATAGTAGGAGTAAACCTCGAGGCGTTACAGTACTTTTTTCTGCGCTTGTCAGCAATTATGACTACAGTTTGCCTAGAGTGTTGTGTTCTATAATCTAAACGTACAGTTGGCTGACTTTATTTTCGGCCCGTTTCAAGGCACTTTCTATACATGTTTAAAAGTTTTATTTTATTGAGATAGGGCTTGGATTAAACCTTTCTGACCCTTTGAGCAGCCCCTGATTTAAGCCCAGCCCAATCATGGGACAATTTACAATGACCAATTAACCTACTAATCAGTATGTCTTTGGACTGTGGGAGCAAACAGGAGCACCCGGAGGAAACCCTCGCTGTCACTGGGAGAACATAAAGACTCCTTAGAGGCATTGGTGGGAATTAAAGCCAGGTCGCTGGTAACGTAAGTCATTGTGCTGATCGTTATGCTACCCTGATGCCCCATGTACTTTTGTTACATTATTGCTAGAAATAGAGTGAGCAGCCTCAAGTTCCTGGGTGTCAAGATCTCTGAGGACCTAACCTCATCCCAACATATTGACGCAGTTATAAAAGCAAGGCAGCGACTATACTTCATTAGGAGTTTGAAGAGATTTGGCATTCAACAAATACACACAAAAACTTCTATAGATGTACCGTGGAGAGCATTCTGACAGGCTGCATCACTGTCTGGTATGGAGGGGCTACTGCACAGGACCGAAAGAAGCTGCAGAGGGTGGTAAATTTAGTCAGCTCCATCTTGGGTACTGGCCTACAAAGTACCCAGGATATCTTCAAAGTGCGTTGTCTCAGAAAGGCAGCATCCATTATTAAGGACCTCCAGCACCCAGGGCATGCCCTTTTCTCACTGTTACCATCGGGTAGGAGGTACAGGAACCTGAAGGCACATACTCAGCGATTCAGGAACAGCTCCTTCCCCTCTGTCATCCGATTTCTAAATGGACATTGAACCCATGAACACTACATCACTTTTTTATTATACAGTATTTCAGTTTTTTGCACAATTTTTAATCTATTCAGACTATATTTACTGTAATTGATTTACTCCATTATTTATTATTATTATTATTTCTTCTTCTCTTCTTCTTCTTCTTCTTCATTATGTATTGCATTGAACTGCTGCTGCTAGTTAACAAATTTCATGACACATGTCGGTGATAATAAACCTGATTCTGAAATCAAATTATTACTTGTGCCTTTGGTCAAAAAGTGGATGAACTTTTTTGATATCAAGATGGTGAATTTTGAAAGCCTCTCAGTCTGTGTGTTCCTCAGGGCTGCAGGTGTATATACGTACACTCAGTGGCCACTTTATTAGGTACCTCCTGGTCTTGTGCTGCTCTTTTTGCCCATCATGGTTCGACATGTTGTGCATTTTCTTCTTCTCACCTGCCTATCCTATCAGATTCTTTCTTCTCCAGCCCTTCACCTTTCCCACCTGCCTGTCTTCACGTATCACCTTCCAGCTTTCCTCTTTCCCCACCCCCCACTTTTTTATTCCAGCATCTTCCCCCTTCCTTCTCAGTCCTGAAGAAGGCTCTCAGCCCGATGCTGCCTGACCTGCTGAGTTCCTCCAGCTTTTTGTGTACGTTGCTTTGAATTTCCAGCATCTGCAGTCTTTCTCGTATTTCTGTTTCTGAGAATATGTTTGGATGGTACAAGAGTCAATGTTGAACATTTAACATCTAGTTTATCAAATGTCTGAACTCTCACACTGAACCTGAACATCCGGGCAGGATACAGTTCCTCCTCTATTATGCAGGCTTTTCTGAATACTTTCTAATTTTTCATCAGGGTCATGAATAGAAAGGATGAAGAGCTGCATTTAGTAAATGACTTGCAGAGGTTTACTCCCTCTTTTCTGAAAGCCAAATCATGTGTGAGAGGTGGTCTTGATGTATTGTACTCAACAGCCACACCTGGCTTGCCTTCTCCTGTAAATTTGGTGGCAATGGCTTGAAAATGTGCTGTTGCCGCAGCCACATAGTCATGCCTCTGCCCCACCCATGAATTGTGGTGGAGATCGAAGGACCAATTACAAATTCAGTAAAATACCCTAGAATCTGCCTAGTGTACAAACTCATCCAACCTGTTGCCTGCATTCACTACCTGTGGTATTTTGTGTAGAGCACGAAATAGCTGGCTGCTCACCGTGCAGACCCACTCCCCTTAGTGTTATGGGGGGCTGGTGCTGCAAAGAAAAGAGCCGTCACGACCGTCACTTTTATTTGTATTCATTTATTGAGATACAGCGTAGAATAGGCCCTTCCGGCCACTGGAGCCGCACCGACCAGCATTCCCCGATTTAATTCTAGCCTAATCACAGGACAATTTTCAATGACCAATTAACCTACAAACCGCCACATCTGTGAACTGTGGGAGGACACCGGAGCGCCTGGAGAGAACCCACACTGTCATGGGAAGAACGTACAAACACCTTACAGGCAGCGGCGGGAATTGAACCTGGGTCACCTGGACTGTGAAGTGTTGTGTTAACCACTAAATTACCGTCACAGAGGTGCCTGAGCGAGCCTCCAGCTCGCTATGGTACAAGACGTGTGACCTGTGGACCAACATTGCTGGGTCACAAGCCGGAGGCTGATCAACCTGGCTGGGTTGCCTGAGTGACAGCATCTGATGATGAAAGATCCAAAACACCCGATGGCTACATCAATGGCTACATCATTGATGATGTGTCCCAGTGTATCCTCGGATTTATCTCAGCACCATCCTACGTTCCAACTCAAGAACCCTTCAATTCTAATCCAGGCAGCCGCAGCAATGATGTGATCCAAAGCTATGATTTGGTCTCACTCTCAGAATGCCTGTTGCCCTTTTGACAGCTCACTACAGTTATATGGTCTTTAAAATGATTGTCCCTTGCGACGAGAGACTTTTTAAGAACAGTTAAAATAAAACAGCTCTACTAGATTATCTACCTTATTCCATTACTGTGTGCATTTAAATGATCACCCATTTCGATTTTGGCCTCCTGTTACACCTCAACTCATCCCACTGATTGCAATTTTGCCCTGTCGTCTGCCCGTCCTTCCTCACAGTCCCACTATACACTGCATCTAGTTGTATGCCAACTGCCCCATCCTCAACCTTATCACTCTGGTTCCTAAGCCCCTGCCAAATTAGTTTGAACCCTCCCCCACAGCTCTAACAAACTTGCCCGCAAGGATATTGGTCCCCCTTGAGTTCAGCTCAACTTGTCCAGGATGTCTTTCCCAGATAGTCCCTTTTGCATGTTTGTCCCAGATCCCCCTGAACCAGAGGTTCCCAGCCTTTTTTATGTCATGCATCAATAACATTAAGCAAAGGGTCCATGGCCCCCAGGTTGGGAACCCCTGATCTAAACCTTTCCAACCCATGTAGCTTCCCAAATGTCTTTTGAATATTATAATTTTGCCCACCTCTACAGTTTCCTCTGGCATATACACACCACTCTCTGTGGGGGAAAAAAATTGTTCCTCAGGTGCCTTTTAATCTTTCCTTTCTCATCTTAAATATATGCCTTCTAGTTTTAGATTCCCTGACTGGTGGGGGCTAGGGTGGGTGGTGGTGGAGATGCATCTCTACCGAAGGAGCAAAGGAGGTGTAAGACATTCCTTCCTTGCTCTAGGCTGTGGGTCACCCTTGGACGGTGTAGCACCTGCTTGGCCTCTCCCCCCCCCCCACCCCAGTCAGGGTCACGTGAGGCCACGGGAGCAGTGGTGCATATCAAGGGTTCTGGTTATGTGACCACTGACGCCAGACAGAAGCTTTGAAGAGTATAGATAATGGCTGGGGTCACCCATCTTCTAAAGACACTGCCCAGAAGGCAGTGGCAAGCACATCTGTTGAAAAATTTGCTGAGAACAATCACGGTCATGGGTAGGCCATGATTGCCCACGTCATACATGGCACATGATGATGATGATGACTTTGGCGGGGGGGAAATTCTATGACCTTATCAATGACTTCATGATTTTATATACTTTTATAAGACTTCTACCACACACTCCCTCCCCGAATACAGTAACACACCAAGAAAAAACATGCCACTCACTCTAGCCTCTCATAATAAACACGAGAAAGTCTGCAGTTACTGGGAATCCAGAGCAGTACACACAGAATGCTGGGCAAATTCAGCAGGTCAGACAGCATCTATAGAAATGAATAGATAGTCGACGTTTTGGACTGAGACCCTTCTTCAGGACTATAATTCCAGGCCTTCAGTCCTGGCAACGTTCTTGTGAATTTATTCTGCAGAGTTTCCAGCTCAAAGACGTTCTTCCTATAGCAGGATGTCACTGCGTGATAGAAATTAATGTAAAGTATTAAAAACACAATGAGATCTTGTACAAAACTAGCTGCAATCATCTTTTCAGTCAAGGTTGGTTCTGTATTGACTATCAGGCTAGATGTGAAGTGAATTTGTTCCCAGAGCTCTATATGCCTGAATTTTGCCGGGGACTCATTGGACATCCAGTGTTGGGATGTGAGGTGAAATGTCTGGCTTCTTGTCCAGAAGCTCCCACTGCCATTACTTTGAGTAGAGGTTGAAGTCAAAAACATATTGACCTGCTCACAGAGGCCGGTGCTAAAGTTGGAGGCTCGACTGTGTGTGTGTGTGTGTGTGTGTGTGTGTGTGTGTGTAAGAGAGAGAGAGAGTGGGTAGGAGGGTGAGAAAGTGACGTTGTTGTTGCCTGTCATACAGTACTGTGCAAAAGTCTTAGGCACATATACTGTATACAGCTAGGGTGCCTAAGACTTTTGCACAGGACTGCAGTAATTTTATGTATTGCACTGTACTGCTGAAGCAAAAAAAAGGACAAATTTCATGACATATGTGAGTGGTGATAAACCTGATTCTGATATGGGTCTCTATTGTGGACTGAGAGTGGAAAGTGGGCAGGGAGAGGGGAATCATGGTTGGGAAAAGTGGAAGAGAGTGGGGAGCACCAGAGAGACATTCTGTAATGATCAATAAACCAATTGTTTGTAATCAAATGACCTTGCCTGGTGTCTCAGGGCTGTTTGTGTCTTCACATGTGCCATCTCCCCCTCCCCAACCTGAGCATTCCTCCTCTGGTGTCACAGGGCTGGGCATGTCTGCACCCCAGCCGCCCCCTCAACCACCCCGGCACTCCTCCTCTACCACCTATCCTACACCCCTCTTCAGGCACTCCACCTTGCTATTCCCAACATCCTTTACTCCCGCCAGATTTACAAACCTGTTCTCCACTCCACATTGAGAAATACAGTATTGTGCAAGTTTGAGGTGCACTTGCTATAGATGTATATGTGCCTAAGACTTTTGCACAGTACTGTAAATTGGCTGTGTGTTGTTCTGCTGAACATTGTGGGCCTGCTGTGTTGGCTCTGGAACATGCGCCAAAACTCGCTGGCTGCCCCCAACTTACCTTTCGATTGTGTTGGTTGTTGATGCAAATGACGCATTTCACTGTATGTTTCGATGTACATGTGATAATTTAATGTAATCTAGCTGGCAGATCTTTATGGAACCTCCAGTTAGTGAGCGGCCTTATTGGTTTAAAGTAAATCTTCTTTCAGGGAAAGCTGGCTCTATAGTGGTGGGATCTGCACCAACCGGGTGCGTCCGAGGACCATGTGGGAAGCTGGGGAGGAAGGGGCAGGTGTGAGGTAGCAGAGTGGTAGAGAGTGTGCATTGTTGTGTCTCTTTTTACGAAGGGCTGCAAGGACATGACAGGGATCTATAGACCTGTGAGCCTAACATCTGTGGTGAGAAAGTTACTGAAGGGGTTTCTTTGTTGGCAATGATGAGGACTGAATTGCGAGTGGCTTTGTGGGTGCGAAATTTGAAGAGGTGATCAAGAGGATTGACAAGTGCAATGTAGTAGATGTTGTCTACATAGGCTTTAGTGAGGCCTTGGAGGAAGTTGTGCGTAGTAGACTGGTCTGGTACGTGAGATCCTGGCTGAGCTAGCAACTTGGAAAGAAGGGTGGTACAGTCAAATAATGGCTAGCACAATGCTTTACATCGGTGTTCAATTGTAAGGAGTTTGTACGTTCTCCCTGTGACCCCATGGGTTTCCTCTGGGTCCCACAGTCCAAAGATATTTGAGTTAGGGTTACTAAGTGGTGCCATGCAGTTTTGGTGCTAGAAGTGCGGTGGCACTGCAGGCTGCCTCCCCCCACCCAGCACATACTCAGATTGTGTTAGTCATTGACTCAAAGAACACTTTTCACTGTATGTTTCTGAATCAGAATCAGGTTTAATATCATCGAATATGTCGTGAAATTTGTTGTCTTTGAGGCAGCAGTTCAATGCAATACAGGATAATGAAGCAAAAATCTAAATTACAGTATATATATATGTATTAGTTAAATTAAATAAGTAATGCAAAAATAGAAATAAAAAAGAAGTGAGGTAGTGTTCATGGGTTCACTGTCCATCCAGAAATCAGATGTCAGAAGGAAGGAAGCTGTTCCTGAATCGTTGAGTGTGTGCCTTCAGGCTCCTGTACCTCCTTCCTGATGGTAGCAATAAGAAGAGGGCATGACAGGGGTCACGTGGGGTCTTGGTATGGAGTAGACGTGTGTCCCGGGAGCTGCGCCTACCTTCATCTTTTGCCTCACCCAAATAGCAGTTAATTCTTACTTTTTAAGTGACTGAAGTGAGCTGTAACGGGCTGAATGAAATGACGAAGCCAGGTAAAGGGAAGAAACAGGAATAGGGCGCAGGAGAAGAAGATTCTGGCGAGGGTTCCGCGAAGCTAGCAGGCACAGGGGAAGCTAAAGTTCATGCTGCTAGGGCCCCGGTCCCAACCGCCATTGAAGAAGTCCCTGTGGTGGTAAACAAGCTGTACAGTTTGGTAGACGGGAGACTGCTGAGCGTAATAAGTCAATCATGAACCTAACAGCAGCTCTAGCCGAAGTCAGTAAGCGTGTTTCTTTAATGGAAGATACCACCGAATCGTATGAGAGGCGAATCGAAGAGTTGGAGAGGCGGCTTGAAAGCCTAATATCCCAAAACACGCAGCTATAGGCTAAGGTGGATGACCTTGAAGTTTGGTCTCGCTGTCAAAACATTCGCATTATCAGGGTTCAGGAGAAAGCCAAAAACAATAAGCCGACGGAATTTGGAGCCACGTTGCTTCCAAAGTTGCTGGGAGAAGAACATTTCCACCAGCCGATTGAAGTGGACCATGCCCACCAGAGCCTAGCACCTGCTAAAAATGGCAGGCCAAGAGCTATTATTGCGAGGCTACACCACTACCAGGTTAAAGAGCTGGTGCTACGGTTGTCCAGGGCGAGAGCTCCACTGCTATATAACGGGCGTCCGGTGTTCATTTACCTGGATTTAATCTCGGCTGCCATGAGGAAACGTCAGGATTTTCAGCACATTAAGGAGAAATGCAAAGCCAGGACAACTAGGTGTGGATTCTGGTATCTTGCGAGGTTTGTGGTTACAGTTAGCAATACCACCAGTGCATTCAGCACTGCAGCTGTAGTGGAGGAGTTCCTGAGCTGAGAAGTTAAAGATTGGCATTCGAACACCATATCAACCTGAAAACGGATTAACGCTGGGTTACTGGATTCGTCGTTGATCGATAGTGGCTTCATCTGGAGACTGTTTGTTATGCTCAGCGCATGAGGAACTGAAAAATAAGCTCATACTAAGATGTGGGTGAGGGCTAATTGTTATTGTTTATTTTTATATTTCGTAGTGTATTTGTGAAGTGGTGTTTCTCCCGTGTTTAGTGAGTAATGGGTAGTTATCTCGCTATTCCGGGCCATGTGTTGGCTCTTGGATATAGCTTTGACTCTAGGTTAGGGGTATGGAAGTATTACTCCTGGTGTGTTTTTATTTTTGGGAGGGTTTTTTTTGTGTTCCTCAAGGGGTTGTTACAGCACATCTATTTGTTCGA
This sequence comes from Mobula hypostoma, assembly GCF_963921235.1. Taxonomy (NCBI): domain Eukaryota; kingdom Metazoa; phylum Chordata; class Chondrichthyes; order Myliobatiformes; family Myliobatidae; genus Mobula; species Mobula hypostoma. Next base: position 60,365,587 of record NC_086117.1, read on the forward strand.
GTTACAGTTTGTGTTATGCCACGACCATACAGCATATTTTTTTTGCTAAGCAGCAGACATGACATCTAATTCACGTATGCACAGCATTGGTGAGACTAAACTTGTCAGCTGGAATGTACGGGGGATGAATAGTCCACTGAAGAGAGGGAAGGTGTATGCACATCTTCGTACACTCAAAGCTGATATTTGTTTTCTCCAAGTAACGCATGTAGAGAAAACAGCAGCAAAAGTGCTTTGTCCCTCCTGGGCACCTCAGGTCTACCAGTTGAATTTTAGTACAAAAACTAGAGGTGTTGCAATCCTAATAAAAAAAACATACCGTTTATTCACACACAAATTGTCGCTGACCTGGGGGGCAGATATGTAATAGTAAGTGGAATATTAAACTCCATACCATTGACACTAGTGAATGTGTACAGGCCCAACTTTGATGATCCAATTTTTTTTTCAGAACCTCTTTAAGGCCATGCCTAATCTGTCTGACTCTAATATAATTGCAGGTGGAGACTTTAATTGCATTTTAGACTCCCTCCTAGATAGACAATGTCCCCAGGTTTGTTCACTTAAAAATAGTGTAACATTTAATAATCTCATGCAATCGTATAACATAGTGGATATTTGGAGGCTTCTTAATCCCACGAAGAAGGATTTTTCATATTTTTTCGCAGTACACCAAATCCTACTCTAGGATTGATTATTTTCTGTTAGGTTCGAAATTGGTCTTGTCAGTAGTCGGTTGCACTTACCATAATATACTTATATCGGATCATACTCCTGTCTCCCTTATACTCAAATTGAACCACAAAAGAGGCGAATATAGTTGGCGTTAAAATAATGCTTTGCTGAAGGACGAGGATTTTTGCTCTTATCTTTCAGGTAAGATAGATCTATACTTAAGCACCAATGATGTGGGCGGTGTTGATGATTCCACTCTTTGGGAGGCCACGAAGGCGGTTATTAGAGGTTGCATAATAGCATATGAGACAGCGGAAAAAAGAAGATTCAAGAAAAGGTTAACTGAGGTAGATGATCAGTTGGCAAATCTGGAAGCTTCTTACAAAGTAAACCATGAAGCAAAATTACTTAATAAGATTACTGCCTTACGATATGAATATAATTCTATAATGTCCGAGAGTGTTTCAAAACTACTGACATAAGTCAGACAGAGGTATTTTGAGCTTGGTGAAAAGCCCCATAAGTTATTAGCCCGTCAGTTAAGACAGATGCAGGCCTCCACGGCCAAACGTCATATAAAGGCGAAAGATGGCTTTTTTTTGACGGACCCGGAAAAAATTAATGTGTTCTGCGGAGTTCTATGTTAATGTTTACTAATCACAAGGCGGTCCGGACGCTGGAACTATGGAAGCATTTTTTGATAATCTGAATCTGCCCACGCTGTCAACAGATTCAGTAAATACACTTGATGCTGATATAAGCTTAGATGAGATCAAGAAGGTCATCTCCTCCCTCCCTAATAATAAGGCAGTGGGTCGGGATAGTTTTAGCATGGAATTCTTCAGAGTGTTTGGTCCAGAATTGTCGCCCCTGCTGTTATGAATGTTGAGTCACCCTAGGTTAGCTTCCAGATTGCCACCCACTTTATGTAAAGCCAATGTCTCCCTGATTCCAAAACCAGGCCGTGTCGTGAGGTGGTTTCATCATATCGCCCCATTTCGCTGCTGCCCATTGAAACCAAAATCCTTGGGAAAGTCCTGGCCAATGGGTTAAAAGAACGCATTTGTTCTATTATTTATCCAGATCAAACTGGTTTTATGCCAGGTAGGCATATGCATTTTAATTTGCGTCTTCTTTTCAATATTTTACATACAAAGCATGCAGAAGAGGCTGTAGTCATTTCATTAGATGTGCGACGTGCGTTTGACCAAGTGGAATGGCCATATATGATGTTTGCACTTAAGAAATTTGGATTTTGACCATCTTTCATTAAATGGATTGAGATAATTTATTCACACCCATCTGCTTCTATTATCACTAATCAGAATATTTCCTCCCCTTTTGCAATTCATCGTGGGACTCGTCAAGGCTGCCCCCTTTCTCCGTTTTTGTTTACAGTTATCATTGAGCCACTGGCTGTTAGCGTCAGACTGGACCCTTTGGTATCTCCCATTGATATGCTGGGACATAAACAGCACCTTTCGTTATACGCTGACCATGTCCTTTTATATATCTCCAGCCCACAAACATCAATACCCGCCCTTCTGACTCTAATTAATAATTTTGGCAGTTTCTCACGTTTCTCTATTAATTGGGATAAGAGTGAACTAATGCCAGTCACTGCAGTGGTTAATACAGTGTATTTGCAGTCCATTCCCTTTAAAATAACATGATAATTTTTCCTATCTTGGTGTGACTATTACAAAAAACCCAGGTGACCTTTTGCAAGTGAATTGGCGAAACAAAGCTGAGCAGGTTAAACGCAATATTGACTTTTGGAAAACCCTTCCAATTTCTTTGGTGGGGAGGGTTAACACAATCAAGATAATTTACTGCCATGATTTCTTCATCTTTTCCAGTCAATTCCATGTTTTATTCCTCTGTTGTATTTTAAGAAATTGGATTCAATTATTATACCCTTCATTTGGAATTATAAAGCCATTAGAATTACTAAAAAAACACTTGTCAAAGCTCAAGGAAGCAGGTGGTTTTGCCCTACCGAACGTTAAGATGTATTACTGGGCTGCCCACCTATCCATTCTTGCATGGTGGAAAAAAGGCCCACCCTCTACCTCAGACTCGTGCCCAGCATGGTTACTCATAGAGCGAATGCTTTGTAAGAAGACTTCCTTACCAGCTCTCCTTAATAGCCCCACTATAGTTAATAAGTCACATTTTAGTAACAGCTTCATGGTTGGCAGCACAGTAAGAATTTGGAAGCAGATTCAACTACACATCAAGGCCCCAAAAACTTATATTGACACTCCAATCTTGTCAATTATATTGACAATCATTCCTTTTTGCCTGGCCTGAATGATACTGTTTTTCCCACCTGGAAACAGAGAGGCATCTGTAGTGAGGTGACCTATATATTAATGGAAACTTTGCCTCATTAGCGCAGTTACAAGCAGTTTACAATATCCCTGCATCTAGTTTTTTTTAGATATTTACAAATTCAAGATTATGTTAGGAAATATATACCTAACTTTGAGGTTTTAGACAAACTTGAGTCCCTGGAGGCAATAAATAAATTTGATCCTGTTACTCGTAGTGCGGTATCCTATTTTCATCAGATCCTACATAATGGAGCTCGGGTGAATACTGCAGGTCTTAAACAGGCATGGGTGGATGAATTGGGTCTAGAACTGACAGAGGAGGTCTGGAATGAGTGTTTAAAGAGTATACATGATTGTTCGGTCAATGTCAGACACAGACTTATACAGTTTAAAACACTACATAGACTCCATTATTCCAAAGAAAAGTTGCACAGTTTCTACCCTGATGTTTCACCAGTTTGTAATAGATGTAAATCTGTGAACAGTAACTTGTTACATTCATTCTGGTCATGTTGTAAGCTTTATGCATACTGGAAAAGTATTTTTCACTGTTTCTCTGAGGCTTTTGGGAAGCGGTGGGAGACAGACCCGCTCATAGCCATCCTTGGAGCAGCAAGCTCTCTATCTTCAGCCAATAGGTATGAAAAAGCAGCTGTATTGTTTGGAATGGTGATTGCTAAGAGGTTAATCCTGTAAATGTGGAAAATGGACTCTGCCTATGTATGATCTGTGGCTGAGAGAACTGGCAAATACTTTACATTTGGAGAGACTGAGACTATGTAATGAGGACAAGGGGACATCTTTGAAAGGATATGGGGCCCTGTATTGGACTTCCTTATGGGGTGAGGACTGAGGTTTTTTGGTGCAGTGCACCTCTGCTGTGTATGTTCACTTTTGTCTTTTTATTTTTCTCTCTTTTGCTGCTCAATATTTAATTTGATTTTGCTACGGTTGTGGTTTTTGTGGATGTGCTGTGTTTTTGTTTGTTCGTTTGTTTGTTAGTAATAAATAAAAATAAAAGTCTGAAGAAGAGGGCATAACCTGGGTGATGTGGGTCCTTAATGATAGATGCTGCCTTTTTGAGGCACTGCTTCTTGAAAATGTCCTGGATACTACAGAGGCTAGTGCCCGTGATGGAGCTGACTAAGATTATAACTTCCTGCAGCTTATTTCGATCCTGTGCTGTAGCCCCCCCACCATACCAGATGGTGATGCAGCCAGTTAGAATTATCTCCATGATACATCCTTAGAAATTTGCGAGTGTCTAGGGTGACAATGGCTTATCATTTCAGGAGTGTTTGATGGTTCTGGGTCTTTACTTGCTGGAATTCAGAAGACAAAGGGGTGACCTGAATGAAACCTATTGAATGTTGAAAAGCCTTCATAGAGTGGATGTGAGGAGGATGTTTTGGATAGTGGGGGAGTCGAAGACCTCGGAATCGAGTGGCATTCTTTCAGAACGGAGATGATGAGGAATGTGGAGGCCAAGTTATTGTGTATTTAAGACAGATGTTGATAGATTCTTGATTAGTCAGGGCATGAAGGGATATGAAGAGCAGGCAGGAGAATGGGGCTGAGAGGGAAAATGTGAAATGGTGAAGCAAACTTGAGGGGCCCAATGGCCTCATTCTGCTCCTATATCTTATGGTCATAAATTACCTATGGTGTTTTGGATATCAGCTCAAGGCAAATTTATCCTGACTCATTGTGACTTAACGCTAACCATGTAGCCCTTGGGGCTGGAGATTTCTACAATATGTTTTACACATTCAGTTGGCGTTGTATTGTTATTACCAGAAGGGATTAGTCCTGTCATTCCATTATCCATTCCATTACCACCTTATCCTTCAATTGTCCTGAAGCTCAGTCTAGTACAGGCCACACACGTAGCAGATTTATTTTTTCAATATTTGTAGCATTTATTTTCATAGGCCCTTCACAATTTATTTTCCGACAGAATAAAATGTTACATCAACATTTCTTCAGCAGAAAACCCAAGTGTTTTTTTTCCATGGAGCTGCAGGCTGGGTCAATAAACAAATACTGGAGGAGGTCGTCGACTGCACCTCTTCCTATAGATGCTGCTTGGCCTGCTGCGTTCACCAGCAACTTTGATGTATGTTGAGTGAGCGTCTTGCGTTGAGATCTTCACCTGGACTGATGGATAGAGGGGAGATGGCTAATCTGAAGAGTCGAAGGGAAGCGGTGACTGCGGAGGCCACGTCATTGGGTACATCAAAGGTGAAGGTTGATAGATTCTTGATTAGTCAGGGCATCAAAAGTCACAAGAAGAAGGCAGTAGAATGGGGTGGCACGGTAGTGGTTAGCAGAAGGCATTACAGTACAGGTGACCTAGGTTCAATTGCCACCACTGCCTGTAAGGAGTTCATACGTTCTCCCCATGACCGTATGGGTTTCCTCCAAGTGCTCTGATTTCTTCCCACAATCCAAAGACGTACTGATCAGTAGGTTAATTGGTCATTGTAAATTGTCCCGTGATTAGGCTAGGGTTAAATTGGGGGATTGCTGGGCAGCGCGGCTCGAAGTGCTGGATGAATCTATTCTACGCGTATCTCGATTAATAAATAAATAATCAATCACAATAAATAAATAAATAATCAGCCATGTTGGAATGGTAGAGCAGACTCGATGGGCCCAATGGTCTAGTTCTGGTACTATTCTTATGGTCTGATGGAACAATGGCGGACAGGCCATAGGTAAAACCGGGGGAGGAAGTGTGATAGGCAGATGGAGGAGGGGGTGAATGGGAATAGTGTCAGTTTGGGGGGGATGATGGGTGGATCCAGGTGAGGAGGGATGGTTGGCAGATGGAGGAGGGAGAGTGGGAATAGTGACAGAGACTGGGAAGTGGGTGGATCCAGGTGAGGAGGGATGGTTGACAGATGGAGGAGGGAGAGTGGGAATAGTGACAGAGATTGGGAAGTGGGTGGATCCAGGTGAGGAGGGATGGTTGACAGATGGAGGAGGGAGAGTGGGAATAGTGACAGAGATTGGGAAGTGGGTGGATCCAGGTGAGGAGGGATGGTTGACAGATGGAGGAGGGAGAGTGGGAATAGTGACAGAGACTGGGAAGTGGGTGGATCCAGGTGAGGAGGGATGGTTGACAGATGGAGGAGGGAGAGTGGGAATAGTGACAGAGATTGGGAAGTGGGTGGATCCAGGTGAGGAGGGATAGTTGGCAGATGGAGGAGGGGAGCTTTGCATGAGTACAAGAGGCGATGCCAGTGCAGTTTATTGATGTACTGGATAAGACTACCCAGGATATCCCCATATCCCACAAAATGTTTGGGCCTACGTACTTGATTTTCACATTCAATTAATTGCTTTGAATTTCAAAGTTCAAAGTAAATCTATCATCAAAGTATGTGTATGTCACTATATACAGCCCTGAGGTTCATTTTCTGGTGGGCAGACTCAATAAATCTATAGAATAATAAACTTAACACAATCAATGAAAGATCGCCCAGCTTAGGCTTTCTATGTGAGTGCAGAAGACAACAAACTGTACAAATAAAAAAGAATGAATGAATGAATTAATAGTTAGATAGGTAAATAAATAAACAAACAAACATACAAATAAATAACCAATAGATATCGAGAACGTGAGGTGAACAGTCCTTGAAAGTGGAAACATTGGTTGTAGGAACAAGTGAAACTGAGAGAAGTTATTTCAAGAAGAACAGTAACTATTCCTGACCCTGGTGTTGTGAGTCCCAAGGCTCCTGTACCTTCTTCCTGATGGCAGCATTGGGAAGAGAGCAAGTCCTGAGTGGTGGGAGCCCCTGATAATGAATGCTGCTTTTCTGCGACAGCGTTTGATGTCAATGTGCTCAATGGTTGGGAGGGCTTTACCCGTGATGGACTGGGCTATAACCACTACATTCTGTAGGAATTTATGGTACCAGGGTAGGATTTGATTTCACATTTCTGAAATGTGTTGTAGACTTCCTTTTCATTTCCATCTTATCAACACGTTAGTGTAGCAGTTTGCACGGCGCTATTAGAGCTCAGGGAGTCAGAGTTTGGAGACCTCTACAAGAAAGTTTGTAAATTCCTTCCTGCGTGTATGTGGATTTCCTCTAGGTGCTCTGGTTTCCTCCCACAGTCCACAGTACTAATCCACAGTACGGGTTAGTAGGTTTTTGGTCATTATAAACTGTCCCATGATTAGTTATCAGTTACTGCCAATTACGCCATGGCATTTCGGGCAGAAGTGAAGGTCCTCCATTTCTGTCTGTCCTTGTCCATCTTCTCTGTTCTACTCCAGGTGTGGTACAGGGTCCTCATTTCAGCCTCTACAGTACAGAGCCGAGTTGTCTTTGGTCTCCCGCATTTCCTCTGCCCTTCTGAGATCCAGTGAAGTGCTGTCTTGATGATAGAGTTGGCCTGTCTTCTCATCAAAGGCCTGTTCTGTGCTCAAAGGGGCCGGGGGGGGGGGCCTGTTCCACACTTGAAGGAGCCGGGAGGGCCTGTTCTGCGCACAAAGGGGCCGGGAGGGCCTGTTCTGCGCACAAAGGGGCCGAGGGGAGGCCTGTTCTGCGCTCAAAGGGGCCGGGAGGGCCTGTTCCGCACTCGAAGGGCCCGGGGGGGCCTGTTCCGTGCTCGAAGGAGCCGGGAGGGCCTGTTCCGTGCTCAAAGGAGCTGGGAGGGCCTGTTCCGCGCTCAAAGGAGCTGGGAGGGTGCCTGTTCCATGCTCGAAGGGGTTGGGAGGGCCTGTTCCGCGCTCGAAGGGGCCGGGAGGGTGCCTGTTCCGCGCTCGAAGGGGCCAGGAGGGCCTGTTCCGCGCTCAAAGGGGCCGGGGGGGGCCTGTTCTGCGCTCGAAGGGGCCTGGAGGGTGCCTGTTCCATGCTCGAAGGAGCCGGGAGGGCCTGTTCCGCGCACAAAGGAGCCGGAAGGGCCTGTTCTGCGCTGGAAGGGGCCAGGGGGGCCTGTCCCGTGCTCGAAGGAGCCTGGAGGGCCTGTTCCGCGCTCGAAGGAGCCTGGAGGGCCTGTTCCGCGCTTGAAGGGGCCCGGAGAGCCTGTTCCGCGCTCAAAGGAGCCGGGAGGGCCTGTTCCACCCTCAAAGGAGCTGGGAGGGCCTGTTCCGCGCTCAAAGGGGCTGCGGGGGCCTGTTCCGCGCTCAAAGGAGCTGGGAGGGCCTGTTCTGCGCTCAAAGGGGCCGGGAGGGCCTGTTCCGCGCTCGAAGGGGCCAGGGGGGGCCTGTCCCGCGCTCGAAGGGGCTGGGGGGGCCTGTTCCGTGCTCGAAGGGGCCGGGAGGGTGCCTGTTCCATGCTCGAAGGGGCCGGGAGGGCCTGTTCCGCGCTTGAAGGGGCCGGGAAGGTGCCTGTTCCATGCTCGAAGGAACCGGGAGGGCCTGTTCCATGCTCGAAGGGGCCGGGAGGGCCTGTTCCGCGCTTGAAGGGGCTGGGAGGGTGTCTGTTCCGCGCTCAAAGAGGCCGGGGGGGGGCCTGTTCCGCGCTCAAAGGGGCCGGGGGGGCCTGTTCCGCGTTGTATCTCTGAATAAAAATACAAATATAAACCACACCTCGATAAGAATTGTTAAAAATTCCTGGCAATCACTATCATGTGAAGAGTACGAATTTCAGGTTGTATTCTGTAAACGTTATCTGATATTACAGGAGCCTAAATCTAAAAATCAAAATGAACCAGCCACCGTGACAAGTTGAAGAATGACAGAAACAGATCATACTCTGGACAGGGATGAGATAAGTTTGGTTGGTGCACGTATCGTTTCACATTGTGGTGAATTACAATGTGGATTACAATTAGGAGCAGGCAGCTCTGGCCCAGACGAACCCAGGGCCTCCAGGCACCAACCTGCAACAAAGCACGAGAGGTTTAGTTTGATTCAAATACCTGAAGGGATGTTGTATGTCAAATGAGCCACACTGGCAGACCAAACAAAAGAATCACATGACCATTTCTGGGTGACAGCCTGGAGATGGCGATAATTCTTTTAGTGCAGTGTGCTGTTATACTAGTGAACTACCCGAAGGGCACTGAAAGCTAACAAAGGAAGGAATAAGCCTTTAGAAAAGAAATTCTTGAGTGAAAAGAGCAACAATTTGGACTAATTGGATTCAATGCTTCAAAGATTCAGAGTCATAGAAAAGTACAGCATAGAAACAGGCCCTTTGGCTCATCTACTCCATGTCGAACTATTTAAACTGCCAACTCCCATTGACCTGTACCCGGACCATAGCCCTCCATACCCCACCATCCACGTACCTTTCCAAGCTTCTCCTGAGGTTTGAAATCGAGCTTGTATGCACCACTTGTGCTGGCAGCTCATTCCACATGCTCACCACCCGCTGTGTGAAGAACTTTCCCATCGTGTTCCCTTTAAACTTTTCAACTTTAATCCTTAACCCATGACCTCTGGTTGTAGTCTCACCCAACCTCAGTGGAAAAAGTCTGCTTACCTTATCTATACCCTTCATAATTCTGTATACCGCTATCAAATCTCCTCTCAACCTTCTGTGTTCCAAGGAATAAAGTCCTAACTAAGAACAGGAGCAGGAATAGGCCATCCAGCCTGTCGAGCCTGCACCACCTTTCAATAAGATCATGGCTGATCTGACCATGGGCTCATCTCCACCTACCTGCCTTTTGCCTCATAATGCTTAATTCCCCTACTATGCACAGATCTATCCAACCTTGTCTTAAATATATTTACTGAGGTCGCCTTCGCTGCTTCATTGGGCAGAGAATTCCACAGATTCACCACCCTCTGGGAAAAGCAGTTCTTCCTCTCCTCTGTCCTAAATTTGCTCCCCTGAATCTTGAGGCTATGTCCCCTGGTTCTAGTCTCACCTACCGGTGGAAACAACTTTCTTGCCTCTATCTTATTTATCCCTTTCATAATTGTATATGTTTCCATAAGATCTCCTCTCATCCTTCTGAATTCCAATGAGTACAGTCCTAGGCGACTCAATCTCTCCTCATAGTCTAACCCCCTCATCTCTGGAATCAACCTGGTGAACCTCTTCTTCATGGTTTCCAAAGCCAGTATACCCTTCCTCAAGTAAGGAGATCAGAACTGCACACAGTACTCCAGATGCGGCCTCACCAGTACCCTATATGGTTGCATCCCCCCCCACCGTCCCGCTCTTCTTAAATTCAATCCCTCTAACAATGAAGGCCAACATTTAATAGATTAAACTATTCAATCTTTCCTTATAACTCAGGTCTTCCAGCCCATGCAACATCCTTGTAAATTTTCTCTGTACTTTTTCAGCCTAATTTACATCTTTCCTATAGGTAGGTGACCAAAACTGCACACAATTCTCCAGATTTGGCCTCACCAATGGTCTTATATCCCTTCTCCCGTACTCAATACTTTGATTTATGAAGGCTAATGTGCCAAAAGCTTTCTTTATGACCTTCTCTACCTGTGACGCCCCTTTCAGCGAATTATGGACCTGTATTCCCAGATCCCTTTGTTCTACCACACTCCTCAGTGCCCTACCGTTCACTGTGTAAGACCGGCCCTGGTTGGTCCTACTGAATTGCAACACCTCGCACTTGCCTGCATTAAATTCCATCTGCCGTTTTTCAGCCAAATTATCCACCTGATCCAGATCCTGCTGCAAGCCACGATTGCCTCCCTCCTAGTTTAGGTCCCGTCCGCAGATTTGTTTACAGTGAAATGCGTCACGTACGTTGACCAGTAGCACATTCTAAGGATGTGCGGGGGGGGCGGGGGCAGCCTGGAAGGGTTGCCACACATTCCGATGTCAACATAGTATGCTCAAAATATTCAGCAGTACACCATGCAGCCAAAATACAACAGAAGAAAATAAACCCCTTTCCCAAAGGCCCACCCACACAGGCCTCCAGCCCATCGTAGGCCTCCTCCGGGCCTCTGACCTCCAGACCTTGGTACCGGACTCACTGACCCAAGGGCTGTGACCTCCGGTCTTGCTGGCCAAAAAGTCAGTACAGATGCAGAGGAGTGAATAGTGTCCTATGCTGTATACCATAAGAGCTGTTGACAGTGTTCAGTTTTCCTCCTGGTGGAAAGTTATTGGAGAAGGATCGTTCATTATGTGTCGTGTGGTATGATCTGGGCGATCGCGTCTTTCCATGATTGTTCTTGGCACATTTTTCTACAGTAGAGGTTTACCATTACCTTCTTCTGGGCAGTGTCTTTATAAGACAGGTGACCCCAGCCATTATCAATACTCTTCAGAGGTTGTCTGGTGTCAGAGGTCACATAACCAGGACTCGTGATACACACCGGCTGCTCATACAACCATCCACCACCGGCTCCGATGGCTTCACGTGACCCTGATCGGGATGGGGGGGGTGGGAGGAGGGAGTGGTGGGAAGAAGCCCTTACATCTCTACCCCACCACCCGGGGAGAAGAATATTTCTCCAATGAAAGGAAATGTGGGGGACTTCTTGATCAGCTGAAGTCCCTGTAATGATGGTGCTGATCACTTTGCATTCAATTAACCCCTGTTTGACACCAAAAGTTTAAATATTGTCCAAATTAGCATGAAAAAATATAAGCCATCCCCTTGGGCTCAAAATATGAAACAGCTGAACAGGGGAAAAAAAACTTCAATACCGTTCAGTTGAACCATCCAATATAGGATTCAACTTCCTGTATTTAACCAGCCTAGAATAGTGTTGAACACATTGAATTGTGAATGCACTGGAATGCCAGAAGCTGTAGAGAGTTGTGAGTCTACTCAATGCATTAGAACCACATCCCTCTTCCTCTGTTATCAGGGTTCCACAATATCTGGGTCCTACCATTTTCTCGCAGCTACCATTGGGCATGAGATACAAAAGCCTGAAGTCACACACCACCAGGTTCAAGAACAGCTGCTTCTCTTCCACCATTTGGTTCTTGAACCAGCCGGCAAAACCCTAATCACTATAGATTAGCCATCCCCCTGTGTGTATACATGGCTCCTCCGTAGAGAGAGTTAAGTGCACCAAGTTCCTCGGAGGTCACATCACGGATGACCGCACCTGGTCCCTCAATATCACCTCCCTGAACAAGAAGGCACAGCAGTGCCTCCACTTCCTGAGGAGACTGAGGCAAGCGAGGCTTCCACCCCCATCCCCCATCTTAACTGAATTTTACAGGAGCACCATTAGAAGCATCCAGACAAGCTGCATCTCCATCTGGTGTGGGAGCAGCTGAACATCGGACCGGACGTCCGGACGTCACTACAAACGACTGTGACCTGTAGTATTATCAAGGATCTCACCTGTCCATCCGGCATCCTCTTTGACTTTCTACCGTCAAGCAGGAGATTCTGATACAAAAAGACAAGAACGTCAGGATGGGAAACAGTTCCTTCCCTCAGGCTGTTCGGCATCTGAAGTCCCGCCGCATCGCATTGGAAGCGTCAACAATTACTTTGTTCTGTGCCCTACAATTTTAATTTATGGGCTTAATTTATGCGTAATTCATTTGTAGATTTAATTCTACTTTCCTTAGTTATTGTGTTGTATGTGTATGCTTTACACCCTGGTCTCATTTGACGATATACATGTATATAGCTAAATGACAATAAACTTGACTGTGACCACTTTTACCACTAAAATGGACTTGAATTTTTTCATTGCAATTGTGTTCTTTCTTGTAATAATTGTCTACAATGTTTAATTTCTCTTTTTCTTGTGAATGTTGTTTATATGATGCTCTATGCCTGTGAAGCTGCTGGAAGTTAGCTTTTCACTGCAGCTGTGCGTACACGGACTTGTACATCCATAGCAGATAGCGCAACGGCTTTACAGCGCCAACGATTGCTGATTGTGGTTTGATTCCTGTCTGTAAGGAGTATTTAATTCTCTCCATGACGTATGGTTAGGGTTAGTGAGTTATGGCGTGTTATCTTGATGCCGAAAGCATGGCGACATTTGTGGGTTGCCCCCAGCGCTATCTACTTTCTGTTAATGAAGAAATTATTTTTTTAAAATCATACTGATAACATACACATAATGCTGGAGGAACTCAGCAGGTCAGGTAACATCCATGGAAGGGAATAAACAGTCTGAAACATCAACTCTTAGTATTCTGAGTTCCTTCAGCATTTTGTGCATGTTCCTTTACACTTATGACTGTTGAGTGCGGGTTTTTAGTGATTCAATTGTGTTCCTTGGATTTACTGTGTATTCCCACAAGAAAATGAATATTCAGCTTGCAAATGGTGACACACAGAACTGTGCAAAAGTCTTGAGCACATATATGGCTGGGGTCTGCATGGTACTGTATTTCTCAACGTGGAGTGGAGAGTGAGTTTGTGAATCTGGCAGGAGTAAAGAATTTAGGGAATAGCGAGGGTGGAGGTCACGGGAGGGGTGTGAGACAGATTGCAGAGAAGGATTGCTGGGGGCAGGGGAGTGGCATTGGTATAGATGTTACCAAGCAAGGTAACTTGATTCCAAACAATTGGACATTTGATTCTAAACAATTGGATTATTGATCATTACAGAATGTCTCTGGTGGTTCCCTCTCCCTTCCCCTTTCCCCAACCATGATTCCCCTCTCCACTCTCAGTCCACAATACAGATCCATATCAGGATCAGGTTTATCGTCACTCACAAATGTCATGAAATTTGTTTTTTTTGTGGCAGCAGTACAATACAATATATAAAATTACTACAGTGCTGTGCTAAACTCTCAGGCACCCTAGTTATATATATGTGCCTAAGACTTTTGCCTACAACTATACGCACTTTGATAAGAACTTTAAAGATTACCAGCATCTCTTGTGCATACTGATAATAGGGCAGCACAGTCACGTAGTGGTTAGCACAACGTTTTACAGTACCAGTGACCCAGGTTCAATTCCCATCACACGGTAGTGTAGTGGTTAGCACAACGTTTTACAGTACCAGTGACCCAGGTTCAATTCCCATCACACGGTAGTGTAGTGGCTAGCACAACGCTTTACAGTACCAGTGACCCGGGTTCAATTCCCATCGCACAGTAGTGTAGTGGTCAGCACAACGTTTTACAGTACCAGTGACCCGGGTTCAATTCCCATCACACGGTAGTGTAGTGGTTAGCACAACGTTTTACAGTACCAGTGACCCAGGTTCAATTCCCATCACACGGTAGTGTAGTGGCTAGCACAACGCTTTACAGTACCAGTGACCCGGGTTCGATTCCCATCACACGGTAGTGTAGTGGTTAGCACAACGCTTTACAGTACCAGTGACCCGGGTTCGATTCCCATCACACGGTAGTGTAGTGGTTAGCACAACGCTTTACAGTACCACTGACCCGGGTTAAGTTCCCACTGCTGCATGTAAGGAGTTTGTGTGTTCGCCCCGTGACCGTGTGGGTTTACTCCGGGTGCCCCTGCTTCCTCCCACAGTCCAAAGACGTACCGGTTAGTAGGTTAATTGGTCACTGTAAATTGTCCCATGATTAGGCTGGGATTAAATCAGGGGATGCTGGGTGGCACGGCTCGAGGGACCTGAAGGGCCTGTTCCACATTGTATCTCACTACTACTACCACTACGTCGACTCAGGCCCAGGGGGCCGGCGTCGGGCACGATGACGGACTCTCCACTTCTCCCTCTCCCTCATCAGTGTGTTCAGTTCATCTACATTAGCCGCACCGCTGTCTTCCAGGAGCGTGTTGACTATAGTCTTGGGAGGGCACCCAGGGTTCATCCTCCCGTGCTTGGGCTCCCATATGATGACTAGGCTGGCAGGTAGCTCGGGGTGGCGTAGACAGTGCCCCGCTAGTTGCAGTCTTCTCGCCTCGATTTTAGTGGTGAGCATCGCTAGGTCGTCATAGAGCTCGACGCTCGTCATGTACTGTTGCCAACTCACGTCAAGAGTTGTATTTCAATAAATAAGCAAATATATTCATTTATTTTTGTCTTTTATTTTCTTTACAGATTAGTTATTGGTGCAAGCTGTATCCTTTTGGAATAGAGTCAGAGAGCAATGTAGGCCTTTCGGCTCAATAAGTCCAGGATTACCTCAGTGTCCACTCAGTTAGTCTCCATTTCCCGAGTTCATCCTGTATCCCTCTAATCCCACCCCCTTCATCATGTACCTATCCAAATGCTCAACCACTTCCTTTGGCAGCTCATTCCAAAACTCACCACCTTCTGCACGAAATAGTTCAATATTTCCATTTGATATCAGAGAATGTATATAGTCTACAACCTGAAATTCTTACTCTTCACAGACATCCACCAAACGGAGAGAAAAATCCTAAAGAATGAATGACAGAAAACATTAGAACATCAAATTCCCCCTCCCCCCATGCACCAGCAGCAGCAAATCATCAACCCACCCCCGACTTGTTCCAGCAGAAAGCATCAGCACCCCCCCCACCCACCCACCATGTGCACAATGGCAAAACCCCCAAAGAGACCACTGTCCATCCCAACAGTTTGTCATCCCATTGAGTCACTCTCTCACTAACGAGGGAGAGAGAAGTATCACTCCTTCCACTGCGAGAGAGGAGACCAACAGCTTGCTGTTTGGATGTTACAATCTGAAGCGTCACCTCTCAGATCCCTTTTAAATCATTTCCTGCTGACCTTGAACTTAAGCTGGCAGGTTTTGGTATTCCCTACAACGAGGGGCATAGGTAAGTTGGATGGTAACAACACCTTTATCTTAGGCATAGATAAGGTGGTGTTATCTATATCTCTTATAATTGAAACTTTTCTAAAAGGTAATCCCTCGTTCTGTAGTGTTGCCAACATCATTGTAAATTTTATCTGCACTCATTCCAGTTTAACCACATCTTTCCTACAACATGATGACCAAAATTGTACATGATATTCCAAGTGTTGCTTTAGCAACAACTTGTTCAACTGGAACATAGTGTCCCAACCTCTTTACTCAATGCCCTGAATGCTGAGCACTTATTAAACAGCCTTGTTAGTGGGAGAGAGAGAGCCCGTGGCATGTCGAACTGGTGAGTGAACAGTGGTTTTTGATGGACTCCAGATCATAGGCTCTCTGGGGGCGTTGCTATTGCCTGCGTGGTGGGTGGTGGGGAGAGGGTAATGGTTTTACTGAGGCAGCTGGAGGGGGTAGGGCTGATGCTTTGCTGCTGCTTGTGTGTGGGATAGGGAGGGGAGCTTTGAGGTTCTAATGCTTTTGTCTGTCTTTCATTCTTTGGGGGCTTTCTTCTGTTTTGTGGATGTCTGTGAAGAGTAAGAAACACAAGCCGTATACTGTGTACATTCTCTGATATTGAATGGAACAATTGAACCTTTTTTATACCATGTTGTCTACCTGTGATACTGCCTTTGATAACCTATGCACTTGTACTAAGTCCCTATGTTCTATAACACTCCCCGTGCCTTGCCATTCATCATGTATATGGGTTTGAGAACATACTATGAATGGAAGGGCACGAGGGCAGATCGGGCTCACCAGCCGTGGTTGGCAGCTCACTTTGGAGAGGGAAAACTCTGATCTCAAACCTCTGCTGCCTTGCGGCTATACCCACTCCTGGGAAAGGCTTCAGGAGTAAACCCTGAGGGGGAAAGTCCGGAACTGGAGTTCCTAAGGCAGCCCTACTTTGAGTTCATCACTGACTGGCAACTCCTGTGATGCTGCTGCTGCCAAACTGTAATGGTCTGTGCCATTCATTTGAGTTTATCAGATGTGTAGAGAGGGGGAGCTTGGTACATGGGCAACAGCTTGCTCTCCATATCGTACTGCCCAGGCTTTATGTGTCTAGACAGCGAGGACTCAAAATCCATGGTCAACCCTGACCGATGGGGGTCTCAGAAGGGAGTGTAATACAATTTAGTGTCTTACAACTGCTTGTCAAGAAGCTGAAGTTATTTTACGCTGATGAACTTAGTCAGTCTCCTCATTTAACAAAATGTTACTTTGAAGCCCAAAAGTATGTTACAGTAACAGTTGGATCTTTAGCACAATGCTTCACCAGATGTGGCCCTGGAGTGTGCTGGCTTTCTGACTGGGCTTGGTTTGGATACTTCACTTATGATACGAAGCATTCCTCTCCGTGGATTTGATCAGGTATAACCCGAATGTTTATGTATGATTAGTTTGAACTGCAGCGTTACTTTACATTCAAAGAAACGCACACAAAGTGCTGGGGAATCTCAGCAGGTTAGGCAGCATCTATGAAAATGAATAAATAGCCGATGTTTCGGACCAAGAGCCTTCTTCAGGCCAGAATAAAAAGGTGGGGGGAGGAGGGGAGGGGAAGGAGGTTAGCTGGAAGGTGATAGGTGAAGCCAGGTGAGTGGAAAAGATAAAGGGATGGAGAAGAAGGAATCTGATAGGAGAGGACAGTGGACCATAGGAGAAAGAGAAGATAAAGGGATGGAAAAGAGGGAATCTGATAAGAGAGCAGAGTGGACCATAGGAGAAAGAGAAGGAGGAGGGGACCCAGAGGGAAGTAATAGGCAGGTGAGAACTAAAATTAAGAGTGGGGGCTCGAGGAGGGGTTGGAAATTTGTTTACTAGAAGGAGAAATCAATATGCCCATCAGATAGGAAGCTACCCAGGTGGAATATAAGGTGTTGGCTCCTCCACCCTGAGAGTGGCCTCATCTTGGCACAAGAGGAGGCCATGGATTGACATGTTGGAATGGGAATCGGAACTAAAAGGTTTGGCCACCAAGAAGTCCCACCTGTGGTCGATGGAACAGAGGTACTTGATGAAGCAGTCCTCCAATTTATGACAGGGCTCACCAACGTAGAGGAGGCCACTATGGGAGCACTGGATACAACAGACAACTCCCAGCAGATTTGCAGGTGAATTGTTAACTCACTTCACTTTACATTCTTAGTAAATACACAGATTGAAATGAGTTGCATGACTAATTTACCAAAGTGCCTTTGAGTGCTTTCATCTGGGAGATTAGAGGTACAAAAGGTAAAGGGCTGAAGAGAGGAGAGTGGACCATGGGAGGAAGCTCCCAGAGTAAGCTCCCTGTATTTGAATAAAATCTATCTATCTATCTCTCTCTCCCTCTTCCTCCCTCCCCTCCTCTCTCCCTCCCTCCCCATCCTCTCTCCCTCCCTCCCTCCCCCTCCTCTCTCCCTCCCTCCCTTTCCCCTCTCCCCTCCCTCTCCTTCCCTCCCCCGGTGCTGCTGGTGGATGCTGCCAATGTCCTGGGTCATAGGTGGTGTTTGGGCGGTACGGTGTGTAGATGGAACTCTGTGGTTCGCGTTATGATGTGTCTCTGGTTTCTAGTCACTCCTTTTTTTGTTGATTTCGTTTGATTTTGGTTGGGGCGGACTGGACATAGCGTGTGATGCGGTGCTGGGTTGAGTTGGTCTGAGCTGCACAGGATATCCGTGGACTCTTTCAATGAGATTGGTGTTTTGCACTCATTTTTTAAAAAAATTATGTGACTTGTTCTCTTTTTTTGTGTGTAGTGGGAGTTTGATGTTTTTCTTAAAATGTGTTCCATGGTGTTTCTTTGTTTTGTGGCTGTCTGCGGGAAGACAAATCTCAGTGTTGTATGCTGCATATGTACTTTAAATCTTTAAAGGGAAGGAGGAGGGGTACCAGAGGGAGGTGATGGGCAGGTGAGCAGAAGAGAAGCAGTGAGAGGGGCCAGTGAGAGGGACTCTTCATCTTATGTTCTTGATATTTATTGCTTATTAATTTATTATTATTAATCTTTTTTCTTTTTTTTAGTTTGCACATTTTGCTGTGTTTTGCACACTGGTTGTTTGCCCTGTTCCTTCATTGGTTCTATTATGGGTAAAAGTTCAAAGTAAATTTATTATCAAAGTACATTATTGGATTTATTGACTATGCCCACAAGAAAATGAATCTCAGGGTTGTATATGGTAACATATGTGTACTTAGGTAATAAATTTACTTCCAACTTTGAACTCTTGAACTTTGAGGTTGAACATCTCACTTCATCTCACCTTCTCCTTCTTACTTCAACCCCCTCCCCCACCCACCTATCTTCTCTCCTGGCTTAACCTATCACCTGCCAGCTTGTAATCCCTCCCCTCCCCACACCTCCTTATTCTAGTAACTTCCCCCTTCCTTTCCAGTCCAGATGAAGGGTCTCAGCCCATAATGTTGACTGTTTATTCCTCTTCATAGCTGCTGCCTGAACTGCTGACTTCCTCCAGCGTTTTGTGTGTGTTGCTCTGGATTTTCAGCATCTGCCGAAATCATGTGTTTATAGACAGCAGTAAAAATTGTTTATCATCTCTAACAAAGTTTTATTTATGGGTGATGAGAGTGTCCCATCGGTCAGGGTCGACCATGGATGTTGTGTTCTAGCTGTCTAGTCACGCCAGCCAGGGTAGTACACTGTGGAGAACAAGCTGTTGCCCATGTAGCAAGCTCCCCCTCTCCACACACCTGATGAACCAAAAAGAATGCAGAGGTCGATATAGTTTGGCAGCAGCAGCATTCAAAGAGTTGCCAGTCAGCGTTGAACTCAGCCTTAACCTCGGGATTTCCTCCCGAAAAACCTTCCACATGAGTGAGTATAGCTGTAAGGCAGTGGAGGTTTGAGATCAAACACGAGAAAATCTGCAGATGCTGGAAATCCAGAGCAACACACACAAAATACTGGAGGAACTCAGCAGGTCAAGCAGCATCCAAGGAAAAGAGTAAACAGTCGACATTTCGGGCCGAGACCCTTCATTAGAACTCTTACTCTGATTTCTTCTTCCTTTCCAGTCCTGATGAAAGGTCTCGGCCCCAGATGTCAACTGTTTACTCTTTTCCGTAGATGCTGCCTGGCCTACTGAGTTCCTCCAGTATTTTGTGTGTGATGCGGAGTTTAATATCAGAGATTTCTTTCTCCTAGATGAGCTGCCAACGACTGATGAGCTCCGTCCGCCAGAAGCGACTGTTTTTTTAGACGCCAGTAGCCACCTCTACCCCTTCTCCCATTAGTAAAACACAGTTCCGCTGGGCTTAGTAGCTAAGCCACATGCGAAGGCCAGGAGCTGGACTTGGTTGTTAGAGGCTAATTGAGATGCATGTCATTGGGAGCATTCAATAAGTAGTGGAAGCTTATCTACTTTACCAACTCCTGGCTATAACAACCTTAAGGAACTTATTCATAGGTAACAACAGGAAGAAATTTCAATAGTAGCTTCGTAAATGACTCTGTAAAGTTGAAAGTAAAACATGATGTTAATATAAAATGGCGATGCTGTTGAACAACGTGTTTTCCCTCTTCGTGTAGCAAATGGCTCACCTGGTGACAGATCACATGACGTCTTACGGTACCCGAATCTATTGGAAGTGCACACCTGTCAAAATAGAAAAACTGAGCAGTGGCAGGCTGCAAGTCGTGTGGAAAAATCTGGAGTCCAGCATAGAAGAGCGAGAGTCCTTTGACACTGTGATGTGGGCAGTAGGTAAGAATGCCAATTCTTAACATTCCAACAAACGGTAATACTGCCGCGAGGCATTTGTAAGACGTGCATTTACATGGCTTTGGATTGGAAGTATTTTGTTTCAATAATGCCAAGACTTTCATACAAATTAACCTTCATAGTTTAGCAGATCATAGGAATGTCATGATTCATTTTACCTGTCACCAGTTATAGCTGTTATTATTTGTGTGACCTTGCATTCTCAACTATAATTTCTATACATTGAATAGACCATAGATCATAGAGCGATACGCAACACTTCGGCCCACAATCTTATCACATATACTGTATATAAAATAATTAAATAGTAAAATAGTGTAAAGACAGAAATAAAAAAGTAGTGAGGTAGTGTTCATGGGTTCAATGTCCATTCAGAAAGCGGATGGCGGAGGGGAAGAAGCTGAATGGACAGGGAATCAGAATCAGGTTTAATATCACCAGCATATGTTGTGAAATTTGTTGTCTTTGTGGCAGCAGTACAATGCCATACATAATAAATGGGGAAAATGTGAATTGCTGTAAATATATATAGTAGCTAAACAAGTAGTGCAAAAATAGAAATTAAAAGTAGTAAGGTAGCGTTCATCGATTTAATGTCCATTCTGAAATCTGATGGCAGAGGAGAAGAAACTGTTCTTGAATCGCTGAGTGTGTGTCTTCAGCTTCTGTACCTCTTCCCTGATGGTAGCAATGAGACAAGGGTAATGGGGTCTTTAATGATGGATGCCACCGTTTTGAGGCACTGCTCCTTGAAGAACTATTCAGTGTTTTAGGTGACATACCGAGATCTCCTCAAAATCCGAATGGCAGTTCAAAAACAAGCTGCTGTCTTGCCTTCTTTGTAACTGTATTGATATGTTGGGCTCCAGATACATCTTCAGAGATGTTGACACCCAGGAACTTGAAATTGCTCACTCTTTTCATTTCTGATCCCTCTATGAGGATCAGTTTGTGTTCCTTTGTCTTACCCTTTCTGAAGTCCATAATCAGCTCTTTGGTCTCTAAGATCAATCTAACCCTTTCCTCCCACACGATCCTCCATTTTTCATCTATGTGGCTGTCTAAAAGCCTCACATTAGCGTCCATCGTTAGAGATCCCCACCACCAAGGCCATGCTCTTTTCTCGCTGGTACCATCAGATAGAAGGTACAAGAGCCTCAGGATGCACAACGCCAGGTTCAGGAACAAAAGGGGATAACTACACTCACTTGCCCATCCATTGAGACGTTCCTATAACCAATGATCTCACTTTAAGGACTCTTCATCTTATTGTTTCATTTTCTTGTTATTTATTGCTATTTATTTATACCTGCATTTGCACAGTTTGTTGACTTCTGCACTCTGGTTGATCTTTCATTGATCCTGTTATAGTTACTATTCTTTAGATTTGCTGAGTATGCCCACAGGAAAATGAATCTCAATGTTGTATGTGGTGATATATATGTACTCTGATAATTCTTATATGTCCCGAATGTATCTGCCTGTACTACCACCTTGGGAGTGTGTCCCACTCGCTTGCCACTCTCTGTATTAAAAAAAAACACCTACCCCTTTTATCACAAACACAGGTAAATTTGCAGATGCTGGAAATCCAAAGCAACACCCAGAATGCTGGAGGAACTCAGCAGGTCAAGCAGGATTCTTTCCTCTCCAACCCTTAACCTTTCCCATCCACCTGGCCTCTCCTATCACCTTACAGCTAGCCTCTCCCCCACCTGCCCCCCAGTTTATATTCAGGCATTTCCCCCCTTCTTCTTAGTCGCGAAGAAATGTCTCAGACCGAAATGTTGACTGTTTACTGTTTTCCATAGATGTTTCCTCCAGTATGTTGTGTGTTACTTTTGATATCTCCCATTTGCATTCTTCTAATCATTTTAAAGTTGTGCACTTTCATACCAGCCATTTCCACCCTGGGCAAAAGGTCTCTGCCTGTCCACTCTACGCCTCTTACCATCTTGTACACCTCTATCAAGTCATTTCTCATCCTCCCTCTCTTCAAAGAGGAAAACCTGAGCTTTCTCAACCTTTCCACAGAAGCCATGTTCTCTAATCCAGCCAGCATCTTGGTAAATCCCCTTTGCGCCCTCTCTAAAGCTTCAACATCCTTCCTATAATGAGGTGACTAAAACTGAACACATTACTCCAAGGCAACACACTCAAAATGCTGGAGGAGCTCAGCTGGGCAGGCAGTATCTATGGAAAAGAGCAGACAGTCGACGTTTTGGGCCGAGACCCTTCATCAGGACTGGAAAGGAAAGGGGAAAGAATTCAGAATAAGATGTTGGGGGGAGGGGAGGAAGACATATGAGATGGCAGGTGATAGGTGAACCTGGGAAAGGGGGAGGGGATGAAGTAAAGAGCTGGGAAGTTGATTCGTGAGAGAGATAAAAGGCTGGAGAAGTGGGAATCGGATAGGAGAGGATAGAAGACCAGGGAGGTGATGGACAGATAAGAAGAGAGGGTCTGAGAGGGAAACAAGAATGGAGAATGGTGAAGGAGAGGGTGGGGGGCAATTACAGATGTTCCAGAAATTGATGTTTATGCCATCAGGTTGGAGGCTACCCAGATGGAATATAAGGTGTTGTTCCTTCAACCTGAGTGTGGCCTGATCCTGGCAGTAGAGCAGGCCATAGACAGACATATCGCAGTGAGAGTGGGAAGTAGAATTCAAATGGGTGGCTGCTAGGAAATCCAAATTAGGTCTAATCCAGCCAGCATCTTGGTAAAGCTTAGGTTTTATAGAGCTGCAGCATTACCTCACGGCTCTTGAACTCAATCCCCCGACTAATGAAGGCCAACACACGATACGACTTCTTAACCATCCTATCAACTTCTGTGGCAACATTGATAATTAATAAGAAGGTCTGGGTTTTACTTCATTGGGTATTGTTTGTTGCCCAGTTCCTTGCCTTGGTCCTCATTATCCATAGAAATCTTTAGATACTCTCTGTCTACTCTATCTATACCTCTCGTAACCTTATAAACCTCTATCGGATTTCTCCTTAGTCTCTGCCACTCCAAAGAAAATAACCCAAGTTTGTCCAGCCTCTCCTGCTAGCACATGTTCTGTAAACCAGGCAACACCCTGGTAAACCTCTTCTGCACCCTCTCTAAAGCCTCAACATCCTTCCTGTAGTGGGGCAACCAGAACTGTATGCAATACTCCAGATGTGGCCTACCCCAGAGTTTTATAAAGTTGCAACATAACCTCCTGACTTTTGCAATCACTGCCTCGACTAATAAAAGCAAGCATTCCATAAGCTTTCTTAACCCGTATAGCCAGTTTCAAGGAGCTATGAACTTGGATCCCAAGATCTCTCTACTCAGCAGCACTGTTAAGGGTCTTGCACTTATTCCTTACATTTGTCTCCTAGCCAATTTGGGGTTGTACTCTTTGGAACTTAAGATAATGAGAGATGGACTTATTCAAATGCCTGAGATTTTAATGGGGTTTGACAGGGTAGATGTTGAGATTTTTGCAATAGTAGAAAATTCATAAACAAAGGGGTCATGGTTGCAAAATACAGGGAGGGTACGAAGTGTTGAAATTTCTTTTTGCAGAGGGCGATGAATTTCTGGAACTTTTGAACCCAGTAGTTGTGAAAGTTTAATGATTAGAAATGTTTTAAGGTCCAATCCATTAATTTGTGAATGATCAAAGAAACAAGGGCTATGGGGATCTGGGACAGAAGTGGAATTAAGGCCTACATAGATCATGTTGAGCGGTGGGGTAGGCTTGAGGAGGCTGACGGCCTCCTAAGTTTTTATGCTCTTCACAGTGTACAAGGAGCTATACTTGGAACTCCAATGTCAGTTCTACTCATTAAAATGTGGAATGGATACTGTCTTCTTCCAAGAAAAGGCAGGAAGCAGTATCCTGGCTCTTGGACCTTTCCTAGCCTTGGATTCGACCTGAATACATACATCTGCAACATTTGAAGAGAAAGAGGGTGACTTGTATTAATCTCACAATGGTCAGCCAATTTCCCACTGAGTCGTGAGGCATTATTTTAAAGACTACACAGAGACAATCCTGTGTACAATCACAGGAATTGAAAGCCCTAATTTTTTCCCTCCTTGCCTTCCTTGTCTATTCTTCTAAATGACATTCGAGTTAGGGTTAGTAAGTTGTGGGCATGCTGTGTTGGAGCCGGGCTGTAGCATAGCATGCCCACTTGTGGGCTGTACCCAGTATACATTCAGACTGTTTTGGGCATTGACACAAACAATGCATTTCACTGTGTGTTTTGATGTACGTATGACAGATAAAGCTAATCTAATCTTTAGCAACACATACAAAATGCTGGACGAACTCAACAGGTCAGGCAGCATCTATGGAAAAGAGTAAACAGTTGATGTTTGGGCCGAGACTCTTCTTCTGAGAAGGAAAGGGGAAGGTGTGTCACATGATCGGCAACAATGAATATATCGAGTCAGGATTTATAAACAAACAAACACTTATTAAACCCTGATAAACAATGAAAAAAACCGAAAACCCTAACCGGAAGTAAACAGCTATTCGGCCATTCGGTAAACCGCTACTCAGTGCTAGTTCTTAAAGCGATAATGTGAAACCAGTTCTTAAAGCAATAAATTCAAACACAGTTCTTCGAATGGTGGACTTTAAAGTCCAAGAGAATTATATAGTCAATTAGGAGAGACTTCCATGAAGTAACGAATTCCTCGAAGACACGACATCACTGTCCCTCCCAGTCGGATCCTGCCTCGTCCACAAGATTCACGACGATGGAAATAAAACAATTTTAAAGGCACTGACCTTCCTCCTCCGTAGAATAGACCTTGCACAGCCTTTCTGCCACTTTTAGCAGAGACTATCTCATGCTGATCACTTTCTTGAACGAATTCAATAATGGTTGATCCTTTCCAAACCCGTCTTCACTCTCCAATGTTACTGAAAAGATACATTAACAAACTGGGCAGTGATTGGTCAAACTGCTGGCTCAGATTTCTGTACCTTACATTAGAACATAAAACTCCGTTTAAAATCAAAACTGCGTCATAATGCAAATATGCAGCAAAGCGGAGTATGTCATTGACATTCTAACTGGAAAACTAACTGTGTCACCAGGGGTCTTCCCTTTTATACCCGTGGTGAACATGTCATCACGTGACCTCACATCGGCGGGAAAGTTACATCAGCTAACCTCCAAAAGACCATTACATCATTCTCACAAGAAAGTCACAAGATCTCCTTGAGATATGTAACAGGTGCCAGAATAAAAAGGTTGGGGGGAGGGGAAGGAGGCTAGCGGAATGTGATAGGTGAAGCCAGGTGGGTGGGAAAGGTCAAGGGTTGGAGAGGAAAGAGTGGTGAATAGAGGAAGGGGTGGTGGGGGGGAATTTGAAGGAATCTGATAGGAGAGGAGAATGGACCATAGGAGAAAGGGAAGAAGGTGAGGACCAGGGGGAAATAATATTCAGGAGAGAAGTAAAAGGTCAGAGTGAGGAAGAGAGGAAGGTGGGGGCGGGTGTGGAATTTTGTTTACTGGAAGGAGAAATCGATATTCACACCATCAGGTTGGAGGGTACCCAGATGGAATATAAGGTGTTGCTCCTCCACCCTGAGGGTAGCCTCATCTTTGCACAAGGAGAGGCCATAGATCATCGTGTTGGAACGGGAATGGGAATTCTGATTTGATGGAGACAGACGTGAAAGCACAGAGGAACATCTGGAGAAATTTCTGAAATGCCGGTTCGCTGCCGCTGCTACTGTGCGATCGAGAATCTTCGGAGGGAAAGCCCCAATATCCCCGGCTTTGCCTGCTGCTGGCGACCGAGGCTGAGGTCGAAGCATTTGGATAGAGATGGTGCTCGGTACTCGTTGTCGAAGGGCGGATCAGAGCTCAAAGTTTTCGGACAACTCAGAATCGGACTGTGGTCGGGCATGGCAGGGAGAGTTTTCTTCCTTCTCCCGTCTGCGTGAGATGTGGGACTTTCTAGAGACTTTGAACTTTTTTACTGTGCCATGGTCTCTTCTTCATCAAGTTATGGTATTGTTGCACTGTTGTAACTATATGTTATAATTATGTGGTTTTTGTTAGTTTTTCAGTCTTGGTCTGTCCTGTGTTTTCTGTGATATCACACTGGAGGAATATTGTATCATTTCTTAATGCATGCATTACTAAATGACAATAAAAGAGGACTGCGTGTCCTCATGATCTAATCTAATCTAATTGGAATAAAAATGTTTGGCCACTGGGAGGTCCTGCTTGTGGCAGATGTTGTGGAGTTGCTCGACGAAGTGGCCCCCCCCAACTTACGAAGAGTCTCAGCAACATAGCGGAGGCCACACCTGGAGCACCGGACACCATAGACGGACCCCAGCAGATTCACAGGTAGAAGTGTTGTCTCACCTGGAAGGACTGTTTGACGTTCCTGAATGGCCATGAGGAAGAAGGTGTATGGGCAGGTGTAGCACGTTCTAATCTTTCATTTTTAAATCTCTACTGCCTGAAAGAGTGAATCATCTGGAAATGGAAACACAACAACATAAACACATTCTGAGTACATAAAGCGTGTATTAAAGTAAGACCTCTCAGGGACTCCTCTCTGCAGATTCTCATCATCGGAGGGGAATTTAGAAGCAGGATGGAAGGAAGTATGTTGAGAGAGCTGTGTTGATTTGTAGTGTCAACACCCCCAGCAGATATGGAAGATCTTCATTGCTGCCCTAAAAGCCAACAGGTATAAGAGCAGAAAGTATAGATGTCTCAACCATATTTCTTCCTCTTTTTTGACTTTCACTCAGTGGCCACTTTATTAATGCTAATATCTAATCAGCCAATCATGTGGCAGGAACTCAATGCATAAAGTCGTGCAGAGATGCTCAAAAAATTCAGATGATGTTCAGACCAAACATCAGAATGAGGAAGAAATGTGATTGAAGTGACTTTGACCGGAAATGATGATTGGTGCCAGACAGGGTGGTTTGCGTAGCTCAGAAACTGCTGATCTCCTGGAATTTTTACACACAACAGTCTCTAGAGTTTACAGAGCCATCTAGTGAGCGGCAGCTCTGTGGATGAAAATGCCTTGTTAAGGAGAGAGGTCAGAGGAGAATGGCCAGGCTGGTACAAGCTGACAGGAAGGTGACAGTGACTTAGATAACCGTGCATTACAACAGTGGTGTGCAGAAGAATGCACAGCACTTCAAACCTTGAAGTGGGTGAGATACAGCAGCAGAAAACCACGAACGTACATTCAGCGGTGACTTTATTAGGTATAGGAGGCATCTAATAAAGTGACCACTGAGTGTCTGATGGGAGTTGATCACCTTGTTTTATTCATCCCTGTTTCTCTCTTTCTCAGTTCTGATGAAGGATCTTTGAATTGAAACGTTAACTCTGTTTCTGTTTTTGCGGCATTGCAGATCCTTTGGGTGTGGTCTTTCATTGATTTTATTATGGTTCTTGGATTTACTGTGAATGCCTGCAAGAAAACAAATCACAGGGTTGTATATGGTGCCATATATGAACTTTGATAAAAAAAATTTACTTTGAACTTCGCACTTTTAACTTGTATTAGTCGTAACATGGTCCAGTCTTGTGCACGACCCTCCTTCACGCTTGCTTTAAGCACATGTGGTTATTTCTTCCCCATCTTAGTTTGGTACTGATCTATTGCCCATCTTGCCACTGGCATTTTGGACAGTAACAAAGGTCCTCCATCTCTGTCTATAAACACCATTGCACACAGAAAAAGAAGGATTCTTCATTGCTGTTTCCGTAACAATTTGTTTTGACCGGTTGTGGTTGTTAGCCCTGAGCTGAACCCCTGAACCTAGAAGACTGGTGGACCACTCTTAGTCTGGCCTCTACCCTTTGACCTGTCTGGCATGGGTGACCCTACCAAGAGCCAAAGCATAAAGCCTCGACTCCAGCCAACATAGCTCTCCTGGTCATTGAGGCACACAAACCTCCAAACCTTATAACGAGATTGTGGTCCTCTTGGAGGAGCAAGGGTTCAAACTAATTTGCTTATTTTGGCCACTCGTAAACTCTTAAGTTATTGAAGAGTTCGTGTCGTCTGAGAAGCAGTATGTAGTTGCACGATTACTGAGTAAATCTCAGGAATTTTTCTTTGTAGGTTATTCAGGTCTTATGGGCTCACAGATACACAAACTAAGTCTGTACAAATTTTTTAAAAATCTGCCTTGCAGGGTGAAGTATGCGAAGCATCAGAGTACACAAATACAAAAGTGTCCTGAGACAGGTTGAACAGCAAGTAATGCACCTTAGTCAAGTTGATTAACAATGAATCCATCAAGAAGATCTTGACGTTTTTTTTTGCCCACCCCTACCCTTCCCCAGAATCAGTGATAAATAGGCCTGTTGATCCATAGTTTTGATTAATGTCATTTTTTTCCCTAAATTAACACACCCATACCAGATGTCTTTGGCAGCTAGAGAGAAATTGGAGAGCGGCAGTTAACCCTTTAATCACAGTGACACATCTTCACTGCGACACTGCTGAGTTAAAGTGCCGGCTGTTCTCCTTTGATTAATTCCAGTAAAGCAAACAGCCAACCTCCAAGAGAGCATAATCTTGTCGTAGGGTTTGGAGGCTTGTGTGGCTCAGTGACCTGGAGAGCTTTGTTGGCTGGAGTCAGGGCTTTATGCTTTGACTCTTGGTGGGGTCAGCTATGCCAAACAGGTCAAAGGGTAGAGGCCAGACTAAGAGTGGTCCACCAGTCCTCCAGGTTTGGGGGTTTAGCTCAGGGCTAACAACCCTGACTGGTCAAAAGAACAATTGTTACAGAAACAGCAATGGAGAATCCTTCTGTACATACAGAGACGGAGGGTCTTCATTGCTGCCCTAAATGCCAGCGGCGTGACGGGCAGTAAAAAAGCAAACAGCCAAACGTTTCCTTCTGAGGTGTATGATTCCGTGACGATGAGCATGGCATGTTAGCATTGTGGTCAGCATTACGTCTGACAGAGCCATCTGTAAGATCAGGGTTCAGTGCCCATCACCCAGAACATCGTGGGTAAAGCCTCCCCACCACCACATCTACATGAAACACAGGAAAGCAGCATCTGTTGTTAGGGGCCCCCACCATCCAAGGACACGCTCCCTTCTCACTGCTGCCAGTGAGCCTCAGGATTTGCACCACCAGGTTCAGGAATGGTTACTATCCCTCAACCATCAGGCTTTTGAATCAGAGAGCTCAACCCAAAACCTATGAACTCACTTTTAAGGACTCTTCGTCTCATGTTCTCAATTTTCATTGCTTATTTATTTATTATTATTATTAATTTTTTTTGTATTTGCACAGTTTGTTGTCTTCTGTACTCTAATTGAATGCCCATGTTGGGCAGTCTTTCATTGATTCTGTTATAGTTATTATTCTATAGGGTTATTGAGTATGCCCACAAGAAAAGGAATCTCAGGGTTGTACATGGGGGCATGTATGTACTTCAAGAATAAATGTACTGTGAGCTTTGAATGTTGTCTGTACAGAGTTGATACATTCTCCCCATATGACTATTTGGTTTCCTCCGGGTGTTGCGGTTTCCTCCCACGTTCCAAAGTAAGTTGTGGACATACTGTGTTGGCACTGGAAGCATGGTGACACTTACGGGCTGCCCCCAGCAACATCTCGTACTGTGTTGGTTGTTGACCAAACTACGTTGATTTCAACACGTAAGAGAAATTTGGATAGGTACATGGGTGGGAGGGATGTGGAGATCTATAGTCTGGGTGCAGGTCAGTAGGACTTCGCAGAATAATAGTAGATTATTCAGAGTAGATGGGCTGAAGGGCCTGTTTCTGTGCTATAGTGTTCTGTGACTCCATGACTAACCCATTTCACTGTGTTTCAGTGTTCTGACACATGACAATTGAACCTAATCTCTCTCTGTAATCTCTCCAAACCTGTCATCTTGGGTGCCCTAACCTTTGACCATTATAGGATTCAGATGTGTTTGTGTCTGCTGTTATTGTTTCTTGTGAAGAGCCGAATCACTTGTTTTCTCTTTGAGGTTATGAGATCACAGGGTAAAGAAAATACTGACGACCAGATAGAGAGACAACTCCAAAGAGCAAACAAGAGAAAATTTGCAGATGCTGGAAATGTGAGCACACACAAAATGCTGGAGGAACTTAGCAGGCCAGGCAGCATCTAGGAAAAAAGTACAATTGACATTTCGGGCCGAAACCCTTCAGCAGGACTGGAGAAAAAATGCTGAGGAGAAGATTTAAAAGGTGGGGGGGGTGGGGGGGGAGAGAGAAGCACAACTTCATTCATCCCCCTCCAGATTTCGCCTGTCACCTTGTGCTTCTCTCTCCCCTCCCTCCACCTTTTAAATCTACTCCTCAGCTTTTCTTCTCCAGTCCTGCCGGAAGGTTTCGGCCTGAAACGTCAACTGTACGCTTTTCCTACATGCTGCCTGGCCTGCTGAGTTCCTCCAGCATTTTGTGTGTGTTCCACAGAGCAAATTTGCCCATGGGAATCTGGGACTTGAGTTGCAGAGTTATACAGTATGGAATCTTTTTGGCCCAACTTGTCCTTGCTGACCAAGTTGTCCACCTCTAAACCTTTCCTATCCATTAGATTAGATTATGAGGACACTCAGTCCTCATTTATTGTCATTTAGAAATGCATGCATGCATTGAGAAATGATACAATGTTCCTCCAGAGTGATATCACAGAAAAACAAGACAAACCAGAGACTAACACTGACAAGACCACATAATTATAACATATAGTTACAGCAGTGCAAAGCAATATCATAATTTGATAAAGAGCAGACCATGGGAATGGTAAAAAAAAGTCTAAAAGTTCCGATCGACTCCCGATAGTCCCTGATAGTAGGTGGCAGAAGGGAGAAACTCTCTCTGTCATAAACCTCCAGGAGCTGACAGCTGTCGGTGCGTTGGAAGTACCCGACCACAGCTGACTCTGAGTCCATCCGAAAACTTCGAGCCTCCGATCAGCCCTTTGACACCGAGCACCGAGCACCATCTTTGCCGAGCGCTTCGACCCTGTCCCAGCCGCCGAGCAACAAGCAAAGTCGAGGATTCGGGGCCTTCTCCTTCGGAGATTCTGGATCACACAGTAACAGCGGCAGCGATAAAGGCATTTCAGAAGTTTCTCCAGATGTTCCTCCGTTCTCTCATGTCTGTCTCCATCAAATCAGGATTGTGCACGGCACCCTACTTGACAGATTACAGATATCATTCACTGGAGTGGCCGCGCAAGGTGCGTCGTGCCGCCATCTTCTCCTCTTCATGTTTCTGTCTAAATGACTTAAATGTTCAAAGTCCATTTATTATCAAAGCATATATGCATTATGCAAACTTTGAGATTCGTCTCCTTACAGGCAACCACAAAACAAAGAAACCCCAAAATTAACCCATTAAGAAAAAACTGTCAAACACCCAATGTGCCGAGAGAATAAAAAACAACTGTGCAAACAATAAACACCAACAAATAGTGTTCAGAACTGAAGTCCATCTAAGAGAGACTGTGTACAGACATGAAGCCACAGCAGAACCCAGTAAACCTTGTCTAATGTGTCTCCACTTTCACAACGCTACAGTACTGTGCAAAATTCTTGGGCACATAGAGTGTCTAGGAATTTTGCAGAGTACTGTATTTGCCAATGTGGAGCGGAGAGTGCATTTGTAAATCTGGTGGGAGCAAAGTATGTGGGGAATGGCGAAGGTAGAGCACCACGGGAGGGGTGTGGGACAGGTAGAGAGTGCCAGAGGTGAGAGGTTGCATGGGTGCAGACACACCCAGCCCTGAGACACCAGGCAAAGTCATTTGATTGTAGACAGTTGGTTTATTGATCATTACAGAATGTCTCTCTGGGCTTCTCGCTCCCTCCCCTCTCCCTTCCCCTTTTCCCAACCATGATTCCCCTCTCCCTGCCCCCTTCCCACTCTCAATCCACAATAGAGACCCAGATCAGAATCAGGTTTATCATCACTCACATATGTCATGATTTTTTTTGTGGCAGCAGTACAGTGCAATACATAAAATTACTATAGTACTGTGCTAAAGTCTTAGGCACCCTATCTATATATACAGTGCCTATGAGAAGTACTCACCCCCTTTGGAAATTCACATGTTTTATTGTTTTACAGCACTTTGTAGAGATCTGTTTTCACTTTGAGACAAAAGAGTCTATTTCTGCTGATCAGTGTCAAAAAAGTGGAATTAAATCCACTGTGATTCAATGTTGTATAACAATAAAACGTGAAAACTTCCGGGGGCGGGGGTGAATACTTTTTATCAGCACTGTATATCCCTAAGACTTTTACACAGTACTGTACATCAGAACATTGAAACATACAGTAAAATGCATCATTGGCATCAACGACCAACACTGTGTGAGGATGTGCTGTGTGCTGCACGCAAGTGTCAGTCTGCTTTCAGCATCAGTGTGGCAAGCCCACAGCTTAGTAACTCTGACCGGTAGGTCTTTGTAACACGGGAGGAAATTGGAGAACCTGGAGGAAGCCATGCAAACGTGTGACCCTACAAACAGTGCTGGGGATTGAACCCTGATCATTGATCACTGGTACTGTAAAGCTACACCATGGTGCCATCTTCTTAAATACCATGGCGATGGCAAGCACCAAGAAATGTTGTCACCCTACTGGGGCAAAGGCTGCTGACAGCAGCTCGCCGGAGTCCTCTGTCCTGAGCCAGTCTTTCACGTTGTCCCCAGGTGTAGTACATCTTCTTGGTGTCAGCTTCAAGGTCACGACACCAGGTGTTTTTTGCTCGGACTCTCTTCCGAAGCTTGATCGGCCCTGTGGCATCCACTACAGCTTTCACCACGTGACTTCATATGTCTTCTAGGCAAAGATCCTTCCTCTCCCAGGGGTGAGGTCTTTG
The DNA here is from genome assembly GCF_963921235.1 of Mobula hypostoma. Lineage (NCBI taxonomy): Eukaryota > Metazoa > Chordata > Chondrichthyes > Myliobatiformes > Myliobatidae > Mobula > Mobula hypostoma. The sequence continues at coordinate 60,398,831 of NC_086117.1, forward strand.
GAGCTTCTGTAGCTCTGGGTTTTTATGCAGTGGCGTTTCTAGCCCCATTCTCAAGCCAGGCTTGCGACTATCCATGGTGGAGATAGCACCGAGAATTCTAGCCACTGATTTCTTTTACACCTTCAGTGATGGGGGAAAAGTTAACTTGACATATTAATTCACTTAGAGCATGGGCTCCCAATTAGCCCTCACTCTTGCCTGCCCCTGAAGCATTTTGTGACAATTGCTTATTTGACCCACCTGTATTTATAAAGCATATGGTAAAAGCCAATCTAATTAACTCCCTCACAACAAACACTGTACGTTCTCCCCATGACCGCGTGGGTTTCCTCCTGGTGCTCTGGTTTCCTCCCACAGTCCAAAGGCGTACCGGTTGGTAGGTTAACTGGATGTTGTAAATTGTCCTGTGATTAGGCTCAGGTTAAATCAGGGTGTGGGGAAAAGTTAACTTGACATATTAATTCACTTAGAGCATGGGCTCCCAATATTTTTTTTGCCATGCCATTAATAATGGAGACCATATCAGAATCAGGTTGGGAGCCATTGCCTTGGGGCAAGAACAGTGAAAAAGAAACAGTCATGCCCCAATGATTTTTTTCTTGTCATGCAACAGTAACTTTACTGTAAAGGCCAAAGTAAAGATGCCGATCAAAATTCTTGTTTACAATGCTGTGCGTTCCACAGAATTCTTTGTTTCCTTGCTTCATTTGAAGACTTGCCCACCTGACAAGCGGAGATCTCAGGTCTACAGGAATGTCTGATATCCACTAGTGCCTCTTTCTCAATTGAGAATTGCAAAATACTTGACTGAAAGGCGCAATTCTGAGGAGAATTAGCCTGCACTCTTGCCTGCCCCTGAAGCATTTTGTGACAATTGCTTATTTGACCCACCTGTATTTATAAAGCATATGGTAAAAGCCAATCTAATTAACTCCCTCACAACAAACACTGTACGTTCTCCCCATGACTGCGTGGGTTTCCTCCAGGTGCTCTGGTTTCCTCCCACAGTCCAAAGGCGTACCGGTTGGTAGGTTAACTGGATGTTGTAAATTGTCCTGTGATTAGGCTCAGGTTAAATCAGGGTGTGGGGGTGTTGATGGGCAGTGCAGCTCAAGGGCCCAGAAGGGCGTATTCTGCACTGTATCTCAATAAATAAGTAAGTAAATAAATAAACAATCTGGTGGAAGAGGAACTCAGCAGGTCAGGCAGCACCTGTGGCAGAAAAGGAATTGGTGTTATTTCAGGTCAAAATCTTGCATCTGGGCCTTGAGACAATTTGTTAGAGTGTTTTTGGGCTTAGGACATATAACAAAATATTAACTATCAATTTCTGCAACTAACTTCAGCCATCAATCTTCAAATCTGAATATGGACTGTAGATTAAATTTAAAATGCAACTGTGGAGAATGGGTTCTGAGAGCTGTGAACTGCAGTTAACTGGAAAACCAGACAATGCTGATTTAACATTCATTTTGGGTGTCTGAAGTGTTAATTGGAAATCCTGAAATATGGATGCATGCTGTTTTGAAGTGGAGATATTGCTTAGCGCAGTGCTATTACACTTCAGGGTATTGGAGTTCAGAGTTCAATTCCGGTGTCATCTGTAAGAAACTTTGTACGTTCTTTCCCGTGTGTGCATGGGTTTTGACTGAGTGCTCTGGTTTCCTCCCACAGTCTAAAGACATACGGGTCAGTAGGTTAACCGGTCATTGTAAATTACCCTGCAATAAGGCTAGGGCTAAGTAGGTGGTGCGCCTCAGTGGGCCACAAGTACCTGTTCCATGCTGTATCTCAAAATAAATAAATTTAATGCTACCCTAATTACAAGACAATGTACAATGACGGATTAACCTACTAATTGGTATGTCTTTGGACTGTGGGAGGAAACTCATGCGGTCACAGGGAGAGTATCTAAACTCCTTACTGACAGCGCTAGAATTGAATTTTGAACTCTGATGCCCCGAGCTGTAATAGCATTGTGCTAACCAATGTCACCACTTCAAAAGAGCATGTGAACTCAATGTAGAATTGCCTTGGGGACTCCAGCTCCAGATTTTCCACTCACGGTTTACTCCTGAAGTCTCCCCCATCAGAGGGTATAGCTGCAAGGCAGTGGAAATGTGAGATCAGAGTTTTCCTTCTCTCAGGTGAGCTGCCAGCCACGGCCAACGAGCCCCGTCTGCCCGAAGATGCACACATTCAGGAAAAAAATTACGTAAATTGTGACAAAATTACACCAGAAAGAGCAATTACAAACATAAATATATGAGATTCTGCAGCTGCTGGAAACCCAGAGTAACAAGCACAAGATGCAAGAGGAACTCGGCAGGTCAGGCAGCATCTATGGAAAGGAATAAAGAGCGGATGTTTCAGGCCAAGACACTGGAGCTTTCGTCAAACAATTCTAAATAAAGCAATTCTAGACTCAGGAAGTGGAAGCATGCAAAAGAAACATTAAAAACACATGGCCCCAAGCAAAGTGTCTTCCTAATATGTTCTGTCTCTGCTTATCCCAAACCGCAACCCCCCCCCACCCACCCCTTAAGATGATGTTTTTATGGTTTCAGTCTTTAATGTATTGCACTGTGCACTGTACAGTACAGTGCGTAAGTCTTAGGGCTGTATAGCTAGGGTGCCTAAGACTTTTGCACGGTACTGTAGAAATTTTATGTATTGCACTGTACTGCTCCCACAAAAAAAAACACATTTCATGACATATGTAAGTGATGATAGACCTGATTCTGATATGGGTCTCGACTGTGGAACGAGAGTGGGAAGGAGGCAGGGAAAAGGGAATCATGGTTGGGATAAGGGGAAGGGAGAGGGGAGGGGTCGGAAAGCGCCAGAGCGACATTCTATAATAATAAATAAACCAATCGTTTGCAATCAACTGACATTGCCTTGTGTCTCAGGACTGGCTGTGTCTGCACCAGTGCCTTACACTGCCTCGGCACAGCTTCTCTGCCACCTGTCCCCCACCTCTCCCACAGTGCTGCACCCCGGCCATTCCCAACATCTTTTGTTCCTACCAGATTTACAACTCGCTCTCTGCTCCACGTTGACAAATACAGTACTGTGCAAAACTCTTAGGCAGCCTAGTTTGAGAGTTAATGTACAGTACAGTTAAGGAGCTGAATAGATTCCAATGTCTGAAGAGTTGTTCATTTGGTCATTACTGTCCTCTGTACTGAGGTACATTATAAGATTTTTTGTTTTGGATGCTATCTGTACAGATCAAAGGTTCATTTATTATCAGTATACAATTCTGAGATTCATCACGATAGACACGAAACAAAGAAAGACCATGGAAGTTGCTGAAAGAGAAAGATCAAACCCACCCCGCTGCACCAAGAAAAGAACAGCAATGTGATCATCAACCCCATCAACCTCCCTCCCCTGCACAAAACGCAGCCAGAATATCGACCCCAAATACTCCTCACCCACACGATACACAATCAGAACATCAATCCCAAACCCCCCTCCCCCACACGTAATGCAATAAGAACATCGAACCCCTCCCAATCTCCCTTCCCTGCATGAAATACAGTAAGAACATTGACCCCCCCCCAAATACCCCTCCTCCGCACGAAACGCAGCAAGAACATCAACCCCAAACCCTCTCTCCCGTGTGGAACGCAAGAACATCGATCCCAAAATCACCTCCCCTGCATGAAGCTCAACCAGAACATCGACCACAAATCCCCCTCACCCACACAAAATGTAACAAAAGCATTGGCCCCCCCCAAATACCCTTCCCCTGCACGAAATGTAGCAAGAACATAGACCCCAAACCCCCTCCCCTTGCACCAAAAAAGCATGGAAGATCATTTGGTAAGAGCTATTTGATGAAGTTCTACATAATTTAAAATGTTTCTTTCTTTGACCATCTTTGCAAATTGGAGGCAAGGAAATATCTTTCTCGGCATCCTCCTGGTGAAAAAACAACCTAGAATCCCAACACGAATTTTAAGCACCCTGTAAGGTTATTGAGCAGAGTGTGAGTTTCCTTATGAAACGTTGAACAGATCTGGCTTGAAAGGCTTCACACGGGATTGTATAAAGATACATTATTGTTGTGAGGCCCTAATTTCAAAATTAAACTCGGTGGTAATAAATTCAGCAGTCAGTGAAGTAACCTGATCACTCAGCTTTGAAATCCTAGTAGTTGCAGGGTGTTATCGGAGCAAACAAGTATAATTTTTACCAAGCATAGCAATGCAGCCTTGAAGAAGAATCTAATTTCAAAATGCTCGGTGGCCAGAAATGTGAGATTTTATTCAGGCTGTCAGGGAATGCACATGCAGGGCTCGTGAATATTTCTAGTTTAGAGCCCAGTGGAAATGGTTATTTCAAATGTGGTAAGCTATTCCTTTCCACTGTTAAGATATCCTTGCTTCCGACCTCAATTCCCTGCAAAGGATTGTGAGGACTGCTGGGAGGATCATGGGGAGTCTCTCTTCCACCCATCAGAAGTATTTATCAAGAGTGCGAGGTACGCAGGGCCCCTAGTATTGTCAATGTTCCCTCCCATCCATCCCACAATCTCTGAATCCCCTGCCATCAGGCAGGCGGTACCACAGCATTAGCACAAGGGAAACGCTTCTTCCTCCAGTTCGTAAAACTACCGAACTCCCTGCCAATTCCCAGGTCTCATCACATATGAAGTGCCAGTAGCATAATGCTGTTTACTTTTTAAATTGTGTTGCAAATGTACCTTATTATTTAATTTAATTATAATATTACTTTTGTGTTGTGTGTGAGTGTCAGTTACATGTACTGTGCAGTGCACCTTGGTCTGGAGGAACATTGTTTCATTTGGTGGTATACGTGTATACAGTTGAAAGACAATAAATTTATCTTGAATTTGAACTTGATTGATCAATGTATGTTTAAAAAGCACAATTGTCTACCTCAGTAACTGGTTTGTGAACAATGCTCAGAAGGTCGCTGGCTAACAAAATCATATTGCTTTAATGTTTGTTTAATTTCAAGCTAAAACTATTGTTGATGACTGGATCTTTTGGAGGGGCTTGGCTGGCAGGGTGGAGATACGTCTGTACCAAAGGAGGTGTAATGCGCTCCTTCCCTCCGCTAGTCTGCAGGTCACCCTTGGGCAAGGTGTAGCAGCTGCTCAGCCACCCCCCCCCCACCCCGATCAGGGTCATGTGAAGCCATGGATTCAGGTGGTGGATGGTCATATGAGCAGCTGGTGCATATCACAAGTCCTGGTTATGTGACCACTGACACCAGGCAGACAATTTCTGAAGAGTATTGATAATGGTTGGGGACACCGGTCTAGTAAGGATACTGCCCAGAAGAAGGCAATGGCAAACCACTTCACTTCTATAGAAAAATTTGCCAAGAACAATCATGGTCATGGAGGCCATGATCAACCACGGCATATGACATGGCACAGAATGACGATGATGATTAGGAGGGCAATTTTTAATGATCTTTTTCCATTTTTTTTTATCCAATCACAGAACGCTGCAGGCTGACAATTGCAGTTAAAACAGAATGCTAGAACTTCTCAGCAAGTTAGGGCAGCATCAGTACAGAGAGGAACCATTAATATTTCAAACTGATGATCGTTCATAAACTTGTTGCTAATTCTACGTTGTTTGTGGATCAATTATATTGCACATCTGGGGCTTTTAGAACATAAATCCAAACAGGTGTAGAAATATTTCCACCATTCAATATCTTTTTATCTTTTATTTTTATTTTATTATCTTTTACCTCTGTTGTCCAAACTCGTATTCCTTAATCCCTTAAATATATAAAAATCTTCCTTTGCCCGTGGCTCTCTTGAATAGAAAATTCCAAACATTCACTGGTGAAAAATATTTCTTCCCATTTGGCCCAATAGCATAGAAGTTAACGCATCACTTTACGGAGCCAACAACAGGGTTCTTTAAGGAGTTTGCATGTTCTCCTTGCGACCACATGGATCTCCACTGGGTGCTCTGGTTTCCTCCCACATGCCAAAGACATACAAGTTAGTAGGTTAATAGGTCAGATAGGTGTAATTGGGTGGTGTGTGCTCGTTGAGCTGGAAGGGCCTGTACGGTCCTGCATCTCTAAAATAAAAAGACCTTCTCTAATGCCAGCACATCTTTTCTTAGTTAAGGGGGGACAAAATGTTCACAATCCTCCAAATGTGGTCTGAACTATCCCTTATAAGGCCTCCGCATCACATCCTTGCTCTTATATCCTAGTCCTCTTGAAATGAATACTCACATTACATTTGCCTTCCTTACCACCTACTCAAACTGCAAGTTAGCCGTTAGCTCTGATTTTTGAGTTTTCTCCCCTTTTAGAAAACAGTGTACGCTTTTATTCCTTCTGCCAAAGTGCATGACCATACACTTCCCTATACTATATTCCACCTGCCATTTCTTTGCCCATTTTCCCAATTTGTCAAGTCCTTCTGCAGACTCCCTGATTCCTTAACACTTAACACTTAACTCCACCGACCTTGGTATCATTTGAAAACTTGGCCACAAAGCCATCAATTCTATCATCCAAATTGTTAACCTACTGTATAACGTGAAAAGAAGCGGTCCCAATACTGACCCCTGCGGAATACCATCAGTCACCGGCAGCCAATCAGAATAGACCCCTTTATTCCAACTATTTGCTCCTGCCAGTCAGTCATTCTTCTATACATGCCAGTATCTTTCCTGTAATATCATGGGCTCTTGTTGAGCAACTTCATGTGCAGCACCTTGTCAAAGGCCTGCAAATCCAAGTAAACAACATTCACTAACTCACCTTTGCCTATCCTGCCTGTTATTTCTAAAAAGAATTCTAACAGATTTGTCAGGCAAGATTTCCCCTTAAGGAAACCGTGCTGACCTTGGCCTACCTTATCATGTGCCTCCAAGTATCCCGAAACCTCATTCTTATTAATGGACTCCAATATCTTCCCAGCCACTGAAGTCAGGCTAACTGGCCTATAATTTCCTTTCTTCTTCCTCCCTCCCTTCAAAGAGTGGAGTGACAGTTGCAATTTTCCAATCTTCTGGAACCATTCCAAAATCTTGTGTTTCTTGAAAGATCATTGTTAGTGCCTGTACAATCTCTTCAGTCACTTCTTTCTAAACCCTGGAGTGTACACTATCTGATCCAGGTGACTTATCTACCTTCAGACCTTGCAATTTCTCAAGCACCTTTTCCCTCGTAATGGCAACTTCACTCTCTTCTGCCCCCAACACTCTTGCAATTCTGTCATTCTGCTAGTGTCTCCCACAGTGAAGAAAGATACAAAGCACTTATTCAGTTCATCCACCATTTCTTTGTTCCCCCATTACTACCTCTCTAGTGTTATTTTCCAGCAGTCCAATATCCACTCTTGCCTCACTTGTACTCTTTATAAATTTGAAAAACTTTTGGTATCCTCTTTGATATTGTTGGCTCGTTTACCTTCGTATTTCACCTTTCTCTCCACACCTGCAGCATGACACGCTGACAATTCCTTTCTCTTTTAGTTTCAGATTTGCAGCACTTACATTCTTTTGCTCTTTGATTAGAATTTATTAAGTTTTATTTATTTAGTGATACAGTGTGGGATTGGCCATTTGAGCTGCACTGCCCAGCAAACCCCCGACTTAACCCTAGTCTAATCGTGGTACAATTTGAAATGACCAATTGACCTACCAACGGGTACATCTTTAGACTGTGGGAGGAAACCAGAGCAACTGGAAGAAACCCACGTGGTCACAGGAAGAACGTACTAACTCAGTACAGGCAGCTGTGGGACTACTACGCTACTGTGCTGCATGGTTTGTTGGGATGCAAACTATGATACCTGCCAGTATTACTATTAAAGAGAAACTTTGATAGAAGTGAATTTAGGCAGCACGGTAGCATTACTGGTTCATGGCTCCAAAGATGCATCTTGATTCCCCTCAGAGGCAGAGTTCACACACTCTCCCCATGACCACACAGCCTCTTTCTAACTAACATTAGTTCTAGGGGTGTGAGGTACTGGATCCTACCAGCTGAAAGAGAGTGCCATTAATTTTCCTCCACAAACTATCCAGTATAGTTCCTCCCCTGTTTTCATATTTGGTTTTCTTTTCAAGAAATTGACTTCTTTTTTCCATAACCTCCCCTTTAATAACTATTTACAACTTGCAACAAAGAAAATGATTATCGTGACGTAACTCACTTCTCTTGTTTCAACACGAACGATCTAACTTTTAGCCCAGAGAAGTCCATGCACTTCGCTCAACCTTGTTTTTGTTCCTGGACAGATTCCATATCAAACAAATATTGAGTAATGGAATCTCTCTTCTTTTTAAAGTGTAGTCATTAAACCAGATGTAGATCAGTAATGTAAGTATAGATCTGCGACGTAAACTGCACTAATTACTCGATTTTGTGCATGAATGCATCTGATCTTTGAAAAACGTAGTATGAAAGTAACAAATACATTCTGGACAAGTTCAATCAACGTGCTGTTGTGATGATTTATTAATTTATTTAGAGATACAATACCAAACAGACCCTTCCGGCCCATCGAGCTGCATTGCCTCACAGCCCACCTATTTAACCCTATTAGTCACAGGACAATTTACTAAGACCAATTAACCTACCTACTTACTGCCCATTATGTTGCTGGCATTTAGGGCAGCAATGAAGGTCCTCCATCTCCAGTGGTGTTCAGGGCTTCCTTCATCATGCCAGCAGCTTCCTCTTGAATTTCATTATTGTCAGTCATGCAAGACCCGGGTGGAGACTCAGGAATACCATCACACTTAGATGTAGAAGGAATTTTCACTGCTGTTTTTGTAACAATTTTGTTTCGCCAGTCAGGGTTGTTAACCCTGAGCTGACCTCTGAACCTGGAGGACTTGTGGACTACTCCTAGTCTGGCTTCTACCCTTTGACCTGTTCAGCATGGGTGACCCTACCAAGATCCAAAGCATAAATTCCCGTCTCCAGCCAATATAGCTCTCTGGATCATTGAGGCCTGCAAGCCTCCAAACCCAGCGACACGGTTGTGGTCCTCTTGGACTTACTAACCAGTCCATATTTGGACTGTGGGAGGAATCTGGAGCACCGGTGGAAAATCCGGGCAGTTAATGGGGAGAATGTACAAACCGTGCTGGAATTGAACCCCAAACTCTGGAACGCTATGAGCTATAATAGTGTTGTGCCAACCTCTACACTGCCATGGTGCCCCACTGATGAACGATGCATTACGTCTGGTATCGGAGAAATTTGATCGTATAGTTATGGAACACCATGTGTTTAATAACTTCACCAGCAGCACCATCATTATAATGATTGAACAGATTGGGACTGACTTTGTGCAAAAGTCTGAGACACATTTATACTGTACAGCTAGGCCGCCTAAGAATTTTGCTCTGTACTGTATTTGTCAACGTGGAGCGGAGAGTGAGTTTGGTGGGAACAAAGTATGTTGGGGATGGTGGAATCCCACGGGAGGGGTGTGGGACAGGCACCAGAGGAGTGCCAGGGTGCAGAGACAAGCCCAGCTCTGAGGCACCAGGCAAGTTCATCTGATTCCAAACAGTTGATTTATTGATCATTACAGAATGTCTCTCTGGTGCTTCCCGTCCCTCCCCTCTCCCTTCCTCTTTTCCCAGCCATGATTCCCCTCTCCCTGCTCCCTTCCCACTCTCAGTCCACAATACAGACCCAGATCAGAATCAGGTTTATCATCACATGAAATTTGTGGTTCCTTTTTGCTGGAGCAATACAGTGCAATACATAAAATTACTACAGTACTGTGCAAAAGTCTCAGGCACCCTAGCTATTCGTATGTGCCAAAGACTTTTGCACAGTACTGTAAGGGAGGAAATATTAGCATGGGCAACCTCTGGTTTGGTTATAGTGGTTGTCTTTAACCAGGAAGGAGAGTGGGGGAAGAAATAAAATGGGATTAATGCAAGTAACTAACTACTTGATAGTTGGCACAGGCTTGGTGGGTCAAATACTGTATTACTCTGAGAGGCTGGGATTTAAGGAGGGAATTCTGAACTAACAGCCTCAACGAATTAAAGATAAAATTACTGTGTAAAAGTCTTAGGCACACTAGAATTTTTATATGGTTTCAGCTGGTATGGCCTCCAGAGAGCCTTGATCTCAACATCACTGAGGCTGTCTGTGATTACCTGGAAAGAAAGAAGCAAGCGACAGCCAAAGTCTGCAAAAGAACTGTGGCAAATTCTCCAAGATGTTTGAAATAACCTACCAGCCGATTTCCTTATGAAACTGCATGACAGTGTACCGAAGAGAATTGATGCAGTTTTAAAGGCAAATGGTGGTCACACCAAATATTGATTTGATTCAGTTTTTTGTGACTGTTCACTGCTCTTTATAGTAATTTTTTTGATACTTAGAAACTTTTCACTATTTTGAATGCATCTTTGCTTCAAAGATTTTTTTACATGTGCCTAAGACTTTTGCATAGACTTTTACATCAAAACATACAGTGAAATGCACTATTTATGTCAAGAATGTGCTTGGGGGCAGCCCACACAAAGTGTTGCCATGCTTTCGGTGCCAACATAGGTGCCCACTCTCCCTAACCTGCATCTCTTTAGAATGTGGGAGTAAACTGGAGCACCCAGGGAAAATCCACACAGGCATGGGGAGAATGTGCAAACTCCTTAAAGGCAGTGGCGGGAATCGAACCCCGATCTTACAGCCGGCTAACCATTACGCTACCATTCCATTCCTTCGGTGAAGCAATGAAAACTGGAAATGTGTAAGAAGTTTCAGGTGTAGGAATGGAGAGATCTTGGAGAGTTGTATGGTGGGAGGAGGTTGCAGGGTCTGGTGGGGAGAGAGAGGGGGATTTAAGATCTCCTCCCTGTTTCTCAGCTCCACGCATAGATTGCCATTCTGATCTACCAGAGGTCCAATTTTGTCTCTTGCTCTTAATATGTATATCTGTATAAGCCCTTAGGATTCTCCTTCACCTTGTCTGCTACAGCAATCTCACGTCTTCCTTGAGCCCTCCTGATTTCCTTCTTAAGTGTTCTCTTGCATTTTTCTTATACTCCTCAAGTACTTCATTTGTTCCTGCCTGCCTATACCTGCCATGCACCTCCTTTTTCTTAATCTGATCTCAATACCTCTTGAAAAACAAAGTTCCATAAACCAGTTATCCTTGCCTTTTATCCTGACAGAAACATACAAACTCTGGAATCTCAAGATTTCAGTTTTGAAGGCCTTCCACATGCCATGTACACCTTTGCCAGAAAACAACCTATCCCAATCCATCCTCTCAGATGCCGTAAAAATTAGCCTTTCTCCCATTTAGAATCTAAGGACCAGACCTATCCTTTTCCACAATTACCTTGAAACTAATGGAAGTACGATAACCAGATACAAAGTGTTCCCCTACACAAACTTCTGTTTCCTGCCCTGTTTCATTCTCTTAATAGGAGATCTAGTATTGCACACTCTCTCGTTGGGACTTCTATGTACTGATTAAGAAAACTTCCCTGAACACATTTGACAAACTCTTTCCCAACCAGCTGTTTTAAAGTATGGGAGACCCAGTCAGCAACCCTATTTTCTTTCAACAGTCTGCGATCTCTCTACAAATTTGCTCCTCTAGATCCCGTGGACTGTTGAGTGGTCTATAATATAATCCAATTAACACGGTTATTCCTTTCTTATTCTTCATAAAACCTCACTAGACAAGCTCTCCAGTCAGTCCTGACTGATCACTGCTGTAACATTTTCCTGACTAGTAATGCCACCCTTCCTCCTTTAATCCCTCCCACTCTATCGCGTTTAAAATAATGGAACCCAGGGACATTGAATTGCCAGTCCTGCCCCTCATGCACTAATGGCTACAATGTCATAATTCCAAGTGCTGATCCATGCCCTAAGCTCATCTGCCTTTCCTACAATACTCCTTGGATTGAAATATATGCAGCTCAGAATATTAGTCCCACCAAGCTCGATGTTTTAATTCCCAAGTTTGTATGTAGGCTTAACAACATCTTTCTTCAGAACCACTCCACTATCTGTTCTTGTGCATGCCCCTGCAACTCTAGTTTAAACCTCTCCCCGTACAGCACTAACTAGGTTATTAGTTCCCCCTCCAGTTCAGGTGCAAACTGTTTCATCTGAACAGGTCTTACCTTCCCTAAAAGAGAGCCCAGTGGTCCAAAAATCTGAAGTCCTCCCTCCTGCATGAACTTCTTATGTATGTGATCACAAATCTGAAGTTTATTTAGTTTATTTACAGTCTTAAGAGCATTTGAGATGCAAATTGTGCTGCTTCTGGATGGGGTTCTTTCGATGAAATAATCTGTAAAATTTGGTGACGGTCAAAAGGAAATTTGGAGCTATTCGAAGATTCAAAATACATTTATTATCAAAGTACTTATGCAGTATCCAGTCCTGAGATTTGTCTTCCCACAGACAGCGACAAAACAAAGAAACACCATGGGACCCTTTCCAAGACAACATCAAACCCCCCAGCGCACAAAGAAAATGAACAAATCGCACAAACAGCAAAAAATGAACAAAAAACGCAGAATATAAAACAGTCATTGAAACAGTTTAGTTTAGTTTGGTTCAGATCAGATATGAGAATATCTTTTATCTAGCTTAGTTAGTGTAAGCATTCTGGGCCTCCATTGTTAAATTCTTCTTGTTAGCTGTAGCTGTCCATCACTGGGGCTAGCAACAGTAGTTGTTGACTATCTGGAAGCAGACTGCGAAAGGGTCTAGCTACTGTAGCTAACATCCGCCGTACTTGATGTCTGTCCATGAACCTCTGGGTTAGATACACAAGTTGTGATCAAAGAAAATAATGGCTGGAGTCGCTTTGCACTTTAGTGCAAGGGTGTTTATTTGATGCGTCAAAAATCCAACTTACAAAAATTAGTGAAAATAGTGAACAGAAAACTGACAATATTTACAGAAGATATCTACCAGAAAACACAGTAATGGCTCCGTACTTATTGTTGCCCAGTGTGAATTCCTCGCAGTTCCAATCTCTCTCCTACTGAGGGTGAAGAAGACCCATTCTATTAGGCACCAGGAGAAACTGTCTTTAATTATCTACAAAGTTAATTTAAGATTACACCTAAATTAGAGTATGCTGCACCCCACAAGGTAATTGCAATCATATTAAAGTTCAAAGTAAATTTTATTATCGAAGTACATATATCTCACCATATACTGTATAACAGTGAGATTCATTTTCCTGCAGGCATAATCAGTAAACCTGCAGAATAACAGGATCAATGAAAGATTAGCCAGAGTGCAGAAGGCAACAAACTGTGCGAATGCAAACATAAATAAATAGCAATAAATAACGAAAGCATGAGATAAAGTGAGATCCTTGGTTGTGGGAACATCTCAATGCATGGGCAAGTGAGTGTAGTTATCCTCTTTGGTCAAGAACCTGATAGTTAAGAGGTAATAACTGTTCTTGAACCTGGTGGTGCGAGTCCTAAGGCTCTTGTACCTTCTACCTGATGGCAGCAGCGAGAAAAGAGGGTGGTGAGTATTTCTGATAATAGATGCTGCTTTCTTATGACAGCACTTCCTGTAAGGTTGGGAGGGCTGCACCCATGATGTACTCAGCTGACTCCACTACCTTTTTTTAGGATGTTCCGTTCAAAGGCATCGGTGTTTCCATACCAGGCCAATATGCAGCCAGTCAACATACTCTCCACTACATGTCTTTAGAAGTTTGTCAAAGTTTTAGATGTCATGCTGAATCTCTGCCGACTCCTAAGTAGAGGCGGTGCCATGGTTCCTTTGCAATTGCATTTCAGGACAGATCACATTACAAAATAAACAGGCATTTATCTTAAATATAGTATACGAACAACATATACACATCCCTGTTACTAAAGAAATTGAATATTCTGCCATGTATGGCAGGAAAGGCACCATAAAGCCAACCCAAGCACAACAGCTGGGTTTGGGGCCCATTATGAGAATATACCGGGGAAGACATGGAAGTGCGCACACTCACCACAACGACAGCAGAATGTCAAGGCAATGTGTGTGTGTAAGGGATGTGTTTATCGATTGCTCTCTGTCACACTCTGATATTAAGATAATAAACCTCAAAGAAAGCTGACACCATGCAGCAAACACTGTCGAACCTGATCCTGCACTCACATGAAGGCTTGCATTCTTTTGTAGGAACATTCTTTTGGCATATTAACTTACTTAGTATGTCTCCACCAGCAAAAGCATATGCAAGTTAATAACTAAGACTGACTTAGCAATGACTGGAATCACAGAGCAGGTTGATTGCACAGAGAAAGAGAAATAAATAGAAAAGATTGGTTTTATTCAAAATATACTGGGAAAGAGGTCGTTTCTGTCAACCAAGAACACAGACTGCAATTGTCACCATGCTTCTAGCACCAACACAATATGCTCACAACTTACTAACCTGTATGTGTTGGAATGTGGGAGGAAACTGGAGCACCCAGAGGAAACCTGCATGGTCACGGGGAGAACGTACGAACTCCGGACAGGCAGTGGTGAGAATTGAACCCCAATCTTCCAGTCGCTGGCACTGTGAAATGTTGCAGTAACCACTTAACTCCTGTACCGTTGGAGTTACCCTGCAGAAGCTGGAGAAAAGTCTTGGGTTTTTTATATTTTTTTGCCTGTCTTTATATAGATAGATATCCATCCGTGGTTTGAGGTATAAGAATTGACCTCCTGTAAATTTATTAATCCAGCTACTTAAAATCTGTGGTTGTGCATAATCGCCATCAAATATCTGAACCATTGCCTCCAAGGTAACTGTTTCTGATGCCTGCTTGGATTCAGAACCTTTGCATGTGCATCACAGCGATATGGCAGCTGAAAACCTGACCTATTACATGGAACAACAAATTTTTTTGAAAGTATTGCTTCCTCAGAAATGTTTTTTGCTTATGATAGACCATTGGAAGCTGAACACAAATATAATTTCAGACTACTTGTATCACATAAAATTAGGAGAAACAAGAAATGAGCTTTTATTGAAAATAATGTGTTTAATTGCATAACAGTGCTGACTTTTGCAGTAGTTCAACAAAGCTAAAAATGTTTTGTTGATGATTTTCGTTTGTACTCAGTGTCTGAGGCTTCTCACTTAAGTGTCCAACAATAATCAGCCAGCATTGATGAATTCCAGTTGCCCTGATGCCATTTCTCATGGTTGCAATGTCCAGTGAATCCTTTCACCATGCTCGTCACTGGCAGCGCCAGGATTGACAGGGTCAATCTTGCATTTAATTCTGCATTAAATGGGAATGCAGAAAATGAATCTTTAGTGACATGGCGCTGCTCATAGTTTTGTATGCTTGAAGCATGTTGTCAACCAGCTGCACATAGTTTGGTGCTCTGTAGCTGCCAAGAAAATGTTCAACAACATCTTGGAATATCTTCCATGCAATTTTCTCCTGTCCCACTAGAAATTCTTTGAATTGTTACTCTTATTGATGACCTCTTTGATTTGTGGACCAACAAAAATGCCTTCTTTAATCAGTTATTCTGGGAAACATCTGTCTCAAATATTGAAACCCTTCACGGAAATTTATAGGCTTTATAAAACCTGTCCTGCCATGCAGCATCTGCCCAGCTTAAACATGCCCATGCATGCCTGGACAAGATGGAAAACTTTTCAGCTTACATTGTGGGCAACATTTTAAAAGACTTGAATTATAAGCTGAAGGAACAAATAAAGGAGATTTCAAAATAATGGTATGTGATAGGGAAATTTCACAGCGATTTTCATGATCAATAGCACAAAAGTATTTAGGAAGCAAGTTCTTGTGGTCCAGTGTTAGAGATAAAGCAGAGGTTGATATGTTCTTAATTAGTAAGGGTGCCAGAGATTATGGAGAGAAGGCAAGAGAATGGAGTTGGGAGGGATAATAAATGAGACATAATCTAATTGTGGAGCAGACTAGATGGGCCGTATCGCCTCGTTCTGCTCCAATGTCTTATGGTCTTGTGGCCTTCCCAGGTTATGGCACAGTCCTGTTCCTGCCAACTGTTTGGAACCCGGACAGGTCACAAGTTGGAAACACGGTCCCATCCGAGGCGGCAGTAGGTGCCTGCAGCCCTGTGGCAGCTGGAAAATCCACCCTGCCGGTCTGTCAAACACTCCTTTGTATGTGTGGGCTGTGTATAAGTTGGGTATTCATAGACTGGGGAGCACCTCTCTTTATTTTATCTTCCCAATTTCTTCTAGGTCGAGCCCCTGAAACACAAAGCCTGTATTTGGACAAGGCAGGGGTCCAGGTTAATCCAGAAACAGGGAAGGTGATTGTTGGCACTGGTGAAGAGACATCTACTTCTCACATTTATGCAATTGGAGACATAGCAGAGGTAGGACAAGATCCGGATATCCTTGTCTACGAAATCCATGTCCATCTTTTTCTTGCCAATCCACATGACTGTCTAAGTGCCTCTTAAATTGCTGTTTATTGTTTATTTATTTTTTTATATAGTTTCCGGCCCATTGAGCCGTGCTGCCCGGCAACCCACCTATTTAACCCTCGTCTAATCATGGGACAATTTACAATGACCAATTAACCTCCCAACTGGTGCATCTTTCTACTGTGGGAGGAACCTAGAGTTATAGAAAGTACAGCACAGAAACAGGCCTTTCGGCCCATCCAGTCCATGCCAAACCATTTAAACTGCTTACTGCCATCGACCTGCACTGGGACCACAGCCCTCCAAACCCCTACCATCCACGTACCTATCCACACTTCTCTTAAATGTTGAAATTGAGTTTGCATGCACCACTAGCGCCAGCGACTCTGGGTGTAACCAGAGGAAATCTGTTTTCACGGGAAGGATTGTACAAACTCCTTCCAGATGACGTCGCAATTGAACTCTGAACTCCGATTCTGTGAGACGTAATAGTGCGGAGCTGACCGCTACACTTCCACACTGCTGTGTACGCTTCCCCTGGCACCCACCATGATCCGTGTCTGGTGTATCTCCTCTAAACTTCCCCTCCCTCACCTAAAACCTATTCCCTCTAGTATTTATTTGAACCTTTCCATTTATAGAAATTGCTGCAGCTGACATGAATTGGCAGCGCTTTGTTCAGTGAAGTTTTGCTCCGGGCATTTCTTCCAACAGGGCCGACCAGAACTCACACCTACAGCCATCAAGGCAGGCAAGCTTCTGGCACATCGGCTTTTCGGCAGATCTACGCGGCTGATGGACTATGAGAATGTGAGTGAGCCCTATGGGTGACTTCCGCAGCAGTCATAGCTTTCCTATAAAGGGAAGAAATGGGTTTTAATTGTGTGCAATACATTGTTGTGATATATGACTGCAACCTAATAGAAGGTCAGAGATTCTCTGAGGAAATGTTGTTGCATGTTCTGCAATGAGCTGTTTCTCTGATCCCTTTCCAACTGTGGCATTGCCCAATACTTGAGAGCAGGCCAACTCGCACACACTCAGCTGAAAAGAAAAACAATTGTTGCAATGGCTTTCATGATTTTAAGGCATCCTGGATTACTCTGAGCCATTGAAATCCTTTTGTAAAAAATAATCATAATATTAATTTTATTTTAGAGATACAAAACAGAATAGGCCCTCCCAACCCTTCGAGCCACGCCACCCAGCAACCCCCTATTTAACCCTGGCCTAATCATGGGACAATTTACAATGACCAAAGTACATATATGTCATCATATACAACCCTGCGATTAATTTTTTTTGTGGGCATGTTCAGTGTATCTACAGAATAGTAACTGTAACAGGACCAGTGAAAGATCAACCAGAGTGCAGAGGACAATGCAGATATAAATAAATAACAATAAATAATGAGAACATGAGATAAAGAGTCCTTAAAATGAAATCATTGGTTGTGGGAACACTTCAATGATGGCGCAAGTGAGTGTAGTTATCCCCTTTTATTCAAGAGCCTGATGGTTGAGGGGTACTAACTGTTCTTGAACCTGGTGGTGTGAGTCCTGAGGCTCTTGTACCTCCTACCTGATGGCAGCAGCGAGAAAAGAGCATGGCCTGGGTGGTGGGGATCTCTAATAGTGGGTACTGCTTTCTGATGACAGCGTTTCAAGCAGATGTGCTCAATAGTCAGAAGGGTTTTACTCGTAATATACTTGACCGAATCGACCACTTTTTGTGGGATTTGCATTGGTGTTTTTACACCAGGCTGTGATGCAGCCAGTCAATACACTCTCCATTACAAATCTATAGAAGTTTGTTGAAGTTTTAAATGTTATGCGGAATCTCCGAAGACTCCAAGTAGAGGCGTTGCCGTGCTTTCTTTGCAATTACACTTTCGTGGCTAGAGCTTAGCAATATCTATTGTGACAATGTAAGGAGTCTGGTAGCCCACTGGTGCACAGGAAGTTCCCAGAAATTGCAGTGAGTTAAGTGATTGAATGAGCTGTTCCGGTACCCTGGTCAGAATCACCACAGTTCTTTGAAATTTTATCATCAGTTGAGAAAACAATCCAGGGCAGGTTGGTATTAAAAGATTGAAAGTATAATTCAGAAAAGGACCTGGCACTAAGTTGTTAATCCTAGCTGAATGATTTATTTATTTATTTAGGTTCCTACCACAGTTTATACACCACTGGAATATGGATGTGTTGGGCTGTCTGAGGAGGAGGCTCTACGTCGCTATGGCGAGGACAACATAGAGGTAACTACTGCAGATTCTTACTCTGCTCTCAGTCATATCTTTCTTAGATAACCTCATTACTATTATGACAAAAAATAACCTTATCATTTATGGCAAAAGCTAAACACGATGATTATCATAACATGAGCATTATTGCAAAAGCAATCAAGTAGTCTTTGAACCCAGTTTAAAAGATTGGCTTTATTTATCACATGTATAGTACTGTACAAAAGTCTTAGGTACATATATATAGCTCAGGTGCCTAAGATTTTTACACAGTACATCATTTGTCAACATGGAGCGGAGAGCGAGTTTATAGATCTGATGGATCTCAGAACAGATCCCTGCAGAACACCACTGGTCACCGTCTTCCATGCAGAATATGAACCATCTACAACCACCTTTTGCCTTTTGTGGGCAAGCCAATTCTGGATCCACAAAGCAATCCAATCTCATCTCATTGACTGGAACACCTGACTCCAAATAACTTGTAGAAGGCATTACCACAGAGGTTCACAGATTAGACTATGATTGTTTAAATGGTGTACTCAGTATTGATGAAAAGAAGTACAGTTGTTTATGTGTTATTAGTTTAGGCAGATTGTGTTTGTCTATTATTGTGACTTAGATAAAGACCAGACCACATTTTATGAGTAATTAATGCAGAAAACCTGGTAATTGCAAAGGATTCACCAACTTTTTCTTGCAACTGTATATCGCCAGGATGCCTGATAGAGGTGTCTAAGATGAGGAGGGGCATTGATTGTGTGGATAGCCAGAGGCTTTTTCCCAGGGCTGAAGTGCCTAACACGAGATGGCATATTTTAAGGTGCTTGGAAGTAGGTACAGCGGGGATATCGGAGGTAAGTTTTTACAGAGAGTGGTGAGTGTGTGGAATGCACTGCCAGTGAAGGTGATAGAGGCGGATACAGTAGGGTATTTTAAGAGATTCTTTGATAGGTACATGGAGCTTAGAAAAACAGAGGGCTATGCAGTAGGGAAATTCTAGGCTGTTCCTAGAGTAGGTTACATGGTTGGCACAACATTGTGGGCCAGAAGGCCTATAATATGCTGTAGATTTTTATTTTTCTATGTGTGGGATGTTGAGGTGCCCTGCCCTATAAAAAATACACGCAAAGTCAGTTTACTGACACAGCTTGCTCGTCTCAAGAAAGGTCTGTTTATGTGCACCATGCCTCGACCAAAACAAATTTTAGAAGACCTTAGAAGAAGAACTGTAGAGATGCATGGTACTGGGAAAGGCTACAGAAGCATTTCTAAAGACCTGAGTGTTCATCAGACCACAGTCAGAGAAACTGTCTACAAATGGAGGAAATTCAGTACTGTTGCTGCTGTCCCAGGAGTGGGCGTCCTGCAAAGGGTAACAGCAAAAGACCTGCAGAGATCTTTAGAACTTGCTAAGGTCTTTGTTCATCTGTCCACTGTAAGAAAAACACTCAGCAAGAGTGGTGTTCATGGAAAGACACCGCCGAGGAAACCACTTCTCTCCAGAACAACAACAACATTGCTGCACACCTCAAGTTTGCAAAAGACCACCTGGATGTTCCACAACACTTCTGGGACAATGTTCTGTTGACAGATAGGCAAAAGTTGAACTTTTTGGCAGAAAAGCATATTGCTATGTTTGGAGGGAAAAGGGCACTGTACGCCAACACCAAGCCCTCATCCTGACTGTGAAGCACGGTGGAAGGAGCATCGTGGGTTGGAGCAGCTTTGCTGCCTCAGCCTGGACAGCTCGCAATCGTTGAGGAAACAATTAATTCAAAATTGTTTCAAGACATTTTACAGGAGAATATCAGGGTAGCGGTCTGTCACCTGAAACTTAATAAAAGTTGGATGATGTAAAACAGGAAACACAAGCGTGGTTTAAAAAGAAGAAAATTTGTGTTTGGAATGGCCAAGTCAGAGTCCAGACTTTAACCCAATTGAGATGCTGTGGCATGACCTGAAGAGGGCTGTTCTTGCAAGGTATCTCAGAAATATTGATGAACTGAAACAGCTTTGTATGGAGGAATGGTCTAAAGTTCCTCCCCACCATTGTGCAAGTCTGATCAGCAGCTACAGGAAACATTTGGTGGAAGTTATTGCTGCTAAAGGAGGTTCTACCAGTTATTAAACACAAGGGTTCACATACTTTTTCCAGCCTTGGCTGTGAATGACTATTCAATGTATTCACTAAAGACATGAAAAATACAATTGTTTGTGTGTTAGTTGTTTAGACAGATTGTGTTTGCCAAGTATTGTGACTCAGGTGAAGATCAGACCATATTTTATGAATAATTAATGCAGAAAACCAGGTAATTGCAAAGGGTTCACAAACTCTTTCCTGCCTCAGATTTCTGCACAGTATTGTACATAGAAATATCAAAACGTATAGTGAAATGTGTTAAATTGAATCGGCGAGGATTGTACGGGGTGGCTTGCAAGTGTCACCATGTTTTCACGCCAACATAGCATGCCCTCAACCCAGGTCCCAGCAGTTTACTCAACAACCCCAATTAGCATGTCGGTACTTATCACTCACTGCTTCATCCGTAGAGACACATGAGTCTGCCAGTTCTGCAATTTGTAGCAACAAACTATGTTGTAGGAAATCAGTGGGTCAAGCAGTATCTGTAAGACTGGGTGACAAAATTACTTTTTATTTATTTCCTTAAGTGATAAAGCACAGTAACAACAGTATCTTCTGGCTCAATGAACCCACACTACCTAATCATCCCCATGTGACCGATTAACCTACTAACCAGTACGTCTTAGGACTGTGGGAGGAAACAGGAGCACCCGGAGGAAACCCACGCAGTCAAGGGGAGAACGGAAAACCTCCTTATAGACAGTGGTGGCAATTGATCCCGGGTTGCTGGCACTGTGTTAGCGTTACACTTACCACTATGCTACCGTGCTCTCCAGCTATGACACCGAGCGGCCCTGCAGTCCTGATGTCTGACCTGACATTGTTAACATGTTGGGTCATGCAACAGGACTGCAGAGTATTTATCTATTTATTGGGATACAGTGTGGAACCGGTCCTTCGAGCCACGATGCCCAGCAACCCCCGATTTAATCCGAGCCAAATCATAGGACAATCTACAGTACCAATTAACCTGCCAATCGGGTAAATCATTGAACTGTGGGAAGAAACTGGAGCACCCGGAGGAAACCGGTGGGGTCACAGTGAGAATGTACAAACTCCTTACAGGCAGCGGTGGCAATTGAACCAGGGTCACTGGTACTGTAAAGCGTTGTGCTGACCACTACGCTACCGTGCGATGGGAATTGAACCCGGGTCACTGGTACTGTAAAGCGTTGTGCTGACCACTACGCTACCGTGCGATGGGAATTGAACCCGGGTCACTGGTACTGTAAAGTGTTGTGCTAACCACTACACTACCGTGAGATGGGAATTGAACCCGGGTCACTGGTACTGTAAAGCTACGCTACCGTGCGATGGGAATTGAACCCGGGTCACTGGTACTGTAAAGTGTTGTGCTGACCACTACACTACCGTGTGATGGGAATTGAACCTGGGTCACTGGTACTGTAAAGCGTTGTGCTAACCACTACACTACCGTGCCACCTTCATCAAAATTCAACAATTCCTGTCTCTCAACTGATGTTGCTGGACCCACCAGAGCTCCTGTCGCAGATGTTGGCGCTGGAATGTGTGGTGACACTAGGGGGTGCCCCCAGCACATCCTCTGGTGTTGTTTTAACGCAAATGACGTATTTCACTATATGTTAGCATGTACACGTGATAAATAAATATAAATCATTGGTTATTTTTTCATCCCACTTGTGTTTCATGGGCCTGGACTGGGAAGATTCAAAGTTCAAAGTAAATTTATTATCAAAGTACATATATGTCACCATATACAACTCTGAGATTCATTGTTTTGTGGGCAAACTCAGTAAATCCATAATAGAATAACAGAATCATTGAAAGTCCACACCAATTTGGGCGTTCAACCAGAGTGCAAAAGGCAACAAACTGTGTAAATACAAAAAGAAAGAATAATAATAAATAAAAAAGCAACGAAATCTGAACGGTATTTGTTCCATGGTTTTCTTTGTTTCATGACTGCCTGTGGGGAAGATGAATTTTTGCGTTGTATACTGCAACTTTGAGTATACTACTACTTTGATAATAAATGTACTTTGAACTTTGAAATTCAGTTCAAGTGTAATTGTCATTCAACCGTACATGAATAACCATGAAAGCAGCCAAACAAAACAACATTACTCTGGGGCCAAGGTACAAAACACAGAACCAACAGTCACACACAGCACAAAACATACATAGTACATGCAAGGTAGCAAGCACATAAAGATATCAATAAGATATAGGCATGCAATAAAGAAGTCCAGACTTGAGCACAATAAAGCTTGTCTTCTGCAGTGTGAACACTGGGGGCGTACTGACTCCAGCCTGGACACCGCATAACATCGACCCCGGTAGAGCATACCAGCTCCAACACCTCTCGGCTGGCGGCTGTAAACAGGTGACACCACAGATTGAGGCCTAGTACTTGCACACACAAGATGCAGGCACATATATCAATAAAGTACAACCATGCAATATATATGTACAGTTTGGCTTCTGCCGAGTGAACACTGGGGGTGGGTGGGCAGCATCAGATGAAGTGTCCTTGAAAGTGAGTCCATAGCTTGTGGAGATATTTCAATGATGAGACAAGTGCAGTTGAGTGGTTATCCCCTTTGATTGGTTTCTGTGTCTGTGGCGCTCTAGAAAATGAGAACTCTGATACGTGCTGTTGATAGTGTCTCCTGCACTAGTGACCCATTAGCACCCACACTGTTGTGAAACACCATTGGCTCATTAAGTTATCAGTTCACTCACCTCAACACTAAACTGATTCCGGAATCTATGGACTTACTTTCAAGGATGCTGCAACTCATGTTATCAATATTATTTATCACTTATTTATTATTATTATCATGTCTTCTGCACTCTAGTTGTTGGGTAGTCTGTCATTGATTATGTTATAGTTACTCTTCTATAGATTTCTTGCATATGCCCACAAGAAAATGAATCTCAGGGTGATATATATGTAGTCATAATAAAATTTACTTTGAACTTTTTGAACTTTGAAGTGCTGTAGAGGGACAGAAATCTTCTACATGGCATGAGAGTGCAGGCACTTTTTGTAACGTTGACCTCTCTGTAATTGAAACTACCTTGCAGAATTTAAGGTTAGGATTCTTTAGAATATTGAATATTCCACTGAGGTAGGGTGGGACTACAACTGGAGGTCATGGGTTAAGGGTGAAAGGTGAGAAGTTAAGGGAAACATGAAGGGAAACTTCTTCGCTGAGATGGTGGTGAGAGTGTGGAATGAGCTGCCAGCACAGCTGTTGTGCGTGAGCTCGATTTCAACATTTAAGAGAACTTTGCATAGGTACATGGATGGTAGGGTTATGGAGGGCTGTGCTCCCGGTGCAGGGAGCTGTTTAAGTGGTTTCAGCATGGGTTGAAAAGCCTGTTTCCGTGCCGTACTCTGACTCTGACTCTAAGGGAAGCTGAATGAATAGAATGACTAATGTGTGAAAATGAGTCAGAGCATGGCTGCTGTATAACTCTAGTGAATAGATCTTACCAATTAAATTCTCATTTCAGTGAAGTATTTATGTGCCTAATTCAAATAATTAAGTTCTCTTTTAGCAAAGTACGAGCCCTCCTGGGATTACAAACTGAATCAGAATCAGAATTAGGCTGATTATCACTGACATATGGAACATAAGAACAGTACATGCTCCTCAACCTGTGATATTGTGCCAACCACTTAAAGTTTAACTCAACTCTTCACTTCCATGCAGCCTCAGTTGTAGTGAGGACCAGGCCTCAAGCTGTAGGCTTGCCTCCTGTTGTAGACCAGGTGAGGCAGTGCCGGGTGCGGTGAAGCGTGGCGGGGGGGCTGACCTTTCCTGCCCTCGAGTGTTCGAGCACTGGAATGGCAGGCTGGATTGCATGTGTCTACACACTGCTGGGAGACTGTACCATCAATTGTGGGACTTGTCGCTGAGGGTCTTGGACTATATATGTTTTTATTTTTGCCTTTGCATGAATGTACTTCTTTGCTTGCTATTTTGAATGTGTTATTTTGTTTTGTACCTTGGCCCCAGGGGAACACTGTTTCCTTCACTGTATTTATTATGTCTGAATGATAATTAAGCCCAATTTGATTTGATTTTTTACTAAAGTCTTTTACTAAATGTAGCTCTTCATCCCTTCTATTCACTACCCTGATGAAAAATTGGAAAGCATATAGAAATGTTTGCATAGTAGAGGAGGAACTGTGTTCTGCCCTGATATTCAGGTTCAGTGTGAGACTTCAGACATTTGACAAACTAGATATTAAATGTTCAACATTGTAGGATTTTGGATACTGTGACTCTTGTACCATCTAAACACATTCTTGAAAGAGCCGTTTTAGGTTCCTAGGTGTCAAGATCTCTGAGGATCTATCCTGGTCCCAACATATTGATGCAGTTCTAAAGAATGCAAGACAGCAGTTATACTTTATTAGGAGTTTGAAGAGATTTGGCATGTTAACAAATACACTAAAAAACTTCTATAGTTGTACCATGGAGAGATGTCCATCACTGTCTGGTATGGAGGGGCTACTGCACAGGACCAAAAGAAGCTGCAGAGGGTTGTAAATTTAGTCAGCTCTATCTTGGGCACTAGCCTACAAAGTAGCCCGGACATCTTCAGGGAGTGTTGTCTCAGAAAGGCAGCGTCCATTATTAAGGAGCTTCAGCACCTAGGACCATGCCCTTTTCTCACTGTTACCATCGGGTAGGAGGTACAGAAGCCTGAAGGCACACACTCAGCGATTCAGGAACAGCTTCTTCCCTTCTGCCATCCGATTCCTAAATGGACATTGAATACTTGGACACTACCTCACTTTTTTTAATATATAGTATTTCTGTTTTTTGCATGTTTTTAAAAATCTATTCAATATATGTATACTGTAATTGATTTACTTGTTTATTTATTATTATTTTTATTTTATTTATTACTATTTCTTTCTCTTCTAGATTGTGTATGGCATTGAACTGCTGCTGCTAAGTTAACAAATTTCCCATCACATGCCAGTGATAATAAACCTGATTCTGATTCTGATTCTGATTTCCCTTTCTCCTCTGTGCCTGTGTAAATCTGCCCCCACCACCACTCCTGGTAGTGTGCTCCACGCACTCACCACGCTCTGTGTCATGAAAGCTGTTGTTTTCAGCAGCAGTACAGTGCAAATATATAAAAATTGCACTGCAACGTCGTTGATAGTGTTTGATACTGGCCCGACATTGGTCGGAGCTGACCGTGGATGGTAGGTGCCGGCTGTCTATGTGATGTACAAGCCAGGGCAGTACAATATGGAGAGCAAGCTGTTGCCTGCGCTCTACCCAGCTGATGAATCCGAAAGAACAGCAGAGACCAACACAGATTAGCACCAGCAGTGTCGCAGGAATTGCCGGTCAGCGTTGAACTAAGGGATGCCAGCTCTGGATTTTTCCCTGGGGCTTTCTCCCAGAGTCTTCCCCATGAGTGGGTACAGCTGCAAGGCAGCGGAGGTTTGAAATCAGAGTTTTCCTTCTCCTAGATGAGCTGCCAAGCACGACTGATGAGCCCCATTTGCTCAAAATTTAATCATTTAAAAGACAAATAATGAAGTAGTGTTCATTCAGAAACATGACAATAAAAGAGAAGAAACTCTTAAAATGTTCTGCGGGTCTTCAGGCTTCTCTGCCTTCTACTTGGTGGTAGCAACAGGAAGAGGGCATGTCCTGGATGGTGAAGGTTCTTAACAATGGATGATGCTTTTCTGTTAAAGACAAGGTGGCACAATAGCGTAGTGGTTAGCATAACACTTTTGCAGTGAATGGGGTTCATTTCTGCTGCTGTTGTCTGTAAGGCATTTATGTGTTCTCCCCATGACGGTGTAGGTTTCCTCCGGGTGCTCCGGTTTCCTCCCACAGTCCAAAGATGTACTAGTTAGTAGGTTAATTGGTCATGTGGGCTCAGGCTCACTGGGCCGGAAGGACCTGTTACCACACTGTATCTCATAATGAACTAAAAACTTCCACATAGTCTGTGTATGTGAACAAGTGTTTGGGAAACTCGTGGGTTGGATTTTGCCCAGTGTAAACTTGAATCATGGCCATCTACAGTACTGTGCAAAAGTCTTAGGTAGATATAACAGCTAGGGTGCCTAAGACTTTTACACAGTACTGTATTTGTCAATATGGAGCAGAGAGTGAGTTTGTAAATCTGGTGGGAGAAAAGGATGTTGGGAATGGTGAGGGTGGAGCGCCACAGGAGGGGTGTAGGACAGGTGGCAGAGAAGGAGCCGGGGCGAGGTGTAGTGTGGATGCAGACATACCCAGCCCTGAGACAGCATAAATAAATAAAAATGCTTACCTCTGATATCTCCCTCGTACTTTCCTCGAATCACTTTAAATTTATGTCTCCTGGTGTTAGCTACTTCCACCCTGGGGAAAGGTTTCTGGCTACCCAGTTGAACTATGCCCTGTTGGATCGCTGCTTAATTTCTGAACCTTAGGGTTCTTCTAGGAGTCAAAATTGGCGAGCAGTCTTAATTCCAAGATTTCAGTTTAGAGTACAAACAAACATACAAATACTAAGCAAACTAACTAGAGGCTGAGAAATGGTGTAAAGAGGGGAATAAGTGCTAAGGGGTGTGAGACAAAAGAATAAAGATGGCACTTCTGAAAAATCTGTCCCTCATTGATGATAAGCTAAGAGAAGTTCCTTAGATCAGAATAAACTAGTTAATAGGATACATAAATAAAACAACTGCATTACGTGGGTAATGTGCTAACACTTAGCCAATAAAAAATGAGAAAGGTGATAAACCTTTGAGCTGCTATATCGCTTTCTGCCTGTGAGTGTGAAAAATACATGAGTTTGTTAAAAAGTACAAATCTTATAAAAAGTGTTATTTAAAAAAGACCCTGGTTTCCAACGGCCTTTTATCGTCTTTTTGGGTGTGTGGAGTCTGTGGAGAACCTGATCTATAACTTGTGTAAAATGAGTCAACTATTAAGGGTTTCCCAATGGCTGCCTTTCCTTCCACCTTGATTGGAAGAAATTTATTTTTTTTCCCCACTGACAAGTAAGTGGCAGGAAATAGCATTCTTTCAGTTCTCCGCTGGGCGAAAACGTTGAGTTTTTGCAGATGAGGGTTCAGATTGATTAAAGGCAGGACACTGGCTTGGTCTGAAAGGAGCACCTCTGTTTCTGCACAGTGTTTCTCTTCCATGTGTCAGGCATTCCTGTGGCTTCCCTGAGAGCTGCTGAGGAGCTGTAGGCATGTTAGTACCGTGGACCTGTGCCAGCTCGGTGTTGAGCAGTGGGTGAACGTAAGAAGCTTTGTGCTGGCCCAGAATGGAAGTGGGTTCCAGAGGTTTAAATGAAAGAAGTGCTTATCGTGACCTCTGGTTCTTTCCGGGACCAATATTGCAATATAGTATGCATGTCTTGCCCTGGCCAACACGCCACGGTAAATGGGCAGCACAGTAGCGTAGTGGTTAGCACAGCGCCTAACAGTACCAGCGACTCAGGTTCAGTTCCTGCTGCTGCCTGTAAGGTGTTTGTATGTACTCCCCGTGACAGTGTGGTTTCCTCTGGGTGCTCTGGTTTCCTCCCACAGTCTGCAGATGTACTGGCTGGTAGGTTCATTGGTCATTGCAAATCGTTCCATGATTAGGCTAGAGTTAAATCGGGGGATAGACAGATAGATATATAGATTCTAACACGTAAATATATATGGCAAATGGAGCTGATCCTCGATAGGTACATGGAGGGGTGAGGCTTAGAGGGACATGGGTTGAATGTAGAGATTGGGGCCAGCTGGGTGGGCGCCAAGCTCAGCACGGACTCGTTGGGCCAAAGGGCATGTTTCAATTCCATGACAACTCTAATAGACTCATAGACGGAGCACCCAAACCCCTTGGAGGGTGGGAAATCCAAAGCAACACACACAAAATGCTAGAGGCAGCAGTCAGGCAGCATCTATGAAAATGAATAAACAGTTGACATTTTGGGCTGAGACCCTTCTTCGGGTGGGAAGGGGAAGTCTGATAGGAGAGGACAGAGGACACCCCCTTCTCCGGCCCTTTACCTCGTTCATCAATTAACTTCCCAGCTCTTTACTTCACCCTTTCCCCCTCTCCCGGTTTTACCTCCCACCTGTCACCTTGTACTTTTCCCACCCCTCCCCCACCTTCTTTGTCTGATTCCTTCCCCCTTCCTTTCCAGTCCTGAAGAAGGGCTTCAGCCCAAAATGTCGACTGTTCACTCTTTTCCTAGATGCTGCCTGACCTGCTGAGTTCCTTCAGCATTTTATCTGTGTTGTTCAGTATAACTACTTGTTTTATGATCTTATAAGCACAAAGAGTTTTATCAAACCCAGTCGTACCAGGTGTTTCTCTTATTTTAATTGTCATTTTTGTCATTCTTTAATGATCAATAAACCAATGGTTTGGAATCAAAGAATTTACCTCACAGGGCTGTGCACAGCCAGCCCCCACTCCACCACCCCCGACACCCTTTCTCTGCCACTCCCACACCCCTCCCACGCTGCTCCACCCTCGCTATTCGCAACACCCTTTGCTCCCACCAGATTCACAGGAACTCTCTCCGCACTCCATGTTGACAAATACAGTACTGTGCAAAAGTCTTAGGCACCTTAGCTATATTAATGTGCCCAAGACTTTTGCACAGTACTGTATACTTTAAAGTAAAATTATCTCACTCGGTTACCTCTTTTGGCAAATTATGAATTGCAGCCTAACTGTTAGCAATTATTTTGCACACAGGGGATGGACGAACAAACACACACACACACTCTCTCTCTCTCTCTCTCTCACACACACACACACACACACACACGTGCCCCACAGCGTCTAATTTTTATTTTTCAATTCAAGCCAGTTTCCTTTGTGAATTTTAAACCTATAATTACTGCTGTTGTTCTGTTGATAGTAATTAAATTGTTCACATTTCCTCACAGATGAGACAGTATAGAGACACACAGAAATAATCTTAGAACAACAAGTGCATTGTCTGCAGAGACACAGCCTTGGAATATTTCAGATCCTCACTGATGTGTGGGATTCTTTGAATCTGCGCTACCTGATGTTGAGGAGTCTTGATAAGGTGGTTGGGAATCTAAAGAGATAAAGATTAGCTTTATTTATCACGTGTAGATAGAAACATACAGTGGTTCTTCACGGTGTTGGGTTCTCGCTCTCGGAACTCACTGAGTGGCCTGCATTTCTGGATCTCTAGGTGCGGCTTGGAAGATGTGCACTTTTGGGGTGCAGCCCTGTGAACAACTCAATTCCTTGCCAGTGTCACTGACTGAAGCCTCGTGGGAGATTAAAAACATTGAGACAGCAGTGTTCTCTCCTGTTGAAAGAAGTGTCCTTGAGTCAGGGGAACTTGGACAAGTGACACTGCAGAGTGTAACAGCGAAACAGCAAGCTGTTGGCCTCCTCTCTCGTTGTAGCAGGAGTGATATCTCTAGTGCAAGAGAGAGCCTGTCTAAGCTGCAAAAGTGTTGGGATGGACAGTGTGTTTGATGGACTCTAGACCATTGTCTCTGGGAGCTTTGCTATTGCTTGCAAGGTGGGTGGTGGGGTTGATGCTTTTGCGGGAGCAAGTGGGGGGAAGGTTGATGCTTTTGCTGGTATTTGTGTGTGGGAGGGGAGGGGGCTTTGGGGTTCTAACATTTTCTGTCACTCATTCTTTTGGGATTTTATTCTGTTTCGTGGATATCTGTAAAGAGTAAGAATTTCTGGTTGTATACAGTATCCATTCTCTGAAATTAAATTGAACCATTAAAATACATAATTTGCATCAAATTAAAAAGTTCAAAGTACATTTTATTATCACAGTATGTATACTTTATACAACCTTGAGATTTGTCTCCTTACTGGCAGCCACGAAACAAAGAAACTCAATACAATGCATTGAAATCTGTTAAACTCCCAGGGTGCAGAGAGAGAGAAAAAACATCGTGCAAACAATAAAAGCACACAAACAGCGTTCAAAACTGAAGTTCACTACACCAGACATCAATGCAGCTGATCCAGAAGACCACTATTTGCAGGCTACAGCTTTAGTCGAGCACAGATTCGAGCAAGCCCCATGGAGCAGTGAGCCAAACGGCCCATCTCTCCACTCCAACCCTGAGCATTTCGATCTGGCCTGCACTTAAATTGTCCAAATCTTGGGTCGTTCCTCACTTTCGGACTCGGGCTCTGCCACTTCAAGATGGACAGTACCCAACTTTTCCAAATTGGCTCAGATCTTAAATCGATCAAACCTTAGATCTCTCCTTGCCTTGCCTCACCTCTGCCACATTGAATTGCCTCCAAGTCCGCTCCAGCAACTCCAGACGGACTTGCTGTAACTGTGCTGCCCAGCGAGACTCTAGCCACACCGCAAAAATGCCAGATCATACAGGTGTTTCTGCTCAACTCTGACAGGGAGGACACAGGCCATTGTTTGGTGAATAATGACATATTTAGTTACTTTCATAAATTATCAGCAAATTGTTACTTAAACCAATAATAGCGCTATTTTAAATCAGAAGATTGTGTTGGGCAGCCTGCGAGTGTGGCCATTTGGAATGAAGGAGGAAACCAGAGCACCTGGAGAAACCCATGTGGTCATGGTGAGAACGTATAAACTCCTTACAGACAGTGGCAGGAATTGAACCCCGATCACTGATTGCTGTAAAGCAATGCGCTAACCTCTATGCTACCATTTTCTCTATGATCGAGATAAAGTAAAATAATATCCCTTGGAGAGTTGTTAATCCAAGGATCTCTTTCTCATGGGATGTTGGAAGCAGAGTATTTAACTATTTTTGAGACATGGTTAGATTACTGATAGCAAAGGGTAAAAGGGTCTGGATGAAGGGTCTCGGCCTGAAACGTCGACTGCTTATTCTTCTTCATAGATGCTACCTGACCTGCTGAGTTCCTCCAGCATTTTGTGTGTGATGCTCTGGATTTTCAGCATCTGCAGAATCTCTAGTGTGTTACCATTGGTGGCAAGGAGTTGAGGTCACAAGCAGACTAGCAGTGAACATGTTGAATGTTGCAGCAGTCTTTAGGGGCTGATTGGCTTCATAATGGTTATTCACACTTCATAAGTCTTGGCTCATCTCATCTCCTATGGAAACCAAGCCTCAGACCAAACTAACCCTGGGTCCCGCAACCTCTTGCCTCAGTACTACCACAAGCAATGCTGCCAAACCCTTCCACAGTGACAGCCGTAGTATCCAGGACATCTTCAAGGTGCGAAGCCTCAGAAAGGTGACATCCATCATTAAGGACCCCCACCACCCAAGTCATGCCTTGTTCTCGTTACTACCATCAGGATGGAGTTACACACTCAACGATTCAGGAACAGCTTCTTTCTCCCTGCCATCAGACTTCTGAATGGACATTAAACCCGCGAACACTACCTCATCTTGTTATTTTTATTTTTCTAGTTTTGCACTACTTATTTAATTTAACGATATATTTTTTCTCAGACTTTTTTCTATATTAATCTTGTATTGCATTGTACTGCTGCTGCTACATGAACAAATTTCATGACGTGCAGATGATATTAAACCTGGTTCGGATTCTGATTCTGACGAAAATTGTACATGAAAACTCGTAATTCCCTGAGTAGAGCCCAGACGTAGTGCCACTGACGGGAAGGATAAAAAACAAAGATTAGCTTTATTTGTCACGTGTACATTGAAACATCAAAACACAAAGTGAAATGTGTCATTTGAGTCAACAATCAACAAAGTTCAAAGTACATATTTGGCACCATATACAACCCTGAGATTCATTTTCTTGCAGGCATGCTCAATAAATCCATAATAGAATCATAACTACAATAGAATTAGTGAAAGACCACCCAACATGGGCATTCAGCCAGTCTGCAAAATACAACAAACTGTACAACTACAAAAATAAAGAAATAATAATAAATAAATCAGCAATAAACATCGAGAATATGAGATGAAGAGTCCATATATATATATATAAAACCCTAAGACATTTGCACAGTACTATATTTGTCAACGTGAAACAGAGAGCGAGTTTGTAAATCAGGCAGGACCAAACGATGTTGGGCATAGTGAAGGTGGAGTGTCATGGGAGGTGTGTGGGAGGAGTGCCAGGGGTGGAGGGGGATGGTGCGGATGCAGACACACCCAATCCTGAGACACCAGGCAAGGTCATTTGATTCTAAACAATTGGTTTATTGATCATTACAGAATGTCTCTCTGGTGCTTCCCACTCCCTCCCCTCTCTTCCCCATTTCCCAACCATGATTCCCCTCTCCCTGCCCCCTTCTCACTCTCAGTCCACAACAGACCCATATCAGAATCAGGTTTATATCACTCACATTTGTCATGAAAATAGATTTTTTTGTGGCAGCCGTACAGTGCAATATGTAAAATTACTACAGTACTGTGCAAAACCTTAGGCAACCTAGCTGTATATATGTGCCTAAGGACTTTGTACTGTATGTCATTTATTTTTGAAAACGATGTTAATTGAAATAAGGGAAACACCTGGTATGACGGCATTTACTAAAACTCTTGGTGTTTATAAGATCATAGAGTAACCATAACCTCTTGAGCTAACGAGAAAATCTGCAGATGCTGGAAATCCAAAGGAACACACGCAAGATGCTGGAAGAAGTCAGCAGGTCAGGCATCATCTATGGAAAAGAGTAAACAGGTAATGTTTCGGGCCGAGACCCTTCATCAGGACTTCCCTGCTGTTTTCTTCACCCCTTCCCCTCTCGTGGTTTCGCCTATCACCTACCACCTTGTATTTCTCCCCCCCCCCACCACCTTCTTACTCTGACTTTTCATATTTTTTCCTGTCCTGATGAAGGGCCTCAGCCTGAAACATCGATTGTTTAGTCTTTTCCATACATAGTGAGCAATCAGGTTTATATGCATAAAATTACCATAGTACTGTGCAAAGGTCTTAGGCACCCTACCTCAATATACAGTGGCATGCAAAAGTTTGGGCACCCCGGTCAAAATTTCTGTTTCTGTGAATAGATAAGCGAGTAAAAGATGAACTGATTTCCAAAAGGCATAAAGTTAAAGATGACACATTTCTTTAATATTTTAAGCAAGATTACTGTATTCTATCTTTTACAGTTTCAAAATAACAAAAAAGGAAAAGGGCCGGAAGCAAAAGTTTGGGCACCCTGCATGGCAGTACCTTCTTGTTTGGGGGATTTTCACCCATTCTTCCTTGCAAAAGGATTTTTGCCCATTCTTCCTTGCAAAAGGCTTCTAGTTCTGTGAGATTCTTGGGCCGTCTTGCATGCACTGCTCTTTTGAAAAGTTCTATTCAAAAGGTTCAAAGGAACATCTAAACAAGCCTGATGCATTTTGGAAACAAGTCCTGTAGACTGATGAGGTTAAAATAGAACTTTTTGGCCTCAATGAGCAAAAGTACGTTTGGAGAAAAAAGGGTGCAGAATTTCATGAAAAGAACACCTCCAACTGTTAAGCACTGGGGTGGATCAATCATGCTTTGGGCTCGTGCTGCAGCCAGTGGCATGGGGAACATTTACTGGTAGAGGGAAGAATGAAATCAATTAAACACCAGCAAATTCTGGAAGCAAACATTACACCGTCTGTAAAAAAAGCCGGAGATGAAAAACGGATGGCTTCTACAACAGGATAATGATCCCAAACACACCTCAAAATCCACAATGGACTACCTCAAGAGGTACAAGCTGAAGTTTTTGCCATGGCCCTCACAGTCCCCTGACCTAAACATCATCGAGAATTTGTGGATAGACCTCAAAAGAGCAGTGCATACAAGACAGCCCAAGAATCTCACAGAACTAGAAGTCTTTTGCAAGGAAGAACGGGAGAAAAGCCCCCAAACAAGAATTGAAAGACTCTTAGCTGGCTCAGAAAGCGTTTACAAGCTGTGATATACTTGCCAAAGGGGGTGTTACTAAGTGCTGACCATGCCCAAACTTTTGCTTTGGGCCCTTTTCCTTTTTTGTTGTTTTGAAACTGTAAAAGATGGAAATAAAACAGTAATCTTGCTTAAAATATTAAAGAAATGTGTCATCTTTAACTTTATCTTTTGGAAATCAGTTCATCTTTTACTCGCCTAGCTATTCACAGTAACTGAAATTTTGACCGGGGTGCCCAAACTTTTGTATGCCACAGTATATATAATATATGTAGATGTGTGTGTGTGCCTAAGACTTTTGCACAGTACTGTATATAGTGCACATATAGACACAGAAGCGTGGTTCCTATTATTTTGATTTTTTTTCTCTGTCAATAGATTTATCATGCTTTTTACAAGCCACTGGAGTTTACAGTAGCTGAACGGGATGCCGCCCAGTGCTATATCAAAATGGTTTGTCTGCGTGAAGATGACCAACGTATTCTTGGACTTCACTTCATTGGACCAAATGCCGGAGAGGTCATTCAAGGATTTGCGCTGGGAATTAAGTAAGTTTAAATTATTTTTCTTCTTGATTTTTGTTTAGAATTAATTATATCTCAAAATGTTGGATTCTATATGCCTGTAATCATGCACAAATCTCATAATAGTTTGGAATTTTGATAACTAATAGCACGTAAGTGAATAGCGCAACTGAATATTTATTTATTTATTGAGATACAGTGCAAAATCAGCCCTTGGAGCCATGCCACGCAGCAGTTCCTCAATTTAATCCTAATCTAATCACAGGATAATTTCAAAACAAATCAAATCAAATTGATGTTTAACTATCATTCAACTGTAAATGAATGCAGCCAAACAAAACAGTGTTCCTCTGGGGCCAAAACATACACAGCACATTCAAAATAGCGAGCAAAAAGCAAACATAGTCACCTAAAAGAAACATATACAGGTTTCCCCCGCTATCCGAAAGTAGAGCGTTCCTATGAAACCTTTCGTAAGCCAAAATGGCGTAAAGCGAAGAAGCAATTACCATTAATTTATATGGGGAAAATTTTTGAGTGTTCCCAGACCCAAAAAGTAGTCTACCAAGTCATACCAAGTAACACAAAAAGGGCAGAGCCACGGTTTTCAAAGCCCAGGTACGAAGTATCATGGAGAATGCCTGCTTATCATGGATGAATGCCTCACAGAGTGTCCTCAGCCAGCTTGATTCCATTCAAAGAAAGGCTCTCAGGATTATAGGTGTGGATGAAGCCACAGCTCGTGAGAAGCTAGCCTTCAGTAGTTTATACCACAGTTGACGGTTGCTGCAACTACTGTGCTATACAAAATTCACACCAGCCACAGTCCTGCAGACCTTCGCACCATGTTGCCTTCATCTTATGAGAGATGGCACACCACATGATCAAGTTTATCTGTATCTGCCCATGCTGGTTCTATGCCTGATGCGAGAACCTACACACTGGATAGAAGCTTCCTTCACTGTGCTGTCAGAATTTGGAACAGCCTTCCAGATGCTGTGGTTGGAAACATCTGCAACGATGGGGTCCAAGCTTTCAAGAGTTGAGTGCACAAACACCTATCATCTCTGGGAGGGAAGTCACATGCTTCTTCATAAGCTATCAGGAAGGGGACCAGGATGGCAATGCTTGGTTGTTGGTAGGTAGGATTAATACCTGACTTTCATGAGCACTTGTGAGTTATGTTCCGGCTGGACTTAGTCCTTAAACTACCGGAGAACAGTGTGGAAAGAACAGGTGCTGTTTTCTCCCAGTAGGGATTAGTTTTTAGTTCCAAGTGCTCCTGCCACGTTTTGTCACCCTGCAACCTTATCCTTCAATCTCTTTGAATTATGGAGGACAGCATGTGTATAAATGTCTCTCTCCGGCAGACTTCATCATGATCATCATGACTCCAGTGTTTCTACTATTTTTTAATGTTTCTTAATTATACACATGATTTTTTTGTGTTCTATTGCTGAGCAGCAGTGAACCATCTGATTGACCTAGCAGAGTTCTCTTTAGGAAATAGTTGACTTTATCAGCAATTCTGATCTTGCTATGTTCACTAATGCACTTAATTAAAAAATAACACATAAAACCTAAAAAAAAACACGCATGCGTACACACTTGCCCGCACAGGGC
The DNA here is from genome assembly GCF_963921235.1 of Mobula hypostoma. Classification (NCBI taxonomy): domain Eukaryota; kingdom Metazoa; phylum Chordata; class Chondrichthyes; order Myliobatiformes; family Myliobatidae; genus Mobula; species Mobula hypostoma. Next base: position 60,435,638 of record NC_086117.1, read on the forward strand.
TTCACGGTCATGGTAGTCTTTCTCCGGGTAAACACAAGTTTAAAGCGGGTGCCTTTTTTCGTAAAAGCGAAAATCCTCTTCGCATTTCTTTCGGTTAGCGAAAACAGGTACTAATGTAGGTCTTTCGTAAAAGCGAAGTGGCGTAAAGCGAACTTCCGTAAAGCGGGGGACACCTGTAATCCAAGACCCTAATTATACAGATTCTCAGCAGTGTGCAGCCACTGCAATCTAGCATGTCATTCCACCAATCGAACACTGGAGGGCTCCTGGACTGCAGCAGGCAAGCCCACGGCTTGAGGCCTAGTCTTCGCTACAACCACGCAGCACTCACACTGCCTGTCGTGCCACCAAACAAGGGTACCAGGCCCGAGGCATCTTATGTTATCAATGTACAACAGGCAAAAGAAACAATGACCAATTAACTTACCAACTGGTACATCTTTGGACTGTGGGAGGAAACCCATGTGATCACGGAGACAACATACAAACTCCTTACATGCAGTGGTGGGAATTGAACCTGGGTCGCTGGTACTGTAAAGCGTTGTGCTAACTACTTGGCTACCCGTGCCACGATATTTATCTTCTTAATTTCTTGTGCAATTAATTATCAGAAACAGAATAAGTTTTAACATCACCGGCATATGTCATGAAATTTGTTAACTTTGCAGCAGCAGTGCAATGCATTACATATTAATAGAGAAAAAAGTAAATCAATTATGCATATTCATTGGTTAAATTAAAGGCATCCATTAGTCTTGCGAGACCATGGATCTGCGCCTGGAAAGTCTTCACTCTCCAGGGTGCAGGCCTGGGCAAGGTTGTATAGAAGACCAGCAGTTGCCCATGCTGCAAGTCTCCCCGGTCCACGACACCAGTGTTGTCCAAGCGAAGGGCATTAGAACCCATACAGCTTGGCACCAGTGTCATCGCAGAGCAATGTGTGATTAAGTCCCTTGCTCAAGGACACAGTACATTCCTTCGGCTGGGGCTTGAACTCACGACCTTCAGGTAGCCAGTCCAATGTCTTAACCACTTGGCCACGTGCCCACTTTTTTAAATTAAAAAGTCCAAAAACAGAAATAATATTTTAAAAAGTGAGGTAGTGTTTAGGGGTTTAATGTCCATTCAGAAATCAGATGGCAGAGGCGAAGAAGCTGTTGCTGAATCATTGAGTGTGTGCCTTCAGGCTCCTGTACCTCCTTCCTGCTGGTAACAATGAAAAGAGGGCATGTCCTGGGTGATGGGGGTCCTTAATGATGGACGCTGCCTCTCTGAGGCACCAATCCTTGAAGAAATCTTGGATGCTATAGAGGCTAGTACCCAAGATGGAGCTGACTGATTTTACAACTTACTGCAGCTTCTTTCGATCCTGTGCAGTTGCCCCTCCCCCCCGAGACAGTGATGCAGCCTGTCAGAATGTTTTCAACGCAAAGATTCAGTTAAGTTTTATTTGAGTATTTAGGACACTTCAAAAACAATACAAAGCTGGCTGGTGGTGTAGTGGCAACAGCTCTGGACTTTGAGCCGAGTGGTCCTGCGTTCGAATTTGGCTGGCTCCTTGCACATTTTCCATCCGTGCTATCTTGAGCTAGAAACCCGACCTCGTAAAAAACTGTCAAAAAAGAAATGGCAAAAATGCAGCCCGAAGTGCCGCAAGGCGCGATAAGGAACAACAACAAAAATACCACAAGTGAAAATATCTTTTAAAAACTGCAGAGGCCAGAAACCTGAAATAAAAACTGAAAATGCTGGAAAAACTCAGCAGCTGAGGCTGCATCAGTGGCGAGAGGAACAGTTAACAATCCTGATCTGGGACCATTTCATCAGAACTGGGGAAGAAAGAAACAAACTAGTCTGGCTAACAGATAAGACGGAGGAGGGTAGCATGTAAAACAAAGGCAGTATCTCTGTAGGAAATGATATGGCCATGACGTGCAGTTATGTTCCTCTGGCTGAGCAATCTGTTGCTAATATTGCAAAGTCTGTGAACTGTCATGCCTGACTACAAATGGGGTTATAGAGTACTGCAGCAGAGAAATAGGCCTTTCAGCCCATCCATTCTGTGCTGAACTGTTAGTCTGCCTATTGACCTGGTCCATTGCTCTCCATTCAACATGTACCTATTCATACTTCTCTTAAGTGCCAGGGGCAGGTGAGGAGGTTGGCACGGGTGCAGAAATGCTCAGCCCTGAGACACCAAGCCAGGTCATTTGATTCCAAACAATTGGTTTATTGATCATTACAGAATGTCTCTCTGGTGCTTTCCAATCCCTCCTATCCTTCCCCTTTTCCCAACCATGATTCCCCACTCTCTGCCCCCTTCCCATTCTCAGTGCAAAATAGAGACCCATATCATGTTAATCATCACTCAAATATGTCACGGAATTTATTTTTGTTTTGCGACAGTGGTACAGTGCAATACGTAAACTTACTTCAGTGCTGTATAAAGGTCACAGGCACCCTATCTATATATCCTATCATGCTGCCCTGATAGTAGGATTTACAGTACAGGCAACCTGGATTCAATTCCTGCCACTGCCTGTAAGGAGTTTGTACATTCTCCCCTTGAATGCGTGAGCTTTCTCTGGGTGCCAAATAAGAGAAAATCTGCAGCTGCTGGAAATCAAAGTAATACACACAAAATGTTGGAGGAACTCAGTAGGCCAGGCAGCATCTATGGGAAAGAGTAAACAGTCAACATTTTGGGCCAAGTCCTGAAGAAGGAGTGGTGGAGGGGGCCAAGCATTTTAATTCCGATTCCCAATCCTGTCCCAACGTGTGGATCCATTGCCTCTTCTTGTGCCAAGATGAGGCCACTCTCAGGGTGGAGGAGTAAGATCTGGGTAGCCTCTAGTGGCCTAATGGCATAAATGTTGTTTTCTCCTTCCAGTGACCAAATTTTCCCTCCCCCCTCCCCTTCCTCTATTCCTTTCACTCCTTGTCACCTGCCTCTCCTCCCTCCCTTTCTCCTATTGTCCACTCTAGTCTCCTATCAGACTCTTTCTTCTCCAGCCCTTGACCTTTCCCAACTGCCTAGCTTCACCTATCACCTTCCAGCTTGCCTCTCTCTCCTCCCCTCATCTTTTTATTCTGGCATCTTCCCCCTTCCTTTCCAATCCTGAAGAAGAGCCTTGGCCTGAACATCTTCGGTTTATTAATTTCTATAGATCCTGGCTGACCTGCTGAGTTCCTCAAACATTTTGTGTGTGTTGATTCCAATTACTTGTTGGGATTTGAGATTAGTTTTTCCATATCAAAAATACTATCATCTGGGTGCATACCATTGATTGAACGCCAGGCAATCCTATAAGAGGAGGGGTTTGTAGATTTAGATAAAGAATGGAAACAAAGATAAAGGGTATCATTAAACCAGTTTGGCAATCTGTTTAAGGAATGAGAAGCTAGAGGAAATGGTTGAGGTAGGTACGATAACAACATTCAAAAGACATTTGGACAGGTGCCTGGTTAGGACAGGTTTAGAGGGTTATGGGTCAAACGAGACCATCGTAGTTGGGCTTCTTGCTTGGTGTGAGCCAATTGTGCCTTAAAGTCCAATTCTGTGCTGTATGACTCCATGCAGTTTTGCTGAGGTGTGTATTATATCACTTAGTTGAATTTAATTTCTCCAGCTGCTGTAATGGTTTCCTGACTATTTCTGGGAATAATACAGAAGGTGCAGGATCAGTTCATTCTAAAGAGGAAGAAGGATTCTTCTAAAGAGGAAGAAGGATAAAGAAGGAAGAGGAAGAGATTAAAAGTAACATTAGCAAATTTGCAGATGACACAAAACTGGGTGACAGTGTGAAATGTGAGGAGGATGTTATGAGAATACAGGGTGACTTGGACAGGTTGGGTGAGTGGGCAGATGCATGGCAGATGAGGTTTAATGTGGATAAATGCGAGGGTAATCCACTTTGGTGGCAAGAACAGGAAGGCAGATTACTATCTGAATAGTGTCAAATTAGGAAAAGGGGAAGTACAATGAGATCTGGGTGTCCTTGTTCATCAGTCACTGAAAGTAAGCATACAGGCACAGCAGGCAGTGAAGAAAGCTAATGGCATGTTGACCTTCATAACAAGGGGAGTTGAGTATAGGAGCAAAGAGGTCCTCCTGCAGTTGTACAAGGCCCTGGTGAGACCCCACCTGGAGTACTGTGTGCAGTTTTAGTCTCCAGATTTGAGGAGGGTCATTCTTGCTATGGAGGGAATGCAGCATAGGTTTACTGGGTTAATTCTCAGGATGACAGGAATGTCATATATTGAAAGATTGGAGCGACTGGGCTTGTATACACTGGAATTTAGAAGAATGAGAGGGGATCTGATTGAAACATATAAGATTATTAATGCATTGGACACGCTAGAGGCAGGAAACATGTTCCTGATGTTGGGGGAGTTGAGAACAAGAGGTCACAGTTTAAGAATAAGGGGTAGACCATTTAGAACAGAGTTGAGGAAAAACTTTTTCATACAGAGGGTTGTGGATCTGTGGAATGCTCTGCCTCAGAAGGCAGTGGAGGCCAGTTCTCTGGATTCTTTCAAGAAAGAGTTAGATAGAGCTCTTAAAGATAGCGGAGTCAAGGGATATGGGGAGAAGGCAGAGAACAGGGTACTGATTGTGGATGATCAGCCATGATCACAGTGAATGGTGGTGCTGGCTCGAAGGGCCAAATGGCCTACTCCTGCACCTATTGTCTATTGACTTGGGTCCCTGGATCAGTGGTCTAGGCCTTTGCATGCTAATTTCACCATTTAACCAGTGAAGAGCACCCTTGTTTTATTTATTTATCTATTGATTGAGATTCAGTGCGGAACAGGTACAATCAGCCCTTCAAGATGCAACGCCCAGAAATCCCCCCGATTTAATCCTAGTCTAATCATGGGACAATTTACAAGACCGATTAACCTACTGACCAGTACTTCTATGGAATGTGGGAGAAGACCAGAGCGCCTGGCGTTCACAGGGAGAACGTACAAGCTCCTCTCAGGCTGTACTGGGAATTGAACCCGAATCGCAGATACTGCAGAGTGGTGTACTACGCTACCGTACTGGCCCTTTCTGTGTAGTTTTAGCCACGGACCTCCAAGAGGACCACAACCTTGTCGTGGTTCGGAGGCTTTCATGCCCCAATGACTCAGAGAGGTATGTTGACTGGAGTCAGGGATTTGTCACCCATACCAAACAGGTTAAGGTGTAGAGGCCAGACTAAGAGTGGTCCTTCAGGTTTGGGGGTTCAGCTCAGGGTTAACAACCCTGACTGGTAAAACAAGATAGTTATGGAAACAGAAATGAGGAATTCTTCTACATCTGAATACGACAGTGTTCCTGAGTCTCCATCCAGGACTTGCATGATTGACCATAGTGAAAACAGAGAGGTTCTGACATGTTGAAGGAAGCCCTGAACACCACCAGAGATGGAGGACCTTCATTGCTGCCATAAACATCAGTAGCGTAATGGGCAGTAAGTTAAGTCCCAAATAAGGATTGACTCGTGTAAGTGTATATTTCATTCGAGATTTAATCTTGTATGTTTTCCTACAGATGCAACGCCACGTACTCTGAGCTGACATCCACTGTGGCCATCCACCCGACGACTGCTGAGGAGGTGAATAAGTTGAACATCACGAAGCGCTCAGGTTTGGATGCTACCGTCACAAGTTGCTGAGGTTAAACGTCATCCCTGAACCAACTGGCACACCACAAACTCTCCAGCATTGACGTAAAAGCCCACACCAGAGAAGCAAACATGGCTGAAACATGCTGTTTTAAATCAGAACCATGGTTGGCATTCAGTATTGCCTTCAAAAGCTCAGCCTTGTGGCCAGAGCAAAGCAAAGAACTAACACTAAATGAACTGAACATAGTCTTTAAATATTTTTATGTAATTCAACAATATACAAATATTTTGTATGCCGTCCTCTGTGTGAAATGATATGTGAAATGGAAGAGGTTGTGGGGTTCAATGGGGGGGAGCAGACATGTAAAAACAGATACATCTGCAAACTCAGCCAGCAGAGGGGGATATCTGGATGGGACAACATTGTTATCCAGTGACGAGAAAGAGAATGGCATCTGCAGGTGTGTTTTGGCAAATTGCGGGGCATCGATTGTGCTTGTTCACCTGCAAGATGCAGAGGTCATTGCAACACACACAAAATGGTGGAGGATCTCAACAGGTCAGGCAGCGTCTATGGAGAGGGATAAACAGTTAATGTTTTGGGGCGAGCCTCTTCATCGGGACTCATTGGGTCTTGGCCTGAAATGTTGACTGTTTATTCCCTTCCATAGATGCTGCCTGACCTGCTGAGTTCCTTCGGCGTGAGTTGCTCTGGATTCCCATGCAGAATCTCGTGTTTAGGATTTACACACATTGGTTGCTTTACACACTTGCTCACCACCTGTTGATGGGAATGTCTGTCAGGAAAGGTTGAATACACAGTACTGTGCAAAAGTCTTCAGCACATAAATATAGCTAGGGTGCCTACGACGTTTGCACAGCACTGTATTTATCAACATGGAACAGAGAGTGAGTTTGTAAATCTGGTGGGAGCAAAGGATGTTGGGAATGGTGAGGGTGGAGGTAATGTGTGTATATATTTTTTCTTCTACCCAAAGTGATTTTCTGTTTCAAAGGCCAGAGTTTTGTGGTGTGCTCGTCAGGGATGACTGGGGAGAAAGGGGTCAAGGTGGTTTGACTCATGTTGTAGGCTGGCAATGTACTATATGTGCATGCCACATCATAGCCAGGTTGTGCAAATGCCAGTTCATGATGACTTGTTTGTAAACCCATTTCATGGGAAAGGCAGGTCTGATAATGTGGCATTTATATAATTATTATAATATATGTGTATTGAATAAAATGATATTTCATCTGTTGCTTGGAGCTTGTCTGATGTTCTCATGAAGCTATGAATTATGGAGAAAAATGTTTAACATAGGTGTTGATGCCGGCTGGTGGTGCAGTGCGATCAGCGCTGGACTCCAGAGTGAAGGTTTCCAAGTTCGAATCCAGGTCGGGCCACCCCCGAGCACATTTTCCATCCGTGCCGGGTTGAATGTCGAGCTAGCCACTCGGCCTCGTAAAAAATACAAGGGTCGAGTCAGGAATGTTCATAACGTGACCCGGTTAATCCTGACACCACGTGCCAGCCAAGAATGGTACGACACGCTTAAAAAAAAAATAGGTGTTGATGCACACTGGGAAGCACAGAATGCTTTTCTGTAAACCGAGGGCAAACAGGATTCTGTTGTTGGATGTTGCAGTGTTCCCCAAGCTTGGTAATTAGCTTGCAGATGTTTCATCACCCATCAGGACAGCCTCAGCGGCAGGACAGCCTCAGCGTCAGGGCAGCCTCAGCGGCAGTTGCTGGTGCTTCACTCTGGGAAAGCTTGCATTTATATAGCACCCTCCCCCGCCCCGTTCGCTTGCCTCAGTCCTGATTGCCTACCCCTTCAGCTGATCTTTAACTCCATTAGCTCGCGTTTCTTTGGCTGTTAGGGATATGGTGATGGTGACCATTTCAAGATGTTTGTTTATGGAGTTAACAGAACTCATTTACAGGAACACAAACTGGCAGTACGGAGACATGATCCACTGTTGCTGATCTCAGTACACGAAGACCATAAGATATAGGAGCAGAATTAGGCCATTTGGCCCATTGAGTCTGCTCTGCCATTTCATCATTGCTGATCCATTTTCCCTCTCTGTCCCAATCTCCTGCTTTCTCCCCGTGTCCCTTCATGCCCTGATCAATCAAGAATCTTTCAACCTCTGCCTTAAATATATGTAAAAACTTGGCCGCCTCAGCTGCCTGTGGCAACAAATTCCACAGATTCACCACTCTTTGGCTGAAGAAATTACTCCTCATCTCTGTTCTAAAAGGACGTCCCTCTATTCTGAGGCTGTGTCCTCTGGTCCTAGACCCTCCCACCTTAGGAAACATCCTCTCCATATCCACTCTATCGAGGCCTTTCATCATTCAATAGGTTTGAATGAGGTCACCCCTCATTCTTCTAAATTCCAGTGAATACAGGCCCAGAGCCACCAAATGCATTTGACAAGCCGTTCAATCCTGGAATCATTTTTGTGAACCTCCTTTGCACCCTCTCCATTATCAGCACATCTTTTCTAAGATAAGGGGCACAAACCTGCTCACACTACAAGTGAGGCCTCACCAGTGCTTTATAAAGCCTCAACATTACATCCTTGCTTTTATATTCTAGTCCTCTTGAAACCAATGCTAACATCACATTTGCCTCCTCACCACCGACTCAACCTGCAAATTTACCTTTAGAGAATCCTGCATGAGGACTCCCAAGTCCCTTTGCGTCTCAGTTTTTTGTATTTTCTCTCCATTTAGAAAATGTCTACCCTTTTATTTATTCTAGCAAAGTGTATGACCATACATTTCCCGACACTGTCTTCCATCTGCTACGTCTTTGCCCATTCTCCTAATCTGTCCAAGTCCTCTGTAGCCTCTCTACTTCTCCAAAACTACTCCCTCCACCTGTCTTCGTTTCATCCACAAACTTTGCCACAAAGCCATCAATTCCACCATCCAAGTCATTGATGTATAACATAAAAATGGGTGGCCCCAACACAGACCCATGTGGAACACCACAAGTCACTGGCAGCCAACCATAAAAAAGCTCCCTTTATTCCCACTCTTTGCCTCCTGTCAATCAACCACTGCTTTATTCATGCTAGTATCTTTCCTGTAATACCAGGACTCTTAAATTGTCAAGCAGCCTTACGTGCAGCACCTTGTCAAAGGCCGTCTGAAAAAACAAATAAAGAACATCAATCAATTCTCCTTTGTCTCTCCTACTTGTTATTTCTTCAAAGAATTCCAACAGAATTGTTAGGCGTGATTTTCCCTTAAGGAAACCATGCTGACACTGGCCTATTATATTATGTGCCTCCAATTACCCCGACAATTCCTTAACGATTGACTCCATTCCAGAATTCTAGTGATTCTTGAAAGATCATTACTAATGCCTCCACAAACTCTTCAACCACCTACTTCAGACCCTGGGTGTATATCATCTGTTTTGGGTGACTTATCTACCTTCAAACCTTACAGTTTCCCAAGAACCTTCTCCCAAGTAATGGTAACTTCACACACTTCTGAACCCTAACACTCTCGAACTTTCAGCATATTGCTAGTGTCTTCCACAGTGAAGACTGATTCAAAATACTTATTCAGTTTGTCTGCCACTTCCTTGTCCCCCATTACTACCTCCCTAGCATCGTTTTCCGGCGGTCCAATATCCACTCTCTCCTCTCGTTTACACTTTATGTATCTGAAGAAACTTTTGGTATCCTCTTTAATATTATTGGCTAACTTACTTTTGTATTCCAGGTTTGCCTATTCGTTCCCTCACTGGTACGTAACATGGGCAGCAATCCAGAGAATACTACCCTGGAGGTCCTGTTTGTCAGCTTTTACTGAGCTCTCTAAAATCTCTCTTCAGGACCTCCTCATCTGGTCTATCTATATCGTCATTGCCAATATGTACCAAAACTTTTGGCTGCCCATCCTCACCCTTGAGAATGCCATGGACCCTATCTGAGACATACCTGAACCTGGCACCTGGGAGGCAGCATGCCATCTGGGTGTTTCTATCGCACACAAAGAATCTCGTCTCTGTTCCTCGGACTGTGGAGTCTCCTATCACCACTGCTGTCCTCTTCACCTCTCTGCTCTTCTGAGCTTCAATACCAGAGAGCCGGTGACTGTGGCTCCCCGCTGATAGCTCATCCCCCTCAACAGTATCTATATCTAAAGAGGTATAGTTATAATTCAGGGGAATGGCCACAGGTGTAATCTGTACCGGCTGTGCATTACCCTTCCTTTCTCCTGACAGTCACCCAGTTACCTGTCCTCTTCAACCTAGGGTGACGACCTCCCTGTAGCTCCTGTCTGTCCCCTCCTCGTTCTCCCATATGAGCCGAAGGTCATCGAGCTGCAGCTCACTGCACCTGGTGCAGATGTTTTCCAGGATGCTGGAGGTCTCCCAGAACTCTCACATCCCATGCACGGTACAAAACGCTGTCCCTGCAGCTATTCTCACTACACTACTATGCCCGAGCAGAGGAAGGATGAGCATATAGGAACAAAAAAGAAACTTACCAGATGTTTTTCCTCGCCAAAGCCATCCTAAACACTGCCAGCTCAAAACAATGGCCACTCCACTTGCATTAGTTTTATTTGGTCTTTCTAATGAATCCTGCTCGGTGATTGGTTGCAGTGTAACTCTGAGAAACTGCTGCAAAGCTCTGCCTTTTAAATCTTGATCATGGGCCTGATTGAAAAGGTAGCTCTCTTCACGTTTCAAAGTTGCTGGTGAACGCAGCAGGCCAGGCAGCATCTGTAGGAAGAGGCGCAGTCGACATTTCAGGCCGAGACCCTTCGTCAGGACTAACTGAAGGAAGAGTGAGTAAGGGATTTGAAAGTTGGAGGGGGAGGGGGAGATCCAAAATGATAGGAGAAGACAGGAGGGGGAGGGATAGAGCCGAGAGCTGGACAGGTGAAAGGCAAAAGGGGATACGAGAGGATCATGGGACAGGAGGTCCGGGAAGAAAGACAAGGGGGGGGGGGACCCAGAGGATGGGCAAGAGGTATATTCAGAGGGACAGAGGGAGAAAAAGGAGAGTGAGAGAAAGAATGTGCATAAAAATGAGTAACAGATGGGGTACGAGGGGGAGGTGGAGCATTAGCGGAAGTTAGAGAAGTCGATGTTCATGCCATCAGGTTGGAGGCTACCCAGACGGAATATAAGGTGTTGTTCCTCCAACCTGAGTGTGGCTTCATCTTTACAGTAGAGGAGGCCATGGATAGACATGTCAGAATGGGAATGGGATGTGGAATTAAAATGTGTGGCCACTGAGAGATCCTGCTTTCTCTGGCGGACAGAGCATAGATGTTCAGCAAAGCGGTCTCCCAGTCTGCATCAGGTCTCGCCAATATATAAAAGGCCACATCGGGAGCACCGGATGCAGTATATCACCCCAGTCGACTCACAGGTGAAGTGTTGCCTCACCTGGAAGGGTTGTTTGGGGCCCTGAATGGTGGTAAGGGAGGAAGTGTAAGGGCATGTGTAGCACTTGTTCCGCTTACACGGATAAGTGCCAGGAGGGAGATCAGTGGGGAGGGATGGGGGGGGACGAATGGACAAGGGAGTTGCGTAGGGAGCGATCCCTGTGGAATGCAGAGAGAGGGGGGAGGGAAAGATGTGCTTAGTGGTGGGATCCCGTTGGAGGTGGCGGAAGTTACGGAGAATAATATGTTGGACCCGGAGGCTGGTGGGGTGGTAGGTGAGGACCAGGGGAACCCTATTCCTAGTGGGGTGGCGGGAGGATGGAGTGAGAGCAGATGTATGTGAAATGGGGGAGATGCGTTTAAGAGCAGAGTTGATAGTGGAGGAAGGGAAGCCCCTTTCTTTAAAAAAGGAAGACATCTCCCTCGTTCTAGAATGAAAAGCCTCATCCTGAGAGCAGATGCGGCGGAGACGGAGGAATTACGAGAAGGGGATGGCGTTTTTGCAAGAGACAGGGTGAGAAGAGGAATAGTCCAGATAGCTGTGAGAGTCAGTAGGCTTACAGAGACAGAAAGATCTAGAAAGGGGAGGGAGGTGTCGGAAATGGAACTTTACCTGTTTACCTGGAACTTTGCCTCCAACTTTCACCCTGCCCTCAAGTTTACCTGGTCCATTTCCGACGCTCTGTCCGCCAGAGAAAGCAGGATCTCCCAGTGGCCACACATTTTAATTCCACATCCCATTCCCATTCTGACATGTCTATCCACGGCCTCCTCTACTGTAAAGATGAAGCCACACTCAGGTTGGAGGAACAACACCTTATATTCCGTCTGGGTAGCCTCCAACCTGATGGCATGAACATCGACTTCTCTAACTTCCGCTAAGGCCCCACCTCCCCCTCGTACCCCATCTGTTACTTATTTTTATGCACACATTCTTTCTCTCACTCTCCTTTTTCTCCCTCTGTCCCTCTGAATATACCTCTTGCCCATCCTCTGGGTCCCCCCCCCCTTGTCTTTCTTCCCGGACCTCTTGTCCCATGATCCTCTCGTATCCCCTTTTGCCTATCACCTGTCCAGCTCTTGGCTCCATCCCTCCCCCTCCTGTCTTCTCCTATCATTTTGGATCTCCCCCTCCCCCTCCAACTTTCAAATCCCTTACTCACTCTTCCTTCAGTTAGTCCTGACGAAGGGTCTCTGCCTGAAATGTCGACTGCACCTCTTCCTACAGATGCTGCCTGGCCTGCTGCGTTCACCAGCAACTTTGATGTGTGTTGCTTGAATTTCCAGCATCTGCAGAATTCCTGTTGTTTTCTCTTCACGTTTGCCCACTCAGCAACTGGTTGCATTGCAACTCCGAGAAATTGTCGCAAAGCTCTGCTTCAACCCGAGCAAATTTAAAGAAGATGACATCTGAGCTGTGGCTATCCATACAGTCACCTTACTCACTCACCTCAACACTGAACTGATTAATTTCAAGAACTCTACAACGCATGTTCTCATCCTTATTTGTTTGTTTGTTTGTATTTGCATTTGTATAGTTCGTCTTCTTGTGCACATGGTTTGCTTGTCAGTCAGAGGAAGGGTCTTAACCCAAAATGTTGACAGTCCATTTCCCTCTGCAGATGCTGCCTGACCTGCTGAATTCCTTCAGCTTGCTTTTTGCCCTCAACAGGAAAATGAATCTCAGGGTGTATATGGAAACATAAACAGTATTTACTTTGATAATAAATTTACTTTGAACTTTGAATTAAGTGATATTTCACATATACTCAGTGAATTCCACCTTAAATATTCTAAGGGTCCTGGCCTCCACCACCCTCGGGCAGAGAATTCCAAAGTTTCACATCCACCTCTGAAGAATTTATTGACTTCTTTGAGACAATGTCGAATTTATTGTCACAGTTCTCTGCAGTGAGAACTCCCAGTCTCTGATATGGTGGAGAAACAGGATTGAGTATGAAATGTATTACAGACATTAAGTTCAAGTTTATTGTTATCTGACAGTACATATATACAACCAAATGAAACAACATTCCTCTGGACCACAAAGCATATACCACACGCAGCACATAAAACAAAATATTACCACAAATAAGTTAATAAAGTGTAATTCAAAATGCACGTAGCTCGCAGCACAGCTAAACAGTAAACAGCTGGCTGTCCTAGTGACAAGAGCTTGGGGGAGGCAGGGTATGCATTAGTCTCACAACCTGAGGGAAGTAGACGGTAAGACATAGAGGCAGAATTAGGCCATTCGGCCCATTAAGTCTGCTCTGCCATTCACTATTTCCCTCTTAACCTCATTCTCCTGCCTCCTGCCCATATCCCTTCATACCCTGACTAGTCAAGAACCTTTCAGTCTCTGCCTTAAATGCATGCAGTGACATAGCCTCCACAGCCGCCTGCGGCAGTGAATTCCACAGAATCACCAACCTCTGGCTAAATAAATTCCTTCTCAACTTCCTTCTAAATGGACATCCCCCTAATTTGAGTCTTGCTCTCTGGTCCTAGATTCCCCCAACGAAGGAAACATCCTCTCCACGTTCTGTCTGGGTCTTTTCAGCATTGGATAGGTTTCAATGAGAACTCCCTCATTCATTTAAATCCCAGAGAGCACAGACTTTAATTAGCTAGCTCGTATGATAACCTTTCATTCTTGGAATCATTCTCGTGAACCTCCCCTGAGCCTTCACCAGTGTCAGCACATCCTTTCTTGGATAAGGATAAGGTGTTACCTTGGAAAGGAAATGGCTGGTGGACAGAAGTATGGGGATGATATTTTGGTGTTTAACTATGGTAACTTAATTTGAGATAGAGGAAAAATATTATCTAAGATAGTGTGGTTCACATCTCTATACACCAAAAAACAGAATGCGCACATTCTTTTTCCAGGAGAAAGGTTTAAAGTGAGGCAGGACCTGAGGGGCAACTTCACCTGGAGGGTTATACATATCTGGAATGAGCTGGCCAAATGGTGTGGTTGAGGGAGGTATGTTTAAAGGGCATTTGGACAGATACATGGATAGGAAAGGTTTAGAGTGATTGGTCGAGATGTGCTGAAGGGCCCATTTCTGCCCTGAATTGCTCTGGGGCTCAAAGTACTGGGATCAATGTAGACGTGTGGAAGATGAGGCAGTGGGTCAGCCAGCCCATTGGAACAGGACCAATGATGTCAGCAAATCAGGCAAATGAAGGCCCTTCAGCCCAGTGAGCTCTGCTGGCTCACACAGCAATCTTATCATGCCCACTTTCCCACTCTTCCCTGATGGAGTCGTGTTTGAGGTCTACGTGTTTCATTAGAACAGCTGAAGCTGGTGTTGCCTGAGGAAATTCCCCACAGATACTGCCTGACCTGCTGAGAAATACTTCCATCTCTTTTTATTCTTTCGGGTACAGCTTACCTTCTGGAAATTATAAGGCTGACAACATTCTATTTATGAAGGAAAAATATGCTTCTTGTTTTAGGGATAAGATGGCGCTACTCAAGACTGGTGACAATCTACTGGTGGTTCATAAAGCAAGAAATACAACTAAGTACTTTATTAATTAATTAGTAACACTTTGATAAAGAACAGTTTTAGGAGAGTCAACGAAAGAAAGCAGAAAATTAGGAAAATACTTCTTGCATGAACGGTCATTATAACATGGAACTACCAAGGTAGAGCATAGAAACATTCTCTGGATAATAATTGGGTTCTAAAGTAGGGGAGAACACTGAATAAGAGCCAATGGAATAGCTTTCATGGGTACAATTGATTTGCTATTTGGTATGCTATCAACAGCCCTAGCAGATTTTTACAGATTCATGGGGAAAGCATCGTCATCTGGTACGGAGGGGCCACTGCACAGGATCAGACAAACAGCTGCAGAGGGCTGGAAGCTCAGCCAGCTCCATCATGGGCAGTAGCCTCCCCACCATCGATCATATCTTCAAAAGGTGGTGCATCCATCATTAAGGACCCTCACCACCCAGGACATGCCCTCTTCTCATTGCTAACATCAGGAAGAAGGTACAGGAGCCTGAAGGCACACACTCAACGTTATGGGAACGACTTCCCCTCTGCCATCAGATTTCTGAAAGGTCCATGAATCTAAGAGCACTACCTGATGGCATGAACATCGACAGCCTCCAACCTGATGGCATGAACATTGACTTCTCTAACTTCCGTTAGTGCCCCACCTCCCCCTCATACCCCATCCCTTATTTGTTATTATTATTTCTTCTCTCTTTTTTCTCCCTCTGTCCCTCTCACTATAACTCCTTGCCCATCCTCTGGGCTCCCCTCCCCTTTCTTTCTCCCTAGGCCTCCTGTCCCATGATCCTCTCATATCCCTTTTGCCTATCACCTGTCCAGCTCTTGGCTCCATCCCTTCCCCTCCTGTCTTCTCCTATCATTTTGGATCTCCCCCTCCCCCTCCCACTCTCAAATCTCTTACTAACTCTTCTTTCAGTTAGTCCTGACGAAGGGTCTCGGCCCGAAACGTCGACTGCACCTCTTCCTAGAGATGCTGCCTGGCCTGCTGCGTTCACCAGCAACTTTGATGTGTGTTGCACCACCTCACTATTTGCATTATTTGTTTATCTTTTTTATATATTTCTTATTGTAACTTCAGTAATTTATTTTCTTTTAGAAATTTAGTAATTTCTTTAAATAGCTCTCTAATGAAAAATTGGACTTTAGAGCTCACAATGCACCTTGTTATGATCTTGCACTTTATTGGCTACCTGCAATGCACTTTCCCTGTAACTGTTACACTTTATTCTGCATTCTGCTATTGTTTTACTTTGTTCTCCCTCAATGCACTGTGTGATCTGTGCGAACAGTCTGCAAGACAGGCTTTTCACTGTATCTTGGTATACGTGACAATAATAAGCCATTTCCATTGGAGACCAACATGTTGTTTACCTTCGTAACAACCTGTTGTACCTGCTTGCTGGCTTTTAGTGATTCATACAGTATACTATCACACCCGAATCCCTCAGGCTTCCAAAATGTGCCTGTATAAGCTGTCTGCAGGTTACAAACACCTAATTTATGGATGTCCCCACATATGAACAGTCCCTCATGATACTAAAGGCAAAAGACCGACGTTCTGAATGTACATTCCTACGAATGGCAGAACTAGTTTCCATTGATCTCCACTTGTACTTACTGCCCATTACACTGCTGATGTTTAAGGCAGCAATGAAGGTCCTCTATCTCTGTTTGTCCTTTGCCATCTTCTCTGACGTGCCCAGGTGTGGTTCAGGGTCCTCATTTCTCCTTCTGTGATACGGTGCCAACTTGTCCTTGGTCTCCCGCATTTCCTCCACCCTTCAGGGATCCAGTGAGGTGCTGTCTTGATGATAGAGTCAGTCTTGCTTCTCATCTGTTCTCCACTTCTTCATAGAACATAAAACATAAGACCCTAAGACCATAAATTACAGTAGCAGAATTAGGCCATTTGGCCCATCGAGTCTGTTTCACCAGTTCAACATGGCTGTTTCATTTCTCTCTCAACCCAAATATTCTGCCTTCTCCCCACATCCCTTCATGCCCTGACTAATCAAAAATCTATCAACCTCTGCCTTAACTATACCCAATGACTTGGCCTTCACATCTGTCTGTGGCAACAAATTTCACAGATTCGCCATTCTCAGACAAGCCCTCAGAGAGATTTGCGTCCTGACGAAGGGTTCTGGCCGGAAACGTTGACTGATCATTTCCACGGATGCTGCCCGACCTGCTGAGTTCCTCCAGCGTGTTGTGAGTGTTGCTTTGACCCTAGCATCTGCAGAGTATTTTGTCGCTCCATAGCGAGAAGGGAGGCCTTTGGGAAGAATGTGATTTATGTTGTAAGGGTGGAACACAGAAGCCAGACTTGTTCTCCCTGCTTGAGTGAAAATTGAGCAAAGATTTCTTTGTGATTACGAGATCACAGGATCAAGATGGGTTCTGACAGGGGAAATAGAAGGAAGCTGTCCCCCCCCAATGGAGGAATAAAGACCATAAGACACACTGTCGGACAAAATGAGACCATTCAGCCCATCGTGTCTGCTCCGCTATTCATCATGGCTGATTTATTTTTCCTCTCAACTCCATTCTCCTCTTAACCTTACTCATCAAGAACCTATCAACTTTGGCTTTAATTATACCCAATAACTTGGCTTCCACAGTCGTCTGTGGCAATGCATTCCATAGATTCACCACCCCCTGGCTAAAGGAATGCCTCCTCATCGCTGTTCTAAACAGATGTCCTTGTATTCTGAAGCTGTGCCCTCTGGTCCTAGGCTCCCCCCACTGTTGGAAACATCCTCTCCACGTCCACTCAACCTAGGCCTTTCAGTATTCAATAGGTTTCAAAGAGATGTCCCCTCATTCTTCTAAGCTCCAACAGGTACAGGTCCAGAACCATCAAACGTCCCTCATACATTAACCCTTTCACCCCTTGCATCCTTCTCATAAACCTCCTCCGTACCCTCTCCAATGCCAGCACGTCTTTGTAAAGTCCAATGCCTTATAAAGTATCAGCATTACATCCTTGCTTTAATGTACTTGTCCTCTTGAAATGAATGGATTTCCTCCTACATTTTGACGGTGTATGGGTTGGGGTTAGTAAGATGTGGACATGCGATGTTGGCACGGGAAGCATGGTGACACTTGTGGGCTGCCCCCTGTACACCCTCGGACTGAGTTGGTCGTTGGCGCAAATGATGCATTTCACTGTACAGTACTGTGCAAGAGTTTTCGGCATATATACAGTGGTGCGAGAAAGTTTGTGAACCCTGTTTCTCTATTTCTGCATAAACATGACCTGAAATGTGATCAGATCTTCACAAGTCCTAAAACTAGATAAAGAGAACCCAATTAATTAAATAACACAAAAACATTATACTTGTTCATTTATTTATTGAGAAAAATGATCCAATATTACATGTATCTGTTGGAAAAAGTATGTGAAACTTTGCTTTTAGTAACTGTTGTGATTCTCTTGTACAAGAGAACTTCAACTTCAACCAACATTTCTGGTAACTGAATTGAATTGACTTTATTTCTTACGTCCTTCACATACATGAGGAGTAAAAATCTTTACGTTAGAATGTGCAATGTACAATTTATAGTAATTTGTAATAAATAATAGCTACAACAGGACAGTCAATATAGCATGGAAATACAATTGTATCAGCATGAATTAATCAGTCTGATGGTCTGGTGGAAGAAGCTGTCCGGGAGCCTGTTGGTCCTGGCTTTTATGCTGCGGTACCGTTTCCCGGATGGTAGCAGCTGGAACAGTTTGTGGTTGGGGTGACTGGGGTCCCCAGTGATCCTTCGGGCCCTTTTTTCACACCTGTCTTTGTAAATGTCCTGAATAGTGGGAAGTTCACACCTATAGATACGCTGGGCTGTCCGCACCACTCTCTGCAGAGACCTGCAATTGAGGGAAGTACAGTTCCCATACCAGGTAGTGATGCAGACAGTCAGGATGCTCTCAATTGTTCCCCTGTAGAAAATTCTTAGGATTTGGGGGCCCATACCAAACTTTTTCAATCGTCTGAGGTGAAAGAGGCACTGTTGTACTTTTTTCACCACCCAGCCGGTATGTACAGACCACGTGAGATCCTTGGTGATGTGTATGCTGAGAAACTTAAAGCTGTCTACCCTCTCAACCCCAGATCCATTGATGTCAATAGGGGCTAGCCTGTCTCCATTCCTCCTGTAGACCAAAACCAGCTCCTTTGTTTTTGCGACATTGAGGGAGAAGTTGTTTTCTTGACATCACTGTGTCAGGGTGATGACTTCTTCTCTGCAGGCTGCCTCGTTATTATTTGAGATAAGGCCAATCAATGCAGTGTTGGCAGCAAATTTAATTCGCAGATTGGAGCTGTGGGTGGCGACACAGTCGTGTTGTGGCAATTGCATCATCTGTCCATCGGTTGTGTTGGTAGGCGAATTGTAGGGGGTCCAGCTTGGGTGGTAGCAAGCTGCAGATGTAGTCATTGCCCAGCCTCTCAAAGCACTTGCTTAGTATTGAGACAAGTGCGACCTGATGCCAGTCATTCAGACGTGTTACCTTGGTCTTTTTAGGTACAGGGACAATGGTTGATGGTTTGAAGCAGGAGGGCACTCTAGCTGGGAGATCGGTCTCCCAGAACCAGTCCTGTACATCAGCTTGGAGGAATTTTAGGCCATTCTGCCGTACAAAAGTACTTCAACTCTGGGATGTTGATGCGACTCCTTGCATGAACTGCTTGCTTCAGTCCGTCCACAACATTTCTATATACTAAGGTCAGGACTCTGACTTGGCCATTCCAAAACACAAATTTCCTTCTTTTTAAACCATTCTGTTATTGATTTTCAGATCATTGTCTTGTTGCATTATTCAGCTTCTATTAAGCCTTAGGTGACTGCTACCCTGACATTCTCCTGTAAAATGTCTTGATACAATTTTGAATTTATTGTTCCCTCAACACTTGTAAACTGTCCAGGCCCTGAGGCAGCAAAGCAGCTCCAAACCATGAAGCTCCTTCCACCACTCTTCACAGTTGGAATGATGTTTTGGTGTTGGTGTGCAGTGCCCTTTTTCCCTCCAAACATAGTGGTGTGTATTTCTGTCAAAAAGTTCAATTTTTGTCTTGTCTGTCCACAGAACATTGTAGAACATACAGGTGGTCTTTTGCAAACTTGAGATGTGCAGCAATGATTTTTTGTGGAGCAGTGGTGTCCTCCCATGAGCACCATTTTTGCTCATGTTTTCTTATAGTGGACACATGAACAGAGATTTTAGCAAGTTCTATAGATCTGTGCAGGTCTTTTGCTGTTACCCTTGGGTTTCTTTTTTCATCTCATTCAGCATTGCATGTTGTGCTCTTGGTGTGATCTTTGCAGGATGCCCACTCCTAGGGAGAGTAGCAACAGTAGCACATCCCTTCCATTTATAGACGATTTCTCTTACTGTAGACTGATGAACACTCAGGTCTTTTGAAATGCTTTTGTAGCCTTTTCCAGCTTCATGCATCTCTACAATTCTTCTTCTAAGGTCCTCTGACAGTTGTTTTGGTCGCGGCATGGTGCATATGAACAGATCTTTCTTGAGAAGAGCAGGCTCTGTTGGAAACCTGACTTTGTGTGTCTTTTTTATAGGGCAGGGCACCTCAGCAACCCACACCTCCATTCTCATCTCATTGATTGCAACGCCTGACTCCAAATAGCTTTTGTAGAAGACATTACCCCAAAAAATTCACATACTTTTTCTAACAAATACATGTAATACCAGATCGTTTTTCTCAATCAATAAATGAATAAGTTTCATATTTCTGTGTTGTTTAATTAATTGGGTTCTCTTTTTCTAGTTTTAGGATTTGGGTGAAGATCTGATCACATTTTAGGTCATATTTACGCAGAAATAGAGAAAATTCTACAGGGTTCACAACTTTCTAGCACCACTGTATATAGCTAGTGTGCCTGTGACTTTTGCATAGTACTGTATTTGTCAATGTGAAAGGAGAGTGAGTTTGTCAATACGAGGGGTGATTGATATGTTCAGGTAGAAGGAGTCAATTTTAGAAAACCTAGCACATTTATTTTTCCTACACTTACACACAGTCCAGCGGTTGTGGAGCATATGGATCCCTTCTTTGTAGAAGTCGGCATCTTGGACCTCCAGAAGTGGTCCACAGCAGGGATGATTGATAAGTTCGTGGCATAAGGTACTGTAGAAGGAGATGAGTTATTAACTTCAAACTTTCTAAACTTTCTCTCGAAGAGTTGAACTACATGTGCATGTAACGAGAGCTGTATAACTCATCTACCTTAGGCCACGAACTTATCAATCACCCCTGCTGTGGACCACCTGGAGGTCCAAGACGCTCTTGTTATATGCACGTGCAGTTCAACTCTTTGAGTGATAATGCAGAAAGTTTGAAGTTAATAACTCATCTCCTTCTACCTTAGGCCATGAACTTATCAATCACCCCTGCTGTGGACCACTTCTACAAGGGAGGGATCTGTATGCTCCATGACTGCTGGACTGAGTGTGTAAATGTAGGAGGGGACTATGTCGAAAAATAAATGTGCTAGGTTTTCTAAAATTGACTCCTTTTACCTTAGGCCACGAACTTATCAATCACCCCGCGTGTGGTTCTGTCTGAGAGTGCTAGTGCAGGTAAACATGAGGCAGGTACAAGAATTTTTAGGAGTGTGGTTCTCCTCTGATAGCGCTGTAAACAACATATAGAAATAGACGTCATCTACAAACTCCTAAAAGCCAGAGAAATGGGAGACAATAGAATTGAAAGGCCAACTGAAGGGGTAGCCAATCAGGACCGAGGCAAGCGAATGGGGGCTGTATAACTGCGAGCACTTCCAGAGAGAAACATCGATAAATGTGCAGTGAGGATGGGCTGTTGACTGGTGAAGAAATGTCTGCTTGCTGATTGCTGATCTTAGTGAACACTACAACATCAGACTGAGGGATTCTGCATTTGATGGAAATGCCTTAGCAATTTGTAGTAATATGGAGATCCGGTTTTACTTATTGAGATGCGCAGGGAAGGTAATCAGGAAGAATTACCATTGTTGCTCTAACCTAACTCAGAATGCAAAGATCATTTGGACCCATTGAAGGTACGTTGATGTCACGTACAAACTAGCGTTCCAAGCAGAATCATTCTGCTTTCCCACAACCTGCCGAATCAACAAAGTCACTCAAATCAAATTCACTTAAAGCATTATATTCTGAGCAAGGATCTTCAACCTGAAGACCAGCGGTTCTGCAGATGCTGGAAATTCAGAGCAACACTGGTCCTACCTCATCCCTGTGCCGAAGACACCGCGCCCTAGCGGCCTCAATGACTACAGACCGGTGGCATTGACCCCCACATCATGAAGACCCTGGAGAGACTTGTTCTGGAGCTGCTCCGGTCTATGGTCAGGCCACACTTAGATCCCCTCCAGTTCGCCTACCAGCCCCGACTAGGAGTTGAGGATGCCATCGTTTACCTGCTGAACCGTGTCTACGCCCACCTGGACAAGCCAGCGAGCACTGTGAAGGTCATGTTTTTTGACTTCTCCAGTGCGTTCAACACCATCCGCCCTGCTCCGCTGGGGGAGAAGCTGACAGCAATGCAGGTGGATGCTTCCCTGGTGTCATGGATTCTTGATTACCTGACTGGCAGACCACAGTATGTGTGCTTGCAACACTCTGTGTCCGACAGAGTGATCAGTAGCACTGGGGCTCCACAGGGGACTGTCTTGTCTCCTTTTCTCTTCACCATTTACACCTCGGACTTCAACTACTGCACAGAGTCTTGTCATCTTCAGAAGTTTTCTGATGACTGTGCTATAGTTGGATGCATCAGCAAGGGAGATGAGGCTGAGTACAGGGCTATGGTAGGAAACTTTGTCACATGGTGTGAGCAGAATTATCTGCAGCTTAATGTGAAAAAGACTAAGGAGCTGGTGGTAGACCTGAGGAGAGCTAAGGTACCGGTGACCCCTGTTTCCATCTAGGGGGTCAGGGTGGACATGGTGGAGGATTACAAATACCTGGGAATACGAATTGACAATAAACTGGACTGGTCAAAGAACACTGAGGCTGTCTACAAGAAGGGTCAGAGCCATCTCTATTTCCTGAGGAGACTGAGGTCCTTTAACATCTGCCGGATGATGCTGAGGATGTTCTATGAGTCTGTGGTGGCCAATGCGATCATGTTTGCTGTTGTGTGCTGGGGCAGCAGGCTGAGGGTAGCAGACTCTAACAGAATCAACAAACTCATTCGTAAGGCCAGTGATGTTGTGGGGATGGAACTGGACTCTCTGACGGTCGTGTCTGAAAAGAGGATGCTGTCCAAGTTGCATGCCATCTTGGACAATGTCTCCCATCCACTACATAATGTACTGGTTGGGCACAGGAGTACATTCAGTCAGAGACTCATTCCACCGAGATGCAACACCGAGCGTCATAGGAAGTCATTCCTGCCTGTGGCCATCAAACTTTACAACTCCTCCCTTGGAGGGTAAGACACCCTGAGCCAATAGGCTGATCCTGGACTTATTTCCTGGCATAATTTACATATTACTATTTAACTATTTATGGTTTTGTTACTATTTAATTATTTATGGTGCAACTGTAACGAAAACCAATTTCCCCCGGGATCAATAAAGTATGACTATGACTATGACTATGAACTCAGCTCGTTCTGTCACTGAGAGTGAGGAAGACCTGAGGTTCGATCGATTTAAGCACTAGGCTGAATCGGAGTGTCGGGTACAGTCCCAATCAATGGTCGGGGTTCAGGCCCCAGAGAGTATCGATGCAACTGAACCCGATGTCTGGATGATGATGGGCCAGATTGAAAAGGTCAGGTATAGGCCGAGTCAAGGCGGCAGGCGGCAGGGTCCAGGCCCCCAAAGCATATCGAAGTGACTGAATCCAATGTTTGAATGATGATGTAGGCACTGGGCCAGATTGAAAGGGTCGGGGTGTTGGGGCCCAAAACGAGAGATGGTCTGGTTCAGCTCACTGCTCCACTCTGTGCTGAACGAAGGGTCTGGTGGGGACAGGCTTGTTTTTCACTTCAGTTCAGAACGTTATTTGCTTGTGTTTATTGTTTGCATGACTTGTTTTTTTTTCCTCGGCACTTTGGATGTTTGACAGTCTTTAATGGGTTCTTTTTGAGTTTCATTGTTTCATGGCTGCCTGTGAGGAGATGAATTTCAAGGATGTATAATGTATACATACTTTGATAATAAATGCACTTTGAACTTTGAGGTCAGGCAGCATCTATGGAAATGAATAAACAGTTCAGGCCAAGACACTTCATTTGGACTGATGTGTTACAAATTTCAAAATATCTTCCAGTGATATTAAACCTGATTCTGAATCTGTTGTGCAATTTAATTTATTATATATATATATTTTGCAAGATTTTAAAGGGGGAAAATCGGGATGTAACTTTTTTGATGCTTTCTGTTCGCTTTTGATTGGCATAATTCAAACAGTAACTTCTTTATTGGATGGAGCGTTGGTTAGATACAGACTTGTTATTTTAAAACACAAAATCCACATGTGTAGAAAGTAACCAACGTGGGGGAGCAATGAATGATTTCGTTGTTGTTCACAGTTAAAACAAGTCTCTGTGGGAAGTGGCATATCAAAGGAAAGTAATAATGAAAGGCTGAAAGGTTTCTGCTTTAGAACCCTTGGCTTTCTGGTCATGGGAACAGGGAGGAGAGTAAACGAACTGGGAAGATGTGAGAAGTGACACAGGAACGGCTACAGACAATCTGTGGGAGGTCAGAAAAGTGTACCATTAGCCTAGTCTGGAGGGAAGTGTTGACGAGCTTGGCACGGTTCAGGTTTTGCTGATATGTGTCAATTTGCTTCTGAAGGATTCATTGTGCTAATGCCATTACAATCATAAACTAGCAACTCCCTTGCTACTTGAAAGTGTTGGCAATTTGGTTCTGGCAGTGTTTCAGTTATGCAAGTCCAGCTAGAGATTACTTTACTGCATCAAAAATGTTAAAATGTGGAATGTTTGGAGTGTTCTGAGGAGTTGTGTGAAACAGTTCTAATCAAACTATCGAAAGAAGCAGATTCTGCTTGTCACCAAAATCAGAATCAGAATCAGGGTTTTTTTTGTTGACTTATGAAATTTGTGGTTTTGCAGCAGCAGTATAGTGCAATAGATTAAAATCCTACAAATTACAGAAAGGAATATATCAGAATCAGAATTAGGTTTAATATCACTGGCATTGTTCTGGGCAGCAGTACATTGCAATACATCCTAATAAAAACTGTAAATTACAGTATGTATATATATTTAAAAAGTTAATTTAGCAGTACAAAAATAGAAATAAGAAAGTAGTGAGGTAGTGTTCATGGGTTCAATGCCCATTCAGAAATCAGATGGCAGAGGGGAAGAAGCTGTTCCTGAATCACTGAGTGCGTGTCTTCAGGCTCCTGTACCTCCTTCCTCAAGAGGGCATTGTGTGGGTGCTGGGGGTCCTTAATGATTGATGCTGCCTTTTGAGGCATTGCTCCTTGAAGATGTACTCAGTGCTGGGAAGGTTAATGCCCATGATAGAGCTGACTGTGTTTACAACTTTCTGCAGCTTATTTCAATCTTCAGCAATGGCCTCCCCATACCAGATGGTGAGAATGCTCTCCACGGTGCATCTTTAGAAGTTTGCGAGTGTCAAACTCCTAATGAAATATAGCTTCGACTGTGCCTTCTTTATAGCTTCACTGATATGTTGGGCCTCGGAGATGTTGACACCCAGGAACTTGAAACTGCTCACTCTCTCCACTTCTGATCCCTCGATGAGGACTGGTGTGTGTTTCCTCACATTACCCTTTCTGAAGTCCACAGTCATTTCTTTGGCCTTGCTGACACTGAGTGCAAGGTTGCTGTATATGAAGTATATGTATATATAGACAAATAAGTAATGCAAAAAGAGAGCATAAGTAGTGAGGGAGTGTCCATGGGTTCATTGTTCATTCAGCGATTTGATGGTGAAGGAGAAGAAGCTGTTGGTAAACTTTTGCATGTGTGTCTTCAGGCTCCTTCACCTCTTCCCTGATGGTGGCATTGTGAAGAGGGCACGTCCTGGGTGATGAAGGTCCTGAATGATGGATGCCACCTATTTGAGGCATCGCCTTCTGAAGATGTCCTTGATGCTGGGAAGGCTAGTGCCCACGATGGAGCTGGCTGAAATTAAACCCTCAGCAGCTTCTTTCAATCCTGTGTGGTGGCCCCTCCATACCAGATGATGATGATGATGATGAAGTGAATGTGTTTCAATCTTTATTCACTAATTAACAATAGTTTTTAAAAATGGGTGCATGTAGAAGACCAATTTACATTATTATAGCACCTTTCATGTCCCCTTATATCCCACTTCATTCCAGGAGATCCCAAATCACCTGCAGCCAATGAGGGACTTTATAAATGTCTTCACTACTGTAATTACAGAAATATAACAGCCAGTTTACTTACTTATTGCCTGTTACACCGCTTGTGTTACAGGTAGCAATGAATGTCCTCCATCTTTCAGAGCTTCCTTCATTGTAGGAGAAATTACCAGAAGTTAGAGAATCAAGTTGTTACCTTGCTTTTGTTTTTGTGTGGGATATTGCTGTAAGTAGCTTCCTCTTGGTTTTCACCACTGTCAGTCACACAAGTCCTGGGTGGAGACTGAGGAATACCGCCATACTCAGATGTAGAAGGATTCTTCATTGCTGCTCCATAACAATTTTGTTCTACCAGTCAGGGTTGTTAGCCCTGAGCTGAACCCCTGAATCTAAAGGACTGCTGGACCACTCTTAGTCTGACCTCTACCTTTTGACCTGTTTGGCATGAGTGACCCTACCAAGAGCCAAAGCATGAAGTCCTGACCTTAGCCAGCATAGCTCTCTGGGTCATTGAGGCACACAAGCCTCCAAACCCAGTGACAAGATGTGGTCCTCTGGGAGGAACAGCCAGTTTACTTACAGCAATATCCCACACAAAAAAAAGCAAGGTAACGACTAGATTCTCTAACTTCTGGTAACTTCTCCTACCCTTCTCCCCATTCTGCCTCCATTTGTAAATCACAATTTAAATCTGTAACCACCACATGAATCCCAGATTATCGCCATGGTACATACAACTTTTTTTTACATCCTCCCCTAGATTTTTTTTCTGTCATTGACTGTAACTCAATTACAAATGAGGAGCGTTTGATGGCTGTGGGTTTGTACATGCTGGAATTCAGAGGAATGAGGGGGGATCTCATTGAAACCTACCAAATATCGAAAGACCTAGATAGAGTGGATAAATAAGGTGGGAGGGAGCAAATCTGTGGAATTCATTGCTACAGGCAGCTGTGGAGGCCACGTCATTGGGTATATTTAACACAGACGCTGATAGATTCTTCATGAGTAAAGGCATTGAAGGTTGTGGGGAGAAGGCAGGAAATGGGGTTGAGAGGAAAAATAAATCAGACTCGATGGCATCAATGGCATAGTTCTGCTGCTACGTCTTATGGTCTATAGTCTTAAAATGCTACACTATGTAATCTTAATACAGGCAAAAAAATGTTTGTTAGAAGAAAACGGTTACGGTACTGTGCAAAAGTCTTAGGCATATATATATCTCTTGGGTGCCTAAGACTTCTGCACAGTACTGTATTTGTCAAAGTGGAGTGGAGAGTGAGTTTGTAAATCTGGTGGGAGTAAACAATGTTGGGAGTAGCGAGGTGGGATCGCCATATGGGGCAGGTGGCAGAAAAATGGGGGGGGGGGTGGTTGGCACAGGTGCAGACACACCCAGCCTGGAGACACCAGGCAAGATCATTTGATTCCAAACAATTGGTTTATTGATCATTACAGAATGTCTCCCTGGTGCTTCCCACTCCCTCCCCTCTCCCTTCCCCTTTTCCCAGTCATGATTCCCCTCTCCCTGCCCCCTTCCCACTCTCAGTCCACAATAGAGACCCAGATCAGAATCGGGTTTATCATCACTCACATACGTCATGAAATTTGTTTTTTTTGGTGCAGCAGTACAGTGCAATACATAAAATTACTACAGTACTGTGCAAAAGTCTTTGGCACCCCAGCTGTATTTTGATTATTTTTGAAAAAAAAATGACAATGCATAAAATTACGATAGTACTGTGCAAAAGTGTTAGGCTCCCTGGCTATATATAAGACGTTTATATAGTATTGTATGGTTCAAGAGTTTTTAGCTAAATATCAGGTTATTTTGCAGTATAGAATATCATTCTAACATCATTCAAAGAGCTCCTTTGCTGTAACAACATATTTGAATATTTTTCTTTGAAAACAAAGTGGTAAAGGGAAACTACATTCTCCCCTTGTACCAACATTGCTACAATGCTTTTAATATGAGTCATGGCTTTATCATCTATAGACTACTCAAAGACCACAAAATTATATTACTTCAAACCCAAAAAAAAAGGGATTTAAACCACTGGTTCCGAACATTCCATTATTTTGATATTTAATATCTGTTTCAAATAGAATTTTAAGTGAGACAGTTTTATGTAACATAGGCGTATTTTATTTCAATTAACAAGATTTTCCAGAGCCCAATAATGAATAGACATCAAGTGGAGCACAGGAAAATATCTGGGGCTCTGAGTGATCAAGAGTCTGTGCTACAGAGGTCAGAAACAAGAGTGGATACGCAGCTTGGAGCCCAGGATGCAGGCTTGAGGAAGAGAATGTGTAACTAAAAGGCAAGAAAGACATGGAAGAAGCTATTAATAATTCTAAAGCAACATACACAAAATGCTGGAAGAACTCAGCAGGTCGGGCAGCACCTATGGAAATGAATAAACAGACGGCATTTTAGATGGAGACCCTTATTTAGGACTGAGAAGGAAAGGAGAAGATCCCTGAATAAAAAATATGGAGAGGAGGGAGAGACAGGGGGACAGAGAGAAGGTGATAGGTGAAGCCAAGTGGGTAGGAAAGTAGGGCTGGAGAGGAAGGAATCTGATAGGAGAGGAGAGTGGACCTTAGGGGAATGGGAAGGAGGTGGTGATAAGCAGGTGAGAAGAAGCAAAAAGGTCTGAGTTGGGATTAGAGGGGGAAGATTTTTTTTATACCAGAAGGAGAAAATAAATATTCAAACTGTAACTTACTGTACTGTATGTTTTTTTTTTCCTGTTATTATGTATTGCATTGCGCTGCTGCTGCATAACAACACGTTCAATTTCATGTCTCATTCCCATTCTGATACGTCTATCCACGGCCTCCTCTACTGTCAAGATGAAGCCACACTCAGGTTGGAGGAACATACATAGAAAATAGGTGCAGGAGTAGGCCATTCGGTCCTTCGAGCCTGCACCGCCATTTGTTATGATCATGGCTGATCATCCAACTCAGAAACCTGCACCAGCCTTCTCCCCATACCCCCTGATCCCTGTAGCCACAAGGGCCATATCTAACTCCCTCTTAAATATAGCCAATGAACTGGCCTCAACTGTTTCCTGTGGCAGAGAATTCCACAGATTCACCACTCTCTGTGTGAAGAAGTTTTTCCTAATCTCGGTCCTAAAAGGCTTCCCCTTTATCCTCAAACTGTGACCCCTCGTTCTGGACTTCCCCAACATCGGGAACAATCTTCCTGCATCTAGCCTGTCCAATCCCGTTAGGATTTTATACGTTTCAATCAGATCCCCCCTCAATCTTCTAAAATCCAGCGAGTATAAGCCTAGTCGATCCAGTCTTTCATCATATGAAAGTCCTGCCATCCCAGGAATCAATCTGGTGAACCTTCTTTGTACTCCCTCTATGGCAAGGATGTCTTTCCTCAGATTAGGGGACCAAAACTGCACACAATACTCCAGGTGTAGTCTCACCAAGGCCTTGTACAACTGCAGTAGTACCTCCCTGCTCCTGTACTCAAGTCCTCTTGCTATGAATGCCAGCATACCATTTGCCTTTTTCACCGCCTGCTGTACCTGCATGTCCACTTTCAATGACTGGTGTATAATGACACCCAGGTCTCGTTGCACCTCCCCTTTTCCTAATCAGCCACCATTCAGATAATAATCTGTTTTCCTATTTTTGCCACCAAAGTGGATAACTTCACATTTATCCACATTAAATTGCATCTGCCATGAGTTTGCCCACTCACCCAACCTATCCAAGTCAGCCTGCATCCTCTTAGCATCCTCCTCACAGCTAACACTGCCGCCCAGCTTCGTGTCATCCGCAAACTTGGAGATGCTGCATTTAATTCCCTCAACAACACCTTATATTCCATCTGGGTAGCCTCCAACCTGATGGCATGAACATTGACTTCTCTAACTTCCGTTAATGCCCCACCTCCCCCTCGTACCCCATCCCTTATTTATTTTTTATTTTTTTTCCTTTTTTCTCTCTCTCTGTCCCTCTCACAATTACTCCTTGTCTGCTCTCCATCTTCCTCTGGCGCTCGCCTCCCCCTTTCTTTCTCCCTAGGCTTCCCGTCCCATTATCCTTTCCCTTCTCCAGCCTTGTATCCCTTTGCCTATCACCTGTCCAGCTCTTGGCTCCATCCCTCCCCCTCCTGTCTTCTCCTATCATTTTGGATCTCCCTCTCCCCCACCCACTTTCAAATCTCTTACTAGCTCTTCTTTCAGTTAGTCCTGACGAAGGGTCTGGGCCCAAAACGTTGACTGTACCTCTTCCTATGGATGCTGTCTTTTCTGCTGCATTCCACCAGCATTTTGTGTGTGTTGCTTGAACTTCCAGCATCTGCAGATTTCCTCGTGTTTGTGTTCATCTCATATCCTGGTGATTTGAACCTAATTGTGATTCTGATATGAGAAAATGAGGTGAATGGTATTCAAGTTAACCCAGAGATGGCTTTAAAAGGACAACATTGTGGTTTCACTCAGTCAACAGGTTCTTTGAGACAAGAATACATGTTGATTTATAAAGTTAGCACGCCTCTGTGATTGTATTTAAATTTTGAAAATCTGACCACTGCTGTAGGCTGAAATGATATCCTTTGTGTAAAGCTTCTGTCTGTACTCTAGCCTTTTAGGATTTTATTTTGAACCAAGAAATGGGTTTTAGCAAACAGTTTCAAATCAGTCTTCTGTAAGTTTTGTTGAAAATTTGTGTGTAATTGACGGCCTATGATGACTAATTGTCCATATAATTGTTACCAAGTCGTGATTCCTTTCCTTCCATTATGGACACCAGCCTCCCCAGCATCCAGGACATCTTCAAGGAGCGATGCCTCAAAACGGCAGCGTCCATCATTAAGGACCCCCATCACCCAGGACGTGCCCTCGTCTCGTTGTTGTCATCAGGGAGGAGGTACAGGAGCCTGAAGACACACACTCAGTGATTCAGGAACAGCTTCTTCCCCTCTGCCATCCGATTTCTGAATAGACATTGAACCCATGAACACCACCTCACTATTTTTTTATTTCTATTTTTGCACCAGTTATTTAATTTAACTTTTTAAAATAAATATATACATATACACAGTACTGTGCAAAAGTCTTAAGCACATATACATAACTAGGGTACCTAAGACCTTCACACAGTACTGTATTTGTCAATGTGGAGGAAAGAGCAAGTTTGTAAATCTGGTGGGAACAGAGGATGTTTGGAATGGTGAGGGTGGGGCGCTGGGGGAGGGGTGTGGGACAGGGGGCAGAGAAGGAGTGCCAGAGGGCAGGGTGGCATGGGTGCAGGCACACCCAGCTCTGAAGAACCAGGCAAGGTAAGTTGGTTCCAAACAATTGGTTTATTGATCATTACAGAATGTCTCTCTGGTGCTTCCCACTCCCTCCCTTCTCCCTTCCCATTTTCCCAACCATGATTCCCCTCTCCCTGACCCCTTCCCACTCTCAGTCCACAATAGAGACCCAGATCAGACTCAGGTTTATCATCACTCACATGTCATGAAATTCATTTTTTCTGCGGTGGCAGTACAATGCAATACACAAAATTACTATAGTTCGTGCAAAGGTCTAAGGCACCCTAGCTATATATATATATATGTGTGTGTGTGCCTAAGACTTTTGCACAGTACTGTATGTCTGGTAGAGCAGTTCCGATGCACAGGAACACAAGAGGCTGCCGAGAGTCATGGACGGGCACAGTCCTCCCCTCTATCCACAGTATCTATGTGAGGCATTGCCTCGTTGAGTTCGCTCATCAAGGATCACCACCATTGGTTCATATAGAAGCCTGAATGAAGTCCCACACCACCAGGTTTAGGGACAGCTACTTTCCCACAACCACCAATTTCCTGATCCAAGATGCACACTAACAGAACGTTACAAGCCACCTCTTGCAGTCTGTCGACTTGTCCCTGTGTGTTTCTGCATTGATATCTTGTTTTGTACAGTCTTTTTTTCTTCATGCTTATACATAACTAATGATCTGTGTGTTGTTGTCCGAATCTATGCACTTTTGATCATCATCATCATCATCAGGTGCCATGCCCAGTTTGAGCTTTGACTGCCATGGCCCACACACTCCTGTTTCGGGTCAAGTGGATCAATTCATTGGTATTCATTTCCAGTTTTCTGGCTGCTGTCTCCATCATCATTTGTCTTTGCCTTCCTCTTGCTTTCTTCCCTTCAATCTTTCCCATAATTACCGTGCATTCTAACTCCTCTTTCCTAATCACATGTCCAATGAAATTATATTGCCTTTTCATGATCTCATACATTATTTCTCTTTTTGTGTTTGCTCTGTTCATGACATCCTCATTAGATATTCGTTTCGTGCATGATATTCTTTGCATCTTCCTCAAAAACCACATCTCCACTGCTTCAATTCGTTTCTTCATGTTACTAGATATTGTCCAACATTCTGAGCCATATAACATAACTGGATAAACGTACTCAGTACTCTGAGGCGGGTTGTCATGCCTAGTTTAGTGTGGTCAGTATACTCTTCATTCTCGTAAAGGTGTCTTTTGCCATTCCTATTCTTCTTTTGATGTCCATGTCACACCTGCCATCTGATGTCACCCAGCTTCCTAAGTAGCAAAAGTTCTGTACTTGTTTTATGTCTTCCCCATTTATTCTCAGCCTGCAGATAGGATTCTCCTTCTTTTTGGATATCACCATACATTCTGTCTTTTTGCAGTTGATAGACAGACGCATTTTTGCACTTTCTTCAATAATTATATCAATTAAGTTTTGTAGTTCTTCCTCCGTACTTGCAATTAACAGTGTCATCCGCATATCTGAAATTATTGATGCTTTCACCACCAGCTTTGATTCCCAAGATGTCTCTTATTTTTTGTAATATTGTTTCACTGTACACATTAGATAAATCAGGGGAGGAAACAAATACCCTTGTCTAATGCCTCTCTTGATTTTCGTAAACTGACTCACTTCTCCATCTTTTCTTACAGCGGCAGTTTGTTCCCAGTACAGATTTCTGATTAGGCGGAGGTTTTTCGAATCTAGATCTGGAGTTTCCTGTGTACGGGGTCTTTCCTTTGTTACATTTAAAATGGCGACTTTGTTATGTTAATCTGGGGAATGCGGCTTTGTTGTGCTTTAACGCTGAAGAGAGTTTGCGCTAGCAGTTTGTTTTACTTTAAATTGAGATAGCAGCCTTCTATTAGCCAATGGGTGGTTATGTATCATTTTGTTTTCGGATACCATGCCATATGATATGACTGTGGACGAGGTTTTGGGGGGAGTCGGAGGAGAGACGGGGAGTTGGGGGAGAGACGAGGAGGACGGAGGAGAGACGGGGAGTCGGAGGAAAGATGGGGAGACGGTGGAGAGATGGGGAGTTGGAGGAGAGACGGGGAGTCGGAGGAGAGACGGGAAGACGGTGGAGAGACGGGGAGTCGGAGGAGAGACGGGGAGTCGGAGGAGAGACGGGGAGGACGGAGGAGAGACGGGGAGTCGGAGGAGAGATGGGGAGTTGGGGGAGAGACGAGGAGGACGGAGGAGAGACGGGGAGTCGGAGGAAAGATGGGGAGACGGTGGAGAGACGGGGAGTTGGAGGAGAGACGGGGAGTCGGAGGAGAGACGGGGAGTCGGAGGAGAGACGGGGAGGACGGTGGAGAGACGGGGAGGATGGAGGAGAGATGGGGGGTCGGCGGAGAGCCGGGGAGGATGGTGGAGAGACGGGGAGTCAGAGGAGAGACGGGCAGGACGGTGGCGAGGCGGGGAGGACGGCGGACGTGCGGGGGTTTTTGACGGGGAGTTGGAGGAGAGACGGGGAGGATGGAGGAGAGATGGGGAGTTGGAGGAGAAACGGGGAGACGGTGGAGAGATGGGGAGTCGGAGGAGAGACGAGGAGTCGGAGGAGAGACGGGGAGGATGGAGGAGAGATGGGGAGTCCGAGGAGAGACGGGGAGACGGTGGAGAGACGGGGAGTCGGAGGAGAGACGAGGAGTCGGAGGAGAGAAGGGGAGGATGAAGGAGAGACGGGGAGTTGGAGGAGAGACAGGGAGGACGGAGGAGAGACGGGGAGTCGGAGGAGAGACGGGGAGTCGGAGGAGAGACGGGGAGTCGGAGGAGAGACGGGGAGACGGTGGAGAGATGGGGAGTCGGAGAAGAGACAGGGAGTCGGAGGAGAGATGGGGAGACGGAGGAGAGACGGGGAGTCGGAGGAGAGACGGGGAGTCGGAGGAGAGATGGGGAGACGGAGGAGAGACGGGGAGTCGGAAGAGAGAAGGGGAGGATGGAGGAGAGACGGGGAGGACGGTGGAGAGACGGGGAGTCGGGGGAAAGACGGGGAGTCGGAGGAGAGACGAGGAGGACCGCGGACGTGTGGAGAGGCTCCGGTCGATCACTCTGGGTGGTCCCGAGCCGTGAGTTGACGGAATTTGGGTGGTTGTCTAAAGTCGAATTGAGCTCCAACGTAGCGCGCAAAGAACTTGGACTTTGATAAGTGTTGGCGCCTTTTTTTTTTCATTACTTTCCTCTCTGTATCAAATGTATATTAATGTCATAGAATTAGTAATATCTATAAAGTGTATTTGTTAAAATTTACTGGGTGTGCTGGCTGATGATTGATGTTTGTGATTGATCTGGGCGGCGACCGACCCTGTGGGGAGTGTTGAGGCGGGTGCTGGGCTGGATTTCCCCCAGACATACACGAGCCAATATAACTGAACGTTACACCTGTAATATTTCAAATAACTTATTGTGCTTCACTTTATCAAATGCTTTTGTGCAGTCGATGAAACAAACAAACAAATCTTTTTTGCACTTGAATAGCTCATTCTGATAGTATCCTTAACATTAATATTGTGTTTCTTGTACCTTCGTTGTTCACAAAACCACATTGTTCTTTACCTATTTCAGGTTGTATCTTACTTTTAGCTCTTGTCATCAAAATTCTTTGAAGTATGTTGGTGATATGATTCATTAAACTTATGGTCCTATGTAATTCACATTCTATTGCTCCAGGTTTCTTAGGAAGAGTGGTAATTACTGATTTTTGTCTCTTCTGGTATTATTCCAGTCTGCTGTGTACATACATCTACTGATGCTTCTGGACACATCTTCAGTGATGTTCCTGAAATCATCGGGTGTTTAAGGTCTTTCAACATCATACAACCTCCTCCAGGTGACCCAGCCGGGGCTGATCAGACCCCAGCCTGTGTCCAGATGGCTAGCTACTTATGACTCCATGGTTCCCCTCTTTTGAGCCACAGCTATCTTGAGGCCCTCTCTGCCACATCGGTGGTACTGCGGATGGCTCTCCTCTTCCTCTCTGCCTCGATGCCCAAAATGCTGAAGGCTCTTACTAAAGAATGGGCTACAAATCCCCTACAACCAACCTCCACTGGGAGACACCTCGCTCTCCATCCAGCCTGCTGACAGTTGCTGACCAGTCCTGCGTACTTGGAGAGCTTCCTTTCAAAGTCCTCTTCCAAGCTATCTTCCCATGGGATGGTCAGCTCCAGCAGCACCACTTACTTAGTCAACTCAGACACTAGGACAATGTCCGGTCGCAGGGTGGTGGCTGCGATATGGTTGGGGAACTTCAGCTGCCCTTCGAGGTCCACCAACAGCTGCCAGTCCCTTGCAGAGGTCAGAATGCCTGCAGATGTTCTTTTGGCAGGTATTGGCTGCTCCCCAGCTCTGACAAAGGCAATGGTCTGCTTGGAGGGTCGGGACCGCTTCGCCCACTCAACTCCTGCGCTGACGGCTTCAGCGATGGTCTTCCGGACCTGATCATGCCTCCACCTGTACCGTCCCTCACCAAGTGCCCTTGCACAGCCGCTGAGGATGTGCTCCAGGGTTCCTCGCTTGGAGCACGGTGGGCACGCAGATGACTCTGCCTTGCCCCATGTGTTCAGGTTTGATGGGCTTGGAAGCACATTGTACACTGCCTGGATGAGAAATTGGATGTGGTGTAGTTCAGCTTTCCAAAGATCAGCCCAGGTCACTTTCCTCTCAACTGCATTCTCCCATCTTGTCCAAGCTCCCTGTTGCTTCATTCCCACCGTCTTGCAGGCTCTCATCTCCTCCACTACTGCTCTCACCTCCTCCTGAACTAGACGACACCTTTCCTTCCCTCTGGTATCCATTTGGGGAGTTGGAAAGGACCCTAGCCCAGCTCGGCCTTGTGTGACCACTCCCACCAGCCTCCTGTGACAGAGCCTCGCCTCTGCCTCCTGAACAGCTTCCTCTGCCCTCCACTTCCTGCCAGTACTTACTTGGATCCCTGCTCTAGCCACCTTCGGGTCACTTGAGTCCCTATACTGTAGCACTTCTCTGGCTCTTGTTACCTTGAATTCCTCCTCCAAGGATTTGAAGGGCAGTTGCAGTTTGTTGTGGTGTCCATAGAGTGCGATGCTGCTCAGGCTCTTTGGCAGCCCCAGCCATCTCCTGAGGTGGTTGCTAACCCTCCTCTCTAAAGTTTTGACTGTCGAGATCGGAACTGCATAGACGAGGAGGGGCCACAGGATCCTGGGAAGAATGCCATGCTGATACACCCAGGCTTTAAACTTCCCAGGTAGGCCAGACTTGTCCACAGATTTCAGCCAGCCATCCAACTCGGTGCAGGTTGCCTGAATGGATGTTGTGTCCCTTAAAGAGCTGTCGAAAACTTTGCCTAAGCTCTTGACTGGCTTTTCTGTGATGGTTGGGATGGCTGTGCCTGCAATGCTGAACCGGAACTTGTTCTCCACCTTCCCTTTCCTCAGCACCATCAATCTTGATTTGGCAGGTTTGAAACACATCTGGGCCCACTCCACCAGCTTTTCAAGCCCTTGCAGAATCCCCCGGCAGCCTGGGACTGATTCTGTGGTGACTGTGAGGTCATCCATGAATGCCCTGATAGGTGGTTGCCGTTGAGTGGAATTCATTCTGGGCCCTCTGCACTCTGGTTCAGCAGACTTAGTGAGCATGTTCATGGCTAGGGAGAACAGTGTCACTGAGATAGTGCACCCTGTGATGATGCCGACCTCCACCTTGTGCCAGCTTGATGTAATTGCTCCTGAAGAGACCCTCATCCTGAAGTTGATGTAATAATCAGCGATAACGTCTCTGATTCTGCTGGGGTCGTGATGTTTGGTCAGTGTGAGCTGCACCAGCTTGTGCGGAATGGAGCCATATGCATTTGCCAGGTCGAGCCACAACACTGACAGGTTGCCCTTGTTCTCTCTGGCCTCCCTGGTGAGCTGTGTCACCACACCGATGTGCTCCAGACAGCCCGGCATCCCTGAAATGCCACCCTTCTGGACTGATGTATCAATATAGGTGTTCTTTGCTAGGTAGGTGCACAACTGGTTGGAAACTGCACTGAAGAAGATCTTTGCCTCGACACACAGCAGGGAGATGATGTGAAACTGATCTATCTGGGTGGCATTTTCCTCCTTCGGAATCCACACCCCTTCAGCCACTCTCCACTGTTCTGGGATTTTCCCCCTTCTCCAAAAGATTCTCAGGATCTTCCACAGACGCAGCAGGAGTTTGGGGCAGTTCTTGTACACTTTGTACGAGGTGTTGCTTGGTCCTGGAGCCGAGCTTGCCCTTGCTTTGCGGACGACCTCTCTGACTTCCTTTAGTTGCAGCTCTGACATGTTGAACTGCACATCCGGTTCAGGTGGGTCTATTAGGATGTCACACTCTCCCAACTCCTGCTCTCTTTCAGGATCATTATATATCTTCTTCAGATGTTGGTCTATGTCTTCCTGCAACAGGCCAGTTTCCCACTGCGCTTCTCCCCAACAACTCCTTGGTGAACTTGAAGGGGTTGGCGATAAAGGCAGCACTTTTTCGGGCCCTCCGATGCCACTCTGCCCAGCGGAGGACCCTGATCTTCTTTCATAGTATGCACATCAGCTGGGCCAAGCCAATGCGCTCCTCTTCTCCTGCCTCCTTGTATTGGGACTTCAGTGCTTTCATCTCCTGCCTGATGTTGTGGATCCTCAATGCTCTTTGGTTCTTCGAGTAAGATGTTTTGGAGCCTTCCTTCTCCTCTTCTCCAAACCGTTCAGCTGCGATGCTGACAATAATTGTTGTCATGGCTTGCAGCTTCCTGTCAACCCCTCCCTTCGCCGTTGCCTCCAGAATTTAGTTAACATCTTCATCAAACTGCTTCCACAGTGAAGTCATGTTAGCTGCAGGCCATTTGATCCGCCTCCTGTTAGACTTCATGTTCGAGGGATTAGTTTGCAACACTTGGAGGTTCCGGGCACTATGGGGTGACTCCGGGCCTGGCCCCTCCTTCGTCTCACCAGGTTGGACACCTGTGCGTTGTGCTGCTCCTGCTCCCGCCAAACGCTTCATCCTCGCTTGGTGGATCTTCAAGCTGCGAGCGTTCTTGCAGATTTTGCCACATGCACACTGTTTCCTCATCGTCGTTTGTTCATTGCCTGGGTCTGATGTCGTATAAATGTCATTGATTAAATCAGTAAGTTTTTCAATTCCATAATCTTCAAGGGCAATAATTTGTTCTATTACTAATTCATCAGGACCTGCTGCCTTTCCTTTCTTCATCTTATTTATTGCATTGCGAACTTAAGATTTTAAAATAATTGGACCTTCAATGCTTTTCTTAATTTCTGGTTTTTCACCTCGATCATCTTCAAACAATTCCTGAATATACTCAGTCCATCTGTTCATAATCTCAGCTTTTTCCATGATAATGGTACCGTCCTTTGCTTTCAAACATCCACCTGAAGAACAGAGGAGATTTTTACCAGTGATATTCTTGATTTGTTGATGTAACCTTTTTGGATCAGTAATAGGGATTCTTTCTATTTGCTCACATTCCTGGTATAACCATTTTTCTTTAGCTTTTTGACATGAGCTTTTAACTTTTTTATCTAAGGATTTATATTCTATAGGATTTGCTTTCTTCCGTCTCCTTTCTTCCATTAGATTTTTGATTTCATCTGTCATCCATTTATTCTTTGTGCTTTTTTCTTTTTTAGGAATCACCGACTTTGCTGATTCTACCAAGGCATCCTTTAGAGAGTTAAATTTCATTTCTACATGATTGCTATCATCTTCAACAGATTCTATTTATAGACTTTGAAATCTATTCCTTACTTCAATTGTAAATTGTTGTCTTAATTTTTCTTCTTTAATTAATTGTGAGTAGTCAAGGGATTGTTCAGGTATTTGTTTCTTTAGTTTTTTAAGTTTTACTTTTACGACATACTACTGGGTTATGGTCACTATTACAGTCTGTACCTGGATATGTTTTGCATTGACTCACTGAGTTTCTAAATCTTTGGTTTATAGTAATAAAGTCAATTTGATTTCTAGTGTTATCACCTGGACTCTTCCAGGTCCACAAGCGTCTTGGATGGTTTTTAAAGTAGGTATTCATAATGACCTGATTATTCATCTTGCACCATTCTACCCATTTCTCACCTCTTTCATTTCTTTCCCCGAGTCCAAATTTTCCTATGGTATTTCCATCAGCATCTTGTCCTACTTTAGCATTTAGATCTCCCATGACAATAACAATATCTTGAGATTTGCATCCATTCTTTGCTTGTTCAAGCTCTTCATAGAATTTATCTATATCCTCATTTGTTCCATCTGTTGTTGGTGCATATACCTGTATAATTGCTAAATCAAATGGTTGTCCTCTGAATCCAGCAAGGAGCATTCTTTCTGATATTGCCCAATATCCTAAATCACTTTTGCCATGTTTTCATCCATAAGAATTCCTACTCCATTAGTATGGGATGTTCCACAAGAATAAGCTAGTGTTTTATTTCTAATCTGACATGTTCCAGCACCTATCCAACGAACTTTGCTAATTCCCATGATGTTAATCTTTAGTCTTTCCATTTCATTTATCACATTGTCCAATCTTCCTGCTTGATATAGGGTTCTTACATTCCAAGTGGCTATAATTTTCTTTTGTGTTACTTGAATTTTATGAGCAGTAGCTTAATGACGGCCGGGGATCCCCTGCTGGCCAGAATCAACCCTACCGAGCAAAGCTTCTTCAGAATTGTCTTGAAGATTCTCTTGACGCTGTTGTTGTGTGATACATTTTGTGAATTTGACCATGGCTTTCTTAGCAAATAGATTCTAGGAAACCTTGTATCTAGCAACGGTGGTTTGCTATTGACTTCCGTTGCACTTTTGATACAATATTTTATTGTAATGGTATTTCAATGTACGATTAATAAACTCGACTTGACGTAGACCTCAAGATAATCTCCCACAGCATTCTTAGTACAAATGGGCACCACGCTATTAGTCAAAGCCAAAAGTTAAACAAGATTTATTATCAGAGTAGGTACATTTCACCGCATGTAACCCTGAGATTCTTTTTCCTGCAGGCATATTTGACAAAACTATAGAATAGTAACTGTAAACAGGATTAATGCCATCTACAAATTCATCTTTTGTTCACAGCCTGATGGTTGAGGGGTAGTAACTGTTCTTGAACCTGGTGGTGCAAGTCCTGAGGCTCTTAAACCTTCTGCCTGACAGTAGCAATGAGAAAAGAGCATGGCTTGGGTGGTGAAGATCTTTGATGATAGGTGCTGCTTTCCTATGACAATGTTTCATGTAGATGGGCTCAATGGTTTGGCTGGGCCAAATCCACTACCTTTTGTAGAATTTTCCATTCAAACGAATTGACGTTATGATACCAGGCCATAATGCAGCCAATCAATATACTCTCCACTACAAACCTATTGAAGTATTACAGCTTGGGGTGTCACAGTTCAGAGTTCAATTCCGTCACCGTCTATAAGGAGTTTTTATGTACTCCCTGTGATATGTGTGGTTTTCTTGCAACAGTCCAAAGACATACCGTTTGGTAAGTTCATTGGTCATTGTAAATTATCCTGCGATTAGGCTAGGGTTAAATGGGGGGGGGGGCTGCTGGGCAATGTGGCTCGTTGGGCCAGAAGGGCCTGTTCTGCACCATATCCTGGACCCTGGACTCCACCTCACAGCAGGTTGGAATGAGGAGGAATTACAGAGATGAGGAGAAATCCTTTAGACCATAAGGCAGGAGCATGATTAGGCCATTTGTCCCGTTGAGTCTGCTCCGCCATTCAATCATGGCTGATCCTTTCTTCCCTCCTCAGCCCCACTCTGCATCCTTCTCCCCATAACTCTTGATGCCGTATTCAATCAAGAACCTATTAGACTCTGCCTTAAGTACACCCAATGACCCAGCCTCCACAGCTGCCTGTGGTAATAAGTTCCACAAATTCACCACCCTCTGGCTAAAGACATTTCTCTGCATCTCTGTTTTAAATGGACACCCCTCTGTCCTGAATCTGTGCCCCCTCGTCCTAGATTCCCCCACATGGGAAACATTCTTTCCACATTTACTGTATCTAGGCCTTTCAACATTCAAAAGGTCTCAATGAGATCTCCCCTCATTCTTCTAAATTCCATTTAGTACAAACCCAGAGCCTTCAAACGTTCATCATACAATGACGCTTTCATTCCTGGACTCGTCCTTGTGAACCTCTTCTGGACCTTCTCTAATGCCTGCACATCTTTTCTTAGATGAGGACCCAAAACTGTTCACAATACTCGAGGTGAGGCCTCAACAGTGCCTTATAAAGCCTCAGCATCACATCCGTGCACTAGACCTTTTGAAATGAATGCTAACATTGCATGTGCCTTCCTCACCACTGACTCAACCTGCAAGTTAACCTTTAGGGAGGTCTGCACAAGGACTCCCAAATCCCTTTGCATCTCAGATTTTTGGATTTTTTCCCTATTTAGAAAATAGTCTGCACATTTATTTCTTCTACCACAGTGCATGACCATGCATCTTCCAACATAGTATTTCATTTGCCACTCTCTTACCCATCGTCCTAATCTGTCTAAGTTGTTCTGCAGCCTACCTGTTTCCTCAACACTACCTGCCCCTCCACCAATCTTCATATCATCTGCAAACTTGGCAGCAAAGCCATCTATTCAATCATCTAAATCATTTATATACAGCATAAAAAGAAGTGGTCCCAACACCGACCCCTGCGGAACACCACTAGTCACGAGCAGTCAACCAGAAAAGGATCCTTTTATTCCCACTTGCTGCCTCCTACCAATCAGCCAATGCTCTAACCATGCCAGTAACTGTACAATGACCAATGAACTTTAGCTAGAGAGTGGTGAAATTGTGGAGTTCATTGCCACA
Source organism: Mobula hypostoma (assembly GCF_963921235.1). Lineage (NCBI taxonomy): Eukaryota > Metazoa > Chordata > Chondrichthyes > Myliobatiformes > Myliobatidae > Mobula > Mobula hypostoma. The sequence continues at coordinate 60,477,737 of NC_086117.1, forward strand.
GGCAGCTGTGGAGGCCAAGTCATTGAGTATATTTAAAGCAGAGGTTGATAGATTCTTGATTAGTCAGGGTATGAAAGGGTACGGGGGGAAGACAGGAGCTTGGGGCTGAAAGGGAAATGGATCAGCCATGATGAAATGGCAGAGCAGACTCGATCAGCCAAGTGGCTTGATTCTGCTCCTATGTCTTATGGTTAATGTCCACACTCAAAAAAGAACAGGCGGAATAGACTGGTGCAGTGGAAACCAGGAAAATGGACTCGTTGGCTTGGTATTGATATGCGAAAGAAGAAAAGGTGGATTTGAAACTTGTGGTAAACCTAAGAGATTTGCAGATGCTGGAAATCGAGAGAAGCACACACAAAATACTGGAGGAACTCAGTAGGTCAGGCAGTATCAATGGAGATGGAACTTATCATTGGTTCTTTAGGTTGGAGCCAGCCTTTGGAAATACGCCTAACTCTTCGGTTCATGCTCCAACACTCACTGTGTAATTTGGCTCAGATGCCTGGTAGCAAATCCACGGGGTGCCCATATTAAATCCTCCCACTTGACAGGATCAGACACCCAGCTAGATGGTGTGTAAAGACAGTCAGATGTGTAGAAAGAAAAAATCCATGTTGTGATCTTACCATTTGTTAATTGTTCCGCAAATCCTTTCACCGCACATCTGTACAAATGTAAGCTCTGTATTTGCCAAACTTAAGCAAGAAAGTAATCGATCTAATCAAATCAAACATGTTGTAAGGCTATACTTAGGCGTACTGAAAGATACATTTAAGATTGCAGTAAGAAAAATATTTAACTTGGCCAACGAACAGAGAGCTCAAAAACTCAAGAACAAGCCACAGGCAAGTGTGGAGCTTAGAATAACTCATTTTCAGAGGATAATGTGGCAACGTTATCAGAAAGGCATTTAATTGGGGGATAATTAATGTCTTTATATATTAAATTATCAACCATGAATGCAGGTAGACTGCATGCTTACCCTCCTACTCTACTCGTGTAGTAGAGCTCATGCCATCTGCGAATTCACCAATAACACCACTTTTAACATAGAACACAGAGGAATTCTGCACGGGAACAGGCCCCTCGCCCACAGGGTTGTGCCAAACCAGCTAAAAAAACAATCAGAAACACCCAAACACTACTCTCTCCTATGTACAACATATCCATATCCCTCCATCTTCCTCACATCCATGTGCCTATCCAAACGTCTTTCAGAAGCCTCTAATGTATTTGCCTCAACCACCATAGCAGGCAGCACATTCCAGGCATCCACCACTCTCTGAGTAAAAACCATACCCCTCATATCCTACTTGAGCCTACCCCGCTCACCGACAATGCATGCCCTCTGGCATTAGACATTTCAACCCTGGGAAACAGATATTGTCTGTCCACTCTATCTATGCCTCTCATAATCTTATAAACCTCTATCAGGTCTCCCCTCAGCCTCCACCGTTCCAGAGAAAACAACCCAAGTTTATCCAGCACATGCTCTCTAAACCAGACAGCATCCTGGTGAACCTCTTCTGCACCCTCTCCAAAGCCTCAACATCCTTCCTGTAGTGGGGTGACCAGAACAGATGTGGCTTAACCAGAGTTCTATAAAGTTGCAAAATAACCTCTTGACTTTTGAGCTTTTGGCAGCATCGCGAATGGAGGAATGCAGGAGTGAAAAATGTCAGCTGATCGAGTGGCATTGTAACAATGTCATTGTTCTCAACATCAGCAAAACCAAGGAAAAGATAGTGGACTTTAGGAAGGGCAATTCAAGTGAGCACACACCAAACCTCATCAAAGGGTCTGTGGTGGAAGCAATAAGCAGCTTTGAAGTTCAAAGTAAATCTTATTATCAAAGTACATATATGTCACCATATACACCCCTGAGATTCATTTCCTTGTGGGCATTCTCAATAAATCTATAGTGTAAAACCATAACAGCATCAATGAAAGACCGTATCAACTCGGGTGTCAACCAGAATGCCGATGACAACAACTGCAAATACTAAAAGAAAGTGAGTCCATTGACTGTGGGAGCATTTCAATGATGGAGCAAGTGAAGCTGAGTGAAGTTATCCCCACTGGTTCAAGAGCCTGATGGTTGAGGGTTAGTAACTGTACCTGAACCCGGTGGTGTGGGTCCTGAGGCTCCTGTGTCTTCTTCCTGATGGCAGCGGCAAAAAAAGAGCATGACCTGGGTGGTGGGGGTCTCTGATGATGGATGCTGCCTTCGTGCCTCAGCATTTCAGGTAGATGTGCTCAATGGTGGAGAGGGTGTTATCCATGATGGACTGAGTAGTATCCGCTGCCTTTTGTAGGATTTTTCTATTCAAGGGCATTGGTGTTTCCATACTAGGCTGTGATGCAGCCAGTCAATATACTCTCCACTATTCCTCTATAGAAGTTTGTCAAAGTTTTAGATGTCATGTTCCTGAGTGCAAACATCTCCCATGACCTATTCTGAGCCCAGCACACAGAGACGTGCATACTTGCCGTGCATTTACTAGGGAAGTACAATGGAATGATTTCATATAGATTAAAACCTACTGAATGTTGAAAGGCCTTGATAGAATCGACGTGGAGAGTATGTTTCCTATAGTGGGAGTGTCTAAGACCAGAGGGCACAGGTTCAGAATACGTTCAGCCATTTACAATGGAGATGAGGAGGAATTTCTTTAGCCAGAGAGTGGCGAATCTGTGGAATTCATTGCCTCAGGCACCTGTGGAGGCCAAGTCATTTGGTACATTTAAGGCAGGCGTTGATAGATTCTTGATTAGTCATGACGGGTTACAGGGAGACATAGAGGTAGACATAGACATAGTCATAGAACAGTACAGCACAGGAACAGGCCATTCAGCCCACAATGTTATGCTGAACCAGCTAAAAAGCAAATCAAAAACACCCAAACGCTAATACCTCCAACCTACATAAAGTCCATATCCCTCCATCTTCCTTACGTCCTTTGGCAGTTGGAGAAGGCAGGGGAATGGGATTGAGAGGGAAATGGATCAGCCATGATGAAATGTTAGAGCAGACTCAATGGGCCAAATGGCCTAATTCTGCTCCTATATCTTATGGTCGTAAGATTGCATCACGGGCTGGTATGGAAACTCCAACGCACAGGAAGACAAGAGGCTACAGAGGGCAGTGGATTCAGCCAGATCCATCATGAGGACAGCTCTACCCTCCATCAGCAGCAAGTTGACATTCAGCATGAAGCTGTCCCACTGCCCAGGCCATACTCCCTTCACATCACTGTCAGCAAGTGTAGCGACACTTGTGGCCTGCCCCCAGCGCATCTCTAGGTTGTACTGGTTGTTATGACACAGGTTTCGATATACATGTGGTAAATGAATCTGAATCTGAAGCAGAGGTACAGGAACCTAAAGACCCACATCTCACGGTTCAACAACAGCTTCTTCCCCACTGCCATCACGTTTCTGAACCACAACCACAAAAATCCATAATTTTACTTCGAACTATATTCCTCTCAATTTGCACAAATACTGATGCTTGATTTATTTATTTATTTATTGGGATACAGTGTAGAACAGGCCTTTCAAGTGGAGCCGCCCAGCAACTCTCTAATTTAGTCATAGCCTAAATCACAGGACATTATAATGACCAGTTAACCTACCAAATGGTACGTCTTTAGACGGTTTGAGAAAACCAGAGCACCCAGAAGAAACCCATGCTGTCACAAGTAGAAGGTAGAAACTCTTCATAGGTAGTGGTGGAAATTAAACCCAGGTCACTGGTACCGTAAAGCGTTGTGCTAACCACTACTACCGTGTGATGGGAATTGAACCCGGGTCACTGGTACTGTAAAGTGTTGTGTGAACCACTACACTACCGTGTGATGGGAATTGAACCCGGGTCACTGGTACTGTAAAGCGTTGTGCTAACCACTACTACCGTGTGATGGGAATTGAACCCGGGTCACTGGTACTGTAAAACATTGTGCTAACCACTACACTACCGTGTGATGGGAATTGAACCCGGGTCACTGGTACTGTAAAGCGTTGTGCTAACCACTACACTACCGTGTGATGGGAATTGAACCCAGGTCACTGGTACTGTAAAGTGTTGTGCTAACCACTACACTACCGTGTGATGGGAATTGAACCCGGGTCACTGGTACTGTAAAACGTTGTGCTAACCACTACTACCGTGTGATGGGAATTGAACCCGGGTCACTGGTACTGTAAAACGTTGTGCTAACCACTACTACCGTGCGATGGGAATTGAACCTGGGTCACTGGTACTGTAAAGTGTTGTGTGAACCACTACACTACTGTGTGATGGGAATTGAACCCGGGTCACTGGTACTGTAAACCATTGTGCTAACCACTACACTACTGTACTGTAAGTAAGCTGTGCAACTTCCTTACTTCGCCTTATGCTGCTGGTGTTTAGGGCAGCAATGAAGATTCTCTATATCTGGCAGTATTCAGGATTTCCTTTATCGTGTCAGTAGCTTCTCAGTCATGCAAGTCCCAGGTGGAGACCCAGCAATACTGTTGCACTCAGATGTGGAAGGAGTCAGTCCCGAAGAATGGTCTTGGCCCTAAAGGTCGACTGTTCATTCATTCCCATAGATGCTGCCTGACCTGCTGAGCTCCTCCAGTGTTTTGTGTAGCTTTGGATTTCCAGCATCTGCAGACTTTCTCCTGTTTAGGGTTCATTGCTCTTTCTGTAACAATTTTGTTTTACTGGTCAGAGTTTTTATCCTGAGCTGAGCCCCTGAACCTGGAGGACTGGTTGACCACTCTCAGTCTGGCCTCTACCCTTTGACCTGTTTGGCATGGGTGACCCTACTGAGAGCCCAAAGCAGAAAGCCCTGACTCCAGCCAACATGGCTCTCCAGGTCATTAAGGCATGCAAACCTCCAAACCTTACGACAAAATTGTGGTCCTCTTGGAGGCTGGTAGTGTAAGTTATGTATACTTTTTTGTTAATTCAAGTTTTTGTAATTTACATTTGTCACGGTTGTAATCTGCTGTGCAGCCGCTGAAAAAAAGCTAATGTTCATGGCATCTATACCTAGACTATGTATAGCCATTACAATAAACGTGGACTTGAATAAACTTGAGGCCAGCTGTTGGAGTGGTGGCAACTACACAGGACTTCCGTGTGAGTGGTCCCAGGTTTGAATCCGGCCGGCTTTCCATCCGTGCTGTGTTGTGTGAGCAACTCTGCCACGTTAAACAGACAAATGGTAAAGAAATGGCAAGGTTGGCACCCGCTGCACCAGAGAGGCATAGGAAGATAATTATTAATTAATGAATAATATTGAACTTGTGGCTTATTCCAGCGCACCCAGCCTCCCTGCCGGTTTCTGGAGAGGAACACTGAAGCAGATTGTGTCCTCTGTCAAACATTAGACCATCCCAAGATTAGTTATCTCGTTTCATGGAACAGAAAACACTTTGGCTTGCACTGTTCTCTCTTGTTGCAGAGAACAGAACAGTTACTTGTTATGGTTGGGTGGGAGAGCTTAAATTAAACTTAGGTGGATATTGAAGGTCAAAATAAATTTATTATCTATATATATATATATATATACAGTACTGTGTAAAAGTCTGAATGCACAGTATTAAACTTATTATTACATTAAATTTATTATAAAAATTACTGAAGTACAGTGTGAAGTTCCTAGGCACCCTAGCTATATATATGTGCCTAACACCTTTGCTCAGTAGTACGTGTTGAGAAACTTCTTGTTATGCGGTAGCAGTACAATGCAATACATAATAATAAAAAGCTGTAAAGACACACACATGTTGGAGTACTGTCTCATTAGTTACCCTATCTCTATATGATATTTTCAGCATTCTTCTAAGAAACCACATTTCTCTTGCTTCTAAGTTTATTTGGAGTTCTGGTGTTATAGTCCATGTTTCGGAAGCATACAGTAAGATTGACCAGATGTAACATTTTAGTAGCCTAAGCCTTGTTGTCATAGAAATGTGTCTGTTGGTAAAAATGGGTTCATTTTTGGAAGTTGGTTTTGGCAATGACAATTCTTCTTTTTATTTCTACTTTACTTCTAGCATCTTGTGATATAAAGCTACCAAGGTAATTAAAGCTGGTCTTTTGTTCAATCTCTTGGTTACCGATGTACAATTGGCAGCTGGGAGTATCCTACTGTTTTGATATTACCATACATTTGGTTTTTTTACAGTTGATGGTTAGACCAAAATCTGCACTTGTTTGTACTACTTTGTCTAGGAGGATTTATTGACTGCGAAAGTTATAGAACAATCAGTCTTATGAGTTACATAATAAAGATTTTGTTGAGAATTATTCTGAGACAAATTAAAAACAAGTTAAGGCCAGAAACTTCTAAACTACAATATGGGTTTATTGAGGATAGAGGAACCAGAAACACAATTTTCATACTACGAATGCTTTCAGAAAGGGCAATTGAATATCAAAATGATGTCTTTTTATGTTTTATTGATTTCACTAAAGCATTCGACAAAGTGCTACATGAAAAGTTATTTCAAATTCTCGCTAAACTAAACATTGACGGAAGGGACCAACAACTGCTTCAAAACTTATCTTGGAACCAAATGGCGGTGGTAAAAATTGATGCTAATATAAGCAATTGGACTAAAATTCAAAGAGGAGTTAGACAGGGATGCATTGCCTCACCTGAATTGTTTAATATCTATAGTGAAATGATTCTCAGAGAAATAGAAGACCTAGATGGGATAAAAATTGGAGGTATTAACATCAACAATATAAGATATGCAGATGATACCACCCTAATTGTACTGTACTGCTGCAAAAAAAAACAAATTTCATAACATATGTGAGTGATGATAAACCTGGTTCTGATCTGGGTCTCTATTGTGGACTGAGAGTAGGAAGGTACAGGGAGAGGGGAATCATGGTTGGGAAAAGGGGAAGGGAGAGGGGAGGGAGCGGGAAGCACCAGAGAGACATTCTGTAATGATCAATAAACCGATTGTTTGGAATGAAATCACCTTGCCTGGAGTCTCGGGGCTGGGTGTGTCTGCACCCATGTCACCCCTCCCCCCGGTACTCCTTCCCTGCCACCTGTCCCACACCCCTCCCCTGGCACTTCTCCCTCACCATTCACGGCATCCTTCGCTCCTGTCAGATTTACAAACTCGCTCTCTGGTCCACGCTGACAAACACAGTAGGCACCCTGGCTATATATATGTCCCTAAGATGTTTGCACAGCACCGTGTATCACCCTGTGCAACCCTGAGATTTATTTTCTTGCAGGCAACCTCAGTAAATCTTGTAAACCTAATGGAATCAATGAAAGACCACACCCAGCAGGGAGGACACTCCGTGTGCAAAATACTACAAACTGTGCAAATACAGAAGAAGCAAGAAGCTGTAACTCCTTAGGGACCGAGGTAGGGAACTGGAGATGCAGCTCGATGACCTTCGCTTGGTCAGGAAGAGCGAGGAGGTGATAGAAAGGAGTTATAGGCAGGTGGTCACACCGGGGCCACGGGAGACAGACAAGCGGGTCACAGTCAGGAGGGGGAAAGGGAAGAGTCAGGTACTAGAGAGCACCCCTGTGGCTGTACCCCTTGACAATAAGTACTCTGTTTGAGTACTGTTGGGGGGGGGGGACAGCCTACCTGGGGGAAGCAACAGTGGCCATGCCTCCGGCACAGAGTCCAGCCCTGTGGTTCAGAAGAGTAGGGAAAGGAAGAGGATGGCAGCAGTGATAGGGGACTCTATAGTTAGGGGATCAGACAGGCGATTCTGTGGATGCAGGAAAGAATCTCGGATGGTAGTTTGCCTCCCAGGTGCCAGGGTCCGGGATGTTTCATATCTTGTCCAAGATATCCTGCAGTGGGAGGGAGAACAGCCAGCAATCGTGGTACATATTGGTACCAATTACATAAGTAGGAAAAGGGAGGACGTCCTGAAAACAGACTACAGGGAGTTAGGAAGGAAGTTGAGAAACAGGACCACAAAGGTAGTGATCTCAGGATTATTGCCTGTGCCACACAACAGTGAGAATAGGAATAGAATGAGGTGGAGGATAAATGCGTGGCTGAGGGATTGGAGCAGGGGCAGGGATTCAGATTTCTGGATCATTGGGACCTCTTTTGGGGCAGGTGTGACCTGTACAAAAAGGACGGGTTGCACTTGAATCCCAGGGGGACCAATATCCTGGTGGGGAGGTTTACTAAGGCTACTGGGGAGAGTTTAAACTAGAATTGTTGGGGGGTGAGAACCAGACTGAAGAGACTGGGCAAGAGAAAGTTGGTTCACAAATAGAGAAAGCTTGTTGACAGTGCGAGAGGGAGGATAGGCAGGTGATAGAGAAGGGACGTGCTCAGACCGAAGGTTTGAGATGTGTCTATTTTAATGCAAGGAGTGTTGTGAACAAAGCGGATGGGCTTAGATCATAGATCAGTACTTGGAGATATGATGTGGTGGCCATTAGAGAGACTTGGATGGCTCAGGGACAGGAATGGTTACTTCAGGTGCCGGGTTTTAGATGTTTCAGAAAGGACAGGGAGGGAGGCATAAGAGGTGGGTGAGTGACACTGTTGATCAGAGATAGTGTCACGCCTCAGAAAAGAAGGAATTCTGGAGGGATTGTCCACTGAGTCTCTGTGGGTGGAGGCTGGAACCAAGAAGGGGTCAATAACTTTACAGGGTGTTTTTTATAGGCCGCCCAATAGTAACAGGGATATCGAGGAGCAGATAGGGAAACAGATCCTGGAAAGGTGTAATAATAACAGAGTTGTCGTAATGGGAGATTTTAATTTCCCAAATATCAATTGGCATCTCCCTAGAGCAAAGGGTTTAGATGGAGTGGAGTTTGTTAGGTGTGTTCAGGAAGGTTTCTTGACATAATGTGTAGATAAGCCTACAAGAGGAGAGGCTGTACTTGATTTGGTATTGGGAGATGAACCTGGTCAGGTGTCAAATCTCTCAGTGGGAGAGCATTTTGGAGATAGTGATCATAATTCTATCTCCTTTACAATAGCATTGGAGAGAGATAGGAACAGACAAGTTAGAAAAGCGTTTAATTAGAGTAAGGGGAATTATGAGGCTATCAGGCTGGAAATTGGGGGCTTAAATTGGAAACAGATGTTCTCAGGGAAAAGTACAGAAGAAATGTGGCAAATGTTCAGGGGATATTTGTGTGGAGTTCTGCATAGGTACGTTCCAATGAGACAGGGAAGTTATGGTAGGGTACAGGAACCATGGTGTACAAGGGCTGTAATAAATCTAGTCAAGAAGAAAAGAAAAGCTTACAAAAGGTTCAGAGAGCTAGGTAATGTTAGAGATCTAGAAGGTTATAAGGCTAATAGGAAGAGCTTAAGAAGGAAATTAGAAGAACCAGAAGGGGCCATGAGAAGGCCTTGGTGGGCAGGATTAAGGAAAACCCCAAGGCATCCTACAAATATGTGAAGAGCAAGAGGATAAGACATGAAAGTGTAGGACCTATCAAGTGTGACAGTGGGAAAGTATGTATGGAACCGGAGGAAATAGCAGAGGTACTTAATGAATACTATACTTCAGTATTCACTATGGAAAAGGATCTTGGTGACTGTAGTGATGACTTGCAGCAGACTGAAAAGCTTGAGCATGTAGATATTAAGAAAGAGGATGTGCTGGAGCTTTTGGAAAGCATCAAATTGGATAAGTCGCCGGGACCGGATGAGATGTACCCCAGGCTACTGTCGGAGGCAAGGAAGGAGATTGCTGAGCCTCTGGCGATGATCTTTGCATCATCAATGGGGACGGGAGAGGTTCCGGAGGATTGGAGGGTTGTGGATGTTGTTCCTTTATTCAAGAAAGGGAGTAGAGATAGCCCAGGAAATTATAGACCAGTGAGTCTTACCTCATTGGTTGCTAAGTTGTTGGAAAAGATCCTGAGAGGCAGGATTTATGAACATTTAGAGAGGTATAATATGATTAGGTATAGTCAGCATGGTTTTGTCAAAGGCAGGTCGTGCTTTACGTGCCTGATTGAATTTTTTGAGGATGTGACTAAACACATTGATGAAGGAAGAGCTGTAGATGTAGCGTATATGGATTTCAGCAAGGCATTTGATAAGGTACCCCATGCAAGGCTTATTGAGAAGGTAAGGAGGCATGGGATCCAAGGGGACATTACTTTGTGGATCCAGAACAGGCTTGCCCACAGAAGGCAAAGAATGGTTGTAGACGGGTCATATTCTGCATGGAGGTCGGTCACCAGTGGAGTGCCTCAGGGATCTGTTCTGGGACCCTTATTCTTCATGATTTTTATAAATGACCTGGATGAGGAAGTGGAGGGATGGGTTAGTAAGTTTGCTGATGACACAAAGGTTGGAGGTGTTATGGATACTGTGGAGGGCTGTCAGAAGTTACAGCGGGACATTGATAGGATGCAAAACTGGGATGAGGAGTGGCAGATGGAGTTCAACCCAGAGAAATGTGAAGTGGTTCATTTTGGTAGGTCAAATATGATGGAAGAATATAGTATTAAAGGTAAGACTCTTGGCAGTATGGAGGATCAGAGGGATCTTGGGGTCCGAGTCCACAGGACACACAAAGCAGCTGAGCAGGTTGACTCTGTGGTTAAGAAGGTGTACACTGTATTGGCCTTCATCAATCGTGGAATTGAATTTAGGAGCCAAGAGGTAATGTAGCAGCTATATTGGATCCTGGTCAGACCCCACTTGGAGTACTGTGCTCAGTTCTGATCGCCTTACTACAGGAAGGACGTGGAAACCATAGAAAGGGTGCAGAGGAGATTTACAAGGATGTTACATGGATTGGGGAGCATGCTTTATGAGAATAGGTTGAGTGAACTCGGGCTTTTCTCCTTGGAGCGACAGAGGATGAGAGGTGACCTGATAGAGGTGTATAAGATGATGAGAGGGATTGATCGTGTGGATAGTCAGAGGCTTTTTCCCAGGGCTGAAATGGTTGCCACAAGAGGACACAGGTTTAAGGTGCTGGGGAGTAGGTACAGAGGAGATGTCGGTGGTAAGTTTTTTACTCAGAGTGTGGTGAGTGTGTGGAATGGGCTGCCAGCAACGGTGGTGGAGGCGGATACGATAGGGTCTTTTAAGAGACTTTTAGATAGGTACATGGAGCTTAGTAAAATAGAGGGCTATAGGTAAGCCTAGTAATTTCTAAGGTAGGGACATGATTGGCATAACTCTGTGGGCCGAAGGGCCTGTATTGTGCTGTAGGTTTTCTATGTTTCTATGTTCTAAAAGAAAAAACAAGAAATAATAATAAATAAATAAACAATAATTATCAAGAACATGAGATGAAAATGAAGATGCAGATTTATTGACTGTGATGAAGCCAATGCAGGAACAACATTGTTGGGAGTTCGAGGCACCTAACAGGGTGGACAGATGGACAGATTGTGAGGTGGTCCATCTCTATCATTGCTTATCACTGTTTCTGTATCTAGATGCATAGCCTTAAGGTCATAATACCATCCCAAAGTGCTCCTTCTCCACTAATGGTTGGAGGGTAGACCCTCTCAGTTAGCATAATATTTTTCAGTGTCTGCAGTCACCATTCGGGGTTCCATTTCTAGCAGCATCCGTGCGAAGTTTGTACACTCTCCCCGTGACCGTGTGCATTTCCTCCGGGTCCTCTGGTTTCTTCCCAGATTCTAAAGACGTCTGAGATGGGATTAGTAAATTGTGTGTATGCTATGTTGGCGCCGGAACCACGGCGACACTTCAAAGTTCAAAGTATATTTATTATCAAAACATGCAAATGTTATAGAACCTTGAGATTCATCTCCTTACAGGCAGCCGCAAAACAGAGAAACCTAATAAAAAAAAATTTAAACAAAAGACCATCAAACAACTGATGCACAGAGAGATGTACAGAGAGAAAAAAGAGCAAATAGCTTCAGAACAGGACTTTTATGAAAGACACAAAGCCAGGCATCACTGTACTGGAGCAGGCAGCAGCCACAGTTCATCGCAAAGCCGAGTGAACATTGTGAGACCACGGACACGAAGCCAGGCATCACTGCAGTCCAGCGCGGACTCAGTAAACATCACAGAGCAGAGAGAAGAACCGGCCCTCGCCTCACCTACGGGTCCGACACCCTGACCTTTTCAATCTGGCCTGGTACTTAAATTGTCCAAACATCAGGCCATTCCTCGCTCTCAGACCACTCTGGGTCCTGGACCTATCGAAACAATCCAGCCCGTACCTGACCTTTCCAATTCAGCCCGTACCTGACCTTTCCAATTCAGCCCGTACCCGACCTTTCCAATCCAGCCCTACACAACCTTTCCAATCCAGCCCGTACCCGACCTTTCCAATTCAGCCCGTACCTGACCTTTCCAATCCAGCCCGTACCCGACCTTTCCAATTCAGCCCTACCTGACCTTTCCAATCCAGCCCGTACCCGACCTTTCCAATCCAGCCCGTACCCGACCTTTCCAATTCAGCCCGTACCCGACCTTTCCAATTCAGCCCTACACGACCTTTCCAATCCAGCCCGTACCCGACCTTTCCAATTCAGCCCGTACCTGACCTTTCCAATCCAGCCCGTACCCGACCTTTCCAATCCAGCCCTACACGACCTTTCCAATCCAGCCCGTACCTGACCTTTCCAATTCAGCCCGTACCTGACCTTTCCAATCCAGCCCTACACGACCTTTCCAATCCAGCCTGGTGTTTAAATCGATCAGACTTCGGGAAGTTCTCCGCTCTCAGGGATGCCACGACTCTGCTTTGACCCCGACTCCTTCTCCACTTGCCACGACCATTCCTCACCTCCGCCTCTGCCAGCGCTCATCTCCACTTGCCTTGACCATCCTTTGCTCACCTCTCCATTGTTAGCGTTGAATTATTAATAAAGTGTTATTAATAAGGTGTAGAGTAACTGCCTTCATTTTGTTATTCTGTTGCCAGTATGTAGTCACTGGGTATCTCAATGAATGAATGAATTAATTAATTAATTTGATTCACAACTTCCAATTTACTGGAAGATTTGACCCTATTGCACTTTAATAGCTCATTTCTTTTATTTATATATTTACTTTAGAGATACAGTGTTGAACAGGCCCTTCCAACCCAATGAGCCACACCATCAAGCAACACCAATTTTACCCTAGCCTAATCACAAGACAATTTACAATGACCAGTTAACCTACTAACCAATTGTTCTCCGAATCTAGATACTTATAAACTATAATTTACACAGTGGTCATAAAATTATTTGTAGGTGTGGTACATCTGAAATAATGACAGACAGAGGTCCTTCTTATATAGACAGTTCAAACGCCCTGATTTTACAGAATAAATTCACTGTGTCCACACCATTTCTTTCCTCTTTCCGATGCTGTTTGATAATGTTGCATGTTTACAGAATTTCAGGACACCGTGGGTTCTTCTATTAATTAACTCTCATCATCATCATGATGTGCCGTGTCATATGACGTGAGCGATCATAGCTGCTCATACGACCATGCATCACCTGCTTCTGTGGCTTCACGTGACCGTGATCGGGGGGAGGGGTGCTGAGCAGGTGCTACACGTCACCCAAGGGTGACCTACAGGGTGGCACAGGGAAGGAGCACCTTAGACCTCCTTTGGTAGAGATTGATCTCCACCCCACCACCCAAAATTAACTATCAGAATGTATATATTAGATCATGAGGACACACAGTCCACTTTTATTGTCATTTAGTAATCCATGCATTAAGAAACGATACGATGTTCCTCCAGTGTGATATCACAGAAACACAAGACAGACCAAGACTGAAAAACTGACAAAAACCACATAATTATAACGTATAGTTACAGCAGTGCAAGCAATACCATAATTTGATAGAAGAACAGACCATGGGCACGGTAAAAAAAAGTCTCAAAGTCTCTCGAAAGTCCCATCATCTCACACAGACAGTAGAAGGAAGAAAACTCTCCCTGCCATGAGCTTCCAGCGCTACAAACTTGCCGATGCAGCATCCTGGAAGCACCCGACCACAGTCCGACTCAGTCCATCCGAAAACTTCGAGCCTCCGACCACCCCTCCGACACCGAGCACCGAGCACCATCTCTGCCGAGTGCTTCGACCCCAACCCTGGCCGCCAGCAACAGGCAAAGCCAAGGATTTGGGGCCTTTCCTCCAGAGATTCTCAATTGCACAGTAGCAGCGGCAACGAACTGGGCATTTCAGAAGTTTCTCCAGGTGTTCCTCTGTGCTTCTCATGTCTGTCTCCATCAAATCAGGATTGTGCACGGCCCCTATTTAACAAATACGATATTATTTCACCGGAGAGGCCGCGCGTGCTGCGTCGCGTTGCTATCTTCTCCTCCCTCCTAGAGGAGAGGAGAGGACGAGTCCAATTCTGACCTATTAGATAACCCGAATAATAAACCACCTTTCCCTTAAATGTCTCTACTCCACACTTCAAATATTTTTGTGGCTGTGAGTGTTATATATATTCTTACCACTTTCTGATATAAAGATTTCTCACAAACAGCTTTTTTTGATATATTGGTGACTCTATAACAATCTGCTTCTGATCCAGGTAAAGGCCTCCTTTTCTAAAGCACCACCAGGTTGTCCACATGGGATATCAACCCAGCTTCTCCTCCTCCGCTGACTCCCTGATTTGTTGGGAATTTCCTAAAACTCTTCACTCAACTTCTCTTGCCCCATCACTGAACTGTTCCCACAACCAATGCACTCACTTTCCAGGACTCTTCATCTCATGCTCTCAATATTTATTGTTTATTTATATTTTTGTGTTTTCTTTTTGCATTTGCACAGTTTTTTGTCTTCTGCACTCTGGTTGAATGTCCTAGTTGGGCAGTCTTGCATTAATTCCATTATAGTTACTGTTCTATAGAATCATTGAGTATGTCCACAAGAAAATTAATCTCAGGGTTGTATATGGTGGCTTATGTACTTTGATAATAAAACTTACTTTGAACTTTGAATTCTGACCTGCATTTAACAGTTTTTAATGCAACCTTTAGTTTATTTTCTCTCTCTTTGATTGGCTTCATTAACCAGATTATCACCATTATAACCTTGTGTCATCTGATTAAAGATATTTCCTTTGTTCAATAGCCAATCGTTCAATAGTTCCATTTAGTATCAGAGAATGTATACAATATACAACCTGAAATTCTTACTCTTTGCAGATATCCTTGAAACAGAAGAGAAACACCCAAAGAGCGAATGACAGAAAAAAGACGTAAGAACCCCAAAGCCCCCTGCCCCCCTCCCAGGCACAAGCAGCATCAACCCTACCCCGAATTACTCTAGCAGAAAGCATCAGCACTTCCACCACCTACCATGCCAGCAACAGCAAAGCTCCCAAAGAGAGACCATGGTCTACAGTCCACCAGAAATGAACTGTTCATTCCAACATTCTCAATATCCCACAGGCTTTCTCACTCTCTCACTAACAAGAGAGATAGATATCACTCCTTCCACAGTGACGGGGAGACAACAGTCAATGTTATGGTCAGTCTGAAGCGCTTTTCTTTTATTTCAATTCCTCGACTCGAGAATCGGCAATTCGATTACTGAGTGCAGTGCCCTGTGACAGCCACTCTATTGGTCTTTGACGTTCTGCCTCCCGCTACGCTTCAGTACATGACACCGGTGAGAATTCGTGTCCACAGGGCCGTGCAGGCCCCAGAGTCACCCGACTTCAGGCTGAACCTGGACCTATCGAAACACAGCCGATCGGCAAGCTCCAAACACGGGAACGTGCTTCTGTGCAGAACCGCAGTTTTGAGTACCGCTGTAGGTCAAAGATCCAGTAGGACCCCAGCACCCTAAAGAAAAATAGAGGCATTAGAATAGGAAGAATCTAACTGTTTCACTGATGAGCTGGGAGAAGTTGCCCTCATTGTCCTATCCATCCCCCTTTCCACCCTCTCTGCAACCTAATAGATTAGATTAGATTATGAGGACACACAGTCCTCTTTTATTGTCATTTAGTAATGCATGTATTAAGAAATGATACAATGTTCCTCCAGAATTATATCACAGAAACACAAGACAAATCAAGACTGAAAAACTGAGAAAAACCACATAATTATAACATATAGTTACAACAGTGCAAAGCAATACCGTAATTTGATAAAGAACAGACCATGGGCACGGTAAAAAAAAAGTCTCAAAGTCTCTCGAAAGTCGCATCATCTCACGCAGATGGTAGAAGGAAGAAACTCTCCCTGCCATGAACCTCCAGTGCCGCAGACTTGCCGATGCAGCATCCTGGAAGCACCCGACCACAGCCAACTCTTGAGTCCGTCCAAAAACTTCGAGCCTCCAACCAGCCCTCTGACACTGAGCACCGAGCACCATCTCTGCCGAGTGCTTCGACCCTGGCCCTGGCAACAAGCAATTGGCAAAGCCGAGGATTTGGGGCCTTCCCCTCCGGAGATTCTCGATTGCACAGTAGCAGCGGCAGCGAAGTGGGCATTTCAGAAGTTTCTCCAGATGTTCCTCCGTGCTTCTCATGTCTGCCTCCGTCAAATCAGGATCGTGCACGGCCCCTACTTAACAAATACGATATCATTTTGGAGCGGCTGCGCGCGCTGCGTCACGCCGCCATCTTCTCCTCCCTTCCCAATCTAATAGTAACTTGTTTTCTCTCTTTTGCAGTTCTGAAATGTTAGCTCTGTTTCTCAAAGATTCAGATTTACTATCGAAGTATGTATGCAGCATATGCCAGCTGGTGGTGTAGTGGCATCTGCACTGGACTTCAAGGTGAGTGGTCCTGGGTTCAAGACCGGCTGGCTCCTTGCACGTTTTCCATCCATGCTGGGTTGAGCATCGAGCTAGCAACTCAACCTCGTAAAAAAAACAGACAAAATTGCTGAAGAAATGGCAAGGTTTCCACCTGATGCGCAGAAAAGAAAAACAACATATATGCAATATACAGCCCTGGGATTTGCCTTCCCACAGGTAGCCATGAAACAAAGACAGAAAACCATGGAATCTGCTCAAAGAACTCCGCATAGATGCTGCCCAATCTTGTGAGTCTTCCCAACATATTTTGTTTAGATTCAGGTTTATTTAGGTTCAGATTTATTTATCACATACACCTCAAACATACAGTGAAATGCGTTACCAACCAACACACCCATGGATGTGCCGGGGGAAGCCCGCATGTGTCACCATACATTCCGGCACAATGCACCTTGCCCTCAATGTTCATTGAATTCAATGTTTATTGAATTTTTTGATGAGGTTACTAGGAAAGCTGACGAGGGTAAAGCGGTGGATGATGTCTTAATGGACTTCAGTAAGGCCTTCGGCAAGGTTCCACACGGAAGGTTAGTTAGGAAGGTACAATCGTTAGGCATTAATATCGAAGTAGTAAAATGGATTCAGCAGTGGCTGGATGAGAGCTGCCAGAGAGTAGTGGTGGATAACTGTGTGTCAGATTGGAGGAGGGTGTGTAGCGATGTGCCTCAGGGATCTGTACTGGGTCCAATGTTGTTTGTCATATACATTAATGATCTGGATGATGGGGTGGTAAATTGGATTAGTAAGTATGCAGATGATACTAAGATAGGTGGTGTTGTGGACAATGAAGTAGGTTTTCAAAGCTTGCAGAGAGATTTAGGCCAGTTAGAAGAGTGGGCTGAAAGATGGCAGATGGAGTTTAATGCTGAAAAATGTGAGGCGCTACATTTTGGTAGGACTAATCAAAATAGGACATACATGGTAAATGGTAGGGAATTGAAGAATGCAGTAGAACAGAGGGATCTAGGAATAATGGTGCATAGTTCCCTGAAGGTGGAATCTCATGTGGATAGGGTGGTGAAGAAAGCTTTTGGCCTTTATTAATCAGAGCATTGAGTATAGGAGTTGGGATGTAATGTTGAAATTGTATAAGGCATTGGTGAGGCCAAATTTGGAGTATTGTGTACAGTTCTGGTCACCGAATTATAGGAAAGATGTCAATAAAATTGAGAGAGTACAGAGGAGGTTTACTAAAATGTTGCCTGGGTTTCATCTCCTAAATTACAGAGAAAGGTTGAACAAGTTAGGTCTTTATTCTTTGGAGTGTAGAAGATTGAGGGGGGACTTCATAGAGGTGTTTAAAATTATGAGGGGATAGATAAAGTTAACGTGGATAGGCTTTTTCCATTGAGAGTGGGGGAGATTCAAACAAGAGGACATGAGTTGAGAGTTAAAGGGCGAAAGTTTAGGGGTAACATGAGGGGGGACTTCTTTACTCAGAGAGTGGTAGCTGTGTGGAACGAGCTTCCAGCAGAAGTGGTTGAGGCAGGTTTAATGTTGTCATTTAAAGTTAAATTAGATAGAAATGTGGACAGGAAAGGAATGCAGGGTTATGGGCTGTGTGCAGGTCAGTGGGACTGGGTGAGATGAGAGTTCGGCATGGACTAGAAGGGCCGAGATGGCCTGTTTCTGTGCTGTAATTGTTATATAGTTATATGGTTATGTGGATTACAGTAAGGCATTTGATAAGGTTCCCCATTCCAGGCTCATTCAGAAAATAATGAGGCATGGGATCCAACGAGACCTTGCTTTGTGGATCCAGAAGGCAAAGGGTGATTCATATTCTGCATGGAGGACGGTGACTAGTGATGTTCCTCAGGGATCTGTTCTGGGACCCCTCCTCTTTGTGATTTTTATAAATGACCTGGATGGGGAAGTAAAAAGAGATGGGTTAGTCAGTTTGCTGATGACACAAAATATGAGGGTGTTGTGGATAGTCTGGAGGGTTGTCAGTGGTTACAGTGGGACATTGATAGGATGCAGAAATGGGCTGAGAAGTGGCAGATGGACTTCAACCCAGGTAAGTGTGAAGTGATTCATTTTGATAGGTCAAATTTGAAGACAGAATAAATATTAATGGTAAGACACTTGGCAGTCTGAAGGATCAGAGAGATCTTGGGATCCTTGTCAATAGGACACTCAAAGCTGCTGCACAGGTTGACAATGTTGTTAGAAAACTTATGGTGTGTTGGCCTTCATCAATCGTGGGATGAGTTCAAGAGCCTTGAGGTAATGTTACAGCTATACAAGAACTTGGTCAGACCCTACTTGGAGTACTGTGTTCAGTTCTGGTCACCTCACTACAGGAAGGATGTGGATACTATAGAGAAAGTGCAGAGGAGATTTACAAAGATGTTGCCTTATGCGAATAGGTTGAGTGAACTTGGCCTTTTCTCCTTGGAACGACGGAAGATGAGAGGTGACCTGATAGAGGTGTATAAGGTGATGAGAGGCATTGATTATGTGGATAGCCAGAAGCTTTTTCCCAGGGCTGAAATGGTTAATACGAGGGGGCGTAGTTTTAAGGTGCTTAGAAGCGGGTACAAGGGGGATGTCAGTTTTTCACACAGAGTGGTGGGTGTGTGGAATAGGCTGCTGGAGACAGTGGTGGAAGAGGATATAATAGGATCTTTTAAGAGATAGATACATAGAGCTTGGAAAAATAGAGGGCTGTGCGGTAAGGAAATTCTAGGCAGTTTGTAAAGTGGGTTACATGGTTAGCACACCGTTATAGGGCTGAAGGGCCTGTAATGTGCTGTGGATTTCTTTTATATCTATTATTTAAATGAGACCCTTCATCAGGACTGAGAAGGAAGGGAGAAGGATGCCAGAATAAAAAGGGACGGGGAGGGGAAGGTGGCAAGCTGGAAGGTGATAGGTGAAGCCAGGTGGGTGGCAAAGGTCAAGGGTTGGAGAGGAAGGAATCTGATAGGAAAGGAGAGTGGACTATAGGAGAAAGGGAAGCCCCCATCATTAAATGCACATTAGTCCTTTACACCGAACATGCATACCCATTCACGTATTCACGCAAGGATGAATAAATTTCAACGTTTGTGACTGCACTTTAGATGTAACAATTTATATGTTTATTGGGATACAGGGCTGAGCAGGCTCCTCCCGCCCAGCAACCCCCATTTAACCCTCAGTGGACAATGTACGATGACCAATTGACTTACCAGCTGGAGTGTGGGAGGAAACCAGCGCACTCAGGAGGAAACACATGTGGTCATGGGGCGAACATACAAGCTCCTTACAGGTAGCAGTGGGAAATTATTTAACGCTTTCTACTTCAGTTTTGTGTGACTGTATCTTACTGGTATCTTATATGTGCCTTGTGCTGTGTGTGATTGTTGGTAATGTGTTTGGCACCCTGACCATGGAGTAACACTGTCTCGTTCGGCTGTATTCATGTATGGTTGAATGACAATTACACTTCAACTTCACCTTGTACAATGTCCATTCACATGTATGTATGTGTTCTCACATATACACACACATTTATTGCTAAATCATAAATCCTGCAATCAGTCACCCAATAGCAGAGCTTCTAGTCCCACACTATAATCCTGATCTCCTTAATACAGCACATTCTGGTTAATTGAGACACATCAAGACCAATGCATTTAAGCCCAATTAGGCGGCTGCCCCGACCAGCCAAAGTTTCACGGAATAGTTAAAAAGGTATAAAAAAGACAAACTGAGTTAAAATTGTGCTTTTTAATGAAATGCAGAACAAATTAGAACATTACTAATAGTGTTATAAAACTGTGTATTAGTTCCCAGAAGTTATCAATGGAGGAATTTATCCAGTGCATGCAATGTACAAAATCAGTGCCTACACCTCGTGTAGACAATGGACTGCCTTCATACAATGCTATAGACGGCTATATCCTCCAAATCTTCACTTTCATTGTCACATTCAAGATGATTGTTGAGTTCTTCAAATTCTTCTTAGTTTCTAACTTGTTGAAGCAGTGAAATCATTTCATTCTCTCTCCTGGCCGTTTCTGGCATCTCCAAGCCTGAATGCTCGAAACACAGAAAACCTACAGTACAATACAGGCCCTTCGGCCCACAAAGCTGTGCCAAACATGTCCTTAACTTAGAAATTACCTAGGGTTACACATAGCCCTCTATTTTTCTAAGCTCCATGTACCTGTCCAGGAGTCTCTTAAAAGACCCTATCGTATCCGCCTCCACCACTGTTGCCGGCAGCCTATTTCACGCACTGACCACTCTCTGTGTAAAAAACTTACCCCTGACATCTCCTCTGTACCTACTTCCAAGCACCTTAAAACTGTGCCCTCTCATGCTAGCCATTTCTGCCCTGGGAAAAAGCCTCTGACTATCCACAATGCCTCTCATCATCTTACACACCTCTATCAGGTCACCTCTCATCCTCCGTCGCTCCAAGGAGAAAAGACTGAGTTTACTCAACCTATTCTCATAAGGCATGCTCCCCAATCCAGGCAATATCCTTGTAAATCTCCTCTGCGCTCTTTCTATGGTTTCCACATCCTTCCTGTACTGAGGTGACCTGAATTGGGCACAGTATTCCAAGTCGGGTCTGACCAGAGTCCAATATAGCTGCAACATTACCTTTCGGCTCCTAAACTCAATCCCGCGATTGATGAAGGCCAATGTACCATATGCCTTCTTAACCACAGAGTTAACCTGTGCAGCAGCTTTGAGTGTCCTGTGGACTCAGACCCCAAGATCCCTCTGATCCTCCATACTGCCAAGAGTGTTACCATTAATACTATATTCTGCCATCATATTTGACCTACCAAAATGAACCACCACACACTTATCTGGGTTGAAATCCATCTGCCACTTCTCAGCCCAGTTTTGCATCCTATCAATGTCCCTCTGTAACCTCTGAAAGCCCTCCACACTATCCACAACACCTCCAACCTTTGTGTCATCAGCAAATTTATTAACCCATCCCTCCACTTCTTCATCCAGGTTATTTATAAAAATCACGAAGAGTAGGGGTCCCAGAACAAATCCCTGAGGAACCGCAGTGAGCAAAACAGTTCTGAAATGTCTTCCTACTTATTTCTCACCAGCTAGACTAGTGACAAAAATCACTGCTTTTTGAACACACACTGACACTTTTTAAAAACTGTTCACTCTAAGCACGTTGTAGTGTCTAAAGGCCACACAAGTGCGTGCAGCTGACACTAGTTAGAAACTGTTTGACAACAGTCTCCTGCCCCAATTAAGCAGCATGGTGTCCCAAATAAACAAAGGGAATCCTGGCTATTTTCTCAATTTGTTTGTGTTCTTTAAGAGTCATGCCCTGATTAACTGAAGGCCCAATTAACTGGAATCCACTGAATTTCAACTGTCCCAAGTGGCTCCGCTGTTGGCTGCAGCGGTTAACTAAACAAGGCAGAGTTGGACACGCACACACTCCAAAGAGTTTGGGTAACATGATGAATTGTTTTCTGTGGTTTCTCAAAACTTCCTGAACACTAAGATGTGTTGCATTGTTCATACATGTCACAGCGTGCACACCTCTCCAGCGTCTCGCTGGGTGAGATTCCTGGCTGGGTTTCACTGAGGGTTCGTTTTCTTTGGGGGAATGAAGTGGTGGTGGGGGAGCAAGATGGCATTGCAACGTTCTCCAGTGGTGAGAATCACACAATTTGAGTTGAAGGACTATTAACATGTCTGGTTTGAACTTTGGCAATCACAGATATTATTTCACAAGCTTATGGAAACATCAGACCCTGTATGTTTTAGATTCAAAATAAAAAAACAACAGATGTCAAGCAGAAAGTTCAAGCCAGTAATTCAACCTCGTCCAGCATTCTCAAATCACTCAAACTTCAGTCAGGCAGCTTGAGATGTCACTAGAAAGTTTGACTATGTTCCTTTCAGCCATCCATTACCTAGAATTAACAACCACATTCCAACGAGAGAGTTTTGCCCTACAAAACTGCATTATCCTAACCCTGCAGGTCAAGTGAAAGACCAGAATGTGAATCAGGTTTAATATCATTGGCATACAGTCCTGTGCAAAAGTTTTAGGCTCATACATATAGCTAGGCTACCTAAGACTTTTGCACAGTATTGTATTAGTCAACGAGGAGCAGAAAGCCAGTTTTCAACTCTGGTGGTAGCAATGCATGTTGGGAATGGCAAGGGTGGACTGCCATGCAAGGGGTGTGAGACTGGTTGGTACAAACATGCCCAACCCTGAGACACCAGGCAAGGTCATTTGAATCCAAACAATTCATCATTACAGAATGTCTCTCTGGTGCTACCAGGTCCCTCCCCTCTCCCTTCCCCTTTTCCCAACCATGATTCCCCTCTCCCTGTCCCCTTCCCACTCTCAGTCTACAATAGAGACCCAGATCAGAATCAGGTTTATCATCACTCACTTATGTCATGAAATTTGTTTACTTTGTGACAGTGCAATACATAAAATTACTACAGTACTGTGCAAAAGTCTCAGGCACGCTCGCTATATATATGTGCCTCAGACTTTTACACAGGACTGTACGTTATGAAGTTTGTTATGCAGCAGCAGAACATTGCAATAAAAATAAAACTGTACATGATGGTAATAAGTATATATTTTTTAAAGTTAAGTAGTGCAAAAGGAAGAAAAGAAATAAAAAGCAGTGAGGTGGTGTTCATGGGTTCAATGTCCATTCAGGAATCGGACGGCAGAGGGGAAGAAACTTTTCCTGATTCATTGAGTGTGTGCCTTCAGGCTTCTGTACCTCCTCCCTAATGGTAACAATGAGAAGAGGCATGTCCTGGGTGGTGGGGGTCCTTAATGATGGACGCTGCCTTTTTGAGGCATCGCTCCTTGAAGATGTCCTGGATGCTGGGGAGGCTGGTGTCCATGATGGAGCTGTGTTGACAATTTCCTGCAGATTATTTCGATGCTGCGCAGTAGCCCCCCTCCTCCCCCCATACCAGATGGTGATGCAGCCAGTCAGAATGCTCTCCACGGTACATCGAAGGGCACGCTTCCCAATCAAGGCAACATCTTTGTAAATCTCCTCTGCACCCTTTCTATGGTTTCCACATCCTTCCTGTACTGAGGTGACCAGAACTGAGCACAGTACTCCAAGTGGGGTCTGACCAGGATCCTATATAGCTACAACATTACCTCTGGGCTCCTAAATTCAATTTCACGATTGATGAAGGCCAATACACCGTACGCCTTCTTAACCACAGAGTCAACCTGCGCAGCTGCTTTGAGTGTCCTATGGACTCGAACCCCAAGATCCCTCTGATCCTCCATACTGCCAAGCGTCTTACCTTTAATACTATACTCTGCCATCATATTTGACCTACCAAAATGAACCACTTCACACTTATCTGGGTTGAACTCTATCTGCCACTTCTCAGCCCAGTTTTGCATCCTATCAATGTCCCGCTGTAACCTCTGACAGCCCTCCATACTATCCACAACACCTCCAACCTTTGTGTCATCGGCAAACTTACTAACCCATCCCTCCACTTCGTCATCCAGGTCATTTATAAAAATCACGAAGAGTAAGGGTCCCAGAACAGATCCCTGAGGCACTCCACTGGTGACTGACCTCCATGCAGAATATGACCCGTCTACAACCACTCTTTGCCTCCTGTGGGCAAGCCAATTCTGGATCCACAAAGCAATGTCTCCTTGGATCCCATGCCTCCTTACTTTCTCAATAAGCTTTGCATTGGGTACCTTATCAAATGCCTTGCTGAAATCCATATACACTACATCTACTGCTCTTCCTTCATCAATTACTTCTTTCACTTCTTCTTCTTTCAAATATGATTCTGCCGCTACTGGAAACTGTGATTTACAGTTTGATGGTGTGTTTTTGGACCAATTGAACGATCTGTGGCTTTGCTGTCTCCGAGGGTGTCTGTGAGATTTCAAGTGAAGTGTGCGGCCTCAAGGCCAAGAAGCCTGAAGACAGAGCACAAACCCATGATTGACTCCATTTCTCACTGATCTCGATATTAAAGCATTGGGCTACATTGAGATCAATGAGGAAAAGAGCGGAAGGTGAGACAGGTTTCAGTACCGTCTACCTGTGTTTGACTGGTCTCTCTCTCGATCTCACTTGCTGCTCCTGGAGGAAGGTGTCTGCATTGGACTGGCCTCTCACTCATCGGTGACGGAGTCTTGGATCTTAAGCAAGGCTTAATCGACATGATTTGTGGAGTGGACACTGTAGTTCATGTTAGATGTGTTTTTAGTTACTCCTTTTTTATTGCTAGTTTGTGCGATTTTGATCGGGATGGACTTGCTTTGTGGCCTGCAGTCAACAAGCGACACAGCACTACATCGAACTGAACTGAACTAAACTGGATATTCCTGAACTGTTTCAATGACTCTATGGTTTGATGTTTTATATTGTGTTTTTTGTTCATTTTTTGCCGTTCGCGTGGTTTGTTCTGTTTTTCATGCATTGTGTGTTTGATCTTTTCTTTGAACGAATTCCATGGTGTTTCTTTTCTCGTGACTATGCGAAGATGAATGTCAGGGTTGTATACAGCATATATACTTTGACAATAAATGTACTTTGAGCTTTGAAATTTGAATTATTAGTTTGGACATCAGGGATAACTATCGTGGAATTTATTATGTCCAATTGAGCCACGTCTTCAAGTTGTAACCTTACCTGAAAACTGGCAACACTGACAGTGCAGAACTCCATTTATCAGCCAAAACTATGAACGTCATTGAAAACCACAACCTTCTGACTCCCCCACTCAACCAATCTACCAACCTGTGATCCTACCCCTCCCTCTGTTGGATCCTAATGCTTTTGCAATCCAAAGGTTCTTTGGAAGTCAAGAATGGAGGCACTTTGACAGTTTGACGTTGGCAATCATCATCTTTCCATGACCATGATTGTTCTTGGCAGTTATTTTTCCAGAAGTAGTTTGCCATTGCCTTCCTGTGGGCAGTGCCTTCACAAGACAGGTGACCCCAGCCCATTATCTATACTGTTCAGAGATTGTCTGCCTGATGTCAGTGGTCACATGACGAGGACTTGTGATCTGCACCAGCTGCTCAAACGACCGTCACCACCTGCTCCCGTGGCTTCACGTGACCCTGATCGGGGATTAATTAGGTACTACACCTTGCCCAAGGGTAGTGGAGGGAAGGAGCACTTTACACCTCCTTTGGTAGAGATGTATCTCCACCCCACCACCCAAGTAGGTTAATTGGTTACCGTAAATTAACCCTGGGTTTGTTGGTTGCTGGGAGAATGGATGGGCATATGAGAGAGAAAAGGTTACCAAGATATAATGAGGAGAATGGTATTGTTCTGTGAGCCTGCATAGGCTCAATGGGCCGAGGGGCCTTCTGCATCATATGAGGATATCAGTTGTATTTGTACCGTGATTTGTAAGTTTGCCAGGCATTCTTCGACACAGATCACTTTACAAACTGTGCTTGAAGTTAATGCCTTGAAATCATTGAATTTCAGGTGCACATACATAAAAATATTTCTGTCTTTATTTCACTATTAATATAATCCCATTGAAACTAAAGCCAATTATGTATAAAAATATAAGAACCTGTGGAAAATTCAAGGAATATCCTGGAATACTCAGCTTTATGAGGCCTCAGGGCAGAATTGGAGACTGACATTGAAGTGCAGCACGAGTATGGATAACTCAGAAATCCATCCATCATGACAGCTGGCTACAGTCCTGTGCAAAAGTCTCAGGCACTATGTATAGCTAGGATATCCAAGACTTTTGCACGGTACTGTAGTAATTTTATGTATTGCACTGTACTGCTGCCGAAAAAAAAACAAATTTCATGACATATGTGAGTGACGATAAACCTGATTCTGATACGGGTTTCTATTGTGGACTGAGAGTGGAATTATGGTTGGGAAAAGGGGAAGGGAGAGGGGAGGGAGCGGGAAGCACCAGAGAGACATTCTGTAATGATCAATAAACCAGTTGTTTGGAATCAATCACCTTGCCTGGTGTCTTGGGGCTGGGTGTGTCTGTCCCACCCCTGGCACTTCTCTGCCATCTGTCCCACACCCCTCCTGCAGGGCTCCACCCTCACTATTCCCAACATCCTTTGCTCCCGCCAGATTTACAAAGTTGCTCTGCGGCCCGCATTGACAGATACTGTACTGTGCAAAAATCTTTGGCACCCTAGCGATACATATGTTCCTAAGATTTCTGCACAGTGCTGTAAGTAAAAGAATTCCGTGGCAGCATTTTGCAAAGTATTAAGGACCTCCTCCTGCTTTCCATGACAATTTTTGTACTTCAACTAATGTCACTTAAAGAATTTTATTTACTTCCTCTTGGGATATCAGAGTTTCAAGTTCAAGTTTAATTATCAATCAACCATACACATGTATACAGCTAAACAAAGCAATGTGCAAAACAGGGTACATATAATCATAAGATAAAATTAGTACACGTCCCTGAGTGTCATGGCCTGAAGATTGATGGTGCATGGGATGTTATCCTGGAGCCATGTTTCTGCAAGAACAATCACACAGCAATTCCTTATCTCTCACTGTTGCAGACAAACATCATCCCGCTTTGTCTTCTAGGGAGCGAACACCGGAGAGCAGCACCAATCGGAGAACCAGTCTGCAGGAGCCAGCCCCCAAACCATTACGGATTCCAGCGTGTCCACCACACCTCTGCTCTCTCACACAGTACCTCTGGCACCACTTTATTTACTCAAAGTTCAAAGTAACTTTTATTATCAATGTACAGATATGTCATCATAAACAACCCTAAGATTCATTTTCTTGTGAGCATTCTCAAAA
Source organism: Mobula hypostoma (assembly GCF_963921235.1). Taxonomy (NCBI): domain Eukaryota; kingdom Metazoa; phylum Chordata; class Chondrichthyes; order Myliobatiformes; family Myliobatidae; genus Mobula; species Mobula hypostoma. Next base: position 60,505,275 of record NC_086117.1, read on the forward strand.
AATCTACATTGTGTGTGATGCTGCCTGGTTTTGAGGGCATGTGCTATCATGAGAGGCTGGACAAACTTGGGTTGTTTTCTCTGGAGTGCCAGAGGAGATCTGATGGAGGTTTATAAGATAATGAGAGGCATAGATAGAGTGGACAGGGAGTATCTGTTTCCCAGGGTTGAAGTGTCTAATACCAGAGGGCATGCATTGAAGGTGGGGGGGGGTAGGCTCAAGGGGGATGTGAGGGGTAAGTTTCTTACCCAGAGAGTGGTGGATGCATGGAATACACTGCTTAGTATGGTGGTAGAGACAAGTATGTTAAAGGCTTTTAAGAGAAGTTTAGATAGGCACATGGATGTAAGGAAGATGGAGAGATTAGTGTTTATGTGTTTTTGATTTGCTTTTTAACTGGTTCAGCACAACGTTGTGGGCATATGGTCCTGTTCCTGTGCGGTACTCTTCTATGTTCCAACAATAGCCATAACAGAATCAACGAAAGACTGCCCATCCAGAGTGCAGATGACAGCAAACTGTGTGAATACAGAGTGCAGCCAGAGTGCAGATGACAGCAAACTGTGTGAATACAAAAAAAAAGTAAGTAAATAAATAAATAGGCATTAAATACCAAGAACATGAGATGAAGAGTCCTTGAAAGTGAGTTCTTAGGTTGTGGGAACATGTTAATGGTGGAGCAAGTGCAGATATCCTATTTGGTTCAAGAGCCTGATGGGACCTCAGAGATGGGAACAGCACTTGAACTGAAAGGCTTACAGATGTGGTGAAGAATCAATCATCTTTTAGGTGTGTTCCAAGTCCAGGTGGACTTTGCAATAATCCAGCAGGTTCAGGGCCCCAAGTTTTTTAGTCCAAAGTATGAGATGAATACTTTGTGTCTTCTATAAGTTGGGAAGTCATGAACTGAATTGCTAACTGAAATCACACACACAAGGCATTCTTCACACCTCTAAACTGCCTCTTTGACCCTGACCAATTTTTATCAATGCAGCATAGAAAGCATCCCATCCAGATGCATCATACTTGGTGCAGCAACTGCTCTGCACGTGACCACAAGAAACTGCAGGGAGTTGTTGACTCATCACAGAAATCAGCCTCCCTCCAGGAACTCTTGTCTACAATGCTCACTGCCTCACTAAAGCATCCGAAGTGGTCATAGATCCCTTCCATCCTGTCCATTCGCTGTTCTTCCCCCACCCCTTCCTTAAATCAGGCAAAAGATACAAAAGCTGTACCACCAGACTGAAGGACAGCTTCTACCCCACATTTATAAGACTATTGAACAGTCCGCTAGTATGATCAGGTGAACTTGGTCTATCTTGTTCTGGCCTTGCATTTCATTGCCCGCACTGTGTAACAGTAACACTTTAGTCTGCACTGTATATCATTTTCTTCTTGTGTTATCCCTTCCACTATCTCAATGAACTGATATGATGAAATTATCTGTATGGGTGGCCACTTCAGACTTCTGTGTGGCTAGGCATAGTTCAAATGCCATCTATGAACTTGCTGATGATACAACCACTGTAGGTAGAATCACAGATGGTGACAAGAAGGCGTACAGGAGCGAGATATACCAGCTAGTTAGGTGGTGTTGCAGTCAACATCAGTAAGACCAAAGAGCAGATTGTGGAGTTCAGAAAGGGTAAGACGGGGGATCACACACCCAGTCCCCATAGAGGGATTAGAATTGGAGAGAATGAACAATTTCTCTGAGGATCTATCCGGGGCTCAACGTATCGATGCAGCTACAAAGAAGGCATGACAGTGGCTATATTTCATTAGGAGTTTGAGGAGATTTGGTATGTCACCAAACAACACTCACAATTTCTACAGATGTACCGTGGAGAGCATTCTAACTTAGTCGGCTCCATCATGGGCACGAGCCTCCGTAGCACCCAGGCCATCTTCAAGGAGCAATGTCTCAAAAATGTGGCATCCAACCTCAAGGATCCTCATCACCCAAGTCATGCCCTGTTCTCATTGCTACCATCAGGGAGGAGGTACAGAAGCCTGAAGGTACGCACTCAATAATTCAGAAACAGCCTCTTCCCCTCTGCCATCCGATTTCTGAATGAACATTGAACACTAACTTACTACTTATTTTTTCCTCTCTCTAATATTCTGGTGATAGTAAACCTGCTTCTGATTCTGATTGTATTCATATACCTGAAAAGAGACTTGGGTCCTTCATCTCTTTTTCCATTCTGCATTCTGTTTTCCCTTTCGCCGCTTCTCTTCTCCTCCTCCTGCCTTCATGACCTACCATCATCTCCCTCTGGTTCCCCTCCTCCTTCCCTTTCTTCCATGGTGCACTGTCCTCTCCTATCAGTTTCCTTCTCTAGCCCTTTATCTCTTCCACCTATCACCTCCAGCTTCTTACAATATCATCCACCCCCCGCACAGGCATCTTCCCTCTCACCTGCACTCACCTTCTCTCTGCCAGCTTGTACTCCTCCCTCTCTCACCACTTTCTTATTCTGGCACCTGCCCTCTTCCTTTCCATTCCCAGTGAAGGGTCTTGCCTTGGCACCAAACTTCAACTGTTTATTCCCCTCCATAGATGCTGCCTGATTTGCTCAGTTCTTCCATTTTGTGTGTGAGTGTTGTTCAAGATTTTCAGCATTCGCAGACTTTGTGTCTTGGGCCCTTCCAGCCTTCAAACTCAGAAGCAAAAGGGATACAGAGTAACAATTATTTTGCTTTCCTTTACACTTGTGTACCGGACACGGTTCCCCCTAAGCTGCGTGGGTGTGTGGCTGCACAGTAACTGAAATGCTCCCATGCACATGGCCTTTGTTGCCTCGCAGTTGGTTATAAAGGCAGACAAGAAAAAGTTTTTGAAATGGAAATAATTTTCTTTGTTTTACTGTAATTCATTAAACCCTTCAATTAATAAATAAAATCAAAAGTATGTGATTTTTCAATTTTTATTCTAAATATTCCTAGTATGCTTATTACAAAAAGACTTTGAAGTACCACACAGTTTTCAGGCCATGTAAAAATTTCCTGCTCAGAGCAATGTCAAAAAAAGAATTAGAGGGAACGTTGGTACTGGAATGGCATTAAACAACTTTGTCCTGAAGAGAGGGTCGTAGCTTGAAATGTCGACTGTTTATTCATTTCCATAGATGTTGCTTGATTTGCTGAGTTCTCCCAGCATTTTGTGCATGTTGCTTTGGATTTCCAGCATCCGCAAACTTTCTTCTGTTTATGATTTTAAACAATCTTGAATTTTGAATAAAGGTGCTGTTGTGAATTATCAGAATAGTTTTACTCTATAAAATTACCAGGAATATTCTGGGGACGCAGGGGTTAAACCCGACTATTCAACAAGGCTCCCTGCAGACAAAACCCTGGCTAATTACTGAAAATGTGTATGAATGAAAGATTTGATCATAAGCAGTGAGCTCTAGCAAAAATAAATTAAAAAGGAGATATGATAAAGAAACTTACAAGTAAATCAGCAACCATGAAGGACACAGGGAGGCGAACAGTGAGATAATTTGGATTTGTTCAAGGCTGGGGCACCGATAAGTTCTGCAAAGTGTTAAGAGCTGGGTAGTTTGTGGAGGAGAGGTTGTAGCACGAACACAACTACAGCCATGGCAAGAAGAAACAGGATACTCCCTTTGGCTGAAGCGGAGTGGAGATTCCATTACCAGTTGAAAGTGGCTGCAACATCAACCCCACGTCAAACATTTATGAGATTTTTTTTTGAAATAGTGAGATTTTATTTTCTCAATATGATCTTTCCTTCCACTGGGGCAGCACCATTAGTCATAGAGCCCAGTGCAGAAACAGGCGCTTTGGCCCATCTAGTCCGTTCCAAGTCATTTAAACATCCTACTCCCATCGACCTGCACCAGGACCGGAGCACATGGACAAAGTTGTTACAGATAGCCCTACCATTCATGTACCTACCCAAACTTCTCTGAAGCATTGAAATCGAGCTTGCATGCACCACTTGTGCTGGCAGCTCATTCCACACTCTCACCACTCTCTGAATGAAGAAGTTTCCCATCATATTCCCCTTAAACGTAGCATACAGTGCCATCAGCCTCGGTTCAATTCCCACCTCTGTCTGTAAGGAATTTGTATGTTCTCCTGCGTGTGTTCAGCAATACTGTTTTGTCTTTGATATTTTCAATGGTTCAGTTTAATGTCAGAGAATGTATACAATGTGCAACCTGAAATTCTTACTCTTTGCAGCCATCCACGAAACAGAGAGAAAAAACCACAAAGAATGAATGATAGCGAAACATTAGAACCCCAAAGCACCCCCTCCTTTTCACAAGCAGAAGCAAAAGCATCAACCCTCCCCCTTCCCTTCCCCCATTTACTTCCGCAAAAGCATCAGCGCCACCCCCCCCACCACCAATTGAAGGGTATAATGAAATACAGTACACAAAGAAAATCTTCCCTATTTCATAGGCTTTCTCTCATCTGTCTTTATTCCAAATGCACGCCAACGAAGGCTATGTGCACAGGGGCATTTCAGTTACTGCATGGCCGCACACCCACACAACTTAGAAGGAACGGAGTCCAGTACACAAATGTAAAGCAGAACAAAGTAATCGTTACTCCAGATCTCCGTTGCTTCTGAATTTGAAGGCTGGATGGAACCAAGACACAACAGATTCTGCAGATGCTGAAATCTTCAGCAACACACACACAAAATGCTGGAAGAACTTAGTAAGTCAGGCACCATTTATGGAAGGGAATAAACAGTCGATGTTTTGAGCATTGATTGGAATGACCATTATTCTCAGCATGGTAGCTGTTATGCTTCAAAAAAAGACACAGGAGTCTGGGAGTACAGGTCCAACCAGGTTTACTTTAAGCGTGATGATGTGTACAATTCATGTTTTTTTACATAAAACCTATAATGAATTACTCAAATGAACAAGGATGCTTAACCAACCAATATATATGAGATTACTCAAATGTTACTTAAATATTAAGTACACAAGAGTAACATAGCGGTTAGTGCAATCACTTTACTGTGCCAACAGGGTTCAATTCCCACTGCTGTCTGTAAGGAGTCTGGATGTTCCTGTAAACAAAAGAAATTCTGCAGATGCTGGAAATCCAAAGCAACACATATGAAACGCTGGAGGAACTCAGCAGGTCAGGCAACATCCAGGGAATTGAATGAACAGTCCTGAGACCCTTTTCAGGACTCAGCACTGTATGTTCTGTGTCTGTGAGGCTTTCCTCCCTGTGAATAAACTTTACCCCAGGGTAGGGGGAGTTTAAAAGTAGGGAGCATGGGTTTAAAATAAGAGGGGATGAATCTTAAAAGTCATCGAGGGCAGTAGATTCCACTTAATTGGGACCTCTTCACTGCTGATATAGTTCTGCTACCCATTATCTTTCTATTCTTGTTTTACTTTAAATTATTTGACATTATTTCAGAACGCAGCATTATTCATGATTTATTTCAATTCAATTAATTGCCATTCAACCATACGTGAATGCTGATGAACACAACCAAATAAAACAGTGTTACTCCAGGGTCAAGGTACAAAACACAGTACCAACAGTCACACACAGCACAAACCACGCACAAGATAGCAAGTGCAAATTGTCTCACGATACAAGAGTCCAATCCACATTTGACCACAATAGAGCCTGTCTCTGCAGCCTGGACACCACACCACACTGGCCCCGACGTGTTCCCCTCCCACCGCCCCCCACTACACCCTTGAGGACCAGTCCTTCACATACAAGACAACATGCCCATATAGGATAAAAATACAATCACACAAAATATACTTGTATACAATCAGACACCCCACAGCTCATCGCAAACTTCAGTCGACCTCCATCGACTCAGGCAGCAGCACAATGTGCAGCTCCTTTGTTTTCTTCACCAACAAGCAACTCACCGATGGGGTAGACCTCCAGTACTTTAAATATGGCAGGATCTTGTGATCATTAAAAATGTGTCTAAATAGGACGGTAGCACCTTCGGTTGAATGCACCACCATCTTATCAGAGTGATTTATTATTTAGTAATACTGTGCAGAATAGGCCCTTCCATCCCTCCAGCAACCCCTCAGACCCCCCCCCCCTTAACCCTAACCTTCTCACGGGACAACTTACAATGACCAATTAACCCACCCAGTACATTTTTAGACTGTGGGAGGACCAGGGAAAACCCACACATTCCATCTGGGATTGGTAACTGCATCGTTTATTATATCCATGGGTTTGATGATGCCGGGAGAGAGGGGGTGTTTTCCTTGTGAATGAAAGCCAGCAGCTACACATAATGGCTGAACAGGGAGTTCAGGGGAAGCCTCTTTTCCCCAGTGGAATTTCCAATGAAAGGACCAATAGAACTGAATACCCTAAATGCATTAGGAGAAGCTGGATAAACATTCGAGGGAGAAGGGACTTCAAGGATATGTTGACAGATTGAAATAAAAAGTGGTGGGGGGGGAAGATTGTGTGGAGGATACACACTGGTAAGCACCATTTGGGCTGAATGGCCTGTTTCCACATTGTCAGGCATCCTACGGCAGATGAAAGTATTTAATTTATTTCATTTAGAGATGCAGTGTGGAATCGGCCTTCCAGCTGCTGTATATTTGATATTTCAATAATATTTGAGTAATCTAGAGTGTATATATATATATATATATATATATATATATATATACGTATATCCCATGTCTATGTTTGAATTAATGTTTTGAAGTTACAAAACATAACATTGGCAATTAAAATGAATCTGAGATAGCTACAGACCCGTTCAAGTGCTGCACCACCCCAGCAACTCCTGATGATGCCGACTTAATCTTAACCTAATCATGGGAGAATCTACAATGACCTATTAACCTCCCCGGGGGAAACCGGATCACCCGGAGGGAAAACCAGGCACTCCACAGGGAATGTACAGAGACTCCTTACAGAGGATGCTGGGACTGAACTCTGAACTCTGACACCCTGAGCTATAATAGCATTACGCTATCTGCTACATTGCTGTGGCGCCCAGTGTTTGAGGTCAAAACGTTAGAATGTTATTTACGGTCAAAATATTTCCATAACACTACATCTGTGGACTACAGGAAAGTTCTGGGGGATGTCAGAGTTAAGTTTATACACAGAGAGTGGTGGGTGTGTGGAATGACCTTCTAGGGATGGTGGTAGAGGTAGATACATTAGAGGCATTAGATAAATAAAGGGTTATATAGGAGGGAAAGGTTGGATTATCTTGGAGTAGGTTGAAAGGCCAGCATAACTTCATGGGCTGAAGGGCCTGTACTGTTCTATGTATATTTCAGAGCTAATTTGATAGATTTTGGAGCATGAGGGTATCTAGCAAGGGGATGTGTGGGACTTTAAAATGCCTGGCTTTTGGGCATGCATGGGTCCTCGTGTAATGAGATCAAATTGTGCAAACCCAATATGGACAGACCAACTCCAGCTCCACCATGGACGGCCCCAAGCCCGGCTGCAAAAGGAGAAGGGTTGGGCATAGTGCTGGCAACCCGATCCTGTAAAAATCTAGTGTTCAGAAATGCGAACAGAAACTGCAAAGACCTCATACCCGGGAGGGGAAAGATCTTAAACAGACTGCGTCTAGGAACGACTTGAAAGACTAGCCCAGGACAGGGACTCTTTCAAGCTGCTGTCGGTGGTCTTTGCCCCAGCAGGGTTGAGGTGCTTAAGAAGAAAAATAATCCATAGTCTCAGAATTTTACTGGGAAGGTTCCTTGATGCTTGTCCTGGTCTCTTCATTCTCCAGACAAAGGGGGCAGTGATGGACAAAGCTCACAGTATAACTTCTATCTCTATTTATAGACAACTCAGGACCATTTTCATCCACTCCCCACTCAACTCAAGTGTCCCTTATTTCACAGATTTTGTATGTGCTTTTCTCTTCAGTATTACACAGAACATGAACAGGCTATCTGATTGAACTTTTCATCCACCTCAATTAGCAGTACCTTCAGTTTACCCTTTGGGTACAGTCCTGTGCCAAAGTCTTAGGCACATACATATAGTTAGGGTGCCCAAGACGTTTGCACAGTACTGCAGTAATTTTATGTATTGCACTGTACTGCTGTTACAAAAAAAATTTATGACGTAAGTGAGTGATAATAAACCTGATTCTGATCTGGGTCTCTATTGTGGACTGAGAGTGGGAAGGGGACAGGGAGAGGGGAATCATGGTTGGAAAAAGGGGAAGGGAGAGGGGAGGGAGTGGGAAGCACCAGAGAGACATTCTGTAATAATCAATAAACCAATTGTTTGGAATCACATTACCTTGCCTCGTGACTCAGGGCTGGGTGTGTCCGCACCCAGGCCATCCCCCCCACCCCCCACCACCCCAGGCACTCCTTTGCTGCCACCTGTCCCACTCCCCTCCCATCGCACTCCACCTCCGCCATTCCCAACATTCTTTGCTCCCAGCACATTTACAGACTTGCTCTCCACTCCCTGTTGACAAATACAGTATTGTTCAAAAGTCTTCGGCACCCGAGCAGTATATATGTGCCCAAGACCTTTGCACAGCAGCTGAAAGTCAATGTTGGCAAATAATTAAAGTTCCCTGACTTCATTGCATCATCATCACTGAGTCAATCAGTCTGTCAGAAACCTTGAAGCAAGTGGAACTGACAGTTCCTTGGGAAGACCGGACTGAGGAGGCGTTTGAGCGTAAGAAAGCCAAATACCAGGAACTGGTAGAGCAGTGCCAGAGGCAGGGTGGAGAGCACGATGTGAGCCTGTAGAGGTGGGGTGTAGAGATTTTGCTGGCTACTCACTGTGCAGAGCCTACTCTCTCCTTGGCAAAGAAAAGAGCCATCGGGGCATCACAGAGGCTGCTGAGTGAGCCTCCAGATGGCTATGGATCAAGAGGAGTGACCTGTGGACCAGTGCTACTGGGACACAAGCCTGATCATCCCTGGCTGGGTTGCCTGGGCTTGAGTGTCTGTTGTTGAAAGACCTGAAACACCCGATGACCCCAGGTTACATCACTGATGATGTGTCCCAGCGCATCCTGGGATGTATCTCAGAGTCTGCTTGAGTGCATTGGTGTGCCTACCCCAACCATTCCTTGTGGCAGTGGGCATCATCACTCACACATTAGTCTTTTTTTAAATTACTTGTCACGTGAACATCGAAACATAACAGTGAAATGCATCGTTTGTGTCAATAATCAACACAGTCTAGTGGTGTGCTGGGGAATAGCCTGCAAGTCTCACCACCAACACAGAATGCTCATCACTTGCTACCCGTCAGTCTTTGGAATGTATGTGGGAGAAAACCAGAGCACCCAGTCGAAACCTACACGGTTATGGGGAGACCGCGCAAGTTCCTTACAGACTGCAGACAGAATACAATCCCGATCACTGGCGTAACTGCTGTGCTGCCAGTTCCAAATCTCTGTCTTAACATATGCAAAATAACCATGCATATCACATGGGCGTCTTCCCCATTCCCTAAGAAGGGTCTCAACATGAAACGCCTTCCTCCTTCCTTTCCAGTCCTGAAGAAGGGTCTCAACCCAAATGTCTTCCCTCTTCTTTTCCAGTCATGAAGAGGAGTCTCAGCCCAAAATGTCTTTCTCCTTCCTTTCCAGTCTGGAAGAAGGGTCTTGGCCTGAAACATTGACTGTTAATTTCCATAGATGCTGCCTGACTTGCTGAGTTCCTCCAGCATTTTGTGTGTATTGCTTTTGACTTCCAGCATCTGCAGATCGTACACCTAAGTAGCTAAGCATAGCTTAAATGCCGTCAAAAAATTTGCTGATGATAGAACCATTACCGGCAGACTCTCAGGTGGTGACGAAAGCGTGTTCAGGAGTGAGATATACCAGTTAGTTGAGTGTTGTCGCAGCAACAACCTTACACGCAACGTCAGTGAGACCAAAGAGCTGATTGTGGACTTCAGAAAGTTTAAGATGAGAGAACTCACACCAGTCCTCTTAGAGGGATCAGAAGTGGAGAGAGTGAGCAATTTCAAGTTCCTGGATGTTAATATCTCTGAGGATGTAACCTGGTCCCAACATATCAATGCAGCTATAAAGAAGGCAAGACAATGGCTATATTTAATTAGGAGACTGGGGAGATTTGGAATGTCACCTGAAATGCTTGCAAATTTCTGCAGATATTCTGTAGAAATCATTCTAACTGGTTGCATCACTGTCTGGGGGGTTGGAGGGGCCTACTGCACAGGATTGGAGTAAGCTGCAGAGAATTGTAAATTTAGTCAGCTCCATTATGGGCACTGGCCTCCATAGTATCCACGACATAAGACCATAAGATATAGGAGCAGAAGTAGGCCATTCGCTAAATCAAGGGCTGATCCAATTCTTTCAGTCATCCCCACTCCTCTGCCTTCTCCCCATACCCTTTGATGCCCTGGCCAATCAAGAACCTGTCCATCTCTGCTTTAAATACACCCAATGACTTGGCCTTCTCAGCCACTCATGGCAACAAATTCCACAGATTTACTAGCCTCTGACTAAAGTAATTCCTCCGCATCTCTGTTCTAAATAGATGTCCTTTAATCCTGAAGTCATGCCATCTTGTCCCGGACTCCCCTACCATGGGAAATAACTTTGCCATATCTAAATTGTTCAGGCCTTTTAACATTCAGAATGTTTCTATGAGATTCCCCCCCTCATTCTCCTGAACTCCAGGGAATACAGCCCAAGAGCTGCCAGACGTTCCTTACACGGTAACCCTTTCATTCCTGGAATCATTCCCATGTCAGTACATCCTTTCTAAAATAAGGAGCCCAAAACTGCACACAATACTCCAAGTGTGGACTTATAGAGCCTCAACATCACATTCCTGGTCTTATATTCTATACCTCTAGGAATGAATGCCAACATTGCATTTGCCTTCTTCACCGCCGACTCAACCTGGAGGTTAACCTTTAGGGTATCCTGCACAAGGACTCCCAAGTCCCTTTGCATCTCTGTATTTTGAATTCCCTCCCAATCTAAATGATAGTCTGCCCGTTTATTTCTTCCACCAAAGAGCATGACCATACAGTTTACAACATTGTATTTCATTTGCCACTTCTTTGTCCATTCCCATAAACTATCTAAATCTCTCTGCAGGCTCTCTGTTTCCTCAACCCTACCCGCTCCCCCACCTATCTTTGTATCATCGGCAAATTTAGTCACAAATCCATTAATCCTGTTGTCCAAATCATTGACGTACATTGTAACAAGCAGCAGTTCCAACATCGACCCCTGTGGGACTCCACTGGTAACCGGCAGCCAGCCAGAATAGGATCCCTTTATTCCCTCTCTCTGTTTTCTGCTGATCAGCCAATACTTCAGCTATGCTAGTAACTCCCCTGTAATTCCATGGGCTCTTATCTTGCTAAGCAGCCTCATGTGTGGCACCTTGTCAAAGACCTTCTGAAAATCCAAGTACACCACATCTACTGCATCTCCTTTGTCTACCCTGCTTGTAATTTCCTCAAAAAATTGCACTAGGTTAGTCAGGCAGGATTTTCTTTTCAGGAAACCATGCGGGCTTTGTCCTATCTTGTCATGTGCCTCCAGGTACTCCGTAATCTCATCCCTAACAATCGATTCCAGCAACTTCTCAACCACTGATGTCAGGCTAACAGGTCTATAGTTTCCTTTCTGTTGCCTCCCACCCTTCTTAAATAGCAGAGTAACATTTACAATTTTCCAGTCATCCGGTTTAATGCCAGAATATATCGAAGATCATTGTAAATGCCTCTGCAATCTCTTCAGCTACTTCCTTCAGAACGTGAGGGTGCATTCCATCATGTCTGGGAGATATATCCACCTTCAGACCATTAAGCTTCCTGGGCACCTTCTCAGTCGTAATTTTCACTGCACATACTTCACTTCCCTGACAGTCTTGAATGTCCGGTATACTGAAGGGAGCGGTGTCTCAGGAAGGCAGCATCCACAATCAAGGACCCCCACCACCCAGGACATGCTCTCTTCTCATTGCTACCATCAGGAAGGGGGTACAGGAGCCTGAAGACACACACTCAGTGATTCAGGAACAGCTTCTTCCCCTCTACCATCTGATTTCTGAATGGACAATGAACCCATGAACAATACATCACTATTTTTTTTGTTTTTGCAAAATTCATTTAACTATTATATATAATACATATGAAAACATGAGTTGCAATAAGTATAAATACATATATAATTACTGTAATTCATGTTTTTTTCTATATTATCGTGTATTGCAATGCACTGCTGCTGAATAACGACACATTTCATGACAATGCCAGTGATATTAACCCTGATTCTGATTCTTATGCATATCACGTGTATGGGCAGAGGTGTCCCAATAATAAAGGCAGGGATACTCAGTAGTTAAAGGCACGGTGCTGACTCATTCCTTTCAGAATGGCCACTCAGTTTTGCATGTAAATATACAACAGTTAAGGCATGGAGTTAGAAATGAGAACGTGAAGATATCCTTTGCTTTCTAAGCCAGTTTCACCATTTAATAACATCATGATTAATCTTCTACATCTTCCACATTCCTGGTCTATCCCCAAATCCCTTGCTTACTTTAGTATGTGAAAACCTGTCAATCTTTGCTCTGAATGCATGACACAAAAATCCCCAGCTCTATGAATCACAAATTCCAAAAAACAAAACACAGTTTTTTAAGGAGGAACTTTCTCCCCATTTCACTACCGCACAGCTGACCAACAACACTCATCCTAAGAGGGTATATTTTCTGAAATGCCACTGGTAGAACAAGTACCCTCTCAATATCTACCACATCCGGCTTCTGAAGAACTTGATTTATTTCAATGGAACAGCATCTCGTGCTTATACATTCTGTGGAACATAGTCCTGCAGTATTGTGCAGAAGTCTTGTTTTATTTATCCATCTATCTATTGATTGATTGAGATGCAGCACAGAATAGGCCCTTTGAGCCGTGCCACTCAACAATCCCCCACTTTAACCTCAGTCAAATCGTGGGACAATTTATAATGACCACTTAACCTAAAAACCTGTGGTGCCAGACAGGGTGGTTTGAGTATCTCAGAAACTACTGATCCCCTGGAATCTTCATGCACAACACACTCTAGAGTTTGTAGAGTATGGTGCAAAAAACAACCAGTGAGCAGCAGATCTGTGGGTGAAAATGTCTTGTAAATCAGAGTTAACTGTATGCAGCACATCTGGTATGGGTGTGGGTCACATTACAGGATCAAAAAAACCTGCAGAAAGCTGTAAACTCAGTCAGCTCCATCAAGGGCACTAGCCTCCGTAGTATCCAGGACATCTTCCAGGATAGTCAGAGGCTTTTCCCCAGGGCTGAAGTGGCTAGCACAAGAGGGCATAGTTTTGAGGTGCTTGGAAGTAGGTACAGAAGAGATAGAAACATAGAAACATAGAAAACCTACAGCACAATACAGGCCCTTCGGCCCACAAAGTTGTGCCGAACATGTCCCTATCTTAGAAATTACTAGGCTTACCCATAGCCCTCTATTTTTCTAAGCTCCATGTACCTATCCAAAAGTCTCTTAAAAGAGCCTATCGTATCCACCTCCACCACCGTTGCCGGCAGCCCATTCCACGCACTCACCACTCTCTGCGTAAAAAACTTACCCGACATCTCCTCCGTACCTACTCCCCAGCACCTTAAAACTATGCCCTCTTGTGGCAGCAATTTCAGCCCTGGGAAAAAGCCTCTGACTATACACACGATCAATGCCTCTCATCATCTTATACACCTCTATCAGGTCACCTCTCATCCTCCGTCGCTCCAGGGAGAAAAGGCCGAGTTCACTCAACCTGTTTTCATAAGGCATGCTCCCCAATCCAGGCAACATCCTTGTAAATCTCCTCTGCACCCTTTCTATGGCTTCCACATCCTTCCTGTAGTGAGGTGACTAGAAGTAATCCAAGTGGGGTCTGACCAGGGTCCTATATAGCAGCATCATTACCTAGATGTCAGGGGTAAGTTTTTTATGCAGAGAGTGGTGAGTGAGTGGAATGGGCTGCCGATGGCGGTGGTGGAGGTGGAAACGATAGGATCTTTTAAGAGACTCCTGGGTGGTTACATGGAGCTTAGAAAAATAGAGGGCTATGGGTAAGCCTAGGTAGTTCTAAGATAGGGACATGTGTGGCACAGCTTTGTGGGCTGAAGGGCCTGTATTGTGCTGTAGGTTTTCTATGTTCCTATGTTTCAAGGAGCGATGTCTCAAAATATCGGTGTCCATCACTAGGGACCCCCATCACCCAGGTCATGCCTTGTTCTCATTGTTACCATCAGGAAGGAGGTACAGAAGTCTGAAGACACACACTCAATGATTCAGGAACAGCTTCTTCCCCTCTGCCACCCAACTTCTGAATGGACATTGAACCAGTGAACACTACCTCACCACTTTTTATTTCTGTGTTTACCCTACTCATTTAAACCATTTTATGTATACTTACAGTTTTTTCTATAGTTATTATGTATTGCATTGTACTGCTGCTACATAACAACAAATTTCACGACATATGCCAGTGATATTAAACCTGATTCTGATTCTAATTCTGATTTAATGAGGAAGTTACAAACTGGACAAACTTGACTATGACTCAGCATTTAACACTATCATTCCCTTGTCCTGATCGATAAGCTACATAACCTGGGCCTCTGTACCTCCCTCTGCAATCGGATCCTCGACTTCTTAATCAGAAGACCACAATAATAATATCTCCTCTTTGCTGACGATTAACACTGGCGCACCCCGGGGTGTGTGCTTAGCCCACTGCTCTACTCTCTCTATACCCATGACTGTGTGGCTAGACATAGCTCAAATACCAGCTATAAATTTGCTTATGATACAATCATTGTTGGAAGAATCTCAGATGGAGATGAGAGGGTGTACAGGAGTGAGATATACCAGCTAGTGGAGTGGTTTCACAGCAACAACCTTGCACTCAGTGTCAGTAAGACCAAAGAACTGATTGTGGACTTCAGAAAGGGTAAGATGAGGGAATCCACACCAGTCCTCATCGAGGGATCAGAAGTGGAGAGAGTGAGCAGTTCCAAGTTCCTGGGTGTTAATGTCTCTGAGGATCTATCCTGGGCCCAACATATCAATGCAGCCATAAAGAAGGCAAGGCAGCAGATATTAGGAGTTTGATGAGATTTCGGTTATCACCGAAAATACTTGAAAACTTCTACAGATGTACTGCGGAGAGCATTCTGACTGCCTGCATCACTGTCTGGTATAGAGAGGTTGCTGCACAGGATTGAAGGAAACTACAGAAAGCTGTAAACTTAGTCAGCTCCATCTTGGGCACTAGCCTCTAGAGTATCCAGGACACCTTCAAGGAATGGTGCCTCAGAAAGGTAGCAGCCATCATTAAGGATACTCATCACCCAGGACATGCCCTCTTGTCATTGTTACCATCAGGAAGGAGGTACAGAAGCCTGAAGACACACACTCAATGATTCAGGAACAGCTTCTTCCCCTCTGCCATCTGATTCCTAAATGGACATTGAACCCATGGATACCACCTCGCTTTTTAAAAATATTATTTCTGTTTTTGCACTATTTTTAATTTAACTATTTAATATACAAATATACTCACTGTAAATAATTTACTTATTTAGTTTTTTCATTGCATTGTACTGCTGCCACTAAGTTAACATATTTCATGACACATGCCGTTGGTATTAAACCTGATTCTGATTCTGTCTCCCCATTTCACTCGTGCATGGCTGACCAACAACACTTACCCGAAGAGGGTTTCTTTTCTGAAACGCCACAGGTAGCACAAGTGCCCTCTCAACATCTACCACATCAGGCTTTTACTCATTTCAATGGAACAGCATCTCATGCTTTTACATTCTGTGGAACATAGACCTGCCGAATTGTGTAAAAGAGTTACTTTATTTATTTATCCATCTATTTATTGATTGATTGATTGATTGATCGATTGAGATACAGCGCAGAACAGGCCCTTCCAGCCCTTCGAGCCACACCACCCAGCAACCCCCGATTTAACCCCAGCCTAATCATGGGACAATTTACAATGACCAATTAACCTACCAACTGGTACATCAATGGACTGTGGGAGGAAACCACAGCACCCGGAGGAAACCCACGTGGTCACAGGGAGAATGTACAAACTCCTTACAGGCAGTGGCAGGAATTGAACCCAGGTCTCTGATACTGTAAAGCATTTTGCTAACCACTAGTTTAACATGTCATAGCTAGAGCACTTAAAACTTTTGCACAATACTGTAGTAATTTTATGTATTGCTCTGTACTGCTGCCACAAAAAAAATTGTGACATATATGAGTGAAGTTAAACCTGATTCTGATCTGGGTCTCTATTGTGGACTGGGAGTGGGAAGGGGGCAGGGAGAGGGGAATCATGGTGGGGAAAAGGGGAAGGGAGAGGGGAGGGAGCGGGAAGCACCAGAGAGACATTCTGTAATGATCAATAAACCAATTGTTTGGAATCAAATGACCTTGCCTTGTATTCCAAGGCTGGGTGTGCCTGCACCCTCACACCCCTCCCCTGACACTCTTTCTCTGCCACCTTCCCACACCCCTCCCCTGGCACCCCTTCTCTGCCACCTGTCCCACACCCCTCCCCTGGCACTTCTCTGCCACCTGTCCCACACCCCTCCCCTGGCACTCCTTCTCTGCCACCTGTCCCACACCCCTCCCCTGGCATTCCTCTGCCACCTGTCCCACACCCCTCCCCTGGCACTCCTTCTCTGCCACCTGTCCCACACCCCTCCCCTGGCACACCTTCTCTGCCACCTGTCCCACACCCCTCCCCTGGCACTCCTCTGCCACCTGTCTCACACCCCTCCCCTGGCACTTCTCTGCCACCTGTCTCACACCCTTCCCCCGGCACTCCTTCTCTGCCACCTGTCCCACACCCCTCCCCTGGCACTCCTTCTCTGCCACCTGTCCCACACCCCTCCCCTGGCACTTCTCTGCCACCTGTCCCACACCCCTCCCCGGCACTCCTTCTCTGCCACCTGTCCCACACCCCTCCTGCAGAGTTCCACCCTCACCATTCCCAACATCCTTTGCTCCTGCCAGATTTACAAACTTGCTCTCTGCCCCACTTTGCCATATACAATACTGTACAAATGTCTTTGGCACCCCCTGTGCCTGAGATTTGTGTACAGTGCTGTTGTCTGCACAATCACAGATCTACTCTCCCACCAACTAACTTAATTGTAAAGAGTATGTGTTCACCTGAAACCTTTTGCCAACAATGTGACAACTCTGCAGTCTCCCCTGAGAGTGCACAATTGACAGTTTAATCCACAAGAAAATAAGTGTTGCATTACATGGTGGCGAGCTCCTGGGTGCATCAAGGCCTCTGTCTTAATCTAGCATTCTAATCGAATACGAACTGTAATCACAAGCTCAGAGAAGTGCTGTGCAGGTTTTAATTAAAACAACAATATAACGTCAGTGTACGTAATTTAATTTACCACAGAAGTGAGAGACGTGCTCAAGTCAGGACTATATACACTCAGTGGCTTCTTTATTAAGTATACCTGATCAGTAGTGCAAATATCTAACCAGCTGATCATGTGGCAGCAACTCAATGTAAATAAGCATACAGACATGGTCAAGAGGTTCAGCTATTGCTCCAACCAAACATCAGAATGAGGAAGAAATATGACTTTGACTGTGGAATAATTGTTGGTGCTCAGAAACTGCTGATCTCCTGGGACTTCCATGCACAATGGTTTCTGAAGTTTACAGAGAACGGTACGAAAAGAAACATCCAATGCGCGACAGTTCTGTGGGCAAAGACACCTTGTTAATGAGAGAGATGAGAGGAGAATGGCCAGAATGGCCAGAATGGTTCAAGCTGACAGGAAGGTGACGGTAACTCAAATAACCATGTGTTATAACAGTGGTGTGCAGAAGAGCATCTCTGCACGCACAACACATTGAACCTTGAAAACCAGTGTCAGTTGTGTGTGTTTGTGTTCAAAAAGCAATGATCATCGGTGAAAAATAAGCAGTAAGACAATTCAGAACTGGTTTGCTCACTGCGGTTTCAAGCATTCAGGCTTGGAGATGCCAGAAACGGTTGGGAGTGAAAATGAAACAATTCCACTACTTGAAGAAGTTAATCATCTTGAATGTTACAATGAAAATGAAGAGTTGGAAGATGCAATCATCTAAAGCATTGTTTGAAGGCAGTTCATTATCTGCACTTGGGAGTCCACGTTGATTTTGTTCCTTTACAGTCAGTCAAAACAGCATGGCAGATGAATTCCTCCATCATTAACGATTAGGAACTATACACAGTTTTATTGTACAGCAGAGTACTGTAGTGTAATTTATCATCAAAGATTCATTCAGTACACCATCTTGAGATACGTCTTCTTGCAGGCAGCCATTAAACAAGAAAAAAACAATAGAACTTGCTTAATTGTTCTGATATATTTATTTATTTCATTGAGATACAACTCAGAATAAGCCCTTCGAGCTGCACCACCCAGCAATCACTGATTTAACCCCAGCCTAATCACAGGACAATTTACAATGATCAATTAACCTAGCAACCAGTACATCTTTGGACTGTGGGAGGAAACCAGAGCACCTGGACGAAACTCACGCGGTCGCAGGGAGAACGTGACCCTTACAGGCAGCATTGGAACTTGAACCTGTTCCGTTGGTACTGTAAAGTGTTGTGCTAACCACTACCACCCCAATTTGTTCATTTAAATACACAAATTGTTACTCAGTTAAATGGTAGTTTGTCCTTTTAACTATTTTCATGAAACTTGGGCTGACTGGCACAGCCTCTTAATTGGGCCACTATATACTGGTCCCGATGTGTCCCAATTAATCAGAATCTATTGGATGTACAAGATATGCAAACCATTTAATTGTGAAGCAAAGCTTTAATTTCAAAGAGCACTTTGCATTGACAGATCAAACTGTACAAGAATGTAGTCTACTGCAAAGTCAACTTACCACTGATAGTCAGGCAAAAGGCAGAATCTATAACCAGCGATCATTGCAAGGTATCTAATCTTAGTGTAAACTGACAATCATTTTTATTTCTGTAATAAAGGAATACAACAGAATTTATGAAAAGCTATACAAAGACTGACAAACAACCAAAGTGCAAAAGAAGACACATTGTGGAGTTACAAACCATAAATAAATAAACAATGCTGAGAACTTGAGTTGTAGAATCCTAGAAAGTGAGCCCAGAGGTTGTGGAATCAGTTCAGTGCTGAGGTGAGTGAAGTTATCCATGCTGGTACAGGAGTCTGATGGTTAATTGTTCCTGAACCTGGTGGTGTGGGACCCTGAGGCTCCTGATGGTAGTAGCAAGAAGAGATCATGACCTGGACGATGGGGATCCTTGCTGATGGACGGTGCTTTCTTGTGGCAATGCCGCCACATAAATGTTCTCAATGATGGGAGGGCTTTGACTGTGGTGGACTGGGCCGTATCCACCACTTTCTGAAGAATTCTCCATTCCTGGGAATTGGTATTCCCATACCAGGCCATGAAGCAACCAGTTAGGATCTCTCCACTGTGCATCTATGGTGGTTGTTAATTGTGGGTGACATTGATTGGAAACCTGTGTGAGAGAGTTTTTAAAGTGGAAAAGCCATTGCACTGGGTCAGTTCCACTCTCTCGACCTCAGCAGTCTGGGTCCAGAGGTACAAACAAGCGTCACAAACTGGGGTCTTCCTTGGTTGCAGTGGGTGACCATCAGGCCTTCTATGCCTCACCATGCCCTTCACTCTCTGTGGAGCGTTGCAGAACCACCTTCCTGGCCATTGGATCTCACTGTAGATCTCATCCGCCCAGTCTGCCGGGGCTGATTTTGCATGCTGGGACAGGCACGTCCCTATCTCACCGGGACGTTGGGCCTGCTGGCCAACCTTATGTGGTTTAGCCCACCTGTTGAAACGGTGTACTGGGGTGAGGCCACTGACAGCCAAACAGCTACTTGGAGCCACAGGTGACAGCCGAGTGCCCGGTGAGGACCCGGAATGGACATGACAAGCCCCTTCACCAGAGGTGCTCCTCCTCCCTGCATCTACAGAAGTATATCAAGTGTGCCCCCCCCTTTAAAACAGGTGCTTGAGTAAACATTCCAACCCTTCCCCAATGTCTCCATTTTTGTTATGGTATCTATATACAATCCTGAAGGGCATCTCAAGAAGATTCTCTCTACACCCACGATTCTGTGGCTAAGCACAGCTCAAATGCCATCTATAAACTCGCTATTAATACAACCATTGTTGGTGCAATCTGAAATGGTGACAAGAGGGCATGCAGGAGCGAGGTATACCAGCTAGTCGAGTGGTGTTGCAGCAACAAACTTGTACTCGATGTCAGTATGATCAAAGTATTGATTGTGGACTTCAGGAAGTGTAAGACAAGAGACCACACACCAGTCCTCAGAGAGGGATCAGAAGTGGAGAGAGTGAGCAGTTTCAAGTTCCTGGTTGTTCGTATCTCTGAGGACCTAACCTGGTCCCAATATATCAATGCAGCTATAAAGAAGGCAAGACAGTGGCTATATTTCATTAGGATTTAGTATGTCACCTAAAACTCTTGCACATTGTTACAGATGTACCTGTGGAGAACGTTCTAACTGGCTGCATCACCAACTGCTATGGGGATGGGGTGGAGAAGGGGGCTACTGCACAGGATCGAAATAAGCTGAAGACGGTTGTAAACTCAGTCAGTTCCATCATGGGCAATAGCCTCCATAGTATCCAGGACATCTTCAAGGAGCAGTGTCTCAAATGGCGGGATCCATCACTAAGGACCCCCATCACCCAGGTCACGCCCTCTTCTCATTGTTACCATCAGGAAGGACGTACAGGAGCCTGAAGACACACACTCAGCGATTTTGGAACAGCTGTTTCCCCTCTGTCATCCGATTTCTGAATGGACACTGAACCAGTGAACACCACCTCACTACTTTTATATTTCTGTTTTTTGCACCACTTATTTAATTTAACTGTTTAATATACTTACTGTAATATACTGTTTTTTCTCTCTATAGTCATGTATTGCTGCCGCATAGTTAACAAATTTCACGACATATGCCAGTGATATTAAACCTGATTCTGAGATTTACAATGCTAAATACACTCCAGATGTCTAGTGCCTCCAGATATTCTTTGGCACGGCTGATAAACTGAGTTTAGGTTAATCCAATATGTTGTAATTGGTACTCAGACTCAGAATCAGTTTTAATATCACTGGCATATTAAAACTGATTCTGATTACATCTGTTGATAAGCATTTCCCTGTGATTTTACCATACTTGCATGCATAAACTTATTTGAAAATGTTCTGATCAACTGAGGCCCTCCACCGGTGGGGGTCAACCTTGGATGTTGTGTGCCAGTCGTCGACATGAGACACGTGCCAGGGCAGTACGGTATGGAGAGCGAGCCGTTGCCCATGCAGCAGGCTCCCCCTCTCTACGCAGCTGTTGAATCCAAAGGAACGGCAGAGACCAATGCAGCTTGGCAACATTGGCATTGTAGGGGTTGCCAGTCTGTGTTGAACCCAACGTAGGACTCCAGCTCCGGATGAGCGGATAAAGCCAGAAGGTTTAAGATCAGAGTTTCCTTCCTCCACAATGAGATGTCAATGCTTGGCTGACGAGCCCCATCTGCCGAATTCTGGTCCATAACTACTCTAAAGAGTATGACATCCTGTTGAATTGAAAGCTCTCTTCCTTCACTTGGAAAAAGAGCATCAGTGTTCCGCAAATCTCCTATTATAATAAGCCCTTATCTTTATAAAACTCTGGTCAGGACACATCTGGAGCATTGCACGCTGTTCTGGTTGCCCCACTAAAGAAAGGATTTTGAGGCTTTGGAGGGGCCACAGAAAGTATCGGGATGCTGCCTGGTTTCGAGGGCATCTGCTATCATGAGAGGCTGGATAAACTTAGGTTGTTTCCTCTGGATGTCAGAGGTTGAGGGGAGACCTGATAGAGGTTTACAAGATTATGAGAGGCATAGATAGAGTAGACAGAGAGTATCTGTTTCCCAGGGTAGAAATGTCTAATAGCAGAGGGCATACATTGAAGGTGAGGGGGGTAGGTTGGAGGGGAGTGTGAAGACTAAGCATTTTACTCAGGTATAGTGGTAGAGGTAAATACATTAGAGGCTTTTAAGAGATGTTTGGATAGGCACATGGATGTAAGGAAGATGGAGGGATATGGGCATTGTGTAAGTAGGAGGGATTTGTATTTGGGTGTTTTTGATTTGCCTTTTAGCTGGTTAGGCACAACATTGTGGGCCGAATGGCTGTACTGTTCTATGTTCTAATGTACACACTTCAATAAAGAAACCATACAGAGCAGCCGTCTCTGTTAATTAGGTACAGCAGTTGCTCCAATAGATTGTATTACAGCAGGGCTTTTCCTTCAGATATCATCTCCTTACCCCAAACAAATTATTCTCCAGACAGCGTACAAAAAAACCCTAGCAACTTCCACATGCTCAGGAGACAAGCGGCTGCAATGGATATGATTTTGTTGGCAGAGACAGGGGCTAATCCTAAAACTCTCTCTCTCTCACAGACACACAAATTAAAACATTGTTTGGGTATTTCTGTAGCAAAATCATCATGCTGAGTCTCAGGTATTTGGAGCTGTATCAGGTAAACATTTGTCAACGTGTATTAAAGAAAGGGCTCCCCATTCGTGCAAATAATCAGGTAACAGTCAGTGATAAAATGAGGAGCAAAAGATTAATTCTTACACAAAATACTCGTGTGACCAAGCTGCTTATTTGACTCATTAGGACGACCATGTTTCCTGTTAGATCATCTTTAAGATTATTATTATTTCTCCCAGGCTCTCCCCAAATTCTCCCAAACACCTGTGATTAGCCAAAGGCAGAAAACTGGCCCTGATGTTTGAACTGGCTTTACAGAGAATGAGGCTGTTTCAGGGGGCGGTTCATGGACTAATCCAAGTCTGCAAATAGGTTTAAAACACTCTGGTTTCATCTAATCCTGAAATCCAAACCGGTTTCTTAAAACCTCGATGTATCAGAGCAATGGGAAGAAAATAAAGGATCCTTTTGGTGAAATACAGGACAGAAAGGGCTGTGTGTATTCTTTGGATCAAATCCTCACAGGTTTTCCTAAGAAGGCTCACGAAGATTTTGTTCAGTTTTAAGTTTATTCAGTAGTGTGGTTCAGAGGTTCTTGGAAAGGGATAACATGCATCAAAACAGCCAACAAGGAAAGACACCATTAATAGATTCCCCATGGACTAGTTAGTACAATATGCAATCATTAGTTCATTTTTTAAACCTTAACAAAGAGCAATTTTATTATGTTAGGGGATGTTTAGGTGAAGTTCCAATGCCCAGATTTCCCAGGAGATCAGTTTCCTTATTTTCTTTTTAACCACTGATCTTGTAGGCATTTGTGGAGTCACCTCCGCCCATTTCAGGAAGATCTGTTTGTTACTGATGGACTTTAGAGGTGCATCACCATTATCATCATTATGTGCTGTGCCATCTGACATAGGCGACCATGATTGTTTATGGCAAATTTTTCTACAGAAGTGGTTTGCCATTGCCTTCTTCTGGGCAGTGCCTTTACAACATGGGTGACCCCAGCTATTATCAATACCCTTCAGAGATTGTCTGCCTGATGTCAGTGCGTCACATAACCAGGGCTTGTGATATACACCAGCTGCTCATATGACCATCCACCACCATAGCTTCACATGGCTTGCCCAAGGATGACCTGCAGGCTAGCAGAGGGAAGGAGTGCATTACACCTCTTTTGATAGAGACCTATCTCTATCCTGCCATCCATGTACGTACCATGATAATAAACTTTCTTTGACTTTGACTACTCTATTCGTAATTTGTGTTGCTAGATCAGAAGAAAAAGCATAAATACAGGAGTACAGATAGAAGCTGGTTTGAGAAGGGAGATCAAATCTGTTAAGGGAAGGAAGACCTATCAGGTCAGGAGGCATGGGATCCCGGGGAAACTTGGCTGTGATGATTCAGAATTGGCCTGCCCACAGAAGTTGAAAGTTAATTTATTATCAAAGTACATATATGTCAGCAAATATAACCCTGAGATTCATTTTCTTGTGGGAATACTCAATAAATCTGTAATAGAATCAATGAAAGGCCACACCAACTGGGGCATTGAACTAGTGTGCAAAGACAACAAACTGTGAGGTTGATGTTCTGGAGCATGCTGATATTAAGGGAGAGGAGGTGTTAGAGTTGTTAAAATACATTAGGACAGATAAGTCCCCGGGGCCTGACGGAATATTCCCCAGGCTGCTCCACGAGGCGAAAGAAGAGATTGCTGAGCCTCTGGCTAGGATCTTTATGTCCTCGTTGTCCACGGGAATGGTACCGGAGGATTGGAGGGAGGCGAATGTTGTTCTCTTGTTCAAAAAAGGTAGTAGGGATAGTCCGGGTAATTATAGACCAGTGAGCCTTACGTCTGTGGTGGGAAAGCTGTTGGAAAAGATTCTTAGAGATAGGATCTATAGGCATTTAGAGAATCATGGTCTGATCAGGGACAGTCAGCATGGCTTTGTGAAGGGCAGATTGTGTCTAACAAGCCTGATAGAGTTCTTTGAGGAGGTGACCAGGCATATAGATGAGGGTAGTGCAGTGGATGTGATCTATATGGATTTTAGTAAGGCATTTGACAAGGTTCTACATGGTAGGCTTATTCAGAAAGTTAGAAGGCATGGGATCCAGGGAAGTTTGGCCAGGTGGATTCAGAATTGGCTTGCCTGCAGAAGGCAGAGGGTGGTGGTGGAGGGAGTACATTCAGATTGGAGGATTGTGACTAGTGGTGTCCCACAAGGATCTGTTCTGGAACCTGTACTTTTCGTGATTTTTATTAACGACCTGGATGGGTAGAAGGGTGGGTTGGCAAGTTTGCAGACGACACAAAGGTTGGTGGTGTTGTAGATAGTGTAGAGGATTGTCAAAGATTGCAGAGAGACATTGATAGGATGCAGAAGTGGGCTGAGAAGTGGCAGATGGAGTTCAACCCGGAGAAGTGTGAGGTGGTACACTTTGGAAGGACAAACTCCAAGGCAGAGTACAAAGTAAATGGCAGGATACTTGGTAGTGTGGAGGAGCAGAGGGATCTCGGGGTACATGTCCACAGATCCCTGAAAGTTGCCTCACAGGTGGATAGGGTAGTTAAGAAAGCTTATGGGGTGTTAGCTTTCATAAGTCGAGGGATAGAGTTTAAGAGTTGCGATGTAATGATGCAGCTCTATAAAACTCTGGTTAGGCCACACTTGGAGTATTGTGTCCAGTTCTGGTCACCTCACTATAGGAAGGATGTGGTAGCATTGGAAAGGGTACAGAAGAGATTTACCAGGATGTTGCCTGGTTTAGAAAGTATGGATTATAATCAGAGATTAAGGGAGCTAGGGCTTTACTCTTTGGAGATAAGGAGGATGAGAGGAGACATGATAGAGGTGTACAAGATAATAAGAGGAATAGATAGAGTGGATAGCCAGCACCTCTTCCCCAGGGCACCACTGCTCAATACAAGAGGACATGGCTTTAAGGTAAGTGGTGGGAAGTTCAAGGGGGATATTAGAGGAAAGTTTTTTACTCAGAGAGTGGTTGGTGCGTGGAATGCACTGCCTGAGTCAGTGGTGGAGACAGATACACTAGTGAAGTTTAAGAGACTACTAGACAGGTATATGGAGGAATCTAAGGTGGGGGCTTATATGGGAGGCAGGGTTTGAGGGTCGGCACAACATTGTGGGCTGAAGGGCCTGTACTGTGCTGTACTATTCTATGTTCTATGTACTATGTAAATACAAAAAGAAAGAAATAATAATAAATAAATAAGCAATAAATATTGAGAACCTGAGATGAAGCGCCTTTGAAAGTGAGCCCGAAGTTGTGGGAACAGCTCAGTGATGGAGTGAGTGAAGTTGAGTGCAGTTATCCCCTTTGGTTCAAGACCCTGATGATTGAGAGGTAATAGCTGTTCCTGAACCGTGTGGCGTGGGTTCGAGGCTCCTGGAGCATCTTCCTGTTGGCAACAGCAAGAACATAAGAAATAGGAGCAGGAGTCGGCCATCTGGCCCATTGAGTCTGCTCTGCCATTCAATAAGATCATGGCTGATCTGACCATGGACTCATCTCCAACCACCTGCCTTTTCCCCATAGTCTTAATTCCCCTACTATGCAAAAATCTATCCAACCTTGTCTTAAATATATTTACTGAGGTAGCCTCCACTGCTTCATTGGGCAGAGAATTCCACAGATTCACCACTCTTTGCGAAAAGCAGTTCCTCCTCATCTCCATCCTAAATCTACTCCCCCAAATCTTGAGGCTATGTCCTCTAGTTCTAGTCTCACCTACGAGTGGAAACAACTTTCCTGCCTCTATCTTATCTACCCCATTCATAATTTTATGTTTCTATAAGATCTCCTCTCATCCTTCTGAATTCCAGCGAGTACAATCCCAGGTGACTCAATCTCTCCTCATAGTCTAACCCCCTCATTTCTGGAATCAACCTGGTGAATTTCCTCTGCACTGCCTCCAAAGCCAGTATATCCTTCCTCAAGTAAGGAGACCAGAACTCAGTACTCCAGACACAGTACTCCAGATGTGGCCTCACTAGTACCCTATACAGTTGCAGCATAAATCCCTGCTCTTAAATTCAAACTCTCTCACAATGAAAGCCATCATACTATTTGCTTTCTTGATAGACTGCTGCACCTGCAAACTAACCTTTTGCGATTCATGCACAAGCACTCCTAAGTCCTTCTGCACAGCAGCATGCTGCAAACTTTTACCATTTAAATTATAACATCTTCCATTTTTTCTTCCAGAGTGGATGACCTCACATTTTGAACATTGCACTCCATCTGCCAGACTCTTGCCCACTCACTTAACCTATCTATATCTCTCTGCAGACTCTGCACAATTTGTTTTTCCACTCAATTTAGTGTCATCAGCAAACTTAGGTACACCACATTCGGTCCCCTCTTCCAGATCACTAATGTATATCATGAACAGTTGCAGACCTAGCAACCAACCCCTGTGGCACACCGCTCACCACTGATTGCCAACCAGAGAAACACCCATATATCTCAACTCTCTGCTTTCTATTGGTTAACCAATTCTCTTTCAATGCGAATGTATCACCCCCAACTCTATGCATCCTTATCCTATGGATAAGTCTTTTTTGTGGCACCTAATCGAACACCTTCTGGAAATCCAAGTAAATAATGTCCATCTGATCCCCTCTATCAACTGTGCCTATTATATCTCAGAAGAGAGCATGACCTGGATGGTGAGGGTCTCAGATGATGGATGCTCCTTTCCCGTGACAGTGTTTCATGTACAAACGTTCGTTGATGTGCTCAATGGAGGGGTGGGCTTTACCAGTAATGCACTGGGCTGTATCCACTACTTTTTGTGGGATTTTCTGTTCAAAGGCATTGGTGTTTCCATACTAAGCCATGATACAGCCAGTCAATATACTCTCCATCACGTATCTATAGAAAGTTGTCAACGTTTTAGATGTCATTGCAAGACTTTGCAAACTTGTAAGTAGAGGCACTGCATGCTTCCTCTGTAATTGCACTTATGTGCAGGGCCCAGGACAGGTCCTCTGAAATGATAACATTTGAGTGCAGTGGTGTTTCGATATTAGGCTGTGATGCAACAATCAATATACTCTCCACCACACATCTCTCGAAGTTTGTCAACGTTTTGGATGTCAGTCCAAGTCTTCGCAAACTCCTAAGGAAGCAGAGGCGCTGCCGTGCTTTCTTTGTAATTGCACTTATGTACGGGGCCGCAGGACAGCTCCTCTGAAACGCTAACTCTGAGCAATAACCCTCTCCACCCCTGATCACTCCATGAGGACTGGTCATGATCTTTGGTTTCCTTCTCCTGAAGTCAAAAGTCAGCTCCCTGGTCTTGCTGACATTGAGTAAGCGGTTTTTGTAGTGGCACCACACAGCCAGATTTTCAATCTCCCTCCGTATGCTGATTCGTCACCACCTTTGATTTGACCTACGACAGTGGCGTCAGCAAACTTGAATATGGCATTGGAGCTGTGCTTAGACACACAGTCAAAAGTGTAAAGTGAGTAGAGCAGGGGGCTAAGCACACTGCCTTGTGGTGCACCTGTGCTGATGAAGATCGAGGAGATGTCACCAATCTGAACTGACTGGGGTCTGCAAGTGAGGAAATTGAAGATCCAATTGAACAAGGAGGTATTGAGGCCAAGGTCTTGAGGGTTATTGATTGGTGGTAGTAGATGGAAAGTAATCTGTCTGGAAGTCTGTGACCAATGGTTTTCTGCAGAGATCTGTTCTGGGACTCCTGTTCCTTATTGACCTCGATGAGGAAGTAGAAGGGTTGGTTAGAAAGTTTGCAGATGACACAATGATTTGTGGTGCTGCAGCTAGTGTTGTATTAGGGTTGCCTTAGGTTACAACTGGACATTGACAGGATGCAGAGCTGGGCAAGAAGTGTCAGATGGAATTCAATCTGGAGCAGTGTAAAGTGATTCACTTTTGGAGGTCAAACCTGATGGTAGAGTACAGGATTTAATGGCAGGATTCTTAACAATGTGAAGGAACAGTGGGATCTTGTGGGGGAGGGGGCCCAAGCCCATTGATCCCTCAAAGTTGCCACAAAAGTTAGTTATCAGGGAAAGAAGGTTGGCCTTCACTAGTCAGGGGATTGAGTTCAAGAGCCGTGAGGTAAAGTTGCAGCTCTATAAAACTCTGGTTAGACCAGGGGTTCCCAACATTTTTTATGCCATAGAACCCTACCATTAACTGAGGGGTCAGTGGACTTCAGGTTGGGAACCTGTGAGTTAAATCATACTTAAGTATTGTGCTCAGTTCCAGTCACCTTGTTATAGGAATGATGTGGAAGCTTTGGAGAGAGTGCAGAGGAGATCTACCAGGCTGCTCTTTGGTATAGTGAGCACGTCTTATGAAGAAAGATTAGCCGACCTAGACTTTTTCTCTTTGTAGCAGAGGAGGATGAGAGGTGACTTGATAGAGGTGTATAAGATAACACATTTAGATAGAGTCAGCAGCCCATGCCTTTTTCTCAAAATGGCAACGGCCACGGCCAATACAAAACAGCATAACTTTAACATTATTGGGGGAAAATATAGAAGGTAGGGAGGAAATATAATCAGCGTGGAACTGGCCAGTGTGAGGGGTGTTACTAAGGTATTTAGAGGAAAGTGTGGGAGGGATGTCAAAGGTAGTGTTTTTACACAGAGTGGTAAGTGTGTGAAATGTACTGTCGGGGTTGGTGGTAGAGGCAGATTTGTTGGAGACATTTAATCAGAATCGGAATCAGGTTTAGTATCACCGGTATATGTCATGAAATTTGTTATTATGCAGCAGAGGTACAATGTAATACATAATAACAAAAACTATAAATTACAGTGAGAAGTATATAAATCTGTGTGTCTGTTAAAATGTTAAATTAAATAAGCAGTGCAAAAAAGTAGTGAGGTAATGTTCATGGGTTCAATGTCCATTCAGAAATCGGATGGCAGAGGGGAAGAAGCTGTTCCTGAATTGCTCAGTTCTAAGTAAATTTATTATCAGAGTACATATATGTCACCATGTACAATCCTGAGATTTATTTTCTTGTGGGTATACTTAATAAATCCACAGAATAATAACCATAACAGAATCACTGAAAGACCGCGTCAACTTGTGCGTAGAAAGACACCCAACATAGGCACGTGGATGTAAGAGAAAAGGACGGCAATGGGGGAGGGAATGGGTAGATTGACTGTGGAGTGTGTTAAAAGGTCGGGACAATATTGTGACCAAAGGGCCTCTTCTGCACCGTACTTGTTCTGCGATTGTGGATTCTGAATCACCTGAGATGGTCATTACCCTAAGCCACTGTTCAAAGTTCAAAGTAAATTTTATTATAGAAGTAGATATATGTCACTATATATAACCTTGAGATTCATTTTCTTATAGGGATACTTGGCAAATTTGTTGAATAGTAACTATAACAGGTTCGATGAAAGATCAACCAGAGTGCAGAAGACAACAAACGTGAAAATGAAAATGTAAGTAAAAAGTGAGAGCATGAGATAATGAAATAAGTAGTCCTTAAAGTGAGATCACTGGTTGTGGAGACATCTCAGTGGATGAGAAAATGTGTGTAGTTATTCAAGAGTCTGATGGTTGAGGGGTAGTAACTGTTCTTGAATCTGGTGGTGCAAATCCTGAGGCTCTTGTACCTTCTACCTGATGGCAGCAGCGAGAAGAGAGCATGGCCTGAGTGGTGGTATCTGTGATGATGGATGCTGCTGTCCTATGACAGTGTTTTCTATAGATGTGCTCAATGGTAGGGAGGAATTTTACCCATGATGTTCTGGGCTGAATCCACTATCTTTGGTTTTCCGTTCAACGGCATTGGTGTTTCCACCAATGAAGCATGCGCTGATTTCGTGAAGGATGATTGATGCAGAGACTGTGTACAAAGTGATCCAAACATTTTCCGTTTGGCATTAATTACCAAGCTTGACTGCATTTCAGTGAATACCTGTGGTCAGCATGGCATGTTGGTTACTTCCTTGACATCGTAATAAGGGAAATCTTTCAACAGCATCCTCTATTTAAATTACTTTTATTCTATCTAAAGTCATATATAAAAAAATTATAGTACAAATATTTTCCTGTCTGGCAAAGATGAAAAGTGCTGTCATCACGTCAAGAAATAAAGTTGAAGGGTTATACATTTATATCGTAGGGATATTAGAATCATGAAAAACTAGAATGATGTGAATATTAATGAAAAAAAATCTCAAGAATTAGAGCATTGTTCATTGGAATGGAAAAGGTTAAGGAATTTTGAACGCTGTCCACCTCAGCAGTGTCACACAACCATGCCATGACACTACAGTTCCAAATGGAGTTCACTAGGCTACTTCCTGCCCTAAGATGGCTTCCTATCACAAAAAGCTAAACAGATAAGATCTATGGAGCTTATTAGAATGAGGGATAACCCTAATGAGGCATACAAGATCCTGAGGGGACAAGATATGGTGGATACTGAGATGGTTCAATTAGTAGAACTTTAAACAATGAGACATTGTCACAAGATTTGGGGGGGGGGGTGTTCATTTAATATTGAGGTTCGTAGGAATTTCTAATAACATTCTTTACCCGAGGAATGGATGGTAGGGATATGGAAGGTTATGCTCCTGGTGCAGGTCTATGGGAGTAGGCAGTTTACATGGTTCAGCATGGACTAGAAATGGAGCCAAGAAAGAGACAGAGGATAAGCCATACTTTTAGAAAGATCAATTCATTGCCAATCAACGTGGAGCAGAGAGCGAATTTGTAAATCTGCTGGAAGACAAGGATGTTGGGAATGGTGAGGGTGGAGCACGGTGGGAGGGGGTGTGGGACAGGTGGCAGACAGAGAGTGCCGGTTTTGGGGGTGGAGCAGGTGCAGACACGCCCAGCCCTGAGACACCAGGCAAGGACATTTGTTTCCAAACAATTGGTTTATTGATCATTACAGAATGTCTCTCTGGTACTTCCCGCTCCCTCCCCACTCCCTTCCCCTTTTCCCAACCACAGTTCCCCTCTCCCTGCCACCTTCCCACTCTCAGTCCACAATTGAGACCCATATCAGAATCAGGTTTTTAATCACTCACATGTGTCATGAAATTTGGTTTTTTTTTGCAACAGCAGTACAGTGCAAGGCATAAAATTCCCTTCTTCCGAACTCAGTTCACCTCTTTCTGTTAAATCCGGATAAGGAACCAAGTTGCCTCCAGAACAGTTTGTTCCTGCAACACACACAAAATGCTGGTGGAACGCGGCAGGCCAGGCAGCATCTACAGCAAAAAGTACAGCCGACGTTTCAGGCCCAGACCCTCCATCAGGCCCGAAACGTTGACTGTACTTCTTCCTATAGATGCTGTCTGGCCTGCTGCGTTCCACCAGCATTTTGTGTGTGTTGCTTGAATTTCCGGCGTTTGCAGATTTTCTCGTGTTTACAGTTTGTTCCTGGCCTTCTTTCCAATTATTGGCTATCCAATAGAAGGCAGAGAGTTGGTATAAATGGGTGTTTCTCCAGTTGACATTCAGTGGTGAGTGGGGTGTTGCAGGGGTTGGTGCTGGGCCCACAGCTTTTTACTATTTACATTGATGATTTGGAAGAGGGGACTGAGTGTAGCATAGCAAAATTTACTGATGACACTAAACTGAGTGGAAAAGGAAATTGTACAGAGGATTTGGGGAGTTTGTACAGAGGGATATAGATAGGTTAAGTGAGTGGGCCGAGGTCTGGCAGATGGAATACAATGTTGGTAAATGCGAGATCATCCACTTTGGAAGGAATAATAGAAGAGCAGATTATTATTTAAATGGTGAAAGACTGCAGCATGCTGTTGTGCAGACGGACTTAGGAGTGCTTGTGCATGAATCGCAAAAAGTTGGCTTGCAGGTACAACGGGTTATTAAGAAAGCAAATGGAAGGTTGGCCTTCATTGCTAGAGGGATTGAATTCAAGAACAGAGAGGTCATGCTGCAACTATACAGGGTACTGGTGAGGCCGCACCTGGAGTACTGTGTGCAGTTCTGGTCTCTATACTTGAGGAAGGATATACTGTCTTTGGAGGCAGTGCAGAGGAGGTTCACCACGTTGATTCCAGAGACGAAGGAGTTAACCTATGAGGAGAGATTATGTCACCTGGGACTATACTCTCTGGAATTCAGAAGAATGAGAGGGGGGATCTTATAGAAACATACAAAATTTTGAAAGGGATAGATAAGATAGAAGTAGGAAGGTTGTTTCCATTCGTGGGTGAGACTAGAACTAGGGGACATTGCCTCAAGATTCAGGGGAGAAGACTTAGGACGGAGATGAGAAGAAACTGTTTTTCCCAGGGAGTGGTGAATCCTTGGAATTCTCCGCCCAGGGAAGCAGTTGGGAGCTGAGTTTAGGGACAGATCAGCCATGATCTTATTGAATGGCGGGGCAGACTAGATGGGCTGGATGGCCTACTCCTGCTCCTATCTCTTATGTTCTTATGTTATGTTTATCGTTGTAATGCTGATTAAGAATCATACAGCAAATCATTGCTTTTAATTTAGTAAACAATTACTAAATCACTAACTCAAGACATTCTCCCTTCTCCGATCTTCAATTGGATAGAACATAGAACATAATAATCTACAGCACATTACAGGCCCTTCGGCCACAATGCTGTGCCGCCCATGTAACCTGCTCTAGAAACTGCCTAGAATTTCCCCAGCGCATAGCTCTCTATTTTTCTAAGCTCCAGGTATCTATCTAAGGGTCTCTTAAAAGACCCTATTGTATCTGCTTCTACCACTGCCGCTGGCAGTGCATTCCACACACTCACCACTCTCTGTGTAAAAATCTTACCTCTGACATCCCCTCGGTACCTATTTCCAAGCACCTTAAACTGTGCCTCCTCATGTTCGCCATTTCAGCCCTGGAAAAAAGCCTCTGGCTGTCCACACCATCAATGCCTCTCATCAGCTGATATACCTCTATCAGGTCACCTCTCATCCTCTGTCGCTCTAAGGAGAAAAGGCCAAGTTCACTCAACCTATCCTCATAAGGCATGGTCCCCAATCCAGGCAACATCCATGTAAATCTCCTCTGCACTCTCTTTATAGTATCCACATCCTTCCCATAGTGAGGTGACCAGAACTGAACACAGTACTCCAAGTGGGGTCTGACCAAGGTCTTATATTGCCGTAACATTACCTCTCGGCTCTTGAACTCAATCCCACGGTTGATGAAGGCAAACACACCACACGCCTTCTTAACAACACTGTCAACCTGCACAGTGGCTTTGAGTGTCACTAGAAAATACAAAAACCTGATGTCATGTACAACCAAAATCGAAGACAGCTTCTACCCCACGGTTGTAAGACTATTAAATGGTTCCCTAGTATAATCAGATGATCTCTTGATCTCACAATCTACCTCGATTTGATCTTGCATTTTACTGATTACCTGCACTGCACCTTCCCTGTAGCAGTTACCCTTTATTCTGCACTGTTAATATTCTACCTTGCTTTGCGTCAATGCACTGTATAATGATATGATCTGTAGGAACAGTATGCAAGACAAGCTTTTCTCTATATCTTGATGCCTTTATTTTTATTTATTCTTGCCCTTTGATCTGCACTGCCCAGCGACCTCCCCCCACCCCCCAACTTAATCCGAGCCTAACCACAGGACAATTTACAATGACCAAATAAACTACCAATTGGTATGTCTTTGGACTGTGAGAGGAAACTCTTAGAGCACCTGGAAGAAACCCACTTGGTCACGGAGAGAACGTACAAACTCCTTACAGGTAGTGGTGGGAAATGAACCCGGGCCACCTGTACTGTAACTTTGTGTTAACCATTAAGATCCCATGCCTCCTCAGGCCTTTAGTAACTCAGCTTGAAAATTCCAATGCTACTTTTACCATCCTTGATCAGCTTTAGGCTACTTTCTTTAGAGGCAGATTAATGAAGAGAAACAATCTACTAAAGGTGAAACAAAACACAAAAATGCAATGGTGTGGATGTTGGAAAGATGAAGTTGAAAGGAAATGCTGGAAATATTCAACATGGCAGGCAGCACCTATACAGAGTCCAAGGTAAATGTACTATTAAGGTACATACATGGCACCATAAACAACCCTGAGCTTCATTTTCCTGAGGACATACTCAAGAAATCAGAGTGCAAAAGGCAACAAACTGTACAAATACAAAAAGAAAGAAATAATAATAATTAATAAGTAATAGATATTGTGAATATGAGATGAAGAATCCTTGAAAGTGAGTCATACGTTGTGGGAAAGTTCAATGATGGGGCAAGTGAAGTTGAGTGAAGTTATCTCTCTTGGTTCAAGAGCAAGATGGTTGAGGTGTAGTAAATGTTCCTGAACCTGGTGGTGTGAGCCCTGAGGCTTCTGTACTCCTTCCTGATGGCAGCAGCAAGAAGAGAGCATGATCAGGGTAATGGGGGTCCCTGATAATGTTTTTATTCTATTGTTATACCATTAAGCAAGGGGTCCTTGACCCCAGGTTGGGAGCCCCGGTCTTTGCCCGTAATGGGCTGGGCCACATCCTCTACTTTAGTAGGATTTTCTATTCAAGGGCATTGGTGTTTCCATACCAGGCTGTGATGCAGGCAGTCAATATACTCTCCACTAGACATCTATAGAAGTTTGTCAAAGTTTTAGATGTCATGACGAATCTTCGCAAACCCGTAAAATAACACTGGTTCTTTATAGCCACTGTTCATTTTGAGATATAGTAAAATACTAAGTGATCACTTCTGTAGTTGCAAGTGTAGGGGGGGGGGGAAGAATCTCAAAGATAGAGTAACCTTTCAAGTTAGTAAACACTTCAGCTTTGAAAGGTGAGTCTTTGTGGAATCTATTGGAACTCTTTCTCTAAGGACAATAACTACAAGGATAGGTGGTAATTTTAAACTACATGTAATTTTAGTGGTTAGCAGAATGCTTTATAGTATTAACGATGTGGATTAATTTCCTGCTGCCTGTAAGGGGTTTGTACGTTCTCCCCATGACTGTGTGGGTTTCCTCCGAGTGCTCCGGTTTCATCACACAGTTCAAAGGCGTACCAGTTAGTTGGTTAATTAGTCATTGTAAATTGTTTTGTGATTAGGCTTGTGGTTAAATTAGGGGTTTGGTGGGCAGTGTGGCTCAAAGGGCTGGAATGGCCTTTTGCATGATGTATCTTAGTAAATAAATACAATTAGATAGATTTTTGTTAAAAGGGTTAAAGGGTATGGGGCAAGGACAGGTGCATTTTGGGAAATCACAGGTCAGCCATGATTGTAGAATAAGTTTGTCCGGACATCGCCTGTGCTGATCTTCTTAAATTGATCTACCTTTTTGGAATTTAACTTTCTAAATTCCAATGGATTCCTTGATCTGCAGAAAGTAGCTTGGGAGTGAAAAGATCAGTTGGAGTTTTTTTTATTTATTGGAGAGCTTTACTGCTTACTGAGAGCTTTTTTATCCTTTCCACACACAAGCTGAAAGAGATAAAAGGCAGATGCCCGGTAATCTCTCAAACGTTAAATAATAAGTGTTTGTCTACAGGTATATCCTTTTCGGCGTTGTAGAATAATCCTAATCCTGTATAATGGACATCAGTACCAAAATCCGTTTTGTATCTTACCAGAGGAAACTACGGATATAATCCAGAAATGAAACAAACAGGGTGCTGAAAGCATTTCCAAGATTTTTTTTGCTCAAGATGCATCTCATGAAAACTTACTACTTCAGATAGGAAGAAAAATAGAAAATTATTGGTTATCTTTTTTTTAAAGGTACTTTTGATTCTTTGAAAGATGGCATTTGAGATATATCCCCCATCTTCAGTCAAAGAGAACTTGATCAAAAGGGAGAAAAAGAAAATCAAACCCTAAACTTAATCTTAAGTAACTCCGATTCATAGCAGAACTTTCTCAAGATGAAAAGTTCTTATAACCTTGAATGCATATACAGTGCCTCCTTTGTTTGGACATACTTCTTACTGCTGACTTTGAGAAAGAACAAGGGATGAATTTAAAAATATTTTTGTAACAAAAGGAAAAGTGAGTTATGGTATAAAATTGGACATTATCTGGTATGGAAGCCTATCAATGTTGTCAGGTGTGATATAAGAGCTGAATTAGGCCATTTGGCCCATCGAGTCTGCTCTGCCTTTTCATCATAGCTGACCCATTTCATCACGCTGCGATTGGATAGAAGATAGAAGATGGAATAGGGATAACCTTACTCACCCCAACACAGAGGTTTCACCTGATTCCACAACCTATGGACTCACTTTCAAGGACTCTACAGCTCCTGCTCTCCATATTTATTTATTAATCATTCATTATTATTATTTTGTTTTACTTTTAGTATTGGCATGTTCTCTTTTGCACATTAGTCATTTTGTATGTCTTTGTGTAGGTGTTTTTCACTGATTCTATTGTGTTTCTTTGTATTGGTTATGAATGCCCACAAGTAAATGTATCTCAGGGATGTATACAATGACATACCTGTCATCATCATCATTATGTGTTGTGTCATATGATGTGGGTGATCATGATTGCTCTTGGCAAATTTTTCTACACAAGTGGTTTGCCATTGCTTTCTTCAGGGCAGTGTCTTTACAAGACAGGCAACCCCAGCCGTTATTGATACTCCTCAGAGATTGTCTGCCTGGCGTCAGTGGTTGCATAACCAGGACTTGTGATCTGCACCAGCTGCTCACAGGACCATCCACTACCTGCTCCCATGGCTTCACGTGACCCCGATCAGTGGGGAGGCGGTTGCTAATCAGGTGCTACGCCTTGCCCAAGGGTGACCTTCAGATTAGCAGAGGGAAGGAGCACCTTGCACCTCCTTTGGTAGAGATATATCTCCACCCAACCACCCTTATATATGTGCATATATGTACTTTGATAATAACTATAACTTTTTGAACTTTGAGTAGTCCGATTTATAGTTAGTCTGCAACTCGGTTTAAAGCACCCTGTTTCGTTAGATCATGCACAGAAAAGCGGTGTTTAATACTCACACCAGAGTTTGCTGATAATGTGTTAAAAATATAGGATTACTGTCTGTAAAAGTTCCATTGATTAGGTATCACTTTGATTATGTTATGTTTACATAGGGGCTGCAGTTACAATCTGCTGTAGTTTAAAAGCACATTGGTTAGCATAACACGTTACAGTAGAGGTGACCTGGGTTCAGTTCCCACTGCTGTCTGTAGGAGTTTGTACGTTCTCCCTGTGACTGCCTGTGTTTCCTCCGGGTGCTCCGGTTTCCTCCCACAGTCCAAAGATGTACTGGTTGGTAGGTTAGTTGGTCATTGTAAATAGTCTTGTGATCAGGCTAGGATTAAATCAGGGATTGCTGGGTGGTTCAGCTCGAAGAGCCAGAAGGGCCTGATCCACGCTGTATCTCAATAAATAAATAAATACAAACACGAAACTCTGCAGAAGCAGGAAATCAAAAGCAACTGATTTTGATTTTTTCGAAAGAAAATGCTGGAGGAACTCAGCAGGTCGAGAAGCACCAATGGAAAAGAGTAAGCGGTCTTGGGCCAAGACCCTTCTTCAGGACAGCTGCTCATACGACCATACACTGCCTGCTCCCATGCTTCATGTGACCCCCACTGGGGGTGGGGGGGAGAGATGCACTAAGCAGGTGCTTACGCCTTGCCCAAGAGCGACCTGCAGGCTAGCAGAGTGCCTTCCACCTCCTTTGGTAGAGACATGAGCCATATCTCCAACACCCCCCCGACCCCACCCTGTTAACATCAGTCATTGTTTAATTGTGATTAATAAATAGGTGGTGCCTGCTCTGGAATGTAATTAAACACTAAGTTTGGTGATATTAGGTTTGCAGCAGTCATAGGGTTAAGGCAATTACCTTTGCAAGATGCATCATCCCATTTTTATTCGCTGGGCTTGCTTTCGACATGCCATAGATCACTCTTTTAATTATAAAGGGCAGTTATTCAGAAGCTGATAAGAGGGTAACCCTCAATTTCCTGTTCAGTGGGAGCACTTCTGAGACTTCCAAATACCGGCAGCTGCCAAGCATAAATTTGCTTCTCCCTCTACAAGTTTTATTAAGATCCTTGCTTTATTTTTCTTGGTGTTATTTCATTTGTGGTGAAACCTGGTGGTATTAAAGAAGTCAGTCTTATAACACTGCCTTCTCATGTCAGTCAATAACACACCAAGGACAATCCACAACGCTAGCTTTATCGAAGACAAGAAAACATGTTTGTTTTCTTATCGCTAGGGGATTGAAAAGGTTGCCTGTAAAAACATGATAAAAATTCAGTAATTCTCGTTTATCGTGCAATATTAGACCATAAGACCATAAGACAAAGGAGCAGAAGTTGGCCATTCGGTCCATCGAGTCTGCTCCACCATTTTATCATGAGCTGATCCATTCTCCCATTTAGTCCCACTCCCCCACCTTCTCACCATAACCTTTGATGCCCTGGCTATTCAGATACCTATCAATCTCTGCCTTAAATACACCCAAAGACTTGGCCTCCACTGCCGCCCATGGCAACAAATTCCATAGATTCACCACCCTCTGGCTAAAAAAATTTCTTCGCGTCTCTGTTCTGAATGGGTGCCCTTCAATCCTTAAGTCATACCCTCTCGTATTAGACTCCCCCATCATGGGAAACAACTTTGCCACATCCACTCTGTCCATGCCTTTTAACATTCAAAATGTTTCTGAGGTCTCCTCTCATTCTTCTAAACTCCAAGGAATACAGTCCAACAGCGGACAAACGTTCCTCATACGCTAACCTTCTCATTCCCGGAATCATTCTAGTGAATCTTCTCTGAACCCTCTCTAATGCCAGCACATCCATAAGGAGCCCAAAACTGCCCATAGTACTCCAAGTGTGGTCTTACCAGTGCCTTATAGAGCCTCAACATCACATCCCTGCTCCTATACTTTATTCCTCTAGAAATGAATGCCAACATTGCATTCACCTTCTTCACCTCCTGGTGAAGGTCAACCTGGAGGTTAACCTTAAGGGTATCCTGTACGAGGACTCCCAAGTCCCGTTGCATCTCAGAACTTTGAATTCTCTCCCTATTTAAATAACAGTCTGCCCGTTTATTTCTTCTGCCAAAGTGCATAACCATACGCTTTCCAACATTGTATTTCATTTGCCACTTCTTTGCCCATTCTTCCAATCTATCCAAGTCTCTCTGCAGACTCTCTGTTTCCTCAGCACTACCGGCCCCTCCACCTATCTTTGTATCATCAGCAAACTTAGCCACAA
The DNA here is from genome assembly GCF_963921235.1 of Mobula hypostoma. NCBI lineage: Eukaryota > Metazoa > Chordata > Chondrichthyes > Myliobatiformes > Myliobatidae > Mobula > Mobula hypostoma. The sequence continues at coordinate 60,545,104 of NC_086117.1, forward strand.
AGCCATCTATTCCATAATCCAAATCGTTGATGTACAACGTAAAAAGAAGTGGCCCCAACATGGATCCCTGTGGAATGCCACTGGTAACCGGCAGCCAACCAGAATAGGATCCCTTTATTCCCACTCTTTGTTTCCTGCCAATCAGCCAATGCTCTATTCACGTATGTAACTTTCCCATAATTCCATGAGCTCTTATCTTGTTAAGCAGCCTCACATGTGGCACCTTGTCAAAGGCCTTCTGAAAATCCAAATATATAACATCCACTGAATCTCCCTTGTCTAGCCTACTTTAATTTCCTCAAAAAATTGCAATAGGCTTGTCAGGCAGGATTTTCCTTTAAGGAAACCATGCTGAGTTCTGCCTATCTTGTCATATGCCTCCAGGTACTCCGTAACCTCATTCTTGACAATTGACTCCAACAACTTCCCAACCACCGATGTCAAGCTAACAGGTCTATAATTTCCTTTTTGCTTCCTTGCCCCCTTCTTAAACATCAGAGTGACATTTGCAACCTTCCAGTCCTCTGGAACCATGCCAGAATCTATTGACTTCTGAAAGATCATTGCTAATGCCTCCGCAAGCTCCTTCAGAACATGAGGGTGCATTCCATCTGGTCTGGGAGATTTATCTACCCTTAGACTATATTGATTTATAAAAAAAATTACTGAGATACAAGCCCTTTGAACCTTCCAAGCCACACTGCCCAGCAATCCTCTGATTTAATCCTAGCCTAATTACAATGACCAATTAACCTACCAACTCTTTCCACTGAGTGAGGAAACTGGAGCATCTGGCGAAAACCTACACACACACAGGAAGGAACTCACAAATTTGCTTATAGAGGATGCCGGAAATGAACTCAGTAGTGATGTCTGTGCAAGGTTATTCTGCCATTTTGGCTGACATGTGACCTCCCACCGTGCACTTGTCTTTGCCCCATTTCAATTAACCCTTTTAACAAAAATCTAACAACATTTATTTATTTATTGAGATACAGCGTGGAACTGGCCATGGAGAAATGATATCAGGGCATCTGGAATCCATCAATGCTGGCTGATTATTGTTGGACATGGAAGTGAGAAGCCTCAGATGCTGAGGACAAATGAAAATCATCAACAAAACATTTTTAGCTTATTTGAAAGTGTCAACACTGTTATGCAATTAAACACATCATATTCAATAAAAGTTAATTTCTTGTTTTTCCAAATTCCTATGTGATACAAGTAGTCTGAAATTATATTTGTGTTCAGCTTCAAGCGGTCTATCATAAACAAAAAAATTCTGAGGAAGCAACACAGATGAAAAAGTTTGTTGTCCAGTGTAACATGAGTAATGTGAGGTTTCATCAGCGGAGTTTAATTCAATAAAATGATAGCTCACAGGAATTATTTTTGCCCACAACTAACCTGTATTATTAATACTTTATCAGCAAACCAAGGTGCTAGCAGTTCACTTCAGTGCATGCCCCAACTAAACGGGAGCTTTAAGCCAAATTACTGACTATCTATAAGTCGAAACTTTCTAAGTTCAGAAAGTTCAAAGTGAATTTTTTTTTTTGGTAATTTAAAATATTTATTTTAGGTATACTTTTCAGTTAAAAGTTCCATTCCATAATTGTAATTTGTATTGAGTTTACTCTGATTCGGATGCAAGGTCTTCAAAAGGTCTATAACATAAAGATGTTGATGTCAACATTGATTATTATAAGAGTCCACTTCCAAATATTCCCAAAGTTGCAGTTTAACAAGCATTAAGCACAGCCCTTTATGAATATTAAACAAATTCCTAATCACAGCCTTCATCCTCAGAAAACTGTTCATTTGACTATTTTCCATTAACCCTTACGTTGCTAAATATGCACTGTGCAAAGATTAGAAGAAATGCTTTTACTTTGTATCTTAGGGGATAAACTTTCTTCCCACAGATGTGTTTAGTCTTTTCACATGAGAGCTTAGATTCCTATTTGAAATATAACCTAATTCCAGACATGGAAGCAGTTGGAAGTACAAACATTTATCCAATGGAGAGATAAGTAAGGGCATTTCAACTGAAAAATATAGTTGACAAAACTTGTATTGCTGAAAATAGTATAAGACATTCATCACAGATACGTTGGTTACATCTTAGTATTGAATCCTTCAAGATAAAGTATTACTGAATAGTAGAACACAAATGAGTTGCCAGTAAGCTGTGCATTCTTGTAGTGAATTACTTTAGGAGGATGCAAAGTTCTGCCAGCTTCAGCAACAATAAAGCATTGAAGAATCCAAACAGAACAGCCATATTTGAAAAGTTCATAGTGCTGTGCAGTTTTAATAAGTGTTGCTTCTTCTTAGGTACAGAAAATGCAGGGTTTTGAAAAAATAGTGTTACTATTCTCGCTTTTAACAAGCATAATTAAAGTTCAATTCAATTCTATTCCATCACCCAATTTCTCAAAGTAAATTTATTATCAAAGTACATATATGTACTTGTATTTAAGGTTGGTGGGTGGAGATATGTCTCTAGCAAAGGAGGTGTAAGACATTCCTTCCCTCTGCTAGCCTGCAGGTCACCCTTGGGCAAGGGGTAGCACCTGCTTAGTCTTAGTCCCCCAACACCGATCAGGGTCACGTGAAGCCATGGAAGCATGGGAGATGGTCGTATGAGCAGCCGGTGTGTATCACAAGTCCTGGTTTTGTGATCACTGATGCCAGCTGGACCATCTCTGAACAGTATTGATAATGGCTGGGGGGTGGGGGGTGGTGTCACTTGTCTTGTAAAGACACTGCCCCATAAGAAGGCATTGGCAAACCACTTCTGTTGAAAAATTTGCCAAGAACAATCATGGTCAAAAGACCATGATCACCCACATCATACGATACAGCACATGATGATCTCAACCCCATTCTCCTGCCTTCTTCCCGTAACCCTTGACAGCCTTACTAATCAGGAAACGATCAACCTCTGGTTTATATAAACCCAATGACTTGGCCTCCACATGACCCTGATTGGGGGGGATGGGGTCTAAGCATCTGCTGCACCTTGCCCAAGGGTAACCTGCACTCTAGTGGAGGGAAGGAGTGCCTTACACCGCCTTTGGTGGAGACGTATCTCCAGACCACCACTCAGCATGGGGTTGCTGTTCCTCCCTGCTCCTTGCAGCACATCGGGCAGCAACCTTGCCTTTTCTTCAGCAGTTATCTGTGTTTTACGAGGCAGAGTTGCTAGCTCGATCTTCAACCCAGCAAGGATGGAAAGCATGTAAGGAGCCTGCTGCATTCATTTACCTTGAAGTCTGGTGCTGATGGCACTACACCTCCAGGTGGCTAGAATGGGGTTGAGAGGAGATAATAGAACAGCTCTGATTCTTGATTGGTCAGGTCCTGAAGGGATAGGGGGAGAAGGCAGGAAATTGGGGCTGAGAGGGAAATGGATCAGATATAATGAAATGGCGGAGCAGACTCGATTGGCCAAATGGCCTAATTCTGCTCCTATATCTTATATAGGCATCCGTTAGTCTCATGAGACCATAGATTTGCACCTTGGAAGGTTTCCAGGGCGCAGGCCTGGGCAGGGTTGTATGGAAGACCAGCAGTTGCCCATGCTGCAAGTCTCCCCTCTCCACACCACCAATGTTGTCCAAGGGAAGGGCGTTAGGACCCATACAGCTTGGCACCAGTGCTGTCACAGAGCAATGTGTGGTTAAGTGCCTTGCTCAAGGACACACACGCTGCCTCAGCCAAGGTTCGAACTAGCGACCTTCAAATCACTAGACGAACATCTTAACCACTTGGCCACGCACCAACACCATATCTTATGGTCTTATGGTTTTAATGTGGAATGGCAAAACGGACTCAATAGGCCGAATAGCCTAATTCTGCTCCAGTGTCTTATGGCCTTGAAATAGAAGAAACGAGGAATGCATGGGTTACAAAATGCATGGTCGACGAGCACTTGTGTTTTATACGGGACCCTGCACATACTTCAAGACAAATGTTCCCGGGTTCGAATCCAGCAGTCTCCTTGCATGCTTTCCATCTGTGCTGTGTTGAGCATTGAGCTAGCATCTTGGCCTTGTAAAAAGCAGACAAATGCTGAAGTGGATGGAATAGGGGACTTGTGTTGGTGGGGCAGGGAAAAGCGTAGATAATTTGATTAAATACATTCATGAAAAAACCAGATTTGTGGGAAAGGCAGCTACAACGTCCTGGTTATTTTTCTCAGGGAAAAGACAAACAATTTTATAATGATGGTGTTTGCTTTCGGGGGAGGGAATCTCCTTGTTCCTCCAATTCTTTGTGTGTGTCTCTCTCTAAAAAGGCAAACTTCTTTGCACGGACTGAATATTTAGTGGTTTAAAGAGAGAGAAAAATAAAAGGAAGAAGTCAATGTCTGTGGTACAAATACACACCTACAAATTACACACAAACTCTGTCAGTGGGTAAATAAAGACAATGGTGCATTATAATTTGGTCTATTATCTCTTTCAGTGGCCTTTGTTCTGCATGTAATACCCACAGTAAGCATTATGGGTAGTGTCAATGATTGGTCTGATTGCTATTCTGCCTTTAAAGGATTCCAACAATGGGCAGCCCATATCTCCTGCAATCCAAAGTACTGGAATGCAAGTGAAATAATGATTACGTCCAAAAAAAAACAACTTATGTGCACTTAGTTGTGATTGCTTGGAGTGCGAGGAGCTAAAGAGGTGCCAGAGGTTTCTGAGGACCTAGACGACTTCTTTGAGCTCATTCATGAAGCAGCTTAAATCTTCTGTTCTCATGTCTGTTCTTTTCCCTTTCAAGGTGGCTGGGCTAAAACTGCGTTCTTCGCTGACGGTGGGTTCTCGCTCTTTGGAACTTGCTGATGCTTTCTGCTGGAATAAGTTTGGGGGGGAAGGGAGAGGGTTGATGCTTTGCCGCTGCTTGTGTGTTGGGGAGGGGGCTTTGGAGTTCTAACATTTTCTGTCATTCATTCTTTGGTGTTCTTTTCTGTTTCATGGATGTCTGTGAAGGGTAAAGATTTTAAGTTGCAGACATCCCACCCTTCAAAAACTCATTTCAGGGAGGTAGCACCCCTGTCCCCCACAACCCCATATTCACCGCCCCCCCCCCCCGGCCGACCTCAGAGCAGTCTGTATCAATGAATTTGTTAATTTCGCTAGACACCAGATTCGTAAGTATTTTGTGAGACAGCTGACTTCTGAATTTTGTGTTAATGTGATGCACCATGCTGAATGCCCTTTCTACATCACAATTAGAATTTGGCAGCACCAAAAGCAGCTTCATCAACTGTCAGAGCTCTTTGAATCTCAACTGCCCTGTGCTCACAGATTTTACTTTGGACAGCTTCCCCCAGAACTCATCAACTGGCAAATTTTTGTAGTTTGGCACCAGTCCTTCAGGTTAGTTGAGACATAATCCAGAACTTCCAAGTGGAGCTGTTCTCTTGCATCTGCCTTGATCACATTTGGAAATCTCTCTGCCAAAGTCAAAATCTGGCCTGGATTCACCTCATCTTGGCTCTCTGTATTGACTACTGACAGATTTTTCAAGATTTGGTCTCTCATTGGGAACTTCTCCAAGATTTTTTGAAAGCACCTGACATAGAATTATCTGGTATCTTTGAAGAACTGCTTTGTCTTGTCAGGGGGATCTCTTGTGCTTCCTCACTTAGCAACTGCCTCCTTGCCAGGTACCCAGTAAAAAGCTCTTCATCTGGGAGGTAAATTTCAGGGTTGCTCACATCTATCTCCTGAATGTTCTGTTCTGTCAATACCTTTGGCTCAATAAATCTGCTTGCAGGAACTCTTCTACACTCTGATCCAACTTGAAGAGGATAGGTGCCTTGTTTTGAAAAATCAAATTGAATTTGTCAAAACATTGTGTGACATTGTGGAGAAAGCATGTGTATATTTTCATTTAGGCGTCCTTCAGCCTCTTCTGAAGATGAGATGACTTCTGATTCTCACTCTTTGACTCAAAATATGAAATAAAGGCTGGCCATTGGTGGAGCAGATGGTCCAAACCTTTTCCTAACGAAAGCCCAGCGTGTAGGACAATGCTTTTGTACTCTCTGCTGGGCAACATTGCAGAACTCTTGAAACTGTTTTAGCTCTTCTCTTCATTTGGAACTTTTCTCAAAGTAGTAGTAGATGTCAATGAGCAGTTCTTCAGGTGACATTGAGAGCTGCTTAGCAGCAGTTTTGGTACAAATGTTGACCAGGTGACTTGGACAGCCAACGCTGTAAATATGAGGGGCTGTGCTTTCACTCTTGACAAGACAGAGTTGTTTTTGCCAATCATCACATTGCAGTTGTCACTGCTAAATCCTACACAATTAGACCATTCAAGGCCTTTGTCATGCATGGATGATGCATTGCAGTTGAATATGTTTTCAGCTTTGGCATCAGTGCACACTGGCATATCTACAAATCCAATTATTACCTAATCCTGTGTTTCATTCTAGTACCTGGCTAAAATGGCACATTCCTTCTCACACATGATATCGTTGCTTTCATCAGCCACAGTACTGTATGGCCTTTTTGCTGTCCGGATGAACTTGTACAGATCCTCTGAACATTCAGCTTCAAGTGCCATGTTCACAATTGCTGCTGTCTTAGTTGATGAGCAGGCATAGTTTTTTTGCTATTTCTGTACTTATATTATATTATCAATAGACAATAGACAAAAGACAATATGTGCAGGAGTAGGCCATTTGGCCCTTTGAGCCAGCACTGCCATTCACTGTGATCATGGCTGATCATCCACAATCAGTAACCTGTTCCTGCCTTCTCCCCATATCCCTTGACTCCGCTATCTCTATTATGGAGTCGTTTTTTTATTCTACTACAACTTTAAGCACGTCTACAGGGAGTTTGGCCTCATCACGTAGGACATCAATAGAGTAGCTCCTTAGCAGCTAGCCAGCTAGTTTAAATAACGTTAGCTATGCTAATGAACGAATGACACCTGTTAAACTCACCTCAACATGTCTTTTACAGTCATCTGGGCAATAGAAAAGTCACTGTTGCAAACAGTACAGCGAGCAACACTGTCAATATTTTTGACCCCTATTAGGCAGGGGTACACTTTAGTGTAGTCTGGGGTGAAATGCGTTTTATATATATTTTTGAAACACTCTGCCATGGCGGTGCAGGACACGAAACTGTACTGATGGAGAGACTGAGGTCGACTGTAAAGCCCGCCCACAGAGAAAACTGATAGGTCCACTTAGCACAAAGAGAGACCAATCAGGATGCTGGCTCTTGCTCCCGCTCTCGATCTCGCTCTCGTTTCCGTTCATGCTCCCGCTCTCCCTCTCAAAAAAACCAATTTCCAGGATATTGTATATAATTTGCGGGTGTCAGGGAGCTGCCATCAATATGCAGGAGACTCCCGGAACTTCCGGGAGAGGTGGGATGTCTGAAGTTGTATACTGCATATATTCTCTGATATAAAATTAAACCATTGAAAGTGGTTTCTTTAACGTAGTAAGATAACCCAAAGTAGTTTTCCAGAGTCATAGAGGTATAGAACACTACAGCACTGAAGCAGACCCTTCAGCCCATCTAGTCTGTGCCAAACCTTTAACCTTTTCAGTCCCAGCAACCTGCATCAGAATCATAGCCCTCCATACCCCTCCCATCCATGTACTCTTTATCTCATTATCTCATGTTCTCGTTATTTATGGCTAATTCTGTATATTTGCATTTGCACAGTTTGTTGTCTTCTGCATTCTGGTTGAACCTTCATTGATCCTGTTTTGGTTACTATTTTATAGATTTGCTGAGTATGCCCACAGGAAAATGAATCTCAGGGTTGTATATGGTAATGTACAGTATACGTACTTTGATAATCAAATTTACTTTGAACTCTGAACTTTGAAATTTTGCTCTTTAATGTTGAAATGGACCCTGCACCAACCACTTGCACTGGCAACTCATTCCACACTCTCACTACCCTCTCAGTGAAGACATTTCCCCTTATGTTCCCCTTAAACTTCTTACCTTTCACCTTTAACCCAATGACCTCTAGTTGTAGTTCCACCCAGCCTCAGCAGACCCAGTCCGCCCCGATCAAAATCACACAAAATAGCAATAAAGAAAGTAACCAGAAACACATCAGAATATGAACAGCAGAGTCCAATCCACAAACTGCGCTGATCAAACCTAATACAGAGGTGAAAGAGATTACATAGAAGTAATTACCAAATCCAGAGTGACACACACAGAATGCTGGGGTAACTTAGCGGGTGAGGTAGCATCTACAGAAATGAATAAACAGTCAATGTTTTGGGCGGAGACTGAGAAGGAAGGGGGAAGATGCCAAGAAAAAGGTAGTGAAAGCGAAAGGGGGCTAGCTGGAAGGTGATAGGTGAAGCCAGGTGAGTAGGAAAGGTAAAGGACTGGAGAATAAGGAATCCGATAGGAGAGGAGAATGGACCAAGGGAAGGAGGAGAGGATCCAGGAGGAGGTGAGAAGAGGTAAAATGTCACGAATGGGGAATAGAGGAAGAGAAGGGGATTTTTTTTTCCCTGGAAAGAGAAATCAATATTCCTGCCATCAGGTTGGAGGCTACCCGGACGGAATATAAGGTGTTGTTCCTCCAACCTGACTGTGGCTTCATCTTGACAGTAGAGGACGCCGTGGATAGACATCAGAATGGGAATGGGACATGGAGTTAAAATGTGTGGCCACTGGGAGATCCTGCTTTCTCTGGCAGACAGAGCGTAGGTGTTCAGTGAAACGGTCTCCCAGTCTGCGTCGGGTGTCACCAATATATAGAAGGCCACATCGGGAGCACCGGACGCAGTATATCACCCCAGCCGACTCACAGGTGAAGTGTCACCTCACCTGGAAGGACTGTCTGGGGCCCTGAATGGTGGTAAGGGAGGAAGTGTAAGGACATGCGTAACACTCAGCTGTCCAGCTCTTAGCTCCATCCCTCTCCCTCCTGTCTTCTCCTATCATTTCGGATCTCCCCCTCCCCCTCCCACTTCCAATCTCTTACTATCGCTTCTTTCAGCTAGTCCTGACGAAGGGTCTCGGCCCGAAACGGCGACTGTACCTCTTCCTATAGATGCTGCCTGGCCTGCTGAGTTCACCAGCAATTTTTATGTGTGTTGCTTGAAATTCCAGCATCTGCAGATTTCCTTGTGATTGTGTTTTTAAATAAGATGAGAGTGATGAGTCTTTGTGTTAAATGAAGACAGAACAATTCTGTCTCCACTCCTGTGTTTCTGGCTTCTCTCCGGTGTTGTTTGACTTCTCCAGTGTGTTCAACACCATCCGCCCTGCTCTGCTGGGGGAGAAGCTGACAGCGATGCAGGTGGATGCTTCCCTGGTATCATGGATTCTTGATTACCTGACTGGCAGACCACAGTACGTGAGCTTGCAACACTGTGTGTCCGACAGAGTGATCAGCAGCACTGGGGCGCCACAGGGGACTGTCTTGTCTCCCTTTCTCTTCACCATTTACACCTCGGACTTCAACTACTGCACAGAGTCTTGTCATCTTCAGAAGTGTTCGGATGACTCTGCCATAGTTGGATGCATCAGCAAGGGAGATGAGGTTGAGTACAGGGCTACGGTAGGAAACTTTGTCACATGGTGTGAACAGAATTATCTGCAGCTTAATGTGAAAAAGACTAAGGAGCTGGTGGTAGACCTGAGGAGAGCTAAGGTACCGGTGACCCTTGTTTCCATCCAGGGGGTCAGTGTGGACATGGTGGAGGATTACAAATACCTGGGGATACGAAGTGACAATAAACTGGACTGGTCTAAGAACACTGAGGCTGTCTACAAGAAGGGTCAGAGCCGTCTCTATTTCCTGAGGAGACTGAGGTCCTTTAACATCTGCTGGACGATGCTGAGGATGTTCTACGAGTCTGTGGTGGCCAGTGCTATCATGTTTGCTGTTGTGTGCTGGGGCAGCAGGCTGAGGGTAGCAGACACCAACAGAATCAACAAACTCATTCGTAAGGCCAGTGATGTTGCGGGGATGGAACTGGACTCTCTGACGGTGGTGTTTGAAAAGAGGATGCTGTCCAAGTTGCATGCCATCTTGGACAATGTCTCCCATCCACTACATAATGTACTGGGTGGGCACAGGAGTACATTCAGCCAGAGACTCATTCCACCAAGATGCAACACAGAGCGTCATAGGAAGTCATTCCTGCCTGTGGCCATCAAACTTTACAACTCCTCCCTTGGAGGGTCAGACACCCTGAGCCAATAGGCTGGTCCTGGATTTATTTCATAATTTACTGGCATAATTTACATATTACTATTTAACTATTTATGGTTCTATTACTATTTATTATTTATGGTGCAACTGTAATGAAAACCAATTTGCCCCGGGATCAATAAAGTATGACTATGACTATGTTAGATTAGATTAGATTCAGCTTTATTGTCATTGTGCCGAGTGCAGATACAAAGCCAATGAAATGCAGTTAGCATCTGACCAGAAATGCAAAGAATAGTGTTATTTACAAAATAACTGCAAATAAAAAAGTGCTACAGCACACAAATATAAAAGTATTGAGACAGTACTTTATGGATGCAATACTGCTTAGCGCTGTGATGTGAGGTTCAGCAGGATCACAGCCTCAGGGAAGAAGCTCTTCCTGTGCCTGCTGGTGCGAGAGCGGAGGCTCCTGTAGCGCCTACCGGATGGGAGGAAAGTAAAAAGTCCATGGTTAGGGTGAGATGCACCCCTGATAATGCTTCTCGCCCTGCCCGGGCAGCGTTTACGGTAGATGTTCTCAATGGTGGGCAATTGGGTGCTGATAATCCGCTGGGCGGTTTTCACCACACGCTGGAGTGCTTTGTGGTCTGATACGGGACAATTGCCAAACCGCACTGAGATGCAGTTGGTGAGTATGCACTCAATGGTACAGTGGTAAAAGTCCATCAGTATCCTGGGACAGAGGTGAGCTTTCTTGATGCTCTGCAGGAAATAAAGGCGCTGTTGTGCCTTTTTGATCAGGATGGAGGAGTTCAGGGACCAGGTGAGATCCTTGGAAATGTGGACACCAAGGAATTTGAAGCTTGATACACGCTCCACTACAGTTCCTTTGACATAGATGGGGATGTGAGTGTGGCTCCTATCATGCCTGAAGTCCACAATGATCTCCTTGGTCTTCTGGATGTTAAGGGTCAGGTTGTTGTCGGCACACCACAGGCCAGGTGCTGGACCTCGTCCCTGTAGGCAGTCTCGTCATCCCCTCTGATCAGACCAACCACGGTGGTGTTGTCTGCGAACTTGATTATGGAGTTAGAACCATGTACAGGAACACAGTCATAGGTGAAAAGGGAGTACAGAAGAGGGCTCAGCACACAGCCTTGAGGCACGCCGGTGTTCAGGGAGAGAGTGGAGGAGGAGAGGTTGTCTAACTTAACTGATTGGGGTACTAAGCATTTGACAACATTGCATCTATTTCCCCAACTTCTCACCTCCTCTTTTCCAGGACTGAGTAACGTCAGAATTACCCTGGTCCTCCCCTTCCAGCCCATCAGCCCCTGGATTCAGCAGATCTGAATTACTGCCGCTGGCATTTAGGGCAGCAATCAAGGTCCTCCATCTCTGACAGTGTTCAGGGCTTCCTTCATCATGTCAGTGGCTTCCTCTTAGTTCTCACTACTGTCAGTCATGCAAGTCCCGGATGGAGACTCAGGAATACTGTTGCATTCAGATCTAGAAGGATTCTTCATTGCTGTTTCTGTAACAATTGTCTTTTGAGCAGTCAGGGTTGTTAGCTCTGAGCTGAACCCCCAATCTGGGAGACCAGTGGACTACTCTTCGTTTGTCTCCTACCTTTTCTACCCTTTAACCCAACCAAGAGCCAATGCATAAAGCCCTGACTCCAGCCAACAGCCCTCGGATTCAACAGATTTGAATGACTGCCGCTGGGGTTTAGGGCAGCAATCAAGGTCCTACATCTCTGGTGGTGTTCAGGGCTTCCTTCATCATGTCATTGAGGCACACAAGCCTCCAAACCCTACGACAAGGTTGTGGTATAAAAGATTATAATCCACAAATTCTACCACCTAAGTGTTTTCAGCTCTTGAAAGGCCAGATACATCTTTCCCCCCTCCCCTTTTTGTATTTCACAGGGACTGTTCACTTTACGACCTCGTGGTCCAGTTTACCATGGCCCTACTAAACAACGCCCAATCTAGTGGATTGCATTCACTGCCAACATTGTGGTCCCATTTACATTGGAGATACAAACCATTTTTTGGAGTTTATGTTGCAGTGCAATTACATACAGTCCATAGTAGCAACCCCAAGCTTCCAATTGTCCACCACTTTAACTCCACACCACGTCTCAACACCTTAGTTCATTGAAAGGGGTGTCACAGGTAGATAGGCCGCACATTGGCCTTTATAAATCAAAGTATTGAGAGCAGGAGATGGATGTTATGTTGAAGTTATGTAAGAACATAAGAACATAAAAAACAGGAGCAGGAGTAGGCCACCAGGCCCATCAAGCCTGCTCCCTCATTCAATAAGATCTTGGCTGATCTGGCCATGGACTCATCTCCACCCACCTGCCTTTTCCCCATAACCCTTAATTCCCCTATAAGACGTTGTTGAGGCCTAATTTGGAGTATTGTGTGCAATTTTGGTCACCTACCTACAGGAAAATATCAGTAAGTTTGAAAAACTGCCTGGAGGACCTGAGTTATAGGGAAAGATTGAATAGGTTAGGACTTCATTCCCTGGAACATTGAAGAATTTGATATACAAAATCTCAGAGTAAATGCAAGCAGGTTTTCCCACTGAATACTACAACCAGAGGTCATGTGTTACGGGTGAAAGATGAAAAATTTAAGGGGAACATGAGAGGAAACTTCTTCACTCAGAGGGTGGTGAGAGTGTGGAATGAGCTACCTGCACAAATGGTGTAAGTGAGCTCGATTTCAATGTTTAAGAGATGTTTGGATAGATATATGGATGGTAGGGTTATGATCCCAGTGCACGTCAATGGGAGTAGGCAGTATGGGCTGAAGGGCCTGTTTCTGTGCTGTACTTTTCTATGACTTTGTGCCTTATTAATATGCAGCCCTCTGAAGTGATGTAATAGGGTCCACAGAAATTTAATTAACAGGTTCGGGGTTCAGCTCAGGGCTAACAACCCTGAATGGTAAAACAAAATTGTTAAGAAACAGTAATGAAGACTCCTTCCACATCTGAGTGTGACGGTATTCCTGAGTCTCCACCCGGGACTTGCATGATCAACAGTAGTGTAAATCAACAGGAAGCTACTATCCTGATGAAGGAAGCCTTGAACACGGACCTTTATTGCTGCCCTGAACGCCAACGGTGTTACGGGCAGTAAGTAAATAAGTAACAACACCTTCATACTGGCACATTCTGAACTTGCTATTAACTTCTGTAAGCAATTTGATATCTCAGAGTATATCAGTCATCCATCTGTGATATTGACCCAATATTTTGTTTCTTCCCCACTGGGAGGAAGTACAGGAGCCTGAAGGCCCACAATCAGTGATTCAAAAACAGTTTCTTCCCCTCTGTTAACAGTCCATGAACACCATTTTTTACTTTTTACACTATTTCCTTAGTTTAGCACTATTTATTTCGTAACTTATAAAATGGGTATGACTTTGTAAGATACTGCTGCTGCACAACAGCAAATTTCATCTCATATGAGTCCCTCCCTGTTGGTCAGGGTCGACCACGAATGTTGCATCCTGCTGTCTACGTGATGCTAGATTTGCTGAGTGCTCCCGCAGTAAAATAAATCGCAGGGTTGTATTTTGTGACATATGTACTTTGATAATAGCATTTATATTAATTACCTCATCCTTCGAAGATGCCTACATTTCCCAGAAGGCACGGCGGCAGCAGCCGGAAGCTGGAACCAGAGTGCGCTTGCGCAGACCGTACGGCCGCCGTCGGTGGACACGAGGTCGGCCGACGTGCGTTCCTGGGCTGAGTGCCGGTCACCGAGCGTGCGTGCTGACACCGTGGTTGCCCTGGTAACGAGGGCGGAGCCTACATGCCGGTCCGGGCCCGGTGAGCTGACTGGGATCTCGGTGGGAAGGGGGTGTCTCAGTGTACGGGCGGCGTGACTGGAATGGGGAGGGTTACCTTCCTGCACGGCAGTGGAGAGGGGGAGATCCTTCACTGCGATTGAAAGGGGCTCCCTCACTGCACTGGGAAGGAATGGGAGATCCCTCACTCATTTCACTTGGAAGGATCACTCATCCCATTGGAGGGAATGGGGACTAGACTCAGGTTGTACAGCATGAAAACAGGCCCTTCAACCCAACGCTTTTGTGGTGACCATTGATTCTGTTGTATTTCTTTGTTCCACTGTGAATGCCTAAGACAATGAATCTCAGGGTAGTATATGGTGACAAATACTCTTTTGATACTAATTTGATAATAAATTTACTTTGAACTTTGAAGTGTCTAAGAGAGGTGGTCCCATTTGCCTGTGTTTGACCTTTATCCCTCAATAAAACCTTTCCTATCCATGTATCTGTCTAATGTCTTTTGAACATCATAACTGTGCCATCCTCTAGCAGGGGTTCCCAACTTGGGGTCCATGGATCACTTAGTTAATGGCATTGGTCCATGGCATAAAAAAGGTTTGGAACCCCTGTTCTAGAGTCTCCTCATGGCAGCTTGTTACATACATCCATCATCAAAATCAGGTTTAATATCACCAGTATATAGCATGATATTTGTTGTTATAGGGCAGCAGTATTATATATTATATAATAAAAGTAAATTACCCTAAGTATATATTTTAAAAAGTTAAATAATAGTGCAAAAAGAGAAAAAAAAATAGTAAGGTGGTGTTCACGGGTTCAATGTCTATTCAGAAATCGGATGGCAGTGGGGAAAAAGCTGTTTCTGAATCATTGAGTGTGTGCCTTCAGGCTTCTGTACCCCCTCCGCATTGGTAACAATGAGTACAAGCCATGTTTCTATGTTTCTATACCACGGGTGATCGGGGTCCTTAATGATGGACACCACCATTTTGAGGTATCGCTCCTTGAAGATGTCCTGGATGCTGGGGAGCATTTTTCTATGTGGAAAAAGTTGCCCCTTGGGTCTTTAGTAAGTCTTTCTCCTCTTACCTCTATTTTTACACTATTCTACCCTGCAGAGAAAGTACTGCAGACAGTCTCCTTATCTACACCCTTCTTGATTTTGTATTCCCTCACAAGGTCACCCTGAGCCTCCCATGTTCCAGAGAGAAGTTTCCTAGCCTATCCAGCCTCCTTATAACTCAAACCTTTCATCCTTCTGTGCATGGAGTTCAAAAGAATCAATAACGTAAATCATAAAACACTACAACACAGTAACAGGCCTTTTGGCCCATCTAGTCCATGCTGACTTGTTTCCTGCCTAGACCCATTGACCTATCCAAATTTCTCTTTAAGTGTTGAAATCGAACCTGCATTCACCACTTCCGCTGGCAGCTCGTTCCACATTCTGAGTGAAGAAGTTCCCCCTCAAGCTCACCTTAAATATTTCAACGTTCACCCTAACCTATGACCTTCAGATCTATCTCAGCAACCACAGTGGGAAAAGCCTTCTTCCATTTACCCTATCAATAATTTTGTATACCTCTATCAAATCTCCTCTTAATCTTCTGTGTTCCAAGGAAATAATGTCCTAACCTATTCAACCTTTCCATATGGCTCAGATCCCCAAGTCCCTGCAGCATCCTTGTAATTTTTTTCTGCACTTTTTCAATCTTATGTATATCTTTCTTGTAGGAAAACTAAAACTGCGCACACTACTCCAAATTAGCCCTCACCAAGGTCTTATACAGCTTCAACATAACATCCCAGCTCCTGAAAATTGTTTAATTCAAGATTCGAGATAGTTTAATGTCATTTCCTGTATACAAGTGTAAAAGAGAACAAAAAGTTACTCTGGATCTGATGCAGTACCAGAAAATCCGCAGAGCTAATGAACACAATAATAATAATAAAGCACAATAAATATAAAAACATAAGATAGCTTATCTTAGCAGCCCATAATCCATCATCAGGGCCCCTCCCCACCCAGTATATGCTCTCTTCTCACTGCTCCCATCAGGGAGAAGGCACAGGAGCCTCAGGACTCATACCACCGGGTTCAGGAACAACTATTACCCTTCAACCATTAGGTTCTTGAACTAGAGGGGACAGCTTCACTCAAATTCACTTGCCCCATCACTGAAGTGTCCCACAACCTACAGACTCACTTTCAAGGACTTTTCATCTCATGTTCGTGACGTTTTTTCTTTCTTTTTGTACTTGCACAGTTTGTTCTCTTTTGCACACCTCAGATCTGCCTCATTAGTGCGGTCTTTCATTGATTATATTATGGTTATTGGATTTATTGAGTATGCCCGCAAGAAAATGAATCTCAGAGCTGTATATGGTGACATATATGTACTTTGAACTTTATATACAGTACTTTGCAAAGTCTTAAGGTCGTGGTTCATTCAATTTCCCTCTCAACCCTCTCTAAAAAATCTATTTGAATAGGTTCTTGATTAGTAAGTCTGCCAAAGGTTAAAGGGAGAAGGCAGTAAAATGGGGTTGAGAGGGAAATTGGATGAACCATGAAGCAGACTTAATGGGCTGAATGGCTAATTAAGATCATAAGACATAGGAGCTGAATTAGGCCATTTGGCCCATCCAGACGGCTCCGCCATTCCACCAGGGCTGATTTATTATCCTTCTCAAACCTATTCTCCTGCCTTCTCCCCAGAACCCTTGATACCCTTATAATCAAGAACCACTTTAAATATATCCAATGGCTTAGCCTCCACAGGTGTCTGTGGCAATGAATTTCACACATTCACCACCCTCTGGCTAAATAAAATCATCCTCATTTCTGTTGTAAAAGGATGAGCCTTGATTCTGAGACTGTGCCTTCTGGTCCAAGACTCTCCCTCTATAGGAGACATGTCCACTCCATTCAAGCCTTTCAGTATTTGTTAGATTTCTTTTGAACTCCAGTGAGTACAGGTGCTCTGCAAATATTAACCCTTCCATTCCCGGGGACATTCCTATGAATCTCATAATTCTACTCCTATGTCTTATGGTGAGATATTAAAGAAAGGCTATTCTACTCAGAGAGAAAACATCCTTGGGTGGTATTTTAAAGCAGAACAGGGGAACTATCCTAGGTGTTGCTGACAATATCTAGATCACAACAAACATGACAGAAATGAAAT
Source organism: Mobula hypostoma (assembly GCF_963921235.1). Taxonomy (NCBI): domain Eukaryota; kingdom Metazoa; phylum Chordata; class Chondrichthyes; order Myliobatiformes; family Myliobatidae; genus Mobula; species Mobula hypostoma. The sequence continues at coordinate 60,562,304 of NC_086117.1, forward strand.
ATTTCAGTGAGCCCTTGAGTGTTGTGCTTCCTACATTACAGACGTGACTGTAATTCCAAAAAAAACCTCATTTGACCGAGGTTCTAAAAGAGAGGTTGTACAGGTCCAGAATTCCTTCTCCGAAAACCCGAAGTTTTTTTGTGGAGTGTGGAGCGTGTTGCGCCAACAGCTGACGTCCCTCAGGTGTGACGTGGCAGCACTAGCAGAGGCTGCCAGACGTCAGTTGTGGCTCAGCGCTCGTACTGGTTACACGTGCATTTGTTGTTCGCTGATATTTTGTGTTCACTGTTGACTTTGTGTTTAATTTCACTGTGAAAATGTCAAAAAGAGCTGCAGATACGCCTATGGGTAACAATGAGAAAAAGCACCTATCATTATCAATAACACAGAAAGTGGAGTTATTGCAGAAGCTTGAACGTGGTGTGTCTGTGCGGCGTCTTACTGAAGAATATGGTGTCGGAACTACCACTGTATATGATTTAAAGAAGCAGAAAGACAAGTTACTGAAGTTTTATAGTGACAGTGATGACATAAACTAATGAAAAATAGGAATACACTGCATAGGGCAAAAAATGAAGATCTTGCATTCCTTGAGTGATGGGGAAATTGCTGAAATGGTGTTAAATACAGATAAGCATGAAGGTAGTAGTGATGATGATGATGGCAAAGTGAACACAGATGAAAAAATCCCCATTGACGATATGGTGAAAATGTGTGATCAGTTAATTGCTGGCCTTGAACAGCATGCATTTATCAGTGAGCAAGAGATTATGGCAGTTTACAACAGGAATTCAGCAGATGCTGGAAATTCAAGCAACACACATCAAAGTTGCTGGTGAACGCAGCAGGCCAGGCAGCATCTCTAGGAAGAGGTACAGTCGACGTTTCAGGCCGAGACCCTTCGTCAGGACTAACTGAAGGAAGAGCTAGTAAGAGATTTGGGAGGGGGAGGGGAGATCCAAAATGATAGGAGAAGACAGGAGGGGGGAGGGATGGAGCCAAGAGCTGGACAGGTGATTGGCAAAGGGGATACGAGAGGATCATGGGACAGGAGGTCGAGGGAGAAAGACAAGGGGGGGGACCCAGAGGATGGGCAAGGGGTATATTCAGAGGGACAGAGGGAGAGAAAGAGAGTAAGAATGTGTGTATATAAATAAATAACGGATGGGGTACGAAGGGGAGGTGGGGCATTAGCGGAAGTTACAGAAGTCAATGTTCATGCCATCAGGTTGGAGGCTACCCAGACGGAATATGAGGTGTTGTTCCTCCAACCTGAGTGTGGCTTCATCTTTACAGTAGAGGAGGCCGTGGATAGACATGTCAGAATGGAAATGGGATGTGGAATTAAAATGTGTGGCCACTAGGAGATCCTGCTTTCTCTGGCGGACAGAGCGTAGGTGTTCAGCAAAGCGGTCTCCCAGTCTGTGTCGGGTCTCGCCAATATATAGAAGGCCACATCGGGAGCACCGGACGCAGTATATCACCCCAGCTGACTCACAGGTGAAGTGTTGCCTCACCTGGAAGGACTGTTTGGGGCCCTGAATGGTGGTAAGGGAGGAAGTGTAAGGGCATGTGTAGCACTTGTTCCGCTTACAAGGATAAGTGCCAGGAGGGAGATCAGTGGGGAGGGATGGGGGGACGAATGGACAAGGGAGTCGCGTAGGGAGCAATCCCTGCGGAATGCAGGGGGGGGGGAGGGAAAGATGTGCTTAGTGGTGGGATCCCGTTGGAGGTGGCGGAAGTTACGGAGAATAATATGTTGGACCCGGAGGCTGGTGGGGTGGTAGGTGAGGACCAGGGGAACCCTATTCCTAGTGGGGTGGCGGGTCCGAAGGTGTGGAAGGGTCTGGAATAGGGACAACAAATACCTCCTCATGGCGGAGAGGGTCGCCTTCAGAGCTTGACGGGAGAAGCGGCGAGAGGCAGAGGCAGTTTACTCAGTTAAAGAGAGATTGCAGATTGCTTAGACATAAACCTATGTTAATGAGACAGGTGACACTTGAAGAAGTCTTTAAAAATGCCGTCTGTCATAGTGGTGCTTCATAACTTGAGAATCCTGTTCCTGGCCCATCAGGTACCTGTAGAGTATTTAGCTTTGTTTGCCAGACGTAATGCAACTTAGCTAGAGGTACCTGTACGTATTTAGCTTAGTGTGAACCTGTATATGTCCTAGAGTATTTACGTTCTACACTTATTCCAATAAGTAATTTACCATGTGTTTGATTCGGTTCATTTGAAGCTGTATATTTTTATGTTTTATTGAATGTTTCTGTTGGAGATAAAATGTACTAGTGTATTTATGGTCTATAATTATCCCACTATTTCATTTCTCAGTATATTACTCTATAAATAAACTGTAATAGTATTTGTAAAAGGGTGCGGATTGGGAAAACCCAGAAGTTTTCTCTCCAACACTCATTGTTTGAGCATGTACAGACTTTTTTTCTTGTCATTATTCCCTAAGCAATACAGTATACAGTAACAACTATTTACATAGATTTACATTGTATTAGGTATTATAAGTAATCTAGAGATGATTTAAAGTATACGGAGGATGTGCGTAGGTCCAGAGCTCCCCCGGGTCCTAAAGTCCACCCGCACTGAGACAGGTTAATTATCAATTTACTGAAATCCGAAAAATTCTGAATTCCGAAATGCAACTGGTCCCAAGGATTTCAGATAAGGGATTGTGGACCTGTACAATAATACAAGTTCCTGTGTTTGTCTATCTTTGAGTGCTGTACTTACAAAGGCTATAAACCCGAGAGATTCTGCAGATGCTGGAAATCCAGACAACCACTCACAGAAAATATTTATGGAAATGAGAAAACAGCTTCGCTTTGGGCCCAGATCCTTCTTCAAGACAGGAAAAGAAGGGGGAAGATGCCAGAATATAAAGGTGGAGGGAGGGAGTGGAAGGAGCATAGCTCAAAGGTGATAGCGGAAGTCAGATGAGTGGGAAAGGTAAAGGGCTGGAGGGGAAGGAATCTGATCGGAAGGGAGAGTAGACATTGGAGAAAGGGAAGGAGAAGGGGGCCCAGGGGGAGGTGATTGGCAAGTGAGAAAAGGTAAGAGGCCAAATTGGAGAATAGAAGAGGGGAAGGGGAGGAGTGATGCTGCCTTTTGTATGTTGAAAGGCCTCGATAGAGTGGACGTGGAGAGGAGTGGTGAGGAAGTGTTTAACAAGATAAATCAGACTCAGAATAGAGGGATGTCCTTTTAGAATGAAGATGAGAAGGAATTTATTTCACCAGAGAGTGGAGAATCTGTGGAACAGGTGGCTGTGGAGGCCTTCGGTATATTTACCTGATAGATTCTTGATTACCGTAGTCAGGGCATGAAGGGATATGGGGAGAAGGCAGGAGATTGGGCAGAGAGGGAAAATGGAAAATGGATGAAGTGGCAGAGCAGACTCGATGAGCCAAATGGCCTAATTCTGCTCCTATATCTTATGGTGTTATTAAATAACCATACTTCTGATTTTGATGATGTAAGTGAAGCTCTTCACTAGGCAGTTGAAGTTTTTATTCCTTTCAGCTCACAACTGAGTGCCAACGTGCTAGTGTAACTAATCCTTTTAGAATGTAAGATTATGCACTAGTGAGTATGCTTTAATTGGGGGTTTGGGTTTTGAGGCGATGACACGAACACAATTCTGTTTCTCTGTCCCCACATAAGATCAGGAACTTTTGGTGGTGTTTCCTGTCAATTTCATTGTGTGACATTGGGTGGCCTGGTGGAGATAACATCTCCTTCCTTCTGCTAGCCTTGTGTAAGAGGCCCTTTCCTTCTGTTAGCTTGCAAGTCACCCTTGGACAAGGTGCAGCACCTGCTTAGCAACCCCCTCCCCCACCCATCAGGGTCATGTGAAGCCATGGGAGAAGGTGGTGGATGGTCGTTTGAGCAGCTGGTACGTACCACAAGTCCTGGTTATACAACCACTGACGCCAGGCAGACAATCTCCAACCAGTATTGATGATGAATGGGGTCACCTGTCCTGTCAAGATGCTGCCCAGAAGAAGGCAAACCGTGTCGGTAGAAAAATTAGCCAAGAACAATCATGGCCATGGAAAGAGCAACAGTGTGAAGGGGTCTTCCCCCAGACAACGATCCGTCACGTGGTAGACAGATTAAAGGCAGATAGAAGACCATGATCACCCATGTCATACAACACGGCACATAATAATGACATTAGTAATAATTCAGGTTAAATTTTAGGTCAGAGAGCACCAACCACCTTATTTTGCAGTGACAGGAGAAAATATATTTCAAAGTTCAAAGTACATTTATTATCGAAGAATGTATATGTAAAACATAGAACATAGAAGAGAACAGCACAGGAAGAGGCCATTTGGCCCACAATATTGTGCCGAACCAACTAGAAAGCAAATCCAATCCCTCTTACCTACACCACGTCCATATCCCTCCATCTCCCTCTCATCCATGTGCCTATTCAAACATCTCTTAAGATGTATTTACCTCTACCACCATACCAGGCAGCACATTCCAGGCATCCACCACTCTGAGTAAAAAAACTTAACCCTTACATTTCCCTTGAACCTATCCCCTCTTATGTTCAATGTATGTCCTCTGGTATTAGACATTTCTACCTTGGGAAACAGATACTCTCTGTCTACTCTATCTATACCTCTCATTATCTTTTAAACCTATATCAGATCTCACCTCAGCCTCTGCCTCTCCAGAGGAAACAACCCAAGTTTGTCTAGCCTCTCGTGATAGCATGTGCCCTCTAAACCTCCTTCAATAAGCTGCGGTAAATCCCATTATGCCCTGGGGACTTATCCACCTTAGTACTCATTAGGAAGGCCAACACTTCCTCCTCCTAGACCTCTAAATGCCCTAAAGTATTTATACACTCCGCACTGATCTCCTAGTCCTCCACGTCCTTTTCGTTGGTAAGTACTGAAGGAAAGTTCTCATTAAGTACCTCAAGCAACACATATAAAAGTTACACACATCAAAGTTGCTGGTGAATGCAGCAGGCCAGGCAGCATCTCTAGGAAGAGGTACAGTTGACGTTTTGGGCCGAGACCCTTCGTCAGGACTAACTGAAAGAAGAGCTAGTAAGAGATTTGTAAGTGGGATGGGGAGGGGGAGGGATGGAGCCAAGAGCTGTACAGGTGATTGGCAAAAGGGATATGAGAGGATCATAGGACATAGGAGGCCTAGGGAGAAAGAAAAGGGGGAGGGGGGAGAAAAGCCCAGAGGATGGGCAAGGGGTATAGTGAGAGGGACAGAGGGAGAAAAAGGAGAGAGAGAAAAAGAATGTGTGTATATAAATAAGTAATGGATGGGGTACAAGGAAGAGATGGGGCATTAACGGAAGTTTGAGAAGTCAATGTTCATGCCATCAGGTTGGAGGCTACGCAGATGGAATATAAGGTGTTGTTTCTCCAACCTCAGTGTGGCTTCATCTTGACAGTAGAGGAGGCCGTGGATAGACATATCAGAATGGGAATGGGACGTGGAATTAAAATGTGTGGCCACTGGGACATCCTGCTTTCTCTGGCGGACAGAGCGTAGGTGTTCAGCGAAACGATCTCCAGTTTGCGTCGGGTCTCACCAATATATAGAAGGCCTCATTGGGAGTACCGGACGCAGTATATCACCCCAGCTGACTCACAGGTGAAGTATCGCCTCACCTGGAAGGACTGTCTGGAGCCCTGAATGGTGGTGAGGGAGGAAGTGTAAGGGCATGATCTCCCAGTGGCCACACATTTTAATTCCATGTCCCATTCCGATTCTGATATGTCTATCCATGGCCTCCTCTACTGTAAAGATGAAGCCACACTCAGGTTGGAGGAACAACACCTTATATTCCGTCTGGGTAGCCTCCAACCTGATGGCATGATCATTGACTTTTCAAACTTCCGCTAATGCCCCACCTCCCCTTCGTACCCCAATCGTTATTTATTTATATACACATTCTTTTTCTCTCTCTCCTTTTTCTCCCTCTGTCCCTTCCACTATACCCCTTGCCCATCCTCTGGTTTCCCCCCCTCCCCCTTTTCTTTCTCCCTAGGCCTCCTGTCCCATGATCCTTTCATATACCTTTTGCCAAACAACTGTCCAGCTCTTGGCTCCATCCCTCTCCCTCCTGTCTTCTCCTATCATTTTGGATCTCCCCCTCCCCCTCCCACTTTCAAATCTCTTACTAGCTCTTCTTTCAGTTAGTCCTGACGAAGGGTCTCGGCCCGAAACGTTGACTGTACCTCTTCCTAGAGATGCTGCTTGGCCTGCTGCGTTCACCAGCAACTTTGATGTGTGTTGCTAAAACTTTTCCATGGACGGCTTCCAGACCGTTCCGGCTGACCGGATGTGCACTGAGAGCAGTAAGCCTAAAGGGGTTGGGTGCTTACTGTTCTGGTTAACAACAGATGGTGCAATCCGGGTCATATTACGATTGAGGAATGTGTTTGTAGCCCGGACATTGAACTTTCTGCTGTTGGACTTCGGCCATATTCCACCAAGATACAGCACTGGGCGTCACGGGAGGTTGTTCCTGCCTGTGGCCATCGAATATTCAGCTCCTCCCGTGGAGGGTCAGACACCCTGAGCCAATAGGCTGGTCCTGGACTTACTTTCCATATGGCATAGTTTGCATTTTGTTGTTTGATTGTTTGTGGTTTTTGTATTGTTATATTTATGCTCTATTCTTGGTTGGTGCGGCTGTAATGAAACCCAATTTCCCTTGGGATCAGTAAAGTATATCTATCTATCTATATATGTATGTATAGAATGCCTTGGGACTCACCATTATCTACTGTATGTTATACAACCTTGTGATTCGTCTCCTAGCAGGGAGCCAGGAAACAAACCCAAAACAAACCATAAAGAAGACCGTCAAACACCCAATGTGCAGACAAAAAATCAGGCCTCCACAGCTGCCTGTGACAGAAGTTGGTAGATTCTTGATTGGTCAGGGCATGAAGGGATACGGGGAGAAGGTCGGAGATTGGGGCTGAGAGGAATAATGGATCAGCCATGATGAAATGGTGGAGCAGACTCGATAGGCCAGATATCCTGGCCTATATCATATGGTTTATCATAAATCATGCAAACAATAAACACAAGCAAATAGCGTTCTGAACTGAAGTCCACAAAAAGAGTCCATCCGCAGACCTTTAGTTCTGCACAAAGAGGAGCAGTGAGCTGAACCGGCCCATCCAACACCTTGGCTCGGGCCACGATATCCTGACCTTTTCAATTTGGCCTGGTGCCAAACTCCTGGTCCAAACATCGAGTTTAGTCTCTTTGATCTGCTCTGGGGGCCTGTACCCCATCGCCTTGAGTCAGTCCATACCCGACCTTTCCCATTTGGCCACACATATGAAACATAACAAGCTCATTGAGACTCATAAGACAGCTTACCTTGCAGGAACTTCAATTGTTGTCTGTAGCTGAGATATATTTTACATTCTGTTGCCCTTGGGCACTAAACAGTGAAACTCTACTTAAAGACGTACAATGAGGTTTAATTTCATATTGTTGACACTGCTTTCATAACTATTGCAATGCAAATATGCCGACAGTTTATAAAGTTCATTTTCCATCCCTCTTAACAGCTGCTGTGTTCAATGTGTGTGGGCTGCTGTAACTATTATGCATGTTGCCACCTACCTACAGTCTGACCCTATTTCCCCAGACAATGGAGTCTACAGGATCCAGCTCAGAATGATTATCACATCTCGTGCTGCTTTCAGAGCACACATTTCAGCTGGAGTGATATTGAAACGCCTTCAAAAGTCAACAGTTAAAAATAATTGCTGTTTATGTTCATTTTCACTAAATAGAAAGAGTCGATGAAAATTATTTGTTCTGATTTAGATTCATCCATATAAGTATAATGTGCTGTCTCTTGCTCAGATTATAACATTCAATCAATTAATACCTTTATCTTTGTTGTCCTACTAACATGTCTTCAGGACTTCTGGCTGTCTGCCGGTTACCAGTGGAGTTCTACAGGGGTCAGTATTGAGACCGCTGCTTTTTATCATATACAGTACGTCAGTGTTTTGGACTATGGGATTAATGGATTTGTGGCTAAATTTGCTGATGGTAGAAAGATAGGTGGAGGAGCAGGTAGTGTTGAAGAAACAAAGAGCCTGCAGAGAGACTTAGATAGTTTAGGGGAATGGGCAAAGAAGTGGCAAATGAAATACAATGTTGGAAGGTGTATGGTCATGCACTTTGGTGAAAGAAATAAACGGGCAGACTGTTATTTAGATGAGGAAAGAATTCAAAATGCAGAGATGCAAAGGGACTTGGGAGTCCTTGTGCAAGATACCCTAAAGTTAACCTCCAGGTTGAGTTGGTGGTGAAGAAGGCAAATGCAATGTTGGCATTCATTTCTAGAGGTATAGAATATAAGAGCAGGGATGTGATGACCACACTTGTGAGACCACACTTGGAGTATTGTGTGCAGTTTTGGGCTCCTTATTTTAGAAAGGATATACTGACATAGGAATGAATGCAGGAATGAAAGGGTTACCGTATGAGGAACGTTTGGCAGCTCTTGGGCTGTATTCCCTGGAGTTCAGGAGAATGAGGGGGATCCCATAGAAACATTCCGAATGTTAAAAGGCCTGAACAGATTAGATATGGCAAAGTTATTTCCCGTGGTAAGGGAATCCAGGATAACAGGGCACGACTTCAGGATTGAAGGACGTCCATTTAGAACAGAGATGCAGAGAAATTTCTTTAGTCAGAGGGTGGTAAATCTGTGAAATTTGTTGTCATGAGTGGCTGTGGAGACCTAGTCATTGGGTGTATTTAAGGCAGAGATAGATAGGTTCTTGATTAGCCAGGGCATCAAAGGGTATGGGGAGAAGGCAGGGGAATGTGGATGACTGGAAGAATTGGATCAGCCATGATTGAATGGTGGAGCAATCTTGATGGGCTGAATGGCCTACTTCTGCTCCTGTATCTTATGGAAGTCCCTACAAAGGACTGTGAGTACTGCTGAGAAGATCATTGGGGTCTCCCTGCCATCCATCAGGGACATTTAAGATCATAAGATACAGGAGCAGAATTAGGCCATTTGGCCCAGCAAGTCTACTCTGCCATTTCATCATGGCTGATCGATCTACTCTTAGCCCTAATCTCCTGCCTTCTCCCTGTACCCCTTCACGCCCTGACTAATCGAGAAAGGATTAGGAGCACTATGTAGACAGGGGCCTTAATATTATCAACGATTGCACCCATCCATCCAGCATCCTCTTTGACTTCATACCATCAGGCAGGAGACTCCGATGCATAAATACAACAATGGTCAGAGTGGGAAACAGTTTCTTCCCTCAGGTTATTAGATTCCTGAACTCCCTGCTGCATTGCATTTGAAGTGTTACTGGATAATCTGTTCTGTACTCTACAATATTTAATTTATGCACTCTACTTTGTTTATCTATGTGTAATTCATTTGTAGATTTAATTTTTACTTTCTTAAGTTATTGTGTGTTATATGTACTACTGTGCTTTACACCCTCGTCTGGAAAAATGTCTTGATTGGCTGCATACATGTAGAGTTAATAGCAATAAACTAGACCTGACATGTATGGATAGGTTCAAAGTTTAAAATAAGTTCGATTATCAAAGTACATTAATGTCACCATATATATTTACTTGTGGGCATTCTCAGGAAATCTATAAACTGGTAACTATAACAGGATCAATGAAAGATCAACCAGAGTGCAGAAGACAACAAACTGTGCAAATGCAAATATAAATAAACAGCAATAAATAATGAGAACATGAGATAAAGAGTCCTTAAAGTGAGATAATTGGTTGTGGGAACATTTCAATGATGAGACAAGTGAAGTTGAGTGTACTTATTCCCTTTAGTTCAAGAGCCTGATGGTTGAGGGGTAATAACTGTTCCTAAACCTGGTTCATTGTGTGCAAAAAAAATCATGTCATCAGTCTCTTAATAATTTGATTCTGTATTCTGTTGTCACACTGTCAAAGCTTAGCTAGAAGTAGGGTGTCTGTTTTAATGTACACTCAATGGCCACTTTCCATCATTGCTTATCTATTTCTATTATTATTAATATAACTTTTTTTCTTTCTATTTGTATTTCTACAATTTTGTTGTGTTTTGGACACTTTGTTTGCCTTGTTGGTGCGGTCTTTCATTGATTCTATGGTGACTGGATTTATAGATTTTGCAGGAAAATGAATCTCAGGGTTAAATATGGTGACATATATGTACTTTGATAATACATTTACATTGAGCTTTATTAGGTACCTCTTGTGCCTACTAAAATAGCCACTGAGTGTATGTTCTTCTGCTGAATTTCAAGATACAATGTGTTGTTCACCCAGAGATGCTCTTCTGCACACCACTGTTATAACGTGTGGTTATTTGAGTTACTGTCGCCTTCCTGTCAGCTTGAACCAGTCTGGCCATTCTCCTCTGACCTCTCTAATTATCAAGGCATTTTTGCCCATAGAACTACCGCTGGCTGGATTTTTTTTGTTTCTTGCACCATTCTCTAAAAGCTCTAGAGAATGTTGTGCCTGAAAATTCCACGATGTGAGCAGACACTCAAACCACCCCGTCTGGCACCAACAATTATTCCATGGCCAAAATCACTTTGATCACAATTCTTCTGCATTCTGATGTTTGGTCTGAACAACAACCCCTTGACCATGTTCAAAGGTTCAAAGGTCTAATTTAATGTCAGAGAAATGTATACAATATACATCCTGAAATGGTTTTTCTTTGCAAACATCCACGAAAGCAGAGAAGTGCCCCAAAGAATGACCGACAGATAAACATAAGAACCCCAAAGTCTTCTCCAGCTCCCCTCCCGCGCGTAAGCGGCTGCGAGCAACAATCCCCCTCCCCCCGCTGGCAAAAAGAAGCAAGTATCGGTACTGTCACCAAGGATTCAAGTGTGAGCAAAGCAGTAGCAAAGACACAGACTTGCAGTTACCCCAAAGACTCGCCTTTCACCTGACATTCGACATATCACAGATTCTCTCTCTCCCTAATAAGGGAGAAAAAGGTGTCTCCGTTTTCCCAGCGAGCGAGGAGACATAACATGCAATTTGATGGTTTACGATGTTAGAAGTGTGTTACGTCACTTTTTTTTAGCTCTGTGCCTCAAGATCGTAAAGATCCCAGGTCTTCGGGCCCACAGCAAATATTCCGGCCCCCCCGACGACACACGAGTCTCCTGCCGTGACACTGCGTCCTTTTATGTATTGAGTTGCTGCTACGTGATTGGCTGATTCGATATTTGCATTAACAAGCAGGTTTACAGGTATGTTGAATAAAGTGGTCACCGAGTGTATGTCTATTGTGTACCATTTAAATCAGGGGTTCCCAACTTGGGGTCCACGGCATAATAAAAGGTTTGGAGACCATGATTTAAATGGAGTTATAAAGCCACTGTGTCTGACCTGACTATCAAGTACCCATCATAAATGCAATATGAAAAAGGAATCTGGCTTGACACAGGACAGAGGGTGCAGTTTGGCTTATTGTTCCTTGAAAATAGGTTCTGTTCATACTGCTCTGTAGATGTATAATTTGGTATTACAGACAAAGGAAAGCATCATGTAGAAAATTGTTCTCGTACACGATGCCCTCTTAGTCATCTGTTGAGAAAAATGGTCGTGTAGTTGTTAGCACAGCGACCCGGGTTAATTTCCCACTGCTGCCTGTGAGTTTGTACATTCTCACTGTGACCATGTAGGTTTCCTCCCACAGTCCAAAGACATGCTGGTTAGTAGGTCAATTGGTTATCGTAAATTGTCCCGTGAGTAGGCTAGGGGGTTGCTGCATAGGACATCTCGAAAGGGTAGAAGGGCCTGTTCTGTGCTGTTTTCTTATCCTTACTGCCCGTTAATGCTGCTGCCATTTAGAGAAACAGTGAAGGTCCTCTATCTTTGGCAGTGTGTAGAGCTTCCTTCATTGTGTCAAGTAGCTTCCTCTTGGTTTTCACTACAGTCAGTCACGCAAGTCCCAGCTAGAGACTCAGGAATACCATCGCACTCAGATGTAGAAGGATCCTTCATTGCTGTTTCCGTAACAATTTCGTTTTACCAGTCAGGGCTGTTAGCCATGAGCTGAACCCTCAAATCTGGAGGACTTTCACTCTTAGTCTGGCCTCTACCCTTTGACCTGTTTGTCATGGGTGACCCTACCAAGAGCCAAAGCATAAAGCCCTAATTCCAGCTTACATAGCTCTCCTAGTCACACAAGCCTCTGAACCAATGACAAGGTTTTGGTCCTCTTGGTGGTCCATGCTGTATCTCAACAAATAATAAATAAACTAAGTTCATATTTCTGCACCTTTCATGATAAATTCCTTCATAGATGCTCAGAGTCATGCATCTGACTTTTAGCTGATTTGCCCTCGAGTGTCCTTCAATGAAATTACCTCAGTACTGAATGTTACGTGCATCATGTCATTCTGGGTGTCTTTGTACTTTACCATGGAAATTATAGAGCTAGATTAATTCATTTTTGGCTCATTGTGCTTTCAGAGTGAGCTGTTTCCTCAGCTTTACTTCCCTGACCCTGTTGTTACATTTTTTCTTTTAAAATATTTACGTGTTTCCTTCGAAACTGCCTTATCAATCCTTTCTTATTCATCAGCATCATTATGTGCTGTGTTGTATGATGGTGATCCTGGTCTTTCAACAACCATGATTGTTTTCTACACAAGTGGTTTTCCATTGCCTTCTTCTGGGCAGTGTCTTTACAAAACGGGTGTCCTCGGCCATTATCGATACTCTAGAAAGTTTATCTGCCCGGTCTGTGGTTGCACACCCAGGACTTGTGATCTGCAGCAGCTGCTCATGCGACCATCCTCCACCTGCTCCCATGGCTTCACGTGACCCGAATTGGGGTGGGAGGGGGGCCAAGCAGGTTCTACACCTTGACAAGGGTGACCTGCAGGCTAGTGGAGGGAAGGAGCTCCTTACACATCCTTTGATAGACACGTATCTCCACCCCACCACCCAGCTGTCTTTAAAATGTCCAGTAAAACCATGCCCAATGCTCTGTCTACTTTTTTCGGTTCAATCCATTCTGGTCATTGAGAGCCCAACATACGTTTCAGTCCACTTAAAAATAATATTCTAATCTGCCTGACGGTGTTAAAGGTGTATATTCTTCAAGTGGATTAAGTACCTGGCTACTATTAGAACATAGAACAGTACAGCACAGGACAGGCCATGAGGCCCCCCACCTACACAATGCCCATATCTCTCCATCTTCCTTACATCTGTATATTAGCCAAAAATCTCTTAATGTATCTACCTCTACCACCATACCAGGCAGTGCATTCCGGGCATCCACCACTCTCTATCTCCACCCCCCCCCCCCCCGTCTCTATCTCCCCTCCCCCCCCTCGATCTCTATCTCCCCCCACCTCGGTCTCTATCTCCCCCCCCCCCCCCATGCTAGAGAGTGATGCAGCCAGTTAGAAAGCTCTGGATGATACATCTAGGAATATACGGGAATCAGATTCATCGAAACAGACAGTGAAAAACATCAGTTGCATTAGCAACCAGAGCATGTGCTGTGGGCAGCCCACAGTGTCGCCACAGAGTCCAGTGCCAACATAGATTGACCACAATATTTGGCAGAACCTGTAGCCAGCTGCACTGTCTGAATCATGTTTAATATCACTGAACGTTTGTATGAAATTAGTTGATTTTGTGGCAGCAGTAAAGTGCAATACATAATAAACATTGCTGTCTCCCATTTCCGTTTCATCTCTCTTGAAAGTTTTACGATTAAGAAGAGTTATGGCCTCAGATGTGTTCTTTTGTCGTTTCTTGTCAGAAGTTCAATTCCTGACACTGCCTATAAGGAGTCTGTACGTTCTGCTCCATGACCGTGTGGATTTCCTCCCACAGTCCAAAGATGTACTGGTTGTTAGGTTAATTGGTCATGGATTCATAGAGAAGTACAGCACAGAAGCAGACCTTTTGGCCCATCTAGTCTGTACTAAATCATTTAAAATGCCTTCTCCCATCGACCTGCACTGGGACCATAGCCCTCCATAACCCTCCCATTTATGTGCCTATCCACCACTTGCACTGGTAGTTCGTTTCACACTCACAATCCTCTGAGTGAAGTAGTTTTCCTTCATGTTCCCCTTAAACTTTTTACCTGTCACCCTAAACCCATGACCTCTAGTTGTGGCCCCACCCAATCTCAGTGGAAAAAGCCTGCTTGCATTTACCCTGTCTATACCCCTCATAATTTTGTATATCTCCTTTCAATCTTCTACGTTCCAAGGAATAAAGTCCTAACCTATTCACTCTTTCCTTACAACTCAGGTGCTCCAGTCCCAGCGACATCCTTGTAAATTCTCTCTGTATTCTTTCTATCTTTGGAATTGTAAATTGTCCCATGATTAGGCTAGGGTTAAAATTGTAGGTGTGGCTCGAAGAGCCGGAAGGGACTATTCTGCACGGTATCTCAATAAAGTAAAATAAAAAAAATAGTACTTGAATATGTCAAAACTTTAAATCATGTGTTTCTTTGAAAAGTTTTATCCATCGGGTACCCAGTTTTACTCTTTTTCTATTTATCTTGCATAAGCGGAAAGAGAATGTTTTCAGGCCTTACTGACCAGGTGAAATTCCAAACTCGCGTTTTTAGCTGTGTGCTATTGACCTGTTTTGTTGAAGGTTCATCGCTGGCGGTGGTTTACGGCTTGTGGTCACAGTGTACATGGTGAAGGATTAATGGCTTCGTGTTATTCATTGCAAGTTTCATCTGGGGTAATGTTAAATAATTAACTACTGGAAAATAATCCAATCTCAGAGTCAGAATCAGGTTTAATATTACTGGCATATGTTGTGAAATATGTTAACTTTGTGGCAGCAGTACAATGCAATACATGATAAATGTAGAAAAAACTGAATTCAGTAAGCATATATATTAAATAGTTAAACTATGTTAAGTTGTGCAAAAACTGAAATTTAAAAAACTGTGCGTTAGTGTTCATGGGTTCATGTCCATTCAGAAATCAGATGACAGAGGGGAAGAAACTGTTCCTGAATTGTTGAGTGTGTGCTTTCAGGCTTCTGTACCTCCTTCCTGATGGTAACGATGAGAAGAGGGCATGTCCTGGGTGGTGGGCATCCTTGATGATGGCCGCTGCTTTTCTGAGGCACCACTCCTTGAAGATGTCCTGGATGCTATGGATGCTAGTGCCCTTGATGGAGCTGATCAATTTTATAATTCCCATCAGGTTACTTTGATCCTGTACAGTAGCAACCTGCCCCCATACCAGACGATGATGCAGCCAGTCAGAATGCTCTGCATGGTACATCTGTAGAAAGTTTTGTGTGTTCTAGGTGACAAAGCAAATCTCCTCAAACTCCTGGTATCTTGCTGTAGGTGCACCAATACATTGGGACAAGGTTAGACCCTTAGAGGTGATGTTAATTGGAAGTTAATTTCAGCTTCTCTTTTTCAATCCTCTGTAACTTTTCAGATATGGCTCACTTGTTTATTACTGGGTCACTGTCATATAATGAACCACAAAACAATAAAGTAGCTTTCTCTGAACTTAGCAAGAAACATCCTGAATGCCAACTAAATGTGACATACTGTAGTATCTGGAATGACAGAATCTCATGCCAAAAGTTGGAAATAGAATTGGCAAGACTTGTACAAGTTAACTTTGAAAATATCCTCAAGTTTCAAATAGAATCCATGTTTTTGAAACTTTATCTGAATCCTACAGAATCCTCTATACGGTAAGTGCTCATGGGTAACACAATCATGACTAATCAATCTATTCTGTCTTTGACAAAAATATTGAACTTCTATAGAGTCCATTCTACTGACACTGATCCTGTTCTCTTTACTCCGTCTGTACGCCATGTTCTGTTATGAATCCATTTTAAAAGTTTAGTACACCATTCATCCAATCTTAGCACACAAAAGCTAATCGGTATCTTTCTGGAGCGGTAATTTGTGAAATAATGCCGGGGTCAAGGGTGCCACTGTCAGTCATACAGACGCATCCACTCCCGAAAATGCATCGTTGGCGCACTGCAATGGGACCCGGATCTTTTGAAGCCAGAAGGAATTGCCAAGCAAGCCCTTCCAAAGGCTGGGCCTGATAGTGGTTTCAATTGAATTAGGGTCTCCGGTCCCTCAGGTGCTGACAGAAGCCCCGGCTCGCGATTATTTCTGATTTAATAACATGAAGGGGAAGCAGGCTTTTGCTTGATAATTAGGCCTAATTAGTGAGAATGTGTTGATGGACAGGCCATCATACGGTCACAAGGAAACAAACTTTCTTTATCCAAGGCTTAGAGTCAGATTACAGTTCCTGTGTTATCTGCTTCTGCCGACTACAAGGCTGAC
Organism: Mobula hypostoma; assembly: GCF_963921235.1. Classification (NCBI taxonomy): domain Eukaryota; kingdom Metazoa; phylum Chordata; class Chondrichthyes; order Myliobatiformes; family Myliobatidae; genus Mobula; species Mobula hypostoma. The sequence continues at coordinate 60,578,670 of NC_086117.1, forward strand.
TCATGGTTACTTCTTCAAAGAAGGATAGGATCCACGATATATGGGATTGGGAAGAGAATATTGAAAAAGAATATCTCTTTGATTCATTTTAACTAAATTAATTATACCCTCCCCCCCCCATTAAATTATCACTGTCTTTTAGTTGGAATTACAGAAGTGATCCAATTTCAGCTTTGGTAAAGCAATGAATAAGAATCTTTTCTCAATTTATTTCTAAATGAGTTCAAAGCTGCCTGTTGCTTAATGCTGATAAGAAGTATTTAGTGATTGTACAGTTTTGTTAAAATACTGCCTTTGCTTTTCTGCTGTCTCATTGAAAGAAAAGAGTGGAATGGGCACTGTGAACCACTAATTGATTTCAGCACTCTTTGTCACGCACAGATCGCACAAAGTGGATGTTGTCTTTTCCTGTTTACTAATTTCTAAGACGCTGTATCTCAGGCCATAAGATGCAAGAGCAGAATTAGGCTATTTGGCCTGTCGGGTCTGCTCCGCCATTTCATCATCGCTGGTGCATTTCCCCCTCTGCCCCAATCTCCTGCCTTCTCCCCATATCCCTTTGTATCCCAGCTGATCGAAAATCTATCAACCCCTGCCTTAAATAAACCCACTGCCATCTGTGGCAATGAATTCCACAGATTTGCCACTCTCCGGCTAAAGAAGTTCTTCCTCAGCCCCATTCTAAATGAACGTCCCTCTATTCTGAGGCTGTGTCCTCTAGTTCCTCATCTCCATTCTAATCTGGGCGGCTCAGTAGTGTACTGATTAGCACAATGCTTTGTAGTACTGGTGACCCACTGCTGCCTGTAAAACGTTTATATGTTCTCTCCATGACCGTCTGGCTTTGCTCCGGGTGCTCCCATTTCCTCCCACGTTCCAAAGACGTACCAGTTGGCGGGTTTAATTGGTCATTATAAATTATACCGTGATAAGGCTAGGGTTAAATTGGGGAATTGCTGAGTGGTGAGGCTGGAAGGGTCTAGTCCAAACAGTGTCTCCAATCACAAAGAGGAGAAAATCTGCAGGTGCTGGAAGTCCAGACAACACACACAAAATACTGGAAGGATGAAGTAAAGAGCTGGGAAGTTGATTGGTGAAAAGAGATACTGGACTGGAGAAGGAGGGGTCCAGTAGGAGAGAACAGAAGGCCATGGAAGAAAGAAAGGAGGGGAGGAGCACCAGAGGGAGGCGATGGCAGGCAAGGAGATTAGCTGAGAGACGGAAAAGGAGATGGGGAATGGTGAAGGAGGTGGGGGGGCATTACTGGAAGTTCAAGAAATCGATGTCCATGCCATCAGGTTGGAGGCTATCCAGACGGAGTATAAGGTGTTGTTCCTCCAACCTGAGTGTGGCCTCATCACGACAGTAGAGGAGGCAATGGATTGACATATCGGAATGGGAATGGGAAGTGCCCGCTGGGAGATCGTGCTTTTTCTGGCAGACGGAGCGTAGGTGCTCGGCAAAACGGTCCCCCAATTGATGTCAGGACTCACTGATATACAGGAGGCCACCTCGGGAGCACCGAACACAGTATATGACTCAAACAGACTCACAGGTGAAGTGTTGCCTCATCTAGAAGGACTGTTTGGGGCTGTTTGTAGTGAGGGAGGAGGTGTAGGAGCAGGTGTTCCACTTGCAAGAATAAGTGCCAGGAGGGAGATCAGTGGGGAGGGATGAATGGACAAGGGATTTGCTTAGGGAGTGAAGGGAGTGATCCCTGTGGAAAGCAGAAAGTGGGGGGGGGGGAGAGGGAAAGATGTGCTTGGTGGTGGGATCTTGTTGGAGATGGCGGAGGTTTCGGAGAATTATGTGCTGCACGTGGAGGTTAGTGGGGTAGTAGGTGTGGACAAGAGGAACCCTATCCCTGGTAGGGTAGCAGGAGGATGGGATGAGAACAAACATATGTGAAATGGAAGAGATGTGGTTGAGGGCAGCATTGATGGTAGAGGAAGGGAAGCCCCTTTCTTTGAAAAAGGAGGACATCTCCTTCATTTTAGAATGAAAAACCTCATCCTATATCTCAATCTGAATCAGGAATCAGAATCGGGTTTAATATTACTAGCATATGTTGTGAAATTTGTTAACTTTGTGGCAGCAGTACAATGCAATGCATAATGAATGTAGGGAAAAATACTGAATTACAATAAGTATATATAGTATGTGTGTGTGTGTGTGTGTGTGTGTATATAAAATGTTAAATTAGTAGTGCAAAAAATAGGAAATTAAAAAAGTAGTGAGGTAGTGTTGATGGGTTGAATGTCCATTCAGAAACCGGATGGTAGAGGGAAGAAGCTGTTCCTGAATCATTGAGTGAGTGTCTTCATGCCCCTGTACCTCCTCCTTGATGGTAGCAATGAAAACAAGGCATGTCCTGGGTGATGGCGGTCCTTAATTATGGACGCTGCCTTTTTGAGACATCGCTCCTTGAAGATGCTCAGGATGCTATGGAGGCTAGTGCCCATGATGGAGCTGATTAGGTTTACAACTCTGCAGCTTATTTCGATCCTGTGCAATGCTCCTGCCCACCCCTCCCCATACGGTGATGCAGCCAGTTAGAATAAATAAATAAATGCAGTCTTAAGTGTTAAAATATTTGAATATTGAACAGTCTGGTATATAATTTTTCATCTCTGCACCCGTTTCCGATACTAAAAATGTCTCACTGCTAATGGTGTAGCCTGTGACATTTTTTATGTATGTAGACCTTCAGCTGTGACATTATTCTGAAATTAATTGCTATTAAAATAACATTCCATATGTTTGACAAAGGAGTGATAAGTGAAAGCCTTTTTGTCAAACATATGTTCAAAGGAGAAATGAGCTAGCACAAAACATACTTCCTAACAGTTAAGAGAACATGGCTGTGAGAACTTCTTAATCCTTCAACGTTTACTTAGGAAGCATTACCCTGCAGTGGTTTTAATTAGGGAGGCTGGGCGGACAAATCTGAGTGGTTGACAGATTAGCAATGCACAATTAAGCCGGGGTTTTTTCACCAAGCAGTTTTCTAATCGCGACAGGATATCCAGGTCCTTTTTTTCCTCTAGATGTTTGCGGACATTACTCACCGAGGCCAGTTTGCACGTAGCATCAAAAATAAATCATGAGACTTGCTGTTTGAAGGAGAAAATTCTTGCCTTCATTATTCTTAGACTGGGTGTCAACATCTATCCTGGGCCCAAGATATCAATGCAGTTACAAACGAAAGCACACCAGTAGCTATAGTTCCTTGGGAGTTTGAGGAGATTTGGTATCACTTGCAAATTTCTACAAATGTACCATGGAGAGCATTTGAGCTGGCTGCATCTCCATCTGGTATGGGGGTGGGGGTGGGGGGGGGAGCTACTGCACAGGATCAAAAGAAGCTGCAGAAAGTTGTGAACTCAGTCAGCTGCATCATGGGCACCAGCCTAGTAGTATCCGAGTGATGCATTATTAAGGCAGCATCAATCATTAAGGACCCACATCACCCAGGACATGCCCTCTTCTCACTGTTACCATCAGGAAGGAGGTACAGGAGACTGAAGGCACACACTCAGCGATTCAGGAACAGCTTCTTCCCCTCTGCTATCCAATCCCTGAATGGACATTGAAGCCATGAACATTACCTCACCACTTCTTTGCACTACTTAATTTAACTGTTTCATATTTATAATTCTATATCTATTAACAATTTTTATTACGTATACTATTTTACAGTTGCCGCAAAACAACAAATCCCATGACATAAACCAGTATTATTAAACCTAATTCTGATTCTGATATCATTCATAAGAGGGATTGAGTTGGTGGGAAAGAGAAAAATGTTCAAGTCTTTCACATGATACATACTTTATTTGTTGCTCTTACTGTGATATGCTGCTGGTCAGGTTGGGCTGGCTCCAGCCTGCAGTCAATGCGAAACACAACGCTAAATTGACTGTTTCGGTGACTCTGTGGTTTGGTGTTTTATGTTCTGTGTGGTATTTGCTCTTTTTTTGCCATTTGTACGATTTGTTCTTTTTTTTTGCGTGTGGGGTGTTTGATGTTTTTTGAATGGTTTCCATGGTGTTTCTTTGTTTGGTGGCAGTCTGTGGAAAGGCAAATCTCAGAGTTGTATACTGCTTATGTACTTAGATAATAAATATATTTTGATTCTTTTTGATCTTCGATGTTTTCAACAGAATAGCTGCACGGAAAGTAAGTGCTGCTAAACAGACATGGAGCAAACCTGAGAGCAAGTTGTAAATAGAGGTTATAGGTACCGTCCCATGCAATCAGTGTAGTTTAGGTCACGCAAGTGTTCAAGAAGATTCAAAATCATTCATCGTCATTCTAAGTACGTGAATGTACATGAGTGTAAAGGAGATCAAAATAATTGTTACTTTGGATTTATTGTAGCACAAAAAACATTAAAAACACAATATATTGCTGATGATTAGTGGTGTTCCATAGGGGTCTGTGTTGGGACCAATTCTTTTTACATTATATATCAGTGTCTTGGATGACGGAATTGAATGGCTTTGTTGCAAAGTTTGTAGACAATTCAAAGATAGGTAAAGGGAGACGTTTGAAAAAGTAGAGAGACAACAGAAGGACTTAGATTAGAAGAATGGGAAAAGAAGTGGCAGATGGAAAAGACTGTCAGGAAGTGTATGGTCATGCACTTTGGTGGAAGAAATAAAATGATACTCTATTTTCTAAATTGAGAGAAACTCCAAAATTCCAAGGTGCAAAGGGACTTGGGAGTCCTTGTGCAGGATTCCCTGAAGGTTAATTTGTAGATTGAGTCTGTAGTGAGGAAGGCAAATACAATATTAGCATTTATTTTGAAAGTACTAGAATATAAATGCAAGGATGTAATGTTGAGACTTTATAAAGTACTGGAGAGGCCTCACTTGGAGTACTGGGGACCCCTTATCTAAGAATGGATGTGCTGACATTGGAGAGGGTTCAAAGGAGTTTCACAAAAATTATTCCACAATTGAAAGACTTCTCAAATAAAGAACTTTTTAATGGCTCTGGGCCTGTGCTCACTGGAATTCTGAAAATGAGGGGTGACCTAATTGAAACCTATCAAATGTTGAAAGGCCTTTATAGAGTGGATGTGGAGAGCGTGTTTCCTATGGTGGGAGAGTCCAAGACCAAAGGACACAGCCTCAGAATAGATGGGCAATCATTTAGAATGGAGATGAGGAGGAATTTCTTTAGCTAGAGAGTGGTAAATCTGTGGAGTTTGTTACCAAAGATGGCTGTGGAGGCCAAGTCATCAGGTATATTTAAGATAGAGGTTGATAGGTGGTTGAATAGGGCGTGAAGGGATATGGGGAGAAGGCAGGAGATTGGAGCTGAGAGGGAAATTGGATTAGCCATAACGACGTGGTAGTGTAGACTTGATGGGGCAAATAGTCAAATACAAAAAGAAAGGAATATAATAATAATAAATAAGAAATAAATATTGAGAATGTGAGATGAAAAGTTCTTGAAAGTGAATCCATAGGTTGTGGGAACATTTCAGTGATGGGGTGAGTGAAGTTATCCCCTCTGGACAAGAGACTGATAGTTGAGGGATAATAATGGTTCCTGGACCTGGTGGTGTGAGTCCTGATGCTCTTGTACCTTCTTCCTGATGGTAACAGCGAGAAGAGAGCATGACCTAGGTGGTGGGGGACCCTGATGATGGATGCTGCTTTCCTGCAATGATGCTCAGTGTAGAAGATGTGCTCAAATATGGGTAGGGCTTTACCCCTGATAGACTGAGCTATCTCCACTCTGTGTAGATGTGCAAGTAGATGGGTGTTAGACTAAATGTATTGTTAAGAAATGCAAGATATAGCTTTGAAGGGGAGAAGTAAACCACTCTATGATCTTTCTCTTTCCATGTGGGCAAAAATTCTGTCTTTTTATTGCATTTCTCTTAAATTACATGGTTAAAGTCAGAAATTCTACCAATGGTAAATGAGATTTACCATACTTGGACTCAGCCCTAGATATCATGGGCACAGTCCTGTCCACTGTTGGTAGTATGTATGAGAGGCACTGCCTCAAGAGGGCAGCATCCATCATCAGAGATCCCCACCATCCAGATTATGTCAGTTTTTCTCAGTTTAGTTATAGAAGCTGTAAGTCCCACACCACCAGCTTCAAGAACAGGTACCTCCTTTCAACCATTTGGTTCTTGAAGCAATTGGCAAAACTGGAATCACCACAGTTTCTTGTAAAAGGTGTGGACAACTTGTGTTTAAATTACATTTTTCTTGTGAATGCTGCTTATCTGATGCTATGTGACTGATTATGCTGCAAGAAAGTTTTTCATTGCGGCTGTGCATAAGTCTTAGGCACAAAATATGGCTAGGATGCCAAAGAATTTTGCACAGTATTGTAGTAACTTTATGTATTGCTGCTAAAAAAAAAAGTTCATGACATATTGAGTGATGATAAACCTGATTCTGATATGGGTCTCTATTGTGGACTGAGAGTGGGAAGGGGCAGGGAGAGGGGAATCATGGTTGGGAAAAGGGGAAGGGAGAGGGGAGGGAGCAGGAAGCACCAGAGAGACATTCTGTAATGATCAATAAACCAATTGTTTGGAAAATGACCTTGCCTGGTGTCTCAGGTCTGGGTGTGTTTGCACCCGGACCACCCACCTCCTGTGGCGCTCCACCCTCGCCATTCCCAACATCTTTTGCTCCCACCAGATGTACAAACTTGCTCTCTTCTCCACATTGACAAATATAGTATTGTGTAAAAGTCTTTGGCACTCTAACTGTATATATGAGCCTAAAACTTTTGCATAGGACTGTACAAGTGACAATAAACTTGATTTTGACCTTTGACTTAAAATTTTGTTTGTTCTAATGTATGGTGTTACCAGGAAGATTATTCATTTTAGATATATATTACCCAATAATGCCTGTTTTGTGCTATATCCACTGAGTGACCCCTCCACTTATGTTTTCTGAATCTGCTCTGAATAAACTTGATATAAAATATATTCTACTACCCTCATGTAGCTCAGAATACGTGAGCTATTTCTCTGATTTACCAAACAAAATTTAGAATGTCACTTGGATGTCATAACCAACCTCCCGAGTGCATTGTGAATGATAGAACGTTAGATCAATATTCTTGAAACTCTTCATAAAAAGTAGTAGATATGACCCACTCTATTATGGGTAAAGCCTTCCTCGCCATTGGGCACATCAACATGAAATGCTGTGGCAGGGAATTAGCACCCATAATCGGGGACCCCCACCACCTTCTTCCTGCTGCCATCAGGAAGGAGGTACAGGAGCCTCAGGACTCACGCTACCAGGTTCAGGAACAATTATAACCCCTCCACCATCATGTTCTTGAACCAGAAGGGAATAACTTCACTCAGCTTCACTTGCCCCATCACTGAAATGTTCCCACAACTTATGCACTCAATTTCAAGGACTCTTCATCTCATAAGACCATAAGACATAGGAGCAAAATTAGGCCATTCAGCCCATCAAATCTGCTCCACCATTCCATCGTGGCTGATCCCAGATTCCACTCAACCCTGTACACCTGCCTTCTCGCCATATCCTTTGATGCCCTGACTGATCAGGAAGCAATTAAATTCTGCCTTAAAGATCCCCACTGATTTGGCCTCCACCGCAGTCTGTGGCCAAGCATTCCACAGATTCACTACTCTCTTGCTAAAAAAAAATCCTCCATACTTCTGATCTAAAAGGTTGCCCCTCAATGTTGAGGCTGTGCCCTCTAGTTCTGGATACCCCCAGCATAGGAAACATACTTTCCATGTCCACCCTGTCTAATCCTCCCAACATTTTGAGATCCCCCCCCCCACATTCTTCTAAATTCCAGTGAGTACAGGCTGAAAGCTGCCAAATGCTCCTCATATGTTAACCCCTTCATTCCTGGAATCATCCTTGTGCACCTTGGCTGGACTGTCTCCAATGACAACACACCTTTTCTGAGATATTGCATCCAAAACGGTTGACAATACTTCAATTACGGCCTGACTAGTGACTTAAAAAGCCTCAGCATTATCTCCTTGCTTTTATATTCTATTCACCTTGAAATAAATGTCAACATTGCATTTACTGCCTTTACCACAGACTCAACTTGTAAATTAACCTTCTGGGAGTCTTGCACAAGGACTCCTAAGTCCTTCTGCACCTCTGATGTTTGAACCTTCTCCCCATTTAGATAACAGTCCACACTATTGTTCCTTTTGCCAAAATGCATACATACATTTCCCAACGCTGTATTCCATCTGCCACTTTTTGGCCCCTTCTTCCAATTTGTCTAAGTTCTGCTGCAATTGCATTACCTACTCCTCCACCTATCTTTGTATCATCTGCAAACTTTGCCACAAAGCCACAAATTCCATTATCCAAATCATTGACAAACAATGTGAAAAATAGCAGACCCAATACTGACTCCTGAGGAACAACTCTAGTCACTGGCAACTGACCTGAAAAGGCCCCTTTTATTCCCACTCGCTGCCTCCTGCCTGTCAGCCATTCTGCTATCCATGCTGGGACCTTTCCTGGAACTCCATAGGATTTTATCTTGTTAAGCAGCCTCATGTATGGCACCTTCTGGAAACCTAAGTAAATGACATCCACTGCCTCTCCTTTGTCCAGCCTGTTTGTTACTTCCTGGAAGAACTCTAGCAGATTTGACAGGAAAATGAATCTCAGGGTTATATATGGTAACATGTATGTACTCTGATAACTTTGAACTTTCCATAATTTATTGGCTGTTTCTCTCTGCAGAATAGTGGTGCAACCATGGCCTTGCATCCCCCCGATCCAAAGTTTGTTCTTCGAGGGACCGGAGCTTCAGTCAACACGCTGAATTTCTGCTGCAGAAGCCCAGTGAACAGTGATCCAATACTCTTCTCAGGGTGAGGAGCATCTCCTGCACCTCCTGAAGGGCAAGGAGTTTGCTGATGAAATTTAATGCCAGTGTTGCATGTGTGTGAGACCAACAAAATGGAAGAAGGAAGGTGAAAAGATACTGAAAGTGGTGCAGGCACCCTGTCATGTGAGGCTAAATGAAAAGTGATCCGTAAAACACAAAATGCTGGAGGAACTCAACAGGTCAGGCAGCAAAGTACAAAGTAGATTTTATTATCAAAGTACATGTATGTCACCATATACAACCCTGAGATTGAATTTCCTGTGGACATACTCAGTAAATCTAAAGAATAGTAACTATAACAGCATCAATGAAAGATCAACCAGAGTGCAGAAGACAGCAAACTGTGCAAATACAAATATAAATAAGTAATAATAATGAGAACATGAGAGAAAGAGTCCTTAAAGTGAGATAATCAGTTATAGGAACATTTCAATGATGGGACAAGTGAGTATAATTATCCCATTCTATTCAAGAACCTGATGGTTGAGGGGTAGTAACTGTTCTTGAACCTGGTGGTGCTATTTGCTTACCTCTGTTGTTTGCACGATTTGTTTCTTTTCTTTCTCTTCACAAAGGGTGTTTGATGGTCTTTTTTATGGATTCTTTTGTGTTTATTTATTTTGTGGCTGCCTGTAAGGAGATGAATCTCAAGGTTGTACAACACCATGTATTGGTAGGGAGGGCTTTACACATGATGGGCTTTACTACTTTTTGTAGGATTTTCCATTCAAAGGCATTAGTATTTCCATACCAGGCTTGATGCAGCCAGTTAATATACTCTCCACTACACAAAACTTTAGATATCATGCCAAATCTCCATAGTCTCTTAAGGATGTGAAGGCGCTGTCGTGCTTTTTCGCAATGGTACTTATCTGCTGGGCCCAGGACAAGTCCTCTGAGATAGCAACACCCAGGAATTTAAAGTTATGAACCCATAAGACCATAAGACAAAGGAGCAGAAGTCGGCCATTCAGCCCATTGAGTCTGCTCCGCTATTTTATCATGAGCTGATCCATTCTCCCATTTAGTCCCACTCCCCTGCCTTCTCACCATAACCTTTGATGCCCTGGCTACTCAGATACCTATCAATCTCTGCCTTAAATACACCCAATGACTTGGCCTCCACTGCTGCCCGTGGCAACAAATTCCATAGATTCACCACCCTCTGACTAAAAAAATTTCTTCGCATTTCTGTTATGAATGGGTGCTCTTCAATCCTTAAGTCATGCCCTCTCGTACTAGACTCCCCCATCATGGGAAACAACTTTGCCACATCCACTCTGTCCATGCCTTTCAACATTCAAAATGTTTCCTTGAGGTCTCCCCTCATTCTTCTAAACTCCAAGGAATACAGTCCAAGAGCGGACAAACGTTCCTCATATGTTAACCCTCTCATTCACGGAATCATTCTAGTGAATCTTCTCTGTACCCTCTCCAACGTCAGCACATCCTTTCTTAAAAGGAGACTTAAAAGGAGATTTCTTAAAAGGAGACCAAAACTGCCCACAGTACTCCAAGTGAGGTCTCACCAGCGCCTTATAGAGCCTCAACATCACATCCCTGCTCCTATACTCTATTCCTCTAGAAATGAATGCCAACATTGCATACACCTTCTTCACCACCGACTCAACCTGGAGGTTAACCTTAAAGGTATCCTGAACGAGGACTCCCAAGTCCCGTTGCATCTCAGAACTTTGAATTCTTTCCCCATTTAAATAATAGTCTGTCCATTTATTTCTTCTGCCAAAGTGCATAATGATACACTTTCCAACATTGTATTTCATTTCCACTTCCTTGCCCATTCTTCCAATCTATCCAAGTTTCTCTGCAGACTCTCCGTTTCCTCAGCACTACCGGCCCCTCCACCTATCTTATTACCATCAGCAAACTTAGCCACAAAGCCATCTATTCCATAATCCAAGTCGTTGATGTACAATGTAAAAAGAAGCGGCCCCAACACGGACCCTGTGGAACACCACTGGTAACCGGTAGGCAACCAGAATAGGATCCCTTTATTCCCACTCTCTGTTTTCTGCCAATCAGCCAACGCTCTATCCACATATGTAACTTTCCCGTAATTCCATGGGCTCTTATCTTGTTAAGTAGCCTTATGTGTGGCACCTTGTCAAAGGCCTTCTGAAAATCCAAATATACAACATCCACTGCATCTCCCTTGTCTAGCCTACTTGTAATTTCCTCAAAAAATTGTAATAGGTTTGTCAGGCAGGATTTTCCTTTAAGGAATCTATGCTGAGTTCTGCCTATCTTGTCATATGCCTCCAGGTACTCTGTAACCTCATCCTTGACAATTGACTCCAACAACTTCCCAACCACCGATGTCAAGCTAACAGGTCTATAATTTCCTTTTTGCTTCCTTGCCCCCTTCTTAAATAGCGGAGTGACATTTGCAATCTTCCAGTCCTCCGGAACCATGCCAGAATCTATCGACTTTTGAAAGATCATCGCTAATGCCTCTGCAATCTCCACAGCTACTTCCTTCAGAAAACGCGGGTGCATTCCATCTGGTCCAGGAGATTTATCTACCTTTAGATTATTCAGCTTCCTGAGTACTTTCTCTGTCGTAATTGTGACTGCACACACTTCTCTTCCCTGCCACCCTTGAGTGTCCGGTATACTGCTAATGTCTTCCTCAGTGAAGACTGATGCAAAATACTCGTTCAGTTCCTCCGCCATCTCCTTATCTCCCATTACAATATCTCCAGCATCATTTTCTATTGGTCCTATATCTACTCTCACCTGTCTTTTACTCATTATATACTTGAAAAAGCTTTTAGTATCCTCTTTGATATTATTTGCCAGCTTCCTTTCATAGTTAATCTTTTCCTTCTTAATGACCTTCTTAGTTTCCTTTTGTAAGCTTTTAAAAACTTCCCAATCCTCCGTCTTCCCACTAATTTTTGCTTCCTTGTATGCCCTCTCCTTTGCTTTAACTTTGGCTTTGACTTCTCTTGTCAACCACGGTTGCATCCTTTTTCCATTCGAAAATTTCTTCTTTTTTGGAATATCCCTGTCTTGCCCCTTCCTCACTTCTCGCATAAACTCCAGCCACTGCTGCTCTGCTGTCTTTCCTGCCAGTGTCCCTTTCCAGTCAACTTTGGCCAGTTCCTCTCTCATGCCACTGTAATTTCCTTTACTCCACTGAAATACCGACACATCAGATTTCGGCTTCTCTTTTTCAAATTTCACAGTGAACTCAATCATGTTATGATCACTGTCTCCTAAGGGTTCCTTCACCTCAATCTCTCTAATCACCTCCAGTTTATTACGCAATACCTAACCCAGTACAGCCGATCTCCTAGCGGGCTCAACAGCAAGCTGTTCTAAAAAGCCATCTGGCAGACATTATACAAATTCTCTCTCATGAGATCCAGTGCCGACTTGATTTTCCCAATCCACTCGCATGTTAAAATCCCCTACAATTATCATAACACTGCCCTTCTGACAAGCCTTTTCTATTTCCTGTTGTAATTTGTAGTCCACATCACTGCAGCTGTTTGGAGGCCTATAAATAACTGCCATCAGGGTCCTTTTACCCCTGCAATTTCTTAGCTCAACACATAAAGATTCTGCACCTTCCGATCCTATGTCACCTCTTTCTAATGATTTGATATCATTTCTTACCAATAAAGCCACGCGTCCCCCTCTGCCTACCTTCCTATCCTTCCGTTACACCGTGTATCCTTGGACGTTCAGCTCCCAGAGACATGCATCCTTTAACCAGGTCTCAGTGTTGGCCACAATATCATACCTGCCAATCTGTAGCTGTACGACAAGATCATCCACCTTATTCCTTGTGCTGCGTGCATTTAAGTATAACACCTTAAGACCAGTATTAGGTACTTTTCGCTTTGATTTCACTGCAACTTTATTGCACTGCAACTCATCCCAATGGCTACAAATTTGCCCCATCACCTGCCTGTCTTTCCTGACATCTTTACCGCTCACTATCTTAGATTTATTTTTGTTTTCCCCTTCCTCCGCTCTGTCATTCAGGTTCCCATCCCCCTGCCAACCCTGTCCACCTCCAATGAGGACTGGCTCATGGGTCTCTGTTTATTTCTCCTAAAGTCTATAATGAGCTCCTTGGTCTTGCTGACACTGTGTGAGAGGTTGTTGTTGTGGCACCACTGAGCCAAATTTTCATTCTCTGTCCTGTATGCTTATTCATCACCACAACAGGACTGAAACCTGATGAAGGATTTCGGCCTGAAACAACAACTGTTTACTTCTCTCCATTGATGCTGCCTGACCAGCTGAGTTCCTCCAGCATTTTGTGTGCATCTTACTCTGGATTTCCATCATCTGCAGAATCTCCTGTGTAGATGATCCATAAAGTTCCTTATTTTCACCATGTTTTCACTGCTGTGATACCATAAGGATATAATATAATTTTTACACAGAGTGCTCTTTGATATTCAGTGTGACTGAGATTGGCAGTCAGCTTGCAGGCGTTTCATCACCAGTCAAGGTGACATGCTCAGTGCGCAGTAGTTGGTGTTTCTCTCTGGGAGTGCTTGCATTTATATAGGCCTCCATTTGCTCACCTCAGTCCTGACTGGTTACCCCTTCAGTGACCTTTGAATTCTATCAGCTCACGTTTCTTTGGCTCTTAGGGGTTCGTAAATGGCGTCTATTTCTCTTGTTTGTTTATGGAGTTATCAGAAGAGGACCACACTTCTAAAAATTCTCATGCCTTCTTCGTGTTTGCCTGTGCCAGAACATTCACGGTGTCTCAGTTAAAGTGTTGCCCTTCTTGGTCTTCATGTACTGAAATCAGCGACAATGGATCATGTGTCCTTACTGCCAGTTTGTGTTCCCGTAAATTTATTGATAGTTTACATTGTGACTGGTTGATGTGTTTCTTGTTGCTGTCTTCACAGGTGGTCCTGTGCACCACTTTGCTTTTGTCAGTTGTCTTTACTGGTACCTTGGTTCTTGAGACAAGCTTCCTTAAAGTCGCAGTTGGTTTGTGAATGATTGTGATGCCAATTTCAAGCTGTCATTTCTGAGATATTCTTGTAGTAAGTGTGTGGAACACACCATCTGGGGTGATGTTAGAGGCAGATACGTTAGAGAGATTTAAGAAACTCTTAGATAGGCATATGGAACAATGGTTCAAAGGCTTATTTTATTGTCAAAGTATACATGTACAATACAACTCTGATATTCGTCTTCTCCAGATAGGCATGAAATACAGAAAGACCATGGGAGTTGTGAAAGAAAAGACATCAACTCCCTCTCCTGGTAAGAAAAAGAAATAAATCTCGCAAACCCTAAAACACCCCCCACTCCTCCCTCGCAGTTAAAACAGCAACAATTGCATTCAAATCTTTCACCCCCTCCCTGCAGAAAAAAACAACAACGATAACATCAACTCCCCGACCCACTCACTCACAGAAAAGAACGCCGACAATAGCATCTAAACCTCCAACCGCCCCCCCCCCACACACACACGTAAACTAACAGATCACACACATCAAAAAACACCAACACCTTCTCAAAAATAAGGATGAAAGTGCTATGTGGGAGGGAGGAATCAGATTCATCTTGGAATAGGTTAAAAGGTGAGCAGAATATTGTGCACCAAAGGGCCTATACTGTGCTGTACTGTTCTATGTTCTGCTGAGTTTCTCCAGCATTTTGTGTGTGTTACGGTTTTGTGTTTTATTAGAGGCATACAGAAGTACAGCGCAGAAACAGGCCCTTCAGCCCATCTAGTCCATGTGTACCATTTAAACTGCTGACTCCCATATAGAATTACAGAATTTTTTTCTAATAACCTTCACACGGCATTCATACAAATGGTGAGCAATAAAATGATGTCATTTCTAGGTGGAAATAACTCAGAAGATGTGTAGCTCGGGTGGATGATAGTTGGGTTAAGCTGTTCTCCAATCTTGGCAATTTACTTGCAAACACTTTGTCACCATGTGAGGTGACATCATCAGTGCGCTGTTACTTAACAGTTCACTGATGATGTCTCCTCACTTGGCGATGAAATGTTTGCAAGTGCAAGTAGGTTGCCAAGGTTGGAGAATGGCTCAACCCAAGTATTTCTAGGTTTTAAATCTAGGGTCCTTTTTGTGACCTAGAATTTTTTTCAGTATATAGTTTATATAGCTGCTTGTGTGTGAGAGGGGGAGGGGAGATTTGGGGTTCTAACGTTTCTGTCATTCATTCTTTGAGTTTTTTTCTGTTTCGTGGATGTCTGAGGAGAGTGTGAATTTCAGGTTGTATGCTGTACATATTCTCTGATGGAACCATTGAACCATTGTTTCAGTCCTGTAAAGAGCTGCTTTAGAAAACAAATATCATATTGATTATTCAATGGTAATTCCCTCATAAGGTGGACATTACAGTCTGGTGTTAATCTCTGATCACAGTATTGCACTCTCCTGTCTGGTAGTTTAACTTCTGCTGATGGCAAAAATAAAATAGCACAAATGATAGGTAGTATTTATGTGGCACCAGCATGTTTCATCAGCGATACTGTAAAATAGCCAAGAGAAGCAAGAACCAAATTTTGGATGTGGTCGGAACAACAAAGGACTGTTTGGAAGTGGGTGCAGAGTTTTTAATTGGGGCTGGCATCAAGATTTGGGTGTAGTGGACAGGGAGGAAGGTTATCATGGCTTGAAGAGGGGTTTACATCAGCTGGAAAAGTCAGCTGAAAAATAGCAGATGGAATTTAATGCTGACAAGTGCAGTTTAGCACTTTGTTAGGAACGACCAGGGTAGGTCTTACACAGTGAATGTTAAAGCACTGAGGAATGTGGTAGAACAATAAGATCTGGGAATGCAGGTCTATAATTCATTGAAAGTGGTGGCACAGGTAAATAGGGTCGTAAAGAAAGCTTTTGGCACATTGGTCTTCAGAAATCAATGTATAGACTACAAGAGATGGGATGTTACCTTGAACTTGTATAAGATTTTGGTGAGGCCTTATTTGGAGTATTGAGTGCAGTTTTGGTCACCTACCTACAGGAAAGATGTAAACAAGGTTGAAGGAGTACAGAGAAAATTTACAAGGACAATGCTGGGTACGGAGGACCGGAGTTATAAGGAAAGATTGAATAGGTTAGGGCTTTATTTTCTAGAATGTAGAAAACTGAAAGGAGATTTGATAGAGGTATACAAAATTATGAGGAGCATAGAAAGGGTGGATGCAAGCAGAGTTTTTCCACTGAGATTGGGTGGGACTACAACCAGAGGTCATGGGTAAAGGGTGAAATGTGGGAAGTTTCAGGGGAACATGAGAGCAAACTTCTTCACTCAGAGGGCTGTGAGTGTGGAATGAACTCCCAGTGCAAGTAGTGCATGTGCGCTCAATTTCAACATTTAAGCAAAGTTTGGATAGGTACATGGATAGTGGGGGTATGGAGGATCGTAAAGAATGCAGCATTAATTCCAGCCTAAGCCTGCCAAGAATTAAATCCATAGTCCTGGTGCAGGTCGATGGGACAAGGCAGTTTAAGTGGTTTCGGCATGGACTAGATGGGCCGGACTGTGCTGTACTTCTGTATGACTCTATTTATGAATTGAAATTAGAAGGATTGGTATTGCTAAATGCACGTTTGAGCAAGATACTAAAGAATAACTTAATTTCTATGGGTATGAAACTCAGTGTTGCAGTGCTGTGTTCACTCCACACTACCACATGGAAGCAAATGTTGGACAAAAGTAAATGAGAGAAGACTTGAAGCTGCAGAAATATGTTTTTTGAGAAGAATGATGAAAATATTGTGGAAGGGCAGAAACGGCAAAGTGTTGTGAAAAGCTGGAATAAGAAGAGAGCTGATATCAGTCAGGAAATGGCAGCTGGCATTTCTGGGACATGTTCTGCGGAAACCGAAGTTCAAGCTGCTCACGGTGACAGGAAATATTGATGGAAGAAAATGTCATGGCCAACAGCACATGGCATTCATGATTTACATCAAAGGACGGATAGGCTAAAGTTTTGAAGAGCTTATTAGAAGCTTCTTAGATTAAAAACATATGGAAGATCGTGAATGCCCACATCATACTACAAGGCAAGTAATGATGATGATGCTATGGATAGAGAGAGTACACTGTCTATTTGGTACCCCACTGGCTTTATTAAGTATTTAATTCTTGGCGGGCTTAGGCTAGAATTAATGCTGCATCTCTTGTTCCACTTGAAAAGATGGTGATGACAGGTGACTAGAAAGATTTAAGTAAAGACAAGCAGTCAGTGGCCCTAGTAATGGTTTCACAATGAGGAATATGTAGAGTGAGAACTTCATCCAACATTAATGCAGAGGGAAAATTTCAATATTCTTTACTGTGTGACAGCTGTGTTCCTCCCCCCAGTTTCTTACTCTGGCTTCTTCCCCCTTCCTTTCCAGTCCTGATGAAGAGTCTTGGCCTGAAATGTCAACTGTTTATTCTTTTCTATAGATGTAACCTGGCCTGCTGAGTTGCTCCAGCATTCTGTGTGTGTTGTCGAGCTGGCTGAACCTACAACCCCCTGCAGCCTCTTGAAATTCTGTGTGTTGATGCCTCCATAACAGGCTATGATACAGCCAGTCAAAATGCCACCCACAAAACAGCTATAGAAATTCACGAGATTCTTTGGTGACGTCTGCAAATTCCTGGCAAAGTAGAGCTGCTGGCATTCCTTCTTTGTGATTGCATCTGTGCTGGACCTAGGACAAGTCCTAGGTCAGTGTTGATCGCCAGGAACTTAAAGCTGTTTACTGTTTCCACCGTTGACCCTTCAACAATGATCGGTGCATGTTCTTGCAACTTCCCCTTCCTGAGGTCCACAATCAATTCCTTTGCTTTGCTTAATCTAAATACCATATCTATCCATCCTTCTACTTGTGAATGCAGTCAAAAACTTGTTCTCCAATTAAATTTTGCTGCCCCACCTCAGCGAGCATCACCTTCCAACAGTTTTGAGGGTTGAACTGATTGTTATTTATAAATGAGCTTTTGTGTAAGGGTCCTAGGAATCCAAAAAGTCTCAAGTTCAAGGTACATTTATTATCAAAGTATGTATACTATATACAGTACAACCTCAAGATTCATTTCCTTATAAGCAGCCACAAAAAAAAAGAAACCCAGCACCGTAGCGTAGCAGTTAGCACAACGCTTTACAGTACTAGCAAGCCAGATTCAGATCGCACTGTTGTCTGTAAGGAGTTTGTACATTCTCCTCATGACTGTGTGGGTTTCCTCCAGGTGCTCCAGTTTCCTCCCACAGTGCGAAGTTGGTAGGTTGATTAGTCATTGTAAATTGTCCCGTGATTAGGCTAGGGTTAAATTAGGGGTTTCAGGGCAACGTGGCTCGAAGGGCTAGAAGGGGCCTATTTTGCGCTGTACTGAAATAAATAAATTAATAAATAAGAAAGAAAACTATCAAACACCTACTGTACAGAAAAAAGGAACAAATCGTGCAAACAAAAGTCAGCAAATAACATTCAGAACTAAAGTTCACAAAAGTGAATTCACAGCCACAAAGCCAGTCATCACTGCAGCCAGTCCAGGAGCCTGTTAGTTGCAAGCCACAGCCTTCGTTCACTGCAGAGATGAATAAACCTGTCCAAGAAGCAAGCTGATTACTGGCCCGTCCCTCGCCTCTGGCCCTTGACACCCTGATATTTTCAATCTGGCTCGGCACTTAAGTCAATCAAACATCAGCCCTCAGGCCTGGCCTCACTGCCTCGACTCAGATCTGCCACTTTGAATCATCTCCAAGTCTGCTGCGGCGATGGCAAACTGCTTTTTCCTTGCTCTCAGACCCGAACCCTGCTGCGTCAGTTCGGCTCATACACACAACACCACCACCATTGTGCAATTATTCCCTCTGATCTTTTTGATCCAAAGCAATAATTATGAATAATTGGCATGAAACAAGCTAGATTATAGTTACCACTATTTGTCATTGAGTTGAGCGATGGAACTGGGTGTTACCAGTACCAGGTCGTAGGTTGTTGCGTCACACCATCATTTACAAAGGCATATTTTGAAACTGGAGAACAGGTAATTTGGTACTGATTTTCGAAATAATTACAATCTTTTAGAAGGAAAGGGATGAACAAGGTCAAGTTTCTTCTTGACTTCAATACTGGTGCTCTGAATATCTTGCCAAATACTGTATCTTTCAGTTTTCAAAAGGACTGAACTAACTCCCTTTATTCAATGTTTCTTAACATTTCCACAGGGATGTTTGAGACTGAAATAGTAGAGAATATGAATTTGTATTTTAATTTGGGTTTGTTATTTATTATGTAATCTCATCAGTTTTAGTTATTTACTATAGTATGTTTTGTGTATTTAAGAAATATCTGGCTTTTTTTCAGCCAAATGACTCTTAAATGGGTCGCCACGGTGATGTAGTGGTTAGCACAACGCTCTACAGTACAGGCAACCCAGGTTCAATCCCCACTGCTCCCTGTAAGGAGTTTGTACGCTCTCCTCATGTCCACGTAGGTTTCCTCCCACAGTCCAAAGATGTTCCTGCAGGAAGGTTAATTGGTCATTGTAAATTGTCCCATGGTTAGGCTAGGGTTAAATCAGAGGGTTAGTGGGCAGTGTGGCTGGAAGGGCTGGAAAGGCCTGTTCTGTGCTGCATCTGAGTAAATAAATAATCTGTGCTCTACCTTGTTACTGTACCAGGAAGGACCAGGGTGGCAGGGAATCAGAACCAGGTTTAATATCGCGGGTATATGTCAGGAAAGGTTTTGTTTTGCAGCAGTGGTACATTGCAATACTTCACTATAATTTATAATAAGAATATACAGTATATAAAAAAATAAATAAGTTATGCAAAATAGTGAGGGAAAAAATAGTGAGCTAATGTTTCTGGGTTCATTGACCATTCAGAAATCTAATGGCGAAAGAGAAGAAGCTGTTCCTGAAGCATTGAGTGTGTTCCTTCAGGCTCCTGTTCCTCCTCCCTGAGCAGTGAGAAGAGAGCATGGTAAAGAAATAAAAATCGATACTGCTGTATTTCTCTCAGCATAGATCAAGTTCTGCTCCAAGTCCTCCAAGCAAATACTCTATAGTGATCATTCTAACTGGTTGCATCACCGCCTAATATGGAGGGGCTACTGCACAGGATCGGAAAAAGCTGCAGAGGGTTGCAAGTTCACCTAGCTCCATCATGGGCACTCACCTCCACAGCACTGAGGACGACCTCAAAAAGCCAGCATCCATCATTTTGGACCTCTGTCACCTGGGACATGCCTTCTTCTTAGTACAATTATCAAAGAAGAAGTTCAGGAGCATGAAGACACACACTCAACAATTCAGGAACAGCCTCTTCCATCCACCATCAGGTTTCTGAACAAACAATGAATCCATGAACACTACCTCACTATTTTTACTTATTTTTGCACTACTTATTTAATTTAACTTTTAAAATATGTTTCTTATTGTAATTTATTTTTTTAGTGTATTGCACTGTACTGCTGCTGCAAAAGCAACAAATTTCACAGCATGCCAAAGTTCAAAGTAAATTTTACTATCAAAGTACATATATGTCACCATATTCACATTAATTTTCTTGTGGGTATTTGCAACAGGTCTGTAGAATAGTAACTATAACAGGATCAATGAAAGATCAACCAGAGTGTAGTAGACAATAAATTGTGCAAATACAAATATAAATAAATGAGCAATAAATATTGAGAACATGAGATGAAGTGCTCTTGAAAGTGAGTCCATTGGTTGTGGGAACATTTCAATACTGGGGCAAGTGGAGTTGAGTGATAGTAAACCTAATTCTGATTCTGAAATCCTGCATCATCCTGGTTTGGAAGAATACTGTTCTTTTCCTGGACCAAGGCTCAGAGCTCCTCAACCAACAGTGCTGTTGATGTATCGTCAGTAACTGACTGCAGTGGTTTGAAGTAAAGAGGCTCTTTCCCCTCTGCGAATGCTGATGTTACTGCCATTCAGAACAGAGGACTAGCTATATGTCCAGTTCCACACCAGAAAGTACTCTGATCGGATACTGACAGACCTGCTGTATGGACAGCTGGCAGAAGGTGCACGTTTAGTAGGTTGCCCACAGCTTCGCTTCAAGGATGTCTGCACCCGGAATTTACATGACTGACAGTAGAGAAAACTGAGATGAAGAGACTGACATGATGAAGGAAGCCCTGAACACCACCAGAGATGGAGGATCTTCATTGTTGCCCTAAACGCCAGCAGCGTAATGGGCAGGAAATAAGATCAATCTAACCCTTCCCTCCTTATGTTGGCAGTCTGCCTGTGTAGTTCTTCAATGAGTTTGCACGTAAGTTCATTGCTAAACATCTGGCATGACTCTGTGTCCATCTGCACACATTATCAGACATTTTGGGTCAACTATCAACTTTTTTGGGTGACGAGGAGGAGATAGGTCTCTACCAAAGGAGGAGTAAGGCGCTCCTCCTGTCTGCTAGCCTGAAGGTCACTGTCAGACAAGGAACTCCTACCCCCTGCCGATCAAGGTCGAGTGAAGCTGTGGGAGCAGATGGTGGATGGTCTTGTGAGCAGTTGGTGCATTTCACAAGTCCTGGTTATGCGACCACTGACACCAGGCAGACAATCTCTGAAGAGTATTGATAATGTCTGGGGTCACCCGTCTTGTAAAGACACTGCCCAGAAGAAGACAATGGCAAACCACTTATGTAGAAAAATTTGCCAAGAGCAATCATGGTTACCATGATCACCCACATCATACAACACAGCACATAATGATGAAGATGATCAGCTTCTGCCTTTGGGAATAGCTAACTGCACGAACTTTGGATTAAATATTCAAATTGAGTAAATTCCGTCTAAAACTGGTGTACAGTCCTGTAGTGTATTAATCATTAGGGATGGCACAGTAGGTTTTACATTACAGGTTCAATTCCTGTCCCTCTCTCTGAGGAGTATGTACATTCTCTCTATGGCTGTGTCAGTTTCCTCTGGGTGCTCCAGTTTCCTCCCACAGTCCAAAGACGGTACAGTTGGTAGGTTACTTGGTTATTGTAATTTGTTTTGTGATTAGGCTAGGATTAAATCAGGGGATAGTTGGCAGCATGGCTCAAAGGGCCTATTCTGCGCTGTATCTCAATAAGTAAAAATAAATAACTACTTTTATTTCTATTAACAGGTCAGCTAATGGATTAATACACATATGGAACTTAAAGACACACAGGGCAGATACAGTACTGGAAAGCCATGATAAAAATTCAGTATTATGGATACAAACATTGCAATGGAGATACTCTCTCATCAGGTTAGTATGCATTAGAATTTCACTACTTGGAAGCGGGATATACAGGAATGTAGATGTCTGCACAATTGTTGAAATTCCTGAGAACCACTATGTTTTAATGCAGAGGAAATTGACAGGTTAGTTTAGAATAACGCACCAGTCAGGGGTACCAAGGATGCCTGTCCTGTATTGTTACCCCAAATAAGATCAATTAAACACACAAAATGGTGGAGGAGCTCAGCAAGTCAGGCAGCATCTATGGAAAAGAATAAGCAGTTGACGTTTCGAGCCAAAACCCTTCATTGAGACTGGAAAGGAAGAGGAGAAATCGGAGTAAGAAGGTGGGGGCAGGGAAGGAGGAAGTACGGGGTGGTTGGTAATAGGTGACACTGGGAGGGGGGTGAATTAAAGAGCTGGGTAGTTGATTGGTGAAGATATAAAGGGCAGGAGAAGGTGGAATCTGATGGGAGAGGATAGAAACAGTAAGGATTGAACTAGAAATCTCCCTGACACCTGAAGTTGAGGTTCTCATTTCTCATCTTACTGAGTTAACAAATACTTCAAATGGTTTAATTTAATATCAGAGAATGTATACAGTTTACAACCTGAAATTCTTACTCTTTACAGACATCCACGAAACAAGAAACCCTATAGAATGAATGATACAAAACATCAGAACATTGGATTGCTGGGTTATGGACTGTAGTTTTTGTTGGATTGCAGACCATAGTCTCTTTGGGGGCTTTGCTATTGCTTGCTTGGTGGGTGGTGGGTGCTGATACTTCCTGCTGGAACGAGTGGGAGGAGGGAAGGGGGGATGGTTGATGTTGCTCTGCTGCTAAAGTGTGTGGGGGGTTGGGGGACTTTCAGGGTTTTGATGTTTCTATCATTTATTCTTTGGGGTTTTCTGTTTTATGGATGTCTTTGGAAAGTAAGAGTTTCAGGTTGTATATTCTTTGATACTAAATGGAACCATTGAACCTCAAAGTCCTTTCTCCCCCTCCTATCGCACAAGCAAACTTAAAAGGGAACTTCTTAAATAATTCAATAAGTAACAATGAATTGGAGAACATTATTTGTGTGAAACTAAATTTTCATCCCACTGATATTTGCTCTGTTTAAGCCAGGTGCCACCAACCTTTTTTAATGCTATGGCCCCCAACCATTAACTGAGGGATCCATGGACCCCAGTTTGGGATCCCCTGGTTTAAGTGATTTAGTGAGGACATATAAAGGTAGTTGAAGATACAATCTGTTTGCACTCAGTTTCAAATTTGTATCTTTCTCGGTATATTTTCTGCAGGTTGTTTCACATAGAACTGCTAGGTCCTGGTTCATTCCAAATGATTCTGTCAAGCACTGTAGATCCACGCCAGTTCTCTGGGCGTAAACCAGTTGAATTTGGCCCACTTTTAACTCGTGAATTTCCTCGGCCATTGACCCAGAAAGCCCATAGCCTTTGTCTAAGCTGGAGCCCAAACACAGCCTCAGCCCAGATCACCAGCAGGCTAGCTCGCTACTGCATCTCACTAGCAACTGAAAATAAGTCTTGGCAAGCAATTAAAGTTGCTCCAACCTGATGACATGAATTTCAATTTCTCCTTGTGGTGAACAAATTTGCCTCCTTCCCTCTTCCTCAATTCCCCACTCTGACCTTTTACCTCTTCTCACCTACCTTTTACTTCCCCGGGGTCCCCTCTCCTTCCCTTTCTCCTCTTGTCCATACTCCTCTCCTGTCAGATTTCTTCCTTGACCTTTCTCACCCACCTTCCAGCTATCCTCTTTCCCCTCCCCCACCTTTTTATTCTGGCACCTTTCCCCTTCCTTCTCAGTCCTGAAGAAGGGTCTCGACCCGAAATGTTAACTATTTATTCTTTTCCGTAGATGCTGCCTGACCTGCTGAGTTCCTCCAGCATTTTCTGTGTGTAGCTTTGGATTTCCAGCACCTGCAGACTTTCTCATATTTATAATTAAATTTCCCTGACTTCATTGCATCATTATCACTGAGGCCTGACGTGGTCATTCTGTCAGAAACCTCAAAGTAGGTGGTCAAAGTAGAACTGACAGTGCTTTGGGAAGAGCAGATTGAGGTGGTGTCTGAGCATAAAAAAGCCACATACCAGGAGCTGGTAGAGCAGTGCCAGAGACAAAGTTGACGAGCACGATGTGAACATATAGAGGTGGGTGTAGAGGTTTTGCTGGCTACTCGCTGTACAGAACCTTCTCTCTCCTTGGCATTACAGGGAGGGGTGGGGTGATGGGGGGGGGCTGCAAAGAAAAGAGCCATCAGGACTGCTGAGCGAGCCTCTAGATGGCTATGGATCAAGAGGTATGATCCTTGGAGCAATGCTACTGGGACACAAGCCTGGCTGGGTCACCTGGGCAAGAGTGTCTGATGCTGAAAAACCCGAAACACCGGATGAAGATGATGATCACTGATGATGTGTCCCAGCGTGTCCTAGGAACACCCGATGACCTGATCACTGATGATGTGTCCCAGCGTGTCCTAGGAACACCCGATGACCTGATCACTGATGATGTGTCCCAGCGTGTCCGAGGAACACCCGATGACCTGATCACTGATGATGTGTCCCAGCGTGTCCTAGGAACACCCGATGAAGATGATGATCACTGATGATGTGTCCCAGCGTGTCCGAGGAACACCCGATGACCTGATCACTGATGATGTGTCCCAGCGTGTCCGAGGAACACCCGATGAAGATGATGATCACTGATGATGTGTCCCAGCGTGTCCGAGGAACACCCGATGAAGATGATGATCACTGATGATGTGTCCCAGCGTGTCCGAGGAACACCCGATGACCTGATCACTGATGATGTGTTGCAGTGCATCCTAGGATGTATCTTAGCATCAGGAAAGTGTATTTGCACCTGTGTGCATTTGATAAGATAGATGTGTATTGTGCACAGTGCACAATGTGTATTATGTTAGCCTTTCTTTTAACAATTCCCTTTCCAAAAGCTCCCTTCTGGAAAGTACTATAGGATTGTTAGTCAAAACCTTCACACTATTTAAAAGATTTCTTCCCCCCACCCCCTAAGGCAGTTAATCTGATTAATCATTCTAGTTAGCCCACCCCCATCCCCTCTATCTCAGTGAGTGCACTGCACAAACTTCGAGCCACATTTAGTAATGCTGTTTACATTGTAGTTGCAGTAGCATGTCAAAGTCTTAGGCACATCTGCAATATGAAGATATTTTCAAAAATAATGAATTGACAAATTTACTTTAAGGAGCAGTAAACAGTAAAAAACTAAATGAAATCAAGCCCAAGAGCACATCAAACCCAATTCCCCTCGGGATCAATAAAGTATGACTACTGTGAGCAGCAGGGCCAGGATCCGAGAGAGAGGTATGATCCGGGGTTTGGAAGATTTAAGCACTGGACATGATGGAAAAGGCCAGGGTTTCAGGGCCAGAGGCAAGGGATGCGCAGTTCAGCTCACTGCTCCATAAGGTTTACTCATCTCTGCACTGAGCTGAGGCTGTGGTCTTGTATGTAATGGGCTCCCGGATCGCTTCAGAGATGACGGGCTTTGTTGCTGTGGACTCAGTTGTTTGCTTGCTTTTATTGTTTGCATGATTTGTTCTTTTTTCGGCACATTAGGTGTTTTGTGGTCTTTTTTTAAAAACGTCTTCTGTTGGGTTCTTTGTTTTGTGGCACCTGTAAGGAGACGAATCTTAAGGTTGTATAATGTATCATCATCATCAGGTGCCATGCCCAGTTTGAGCTTTGACTGCCATGGCCCACACACTCCTGTTTTGGGTCAAGTGGATCAATTCATTGGTATTCATTTCCAGTTCTCTGGCTGCTGCCTCCATCATCATTTGTCTTTGCCTTCCTCTTGCTTTCTTCCCTTCAATCTTTCCCATAATTACCATGCATTCTAACTCCTCTTTCCTAATCACATGTTCAATGAAGTTATGTTGCCTTTTCATAACCTCATACATTATTTCTCTTTTTGCGTTTGCTCTGTTCGTGACATCCTCGTTAGATACTCGTTTTGTCCATGATATTCTTTGCATCTTTCTCAAAAACCACATCTCTGCTACTACAATTCTTTTCCTCATGTTACTAGATATTGTCCAACATTCTGAGCCATATAACATAACTGGGTAAATGTAACATTTCAGTACTCTGAGGTGGGTTGTCATGCCTAGTTTAGTGTTGGTCAGTATACTCTTCATTCTCGTAAAGGTGTCTTTTGCCATCCCTATTCTTCCTTTGATGTCCATGTCGCACCTGCCATCTGATGTCACCCAGCTTCCTAAGTAGCATAAGTTCTGTACTTGTTTTATGTCTTCCCCGTTTATTCTCAGCCTGCAGATAGGATTCTCCTTCTCTTTGGATACACCATACATTCTGTCTTTTTGCAATTGATAGACCCATTTTTGCACTTTTTTCAACAATTATATCAATTAAGTTTTGTAGTTCTTCCTCCGTACTTACAATTAACACAGTGTCATCTGCATATCTGAAATTATTGATGTTTTCACCGCCAACATTGATTCCCAAGATGTCTCTTATTTTTTGTAATATTGTTTCACTATACACATTAAATAAATCAGGGGAGAAAACACACCCTTGTCTAATGCCTCTCTTGATTTTCGTAAACTGACTCACTTCTCCATCTTTTCTTTCAGCGGCAGTTTGTTCCCAGTACAGATTTCTGATTAGGCGGAGGTCTTTCGAATCTAGATCTAGAGTTTTCTGTAATATTTCAAGTACCTTATTGTGCTTCACTTTATCAAATGCTTTTGTGTAGTCGATAAAACAAACAAACAAATCTTTTTGCATTTGAATAGCTCATTCTGATAGTATCCTTAACATTAATATTGCATTTCTTGTACCGTTGTCTTTCACAAAACCACATTGTTCTTTACCTATTTCAGCTTGTATCTTACTTTTAGCTCTAAGTATAATAGTTTGATAATAAATGTACTTCGAAATTTGTGCTTTATTTGGTGTGACCCCCCCCTTTGCCTTTAAAACTGCATTAGTTCCCTTAGGTACAATGTCGTGCTGTTTTATAAGAAAATCAGTTTGTAGGTGTTTCAGTCATCTTGGAGAATATGCAACAGTTCTTCTGCAGACATTGGGGTTGCTCAGCAATCTCTTAATTTAATCCTAACCTAATTCCAGGGCAAAATACAATGACCAATGAACCTACTGTAACGCCCTGGTAAAGGTTTCAGTGCTAACGTAATGGTCTTTCTGTAGAAGCAGTGTTTGGGTTATGGTTAGAGATAACGGGTGCTTTGGAATGCGAGCCGTCCAATCAGGGGAGGGTTTTTTTTGTGTGCCTGACACTCATGTGAATGGGGTCTTTTGTTCGGCTGGAGATGAAGACAGAAGATACTGAAGAGAACCGGTCATAGGATTCGACCTGGTGGGGACCGTGACTCGATGGAGCAAGGGGCAGGAGTCTACTGAGGATCAGATGAATATGACTTTTGGAAGAGTTGAGCTCCAACCTATGCACATTTGACTGTTTAATTATAATGGGCTTTTTTTTGTTTTTTTCTACTTTCTTTACTCACCCTTTAGTTAAGTTAACTTTCATGGTCGGCTGGCGGCGCAGTGAGATCAGTGCCTGGCTCGAGAACGGAAGTTCCTGAGTTCGATCCAGCGACAGACCGCACCCGTGCGTGCTCTCCATCCGCGCCAGGTTGATGTCGAGCTCGCAACTCAGCCTGGTAAAATAATACTGTGAAATGTCTGTGTGAGGAGTGACGTCCCACGCAGCCTTTCGAACTGCGCCTTGTAAGGCATGAAAATGCCCGACGCTGGCCCCTCAGTTCTGAGTCGACGTCATCGTCATCATCATCATAAATATAACTCCTATAATCATATGCACTGTGCTGCCTGTTATTTCTTGGCAGTGAGTTATAACAGGGTAGCAAATTACACAGAATTCACTCAAGCTGGAGTCTGGGTGGGAGAGTCGTCCCAATCTTACGGATTTGGCGGGACCTGAGTGTGTATTCCCTAGACTCATGCAGCCCAAGGAAGCTGGGGTTTCACTACCAACTGATATGTCTTGGGACTGGGGGCAGGAACCAGAGAACCCAGAGGAATCCCACACAATCTTTATAGCTGCTGAATGTTGCTTTTTTTGTGCACGTTGCACCCTGACAACATGCCACAGCAAATTCCTATACATGTAAATGTATATGGTGAAGAAAACTGATCCTTGACCCTCTAGACTTGATTGCATTGACTGAGTAGTCGCTGATGTATATAACACAATTGACTAAGATAGAGGGTCACACATAAATTGGTTCCAGAAGCCATGAATTTGTACACAGATGGGATCTGCTTTGGGAGAAAATCAGAAGTGTGACTTGAACAATGATCCGGATTTGTTAAAAAGAAAAAAGAAATTTCCTAATCGAGGTGGTAGGGCCCAGGTGCCAGAATGTACCAAATTAGAATCAGGTTTAATATCTCTGGCATATGTTGTGAAATCGGTTAACTTTGCAACAGCAGTACAATGCAATACATAATAATAGAGAACTTACAGTAAGTATATAATAGAAACATAGAAACACAGAAAACCTACAGCACAATACGGGCCCTTAGGCCCACAAAGCTGTGCCAAACATGTTCTTACCTTAGAAATTACCTAGGGTTTCCCGTAGCCCTCTATTTTTCTGAGCTCCATGTACCTGTCCAGGAGTCTCTTAAAAGACCCTATCGTGTCCACCTCAACCACCATCACTGGCAGCCCATTCCACGCACTCTCCACTGTCTGCATAAAAAACTTACCCCTGACATCTCCTCTGTACCTACTTCCAAGCACCTTAAAACTGTGCCCTCTTGTGCTAGCCATTTCAGCCCTGGGAAAAAGCCTCTGACTATTCACACGATCAATGCCTCTCATCATCTTGTACACCTCTATCAGGTCACCTCTCATCCTCCATCACTCCAAGGAAAAAAGGCTGAATTCACTCAACCTATTCT
Source organism: Mobula hypostoma (assembly GCF_963921235.1). Classification (NCBI taxonomy): domain Eukaryota; kingdom Metazoa; phylum Chordata; class Chondrichthyes; order Myliobatiformes; family Myliobatidae; genus Mobula; species Mobula hypostoma. Next base: position 60,607,788 of record NC_086117.1, read on the forward strand.
CATAAGGCATGCTCCCCAATCAATGCAATATCCTTGTGATTCTCCTCTGCACCCTTTCTGCGGTTTCCACATCCTTCCTGTAGTGAGGCAACCAGAACTGAGCACAGTACTCCAAGTGGGGTCTGACCAGGATCCTATATAGCTGCAACATTACCTCTTGGCTCCTAAACTCAATCCCACAATTGATGAAGGCCAATACACCGTATGCCGCCTTAACCAGAGTCAACCTGCGTAGCTGCTTTGAGTGCCTTATGGACTTGGACACCAAGATCCCTCTGATCCTCCACACTGCCAAGAGTCTTACCATTAATACTATATTCTACCATCATATTTAACCTACCAAAATGAACCACTTCACACTTACCTGGGTTGAACTCCATCTGCCACTTCTCAGCATAGTTTTGCATCCTATCAATATCCTGCTGTAACCTCTGACAGCCCTCCACACTATCCACAACACCCTCAACCTTTGTGTCATCAGCAAATTTACTAACCCATCCCTCCACTTCCTCATCCAGGTCATTTATAAAAATCACAAAGAGAAGGGGTCCCAGAACAGATCCCTGAGGCACACCACTGGTCACTGACCTCCATACAGAATATGACCCGTCTACAACCACTCTTTGCCTTCTGTGGGCAAGCCAGTTCTGGATCCACAAAGCAATGTCCCCTTGGATCCCATGCCTGCTTACTTTCTCAATAAGCCTTACAATGGAGTACCTTGTCAAATGCCTTGCTGAAATCCATATACACTACATTTATATGCATATTAAATAGTTAAATAAGTAGTGCAAAGAATAGGAAATAAAAAAAGTAGTGATGTAGTGTTCACGGGTTCAACGTCCATTTAGAAATTAAATGGTAGAGGGGAAGAAGCTGTCCCTTTCACCCTGTACTCCCCCATACAAGCCCTCCCCCCATACCAGATAGTGATGCAGCCAGTTAGAACGTTCTCCACGATACATCTGTAGAAATTTGCCAGTATTTTTGGTAACATACCAAATCTCCTCAAACTCCTAATGAAATATAGCTATTGTTTTGTCTTCTTTCTAGCTGCATCGATATGTTGGGTCCAGGTTAGTTTCTCCGAGATATTGATACCCAGAAACTTGAAACTGCTGACTTTCTCCACTTCTGATCCCTCTATGAGAACTGAATCTGATGTTTGGACGATTTAATTGCCAGGCTGAATTGGAACGGTCAGGTACAGGCTAAATCGAGGCGATGGGGTCCAGGCCCCAGAGCATATCAGAGTGACTGAACCCGATGTTTGGGTGATTTAGTAGCCGGACCAGATTGGGGCCCAAGGCGAGGGATGGGCTGGTTCTGTTCTGTGTTGAACTAGGGGTCTATGGACAGGACCGTTTGGTTGATGATCTTTAAGAAATTTTTTTTGGAGTTTCTTTGTTTTGTGGCTGCCTCTAAGGAGTCGAATCTGAAGGTTTTTAATGTATACTTACTTTGATAATAAATGTACTTTGAACTTTGAAATAATAAGTCATGGGTTGAATGCTAATTTTAAAATCAGTGCAACTAAAGCTTTGTTTGAACGGCAGATTATTGTTCATTTATTGAAGAAATGTGTTCAGCATCCTGCTTTGTGTTGATAGGTTCCATATTTTCTTCCAGCCAAGGTCGTGATTCGACTGTCTGCATGTGGGATCTAACTGAAGGGCGTAAAACGGTCGTGGATTCCATTCCTCTGGATAGCTATGGATACTGCCAGTGTTCACTATTGGATAGAGGTGTTGGCAGCTACCTCTTAGCTTTGCCTGGCAAGGATTTGTCAGAGGTAACTCGATAGATCTGAGGGTCCTATTATACAGAGGTGCAGTATCCATAAGACATCGGAGTAGAGTTAGGCCATTCGGCTCATCAGTCTGCTCCACCGTTTCATCATGATTGATCCATTTTCCCTCTCAACCCCATTCTTCCTGTAACCTTTCACACTCTGACTAATCAAGAACCTATCAACGTCCACCTTGAATAAGCCCAATGACCTGGCTTCCACAGCCGCCTGTGGCAACGAACTCACCATAAGACCATAAGGTATAGCAGCAGAATTAGGCCGTTTGGTCCATCTAGTTTGCTCTGCCATTTCATCATGTTTGATTCATTTCTCTCTTAGCCCCAGTCTCCTGCCTTCTCCCTGTATCTCTCCATGCCCTGACCAATCAAGAATCTATCAAACTCTGCCCTAAATATACCCAATGACTTAGCCTCCATAGTCACCCACGGCAAAGAATTCCACAGATTCACCACCTTTTGGCTAAAGGAATACCTCCTCACCTCTGTTCTAAATGAACGTCCCTCTATTCTGAGTCTCTGTCCCCGGTCCTAGACTCCCCCACTATAGGAAACATCTACTCCACATCTGCTCTATCGAGGCCTTTCAGCATTTGATAGGGTTCAATGAGATTCCCCTTATTCTTTTAAATTTCAGTGAGTAGGGGCCCAGCACCATTAAATACTCCTCAAATGACAAGCTTTTCAATCCTGAAATCATTTTTGTGAACCTCCTTTGAACCCTCTCCAATGTCAGCACATAATTTCTTAGATAAGGGCCCCAAATTTGCTAACAAAACTCCAAGTGAGACCTCGCCAGTGCCTTATAAAGCCTCAACATTACACTCTTGCTTTTATATTCTAGTCCTCTCGAACAAAAAAATTCCTCCTCATCTCTGTTCTAAAGGGACAGCCCGATATTTTGTGGCTGTGACCTCTGGTCCTAGATTCCACCACCATAGGAAACATCCTCTCCTGTAGTCAATCCATACTCAGGTTCTATTTATGCAAATTCCCCTGAAAATTTTGTTCAAATATTAATTTTCTCATGTTGTCTCGATTCCATTCTCTGTATGTAGTCAATGGCTTTGTTTTTAGAAACATAGAAAACCTACAGCACAATACATGTCCTTCGTCCCACAAATCTGTGCCGAACATGTCCTTACCTTAGAAATTACCTAGGGTTACCCATAACCTGACGAAGGGTCTCGGCCTGAAACGTCGACTGCGCCTCTTCCTATAGATGCTGCTTGGCCTGCTGCGTTCACCAGCAACTTTGATGTATGTTACCCATAACCCTCTATTTTTCTAAGCTCCATGTACCTATCCAGGAGTTTCTTAAAAGACCCTATTGTATCCGCCTCCACCACCGTCGCCGGCAGCCAATTCCACGCACTCACCACTCTGTGCGTAGTTTGGCACGGACTAGAAGGGCCGAGATGGCCTGTTTCTGTGCTGTAATTGTTATATGGTTATATGGTTAAAAAACTTACCCTTGACGTCTCCTCTGCACCTACTTCCAAGCACCTTAAAGTTGTGCCTTCTCGTGCTAACCATTTCAGCCTTGAGAAAAAGCCTCTGTCTATCCACACGACCAATGCCTCTCATCACCTTATATACCTCTATCAGGTCACCTCTCGTCCTCCGTCACTCCCAGGAGAAAAGGCCAAGTTCAGTCAACCTATTCTCATAAGGCATGGTCCCCAATCCAGGCAACATTCTTGTAAATCTCCTCTGTACCCTTTCTATGGTTTCCACACCCTTCCTGTAGTGAGGCAACCAGAACTGAGCACAGTACTCCAAGTGGGGTCTGACCAGGGTCCTATGTAGCTGCAACATTGCCTCTCAGCTCTTAAACTCAGTCCCATGACTGATGAGGGCCAATGCGCCGTCTGTCTTCTTAACCACAGAGTCAATCTGCGCAGCAGCCTTGAGTGTCCTATGGACTTGGACCCCAAGTCTTAAGCATATATATAGCTAAGATGCCTAAGACATTTGTACAGTACTATCGTATTTTTATGTATTGCACTGTACTGCTGCCACAAGAAAAACAAATTTCATGACAAATGTGAGTGATGATAAACCTGATTCTGATATGTGTCTCTATCGTGGACTGGAAGGGGGCAAGGGGAGTGGAATCATGGTTGGGAAAAGGGGAAGGGAGAAGGAAGGGAGTGGGGAGCACCAGAGAGACATTCTGTAATGATCAATAAACCAATTGTTTGGGATCAAATGACCTTGCCTGGTGTCTCAGGGCTGAGTGTGTCTGCACCTACGCCAGCTCCTGGCACACCCACATCATTTCATTGCAACATTGTGCATTGAGCCTGTACAAGTGATTATAAACTCAATGATCACTTTAAGTGCCTCTGTACTTAACGTACTCCTGTATTTCTAGGTGCCATATGTTGTGCATTCAGAGATGATGTTCTGCACACCACTGTTGTAAAGTGTGGTTGTTTGAGTTACTGTCACTTTCCTGTCAGCTTGAACCACTCCTGCCATTTTCCTCTGACCTCTCTTATTAACAAGGCATTTTCCCCCACAGAATTGCCACTCACTGTATGTTTTTTTTTGTTTTTCAAACCATTCTCTGTAAAGTCCAGAGACTGTATGTCCAGGATATCAACAGTTTCTGAGATACACAAACCACCCTGTCTGGCACCAACAATCCCTGTCTCCTTCCCACTTTCAGTCCACGATAGAGAGACATTATAGAATCAGGTTTGTCATCACTCACTTAGGTCATGAAATTTGTTTTTTTTTGTGGCAGCAGTAAAATGCAATACATAAAATTAATTACTTCAGTACTGTGTAAAAGTCTTAGACACTCTAGCTGCATATATATAGACTTTTGCACTGTCCTGTATCTGAGATAAACTCTTTAGATTTGTACTCTGTAAATGCCAAACTATAGGGGTAACATGAGGGGGAACTTCTTTACTCAGAGAGTGGTAGCTGTGTGGAACGAGCTTCCAGCAGAAGTGGTTGAGGCAGGTTCGATGTTGTCGTTTAAAGTTAAATTGGATATCTATATGGACAGGAAAGGAATAGAGGGTTATGGGCTGAGTGTAGGTTGGTGGGACTAGGTGAGAGTAAGAGTTCAGCACGGACTAGAAGGGCTGAGATGGCCTGTTTTTGTGCTGTAATTGTTATATGATTATATTGTAATAAATGTATCACTTTTGTCAGATAATGTTTCTGAAATAAAAATAATTGTTGTCCGATATCCTGTTTGCACTAGAGTAAAGCAGTTTGTTTATATTCAAAAACACAATGATGGTATTGATTGAGACACAGTGGGGATAATCCATATCTCAAGTAGTGACAATAGAGTTTTACTTCCCTATGAGAAAACTGTGTTTTCTAAGTATTGCCAGATCGTTGCCGATGGCTTTCTGTGTAAGTTAGAGCCTGTAGGCCTGGCATACTATTATATTAATTGCTTTTATACTACGTACCATCTTTCTAAAAATATAGATGACAGCTTGGTGTTTTCTAGTTATTGCCATATTGCTGCCAGTGGCTTTTTGTGTAGGCTACAGCCTGTAAGACTGGTGTGCCATTAAATTAATTGTCATTATTATATTTAACTCCCTTCTTAAAATACAGGTTAAGATTGTAGATCTACCTAACAAGACGCCAGTCTGGATCCTAAATCCACCAAAAGATGCTAAACTGGGCATGCCGATGTGTCTGAAGCTCTGGCAGGTAAAACACACCGAACGCATTGCAGAAGTCTGTGTGCTGACTCATTTTGCCTTGAGCATGTGATTCGTGTTTTGTTCAGCTGTTATTTTTTCTGTTTTCAGCTTGTCTCCCGTTCATCCGCAAAACTAATTTTTTTTGGAACATAGATGCACTTATTGTTGCAGACGGTCAGACAACAGGCGCTGTTTGTTTCGTGCCAAGTGCATGGGTGAGGGCAGAGGGGTGACTGGGTTGTTGGCTGAGACGTTTGGCACTTTGTCAATGTCAGGAACAGGAAATAATAATATTGACTTTAGACTATTTTGTGATTAGCAAGATATTCTTTAAAAAAGATGTTTAATTACAAAGCTACTGGTTAGGTACCTTTAATAATAATGATTCTAAACCAGTGAGATCTAGAGTAATCATAAATGGTCTAGGCTCTATACTTAATTGACTGAATGTGGAATGGTATACAGTACTGTGCAAAAAAACTTAGGCACATGTATATAGTTAGGGTGCCTAGGACAGTACTGTATTTGTCAATGTGGAGCAGAGAGAGAGTTTGTAAATCTTGCGGGAACAAAGGATGTTGGGATTGGGGCGGGTGGAGTGCCATGGGAGGGGTGTGGGGCAGGTGGCAGAGAAGGAGTGGTAGGGGTGGCGCAGGTGTAGACACACCCAGCCCTGAGACACCAGGCAAGGTCATTTGATTCCAAACAATTGGTTTATTGCTCATTACAGAATGTCTCTCTGGTGCTCCCTCCCTCCCCTCTCCCTTCCCCTTTTCCCAACCATGATTTCTTTCTCCCTGGCCCTTCCCACTCTCAGTCCACAATAGGGACCCATGATATGGTAGTGTAGTGGTTAGCATAATGCTTTACAGTACCAGTGACCCGGGTTCAATTCCCATCACACGGTAGTGTAGTGGTTAGCATAATGCTTTACAGTACCAGTGACCCGGGTTCAACTCCCATCACTGCCTGTAAGCAGTTTGTAAATTTTCTCCGTGACCACATGGGTTTCCACTTGGTGTTCTAGTTTCTTCCCACAGTCCAAAGACATATTGGCTGGTAGTTTAGTTGGTCATTGTAAACTGTCCCGGTTTAGGCGAGGGTTAAATCGGGGGTTGCTGGGCCGCGTGGCTTGAAGGGCCAGAAGGGCCTGCTCTGTGCTGTATATCAATAAAGAAGAAAAAAGAATATCCGAATCAGGTTTATTGTCACGCATGGACATCATGAATTTTATTCTGCTGCAGCTGTACACTGCAATACATAAAATTACTACAGCACTGTGCCAACATCTTATATGTTCCTAAGACTTTTGCACAGTACTGTATATAGGCAGTCCAACATTACACACAAGTAAATACGTGTTTCTAAAATTACACAAATTAACTTGGGATATTGTTGAAAAATGTTTCTTGTAAACTTTTATTTACTTGCTATTGGCACATAGTAATTACAGTTTAACGGGAAAAAGTACTTGATGACAAAACTAAAAATATCAGCAGTGGCTTCACTTTTGATGCAGGGTCCTGTTTTTATATTATTGAAGTCTTTCTTGGGCCTGTGGTCAAAGGAGTTTGTTGCACATCTCATTTGTCTTCTCAGAGCACTGTCCTCTGGGATTTGATGTAGTTTTGCTGATGAACCGTTTGAGATTTTTTCCATCCATCTCAGCTATGTCGTTTGACTGCTTCTTAATGCTCCACACCTGTTGTACTGGGTACCCTTCACCCTAATGTGACTTTTATTAGTATTGTGGAAAAACATGCACTTATTAAGCAGTGCATTTTAACTTATTTATTCTTGGCTAAAATTTGAACTCATTGGGGGACGGCAAACCATTTTTAATAATCGTATTATTATTAATTGCCTGTTATGCTGCTGGCATTTAAGGCAGCAATGAAAGTCCTCCATCTCTGTCTCTCTTTGGCCACATAGAAGGGATCTTCAATTTGTTTCCATAACAATTGTTTTTTGACCAGTCAGGATTGTTAGCCCCGAGCTGAACCCCTGAACCTGGAGGACCAGTGGACCACTTTTAGTTTGACCTCTTCCCTTTGACCTGTTTGTTATGGGATACCTGACTAAGAGTCAAAGCACAAGGCCCTGATTCCAGCCAATATAGCTTTCCGGGTCATTGAGGCATGCAAGTGTCCAAACCCTACAACAACGTTGTGGTCCTCTTGGAGTTTTTAATCCAAGACACAAAATGTTGGAGGAACTCAGTAGGTCAGACAGCACCTATGGAAAGGAGTAAAGCGTCAACATTCTGGGCTGAGTCTTGATGAAGGGTCATTCAGTTCATTACTACTTTCCATAGATGCTGCCTGACCTGCTGAGTTCCTCTGGATTTCTAGCATCTGCAAAATCTAAGTTGCTGGTGAACGCAGCAGGCCAGGCAGCACCTCTAAGAAGAGGTACAGTCGACGTTTCAGGCCGAGACCCTTCGTCAGGACTAACTGAAGGAAGAGTTAGTATCTGCAAAATCTCCTGTGTTTACCTTTTTAATAGCTGTAGTTTCTATGGATTCCATTATACATTTAATAATCCACAATGCACTGTGATTTATTAAATAAAAGTAAAATATAATGTGGACAAAAGTGTTAGACACATATATATATAGCTAGGGGGCCCAAGACTTTTGTACAGTACTGTATTTGTCCATGTGTGGTGGAGAGCAAGTTGGTTTTCCTGGTGAGGCTGGAAAGTCGCAGGAAGGGTTTGGCACAGGTGGCAGAGAAGGAGTGCCAGGGACGGGGGCGGGTAGTGCGGGAGCAGACACACCCAGCCCTGAGACACCAGGCAAGGTCATTTGATTCCAAACAATTGGTTTATTGATCATTACAGGATGTCTCTCTGGTGTTTCCCACTCCCTGCCCTCTCCCTTCCCCAGCTATATAAATGTGCTTAAGACTGTTGCACAGCACAGTACTGTAATAATAGGAATCAATGAAAATATAAAAAGGCTAAAAGGAGCAAACAGAAATAAAAGAGAAATAATCAGTTGCAAGATATTCTCAACAATAATTCTAGCTCTAGAAACACTATGTTGAAACACTTCTAGAAACACTTATGTTATCAGACATAATACAGTAAATTTCTGATCATCTGGCATGCCCAGGTCTTTGTTGGTGCTGGCCTGATCAACTTTTCAAGACGAGGGATGGTTATTTTTATCAGTATCCTAATTTGGCAAATGGTGTATGTTGGCCATGGTTGGCAGCTCATCTGGGAGAAGGAAAATTCTGATCTCAAATCTATGCTGCCTGTACCCACTCATGGGGAAGCCATTGTGAGTAAACCCCAAGGGAAACATCTGGAGGTAAGGCTGTCCTACCTGGAGTTCAGTGGAGCTCCTAGACCACAAGACCATAAAATATAGAAACAGAATTAGGCCATTTGGCCCATCGAGTCTGCTCCACCACTTCATCGTGGCTGATCCAACTTTCCTCTCAGCCCCAATTTCCTGCTTTCTCCCCGTATCTCTTCATGTCCTGACCAATCAAGAATCTATCAAAGGATTCAACTTGGCCACCCAGCTGCCTGTGACAAAGAATTCCACAGATTCACCACTTTCTGGCTAAAGAAATTCCTGCTCATCTCCATTCTAAAAGGACATCCTTTTATTCTGAGGCTGTGTCCTCTGGTCTTAGACTCTCCTATCATAAGAATCCTCCTCTCCACATCCACTCTATCAAGGCCATTCACCATTCGTTAGGTTTCAATGAGGTCACCCTCCTTCTGAATTCTAGTGAATACAGGCCTTGAGCCATTTAACGCTCTTCATATGACAAGCCGTTCAATACTGAAATGATTTTTGTGAATTCTTGAACCCTCTCCAATTTCAGCACATCCTTTCTAAGATAAAGGGCCCAAGACTGCTCACAATAAAGTCACAGCATTACATCCTTGCTTTTATATTCTAGTCCTCTTGAAATGAATGCAAACATTGCATTTGCCTTCCTCACCATAGACTCAACTTGCAAATTAACCTTTTGGGAACCCTGCACGAAGACGCTTAAGTCCCTTTGGGCTTCTTTTTTTTGTATTTTTTCTCCATTTAGAAAATAGTCAACCCTTTCATTTCTTCTACCAAAGTGCGTGACCATGCACTTCCCTACACTCTATTCCATCAGCCACTTCCTTGCCCATTCTCAGAATCTGTGTAAGTCCTTCTCTAGCCTCACTACTTCCCCAAAAACACCTGCCCCTCCACCTATCTTCATATCGTCAGCAAACTTTGCAACAAAGCTAACAATTCCATCATCCAAACCGTTGACATATAATGTGAAAAGGAGCAGTCCCAACACAGACCCCTGTGGAACATCACTAGTCACCGGCAGCCAAACAGAAAAGGTTCCCTTTATTCCCACCCTTCACCTCCTGTCAATTAGCCACTGCTTTATCGCTGCTAGAATCTTTCTTGTAATACTACGAGCTCATAGCTTGTTAAGCAGCTTCATGTGTGACACCTTGTTAATGGCCTTCTGAAAATCCAAGTATACAGCATTAACCAGTTCTGCTTTGTCTATCCTGCTTGTTATTTCTTCAAAGAATTCCAACAGATATCTCAGGGAAGATATTCCCTTGAGGAAACCATGCTAACTACAGCCTATTTTATTATGTGTCTCCATGTACCCTGAGAGGTCATCCTTAAGAATCGATTCCAACATCTTCCCAACCACTGAAGTCAGGCTAACTGGTCTATGGTTTCCTTTCTTCTGCCTCTTTCACTTCTTGAAGAGTGGAAAGACATTTGCAATTTTCTAGTCTTCTGGAACCATTCCAGAATTTAGTGATTCTTAAAAGATCATTACTAATGCCTCCATGATTTCTTCAGCCACCTCTTTCACAACCTCCTTCTGGTCCAGGTGACTTAACTGCCTTCAGAAGTTTCAGTTTGCTAATAACCTTCTGTCTAGTTATGGTAACGTCACACAATTCTTGACCCCTGATACCTGGAACTTCCACTATACTGCTAGTGTCTTCCACAGTGAAGGCTGATGCAAAATACTTTCTCAGTTCATCCGCCATTTTGTTGTCCATTGCACAACACCCAATCCAGAAAAGCTGATCCCCTCGTGGGCTCACCCATGAGCTGTTCTCCAGCATTGTCGTCCAGCAGTCCGATATCCACTCCCACCTCTCTTTTACACTTTATATATCTGAGGAAACCTTTGAAATCCTCTTCAATATTATTGGCTAGCTTACTTTCGTTTTCCATCTTTACCTTCTTAACGACTTTTTTTAGTTGCCTTCTGTTTGTTTTTAAAAGCTTCGTAATCCTTTAACTTCCTACTAATCTTTGTTCTGTTATATGCCCTCTCTTTGGCTTTTATGTTGGCTTTGACTTCCCCCGTTAGCCACAGCTGTGTCATCTTGCCTTTGGAACACTTCTTTCTCTTCGGCATGTACGTATGCTGTGCTTTCTGAACTGCTTCCAGAAACTACAGGCATTGCTGCTATGCTGTCATCCCTGCCAGTTTTCCAATCAGTTCTGGCCAACTCCTCTCTCATGCCTCTGTAATTCCACTTACTTCACTATAATACTGATATATCTTACTTTAGCTTCTCCTCAAACTTCAGGGTGAATTTGATCATATCATGATCACCATCCCCAAAGGGCTTTTTAAATTTATGTTCTCTTAATTCTGGTTCATTGCACAACACACAATTTAGAAAAGCTGATCCCCTCCTGGGCTCAACCATGAGCTGCTCTAAAAAGCCACCTCATAGGCACTCTAAAAATTCCCCCTCTTGGAATCCAGCACCAACCCGATTTTCCCAATCTACCTGCATATTGCAATCCCCATGACTGTTGTAACATTGGTGTGCATTTTCTATTTCCTGTTGTAATTTGTAGACCACGTCCATACTACTGTTTGGGGGTCTATATACAACTCCCACCAATGTCTTTTTGCCTTTGCAGTTTCTTAACTCTGTCCACACTTTCCAATCCTATATCACCTCTCTCGAATGACTTGATTTCATGTTTCACCAAGAGAACAACACCACCCCGTCTGCCTTTCTGCCAGTCCTTTTGATACAATATGTATTCTTGGACATTAAGCTCCCAGCTATAATCTCCTTTCAGCCATGAGCTGCAAATTCATCTACCTTATTTTGTATACTGCACCCATTGAAATACAGCACCTTCAGTCCTGTATTCACCTTTTTAGATTTTGTCCGCCTTTTACGTTTCAACTCATCCTGTTGACTGCAATTTTGCCCTATCAACAGCCTCTCCTCACTACACATTGCCTCTTTTTGTAAACCAGCTACCTCATCTTCAGCACTATCATCCACCTTTCCTACATCACCTCTTGCATTGAAATATGGGGAGCTCAGGACTCTAGTCACCCCATGCTCAAACTTTGTGTGAGGTCTTACCAACATGTTTCTTTCTGCAGTCTCTCCACTAACTGTTCTGGCACTCTGGATCCCATGCCCCTGCAGCTCTGGTTTAAGCCCCACCATGTGTGCAGCATTAACAAACCCTCCTGCTAGGATATTGGTCCTTCTCTAGCTTCAGGTGTAAACCGTCCCTTCTTTTACAGCTTCTACCGTCCCTGGGAGAGAGCCCAATGATCCAAAAATCTTATGCCCTTCCTCCTACACCAATTCCTTAACCAGGTATTAAACTGTATAATCTTCCCAATTCTGGCCTAATTAACATGTGGCACGGGTTGCAATCTTGAGATTACTACTCTGGAGGTCCTGTCCTTGAATTTAGCACCTAACTCCTTGAACTCCCTATGCAGAACCGCATCACTCATCCGACTTATCTCATTGGTACCTACATGGACCACGACTTCTGGCTGTTCACCCTCCCACTCTTGCGAACGTCGCTGGTGCTTATCTGTATCGGTGTCTGTCATTCCTTTAGATTCATCAGCTGCATGGAGAGAGGGAGCCTCTTGCAAGGGCAACAGCTTGTTCTCCATATTGTACTGCCCTGGTTTGTGTATGACAGCTAGGACACAACATCCATGATCAACCCTGAGCAACGGATGTGTTGTTCATTGTTTCTTCATTTAATAAAATATCTCACTAATCTACCTATGTAACATCCTGGCACAATAAGGGCCAATAACAGGATAAATGACTATACAAAAAGGATTCCCAACCTTTTTTATACCATTAAGCAAGGGGTTTTTGGACTCCAGGTCAGGAACCCCTTCTCGACAAGGTTTATTTATAATCTTTGAGAGAACGAGCACTGTGTGCTTTCTGTTATTTCGATTAACAGGTAAAGCCCTCCCAACCACTGAGTACATGTACATGAACGTGAAACACTGTCGCAAGAAAGCAGCATCCTTCATCAGGGACCCCTGCCACCTAGGATATGCTCTCTTCTCACTGCTGCCATCAAGAAGAAGATACAGGAGCCTCAGGACTCACATCACCATGTTCAAGAACAATTATTATCCCTCAACCATCAGGCTCTTGAACCAAAGGGGATAACTTCACTTAACTTAACTTGCCACCATCTTTGAAACGTTCCCACAACCAATGGACTCACTTTCAAGGACACTTCATCTCATGTTCTAGATTCTTATTGCTTATTTATTTATTATCGAGCTTTGACCAGCAACTAATCCAGACATCGGAAGTTTGAGAGGAGGAGATTTCACTCAGATCCACCACTCGAGTAAAAAAGAATGCAGCGTGTCATGGCAACATAGTAGAGCTTTGACCGGCGACCAATCCACATTTGAGATTGATTAACAAGAGCAAATTAAAGGAAAGCAGGGGCAAGTACAGCAGCCGTCGTCTGAGTGGACAGAATCAGAGTGGTGATCTTGAGGCTTTAGTTCTTCGAGGCTTCAGCGACGGGAGGCTGCAGTCAGAGAAAGCAAAAAAAAAGTTGTAGGTTAAGTTTTTTTTCCCCTTCTCTTCTTTACATCTGCTCTGCTAGGACAGTAGTGCTGTCAGGCAGAATAGTTGAATGTTCCTCTTGTGAGAAGACATGGAGACCTCCAGTGTCCTTGACAACTACAACTGTGAGAAGTGCATCCAGCTGCAGCTTCTAACAATCCATGTTAAGGAGTTGGAGCTGGAGCTGGACAAACTCTGGATCACTTGGGAGTCTGAAGGGTTGATAATTGGACATATAGAGAGTTAGTTTTGGTTAATGTTTATGCTCCTAATATGGATTGTCCGGAATTTTATAAATCATTGTTTAATCAGTTTCCGAATTTGAACGAGTTTTCATTGATCTGGGGCGGAGATCTTAATACCTGTTTGTCTCCAGCTTTGGACCGTTCGGCTCCTTTACGGACCTTACCTAATAAATCTGCAAATTTGATTAACTTTTTCCTTTCTGATTCTGGGTCGACGGACATTTGGCGTTTTCTGCATCCTCAGGAAAAAGATTTTTCCTTCTTTTCACATGTCCATCATTCCTATTCAAGAATTGATTATTTTTTTATTGATTCTCGTCTTATTCCTTCAGTGATTAAATGTGATTATGATTCTATAACCATTTCGGATCATGCTCCACTTAAGCTTTCTATTAAAATTATGGCCAATATACCAAATAATAGACAATGGCGTTTTAATTCGCTGTTGCTTCAGGACTCGGACTTTGTTAACTTTATGAATGAACAGATTGAGCTTTTTTTTACAATTAACCATACAGAGGATATTTCGCTTAACACTCTTTGGGACACTTTTAAAGCCTATATTCGGGGTCAGATTATTTCGTATTCTGCTGCTTTGAGGAAGAAACAGAAGCAGGAGGAGATGGCAATTGTGGACAAGATGAAAGAAATTGATAAGAAATATGTTATGGCTCCTTCTGAGGAGTTATACAAACAAAGAACTGAACTTCAAATGGAACACAGTTTACTACTCTCGTCCTCGATTGTAAACCAATTAAAGAAAACAAGAAGTGACTTTTATGTTCACAGTGACAAAATTGGCAAGCTGCTGGCTAATCAATTGAAATCTAATTATGTTAAATCTCAAATCAATCAGATTTATAACCAAAATGATCGATTGATATTGGATCATGTGGGGATTAATCAAACCTTTTGTGATTTTTATTCTTCTTTATATCAATCAGAGTCTCCTCGAGATTCTAAATATATGAATGATTTTTTAGATAAGTTACACTTCCCTCAGATTTCACAGGATATGTCTTCTTTATTAGATACTTCCATTACAATGGATGAGATTAAGAATGTTATTTTTTCTATGAATCTGGGGAAAGCTCCTGGCCCGGATGGGTTTACCGTTGAATTTTATAAATGTTTTGCTTCTTTATTGATCCCTTGGCTCTGTAGGGTTTTTGAGGCTTCTCTGAAACTTGGTAAACTTCCTGAATCTTTTAATAGAGCATCAATTTCTCTAATACTAAAGAAGGATAAAGACCCTGCTCAATGTGCATCTTATAGACCAATATCTTTATTAAATGTTGATTCTAAAGTTTTTTCTAAGTTATTAGCAAATAGACTAGAAAAAGTACTTCCTTCTATTATTTCGGAAGACCAAACAGGTTTTATTAAAGGTCGTTACTCTTTTTATAATATTCGTACATTGTTAAATATCGTTTATACTCCCTCACAAAATGTTCCTGAGTGTGTTATTTCTTTAGATGCCAAGAAAGCTTTTGATAGAGTAGAATGGCCTTATTTATTTAAGGTGCTTGAAATGTTTAATTTTAGCTTGAAATTTATATCCTGGATTAAACTGTTATATCATTCCCCTGTAGCCTCGGTTCGTACTAACTCTTTAAACTCACCTTTTTTTCCTCTCTTTCGAGGTACTCGACAAGGCTGTCCTCTTAGTCCCCTATTATTTGATATTGCATTAGAACCTCTTGCAATTGCCATTCGAGAATCTTCAAATATTACTGGGATAACTCGGGGATTAAAGTCCCATAAATTATCACTCTATGCTGATGATTTACTTTTATATATTTCTAATCCTGAGAAATCCATTCCTGCTGTTTTAGAGTTATTAGCACAATTTGGTTTTTTTTCAGGTTATAAATTAAATCTTAGTAAGAGTGAACTTTTTCCGATTAATAAACATCTTCCCTTATATTATAAATTTCCATTTAAATTGATTAATAATTATTTCTCATATCTTGGGATTAAAATTACTTGTAAATACAAAGATTTATTTAAGACTAACTTTTTACCATTAATAGACCATATTACTCAACTTTCATCTAAATGGTTTCCCTTATATTTAACTTTGATTGGTCGTATTAATGCAGTTAAGATGTTTTTTTTGCCAAAATTTTTATATGTGTTTCAGGCATTACCAATTTTTGTTCCAAAATCTTTCTTTGATAAAGTTGACTCTAAAATTTCTTCATTTATTTGGCAGAATAAGAATCCGAGACTGGGTAAAATACATTTACAGAAAGCCAAGAGAGATGGAGGGTTAGCATTACCTAACTTTAGATTCTATTATTGGGCTATTAATATTCGACATATGAAATTTTGGTTACTTGATCAGGACATACTATCTATTCCTAAATGGGTAGCATTGGAACTACAATCTGTTCAGGGTTATACACTTGGCTCTACTTTAGGCTCCTCTCTCCCTTTTGATTCGAAACGCCTTAAGCAGGTCTCTAACCCGATAGTTAAATATGTTTTGCGCATTTGGTTTCAATTCAGAAAATTTTTTGATCTTAATCAATTCGGGTTAGCGATTCCTATTTTAGGTAACATATTTTTTCCTCCCTCTTTTACGGATCGCGCTTTTCAAACTTGGAAGACTTAAGGGTATTTTACGGTTTTTGGATTTATTTTTAGATGGTTCCCTTATGTCTTTTGAACAATTATCTAATAAATATAACTTATCAAGAATACATTTTTTTAGATATTTACAAGTTAGAAATTTCCTAAGTACTATACTTTCTTCCTTTCCAATGCTTCCTCCTACATATATTTTAGATTCGATAATTAACCTCAATCCATGTCAGAAAGGTGCATCGGCTATGATTTATAATATTATTATGAAACTTAGGAAAGCTCCATTTGATAAGATTAGGGTAGATTGGGAACAGGAATTGGGGCTTACCATTTCTGTGGATGATTGGGGGCAGATTTTACAATTAGTTAATACTTCCTCTATTTGTGCTAAACATTCCCTAATTCAATTTAAAGTGGTTCATAGAGCACATATGTCCAAAGATAAGTTAGCGCGTTTTTACTCGCATATTAATCCTTTCTGTGATAGATGTTCGGGGCAGATAGCCTCTTTAACTCATATGTTTTGGTCTTGCCCTACTTTGGAAACTTTTTGGAGAGATATTTTTAATATTATTTCTAAGGTATTAAATATAGATATCTCTCCTCACCCTATTACTGCTATCTTTGGACTACCTAAAATTTCTAGTAATCTTTCCCCTTCAGCCCGTAGAATGATTGCATTTCTTACTTTAATGGCGAAAAGATGTATTTTACAACATTGGAAAGAGCTTAATGCTCCAACTACCTTTTTTTGGTTTTCTCAGACGATTTTATGTTTGAATTTGGAGAAAATTAGAAGTAACCTTTATGATTCTTCATTTAAATTTGAACAGATTTGGGGACCTTTTATTCAATATTTTCATTTAATGTAATATTTACCCTTCTTGTTTTTTTTTCACTGTTTTTAATGGAGGTCGGGATTGAGGACGTGATTTTAAGTTTAACTCTGTTTGGTTTCAAGTTAGCCCAATGCTTTGCTTTGCTTTTAGTTAGTTGCACGGTGGGTTTTTTTTTGGGGTTTTTTTTTCTTTTTTTTCCATTGATATATATAAAATTTAGTATACTATTATGTTATCTTGGTTTCTTATGTTTAAATTACATTGTTTGTAGTATTTTTTTTGGTATTGATACCTTTTGGAATTTTATTATACTTTAACATTGTATTAATGTTTATATGGCTTACCTTTTTTGTATACTTATTCAATAAAAAGATTTAAAAAGAAAGAAAGAGAGTTAGTTACACCCAAAGTACAGGAAACTGGGTGACAGTCAGGAAGGGAAAAAGGGTTAAGGAGCCAGTGCAGAATACCCCTGTGGCCATCCCCCTCAACAACAGGTATATCACTCTGGATGCTGTCAGGGTTGGGGTTGAACTAACAAGGGAAAGTCACAGTATTTGGCTCTTTGGCACTGAATCTCTCCATTTATTAATGCTGCATGGGGTGGTTTAAACTAGATGTGAACCGAAGTGCCAGAACAATTAGTGGAGATGTTGTGGAGGCAGGTGTTGGTAAGACCTCAGAGAAAGTTGTGGATGAAAAGGTTGAGCATAGTGTGACTAGTGTCTTGAGTTGCATATATTTCAAAACAAGAAGTAATGTAAGAAAGGCGGATAAGCCCCGGGCATGGATCAACACCTGGAATTATGTCATGGTAGCCATTAGTAAGACTTGGTTGCAAGAGGGGCAGGACTAGTGTTGCTCCATCAGAACAGACCGGAGAACTCAACGAGTGAGCTGTTATGGGTGGAACTGAGAAATCAGAAAGCTATGACCACGATAATGGGCTATATTACTGACCACCCAACAGTCCTAAGGATTTAAAGGAACACATCTGCAAGAAACGTAAGGTTGTTATTGCAGGTGATTTTAACTTTCCACATATTGATTGGGAATCCCATATTGTAAAAGGGCTAGATGGGATAGAATTTGTCAAATATGTTCAGATGAAGTTTCCCTCATCAGCACATAGAAGTCCCAATGAGAGAGTGTGCGATTCTGGACGTACTATCAGGGAATGAGACAAGACAGGTGACAGAAGTTTGTGTTGGGGAGTACTTTGCATCCAGTCACCATACTGTCGTTATTTTCAAAGTAAATATGCAAGGAGATGGGTCTGGTCTGCAAGTTGAGATTCTAAATTGGAGAAAGGTCAATTTTGATGGTATAAGAAGTTATATGGAAAGTGTGGATTGGGACAGGCTGTTTTTTGGCAAAAGTGTATTTGGAAAGTTGGGGGCCTTCAAAAACGAAATCTTGAGGGTACAAAGCTTGTATGTGTCTGTCAGAATAAAAGGTAAAGATAACAAGTGTGGGGAACCTTGGTTTTCAAGAGATATTGAGCCCCTGGTTAAGAGAAAAATGGAGGTGCCAAGCAGGTCTAGGCAAGTAGGAACAAATGAGGTGCTTGTGGAGTATAAGAAATGCAAGAGAACACTTAAGAAAGAAATTGGGAGGGCTAAAAGAAGGCAAAAGGTTGCTCTAGCGGTGAAGATGAAGGAGAATCCTAAGGGATGTTAAGAGTTCTATGGGTATGTTAAGAGCAAAAGGATTGCGAGGGATAAGAATGATAATCCATGTGTGGAGCCTAAACATGAGATCTTAAGTGTATTCTTTGCATCTGTATTTATTGGGGAGACGAATACAGAGCTATAGAAGTGAGGCAAAGCATCATCAACTTTGTAGACCCTGTACACATTACAGAGGAGGAGGTGTTTGCTACCCTGAGGTGTATCAGGGTGGTTAAATCCTCAGGACCTGACAAGATGTTCCCTTGGACCCTACAGGAGGCGAGTGCAGAAATTGCCAGGGCCCTAGCAGGGATACTTAAAACACCCTTAGTAACAGGAGAGGTTCCAGAGGATTGGAGGATAGCCAATGTTGTTTCACTGTTTCAAAGGCTCCAAATAGAAACTAGGAAATTATGGGTCAGTGAGTCTGACATCAGTTGTGGGAAAGTTATTGGATCAGATATGTAAGTACATGGGCTGATAAAAAGATAGCCAGCGTGGCTTTGTGTGTGGTAGGTCATGTCTAACCAATCTTATAGAGTTTTTTGAAGAAGTAACCTGGAAAGTGGATGAAGGCAAGGCAGTGGATGTTGTCTACATGGACTTTAGTAAGGCATTTGACAAGGTACTGCATGGGAAGCTGATCAAGAAAGTTCAGTCACTTGACATTTTGGATAAGGTAGTAAATTAAGATTAGACACTGGCTTTGTGGGAGAAGCCAGAGAGTGGTACTGTAGTAGAGGGTTGCCTCTCTGACTGGAGGCCTGTGACTAGTGGTGTGCTGAAGGGATCAGTGCTGGGTCTTTTGTTGTTTGTCATCTATATCAATGACCTAGATGATGATGTGGTTAACGGGATCAGCACATTTACAGGTGGCACGAAGACTGGGGGTGTGGTGCATTGTAAGGAGGCTATCATGGCTTGCAGAGGGACCTGCATCAGGTGGCAGATGGAATTTAATGTGGACAAGTGAGAGGTGTTGCACTTCAGCAGGATCAACTAGGATAGGTCTTACACTGTGAACGGTAGGGCACTGAGGAATGTGTCGTAGAACAAAGGGATCTGGGAATACAGGTACATAATTCGTTGAATGTGCTGTCACAGTAAAGAAAGCATTTGGAACCTTGGCCTTCATAAATCAATTTATTGAGTATAGAGGTTGGGATGTATGTTGAAGTTGTATAAGATGTTGGTAAGGCCTCATTTGGAGTATTGTGTGCAGTTTTGGTCACCTATCTACAGGATGTAAACAAGGTTGAAGGAGTGCAGAGAAAATTTACAAGGATGTTCCTGGGTCTGGAGAACCTAAGTTATAAGGAAAGATTGAATAGGTTAAGATTGTGTTCTTTAGAACTTCGAAGATTGAGAGGAGATTTGATCGAGTATACAAAATTACAAGGGGTAGAGATAGAGTAAATGCAGCAGGCTTTTTCCACTGAGGTCGGTTGGGACTACAACCAGAGGCCGTGGCTTAAAGGTGAAAGGTGAATTTAAGGGAAATATCTTCACTCAGAGGGTCATGAGAGTGTGGAATGAGCTTGCCAGCATGTGGTTCATGCGAGCTCAATATCAATGTTTAAGGGAAGCTTGTAGAAGTACATGGTTAGGGGAATGGAGGGCTATGGTCCTGGTACAGGTGCTTAGGAGTAGGCAGTTCAAAAGGATTTTGGCATGGACTAGATGGGACGAAGGGCCTGTTTCTGTGCTGTACTTCTCTGTAACTCTGACTTTATTATTATTATTTCTTCTTTTTGTTTTTCCATAGTTTGTTGTCTTCAGCACTTGGTTGAATGCCCTGGTTAGGTGGTCTTTCATTGATTCTGTTTCAGTAATTATTCTATAGATTTGTTGAGTATTCCCACAAGAAAATTAATGTCAGGGTTGCATATGGTGATGTGTGTATTTCAATAATAAAATTTATTTTGAGCTTTGAACTTTAATGCAGACCCTTAAGAACAGTGTAGATGGACAAAGCTGCCTTAGTAATCACTTTGTGGAAATATGATTATTGCCCAATTCTTACCAATTAGAATTTTTTTACTCAGAACTGCCTAAGTGTGGAGAGGGGGAGTCTGCTGCATGGGCAACAGCTTGCTCTCCATATCGTACTGCCCTGGCTTGGCTATCACGTAGACAGCTGAGACACAACATCCAAGGTTGACGTTGACCAGTGGAGGGCTTTTCAGATTTTAATAAACTTTAATATTGTTTTTATAGATGTCACCCAGTATTAGAATTAATTTTGAAGTCTACATGGGAAGCACCAAGGCAATGCATAATGAAACAGTTACAGCAATGCTTTACGGTGTCAGCTGTAGTATCGGGATTCAGTTCCTGTCTACAATTTGAATGTTCTCCCCGTGATCGCCTGCGATTGTCCTGGACGCTCTGCTTTCCTCACACGTTCTAAAGATGTATGCTTTCGGGTTAATAAGTTGTGGGCATGTTGTGTTGGCACTGTAACTGTGTCGACGCTGCAAACCTCTCTGAAGTGATATGACGCATTTCACTGTATGCTTCGATGTACTTGTGACAATTCTGATTATAATGTTTTTAATGTGTGACACAGGGCTTGAGTGAACTACAAGAAACATGGGAGCTGAGGCTCTGGTGGGTTTCAAAGGAGGATGGGAACCAGGGCCCTGATGGGCAATGTTCCCTCTAATTTTTAGTAGTCAGTGTGCGCAAAAATTTTATGTTGTGCAAATTTTTTTCCTGTGACAAAAGTATGTGTGCACTGAATGCACACATGGGCCAGTTTATGTAGGTTTACAAAATATTTGACATAAAACTGCACAGAATAACAACAAAATAACATACATAAATTTCAGTCACACACACAAAAAAATGCTGGTGAACACAGCAGGCCAGGCAGCATCTATAGGAAGTCGATGTTCCGGGCCGAGACCCTTCATCAGGACTAACTGATAGTAAGAGATTTGAAAGTGGGAGGGGAAGGGGGAGATCCGAAATGATAGGAGAAGACAGGAGGGGGAGGGATGGAGCTAAGAGCTGGAAAGTTGATTGGCAAAAGGGATACGAGGCTGGAGAAGGGAGAGGATCATGGGACGGGAGGCCGAGGGAGAAAGAAGGGGGGAGGGGGGAAGCCCAGAGGATGGGCAAGGAGTTATAGTGAGAGGGACAGAGGGAGAAAAAAGAGAGAAGAAAAAGGGGAAAGAAAAAAAATCATAATAATAAATAAATAAGGGATGGGGTATGAAGGGGAGGAGGGGCATTAACGGAAGTTAGAGAAGTCAATGTTCATGCCATCAGGTTGGAGATATTTAATTTTTATCATGTTTAAGTCACTTAATTATTTTTTTCTCTCTCCTGTCTTTGGCATTTACCCATTCTTTGTAAACTCTATCTCGACTAATAGAACTTTCATCCCATTGATAGCTTTTGATTCTCATTAACATATCCAAATGACATTCACCTAAACGGTTTCTCAGCTTGTTTTTGAGTTGATTCATTAGGCTAAAACCTCGCTCACAGTCCACACTAGACACAAGAAAGGTTCCCCCAATGTCCATCAACTGTGCAAGGTCGCAAAACTGTTCATTTTGAAGTACAAATACCACCATTTGAGCAAAGTTTGAAATCGGTTTGGATTTAATTTTTTCTTGCACAGAAAATTTGAAATCATTAAACTGTCTATTACAATATTTTCAGCTAGAAAATCATATTTTAGACATAAGGCATTAACTTGTTCATCGCCAAATGTGAAGTCACAATCTGCAATTGCGGAGAAATCAAAAGCTGACCATTCTTGTACCTCAACTTTGATCTCCTCTGGGTTTGATCATTTTCGCTCTCGCTCATCTGCACTCACCCGTAACATGCGTAGCACTCCTGTAACAGGTAATGACAGGTTCTGTTGCCTGAGCTTTTGTACACCATCCAAATGTAATTTACTTGCCAAATGACACTTCAGAAAGTCAAGTTTCCAAATATCATCCCACTTCTTTCCACTAGCAAATTCTCCAGCAACTTTCGCATCACGACAATACAAACAGATAACTCCAGTTTCCGTATCATACATAAATATTTCTTGTAGCTGAACGTTCATGACCTCATGAGCTTTCAGGGTAACAGTTTCTACTATTTTGTTAAGCCATTCAACTTTGAACAAATTTGCAGTTCTTTTGCGCTTCACACCCTTCGCTTCTTTTGAATTCGACAAAGTGAAGCAATATTTTTTCCAATAAAAACTTAGTAAGCTATCTACAGGATTTGAAACAGATCTTTGTAAACTTTACGATATGAACACTGTCTGCCAAATATGGCTGCCGCCGTGATGCAGCTGTACAAACCGGAACAGGATCGGTGAGGTGATGTAAACTAGCGACGTACATTGTGGTATTTGAAAAACCGACTAACTAGTTAACAGAAACAGTTAGGTAAAAGATTATTTTCAATAAGTATAATTATTAACAACTACATTATTTTAGGTAACTAACCTTTTGTGAGCACATTAATTTCCTTTGTGCGCTGGTTGAAAAACGTGTGTGTGCGCACACACGCGCCCAGCTTAAAGGGAACTATGCTGACGGTCCTTGTGGGAGCCGGGGCCCTGACGGTCCTCGTGGGATCCGGGGTCCTGATGGGTCTCGTCAGAGCCAGGTCCCTGAGGGTCATAATGGGATCCAAAGTTCTGTTGGGTCTCGTGGGAATCCGGCTCTGGTGAATTTCAGAGGAGAATGAGAAATGGGGCCTCAGAATCTAAAAGGATCAGGGGAAACCAGGGCCTGACAAATCTCAAGGGAGCATGGGAAATGAGTTTCAAGGGAATTCAGGATCTGGGCACTGATTATTATCAGGAGATAGGAGTGTACGGTTTGGGAGCTGGGGTTCATTGAGGAACACAGGAAACATATTTAATATCATATGCCAAACCATCAGACCACAGATGGATAGAAGAATATCGGAATTTTACCAAGTGGTAATTTGTGTAAGATTACAGGGAGAAGACAGGAGAATAGGTTTGAGAGTGATAATATAGCAGCCATGATGATGGAATGGTGGACAGGATTGATGGGCTGAATGGCCTAATTCTGCTCCGATGTCTTATGGCCTTTTTAAAATCTGTGGACTAGGTCCTTTTGGCACTTCAAGCCGCACCAACCCAACAGCTCAACATCCTCCAATTTAACCCTAACCTAATCATAGGACAATTTACAATGACCATTTAGCCTACCCAGTACATCTTTAGACTGTGGGAATCCAGAACACCCACGTATTTCATGGGGAGGAAGTACAGAGACTCCTTACAGAATGGCACTAGAAAAGTACTCCAGAACGCCCTGAGCTGTAATAGTGTCACGCTAACTGTTACACTGGTGTGGCATTCATACATACAGCACTGTGCAAAAGTCAAAGGCTGCCTAAAACTATTTCACAGTTCTGTATTTGTCAATGTGGAGTGGAGAACAGCTTTGTACATCCCAGTGGCCACACATTTTAATTCCACATCCCATTCCCATTCTGACATGTCTATCCACGGCCTCCTCTACTGTAAAGATGAAGCCACACTCAGGTTGGAGGAGCA
Organism: Mobula hypostoma; assembly: GCF_963921235.1. Lineage (NCBI taxonomy): Eukaryota > Metazoa > Chordata > Chondrichthyes > Myliobatiformes > Myliobatidae > Mobula > Mobula hypostoma. The sequence continues at coordinate 60,632,040 of NC_086117.1, forward strand.
ACACCTTATATTCCGTCTGGGTAGCCTCCAACCTGATGGCATGAACATTGACTTCTCTAACTTCCGCTAGGCCCCACCTCCCCCTCGTACCCCATCTGTTACTCATTTTTATGCACACATTCTTTCTCTCACTCTCCTTTTTCTCCCTCTGTCCCTCTGAATATACCTCTTGCCCATCCTCTGGGTCACCCCCCCCCCGTCTTTCTTCCCGGACCTCCTGTCCCGTGATCCTCTCGTATCCCCTTTTGCCTATCACCTGTCCAGCTCTCGGCTCTATCCCTCCCCCTCCTGTCTTCTCCTATCATTTTGGATCTCCCCCTCCCCCTCCAGCTTTCAAATCCCTTACTCACTCTTCCTTCAGTTAGTCCTGACGAAGGGTCTCGGCCTGAAACGTCGACTGCGCCTCTTCCTAGAGATGCTGCCTGGCCTGCTGCGTTCACCAGCAACTTTGATGTGTGTTGCTTGAATTTCCAGCATCTGCAGAATTCCTGTTGTTAGCTTTGTACATCTGCCTGGAGCAAAAGATGTTGGGAATGGTGAGGATGGAGGGATGTGGGACAGGTAGCAGAGGAGTGCCAGTGGTGGGGCATGATGTAGGTGCAGACACACCCAGCCTTGAGACACCAGGCATGGTCATTTGATCATTACAGAATGTATCTCTGATGCTTCCCACTCCCTCCCCTCTCCCTTCCCCTTCTCCCAACCATGATTCCCTCTCCCTGTCCCCTTCCCACTCTCAGTCCACAATAGAGACCCAGATCAGAATCAGGTTTATCATCACTCACTTATCTCAGGAAATTTGTTTTTTTTTATGACAGCAGTACAATGCAATACGTAAAATTACTACAGTACTATGAAAATGTCTTAGACACCCTAGCTATATATATGTGCCTTTGCACAGTACCTTATATATTTGTGAGTATGTATTTGCATATATATGCAGTAATTTATAGTACATTTTATGAATTACATTGTACTGGGGCCACAAGACAACAAATTACAAGACATAAGTCAGTGATAAAAAACCTGATTTGTATTACATGTTTTATTAATGCAGTAAAACAATGAACACAGTGGGTGAGTGCGAAGGCTTCAGGAATTCTAGGAACTACAGGAATCAGTAATAAATCATCCTTAATAATGGTGGTAATGACTTTGATTTCAGATGAGGATAGCAGTTAATTCACAAATAATGAACACGTACCAACTTAAGTGGGACTTGGGAAACAGTTCTGAATGCATTTATTTGAGAACAGCTAGAACACAAGAATAGGATAGGCTCCTTGAGCTTGCTTCATCCATTCTAATAATTGTCATTTGCCTGCTGAGATTTTATGCTGCATCTCAAAATTAAAGTAAATTTTGTTATCAAAGTACATATATGCCACCATATATAACCCTTAGTTTCATTTTCCTGTGGGCATACTCAGCAAATGTGTAGAATAGTAACTATAACGGGATCAATTACTTGAGAAACTGTACAGAGAAAGGTTGAATAGGTTCGGACTTGATTCCCTGGAGCGTAGAAGAATGAGGGGAGATTTGACAGAGGTATATAAAATTATGATGGGTATAGATAGAGTGAATGCAAGCAGGCTTTTTCCACTGAGGCTAAGGGAGAAAAAACCAGAGGACATGGGTTAAGGGTGAAGGGGGAAAAGTTTAAAGGGAACATTGGGGGGGGGCTTCACACAGAGAGTGGTGAGAGTGTGGAATGAGCTGCCAGATGAAGTGGTAAATGCAGGCTCACTTTTAACATTCAAGAAAAACTTGGACAGGTATATGGATGAGAGGTGTATGGAGGGATATGGTCCAGGTGCTGGTCAGTGGGACTAGGCAGAAAAATGGTTCAGCACAGCCAAGAAGGGCCAAAAGGCCTGTTTCTGTGCTGTAATGTTCTATGGTTCTATGGTTCAATGACAGGTCAACCAGAGTGCAGAAGACTGTTGTCGCATGCAAGAAGTCACTGGAGAGACACAGCTGGTAGATATGGAGCAGTCTCTTTATTCAACAAAATGAGATACAGCTGGCATCATATTGAGACCCCTTTTGGAGGAAGAGTCCTGCTCAACCCAACACTATATGATATTTTATATGCTAAAGATCAGAGGACAATTCTATATTTACAATGTATCTACAATGCTTCCTTTGAATTACATGAAACTTTCACAGTTTTTTCTTCACACATACACTACAGACAATGCTAATCAACATTGTCTGGTTTTTCAATTAACTACGGTTCATGGCTATTAGGAACCTATTGTCCAGTGCTGCATTTTAAATTTAATCTACAGTCCATATTCAGATCTGAAGGTTTGCTGCTGAAGTCAAAATTTACATGTCCTAACCCCAGAAATGGCCTAACAAAGATGACAAACTGGGCACATGTGAATATAAATAAGAAGCAGTAAATAACAGGAAAATGAGATAAAGAGTCCTTGAAGTGGGATCATTGGTTGTGGAAGGGGAGTGAAGTTATCTCCTTTGTTTCAGAACCTGATGGTTGAGGGGTAGTAACTGTTCTTGAAGCTGGTAGTGAGAGTCCTGAGGCTCTCATAGTTTCTACCTGATGGCAGCAGCGACAAAAGGGGATGACCTGGATGGTGAGAATCTCTGATGATGGATGCTACTTTCGTGCTGTACTGGGTTGAATCCACTACCCTGTTTCTTGGTAATACTGGGCAAACTGTAGGTTTTATTTTTTAATATATTTACAGTTTAACTGCATCAAAGTTCTGGGTTTATCAATGTACATTACATACTGCATTACTGTCTGTCTCTGCTTTTGTTTTTGACTAGCCTCCTTCCTGTTCTCGGCCTTCAATATTGATTGGATACGAGGACGGATCAGTGACCCTGTGGGACCTATCGGAAAAGAAAATGTTGAGCCGTCTCACCTGCCACAAAGAGCCAATCATGTGTCTTGACTTTGATCCGGAAAAAGTCAAGGGTATCTCTGGCTCGTCAGAAAAGGTTGTAGCTTCTTGGAGCCTTGACCAGCAACAGAACCTTAAGGTCAGCATCGTTTATTAGGGGTTACACCAATGGTCTGATAAGCTGAGAAAATATTTTGTCATGAAGAGGAGTAATTGCAGAGCCCAGATAATTAACTTAGAAACATCAAAAACCTACAGCACAATACAGGCCCTTCAGCCCACAATGCTGTGCCAAACATGTACTTACTTTAGAGATTACCTAGGGTTACCCATAGCCCTCTATTTTTCTTTTTTTTTGGTAATTTATTTTTTATTGAATTTCATCATCAAACAAACATTTCCATAAGATGTATTTCAGATACTGTACATATATATCATATAATCATATTTGTCACAAATCTCCACATAATATTTATCTGAGGTATACACTTATAGAAAGGAGAGGAAAGAAAGAACAATCGAAAGAAGAAAACGATGTACAGAGTAGGGAGTGATTTTTTTTTACAACATATTCATTGACTTGTGAGAATAAAATCAGGCCTATGAGGTGTTATGTAGTTAAACCATTTTTTCCAGTATGAATAAAATTGTTCCAGCTTATGATTAACAGATGCTGTTATCTTCTCCATTTTGTAAATGTCCATTGTAATTTCCATCCATACATTTAAAGTTGGGCTCTCCTGTGATAACCATTTCCTGATAAGGGTCTTTTTACCAGCCACCAGCAGTGCCTTCATTAAATATTTATCTCTTTTCAACCATTCTTGAGGTATATACCCAAAATATATGGTCTTACTCCGTAAGGGTATTTCACATTTAAAGATGTCTTGTAGGGCATTATGTATCCCACTCCAATAGTCTTTGATAACGGGACATTCCCAGAAAATATGATAATGGTTTGCATTTTGATTTCCACAATTTCTCCAGCAAGAGTCCTCTATTTTTCTAAGCTCCCTCTATACCTATCCAGGAGTCTCTTAAAAGAACCTATCATTTCTACCTCCACCACTGCCGCCGGCAGCCCATTCCATGCACTCACCACTCTCTGCGTAAAAAAACTTACCTCTGACATCTCCTCTGTACCTACTTCCAAGCACCTGAAAACTGTGCCCTCTCGTGTTAGTCTCAGCCTTGGGAAAAAGCCTTTGACTATCCACACAATCAATGCCTCTCATCATCTTATACACCTCTATCAGGTCACCTCTGGTCCTCCACCGCTCCAAGGAGAAAAGGGCGAGTTCACTCAACCTGTTCGCATAAGGCATTTCTCTCCAATCCAGGCCACGTCCCTGTAAATTTTTCAGAAGCACCATCTTTATTCTTTTATCTTACACCCCTTAGCGTTAATTCCCCTCTTAGCATCATTTCTCAGCTCTCTATTTAATTTGCTTAGTATGTAACATTTCCACTATGTGTAGCCAAGAGCATAGTTTGACAATTGTCAATTTAGCATGTACTAAATAGTAGTGAGGTAGAGTTTATGGGTTCAATGTTCATTCAGAAATGGGATGGCAGAGGGGAAGAAGCTTTCCCTGAACCGCTGAAGTGTGCCTTCAGGCTTCTGTATCTCCTTCCTGATGGTAGCAATGAGAAGAGGGCATGTCCTGGGTGATGGGGCATCTCTGAGGCATCAGTCTTTGAAGATGACCTGGATGCATGATGGAGCTGACTGGGTTCACATCTTTCTACGGCTTATAGTCATCCCGTCTCCCCCACTCTCCATTATACATCTGTAGAAATTTGCAAGTGTCCTTGGTGACATACCAAATCTCCTCAAACTCCTAATGAAATATAGCCACAGTCGTGCCTTCTTTAATAGATCCCTTTTCCTCTTTTGATCCCTCTATGAGGACTGGTGTGTGTTCCCTCATCTTACCCTTTCAGTTCTTTGGCCCTTCTGACATTGAGTTCAAGCTTGTTGCTGCGATACCACCCAACTAGCTGATATTTCTCTCTCCTGTACTCCCTCTTGTCACCATCTGAAATTCATAGTTCAAAAGTTCAAGTAAAGATTATTATCAGTATACCTACGTGTCCCCACATGCAACCCTGAGATTCTTTTCTGTGGGCATACTTTCCAAATCTATCTCTAAAACAGTTACTGTAAACTGTAAACAGACCTGTGCAAATGCAGATATAAGTAAATAGCAATAAACCTTGAATTTTATTTCCAATCTGCACAGACTGCGGTCTTTCGGTGAGGAAGTTTAGGATCCAGTTACAGAGGGAGGTACGAAGGCCCAGGTTTTAGAGCATTTTGATCAGAACTCTAGGAGTGATAGTGTTAAATGTTATGAACAGCAGCTTTTCATAGGTGATCCAAGTCCAAGTGAGGAGCCATGAGATCGCACCCGCTGTAGACCTATTGTGACCTATTGTGCAACAAATTTCACAGCATAGACCCTTGATATTAAACCTGATTCTGATCCTGATGTCCTGTGTCTTGTAAAGTCAATAGAGTCAATTTGTTAACAGTAACTTATTAAGCCTAGTTGGATCATGGAGCAAGGAAAAGCTAAAGACAAGGAATGATTCTGAGCATGAAAGCTGACATTTTATACTCAGCTCTTCATCCTGTTTAGTATATTGACCTACGAACAAAACAAACTGTGGAACACAATCAAAGGATATCACGTATCTGTCACTCTGTTCATCATAATGAAGAGCATTGCTCCATTATGTTAAGGTGCTTACACTGAAAGATTGAGTCTAAGAGTTTTGATGTTACATTATCCAAGATATGACAATATTTATGCTTGCTGCAACTTGTTTCAGTTCCCTGAGGTAAAAATATTCCATCTAAATTGCTATAGTGTACAATAGACCTACAATTGGAATAAAAGCATAAAGAATATTATTGAAACCAATGATAGCTACTAACTAAATACATTATTATTTTAGTTATTAGTCTACATGTCAAATTTTAGAAAATTTTAAACTTTAAAAGGCATAAAAAGTTTTGTGGCTAGTACAACCCTTTATAGTGCCAGTGACCATGTTCAATTTGCACCATTGTCTGTAAGGAGTTTGTAAGTTCCTTCCCATGACCGCATAGGTTTACTCTGGGTACTCTGTTTTCCTCCCACAGTCCAAAGACTTACCAGTTGGTAGGTTAATTAGCCATGGTAAATTGTGTTGTGATTTGTATTGAATTAAATTTGGTTGCTAGGTGGTGCAGATCACTGGCTGGATCTCAATAAATAAAAATAACTAGGAGAAAAATATACCTTGAAAATCTGCCAAAAAGCTAATTCATTCCAATTTAATTCCTCAGCTGAAGAACATGGTGAAGTTAGTGAACGCTGGGATAGCTCACACATGCCTTCGTCAAGACAAGAAGATAGTAGCCACGGCCGGTTGGGATCATCGGATCCGCATCTTTGGCTGGAAAAACCTGAAGCCCCTGGCTGTCCTGCTGTACCACACAGCGAGCATCCACTGTGTGACCTTCTCCGACCATGCAGATCCGTGCGAAAGGTTAATGGCTGCAGGCTCTAAGGACCAGCGCATAAGCTTATGGTCCCTTTACAACGAACCATGAAGAGCCATCATCTGTATTTTCACTCAGTGAAGTCTGTGTGGGCATCATAACTTAATTGGTGATGGACATCAGTTTTGACCATAATTTGCACTGTAATTCAATTACAGTAATATTTTAATTTGAACTGCCTCCTGTTGAATCAACTTTAAAGAAGAAAGGAAAACAGCATTGACACAATAATTCATACTAGGTCACAGCCAATAAATAACTTCTCTTCAGTTATCATTGTTTGGAAGATGGTATGGTAGCTGATTTTACATGTCATGAATATCCACAAGTATTCTGTCTCGGTAGCCTCCAGTCTGATGGCATGAACATTGATTTCTCTAACGTTAAATGATTTCTTTCCCCGTAACTTTTTTTCCATTCCCAGTAACTTTTTTTCCATTCCCAGTTCTGGTTCTCCTCTCAACCTTTCCTTTCTCCTCACTCACCCATCACCTCCTTCCCTTCTATGCTCCACTCTCCTGTCCCTGTTTCTTACTCCTTCCACCCTGCCCCCCCATCCATGATCCCCCCTCAGCTAGTCTCACCTATCACCTGCCAACTTGTACCTACCTCCTTCTCTCCACCCCCCCCCCCACCTTCTTATCCTGGCTTCTTCCCCTTCTATTTCGATAAAGAGTCTTGGCCTGAAATGTCGACTGTTTATTCCTCTTCATAGATGCTGCCTGACCTGCTGAGTTTCTCCAGCATTTTATGTATGTGTTGCTCTAAATAATACATTGTTTTCAAATCATTTTTTTTACTATTGAGATACAGAATGGAGTAGGCCATGAGGCTCTTCGAGCTGTACCACCCAGCAATCCCCCAATTTAATCCGAGCCTAATCACAGGACAATCTACAAGGACCAATTAACCTACCAATTGGTACATCTTTGGACTGTGGGAGGAAACCAGAGCACCCGGATGAAACCCACACAGTCACAAGGAAACATTTAAACTCCTTACTGGCAGTGGCGGGAATCGAACCCTAATCTCCTGTATTGTAAAGCGTTGGCTAACCATGACACTATCGTGGTGCTTTGGATGTTGTTCCTCTTTCCCCCTCCCCCTACCTTCTTATTCTGGCATCTTCCCACTTCCTTTCCACTCCTGATGAAGTGTCCAGAGGGTGGGGGATAAATTTTTAAATTGACCGCTGCTTTGAAAAGTGCCATGGGATTTTTCTAAAGAATCAGTCTACATGTAGTACCACCTAATAGTGCTTTTAGAGATTAAAACTTGTTGGTACAAAGTTAATGTTAAAAATAAGATTAACTCTGATGCCTTATGAGAGTTTATTGTGTTTAGCGAACTGCTTCCTTTGTAGAGGAGACAGAGGTCTTGAATTTTGACACAGATAGCTTCCAGTTATATAGTGCCTTTAATAGCAAAATGCCCCAAGGCATCTCAGGAGTTTTGTAATAAAATTTAACACCAAAGCACTTAAGGAGATAATAAGCAGATGTCGAAATGCTTCATAAAAGAAAGAGGTCTTAAGGGGTATCTTAAAGGAGGAACGAAAGACAAATAGGCAGACAGAACTATTAAGGAGGGAATGTTGTCAGAGTTTAGGACTTGGTAGCTAAAGGCATTCCTGCCATAAGTGGGGGTTGGGTCGTGTGATTAAATATACGTAGATTTTAGATTGTTAAGGAAAAATGTTATGATAACTACTCGAGCCCCGAGTGCTTGTGCTGGGGGCGGGTGTGCTGAGGCTTTATAAAGCATTGGTCAGACTGCCCTTCCAGTATTGTGAGCCGTTTGACCCCCTTATCCAAGAAAGGCTGTGCTGGTACAGGATAGCATCTAGAGAAGATTCATGAGAATGATCCTGGAATGAAAGCATTAACGTATGAGAAATGTTTGATGACTCTGGGCCTGTACTTGCTGCAGTTTAGAAGAATGGATGTAGGGTGGGGAACAAGGGATCTCACGGAAACCTATTGAATATTGAAAGACCTAGATAGAGCGGGTGTGGAGAGGATGATTCCAATAAAGTTCAAAGTTTAAATTTTATTATATGTCACTCTACAACCCTGAGAATCATTTTCTCGTGGACAATCTCGATAAATCTATAGAATAATAGCCATGCCAGAATCAATGAAGGACTGCACAACTAGGGTACTCAACCATACTGCAGGAGACAAGAAACTGTGTGGGGACATCTCAATGATGGGGCAAGTGGTGTCGAATGAAGTTATTCCCTTTGGTTCAAGAGCCTGATGGTTGAGGGTGGTGGGGACGTCTGATAATGGATGTTGCTTTCCTAAGACAGCATTTCGTGCAGATGTGCTTAATGTTGGGGAGGGGTTTACCAGAGATGGACTGGGCCGTATTGACTAACTTTGTGCGGTTTTCCGTTCAAAGGCATTGGTGTTTCCATACCAGGCTATGATGCACCCAGTCAATATACTCTCCATTACACATGTTCCTTAGAAATTTGCAAAGATTCAGCATGGCAAACTTGTAGATGAATGGCCAGTAGCTGGACTGAGATGTCAGAGGCAATTTGAGATGATGCCTTTATAGATAGTGGGAGCTTATCCCCACTACCATCCCCAACGATAACAAACACATACAGCAATAAAAGCTACTATAAGAAAGTTAAACTACAAGAAAAATAACACTTCTACACCCCAATCCATCAGAGTGTTGAGGAAGGTCAATTTCACTCGACTGGGAAATGAAAAACAGCAAGTCGAAGCTGAATCGGAGAGAGACTAATGAAATGAGGGGTTTTGTCTGGAGAGGTCACACAGTTTGGGCCAAAAATATTCCCGTGGATGGGATTACCAAACTAAATTCCTGTTAATAGTAGAATGTTTTGAAAGGAAAGGAAGGGACTTTTATGTCGGAAAGAGGGAACATCAGATTGTAAAGGCCAACAGGCATGTATAGAGGGTAAAAGGGAAAAATAAAGTTCAAAGAAAATTTTATTATCAAAATAGATACAATATATGTCACCGTATACAACCCTGAGATTCATTTTCCTGTGCGCATACTCAGCAAATCTATAGAATAGTAACTATAACAGAATCGATGAAAGATCAGCCAGAGTGCAGAAGATAACGAACTGCGCAAATGCAAATATAATCAAACAGCAATAAATAATGAGAACATGAGAAAAAAAGAGTCCTTAATGTGAGATTATTGGTTGTAGGAACATTTCAATGATTGGACAAGTGAGTGTAGTTATTCCATTCTATTCAAGAGCTGATGATTGAGGAGTAGTAACTGTTCTTGAACCTGGTGGTATGAGTCCTGAGGCTCTTGTACCTTCTACCTGATGACAGCAGAGAGAAGAGAGCATGACACTGGGTGATCATATCTCTGATGATGGATCCACCATCTTTTGTAGGATTTTCCATTCAAAGGCGTTGGTGTTTCCATACCAGCTGTGATGCAGTCAGTGAATATACTCTCCACTACACTTCTATAGAAGTTTGGCAAAGTTTTAGATGTCATGCCGAATCTCCACAGATTTCTAAGGAAGTAGAGGCGCTAAAAGTAAGAAAGATTCAAAGTTGTTTATATTCAGAATTGTTTAATATACTTTGCAGTACACAATGAAATAATTGTTGTTCCTGATCTGATACAGCACAAAAAACACACAATAACGTAGAACATAGAATAGTACAGCACATTACAGGCCCTTCGGCCCACAATGTTGTGCCGACCCTCAAACCCTGCCTCCCATATAACCCCCCACCTTAAATTCCTCCATATACCTGTCTAGTATCATCATTATGTGCCATGTCATATGATGGGGGTTATCATGGACTTTCCATGACCATGATTGTTCTTAGTAAATTTTTCTACAGAAGTGGTTTGCCATTGCTGCCTTCTGGGCAGTGTCTTTACAAGATGGGTGACCCCAGCCATTATCAATACTCTTCAGAGATAAATGAGATAAAACACAATAATAATAAAAAAACAATAAATATAAATACATGTGATAGCTTAGATACATGGATTGATTGTATGTCCAAAGAGTGATGCTAGGCACAGGAGCGTCTGTACATAAGGCGATTCTGACCGGAAATGATGAAGTAGTGGTGGTTGGGAGCGTGGAGGGGTGATGGTGTTGATCAGCTTTATTGCTTGAGGAAAATAACTGGTTTTGAGTCTGGTGGTGGTGGAGATACATCTCTGCCAAAGGAGGTGTCAGGCGTTCTGTCCCTCCGCTAGCCTGCAGGTCACCCTTGGGCAAGGTGTAGCACCTGCTTAGCCCCCGATGAGGGTCACGTGAAGCCACAGGAGCAGGTGGTGGATGGTCGTTTGAACAGCCGGTGCAGATCACAAATCCTGGTTCTGTGACACTGTCGCTAGGAAAACAATCTCTGAAGAGTATTGAGAAAGGCTGGGATCACTTGTCTTGTAAGGACACCGTCCGTAAAAAGACAGTGGCAAAGGATGTTGGGAATGACAAAGGAGCTGCGGGAGTGATGTGGGACAGGTGGCAGATGATTGCCAGGGGCGGGGGTGGCATGGGTACACACCCATTCCTGAGACACCAGGCAAGGATATTTCATTCCAAACAATTGGTTTATTAATCATTACAGAACTTTCTTTTGTCCCTCCCCTCTCCCTTCCCCCTTTTTCCCAACCATGATTCCTCTCTCCCTGCCTCCTTCCCACTCTCAATCCACAATAGAGACCCAGATCAGAATCAGGTTTATCATCACTCACATATGTCATGAAATTTGTTTTTTTTTGGTGGCAACAGTACAGTGCAATACATGAAACTTCTCCGCTAAGTCTCACAAATGCAATATCAACAAAGAGTTGTTCTTTATTACCTGCAAGGGGAAAGTTCACCTCCACTCCCACTAGAGTTGGCCGGGGACTTCCAACACACCGTTTACTAAGCGTGCTTTTTATACATATGAACGAGACGAGGTTACTATTTCCAGTGAGCTCAGTCCTTCCAGCACATTAGTTGTAGTTTGCCATCTGCAGTCGACTCATCTCTGCTACTTCCTTATTCTTGCACAAGGTTCAGTACTTTGGGTGCCTGCAGTCACCTATTCCTTTAGTAAGAACATTTCTTGTAACTTCTACTTGTTACTTTAGCCACGTACATATATTGCAACATATTAGCTTAACACTCTGGGATTTTCTACTCCATTTTGTCACGTCAAATGGTTAAAAAATGCAAATTTCAATATATATTTGCACAGTACTTTATTGGCAAGTAATACCAAAGGAAATACAAAGATGTTCGTAAGTGTGTAAAGAGCAATCAGATAATTAAGGAAATAATAACTGAGACTGAAAAAGTGGGTAAGAATCTTTGCAGCTCTATCCACACCCTACAAGAGAGACTATGACAATGTAGTAGTTAAGGCAGATGGAGTGTGAAAAGTTGGAAGGATAAATATTGTGGAAGATATTGGAGGACTGCAAATGTCATTCTTCTGTTGTTTGGAAAAATGATAGGCTGAGTAATTACCATATATTTGGTTTAATTTTACTGGTAGTCAGATTGGAACATCCAGAGGGACAGGATAAAGTATCATCCAGAAAGTTGTTAATCAATCAAAGAAAGTCAGTGTGGATCTGATAAAGGAAGGTCATGTCTGCTTAGCTTCATTTTGGGATGTGTAACAAGGACAGTCCATGCAGATGCACTTGGCACTGATTTAAGCAACATTTTTGTTGAGGTCAAAAGCCCATGCAGTTGAAAGGAAAGAGGCAAATTGGATCCAAAGCTGACACTCTGGCAGGAAGCAAAGGCTAATGGTTAACAAATTGTTTTGCAAATACAAGGCTGTTACTAGTGGGATTTCACAGGACCTGTTGCTTCAGCCCTTTATGTTAGATGTGCTAATTAATTAAACTGCAGGAAACAAGAAGTTTGACGAGGGTACAAGACTTGGCTGTGTGATTGACAGAGTAAGGCCTTACACTATTATGAGTCCAGGCAGATAGACAACAACATCAAAATGGAACTTAATCCTAAGAATATACAGTACTGTGCTAAAAAGTTTTCATCACCAAGAATTTTTTATATGGTTTCATCTGGTATGGCCTCTACAGAGCCCTGATATCAACATCATCGAGGCTGTCTGGGATTACCTGGTGAGACAGAAGGAAGCAAGACAGCCAAAGTCTGCAGAAGAACTCTGGCAAGTTGCTTGGAACAACCTACCAACAGATTTCTTTATAAAACTGCACAACAGTGTACCTCAGAGAACTGATGCAGTTCCACAGTAAATATTGATTTGATTTGGTGTTTTGTTTACTTGTAGTAATTTTTCTTCACTATTTCATTACTTTTGAAAGCATCTTTGCTTTACAGATTTTTTTTTACATGGGCTTAAAGACTTTAACACAGTAGTGCCGTTGTTCTTTTTCGCGCCTTATGGTGCATTAGGCAGCATTTTTTTTTTGCCATTTCCGTAGCATTTGTCTGTTTTTGATAAGACCAAGTTGCTAGCTCAATGCTCAGCTCAGCATGGATGGAAAGCATGCAAGGGGCCAGCTGGATCTAAACCCAGGACCATTCATCTTTGAAGTCCAGTGCTGATGTCACTGCACCACTGGCCAGCCACAGTACTGTATAGTCATGCATTTAGGGAAATATTACAGTGTAAGGAAACAACCAGCAAATGGGAAGATACTGAGAGGTGTGTAGAAACAATAGGACATGGCGTGTGTCCTCACAGATTAAAGATGATAAGATAGATCAATAAAATGGTTCTGAGTGTCATATACTGTAGGTGTTTTCCTTGATTAATGGAAGCATGGAATATAAGAATTACTGTTGGCAGAATTTCAGATGTTGATGAGATGGCATACAGGAATGAGATGTATCAAGTCAAGTTCAAGTTCAGGTCGCTTTTATTGTCATTTCAACCATAACTGCTGGTACAGTACACAGTAAAAATAAAACAACGTTCCTCCAGGACCATGGTGCTACATGAAACAACACAAAACTACACTAGACTATGTGAAACAACACAAAACTACATTAGACTTCAGACCTACACGAGACTACATAAAGTGCCCAAAACAGTGCAAGACAGTACAATAATTAATAAGCAAGACAATAGGCACAGTAAAGGACGAATTACAATATAATAATAAATGATGTAAATGTAAACAGTGTTTTAGCAGGAATTGAGAAAGAAATGAGCAAAAATTGCAAAGGGAATGGAGTGGTGTTGAGGGGTGTGTGTATGTGTGTGTTGGTGTCAGACTAGACTCTGGGAATTGAGGAGTCTGATGGCTTGGGGGAAGAAATTGTTACACAGTCTGGTCGTGACAGCCCGAATGCTTCAGTACCTTTTGCCAGATGGCAGGAGGGAGAAGAGTTTGTATGAGGGGTACGTGGAGTCCTTCACAATGCTATTAGCTTTGCGGATGCAGCGTGTGGTGTAAATGTCTGTAATGGTGGGAAGAGAGACCCAAATGATCCCTTCAGCTGATCTCACTATCTGCTGCAGGGTCTTGCGAACCGAGATGGTGTAATTTCCGAACCAGGCAGTGATGCAGCTGCTCAGGACGCTCTCAATACAACCTCTGTAGAATGTGGTGAGGATGGGGGGTGGGAGATGGACTTTTCTCAGCCTTCGCAGAAAGTAGAGATGCTGCTGGGCTTTCTTGGCTATGGAGCTGGTGTTGAGGGACCAAGTGGGATTCTCTGCCAGGTGAACACCAAGAAATTTGGTGCTGTTAACGATCTCTACGGAGGAGCCATCTGAGTGGTGTTGCAGCAACAACCATGCACCCAACGTCAATTCTGGACTTCAGGAAGAGTAAGATGAGGTAACACACACCAGTCCTCATAGAGAGGTCAGAGGTGGAGAGAGTGAGCAATTTCAGGTTCCTGTAGGTCCCTTACACTCAGAAACAGGTGAATTGATCATGGGGAACAAGGACATGGCAGACCAATTGAATAACTACTTTGGTTCTGTCTTCACTGAGGAGGACATAAATAATCTTCCGGAAATAGTAGGGGACCGAGGGTCTAGTGAGATGGAGGAACTGAGCGAAATACATGTTAGTAGGGAAGTGGTGTTAGGTAAATTGAAGGGATTAAAGGCAGATAAATCCCCAGGGCCAGATGGTCTGCACCCCAGAGTGCTTAAGGAAGTAGCCCAAGAAATAGTGGATGCATTAGTGATAATTTTTCAAAACTCTTTAGATTCTGGATTAGTTCCTGAGGATTGGAGGGTGGCTAATGTAACCCCGGTTTTTAAAAAAGGAGGGAGAGAGAAACCGGGGAAATATAGACCAGTTAGCCTGACATCAGTGGTGGGGAAAATGCTACAATCAGTTATCAAAGATGTGATAACAGCACATTTGGAAAGCGGTGAAATCATCGGACAAAGTCAGCATGGATTTGTGAAAGGAAAATCATGTCTGATGAATCTCATAGAATTTTTTGAGGATGTACCTAGTAGAGTGGATAGGGGAGAACCAGTGAATGTGGTATATTTGGATTTTTAAAAGCTTTTGACAAGGTCCCACACAGGAGATTAGTGTGCAAACTTAAAGCACACGGTATTGGGGGTAAGGTATTGATGTGGATAGAGAATTAGTTGGCAGACAGGAAGCAAAGTGGGAATAAATGGGAACTTTTCAGAATGGCAGGCAATGACTAGTGGGGTACCGCAAGGCTCAGTGCTGGGACCCCAGTTGTTTACAATATATATTAATGACTTGGACGAGGGAATTAAATGCAGCATCTCCAATTTTGCGGATGACATGAAGCTGGGCGGCAGTGTTAGCTGTGAGGAGGATGCTAAGAGGATGCAGGGTGACTTGGATAGGTTAGGTGAGTGGGCAAATTCGTGGCAGATGCAATTTAATGTGGATAAATGTGAGGTTATCCAGTTTGGTGGCAAGAACAGGAAAACAGATTATTATCTGAATGGTGGCCAATTAGGAAAAGGGGAGGTGCAACGAGACCTGGGTGTCATTGTACACCAGTCATTGAAAGTGGGCATGCAGGTACAGCAGGCGGTGAAAAAGGCGAATGGTATGCTGGCATTCATAGCAAGAGGACTTGAGTACAGGAGCAGGGAGGTACTAATGCAGTTGTACAAGGCCTTGGTGAGACCACACCTGGAGTATTGTGTGCAATTTTGGTCCCCTAATCTGAGGAAAGACAGTCTTGCCATAGAAGGAGTACAAGGAAGGTTCACCAGATTGATTCCTGGGATGGCAGGACTTTCATATGATGAAAGACTGGATCGACTAGGCTTATACTCGCTGGAATTTAGAAGATTGAGGGGTGATCTTATTGAAACGTATAAAATTTTAAAGGGATTGGACAGGCTAGATGCAGGAAGATTATTCCTGATGTTGGGGAAGTCCAGAACGAGGGGTCACAGTTTAAGGATAAAGGGGAAGCCTTTTAGGACCGAGATGAGGAAAAGCTTCTTCACACAGAGAGTGGTGAATCTGTGGAATTCTCTGCCACAGGAAACAGTTGAGGCCAGTTCATTGGCTACATTTAAGAGGGAGTTAAATATGGCCCTTGTGGCTAAAGGGATCAGGGGGTATGGAGAGAAGGCAGGTACAGGGTTCTGAGTTGGATGATCAGCCATGATCATACTGAATGGCAGTGCAGGCTCGAAGGGCCGAATGGCCTACTCCTGCACCTATTTTCTATGTTTCTATGTTTCTTCCTGATGGCAGAAGTGAGAAAAGAGCATAGCCTGGGTGGTGAGGATCTTTAATGATGGATGCTGCTTTTCTACAGCAACATTTCATGTAGATGTGCTCAATGGTTGGGAGAATTTTACCCCTGATGTACTGGGCCATTTTAGGCCACTAGGCCTAATTAGACCATTTGGCCCATCGAGTCTGCTCCACCATTTCATCATGGTTACTCCATTTTTCCTCTCAGCCCCAATCTCTTGCTTTCTCCCTGTATCCCTTCATGCCTTGACTAATCAAGAATCTATCAAAGTCTGCTTTATGTATACCCAATGACTTGGCCTCCACAGCCACCTGTGGCAGTGAATTCCACAGATTCACCATATTCTGGTTCATCTCCATTCTAAATGGGCGCCGCTCTACTCTGAGCCTGTGTCCTCCGGTCTTAGACTCCCCACCATAGAAAACATCCTCTCCATATGCACTCTAGCGAGGCCTTTCAACATTCTATAGGTTTCAATTATGTCACCCCTCATTCTTCAGAATTCTAGTGAGTACAGGCCCAGCTATCAAATGCTTCTGATATGATGTCTTTCAATCCTGGAAACATTTTCGTGAACCTCCTTTGATCCCTCTCCAATGTCAGCACATCCTTTCTTAGATAAGGAGCTGAACACTGCTCACAAAACTATAAGTGAGGCTTCACCAGTGCCTTATAAAGCCTCAGCATTACATCCTTGCTTTTATATTCTAGTCCTCTCAACATGAATGCTAACATTGCATTTGTCTTCCTTAATGATGGATGCTGCCTTTTTGTGACATTGCCTTTTGAAGACGAGGATGCTCGTGCCAATAATGCAGCTGGCTGAGTTTGCAACCCTCCAGTTTTTTCCCAATCCTGTTCAGTGACCCCCACCTCCACTACAGACGGTGGTGCATCCAGTTCAGTAGTCAAGAGGATACAGTTGGAGGGGTACATATGCTGGAAAGTGGTAGAGTTGGAACAAATTACATAGAAGGGACTGGAAGAGTTTGAAAACCAGAATGAAATTTTACTAATCATGCATTTCTTAATTAGCAGCCCGTAGATCAAGCAGTACAGAAGTGATTGCAGATGGAATTTAGTGGCAGTTTATTTCGAAGTAAAAAATGTTTGTTTGACATCCAGTCTTTGATTGACAGGAGATGAACGGTTATAGTTAAGACTCCTCCTCATCATTATGAGCCATGTCGTATGACATGGGTGATCATGGTCTTTAATCATGATTGTTCTTGGTAAATTGGACAGAATTGGATTGCTGTTGCCTTCTTCTGGGCAGTGTCTTTACAAGACTGATGACCCCAGCCATTATCAATACTCTTCAGAGATTGTCTGCCTGGTGTCAGTGGTCACATGACCAGGACTTGTGATCTGCACCAGCTGCTTGTATGACCATTCACCACCTCCTCCCATGGCTTCACGTGACCCTGGTCGGGGGCTAAGCTGGTGCTACACCTTGCCCAAGGGTGACCTGAGGGCTAGTGAAGGAAAGGAGTGCCTTACACCTTACACCTCCTTAAGTAGAGAAATATCTGCACTCTGCTATCCTCTAGTTTAGGCTAAAGGCAACAAAAACAGTTTGACTTCATCAAAATATTTTTATTGAGATGCTTTTTTTTCTAAACATTTTCTTACAATGCTCCTACATTCTTTCCTTTATGCTTCCAATCTTGTTTGGCATGGAAAGAAGTGCACAATGAAGAAACAAAATGCAAGCAAATTGTTTTGTTCCAAAAAACAAGAAAATCTATAGACGCTGAGAAACCAGAGCAACACACACAAAACGCTGGTGGAACTCAGCAGACCAGGCAGCATCTATGGAAAAGAGTAAACAGTCAACCTTTTGGGCTGAGACCCTTCATCAGGACTCAAATTGTTTTGTACTAGACATGCAATATTAACCCGATGAAGCGTCTCAGCCTAAAATGTTCAATGTTTCTTCCTCTCCATAAATGCTGCCTGCCCGCCGGCATTTTGTGTGTGTTACTCTGCATTTCCGGCATCTGCAGAGTCTCTTTCATTTATAATATTAACCTGAATGGGATGAGCCTCTGAGCATAGACCACAATTTTAATTTAATCCTTACCAACATACACATTTCATAGGATCTCTTTCAGATCTGAATTTCATGTGAAATTTGAATTAATTTGTGGGCTTTCATGACCAACATAAATCATATTAATATTTACAAACTATTTCTTGTTATTTTGAATTTCAATCAGCTCCCATTTGTATTTCCACTATTTATTTCTTTTGATCACCGACAACTATTTGCAAAGTACTGAATGATCTAGCAGATGCTGCTTCCGGGTTAGACTTTTCCTGTCCAAAGCAGACAATGTTTCTGTCAATATTATTCCTGTCATTCTTTGATTTTGTGCTAATGTTCTAATCTATTTCCCCACACACATACAGTACTGTGCAAAACTCTGGGGTACATATATATATAGCTAGGATGCCTAAGACTTTTGCACAGTACTGTATTAATTTTACATATTGCACTGTACTGCTGCCACAATAAAACAACACAGATTTCATGACATATGTGAGTGATGATAAACCTGATTCTGATATGGGTCTCTACTGTGGACTGAGAGTGGAAAGGGGACAGGGAGAAGGAATCCTGGTTGTGAAAAGGGGAAGGGAGAGGGGAGGGAGCAGGAAGCACCAGAGAGACATTCTGTAATGATCATAAACCAATTGTTTGGAATCAAATGACCTTGCCTAGTGTCTCAGGACTGGGTGTGTCTGCACCCGTGCCAGTCCCCCCCAGACCCCTGAGACAATCCTCTGCCACTTGGCCCACACCCCTTTGTTCCCGCCAGATTTAAAAACATGCTCACAACACGCTGGAGGAACTCAGCAGGTCTGGCAGCATCCGTGGAAACAATCAGTCAACGTTTTGGGCTGGAACCCTTCGTCAGGACTGAAGGGGGAAGGGGCAGAGGCCCTATAAAGAAGGTGGGGGAGGGTGGGAAGGAGAAGGCTGGTAGGTTCCAGGTGAAAAACCAGTAAGGGGAAAGATAAAGGGGTGGAGGAGGGGAAGCAGGGAGGTGATAGGCAGGAAAGGTGAAGAAGGAATAAGGGAAAACACAATGGGTAGTAGAAGGAGGCGGAACCATGAGGGAGCTGATAGGCAGCTGGGGGAGGGGGCAGAGTGAAATCGGGATAGGGGAAGAGAGGGAGAGGGAATTACCGGAAGTTGGAGAGTTCAATGTTCATACCAAGGGGTTGGAGACTACCTGGACGGTATATGAGGTGTTGCTCCTCCAACCTGAGTTTAGCCTCATCGTGGCAATGGAGGAGGCCATGTATGGACATATCCAAATGGGAATGTGAAGCAGAGTTGAAGTGAGTGGCAACTGGGAGATCCTGTCTGCTGTGGCGGGTGGAGCGGGGGTGCTCGACAATAGAACTGTGCCAAATCCACTAGCTTTTGTGGGATTTTCCATTCAATGGCATTGGTGTTTCCGTACCAGGCTGTGAAGCAGACATGTGTTGCTCTTACCACTAGCTTACTGTGCTTCATAATGCTTCTGTGCCTCATTAGGACTCATTATTGCCCGCATGTGGCTATATACTCACTGACACTCGGAGTTTTCCCTTTGTGTCTTTTGCACATTGGTTGTTTGCCTGTTCTGTTGGGTCTGGTCTTTCATTGATTCTATTGTGCTTCTTGTATTTACTGTGATTATCCACAAGAAAATGCAATCTCAGGGTTTTATATGGTGACACATATGTACTTTGATAATAAATTTACTTTGAACTTTGACCACTTTATTAGTTACCTCCTCTACCTAATAAAGTGGCCACTCTGTGTATGTTTGTGGCTGTTCAATCCTGAAATAATTTTGCCGAACCTCCTTTGAACCCTCTCCAGTGTCAGCACATCCTTTCTAAGATAAGGAGCACAAACCTGCTCACAATACTTCAAGTGATGTCTCACCAGTGCTTTATAAAGCCTCAACATTATGTCCTTGTTTTTATATTCCAGTCCTCCTGAAATGAATGCTAACATCGTATTTGCCTTCCCCACTCAACCTGCAAATTGACCAAGTCCCTTTGTGCCTCAGATTTTTGAATTTTCTCTCCTGTTAGAAAATAGATAACCCTTTTATTTATTCTACCAAAGTACATGACTATACACTTTCCGACTCTGTATTTCTTCTGCCACTTCTTTGTCCATTCTCCTAATCATCTCTATGTCCTTCAGTAGCCTCTGTACTTCCTCAAAATATCAGCTCCTCCACCTATCTTCGTATCATCTGCAAACTTTGCAAAAGCCATCAATTCCATCATCCAAGTCATTGACATATAACGTAAAATAGACTTGCCCCTGTAGAACACCGCTGGTCACTGCAGCCAACCAGAAAAGGTTCCCTTTATTCCCACTCTTTGCCTCCTGCCAATCAGCCACTGCTGGAATCTTAACTTGTTCATGGGCTCATGGGCTCTTAACTTGTCAAGCAGCATCATGTGTGGCACCTTGTCAAAGGCTTTCTGAAAATCCAGGTACACAACATCAAACGGTTCTCCTTTGTCTACCCTGCTTGTTATTTCTTCAAAGAATTTCAGCAGATTTGTCAGGCAAGATTTTTACTTGAAGGAACCATGCTGACTATGGCCTATTTTGTCATGTGCCTCCAAGTTCCCCGGAACCACAACTTTAATAATTGATTCCAACATCTTCCCAGCCACTGAGGTCAGACTATCTTGCCTATAGTTTCTTTTCATCTGCCACTCTCCCTTGAAGAGTAGAGTGACATTTGCAATTTTCCTGTCTTTCCAGAACCATTCCAGAATCTAATGATTCCTGGAAGATCATAACAAGCCTCCACAATCTCATCAGTTACTTTTTTCAAAACCCTGGGGTGTACACTATCTGTTCCAGGTGACTTATCTCCCTTCAGACCTTTCAGTTTCACAGAAACATAGAAATACAACAACATAGAAAACCTACAGCACAATACAGGCCCTTCAGCCCACAAAGTTGTGCCGAACATGTCCCTACCTTAGAAATTTCTAGCTTTCCCAAGACCCTTCTCCCTAGTACCGGCAACTTCACACACTTTATGATGCCTGATACCTAGAACTTCCACCATACTACTGGTATCTTCCACAGTGAAGACTGATGCAAAGTACTTATTCATGTCAACTGCCATTTCATTCTCCCCCATTACACCTCTCCAGCATTGTTTTCCAGCGGTCCGATATCCACTTTCACCTCTCTTTTACACTTTATGTATCTGAAGAAACTTTTGGTATTCTTTAATATTATCGGCTAGCTTACTTTTGTATTCCATCTTTCTTTTCTTAATAACTTTCTCAGTTGCCTTCTGTTTGTTTTAAAGCTTCCGAATCCTCTAACTTGCCACTAATTTTTGCTCTATTGTATACCCTCTTTTATGTTGGCTTTGACGTATCTTCCTAGCCAAGGTTGTGACATGCTGTCTTTAGAATACTCCTTCCTCTTTGGGATGTATATATCCTGTGCCTTCCAAGTTGCTTCCAAAGATTTCAGTCATTGCTGCTCTGCTGTCATCCTTGCCGGTGTTCTTTTCCAATCAATTCTGGCCAACTCCTCTCTTATACCTCTGTCATTCCCTTAACTCCACTGTAATACTGATACATCTGACTTTAGTTTCTCCTTCTTAAGTTTCAGGGTGAATTCAATCATATTATGATCACACTCCCCTAAGGGTTCCTTTACCTTAAACACTCTAGTCAACTCCGGTTCATTGTACAACACCCAATCCAGAGCAGCTGCTGCCCCAGTGGGCTCAACCATGAGCTTCTCTGAAAATTCATCTCATAGGTATTCTAGAAATCCCTCTCTTGGGATCCAGTGCCATCCTGATCTTCCCAATCTACCTACATATTAAAATCCCCCACGACTAATATAACATTGCTGTTTTGGGATGCATTTTCTACCTCCCATTGTCATTTGTACACCTTATCCTTATTACTGTTTGGGGGTCTGTGTATAACTCCCATCAGGGTCTTTTTACCCTTGCAGTTCCTTAGCATTACCCACAATGATTTGACACCTTCTGACTCCGTACCACTTCTTTCTAATGATTGGATTTCATTTTTTACCAACAGAGACTCACCACCCCCTCTGCCTACCTGCCTGTCCTTTAGGTACAATATGTATCGTTGGACATTATGTGTGAAAATCCCAGGAGATCGCCACTTTCTGAGATACTCAAACCACTCCATCTGGCACCAACAAGTAGTCACCAAGACCACATTTCTTCGTCATTCTGATGTCTGACACCCAAAATGAATGTTAAATCATCATTGTCTGGTTTTCCCGTAAACCATGGTTTAGGAATGTATTGCCCCGAGCTGCGTTTTAAATTTCATCTACAGTCCATATTCAGATCTGAAGATTGCTTGCTGAAGTTAATAGTTAATATTTTGCTGTATGTCCTAACCCCAATAATGCCCTAACATACCTTATAAAGTGGCCACTTTGTGTTCACGTAAGCAGCCTGTTAAGGCTGATCTGATTGTAACCCTAACTCTGCATTCCTCTCCATTCATGGTAACCTTTCACACTCTTGTCTTTCTACATACTGTCCACAATATTCAAAGGATGTTAGGAATGGTGAGAGTGGAGTGCCGTGGGAGGTGTGCTGGACAGGTGGCAGAGAAGAAGTGCCAAGGGCGAGGGTTGGACTGGTGCAGGTGGAAACGCACCCAGCCCTGAGACAATGAAAGGTCATTTCATTGGCTCAATGTTTCCATTTAATATCAAAGAATGTATACAGTGTACAACCTGAAATTCTTACTCTGCACAGACATCCACGAAACAGAAAACCCCAAATGAATGAAAGACAGAAAAAATGTTAGAACATTTTCATTTGGGAAAACCATTGAAATGTAGTGGGGGAATCAGAGTCTTTCCATTTAAATAAAATCTTTATCTACAGAGAAATGGGAAAAAATTCTTCAATTAGTCATTACTTCCTCAATGTGTGCCAGACACGCCTAGATACAATTTAAGATGGTTCACAGGACTCACATGTCCAAGGATAAGCTAGCTCGTTTTTATTGCCACATAAATCCTGTTTGCGATAGATGTAAATCTGAGGTAGCTTCCTTGACACATGTATTCTGGTCTTGTCCTCTTCTAGAAAAATTTTGGAAAGGTATTTTTGATATTATTTCAGTAGTTCTGCGTATTGATTTACAACCTCACCCTATTACTGCAATTTTTGGACTACCAATGATAAACTCTAGTCATTTATCCTTATCAGCTTGTCGTCTAATTTCATTTGTTACATTAATAGCCAGAACCCCAATTTCTAACTTATTGATTATTACAGAATGTCCCTCCGGTGCTTCCCGCTCCCTCCCCTCTCCCTTCCCCTTTTCCCAACCATGATTCCCCTCTCCCTGCCCCCTTCCCACTCTCAGTCCACAATAGAGACCCATATCAGAATCAGGTTTATCGTCACTCACATACGTCATGAAATTTGTTTGTTTTTGCAGCAGCAGTAGTACAGTGCACAGGAGTGTATGGGATGTCCAGGGAAAGGAATGGCCTTGTCATGCCCAATTTGGGGCAGCTCTCTCACCTTTGATCCCCACCAGACACTCACCTCTCACCTGTGGCTCCAAGTAGCTGTTTGCACACAACATGGCCGCACCCCAATACACCGCTTAGACAAGTGGGTTAAACCAGGTGAGGATAGCTGGCGGCCTCATACCCCAGTGAAATAGGGACTTGCCAATCCTAACATGCAATGTTGGCTCTGGGAGACTGGGTGGATGAGATCTACAGTGAGATCCAATGTGCAGGAAAGCAGTGTGGAGAGAGAAGGACATGATGACAGAGACGTCATGGTCATCCACTGCAACCAAGGACGACCCCAGTTTGTAATGCTTGTTCATACCATAGGTCCTGTACGTCTGAGGTCGGGAGAGTGGAACTGCCCCAGTGCAGTGCCGTTTCCACTTTAAAAACTCTCCTACACAGATTTCCTATCATCGTCGGACACGATGGACAATGCATAAAATATACTATAATTTATAAGAAATACAGTACCTATAAACAGTATTCACACCGCCCCCCCCTTAGAAGTTTTCATGCTCTATTGTTTTACAACATTAAATCACAGTGTCATATTAAAGGGGCGTGAATACTTAAGCAATCAATCATTTTGTGTTTTATATTTGTAATTAATTTAGATCACTTTGTAGAGATCTGTTTTCACTTTGATGCAAAAGAGTCTTTTTCTGTTGATCAGTGTCAAGAAAGCCAAATTAAGTCCACTGCGATTCAATGTTGTAAAATAATAAAACATGAAAACTTCCAATCGGGGTGAATACTTTTTATAGGCATTGTATATATTTAAAAAATCAAATAAGTAATGCTAAAAGAGAGCAAAAATAGTGAGGTGGTGTCCATGGGTTAAATGTCCATTCTGAAATCTGAGGGCGGAGGCGAGAAAGCTGTTGCTAAAATGCAGAGTGTGCCACCTCCCTGAAGGTGGTACTGAGGAGAGAGCATGTCCGGGGTGATGGGGACCCTCAACAACAGGTGCTCCTTTTGAAGATATCCTCGATGGTCAGGAGGCCAGAAGGGTTAGTAGGTTAAATACCCCTGACATGTAGATGATGGATTCTAGGGGGGGGGTTGATGGAGGGAGTAGTGTAGGATCAAAGTAATTAGGTGCCCTACCCACCCTGGACATTCTCTCTTCTGCCCCCCCCCCACACCCATCGTGCAGAAGGTACTACCAGGTTCATGGGCAGCTTCTATCCAGCTGTTATACAAGACTATTGAATGGTCCACCATTACAGTAAGTTGGACTGCTTCAGAGAGAGAAAAAATCTGGCTTGTCTCTATCTTTTTAAGTAGTGACCCCTAGTTCTCACACAAGAGGAAACATCCTCTCCACATTCATCCTGTCAAAACCCCAGAGGACCTCATGTGTTTTAGTCAAATCCCATCTCCCTCTGCTACAAATTGCGGTGATACAGGTCTAGCCCGTCCACTGCTGGTGTAAGTCTAGTTATTTCAGCTCGGTTGGGTAATGTGCATATGATTGATATGTTTTGCTAAGTTTTCTTGTCCTGTGCTCTGAACCACTTAGCAGGCAATAGTAGAAGAGACATACAGGTATTTCAGAATGCCATTAATGGAATGGCGTTGGCCGTGTTAAAATAATGTTTCTTGTATAATGTATTAAGGGAGAAGCCATCGGGTTTCCCAGACCTAATGAAGCGTAGCTGCCGCTATCGTTTCGAATACATGACTGATGATACAATGAAACACCTGGAGGAATTTGCCCCTGTATCTATATTTTGGTAAAAATTTAAGACAAGCCGGGCTAATAGAATGCACTATTTTGTCTGCTAAGCATACAATTTAAAAAATATACTATCTATTACCTCGTGTACTTGTTGAACTAATTAGTACTATTTACAATCATTCTTAACCTGGGTTCCTTAAGGTTGTCATAGCTGGGTGGGGGGTGGGGAAGGGTTGGATCATGGGGATTATCTCCCGCTACCTATTAAATGCTCCCAAAGGTGTGTGCGTCAAATAGCCTCTGACAACCAAGTCCAGATCCTGGCCTTCACGTGTGGCTTAGCCACTGAGGCTGGCAGGGCCATTTCTACTCACAGGAGAAGAGGAAAAGGTTGGCTACTGGCACCTAAAAACCAGTCACTTCAGGCAGATGTAACTCGTCAACCATGGTTGGCAACTCATCTGTGAGAAGGAAAACTCTGATGGCAATCCTCCGCTGCCTTGCGGCTATACCTGATCATGGGGAGGGCTTTGGGAGTAAACCCAGAGGAAAATTCCAGAGCTGGAGTCTCTAAGCAGCCCCACGTTGAGTTCAATGCTGACTGGCAACTCTGTGACTCCTCTTGAAGATGTTGTTGATGGTGGGGTGGGTTGTACCCATGATCAAGCTGACTGAGTCTGCAGCCTCTAGCAACTTCGTGCATCGGAGCCTCCATAGTAGCCTTTGAGACAACCGGTTCAAATGCTTGCCACTGACAATCTATAGAAATTGGTAAGAGCAAAACCATGTTCAATTCTTGGCTCCTGAACCGGAGGGGATAGCTTTGCTCAACTTCATTTGCCCCATCATTAACATGGACTTACTTTCAAGGACACTTCACCTCATGTTATTCTGCCCTCACTCAAGAGTTTTCTTAAGCTAGGTAGATACTGTCAATAAACTCCATCTCCGCATAGTTGCAGTTTGAAGATGGTTTTATTATTGACCAATGCATTACAGTGCACAAGCAGCTGATTAAATTTCTTTCAACTTCTGACAAAGTGCTTCTAACTAACAGAGACTCAATGAAATGTACAAATGATATAAAATGGCTGACTGATAACGAAAGCTAATTGCTTAACAACGTGATAACACGTAATCAACAGCAGCTGTGAACTTACGGGGAAGCAGTGAGATCTAGTAATTAGAAATAAAATAACAAACCAAATCAGGAAGGATATAACACATGTTCTCAGTATTTACTGTTTATTTATTTACTATTATTGTTTCCTTCTTTTTGTATTTGCACAGTTTTTTGTCTTTTGCACTCCGGTTGAACACACAAGTTGGTACAGACTTCCGTTGATTCTCTGTATTATGGTTATTATTCTATTGCGGATTTACTGAGTATGCCCACAAGAAAATAAATCTCAGGATTTTATGTACTTTGACAATAAGTTTACTTTGAAACTTTGAACTTTGAATTCCTAAAGGAATCCTAGAGTTTTGATCAAGATAGCCAGATGGCCATTGTAATAATGGCTGGATCGGTCAGATCTTCCAAAATTTCATTCCTGAACAGTTCCGACAGATGGAAGTTTATTTATTTATTGAGATGCAGGACAGAATAGACCCTTCTGGCCCTTTGAGCCACACTGCCCAGCAATCCCCCAGTTTAATCCTAGCCTAATCTCGAGACAATTCACAATGACTAATTAACCTACTGACCGGTACGTGTTTGGACTGCGAGAGGAAACTGGAGTGCCCGAAGGAAACCAACTGGAAAGCATTGTGCTAACCACTACACTATCTTATAGACTGATTAAAGTGGCCACGCCGTTTATGTTTGTGGTCTTCTGCTGCTGTAGCCCATTCAAAGTTCGATGTGTTGTGCATTCAGAGATGTTCTCCTGCACACCACTGGTTTAATGTGTGGTTACTTAAGTTACTGTCGCCTCATGACAGCTTGAACTAGTCTGGCCATTCTCCTCTAACTTCTCTCATTAACGAGGCATTATTGCCCAAAGAACTGCTGCTCACTGGATTTTTTTTTTTTTTGTTTTTCATACCATTCTTTGTAAACTCTAGACACTGTTGTACATGAAAATCCCAGGGTATCAGCAGTTTCTGAGATACTCAAACCACCCCATCTGGCACCAATGATCATTCCACACTCAAAGTCACTTAGATCACATTCTTTCCCCATTCTGATTTTTGGTCTGAACGACAACTGAACCTCTTGACCATGTTTGCATGCTTTTATGCATTGAGTTGCTGCCACACGATTGGCTGATTAAATATTTGCATTAATGAGCAGGTGAATAGGTGTACCAAATAAAGTGGCCACTGAGTGTCCTTCCATTGTTGAAGACAGGGAGCAGAGTGGAAACAGGGATCTGTAGACCAACAACAGTAGAGAACAGCAGCACACAAAATGCTGGAGTAACTTGATGGGTCGGTCACCTTCAAGGAGGGAAATGGACAGTTGATGAATCAGATTCATTCGCCTCAGCACATACTGCCTAACCCACTGAGTTCCTCCAGCATTTTGTGTGTTGCTCCAGATTTCAGATTCTAACATCAGCAGTCTCTTTTGTCTCTTTTATTAGAGAGTATTTAACTAGTGCAGTGAACCCTGGCACTAACCAACTCAAGTTCAAGCATTTTAATTCCAATTCCCATTCTCGTTCCAACTAGTTGGTCCATGGACTCCTCTTGTGCCAAGATGAGGTCATCCTCAGGGTAGAGGAGCAACACCTTATATTCCGTCTGGGTAGCCTCCAACCTGATGGCATGAAGATCAATTTCTTTTTCACCCACCCCCTTCCTCTATTCCCCACTCTGACCTTTCACTTCTTTTCACCTGCCACACCCTCCTCCCCTTCCCTTTCTCCTGTGGTCCACTCTCCTCTCCTAGCAGATTCTTTCTTCTGCAGCCCCTGACATTCCCCAGCCACCTGGCTACATCTATCACCTTACAGTTAGCCTCTGGTTATTCATTTCCACAGATGCTGCCTGACCTGCTGAGTTCCCCAGCATTTTGTGTGTGTTACTTTGGGTTTCCAGTATCTGCAAGACTCTCTTGGTTTTACATGTTCAAGTTTATTTTCATTCAACCGTACACATGTATACTGCCAAACGATACAACATTCCTCCAGACCAAGGTGCACAACACAGTACATATAACTCACAGACAACACATAAGGGAATATTAACACAAATATGTTAACAAATAATAAGATGTATTTATGACACAAGTAAACAGTCTAACGCTATTGGTGCTTCATATGTGATGAGACCTGGGTGATGGGAGAATCAGAATCACGTTTAATATCACCGGCATATGTCATGAAATTTGTTAACTTTGCGGCAGCAGTACAAAGCAATACATAATAATAGAGAAAAAATTGTGAATTACCAATAGTTAGATTAAAATAAGCAGTGCAACAATAGAAATAAAAAAGTAGTGAGGTAGTATTCATGGGTTCAATGTCCATTCAGAAATCGGATGGCAGAGGGGAAGAAGTTGTTCCTGAGTCATTGAGTGTGTGTCTTCAGGCTCCTGTACCTCCTCCCCGATGGTGGCAATGAGATCAAGGCGTGCCCTGGGTGTTGGGGGTCTTCCCCTTTGAGGCACTGTTCCTTGAAGATGTCCTGGATACTATGGAGGCTAGTGCCCATGATGGAGCTGATTAAGTTTACAACTCTCTGCAACACACACAAAATGCTGGAGGAACTCAGTAGGCCAGGCAGCACCTAGGAAACTGGTATGGTCAATGTTTCAGGCCAAAACCCTTCAACAGGGCCAGTCGCCTGAAATGTTGTCGGTACTATTTGCCTTGATGCTGCCTGGCCTGCTGATCTCCTCCAGCATTTTGTGTGTGCTGCTCGGATTTGGAGCATTTGCACAATTTCTCTTGTTTGTGATTGGATTACAACTCTCTGCAGCTTATTTCGATCCTGTGCAGTGCCCCCTCGTCCTTACCAGGTGATGCAGCCAGTTAGCTAGGAGTTCGGTAGTCTCACGGCCTGGTCCTAACACTCCGGGACCTCCCGCCTGATGGTAGCGGTTGAGAGAGATTGTTGGACAGACTGGAGGGATTATTGCCAATGCTTGGGGCCATACGTACACGCTCCTGATAAATATCGCAGATGCGTGGAAGGGAGACTCCGATAATCCTCTCGGCAGGTCAGATCTGGTCTGAGTGATTAAATATTAAATAATGAAGAATTGTAAGTATCTTAACACCAATTCAACGCGTCTGCTGCTCACTACAAACGGGGAAGAATCCCATTTTAAGAGTAGATGTTTATTGAGGTGACTCATAATTTACAGGATTTTGTGTTTGAATTTGCAGATCACACCTTCCCTGCACAGAGCCCGTCCACGGACATTTCGTGGGAGAGGTGCGCGTAGCCATTTCATTGGAGAGACGCGCGTTAATGGGAGTCCCGGCACACGGGGCTGGAATGGCGCAATAATAAACGCAAGAGGTTCTGCAGATGCTGTAATCCGGAGCCGCACAAAATGCTGCAGGATCTCAGCAGGTCAGGCAACATTTACGGCGAGGAATAAACAGTCTATGTTTCGGGCGAGAGCCTTCCTCAGGACTGAGACCCGAAGAAGGGTCTCGGCCCGAAACGTCGACTGTTCAATCCTCTCCACAGCTGCTGCCTGACCCGCTGAGTTCCTGCAGCATTTTGCGCGTGTTTCGTGGGAATGGCGCACCATGAGTCAGTAAAATACCCGCATCTCTCAGAGGAGAACGGTGAGACGGATCGCGCTAGTCCGTGCGCCACCTCCTGAAATACCTGCCTGACACGCTGTGACTCTGTCGGATGATTAATAGTGAAGAACACGGGGTTATTTTACACACCTGCATTTATATTACGCGGTTACCTAGCACCCGCCAGCACAACCCGTAAATGGAATCCAGGATGGAAAGTCCAACAAGCTTCTGAAATGGGGGCGGCCGATTTAACCATTTAATGAACATTTGAGTATAACCCTTCCGTTTGGGGGCAAGGGAGGGGATTTGTTTCTCCAGAGAAAACCCCAATCAGAATTTCAGTGGGAATGAAATACCCCCAACTGCAACTTTGCACCCATGAATGAGATTAATATCTTTTCTTTTTCAATATTTTTATTGACTTGATTTCTATATAGAAGAATACAGGGTTCAAGAGAATACCTATTATAAAACGAAAGACAAATACCAGCTACAGTATATTGAATCACATTAACGAACTCCTTACTGTATATTCATATGTATTAGATTAATTCGTATATTAGAATATGAACAATTTTATTAAGAAACTACCAAAGTCGAAGCTGTTGGACTCTCTTTCTGGGAAGGTGGGACCTGCACAGACGGGACAGTTTGCACCTGAGCCGGAGGGGGACTAATAACCTAGTGGGAAGGTTTGTTAATGCTGCATATTGGGTTTAAACTAGAGTTGCAGGGGGACGGGAACCAGATTGCCAGAACAGGTAGTGGAGAGGTTGTGGAGGCAGATGTTGGTAAGAACTCAGGCAAAGTTGTGAATCAAAAGGTTGAGCATGGTGTAACTTGTGTCCTGTGGTGACCTTACAACAGGTGATGGAATATGCATGCCACGTTACAGTATTGGGGGATTTAAATATTCCAATCATTCAGAATCAGAATCAGGTTTATTATCACCAGCAGATGTCATGAAATTTGTTAACTCAGCAGCAGCATTAAATGCAATACATGAAAATATGGAAAGAAAAAAATAAGTAAGTAAATCAATTACAGTAAGTATATCTGTGTATAATGAATAGATTAAAAATAGTGCAAAATCAGAAATAATATATATTGAAAGGAAGTGAGGTGGTGTTCACTGATTTAATGTTCATTCAGAAATCGGATGGCAGAGGGGAAGAAGCTGTTCTTGAGTGGCTGAGTGTGTGCCTTTAGGCTTTTGAACCTCCTCCCTGATGGTAACAGTGAGAAGAGGGATGTCCTGGGTGATGAGGGTCCTTAGTAATGGATGTCGCCATTCTGAGTCACTGCTCTTCAAAGATGTCAATATGCAGGTAGATTGGAAAAATCAGGCTGGTGCTGGATTCCAGGACGGGGAATTCCTAGAGTGCCTACCAGATGGCTTTTTAGAGCAGCTTTTCTGGATTGGGTGTTGTGCAATGAAGCGGAATTGATTAGAGAGTTTAAGGTAAAAGAACCCTGAGGGGAAAGTGTTCACAATATGACTGAAATCATCTTGAAATTTGAGAAGGAGAAGCTAAAGTCAGATGCATCAGTATTACAGTGGAGGAGAGGGAATTGCAGAGGCATGAGAGGGGTGTTGGCCAGAATTGACTGAAAAAGAGCACTGACAGAGGTGAGAAAGCGGAGCAGCAAAGGCCACAATTTCTGGAAGTAACTTGGAAGGTACAGGATATATAATCCCAAAGAGAAAGAGGTATTCTAAAGGCAATAGAGAGGATGTCGGGTAACTTTTTTCACACAGAGAGTGGTGGGTGTGTGGAATGCACT
The DNA here is from genome assembly GCF_963921235.1 of Mobula hypostoma. NCBI lineage: Eukaryota > Metazoa > Chordata > Chondrichthyes > Myliobatiformes > Myliobatidae > Mobula > Mobula hypostoma. Next base: position 60,663,908 of record NC_086117.1, read on the forward strand.
GCCGGCGGCAGTGGTGGAAGTGGATACAATAGGGTCGTTTAAGAGCATCTTAGATAGGTACCTGGAGCTTAAAGAAACAGAGAGCTATGTGGTAGGGAAATTCTAGGCAGTTTCTAGAGTAGGTTACATGGTCAGCACAACACTGTGGGCCGAAGGGCCTGTAATGTGCTGTAGATTTCTATGTTCTATGTTCTTTCAGTGGCAGCTCTGTGGGTGAAAACGCTTTGTTAATGAGAGAGGTCAGAGGAGAATAGCCAGACTGGTTCAAGCTGACAGGAAGGCAACAATAACTCTAATAACCGTGCGTTACAACAGTGGTGTGCAAAAGATCATCTCTGAACCTTGAACATCGAACCTCGAAGTGGATGGGCTACCGCAGCAGATGACCATGAACACAGAGTCAGTGGCTTCTTTATTTGGTGCAGGAAGTACCTAATAATGTGACCAATGGGTGTATGTAGATCGTTTCTTTGCCATAAAATCATCCTGGAATCGTCAAGGCCAGATTGCTCAGCCTGGTTGTAGATTTTATGTGTAGGGCTTGGTTGTTTCAGAAAGTGGCGGGCTGAGCTGGCGGGCTGGAGTCGGTATCTTTTCAACGATTATTATTCAAATAGGTCTAATGTTGCAGTTCATTTATTTCACAGGAGTTAGTATCTTTTCAATGGACGTAATTGTTCAGACAGGTCTGACTTATGACTGCACAGAGCCCGGATATTGTAAATCCACTATACCCTCCTCCCTACCTCCAATAATTGTAGGTTATTGTTATAATTATAGTAATTATTATAATAACTTTGCAAATCATATTTGATCTCTGTGATTGCAAAACATGCAGTCTAAAAATACATGTAAAAATATTCCATCTGACATTAATGGCTGTCGCAAGAACTTTTTAGGTAGTTACCTCTAAAGTCTGAAAAAATTTCTACAGATGTACCGTGGAGAGAATTCTAACTGGCTGCATCACCGTCTGGTATTGGGGGGCGGGGTGGAATCACTGCACAAGCTGCAGAGAGTTGTAAACTTAGTCAGCTCCATCATGGGCATAGGCCTCTGTGGTATCCAGGACATCTTCAAGGAGCAATGCCTCAAAAAGATGGTGTCCATCATTAAGGACCCCCATCACCAGGACATGCCCTCTTCTCATTGTTACCCTCAGGAAGGAGGTACAGGAGCCTGAAGACACACGCTCAGTGATTCAGGAACAGCTTCTTCCCCTCTGTCATCTGATTTCTGAATGGACACTGAACCCATGAACACCACCTCACTACTTTTCCCTCTCTTTTTGCACTACTTATTAAATTTAATTTTCTTTTTTTTAAATGTACTTCTTATTGTAACTTGTAGTTATTATTATGTATTGCAATGTACTGCTGCGCAAAACAACAAATTTCACGACACATGCCGATGATATTAAATCTGATTCTGATTCTGAAATCTGAGATTTGTGGGACTAAGGAACGTTATATGAATAGGGTCAATAAAATTCACCTCCTCCCTCACCTCCATTCAGGACCTGAAGCAGTCCTTCCAGGTGAGGCAAAACTCCACCTGCAAATCTGTTGGAGTTGTCTATTATGTCTGGTGCTCCCGATGCAGCCTCCTCTACATCGTGAGACCCGTTGTAAGTTTTGGGGACCGCTTCATCAAGCAACTTCACTCCATCCACCAAAAGCTGAACTTCCCAGTGGCCAAATATTTTATTTCCAATTCCCATTCCCATTCTGACATGTTGGTCCATGGACTCCTCTTATGTCAAGATGAGGCCACCCTCAGGGTGGAGGAACAACATCTTGTATTCTGTCTCGTAGCCTCCAACCTGATGACATGAATACCGATTTCGCCTTCTGGTAAAAGTATTTTTCCCTCCCCTTCTGCTCTTCATCTACTCTCCACTCTGGCAGAAAAGATTTACGAGGATGTTGCCAGGACGAGAGTGACAAGGAGAAGTTGGCCAGGTGAGGAGTTTATTCATCTGGACATGGGAAAATGAGGGGTGACCTCATTTAAAATTTTAATTATGAGAGATGTAGACAAAGTGGATGTAACAGTCTTTTTCCCAGGGTAGGAGAGTCAAAACTAGGTTTAGGGTGAGGGAGATCTTAAAGATTTCAGAATGGTGAGTATACAGAACAAGCTGTCAGAGGAAGTGGTTGAGGCAGATACAATATTTTTTAAGAAACCTTTGGATAGGCTGTGCCCAGTTTTTACCAGCATGTAACCTGTTGCACCAGAGCTCTCATCACACTAGATCACTGCTACACTATGATAAGGAATGCCTGTTGTTCCCTCCTGACTCAGTGGGCTGGGCTGTGTTCAAGAACTTATCTGAGTACCTAAATGACTACACCAGGGTTGTTACAGACTTTATTATAACAGCTGTGGCTAAGCTTGTCCGCACAACAGCATTCAGGGTTTTCCCCAATCAGAAGCCCTGCTTGAACAATGAAATCCAGCGTCTGCTGAGAGCCAGATCAGAGGAGTTCAAGTCCACAGATCAAAAATGCTACAAGATGTGCAGGTATGATCTCCGGAAGGCCATCTCGTGGGCGAAGTGGGGATTCCGGACTAGATTGGAATCAACAGGGAATGGTTGACAGCTGTGGCAGGGTTTGGATGGCTTAACCTCCTACAAAGTTAAATCTTATGACATAGGAGACAGCAGAGCTTCACTTCCAGCAGGCTGCCTTCAAGAGAGTGAATCCAAGGAAAGCATCCCGTCCAGATGGAGTACTCAGCTGAGTATTGAAGACCTGTGCTGACCAGCTGACCGGTGCATTCATGGATAACTTCAACCTCTTGATCCGGTAGTGTGTGTACCCACCTGCATCAAACAGGTTTCAATCGTACTGATGCCTAAGAAGAGCGAGGTAACCTGTTTAAGTGACCATCGCCCAGTGGCACTTACATCCACAGTGATGAAGTGTTTTGAGAGGCTGGTGTTGAAGTGCATCAGCTCCTGTCTGAGTGGTGACTTGGATCTGCTCCATTCAGTTACCATAGTAACAGGTCAACAGCAGATGCCATCTCATTGGCTCTTCACACAGCTCAGGAACATCAGGATAGCAAAGATGCATACATCAGGATACTCTTTATTGATTACAGCTCAGCGTTTAATACCACCACCCCCTCAAAACCGATCAATTGACTCCAAAACTTGGGCCTCAATACCCCCTTGTGCAATTGGATTTCCTCACTTGTAGATCCCAGTCAGTTTGGATTGCCAAACACATTTCCGCAATCTCCATCAGCACAGAAGCACTGCAGAAATGTGTTCTTAGTCCTCTGCTCTCCTCACTTTACACCTATGACTGCGGCAAAGTACCAGTCCAACACCATATACAAGTTTGCTGATGACACCACTGTTGTGGGCTGTATCTGAGGGGGTGATGAATCAGCATACAGGAGGGAGTCTGAAAACTTGGCTGAGTGGTGTAATAACAACAACTTCTCACTCAACGTCAATAAGACCAAGAAACTGATTGTACACTTCAGGAGAGGGAAACCAGAGGTCCATGAGCCAGTACTCTTCAGAGGTGAAGAGGGTCAGTAACTTTAAATTCCTGTGTGTCACTATCTCCGAGGACCAGTCCTGGGCCCATCGTATAAGTATAATTGTGAAGAAAGCACAACAGCACCTCTACTTCCTCAAGGGTCTGTGGTGATTCAGTGTGTCATTAAAAATCTTGTCAAACTTCTATAGATGTGTGGTGGATAGTGTGCTGACAGCCTGGTTCTGGAAACACCATTGCCTTTGAGTGGTATGTTCCACAAAGGTAGTGGATTCAGCCCAGTACATCACAGGTAAAACCTTCCCAACCATTGAGCACATCTACCTGAAACATTGCTTTAGAAAAGCGCATCCATCATCAGAGATCCTTCTCACCCAGGCCATCAGGTAGAAGGTACAAGAGCCTCAGGACTTGCACCACCAGTTACAACCCCTCAACCATCAGGCTCTTGATCAAAAGGGGATAACTACACTCAGCTAAGGACTCTTTTACCTTGTTATTTCATGTTTGTTATTTATTGCCATTTAACTATATCTGTATTTGCACAGTTCATTGTCCATTGTTTATAGAAACTTTTCTATAGATTTGCTAAGTATCCCTACAGAAAAAGAATCTCAAGGTTGTATATGTTGACATGTATGTACTCTGATAATAAATTTACTTTGATCTTTGAACCTTAGTGGTGCATAGAGGGACTGGAATTGGAAGGATATAGACCGAACACACTAAATTTGGACTAACTGGATGGGAACAGTGGTCACGACGTCCGGTCGCTGGTGGAGCATTATGAGGGCTCTGAGTTTTTCCCCCTTTTTTTTGTATTCTCTGCATTTTATTAATTATATTTATAATGTATAGTTGCGCTTCATATTTTTTGTGTGTTATTGTTAGGTCTTCTCCAGTTTACATTTAAGTTGCAATTCTTGGATACTTCCAATTAATTCTCAGGGACTTTGCAGGGGTCCAATTAACTATCCTTGGACTTTTGTCTCTTATTAGAAAAGTTACTTGTTAGCTTGTCAAGAGTCTGGGGTTTCATCAGCTGGGCATGGATCCCTTTGTACCCTGAAGTGTGTGTATTTAAAGGGGCAGTGGCTCAGTCGTTCTGGTCCTTACCTAGTGAAGTTCTGGCCAAGTTATTCTAGACCTTGTAAGTTCTACTGTTTTAATTTTGTCTCTTTTGTGAATAAAATCCTGAGTTTAGTTTAACTCTTCAGAGTCTCTGTGTGATCCTGTACTTGTGTCTAAGAAGATGCAGCATAACACAATGGTCAGAATGAACTCTTTGGCTGTTGTATTGTGATATGACTCTAAGTAAGTCCTTTGGATATTGAGCGCCTACATTCTCTCTCAGTTGTCCCAGCAGATGCTAGATTACTGGATTAGTGATGAAGTTCCTGGGAGTTCACATCACAGATAACCTCTCACCTGGACACTCAATGTCATCTCCTTGAATAAGAAGGCACAGCAGTGCCTCCACTTCCTAAGGAGACTGAGGCATGTAAGGCTTCCCACCCAATGATCTTAACTGAATCTTACAGGAGCGCCATGAGAGCGTCCCGACAAGTTGCATCTCCGTCTGGTTTGGAGTAGCCAAACATCTGATTGGAAATCCCTACAAAGGACTGTGAGAACAGCCAAGAGGATCATAGGGGTTTCCCTACCATCCACTGGGGGCATTTATCGGTAGCACTGCCTACACAGGGCTCTTAGTATTATTAAGGATCCCACCCATCCATCCAGCATCCTCTTTGGCTTTCTACCATCGGGCAGGAGTCTCTGATGCATAAAGACAAGAACAGTCAGAACGGGGAACAGCTTCTTCACTCAGACTGTTAGGCTTCTGAGTTCCCTGCCGCATCACATTCGAAATGTCACTGGATAATTTGTACAATATTTAATTTATGCACTTTATTTTGTTTATCTATGTGTAATTAATGTGTACATTTTATTCTTACTTTTCCAAGTTACTGTGTAATATGCAAGGGGTGATTGATAAGTTCGTGGCCTAAGGTAGAAAGAGATGAATTATTAACTTCAAACTTACTGCATAATCACTCAAAGAGTTGACCTGCATGTGCATGTAACAAGAGCTGTATAACTTATCTCCTTCTACCTTAGGCCACGAACTTATCAACCACCCCTCGTATGTATGTTAGGTGTACTACTCAGTTTTACACCCTGTCTGGAGAAATGTTGTCTCATTTGACAGTATACCTGTATATAGTTAAATAACAATAAACTTGACTTGACTAACTTCCTCTTCAAGTTCCCCAGGCTGCACCATGAGGCGAGAGAAGAGATTGCTGAGCCCCTGGCTAGGATCTGTATGTCCTTGTTGTCCATAGGAATGGAACCGGAGGATTGGAGGGAGGCGAATGTTGTCCCCTTGTTCAAAAAAGGTAGTAGGGATAGTCCGGGTAATTATAGACCCGTGAGCCTTATGTCTGTGGTGGGAAAGCTGTTGGAAAAGATTCTTAGAGATAGGATCTATAGGCATTTAGAGAATCATGGTCTGATCAGGGACAGTCAGCATGGCTTTGTGAAGGGCAGATCATGTCTAACAAGCCTGATGGAGTTCTTTGAGGAGGTGACCAGGCATATAGATGAGGGTAGTGCAGTGGATGTGATCTATATGGATTTTAGTAAGGCATTTGACAAGGTTCCACACGGTAGGCTTATTCAGAAAGTCAGAAGGCCTGGGATCCAGGGAAGTTTGGCCGGGTTAATTCAGAATTGGCTAGCCTGCAGAAGGCAGAGGGTGGTGGTGGAGGGAGTACATTTGGATTGGAGAATTGTGACTAGTGGTGTCCCACAAGGATCTGTTGTGGGACCTCTACTTTTCGTGATTTTTATTAACGACCTGGATGTGGGGGTAGAAGGGTGGGTTGGCAAGTTTGCAGTAAACACAAAGGTTGATGGTGTTGTGGATAGTGTAGAGGATTGTCGAAGATTGCAGAGAGATATTGATAGGATGCAGAAGTGGGCTGAGAAGTGGCAGATGGTGTTCAACCCAGAGAAGTGTGAGGTGGTACACTTTGGAAGGACAAACTCCAAGGCAGAGTACAAAGTAAATGGTAGGTTACTTGGTAGTGTGGAGGAGCAGAGGGATCTGGGGGTACATGTCCACAGATCCCTGTAAGTTGCTTCACAGGTAGATAGGGTAGTTAAGAAAGCTTATGGGGTGATAGCCTTCATAAGTTGAGGGGTAGAATTTAAGAGTCGCGAGGTAATGATGCAGCTCTATAAAACTCTAGGCCACACTTGGAGTACTGTGTCCAGTTCTGGTTGTCTCACTATAGGAAGGATGTGGAAGCATTGGAAAGGGAACAGAGGAGATTTACCAGGATGCTGCCTGGTTTAGAGAGTATACATTATGATCAAAGATTAAGGGAGCTAGGGCTTTACTCTTTGGAGAGAAGGAGAATGAGAGGAGACATGATAGAGATACAAGATATTAAGAGGAATACATAGAGTGGACAGCCAGCACCTCTTCCCCAGGGCACCACTGCTCAATACAAGAGGACATGGCTTTAAGGTAAGTGGTGGGAAATTCAAGGGGGATATTGGAGGAAGGTTTTTTTACTCAGAGAGTGGTTGGTGTGTGGAATGTACTGCCTGAGTCAGTGGTGGAGGCAGATACACTAGTGAAGTTTAAGAGACTACTAGACAGGTATATGGAGGGATTTAAGGTGGGGGCTTATATGGGAGGCAGGGTTTGAGGGTCGGCACAACATTGTGGGCCGAAGGGCCTGTACTGTGCTGTACTATTCTACGTTCTAAGTATAATATTCTCACCAACTGAATAGTTATGTTCAGTTATATTTGCTTTACTCTGTTTCGTTTATGGTTCAATAGTTTTCAATTGATATTCGTTAAATCCATATCAGAGTCAAATATTCCCTTTTTTTTCTTCTTTCCTCCCTGTGTTGCTCCATCTCCTTCATTTGAGAAATATTTACAAGACCACTGGGAAAGAATGTGGATTACTAAACATCTCCAAAGAACTATTACAGCTGAAGGGTGTATTTCTGAGCTTGTAGTATTAGAGTCTGGAGCACAACAGCACAGAAACAGGCCCTTCCACCCATCATGTTCATGCTGACCAGCTCTTCTGCCTAGTCCCATCTACTTGCCCCCGTCCACAATCTCTCTATACCCCTCTCACCCATCTACCTCTCCAAACTTCTCTTGAATGTCAAATTGAGCCTGCATCCACCACCCCTGCTGGCAGGCTGTTTCACACTGGCATGTCACAGTCTTGGGGCATATGTATAACTGAGGTGCCTGAGACTTTAGCACAGTACTGTAGCAATTTGATGTATTGCACTGTACTGCTGCTTCAAAAAAAAAACAAATTTCATGACATATGTGAGTGATTATAAACCTGATTCTGACATGGGTCTCTATTGTGGACTGAGAGTGGGAAGGTGTCAGGGAGAGGGGAGGGAGCCGGAAATACCTTATATTCCATCTCGATAGCCTCGAACCTGATGGTATACATATAAATTTCTCCTTCTTGTTAAAAAAAAAATTCCCTCCTCCTCCCCTCTTCTACTAACCCTCATTCTGGCCTCTTACCTCTTCCCACCTGCCTATCATCCCCCCCCCACCCCGTGCCCCCTCCTTCCCTTTTTCCTAGGGTCCAGTCTCCTCTCCTTTCAGATTCCTTCCTTTCCAGCCCTTCATCTTTCACCTAACACCTTCTGACTAGTCTCCTTCCGCCCCCCACCACTTTTATTCTGTCATCTTCCCGCTTCCTTTCCAGTCCTGAGCCAGGATCTCCTCTCCCAGCGTCGACTCTTTCCCTGGATGTTGCCTAACCTGATGAGTTCCTCCAGCATTTTGTGTGAGAGTGTGTGTGTGTGTGTATATCTATAAAGCTCCCTTGTAGCTGTATTGCTGCCCAGAGAAAGGAATTGCACAGATCCGCCCGTTCAGAAACGAAGTGTACGCCCATCGGTCACGTCTCCGCGTTTGTTGCACGTAGTAATTTACTTTGAAGTGTAGAAAATGTCGTGCTTGCAAGCTGCAGACAATCAATATCACAGGGTTGGTTATTTTTCAATACTACCCTTCCTCCCAGATGAATATAGCTAGGATGCCTGGTATCCGTTGTTGCCTGGTTAACTTGTTCACAGCCACACTCCTCTCCCTCTTTGCCCGCGTCCAGCAGGAAAGGAAATTAAATCAAAGTCTTATGATCTTCAAATAAAAGAAAAATAGGAGCGGTTCGGTCGTGGAAAAGAAAACATAAAAAGTTGCCCTGCTCTGTTGCTACGACCTTGAGTGTCTGACAGGTTGCCACCACTGAGTCAGCCTTCTGCTGCAGAACAGACGTTTAATGGGGTTTCCGTCTATTCTGCGATGAATCGAATTCTTTTAATATTGCAAACAGATGCGGGGAGAGATTTTAGGAAAACAGTCGGTGAGGAAATGCCGAGAATCATTTGAGGTAAATTGGGAAGTCAATAAAGGGAAGCCGGGGTAGAAAAGAAAGCAATTTTTTGCTAAGGTTTGGGCTGCAGCCGAGGTCCCAGGTGAGCGTTAATAAAGATTTATTATTTGTAATGGAACGATGGTTGGGGGGGGGGTCGGTTTTCACTATTGAAATGAAAATTGTTTCGTTTGGGGATTAACATGTGAGCGACAGGCTCTGATTCAAGGCCGCAGTTCAAAATCCGGCCCCACTGTGAAGACCCGAGAAGCCGCCATCTTTCCAAAGCTCCATCAATGAATTTAAGGCATTCCATGGTACTGTCGGAAGACCAGCGTTTGTTTTCTCCCCCAGTGGTCTGGCCTGCATTAATCCATCAATCCACATCAGTTAGCAAGTGGATTCTGGTCACCCTCACCAGAACCAGGTTTAATGTCACTGGCACATTTCATGAAATTTGCGTGTTTTACGCTGCAGTAATTGTAATTGTAGGGAGCACATGGAGTATTGTGAGCAGTTTTGGGCCCCAGAGGATGTGTTGACCATGGAGACAGTTCAAAGGAGGTTCACAAAAATGATTCCAGGATTGAAGGGTTTGTCATATGAGGGGGCATTTGATGGCTGTGGGGCATATTCACTAGAATTCAGAAGAATGAGGGGTGACCTCATTGAAATCTTTCAAATGTTGAAAGACCTTGAAAGATTGGATGTAGAGAGAATGTTTCCTGTGGTGAGAGAGTCTAGGACCAGAGGACACAGCCTCAGAATAGAGGTGCATCCATTTAGAACGGAGATGAGGAAGAATTATTTTTAGCCAGAGAGTGGTGGATTCATTGCTATTGGTGGCTGTGGAGGCCAAGTCTTTATGTATATTTCAGGCAGAGCTCTTGATTGGTCAGAGCATGAAGGGATACAGGGAGAAGGCAAGAGGTTGGGGCCAAAGGGAAAATTGGATCAATCATGATGAAATGGTGGTGCAGGATTTTTGGGCCAAGTGGCCTAATTCTGCTCCTATATCTTATGGTCTTATAATAAAACATATATAAATTACATTAAAAAACATCCATGAAAGCAGAATGCCCGAAAGAATAAGTGACAGTTAAAATGATTTATTTTATAATATAAAAAATAAACTTGGAGGATGTGGTTGATGGTTTGTTTGAGTTGTTCTCTGATAGCCCGAATTTGCTTGCAATGTTGCACCATCATACAATTGAATTGAATTGACTTTGTTTCTTACATCCTTCACATACATGAGGAGTAAAAATCTTTACGTTACATCTCCATCTAAATGTGCAATATGCAATCATAATAATTTGTAATAAATAGAACAGTCAATGTAATATAGAGTACACTCCAGTCAGCATGAGTTCATCAGTCTGATGGCCTGGTGGAAGAAGCTGTCCCGGACCCTGTTGGTCCTGGCTTTTATGCTGTGGTACTGCTTCCCAGATGGTACCAGCTGGAATAGATTGTGGTTGGGGTGACTCAGGTTCCCAATGATCCTATGGGCCCTTTTTACACACTTGTCCTTGTAAATGTCCTGAATCATGGAAAGTTCACAACCACAGATGCGCTGGGCTGTCCGCTCCACTCTCTGCAGAGTCCTACGATTAAGGAAGGTACAGTTCCCATACCAGGCAGTGATGTAGCCAGTCAGGATGCTCTCAATTGTGCCCCTGTAGAAAGCACTTAGTATTTGGGGGCCCATAACAAACTTCCTCAACTGTCTGAGGTGAAAGAGGCGCTGTTGTGCTTTTTTCACCACCCAGCTGGTGTGTACAGACCACGTGAGGTGCGGATACTGAGGAACATGAAGCTGCTTACCCTCTCAACCCCAGATCCATTGATGTCAATAGGGGTTAGTCTATTCCTCCTGTAATCCACAACCAACTCCTTTGTTTTTGCGACAATGAGGAGGCACCAACAGTGCACTGTTGATTGCAGTGAGTTTTCCGTGAACAATTCTGTAAGTAAACATGTATACTCGATCCTATTTATCAGCCAATGCAGGCAAAATTCCGGATAACAATGTATGAAGTTCACCACACAGTCAATCAGTGACAATATTTCCTCTGTACATCACATTTGAGTTTTTAAAATGATGACCAATCAGCTGATTGATAAGTATATAAAGGCCAAGCCTTTGGAGGCCACACTAGTCAACAGCACACTGACAATGTCTCCTCGCATGGTGATGACACATTTGCAAGTAAAATCAGAGATCAACTCAATCCAACCAGATAATATTACGGTAAGAAAGTAGTACAAAAAAGGTAAGGTAGTGTTCATGGGTTCAATGTCCATGCAGAAATCAGATGGCAGAGGGGAAGAAGCTATTCCTGAATCACTGAGTGTGTGCTTTCAGGCTCCTGTATCTCCTTCCTGATGGTAGCAATGAGAAGAGGGCATGTCCTGGGAAGTGGGGGTCCTTAATGATGGATTTTTGAAGCATCACATTTTGGGAACTTGGCTCGTGTGTTTCCTACAGTAGGAACACTTCAGAAGTAGATCATTTTCAGTATATTACATTGGGACGTTACTAAGTGGACCCTAACTTTACAAGTCACTTAGACTTAACAGTTTTTAAAAGGAGTGGTGTTGGGAATGGAGCGGGGAGTTAGAATTAGGGGACAGGAAGAGGAGGGGTTAGAGATCAGGCCAGAGCCCAGGCCTCCGCTCTGCACTCTGTATTCGAAGACGAACATGTGGACAGATTTTAGGCCTCCGCTCTGCATTTGAAGGCGAACGGTGTGGATGGATGGTGAAGACATCCAGAGTCTAGCCCTCCGCTCCGCACTCTGCATTTGAAGGTGAACGATGGATGGATGATGAAGACATGTGAAGTTGAGGCCTCTGCTCTGCCTTTGAAGGCCAGCGACATGGACATGGGCATACAGTATGTAAGACCAAGGAGGGTAGATCTTACACGGTGGGTGGTAGGGCACTGAAGAGTGGTAGGGCACTGAAGAGTGGTAGGGCACTGAGGAGTGGTAGGGCACTGAGGTGTGGTAGGGCACTGAGGAGTGGTTGGGCACTGAGGAGTGGTTGGGCACTGAAGAGTGGTAGGGCACTGAGGAGTGGTTGGGCACTGTGAGTGGTAGGGCACTGAGGAGTGGTAGGGCACTGAAGAGTGGTAGGGCACTGAGGAGTGGTAGGGCACTGAAGAGTGGTAGGGCTCTGAGGAGTGGTAGGGATTTGAAGAGTGGTAGCGCACTGAGGAGTGGTTGGGCTCTGAAGAGTGGTAGGGCACTGAGGTGTGGTAGGGCACTGAGGTGTGGTAGGGCACTGAAGAGTGGTAGGGCACTGAGGAGTGGTTGGGCACTGAAGAGTGATAAGGCACTGAGGAGTGGTAGGGCACTGAGGTGTGGTAGGGCACTGAAGAGTGGTAGGGCACTGAGGAGTGGTAGGGCTCTGAGGAGTGGTTGGGCACTGAAGAGTGGTAGTGCACCGAGGAGTGGTAGGGCTCTGAAGAGTGGTAGGGCACTGAGGATTGGTAGGGCACTGAAGAGTGGTAGGGCACTGAAGAGTGGTAGGGCACTGAAGAGTGGTAGCGCACTGAATGGTAGGGCACTGAGGAGTGGTAGGGCACTGAAGAGTGGTAGGGCACTGAGGAGTGGTAGGGCACTGAGGAGTGGTAGGGCACTGAGGTGTAGTAGGGCACTGAGGTGTGGTAGGGCACTGAGGAGTGGTAGGGCTCTGAAGAGTGGTAGGGCACTGAGGAGTGGTAGGGCACTGAGGAGTGGTAGGGCACTGAGGAGTGGTAGGGCACTGAGGAGTGGTAGGGCACTGAGGAGTGGTAGGGCTCTGAAGAGTGGTAGGGCACTGAGGAGTGGTAGGGCACTGAAGAGTGGTTGGGCACTGAGGAATGGTAGCGCACTGAGGAGTGGTTGGGCACTGAGGAGTGGTAGGGCACCGAGGAGTGGTTGGGCTCTGAAGAGTGGTAGGGCACTGAGGTGTGGTAGGGCACTGAGGTGTGGTAGGGCACTGAAGAGTGGTAGGGCACTGAGGAGTGGTTGGGCACTGAAGAGTGATAAGGCACTGAGGAGTGGTAGGGCACTGAGGTGTGGTAGGGCACTGAAGAGTGGTAGGGCACTGAGGAGTGGTAGGGCTCTGAGGAGTGGTTGGGCACTGAAGAGTGGTAGTGCACCGAGGAGTGGTAGGGCTCTGAAGAGTGGTAGGGCACTGAGGATTGGTAGGGCACTGAAGAGTGGTAGGGCACTGAGGAGTGGTAGGGCACTGAAGAGTGGTAGGGCACTGAGGAGTGGTAGGGCACCGAGGTGTGGTAGGGTACTGAGGAGTGGTTGGCCACTGAAGAGTGGTAGGGCACTGAGGAGTGGTAGGGCACTGAAGAGTGGTAGCGCACTGAATGGTAGGGCACTGAGGAGTGGTAGGGCACTGAAGAGTGGTAGGGCACTGAGGAGTGGTAGGGCACTGAGGTGTAGTAGGGCACTGAGGTGTGGTAGGGCACTGAGGTGTGGTAGGGCACTGAGGTGTGGTAGGGCACTGAGGAGTGGTAGGGCTCTGAAGAGTGGTAGGGCACTGAGGAGTGGTAGGGCACTGAGGTGTAGTAGGGCACTGAGGTGTGGTAGGGCACTGAGGAGTGGTAGGGCACCGAGGAGTGGTAGGGCACTGAGGAGTGGTAGGGCACTGAAGAGTGGTAGGGCACTGAGGAGTGGTAGGGCACTGAAGAGTGGTAGGGCACTGAGGAGTGGTAGGGCACTGAGGTGTAGTAGGGCACTGAGGTGTGGTAGGGCACTGAGGAGTGGTAGGGCTCTGAAGAGTGGTAGGGCACTGAGGAGTGGTAGGGCACTGAGGTGTAGTAGGGCACTGAGGTGTGGTAGGGCACTGAGGAGTGGTAGGGCACCGAGGAGTGGTAGGGCACTGAGGAGTGGTAGGGCTCTGAAGAGTGGTAGGGCACTGAGGAGTGGTAGGGCACTGAAGAGTGGTTGGGCACTGAGGAATGGTAGCGCCACTGAGGAATGGTAGCGCACTGAGGAGTGGTTGGGCACTGAGGAGTGGTAGGGCACCGAGGAGTGGTAGGGCACCGAGGAGTGGTAGGACACCGAGGTGTGGTAGGGAACCGAGGTGTGGTAGGGCACTGAGGAGTGGTAGGGCACTGAAGAGTGGTAGGGCACTGAGGAGTGGTAGGGCACTGAGGAGTGCGGTAGAACAAAGGGACCTGGGAATAAATTGAAAGTGGTGTTGCAGGTAAACGGGGTTGTTTAGAAAGCTTTTGGCACAATGGTCTTCATGGATCAAAGTATTGAGTTCAGGAGTTGAGATGTTACCTTGAAGTTGTATAAGAAATCGATGAGGCCTAATTTGGAGTATCATGTGCAGTTTTAATCACCTACCACAGATTCACCACGCTCTGGCTAAAGAAATTCTTCCTCATCTCCATTCTGAAAGGACTTCCCTCTATTCTAAGGCTGTGACCTCTTGTCTTAGCCTCTCCCACCATAGGAAACATCCTCTCCACATCCACTCTATTGAGGCCATTCAATGAGATCACCCTCATTCTTCTGAATTTCCAGCAAGTAGAGGCCCAGAGCCATCAAACGCTCCTCAATCCATTCAATCCCAGAATCATTTTTGTGAATCTCCTTTGAACCCTCTCCGATATCAGCAGATCCTGTCTTAGATAAGGGGTCCAAAACTGCTCACAATACTCCAAGTGAGATCTCACCAGTGCCTTATAAAGCATCAACCTCACATCCTTGCTTTTATATTCTGGTCCTCTCATTATGAATCTGAGATTGCATTGCCTTCCGTGCCTCCACTCAACTTGCAAATTAACATCTTTTGGTTGTGTTAGTTGTTAACACAACAACACATTTCACTGTATGTTTGGTTGTACATGTGCTAAATAAATGAATCTAAATCTAATTCCTCCAAGCCAACCTTGACTACAATCCATGGAAGAAGAAAAAAGCTGCAGATCTTGGATTTCTGAAGTAAAACAGTAAATGCTAAGAAACCCTGGTGGGTCACTGTGGAAAATGAATCCATCAACATGCTGGGTTGCAACCCATTCTCAATACTTCACCAGAGCTCTCTTTCTACAGATGTCTCTCTAGGTACTGTGGAGAGCATTCTAACTCATTGCATCTCCATCTGGTATGGAGGGGCCATTGCACAGGATTGGAAAAAGCTGCAGAAAGTTGTAAGCTCAGTCAGGTCCATCATGGGCACTGGACTTCCCAACATTGAGGACACCTTCAAAAGGAGATGCCTCAAAAAGGTGGCATCCATCATTAAGGACCCCCATCACCCAGGACAGCTCTCTTCTCATTGATACCATCAGGAGGGAGGTACAGGAACCTGAAGACACACACTCAATGATTCAGGAACAGCTGTCATCCAGTTTCTGAATGAGCATTGAACCCATGAACACTACCTCACCACTTTTTCTTGTTTTTTGCTCTTTTTTTGCACTACTAGCTAATTTATTTTTAATATATATTTCTTATTGTAATTTACAGTTTTATTATCATGTATTGCAGTGTTCTGCTGCCAGAAAACAACACATTTAATGACATATGCTGGTGATATTAAACCTGATTCAGATTCTTTGTGTGTTTGCAAACTGGGTGTCAGGACAGCCTGGAGTGCTACTCCACGGAAGAACCAGTTTGTTCCTTGTTGGTTCTGGGTCAGTGTCATCTTTCACTGTGTTTCTGCTGCGTGCCAATGCTATTACTTGTGAATGTGAATGCCTAGTACATTGCAGCACATTGGAGGAACAGTAACTTCAAGTTCTTGGGCGTCAACATCTTGGAAGACCTATCTTGGGCACAATGCAGTGATGAGGCATGACGAAGGCACACCAGCAGCTCTATCTCATTAGAAGCTCAATGATATATGCAATGTCAAGAAAGACTCTTTTGCAGATTTCTACAGACATACGCCGGAGGGCATTCTGACTGGTGGCATCACAGCCTGGTATAGAGGCTCCGATGCCCAGGATGACAAAGGGGTTGCAAACTCAGCCAGTTCCATCATAGGTACAACCCTTGTCACCACGCAGCACCTTCTCAAGAGGTGGTGTCTCAAGAAGGCACAGCCCAGCAAAAAGTACCCTCACCACCTAGGTGACATCTTCTCATTGCCACCATTGGGGAGGAGGTACAGGAGCCTGAAGGCACACACTCAATGAATCAGGAACAGCTTCTTCCCCTCTGCCATCTGATTTCTGAATGGATATTGAACCCATGAACACTACCTCGCGATTGCTTTATTTTTGCATTATTTACAGTACAAAAGTCTTAAGCTTATATATAATATACATCTAGGATTCCTGAGACTTTTGCAAAGTACTGTATTTGTCAACATGGAATGGAATGCAAGTTTGTAAATCTTGTAGGAGCAAAGGATGTTGGGAATGGTGAGGGTGGAGTGCAGTGGGAGGGGTGTGGGACAGGTGACAGAAGAGTTCTGGGGCAGGGGAGAGGTATGGGTGCAGACACACCCAGCCCTGAGACACCAGGCAAGGTCATTTGATTCCAAGCAATTGGTTTATTGATCACTACAGAATGTCTCTCTGGTGGTTCCTGTTCCTCCCCTCTCCTTTCCCCTTTTCCCAACCATGACTCCCCTCTCCCTGTCCCCTTCCCACTCTCAGTCCACAATAGAGACCCATATCAGAATCAGGTTTATCATCACTCACATATGTCATGAAATTTGTTTTTTTTTGTGGCAGTAGTACAGTGCAATTCATAAAATTACTACAGTACTGTGCAAAATTCTTAAGCACCCTAACTGTCTATCTATCTGTCTATCTATCTATATATATATATATGCCTAAGACTTTTGGACAGTGTTGAATTGAATTGAATTTATTTAAACCTTACATCCATCCCACAACGTGATGGAGTACAAATCTTTGTGTAATGTCTCTGTTACAATGTTCAGGCATGTGAGTTTATAAGTCCAATGGTTTGTAGAAAGAAGCTGTCCCGGTCCTGACTTTAATGCTGGGGTAGCGTTTGCTAGGCGGAAGCAGCTTTGTACTTTTGTAATTTATAACGTTTTTATGCCTTTGCATTGTACTGGTGCCGCAAAACAACAAAACAATAAATTTTATGTCATATATATCAGGGAAAATAAACCTGATTGCTGGACTATTACCGTGATGGGGCACCAGCTTCAGGACTGGACATTTATGTTCAAGGTGTCAAGCTCTAGCTTTCCACAGCCACAGACACTACGGATGACCAGCAATAAACCCAATTCTGATCCTGGCGGTCAATCAAAATGGCAAAGTTCAAAGTAAGTTTATTATCAAAGTACACCACGTACATTCCTGAGATTCATTTACTGGTGACGTACCCAGTAAATCCAAGAACTGTAATTGAATCAATGAAAGACCACACACAAAAGGGCAGACATGGACCTAGTGTGCAAGACAACATACTGTGCAAATGCAAAAGACAAAAATGTAGTAGTAGTAGTAGTGATAATGATAATAAAAGCCAATGAATAGCAAGAACGTGAGATGAAGTGTGCTTGAAAGTTAGTCCATTGGGAGTGGAAACAATTCAGTGACGGGGCACGTGAAGTTGAATGAAGTTGTTCCCACTTGCTCAAGAACCTGTTGGCTGAGGGGTAATAACTGTTACTGAACCTGATGGCTGAGGGGTAATAACTGTTACTGAACCTGTTGGCTGAGGGGTAATAACTGTTACTGAACCTACTGTGTGAGTCTTGAGGCTCCTATGCCTCCTTCCTGATGGCAGCAGTGAGAAGAAAGCATAACGTGGGTGATGGGGACTCATATGATGCTATCTTGCTTTTACGTGGCAGTGTTTCATGTCGATGTGCTCAATGGTGGGAAGGGCTTTACCTGTGATGGACTGGGCCGAATGCGCTACTTCCTTGTTGGATTTTGTGTTCAAAGGCATTGGTGTTTCCATTCCAGTCTGTGACGCAGCCAGTCAGTATACTCTCCACCACATTTATAGAAGTTTGTCAAAGTTGTTGATGCCATCCTGAAACTTCACAAACCACGTAAGTGCAATTGCGAAGAAAGTGCTTTCTTCATAATTGCAGTTATGTGCTGGGCCAGGACAGGTCCTCTGAAATGATAACTCTAAGCCTCTCCACCAATGATGGACCTGGTTTCCTCTACCTGAAGTCAGTAATCAGCTCCCTGGTCTTGCTGGCATTGAGTGAGAGGTTGTTGTTGTGGCACCACTCGGGCAGGTTTTCACTCTCGCTCCTCATGCTGGTTTGTCACTACCCTTGATTGGGCCAGCAGTCTTTGTTCATTACTGAAACTTCCTTCCACCGTCCCTCCTCCACCCTATCAGTATATCCTCGTTCTCATCCCTGCCTCTCATTAACTGTGTCTATGATATTTGTTAAACCTCAACTATCAGATTTGGCAGCAACTTCAGTAGTCCCTCAGGGTAAACATGTTACCCCCTGAATCTGAATGCTTTGCTGTACAGGTGATTTGAGATGAGCTTTATTTGATACATATACATCAAAACATGTTGCATCAAATGAAATCCGCGAGGATTGCGATGGGGGCCCACAAATATGGCCACGCTTCGTTGCCAGCACTGTTTGATGAAGTACTGGAGGCAGCCTGAAAGTGTCACCCTGCTAAGTGGCATGTCCACACCTCAGTGACCCTCACCATAACTTGTACGTCTTTGTAACGTGGGGGGAGACCGGAGCACCCAGAGAAAAACCACACGATCACAGGGAGAACGTACAAACTCCTTACAGACAGGGGCGGGAATTGAACCCTCAATCGCCGGTGCTGTGAAGCATTGCACTAACCGCTATGCTACAGTGCCACCCCAGTCCAGTGAGGAGGATCCATTAGAGGAGATGAAATGGTTGCTCTGGGATTGTGGATAAGATTCCCAAGGGCACAGCAAAACCGATTTATCATGAAGGATTGGAAGTGATTATTCTGAATTTGAGCCTCTTTATTGCAATACTTCTGTAGCCTTTTCAACCAGTGTACACTGGGAGATTTCACTCCCCATCAGTTCGGTGATGGACAGCAGTGCCTGACCTTGGGAAATAAAGCAAATATGTAAAGATCTGTAGGAAAATAGGCACCTAATTGTTGTGACACTTGTATTCAATACAACCTCTGACAGATACAGTAGCTTTTTTTGAAAAGAACTGTTTATACTGATTACAGAGAGTTTCTTCAGTTAGAATACTTGAGCCCCATGTCTGAGAACTGTAGACATAGACATAGATCAAATGGACAGATATGCTGTATCTCAGTAAATAAGTAAATATCACTCAATTACTGAGATATCAAATACACAACAAAGACCTCTCCTGCACTGATTGTTTATTTCTTTATATATTGAGATACAGCACAGTACAGGCCCTTCTGGTTCTTCAACCCATGCTGCCCAGCAATCGCCCGAGTTAACCCTCGTCTAATCACGGGATAATTTACAATGACCAACTAACCTACGGACTGGTACATCTTTGGACTGTGGGAGGAAACTGGAGCACCTGGAGGAAACCCATGCGGTCACGGGGAGAACGAGCAAACTCCTTACAGGCAGTGGCAGGAATTGAACCCAGGCCACGTTGTGCTAACCACTACACTATTGTGCTGACCCATCTAGACTGTTCATATTCTGTGTGCTGTTTTATGTTCTCTCATAGACTAAGCATGATATCATACATTATAAAGAAGACTTTGCTGAGAGCTTTTATAATCCAATACCTTGGCTGATACATTGGCATCAATTACTCCTTGCACTCTCTCACATGCGCAGATAGTTTGCCATTCATCTGCATTCATGCGTGTATTTTGCTGCTGTTTCAGAAGCATTCATCTGTCAGGTGAGCAACTATATAAAGGCACGATAGTTCTCGAGACAGATTAATGAATGTAGGTATCTGATATAACTGGTTGTTACCTGACCATACCAGATGCAAGAGGCCAGAGGCAGATTCGTAGGTAGGAATGTTTTGGCAGTTCTGAGAAAAAATTCTAAATGGTAAGAATTGAGTAATACTTCCATTTCCAAGAAGTGTTTATTTCCCTCCCCCTTGAAGTGGATGGGCTACAGCAGCAGAAAATAGTGATGATTCCCTCCCCGCCTCCCTTCATCTTCTATTCCCCACTTTGGCTTCTCACCTGCCTTTCACCTCCCCTGGGTCCCTTCCTCCTGCTTTTTCTCCTAAGGTTCACTCTCCTCTCCTATCAGATTCCTTCCTCTCTAGCACTTCATCTTTCCCACCCACCTGACTTCACCTATCACCTCCTTGAAGTGGATGGGTTACCACTCCATGACCATGATTGTCCTTGGCAAATTTTTCTACAGAAGTGGGGTGCCATCAGGTTCTTCTATAATTTTGCATACCTCTACAAGACCTCTCCTCATTCTGCTGCGCTCCAGAGAATGAACTCCTGACCAATTCAATTTCCCTATAACTCAGTTTCTCAAGTCCCAGCAACTTCCATATAACTTTCTCTGCATTCTTTCAATATCTTTCCTGTAGGTTAGTGACCAGAACTGGAAACAACTCTCCAAATTCAGCCTCATTGTCGTATACAACTTCAACATAACATCTCAGCTCAAATTTTCCAAATCAATTCCTTGTGTTGAGCACAAGGAATTTAAAATTAGAGCTGTGAAACTGGTTCTGATATGAAAAGGTTAACGTATGAGGGGTGTTTGATTGCTTTGGGCCTCGCTGGAACTTAGAAGAATGAAAGAGGATCTCATTGAAACTTATCAAATACTGAAAGTGGATGTTGAGAAGATGCTTCCAGTAGTGGGGAAGTCTAGGACCAGAGGACATAGCCTCAGAATAGAAGGATGTGCCTTTAGAGCATGGATAGAAAAGAATTTTATTTAGAGAGTGGTGAATTTGTGGAATTCATTGCTACAGATGGCTGTGGAGTCCAAGTCATTGGAGAAATTGAAAGTGGAGGTTGATCGACTCTCAATTAGTCAGCACATCAAAGGTTATGGAGAGAAGGCAGGGAAGTGGGGTTCAGAGGGATAATAAATCAGCCAAGACTGAGTGGCAGAGCAGACTCAATGAGCTAATTCATTGGGTGTCTGGGTGGAATGATTAACATTTATAGACAGACTGGAATGGCTGTGTTCGTTTTCCTTTAGAGGAGGCCGAGAAGACATGATAGAAGTATAGACAACTGTGTGTGACATGGATGGGGTGGACAGGAGAGAACTTTCCCCGTGGCACAAGAGTCTCCAACTGAAGGGTATAGGTTAAGAGTGAAGGGTTAGAGGTTTAGAGACTTGAGGAAAAAAACTTTTGGATAGAGGGTTGTTGGGAGCTAGGTTCTCTCATAACTTTGTTCAAAGTTCAAAGTAGCATCTAGACAAGCGTAGAAGACTACAAGGCAAGTGCTGATAAATGGTTTATAATAAGATTGGGGCAGCATGGTAGCATAGTAGTTTGCGTAATGCTCCACAATACAGGTGAACCAGGTTCAATTGCCACCAGTGCTTCTAAGGGGTTTGTATGTTCTCCCCATGACCACGTGGGTTTCCTCCCACAGTCCAAAAATGTACCGCTTGGTAGGTTAATTGGTCATTGTAAATTGTCCTGTGATTCAGCTCAGATTAAATCGGGAGATTGCTGTATGGTGCGGCTCGAAGGGCTGGAAGGGCCTATTCATTGTTGTATTTGAATAAATAAATAAATAAGGTCATTCAGCCCATCGAGTCTGCTCCACCATCTGATCACAGCTGATTTACTATCCCTCTCAACCCCATTCTCCTGCCTTCTCCCTGTAACCTTTGACACTCTGACTAATCAAGAACCTATCAACCTCCACTTTAAATATACCCAATAACATCCTCCACAGCTGTCTGTAGTAGTGAATTCCACAGATACACCAGTCTCCAGCTAAAGAAATTCCTCCTCATCTCCATTCTGAATGGATGTCCTTCTATTCTGAGGCAGTGCCCTCTGGTCCTAGACTCCCCCAAGTATGAATGGGTGGAAGAGGGTCAGTTTCTAATCCGTGACTCTAATATCTCCATGAAAATATTATCACAGCTGGAGATGTTAGAGAAGTGTAACGGGGAAGCACATCACACAAAGAGTTCTGGAAATCCAAGCAACACACATAAAAGTTGCTGGTGAACGCAGCAGGCCAGGCAGCATCTTTAGGAAGAGGTGCAGTCAACATTTCAGGCCGAGACCCTTTGTCAGGACTAACTGAAGGAAGAGTGAGTAAGGGATTTGAAAGTTGGAGGGGCAGGGGGAGATCCAATGCTCATCTCCTTCTGGACTCCATGGATGCTTACTGGATAACTAGATCCTTCAGGTTTGAGATCATAGATGAGAAGTGGGTAAGAGGTGTCAGGGTTTGTGGAGGAGAGTTTGAGGCACTAATCAACTGCGATATCATTAAAGGGCAGGGCAGTCTTGAGAACGCTGGACAGTCAGTCCATAACGTCATAGGTCATACAGTATTGTGCAAAAGTTTTCCGCACATATGCGGTATATGAACTGTATTTGTCAATGTGGAGTGAAGAACAAGTTTGTAACCTGGCGGGAGCAAAGGATGTTGGGAATGGTGAGGGTGGAGCGCCGTGGGTGAGATGTGGGTCAGGAGGGGGAAGTGACGTGGGTGCAGACTTGAGACACCAGGCAAGGTCATTTAATTCTAAACAATTGGTTTATTGATCATTACAGAATGTCTCTCTGGTGCTTCCCTCTCCCTCCCCTCTCCCTTCCCCTTTTCCCAACCATGATTCCCCTCTCCCTGCCCCCTTCCCACTCTCAGTCCACAATAGAGACCCAGATCAGAATCAGGTTTATCATCACTCACATATGTCATGAAATCTGATTTTTTTTGTGGCTGCAGTACAGTGTAATACATAAAATTACTACAGTACTGTGCAAAAGTCTTAGACACCCTAGATATATGTGCCCAAGATTTTTGCACAGGACTGTTAGAGCAGCTTTCGGCCATTTGGCCCATCAAGTCTTTGCCGTACATATCTGCTTCTTCATTGTAATGAGATCATTCCATGTCATTGCCAATTATTGCTTCATAAACTGTTCTGTGTGTTAAAGTGCAGGCAAATCCCGTAAGCACTTGTTCAAAGTCATGGTGTTATTCTTGGAATCAGTACTTTGTTTTGACATTTGATTACGTATTTAAAACCGACTAGGTTACCAGATTTTTGTTATAGAACTGAACTATAAAATGTATTGATGTATGTTATCAGCAGGCATGGAAATACTTTGCATCATAGATGATACAGGTTGGTGCGGTAGTGTAGTTGTTGACATCATGGTGTGACGGTGTCAGCGACCCGGGTTTCAATTCCTGCTGCTGTCTGTAGGAGTTTGTACGTTCTCCCCGTGACTGCGTGGGTTTCCTCCGGGTGTTCCGGTTTCCTCCCACAGTCTAAAAAATGCATGAGTTAGTAGGTTAATTGGTCACATGGTTGTAATTGGGTGGCATTGGGCTCATTGGGCTGGAATGACATAAATTAACATGTAAAAAAACTTTGCTACTTCGCAATGTTTCCTCTCTTTTTTTTTTACAACTTTGTGGACCTATCATTGCTCTGAGCAGGAAATTTTTACATGGCTTGAAAACTGTGCAGCAATTTAAATGTTTTTACATATGTGTATATATGCACATCAAACAAACACAAACCACAACCACAACACAAGTAAAGAATGTCAGGCAATCAAAACAATTGGTAGGCACAATGGCAAAAGTAAAAGGATTTTATTAGACAGTGCCAGCGGTCAGTGGGTCAGCAGTTTATCAACAATAAGCTCCTGACTTCCAATCTGTGTTTACTGTTACAATTTGTAACAATGGTTTAATTTGAAACACTAACAATATAAGTAATTTGAAGCTCTAAAATAGGGTTGTGTATGTTTACTATTTAGAAAATGTATGGATTATATTCATTCAGACATAATTACAGGTTAATTCACAATTATATTAACATAGATTTCAAAATTATATTAGCAAAATTTAAAAATGATATTAACATAATTTCAAAATGATCTTAACATTATATAACAGAAAATTCCAGCTGCCCAGAAACAAAGGCTATGTGCATGAGAGCATTTCAGCTACTGTGCGGCCTTGCCCCCACACATCTTAGAGGGAACAGTGGTGCTTTGAATTATTGGAACATTCTTCAAATAATGTAATGCTACTTACATGTTGCACAGAGGTGCAGTGAGATGAAACACATAATGTATTGATGAACAATTCTGGCAAGAGTGAAAATATCTTGGACTTGGATTTTCAGATTTGAATATAGTCAGAGAGTGGTACAACCTTTTATCCCAACACCTGCAGTTTATGGATTGAACTCTAGTTCACTTGGGCTCTTCAGTTTTATATTTATATATTCTGTTTTTTCACCCTATTCTTTCTTGCTTTCATTTGCGCGATTTATTTCTTTATGCGAGGGGGTTTTTGGGCTTTGATGTTCTTGTTGTTGTTTGTATGATTTGAGTTTTTTTTCACATGGGGGGGTGATGTTTTTCTTTGGATGGCCTCCCTTGTCTCCTGGCTGTCAGGTGAAGATGAATCTCAGAGTTATGAATTGCATACATACTTTGAACCTTGAGCCTCCCTGCCCATCTAAGATTCAAGGTGTTTAATGTCATTTCCAGTACACAAGAGAACAAAATACTTGCTACACCATATCCAACACAGCACAAAAACCAGTGAGGAAAAGAACATAGTAATAATAAAAAGACATAATAAATATAAGGTCATCAGATAGCTTATATACGCAGGTTGATTGTGTCACGGTGTGCACCCATGTGCAAAGGAATGACGGACTCTCCCCGTCATGGTGGCCACTGGCACCAGCTCAACCCCAGAGTGGAGGAATGCAGAATCATTATGAAGATGGAAACAAGAGGTTAGACATCAGAATACCAACAGAGCCTCGGAGGGTGAACTGAGTGACACCGTGAGACAAAACATTCTCTATAATACAGTAGGGCTCTGCAAAAGAGCAAACTAGAGACCTCTTTAAATAATCATAGAATGCAGGAAGCCCATGGCTTTCTCAATTAATTTGACAGGATTAAACTGAAAGCGCAAGGGCTTAACAACTCTAGTTAAGGTAACAGCTAGCAAATACAGGTGTTCAAGAACCTTAAAGATCAATGTTCTACAACAAGCCGCAGAGTTCTGCAGAGCGCATGCCAGAGTGTCTGTTTAGAAAGAGGTGCTAGGCACAGGAGTGTTTACACATAAGGTGACTGACAGGAAATGATAAACTAGCGGTGGATGGGGGAGTGTGGTAAGATAGTAACTGGGTGGAGGCGATAATCAGCCTTACTGTTCAGGGAAAGTTTTTAAGTCTTTCTCCTCTCACCATAACCCCATGCCCTCTATGTTTTGACTCTGTTACTCTCGAGAGAGGAAACTGAGTGCATTCACCCTGTCTATTCCCCCTCACAATTTTATGCAACTCTTATCAGATCAATCTTCAGTCATCTGCATTCCAAAGAATGAAAGTAAAATGGAGGGTTTACAGGATGGAAGCGGGCAGGGAGAGGGGAATCATGGTTGGGAAAAGGGGAAGGGAGAAGGGAGGGAGCAGGAAGCACCAGAGAGACATCCTGTAATGATGATCATCATGTTCTGTGTTGTATTGATGTGGGCAATAATGGTCTCATGACCTTGATTGTTCTTGGCAACTTATCTACAGAAGTAGTTTGCCATTGCCTTCCTCTAAGCAGTGTCTTTACAAGATGGGTGACCCCAGCCATTATCAATACTCTTCAGAGATACTCTGCCTGGCGTCAGTGGTCACAGAACCAGGACTTGTGATCTGCACCAGCTGCTCATATGGCTTCACATGACCCTGATCTGGTGAGGGGGGGGGGGCTAATCAGGTGCTACACCTTGCCCAAGGGTGATCTGCAGGCTAGTGAAGGAAAGGAGCACCTTACACCTCCTTTGGCACAGACGTATCTCGCCCCCCCACCCAAGCCATTCTGTAATGATCAATAAACCAATTGTTTGGAATCAAATAATCTTGCCTGATGTCCCAGGGCTGTGTGTGTCTGCACCCATTCCACACACCCCACCCCTAGCACCCCTTCTCTGTCTCCTGTCCCACACCCCTCCCCTGGCACTCTTTCTCTGCCACCTGTCCCACACCCCTCCCCTGGCACTCGTACTCTGCCACCTGTCCCACACCCCTCCCCTGGCACCCCTTCTCTGCCACCTGTCCCACACCCCTCCCCTGGCACTCCTTCTCTGCCACCTGTCCCACACCCCTCCCCTGGCACTCCATCTCTGCCACCTGTCCCACACCCCTCCCCTGGCACTCCTCTGCCACCTGTCCCACACCCCTCCCCTGGCACTCCATCTCTGCCACCTGTCCCACACCCCTCCCCTGGCACTCCATCTCTGCCACCTGTCCCACACCCCTCCCCTGGCACTCCTTCTCTGCCACCTGTCCCACACCCCTCCCCTGGCACCCCCTTCTCTGCCAGCTGTCCCACACCCCTCCCCTGGCACCCCTTCTCTGCCATCTGTCCCACACCCCTCCCCTGGCACTCCTTCTCTGCCACCTGTCCCACACCCCTCCCCTGGCACTCCATCTCTGCCACCTGTCCCACACCCCTCCCCTGGCACTCCTCTGCCACCTGTCCCACACCCCTCCCCTGGCACTCCATCTCTGCCACCTGTCCCACACCCCTCCCCTGGCACTCCATCTCTGCCACCTGTCCCACACCCCTCCCCTGGCACTCCTTCTCTGCCAGCTGTCCCACACCCCTCCCCTGGCACTCCTTCTCTGCCAGCTGTCCCACACCCCTCCGTGATGATCCACCATCTCCTTTCCCAGCATCCTTTGTTCCCGCCAGCTTTACAAACCCACTCTCCGCTCCACATTGACAAATACAATACCGTGTTCTTTGTTCTATATTCTATTTTGCCTGCTCAAACTTTCCCTCAGATCCCAGCAACATTCTTGTAAATCCTCTTTCGATGACACCTTTCCTATACCAGGGTAAGCAAAACTGTATGCAATATTTAGGAGTGGCCTCATCAACGAGTTGTACAACTGCAACATTTGCATAAGCTATCATGATCAGGAGTGTTTAATGTTCAGCATTCCTTATTTACAAAGAATTCAAATACGTAATGACCCAGTTTCTATCATTGACAATAGGCTTGAAGGGCCTATTCCACACTGTACATCGGTAACCAAGTTGGAGCAGAGTTCCGAACGCTGACGAGCTGAGCTGTAACAACATCACGCAAACCGCTACCCTACGGTAGCGCCTCGTATTTGCAAGTCTTTATTTGGACAGTTTGGTTTCTTTTGTACATTGGTTGTTGGTCTGTCTTTGCTTGTATACAGAGTTTCATGGATTCCACTGTATTTCTTTGCATCTACTGTGAATGCCTGCAAGAAAATGAATCTCAGGGTAGTACCAGTACGTTGATAATAAATTTACCTTGAACTTTGAACAACAGCTGTGCATAAATCAAACTATGATTAAAATTATTACCAATGCAGCTTTTGGTTCTATCTAGTTACATTTGCCCAAGTTTAGGCAACTAGTTTTGCTTTGAATTTTAGAAATGGCCAAATTCCATAATTTTCGACATTGATTCATTCATTCCATGCCTGTTTTGCTGCTGGCCTTTAGGGCAGCAATTTTCTGCTGTTTCCATAACAGTTTCGTTTGACTAGTCAGGATTGTTGGCCCTGAGCTAAGCCCCCAATCCTGGAGCACCTGTGGACAACCCTTCATCCAGCCTTCGACCTGTTTGTTGTGGGTGACCCTACCAACAGCCAAAGTATAAAGCCCTAACTCCAGTCAGCATATAACTCTCTGGGTCACTGAGGCACGCAAACCTCCAAACAACAAGGTTCTAGTGTGAATACCCACAAGAAAATGTATCTCAGGGTAATGGTGGTTGTCCATTGTTGTCGACTTTGACAGGAAACCTGTGCAGGAGAGTTTTTAAAGTGGAAAATCCCTTGCATTAGGGAAATTCCACTCTCTCAGCCTCAGAAGTCCAAGTCCCTAGACTCCAGCCAACATAGCTCTCCTGGTCATTGAAGCACGCAAGCCTCCAAACCCAGTGTCAATGTTGTGCTCCTGTTTCAGCGGTTTCAGCGTTGAACACACTATAAAATACTTAGTTGTCAATCTTCTAACTACCTACCTTACTTTTGATGTGCAAAGTGAGTCGAGCTTCAGATGATTGGAGGTGGAGCAGCGATAAAAGCTAACGAGATTAAAACCAGGAATATAACAACATAAACAGTCTTAGCATATTAAACATACTTAAGCCAAGTGCCCTTAAATGTGTTGAAGAATATTCAAATGTTTTTAAGCATGTTTATTTATTGAGATACAGCGCAGAGCAAGCCCTTCCGACCCTTCGAGCTGCACCGCCCAGCAATCCCCCGATTTAAGCCCAGCCTAATCACGGAACAATTTACAATGATCAATTAATTTTCCAACTGGTATGTCTTTAGATTCTGGGAGGAAACCCACTGGTCACGGGGAGAACGTAGAAACTCCTTACAGGCAGCGGCGGGAATTGAACCAGGGTCATTGGTACTGTAAACCGTTGTGCTAATTATTATGCCACCGTGCCACTTTCTTAAAAGTAACTAAGTGGACAGCAATAAAGATATTACCCCCGGCTTGCTCCCTGAGCTCTACTCAAATGCCCAAACTAGACTGGGCCCAAGATAAAACATAAAAATGTAATTAAGTTCTTAACTCTGCCACGCCCATACCCTTATGACTAACTACCAATAATAAACACACAACACAGAATACAATGCAGATCGAAAATAGATACGTGGCTGCTGCAGGAGATAAGGATCTGCTAACACACATTGCACTGGAACCTCCGAGCAAAGACTGCCCATATTGTCACCCTGCACCACACCTAAACTGGTCTTGAAGTTGGCTAACACATGACCGTGCAGCCAGATTCAAGGAGATCCTGATCATTAAATTTGCAGATGATACCACAGTGGTGGGGCTCATCAGCAAAAATGGTGAAACTATGTACAGGGAGGAGGTCAAACACCTATAGAGCTGGTGCAGGGATAACAACTTGATGCTTAATGTCACCAAAACCAAGGAGATGATCGTCGATTTCAGACGGTCTCAGCCTGAGCACACACCCCTCAGCATCAGTGGCTCCACAGTGGAGAGAGTGGAAAACATCAAGTTCCTTGGGGTGCAGATCTCGGACAATCTCACCTGGTCCAGGAACACCACTGGGATTGTGAAACGGACCCAGCAGAGATTGTACTTTCTGAGGAAGCTTAATCAAGCATCACTCCCCACTAACATCTTAACTACATTCTACAGAGGCGTGGTTGAGAGTGTGCTGACCTTTTGCATCGCAACCTCGTACTCCAGCTGCAGTGCTGTCGACAAAAAAGCCTTGCAGAGGGTGGTTAGGGGAGCAGAGAAGGTTATTGGGGTCTCCCTACCTTCTGTCCAAGACCTCTTTCAGAGTCAATGCCTCCAGAAGACACTCCATCATTAAAGACCCCTCACACCCTCTCCATGAACTGCTTGTTCTTCTGCCATCAGGCAAACGTTACAGGAGCATCAAAACTAAAACCACAAGACTACTAAACAGCTTCCTCCCACAGGCAGTCAGACTGCTAAATAGCTGCTCTAACTGACTCTGCTTTGGACACTTAACTTGCACTGGACACTTATAACTGATTTAACTGACATGTGGCTGTTGTGTTTTACTATTTATTGTTCTGTTTATTATTTAGTATTGCGTTTGTTATGTTATGATTGCACTGCCCCTGAGAAACGCTGTCTCATTCTGCCCTGCAGAACTGATGTATGGTTAGAATGACAATAAAGTTTTTTGAATCTTGAAAGTAAATTTATTATCAAAGCATGTATCTCACCACTGTGAGATCACTACCTTGAGATTCATTTTCTTGCAGGCATTCAAAGTAGACTATTTATTTTACGCTCTGACCTCTTACCTCTTCACCTCACCTGCCTATCACCTCCCCCTGGTGCCCCTCTTCCTTCCCATTCTCCATGGTCCACTCTCCTCTTCTATCAGATTCCTTCTTCAGTTCTTTGCCTTTTCCACTTATCATCTCCCAATTTCATCCTCCCCTCCCCACACACCTGGCTTTGCCTATCGCCTAGCTTGTCCTCCATCCACTTACCTTCTTACTCTGGCTTCTTCCTCCATCCTTTCTAGTCCTGATGAAGAGTCTCGGCCCGTAACGTCGACTGTTTATTCATTTCCATAGATGCTGCCTGACCTGCTGAGTTCCTCTAGCGTTCTGTGTGTGTTGCTCTGGATTTCCAGCATCTATGGGATTTCTTGTGTTTATATTAATTTTATATTCTATTTATTTTATAACATTTTGTAGTTCACCCTGGTTGTACAGACCAAGCAAAAACAAGGTAAGAACTCATCATCGCAAGCTGAAAGCAGAAAGCAAAATCCCTCAGGTTTAAAGTCAATATATTGCTTATTGATGTCAATCACATTTAATAGTGTACATCAATATGATACACTGAAATAAATGGAAAGGAAAAGGGAGGATAAGGAACAAAATCAACATGGGATTTCCAAATCAACTGACATTCTTGTATGATTAGGTCATTCTGTTGCAAAGTGATTCATTTCCCTCGCTTGCTTTGATGAAAATTTGTGTCAAGACCATAGAACACAGAGAAGCTGGGCACAGTACAGACCCTTTAGCCCACAAAGTTGTGCTGATCCTTTAGCCTACATGAAGTTCAATCTGAAACAACATACTTCACCCAGTCCTGATGAAGGGTCTCAGCCCAAATGGTCTTCCGATTACTCTTGTCCATTGATGCTGCCTGGCCTGCTGAGTTCCTCCAGCAGTTGGTGTGTGTTGCTTTGGATTTCCAGCATCTTCAGATTTTCTCATGTCTAAATTCAATCTAACCATTCTTTCCCCCACAACTCTACATTTCTCTTGCATCCATATGCCCATCTAAGAGTCTCTGAAATGTCCCTAATGCAGGATTTCCGACCTTTGTCATGCCATGGACCCCTAGCGTTAACCGAGGGGTCTGTGGACCCCAAGTTGGAAATTCCTGCCCTTATGTCTCCAACTTTTCCAACACCCCTGGCAGTGCCTTCCACTCTCTGGGTAAAAATCCTTCCCCTGACATACCGCCTGTACTTCCTTTCAATCACCTTAAAATTCTGGCCCCCTTGTATTAGCCAGTTTCACCTTGACATTTCATGAAGCTTTTTGCTGGATCCCTAAGAATGATAAGATCCTTTTGCTTGGGGACTTCAACACTAGGGTGGGACAGAACAACAGGATATGGAGTGGAGTGCTAGGTAGGCATGGTATTGGCAAGGTGAATGCAAATGGCATGAGGCTTGTTACTGTTTGCTTTGAGCAAAACCTTACCATAATCAACACCATCTTCCAGCAGAAGGCAAAATATAAGACCTCGTGGATGCACCCTCGCTCTAAGCGTTGGCACATGATCGACTTCATCATTGTGAGACGTAGTAACATCAAGGATGTTCTTATCACCCGTGCCATGAAAGGTGCAGAGTGCTGGACTGACCACCGTATGATTGTGGCCAAGCTCCATATGAAAGTGCGTCCCCCCTTGCTACTGCAAAAATCCAATAAAAAGCGGATAAATTGCAACCACCTGAGAAACACAGAAGCAAGAAGTGAGTTTCGACACATCCTAGCTGAGAAACTAAGGGACCTGAAACCTTGCCTGAGCTCAGAAAATACCATGGAACAACAGTGGACCTGTATCAGCTCAGCGCTCTGAGGCAGCAGCCTAATCCATCGGCCATAAGAGCTGGAACCACCAGGGCTGGTTTGACTGTAACTCAGACACCATCCACAACTTGCTTAAGGACTGGCACAAAGCACACCGGGCAACTTTAGATAACCCTTCATCCACCAGCATCAGCCAGCATTGGCAGGCAGCTCGGAGGAAAGTGCAAAAGGCCATACGGGCCATACAAAATGAGCTGTGGACTGAAAAGGCACATGAAATCCAGTCCTTTGCCAATAATAATAACATGCATAATTTTTACAATGCTGTCAAAACCTTCTATGGCCCAATAAATCAATGCATTATTCCCCTGAAAACAGCAGATGGTCTAACACTTCTGAAGAATCAGAATACCACTCTGCTGAGGTGGGCTGAGCATCTTAACGCCCTGCTTAATCAGGACTCTGATACAGACCCCACCATCCTGGACGAGCTGCCTGAACTTCTTCCTATCCACGACATTAGTCTACCACCAACCTTCCAGGAGGTTCTTTCAGCTGTCCTTTCCCTTAAGAACAACAAGTCCCCTGGCACTGACAATATCCCTACTGAGTTACTGAAGAACGGAGGGTACATGTGTATGCGCACCCTCTACCAGTACATCACCAAGGCCTGGACTGATGAGAACATCCCACAGCAATGGAGAAATGCAAACGTCGTTGTCGTTTATAAGAACAAGGGTGACAAGGCCACCTGCGGCAATAGCAGGGGCATATCACTCCTTTCTGTTGCTGGAAAGGGCCTGGCTAAGGTGATGCTTCAGAGACTCATCAGCAACATCACCGAGTCAATGCTGCCTGAATCGCAGTGTGGATTTAGGAAGAACAGGAGCACGACCAACATGATCTTCACAGCCCGGCAGCTTCAGGGAAAGTGCCGGGAGCAACATCAGGACCTGTTTATGGCCTTTGTCGACCTCTCCAAAGCATTCGACACTGTGCAAAGAGAGCTCTTATGGGATGTCCTCCTCAGGTTTAGCTGTCCCAATAAATTCGTTAACATCCTCCGCCAGTTCCGCGATGGGATGACTGCTCTGGTGACCATAGGAGGACAAGAGTCCGAGCCCTTCTTTGTACGCACAGGGGTGAGGCAGGGGTGTGTGCTAGTGCCAGTGCTCTCTAACATCTTCCTCTTGTGTGTTACCAAGCCTCTCCACAACGAGATTGAAGACAGCAGCGGTGTGGCAGTGGACGTCAAATTAGATGGCAACCTCTTTGACATCAGGAGGCTCCATGTAACCACCAAACTCCGTAGAGAGGGGGTCCTGGAGCTGCAGTATGCAGTATGGGCTCTTGTGGTCCATACTCCGGAGGATCTTCAGACTGTCCTTGCTGTGGCGGTGAGATCGTCCAGCAGGATGGGGTTGACAGTCAATACCACCAAGACAGAAGTGGTTTGCCAATGGAGTACCAGTGTCCCACCCACTCTACCTGCCTTCACTGTTGGTGATGAAAAGCTGTCAGTAGTGCCATCTTTCAAATATCTGGGGAGCATTCTCTCTGAGGATAGTGGCATTAACAACAACTTCCAGAGCCGCATTAAACAGGCATCAGCTGCCTTTGGGAGACTTTGGCGTAGGGTCTTTCAGAACAGCAGCCTTCGTCCCTCCACAAAGGTCTCCGTATACCAAGCGGTCTGTGTCACCACTCTCCTTTATAGCTGTGAAGCTTGGGTAACCTACAGCCATCACATCAAGTCCTTGGAGCGCTTCCACATAAGGTGCCTCCAGCACATCCTGGGAATTACCTGGCATGAGCGAGTGCCTCACACTTGTCAAGACCAACTGCAGGAGTATTGAGGCCATGATCACCCAGCATCAGCTGGGCACGGGATAAGGATGCCCACATGTCGGCTACCCCGCAGACTATTATACAGCCAGCTACATCATGGTCGACGCTCAGCCGGAGGGCCGAAGAAGCGCTATAAGGATCAGATGAAGAATGCTTTAAGGAAGTGTAAGATCAGACCTGAGGACCTGGAGGATGTTGCTGCTGGCCGTACCACTTGGCGACAGCTGTGTAGGGACGGGGTTTGTATTGTGGAGATGGAAAGAACAACCAGAAGACAACAGAAGAGAGCCAGGAGAAATGCAGCCATGGTTGCCACCACTACCACATATACATGTCCCACCTGCAATAGAGCTTGTGGGTCCAGGATAGGACTGTACAGTCATCAAAGATCTCACCGTTAAAGGAGTGGACGTCCTCATCGGATTTCGATGGACAACCGGAGAGAAAGAGAGACCTTGGGAAAAGCCTATCTATCTACAGCTCTCTCACCTCTCATTTCCCTTCTGTCCAAAGAGAAACCCCTAACCCACTCCGCCTATCCTCACAAGACAACTCCTCTGGAGCAACAAACACAGCATGCTGAAGAAACTCAGCAGGTCAGGCAGCATCTATGGAACAGTCAATGTTTCGGGCTGAGAACCTTCTTCAGGACAGAGCAGGAAGGGGCAAGATGCCGGAATAAGAAGGTGTGGGGAGGGGAAGGAGGCTAGCTGGAAGATGATAAGGTGATGCCGGGTGGGGAAGAAAGGTCAAGGGCTGGAGAGGAAGGAATCTGATAGGAGGACAGAGTAGACTAGAAGAGAAAGGGAAGGAGGAGGGGACCTTGGGGGAAAGTATTAGGCAGGTGAGAAGGTCAGAGTGGGGAATAGAGGAAATGGGTGGGGGGAATTTGTTTACCGGAAGGAGAAATCGATATTCATGCCATCAGGTTGGAGGTTACCCAGATGGAATATAAGGTGTTGCTCCTCCACACTGAGGGTGGCTTCATCTTGGCACAAGAGGAGCCCATGGATTGACATGTCGGAATGGGAATCGGAACTGGATTTAAATAATTTGGCCTCTGGGAAGTCCCACTTGTGGTGGATGGTGCAGAGGTGCTCGACAAAGTCGTTGTCATCGTCGTGGCTATCCCCTGAGGTCGAGGATGATGGTCTTTGTTCTGAAGAAGTGGCCCACAGAGCGAAGACGCCTGTGTGTGTATTTGTTTAACGTGTACTTGATGTTGCACTCCACGAAGCACACGATACTTCACAAATCAACCAACTCATTCCAATGGCATGGAAACCACGACGATTGGAGCTGATGGATTTGTTGCAGTCTTCATCCGCCTTCACAGCCGTTGAGTTCGAAGTAACTTTGTCCGCCTGTTCCACGGTTGAGATCTTGGTTGGACTTATTTAATTTAGCTATTTAATTTATATATACTGCTGCCACATAACAACAAATTTCACAACATATGCCGGTGGTATTAAACCTGATCCTGATCTCTAATCTTTAGTCAGAGAGATTTCTTTTCTCCTAGAAATTGTGAATGATCAAGCAAATGGTGCCAGATTGCAGATGTCAGACCCCAAACCAATTAACTCAAGGTTACAGTGGAGATTTATCTGCCTATCTATGTCTGTCTATCTATATATCTATCTATCTGTCTCTCTATCTATCTGTCTATCTATCTATCTATCTATCTATTGGATTGTCAGATCATCTATTATTTGTTTTTGGGCATCGAGGGAGAGAGGAAGAGGAGAGCCATCCGCAGTACCACCGATGCAGCAGAGAGGGTCTCAAGATGGCTGTGGCTCAAAAGAGGGGAACCATGGAGTCATAAGTAGCTAGCCATCTGGACACGGGCTGGGGTCTGATCAGCCCTGGCTGGGTCACCTGGAGGAGGGTGTATGATGTTGAAAGACCTTAAACACCCGATGATTCCAGGAACATCACTGAAGATTGTCCAGAAGCATCAGTTGATGTATGTACACAATTGATTTATTGATTGAGTGAGATACAGTGTATAATAAGCCCTTTGAGCCCCATGACCCTGCAACCCCTAATTTAATTTTAGCCTAATCACGGGGCAATTTACAGACCTACCAACCGGTACATCTTTGGACTGTGAGAGGAAACTGGCACACCCGGAGGAAACCCATGCGGTCACGGGGAGAACGTACAAACTCCTTACAGCAGCGGGATTTGAACCCAGGCTGCAAGTACTTTGAAGTGTTGTACTAACCACTGCGTTACTGCGCTGCCCTAAAAAATTTTCCTAGAAATTTTAAATGAACAGGCTGAGATTACAGAGAAAATCTCTCAGAGAAACAGATAGCCATTTGATCCCCAGACCAACCAACTTGTGGTCACAGTGGAGAGTTGAGTTGTAGAATTAAATTCCTCTGAAATCTCAAAGAGCTGACAGAGGATAAAAAAGAATGTACAACGTGGTTTCCTTCCGATTTACAAGCTTCTACTTATCTGAAAACTGTATTTTTAAATTTGCCCGGGGTAAAAGGAATTTTAAACATGTACGTATCTCTAAATAGAGCTGCCACTTGTCCAAACAAGATTCACGGGATTCTGGAAACTGCATTGAATAGCTTGGCCATTAGGTCGCCAGTCAAATACAAGCTCCCTGTTTATGTTCAGTTGCTATTGTGTATAAAAATACGATGGATACTTTCTTGAATTGAGCCCAGTATTTCAGCCCGATTTGTGCTATGACTAAATTGGTGGGTGAGAAACAAAGCTGAGGCAGAAGGGACAAGATGCTTCCTCTCTGTAACAGCCCCAGCCCAACATCAATTAGTGCCTAATTGCTCCTTCTGTCAAGCGCTACTCTAAATTGGCAGCTGCTTCGGCTCTTTCCCTTAGAGAGAAGCTACATTATCTCGCTCAGAAAAGTCAGCAGGAAGTCAATTATTTTCTCTCTTTTGTTTGGTAAAGATTGCTCGCTTATGATTTGGTATTTTTATACAAAGCTGAAGATCTGGACTGATCTGGAAGTGCTGGATTAATGTCCTCATATTGATATGATTTCTTAAAGACTATTGACTGCTGGAGAGATTCTGGTGCTTTCACAAGAATATCTGCATTTAAGACATAAGGCATAAGCATAGCAGCAGAATTAAGCCATTTGGCCCATCAAATCTGTTCTGCCATTACATCATAGAACAGTACTGCACAGGAACAGGCCATTCGGCCCACAATGTTGTGCTGAACCAATTAAATTAGTAAATCAAGACCACCCAGACACTAATCCCTCCCACCTACACAATGTCCATATCCCTCGATCTCCCTCACATCCATGTGCCTATTCAAACATCTCTTAAAAGCCTCTAATGTATTTCCCTCTACCACTGTACCAGGCAGCACATCCCAGGCATCCACCACTCCCTGAGTAAAAAACTTACCCTTCACATCCCCCTTGAACCCCCCACCCCCTCAACTTGAATGCATGCCTTCTGGTATTAGACATTTCAACCCTGGGAAACAGATGCTCTTTGTTCACTCTATGCCTCACACAATCTTATAAACCTCTATCAGATCTCCCTCAGCCTCCACCGCTCCAGAGAAAACAACCCAGTTTATCCAGCCTCTCGATATAGCCCATGCCCTCAACACCGGGCAGCATCCTGGTAAACCCCTCCTGTACCTTCTCCAACATCCTTCCTGTAGCAGGGCAACTAGAACGGTACACAATACTCCAGATGTGGCCCAACCAGAGTTTGGTTTTTTATGGAATGGTAATTTTCTGCAAAGCTGAAGATGTAGACTGATCTGGAATGGCCGGATAAAAGGTTTCATATTTATATAATTTCTTAAAAACCACTGACTGGAGGAGACATTCAGTGCTTTCACAAAAATAACTGCATTTAAGATGCCAAGACATAAGGCATAGGAGGAGAATTAGGCCATTTGGTCCATCGAGTCTGTTCTGCCATTCCATCATGGCTGATTTATTATCCCCTTCAATCCATTAGAGTCATAGACACCATAGAGAAGAACAGCACAGGAACAGGCCGCTCAGCCCATCTAGGCCATGCCAAACCATTTAAACTGCCTACTCCCATCGAACTGCACCTGGACCACAGCCTTCCATACCCCTCACATCCACGTACCTATCCAAACTTCTCTTAAAGTGTGAAATCCAGCTCGCATGCACCACTTGTGCTGGCAGCTCATTCCACACTCTCATGACGCTCAGAGTGAAGAAGTTTCTCCTCATGTTCCCCTCAAACTCTTCACCTTTCACCCTTAACCCATGACCTCTGGTTGTCATCCCACCCAACCTCAACCTCATTCTCTCCATAACCTTTGACACCCTTACTAATCAGGTACCTATTAACCTCTGCTTTAAATATACCCAATGAGTTAGGCTCTACAGCCGTCTGTGGCAATGAATTCCACAGATTCACCACTCTCTGGCTAAAGAAATTCCT
This sequence comes from Mobula hypostoma, assembly GCF_963921235.1. Classification (NCBI taxonomy): domain Eukaryota; kingdom Metazoa; phylum Chordata; class Chondrichthyes; order Myliobatiformes; family Myliobatidae; genus Mobula; species Mobula hypostoma. The sequence continues at coordinate 60,701,871 of NC_086117.1, forward strand.
TCTCATTTGGTTGACATATTGGGAAAGTGAATCAGAATTAGAATCAGGTTTAATATCACTGACTTAATGTCATGAAATTTCTTGTTTTGCAGCAGCAGTACAGTACAAATGTAAAAATACACTAAATTATAATGAGAATATTTATATATGATATTCAATTAAATAGTAGTGCAAAAAGAAAGCAAAAATAGTGAGTATGCTTCATGGGTTGGTTCATTGTGCATTCAGAAATTGGATGGTTGAGGGGGAGAGCCTGTTCCTGAATTGTTGAGTGTGTGCGTTCAGAAGACGGCATGTCCTGGGTGATGGGGTCCTTAGTGATCAATGCCGTCTTTCTGAGGCAACACCTTTTGAAAATGTTCAGTCTGGTGGGGAGACTAGCACCCAAGATGGAACTGACTGAGTTCACATCTCTCTGCAGCTTTTTCTGAACCTGTGCAGTGGCCCCTCCGTACCAGACGGTGACGCAACCAGTTCGAATGCTCTTCTGTAGACCCTCTGCTTATATATCTGTGTGATTAAAGATTGAAGGATTTTAGAGTTTAGCTTTATTTGTCACACGCACATTGAAACATCGAAGCATACAGTGAAATGCGTTGTTTGCATCAATGGCCAGCAAGGTGTGAGGATTGTGCTGGGGGCAGCCCACAAGTGTCAGCGTGCTTTGAACATCCACACAGCATGACACAACTTACCAACTCAAACCCGTTCATCTTTGGAAAGTGGGAGGAATCTGGAGCACTCGGGGGAAATCCACATGGTCATGGGGAGAACACACAGGGGGGCGGTGGGATTGAACCTTGGTCGTTGGTCGCTGGCGCTGTAAGATGAAACGCTAACAGCTACACTTCTGTGCCCCTTCACGTAATGACGCTGCCTTGTGCGCTGTGGAAAATCTACTTGTGAAAAGTAGCTGTCATTAAAAGAATAGTGTGCAGGAATGATAGAACACTAATTATTGGGGTGGCACGGTAGCATAGTGGTTAGCACCAAGCTTTACAGTACCAGCGACCCGGGTTCAATTCCCACTTCTGCCTGTAAGGAGTTTGTACATTCTCCTCATGACTGCGTGGGATTTACCATTTGGTGGGTTAATAGCTTATTGCAAATTGTCCCGTGATTAGGCTAGGAGGAAATTGGGGAATTGCTGGGTGCTGTGGCTTGAAGGGCCAGAAGGGCCTATTCTGCACTATACCACTAAAAATAAATAATTAAAGAAACAAATTGCATGGCTATGTAGGGAAGTGTTCTCCAAGAGGATCACAACCTCATCGTAGTTTGGAAGCTTGCATGCGTCAATGACCCAGAGAGCTATGTTGGCTGGAGTCAGGGCTTTATGCTTTGGCTCTTGGTAGGGTCACCCCATGACAAACAGGTCAAAGGGTAGGGGCCAGACTAAGAGTGGCCCACTGGTCCTCCAGGCTCAGGAGTGGATGTGAAGAGGATATTTCCTATCAAGGAGGCTAAGATCAGAGGACGCAGCCTCAGAATAGAGAGACATCCACTTAAAACAGTGTTGAGGAGGAATTTCCTCAGTCAGAAAGTGGTGAATCTCTGCAATTCGTTGCCACAGGTGGCTATGGAGGCCAAGTCATTGGGTATATTTAAGACAGAGGTTGATAGATTCTTAATTAGTCAGGGCATGAAGAGGTACAGGGAGAAGGGAGGAGATTGGGGCTGAGGAAAAATGGATCAGCCATGATGAAATGGTGGAGCAGACTTGATGGGCCAAATTCTGCTCCTATATCTTATGGTCTAAACACTTTAATCCGTTTTTTCTAATGCTATTTACATTGTAAATACATTCTGGCATTTATGCACATTTTATTCCATATAATTCTTTATAATTGTTGACTGCATGTCACGCTAACACACTGCAGGAAAGTTCAGAGTTCAAAGTAAATTTTATTATCTTATTACTGTATATGTCACCACATACAACCCTGAGATTCATTTTTCTGCAGACATACTCCAGCAAATCTATGGAATAGAAACTGTAAACAGGTTCAATGAAAGATCAATCAGAGTGCAGAAGACAACAAACTGCAAATGCAAATATAAATAAATAGCAATAAATGACAAACATAGAAACATAGAAACATAGAAAATAGGTGCAGGAGTAGGCCATTCAGCCCTTTGAGCCTGCACCGCCATTTATTATGATCATGGCTGATCATCCAACTCAGAACCCCGCCCCAGCCTTCCCTCCATACCCCCTGACCCCCGTAGCCACAAGGGCCATATCTAACTCCCTCTTAAATATAGCCAATGAACTGGCCTCAACTGTTTCCTGTGGCAGAGAATTCCACAGATTCACCACTCTCTGTGTGAAGAAGTTTTTCCTAATCTCGGTCCTAAACGGCTTCCCCTCTATCCTCAAACTATGACCCCTCGTTCTGGACTTCCCCAACATCGGGAACAATCTTCCTGCATCTAGCCTGTCCAATCCCTTTAGGATCTTATACGTTTCAATCAGATCCCCCCTCAATCTTCTAAATTCCAATGAGTACAAACCCAATTCATCCAGTCTTTCTTCATATGAAAGTCCTGCCATCCCAGGAATCAATCTGGTGAACCTTCTTTGTACTCCCTCTATGGCAAAGATGTCTTTCCTCAGATTAGGGGACCAAAACTGCACACAATACTCCAGGTGTGGTCTCACCAAGGCCTTGTACAACTGCAGTAGAACCTCCCTGCACCTGTACTCGAATCCTCTCGCTATAAATGCCAGCATACCATTCACCTTTTTCACCGCCTGCTGTACCTGCATGCCCACTTTCAATGACTGGTGTATAATGACACCCAGGTCTCGTTGCACCTCCCCTTTTCCTAATTGGCCACCATTCAGATAATAATCTGTTTTCCTATTTTTGCCACCAAAGTGGATAACTTCACATTTATCCACATTAAATTGCATCTGCCATGAATTTGCCCACTCACCCAACCTATCCAAGTCACCCTGCATCCTCTTAGCATCCTCCTCACTGCTAACACTGCCACCCAGCTTCGTGTCATCCGCAAACTTGGAGATGCTGCATTTAATTCCCTCATCCAAGTCATTAATATATATTGTAAACAACTGGGGTCCCAGCACTGAGCCTTGCGGTACCCCACTAGTCACCGCCTGCCATTCTGAAATGGTCCCGTTTATTCCCACTCTTTGCTTCCTGTCTGCTAACCAATTCTCCACCCACACCAATACCTTACCCCCAATACCGTGTGCTTTAAGTTTGCACACTAATCTCCTGTGTGGGACCTTGTCAAAAGCCTTTTGAAAATCCAAATATACCACATCCACTGGTTCTCCCCTATCCACTCTACTAGTTACATCCTCAAAAAATTCTATGAGATTCGTCAGACATGATTTTCCTTTCACAAATCCATGCTGACTTTGTCCGATCATTTCACCACTTTCCAAATGTGCTGTTATCACATCCTTGATAACTGACTCCAGCAGTTTCCCCACCACCGACGTTAGGCTAACCAGTCTATAATTCCCCGGTTTCTCTCTCCCTCCTTTTTTAAAAAGTGGGGTTACATTAGCCACCCTCCAATCCTCAGGAACTAGTCCAGAATCTAACGAGTTTTGAAAAATTATCACTAATGCATCCACTATTTATTGGGCTACTTCTTTAAGCACTCTAGGATGCAGACCATCTGGCCCTGGGGATTTATCTGCCTTCAATCCCTTCAATTTACCTAACACCACTTCCCTACTAACATGTATTTCGCTCAGTTCCTCCATCTCACTGGACCCTCTGTCCCTTACTATTTCTGGAAGATTATTTATGTCCTCCTTAGTGAAGACAGAACCAAAGTAATTATTCAATTGGTCTGCCATGTCCTTGCTCCCCATAATCAATTCACCTGTTTCTGTCTGCAGGGGACCTACATTTGTCTTTACCAGTCTTTTCCTTTTTACATATCTATAAAAGCTTTTACAGTCCATTTTTATGTTCCCTGCCAGTTCTCATAATCAGATAATGAGATAAAGAGTCCTTAAAGTGAGATCATTTGTTGTGGGAGCATCTCAATGGATGGGCAAGTGAGTGTAGTTACCCCTTTTGTTCAAGAGCCTGATAGTTAAGTGATAGTAACTGTTCCTGAACCTGATGATGTTAGTCCTGAGGCTCCAATACCTTCTACCTGATGGCAACAGTGAGCAAAGAGCATGGCCTGGGTGGTGAGCATCTCTGATGATGGATGCTGCTTTTTCTGTAGAAATGCTCAGTGGTGGGGCTTCCTCAGAATTCTTTTGTTCATGATAGACCACCTGAAGCTGAACAGAAATATAATTTCACACTACTTGGAGAAACAAGAAATTACCTTTTATTTAATATAATTCATTTAATTGCATAACAGTATTGATGCTTTGCAATAGTTCAACTAAGCTAAAAATGTTTTGTTGATGATTTTCATTTGTACTCAGTGCCCGTGGCTTCTCGCTTAAGTGTCCAACAATAATCAGTCAGAATTGATGGATTCCAGTTGCCCTGATACCGTTTCTCCATGACCACAATGTCCTGGTGAAATTTTCACGGTGCTCATCACTGACAGTGCCAAGATTTTCAGGGAAGAAGTCTAAATGGAAATGCAAAAGATGAATCTTTAGCGACATGTTGCACTTCATGGTTTTGTATAATTGAAGCATGTTGTCAACCAGCTGCACATAGTTTGGCGCTCTGTAGTTGCCAAGAACATTTTCAACAACATCCTTGAATGCCTTCCATGTGATTTTCTCCGGTCCCACTAGAAGTTCTTTGTATTGTCTGTCATTGATGACCTGTTTGACTTATGGACCGACAAAAATGCCTTCCTTAATCTTGGCATCAGTTAGTCTGACTTGAATTATGAATTGAAATAACAAATACAGGCCATTTCAAAAAAAGTATGTGATAAGGAAATTTCATGGTAATTTTCATGGTCCAAAATCCATAAGGTACACCCAAAAAGTACTCAGGAAGCAAAATCTTTGTTGTCCAGCGTAATATCATAATAACAATGATGATGTGGCGCCCTAATCAACACTCCACATCAAATTACTACTACACGTATATGGCAAATAAAGTTAATCTTTGGATCCTGATATTCCCCTGCAGCCAAGCACATAGTGTTGATAGCTCATATGAAGGTCTGAGTTTCTCCGAATGAAATGTGTTGCTGTTGCTGGGAAAGAGTTGCAGGGACTGAGCCCGCCGCTAGATGGCAGCCGCTGGTCGCTTGCAGAAATGTATTCTAAAAGGCCAGCAATAATTATTTCACTGCGAAAATCCCCACGAAATCCAACAAGTGATATGAAACTAGGCAATCGTTGCTCCCTTGCAAAGAATGGCCTTGCTTCGATCCGTGCATAACGTACTAAAATATAATGTATTTATAGATCCGGGCGTGAACTCTCTCCCCGCTTTTCCCCAGAGGCTGGATCCAATCATCGGGTTAAATTCGGGGAAAACGGATTTCCCTCTGGGATTCTACTGGATCGGTTTCAGGGTTCTGTTCCAATTCGCGTAAGACAAACGCACTTGTCTGCTGACTCCCACACCACGCTCCAAACTGAAAATGTAGGCGCGAAAGACAATGTCACCTTGACGGATTAAAAACACTTGAGCGCAGCACGGGCCTGAGTCTGGATTTCTGTGCACCCAGCCCTCGACATTGAACATCCTGAACTCATTTCGTCCTGAAGAAGGCTCTCGGCCCGAAACGTCGACTGTTTACCCTTTTCCATAGATGCTGCCTGGCCTGCTGAGTTCCTCCAGCATTGTGTGTATGTGTGTGTGTGTGTGTGTGTGTGTGTGTGTGTGTGTGTCTGTGTGTGTGTCTTTGTGTTGCTTTGGATTTCCAGCATCTGCAGATGTTCCCGTGTTTGTGACTTACTGTTAGCATTTGATGGCTCTGGGCCTGTACTCGCTGGAGTTTAAAAGAATTGGGGGGTGGGGGGATCTGATTGAAACCTACCAAATATTGAAAGCCTGGATAGAGAGGGCGTGGTGAAGATATTTCCTGTGGTGGGAGAGGCTTGGACCAGAGGACACAGCCTCGGGATATAGGAAGTTCCCTTTAGAACAGAAATGAAGAGGATTTTCCTTGAGCCAGAGGGTGGTGAATTCATTGCCGCAGCCGGCTGTGGGGGCTGAGTCATTGAGTGGAGGTTGATAATTTCTTGATTAATGGTAGTATCAATAGTATGGGAAGAAGGAAGGAAAATAAGGTTGGGAGGGAAAATAAATCAGCCATGGTGGAATGTCGGAATGACCAATTGCGTCTGCTCCACCATTCAATCGTGGCTGATTTATTATCCCTCTCAACTCCATTCTCCTGTCTTCCCCTCATAACCTTTCACGCCCTTACTAATCGAGAACCCATCAACATCCGCTTTAAATACTGTATACCCAATGACTTGGCCTTCACAGCCGTCTGTGGCAATGAATTCCACAGAACCAGCACTTTCTGGCCAAAGATGAACGGTCAGTTTTAATTCCATCTCCCCTCCCCCACAGCTACCACCTTCGAACGCCCCAATTAACTGTCGCCTACAAACAGTGAGACCAAGGTCAAAAATACCCTCCATATTCGTGATTTTAGAATGAGAATCAGAATCAGGCTTATTATCACCGATATCTGTCATGAAATGTGTCGCTACAACGCAATTCATAAAATATACTATTCATTATAACAAGAGTATAGAATCATATATGCAATTTTATATATCTGGTCCTGTGCAAAAGTAGCTAGGCTACTTCAGACTTGCACAGTACTGTAGTAACTTTATATATTGCCCTGTACGGCTGCCACAATGCTCACAAAACAGTGACATATGTGAGTGATGATAAACCTGATTCTGATCTGGGTCTCTATTGTGGACTGAGAGTGGGAAGGGGACAGGGAGAGGGGAATCATGGTTGGGAAAAGAGGAAGGGAGAGGGGAGGGAGTGGAAAGCACCAGAGAGACATTCTGTAATGATCAATAAACCAATTGTGTGGAATCAAATGACCTTGCCTGGTGTCTCAGGGCTGGGTGTGTCTGCACCCGCGCAGCCACCCCTGCCCCCCACCCCAGACCGGCACCCCTTCTCTGCCACCTGTCCCACACCCCTCCCGCGGCTCCATCATCTCCATTTCCAACATCCTTTGCTCCAGCCAGATTTACAGACTCGCTCTCCGCTCCACGTTGACCGCTATGGTATTGTGCACAAGTCTTAGGCGCCCTGGCTATACATATGTGCTATGACTTTTGTCCAGTACTGTATGTATATACATTTAAAATATGTATACACACAAAATATATAGTTTAATTCCTCTGAGTTACTTTAAATCTTCACATTATGTTACAGAATTCTTATTTTAATCGTCCTTTAGAATTATGGCAATCACCTCGGCTTTTACCAGTACTATAATTAAATTGGTAGATAACCCGAGGGACCCGTAAATATTTTCTTTCTCTTTTATTCTCTTTCTTGCCCCGCGTCCCTTTGTCCCGAAATTTAAACCTGGGTATTCCCCAGGAAGTGGCTTCCCCGTGGAACATCAGTGTAAAAGGCGAGGTGAATGGACGCAGGGGCGTTGAACCAGCGTGAGTAACTTCACTCACACCGACACCGAATTGATTCCACAACCTGTGGAATTACTTTCAAGGACTCTACAACTCACATTCTCAACACTTATTACGTATTATTATTATTATTATTATTTCTCTTATTTTTTTTTGCACGTGAGTTGCTTGTCCGCCTTTGCCGTGTGCAGTCTTTCATTGATTGTACTGTGTTTCTTTGTATTTACTGAGAATGCCCACAAGAAACCGCAGATCAGCGTGGTATACGGTCTCATTCCTTCTTTGATAATAAGTTTACTTTGATATTTGAATTTTGTTGTTCTCTGTGTTATCCACCACCTAAGTTACTGGCAAATGTCGGGGTAAAGGGCGTCTGAAATAAGGAATCTGTAATGTTCTGTCAGGATTTAAAGTACCTTCGATGACGCACGCCGTGAGAGCTGAGGCGAATTAACAAGAATTAGTTCACGGGCGTCGGAATCAGAATAAGGTTTAACATCAGCAGCAGATGTTGTGCATTTTGTTGACTTTGTACCAGCACACAATAATAGAGGAAAAAACTGTGAATTACTTTAATTATATATATTAAAGGTTTAAATTAAATAAGTAGTGCAAAAACAGAAATAAAAAGTAGTGAGGTTCTGTTCATGGGTTCAGTGTCTATTCAGAAATCAGATGGCAGAGGGGAAGAAGTCGTTCCTGAATCATTGAGTGTGTGTCTTCAGGCTCCTGTACCTCCTTCCTGATGGCAGCAATGAGAAAAAGCTGATGGGGGTCCTTAACGATGGACGCCGCCTTTCTGAGACACCGCCCCTTGGAGGTGTCCTGGGTATCACGGAGACTAGACCCCATGATGGAGCTGACTGAGTTTAAAGCTCTCTGCAGCTGACTTCGATGCTGTGCAGAAGCTCCCGCCCCCGCCCCCTTCCCCTTCCCATACCAGGCAGTGAGGCATCCATCCAGTGTAAACAGAACTTCTTTAAAGAAAATAGCGCTTTTGACGTAGTGGAAAGTCGAATTTACTGTCGCATGCACCCGTAGCATCCTAACTGCAGCCTCCACGAGAAAAATATAAATTCTACACAGACTGACTGATAAAAAACTACCAGAACAAAGAGTCAATTTTTGTAAATATATTTAGTAAAAATACGTTGATCGCACGCTGTAACTCTAAGAGTGACGAAGTAACATTGATGGTCACAGATTGAAAATTAAATGGGATTTTATCCGCTTCTCCCTGTGTATTCTTGGCGCTTGCTGAATATTAACCCAACCGATTTAATTATCCGCTTTGTGAAGTCGTGTTCCTGCTTGAGGCGGCAGTGTCTTGCTCTGGTTTGATTTCTTGCCATTCGAGTTATATCTTCGAGCGGTTTCGCGAATTATGAGTGAAATATGGACAAGTACATTGGGAAATTAATTGCAAAGGAGAGCGAGAAAAGAGGGAAGAAGGAGACACCGGAGATCTAGGTTGCACATCGCCAGGTTAACCATCGGGCTCCTGAACCACTGTGGATAACTTCGCTCACCTCCACACTGAGCCCATGGGCTCACTGTCAAAGGCTCCTCAGCTCGTTCCCAGTTTTATTTATTTACTTGTTTATGTTCTTTTTTACACAGTTTGCCTTCTTTTGCACATTGGTTACTTACCAGTCTTTGTGTGTAGATTTTCGTTGCGTATTGTGTTTCTCTGTTCTACTGTGAAGGCCTGCGAGGAAGTGAATCTCTGGATAGTCTACAGTGGCCTTTGCGCACCTTGATAACAAATTTATTCTGAACTTTGAGTGAGGGAGTTGGCCCGACTCGCTTGATGGGTGGACAGCCTCTGGCCTGCATTATACGGTTTTGGTGATCGTTGTCTGTCCCATCCGGCGTTGCCAGCTAGATTTAGGCAGCTCTGTTGTGTGTTGGTAGATGGCTGTTGAGTGCAGGTTGTGAGCGACATAAGGCCATGAAAACAGTGCTGGATCTGGAAGTGGAGCCGCTGCTGTTTCTTTCCTTCTGCGTCGGGCAGCGATCAGTGTTCTCTCCGCCAGGTTGTTGTCAGCGGCTCGTCAGCCGCTCAGCACTTGCTCACTCTGTTCCAGCCATTTTGGTACAATTTTTCACGCAGTCTTTTAACTTCTTACTGGACCTGCCTCCCAGTTTATGTACATATTGTTTTAATACATGTGCCTACAACTAAAATATTATTCCAACACGCGTCATGTATGCATAACCATTGTGAAACTCGTTTTTTTTACCTTCACGACTTTCTGCTGTTGATCTAATCAGAATCAGGTTTATTGTCACTGACATCTATCGTGAAATTTCTTGTTTTGCAGCAGTAGTATAATACATAGATTAAAAATTAGATTAAATGCAAAACAAATATAAAAGAACAAGTAATGTAAAAAGAGAGCAAATTAGAGAACACAAGATATTGGGCTGGAGATGCAGAGCAATTCACACGAAAGGCTGCAGGAATTCGGCAGGTCGGGAATCTGAAGAAATGAAGAAACAGTCAGTGCTCAGGGGCCATACCATTCTTTGGTTCCAGTGAGACGGCGGCGCAATTGGTCAAGAGGTGTTAACGTTCTACTTAAAATGATCGCAAGATCCTGCTACACACATCAAAGTTGCTGGTGAACGCAGCATCTCCAGGAAGTGGTACAGTCGACGTTTCAGGCCGAGACCCATCGTCAGGACTAACTGAAGGAAGAGTGAGTAAGAGATTTGAAAGTTGAAGGGGGAAGGGGGAGATCCAAAATCTGTTATTTATTTATATACACACATTCTTTCTCTCACTCTCCTTTTACTTCCTCTGTCCCTCTGAATATACCCCTTGCCCATCCTCTGGGTTCCCCCTCCCCTTGTCTTTCTTCCCGGACCTCCTGTCCCATGATCCTCTCATATCCCTTTTGCCTATCACCTGTCCAGCTCTTGGCTCCATCCCTCCCCCTCCTGTCTTCTCCTATCATTTTGGATCTCCCCCTCCCCCTCCCACTTTCAAATCTCTTACTCACTCTTCCTTCAGTTAGTCCTGACGAAGGGTCTCGACCTGAAATGTCGACTGTACCTCTTCCTATAGATGCTGCCTGGCCTGCTGCGTTCACCAGCAACTTTGATGTGTGTTGCTTGAATTTCCAGCATCTGCAGAATCCCTGTTGTTTGCAAGATCCTGCTATACGTTAAGAAAAGGTGCTGCGGGTCCACACCATCAGCGAGTTGCTCGCTGGCGGAGACACTGAAGGAGCTGCTGCCCGAGTCGATGGAGGCCCACAGTCAAATTGCGAGTGGTCGTCACGGTCGCTTTCCTTCTGATCCCAAGACCCCTTTGGCCATCGTTAATCTGGTGCGCCTCAAGTTCCATTCGCTGATTTACTGGATGCGAGCAGGGGCGGCTAGAGGGGCCCTAGTCCTCGGTCGTAGCCAGGACTAGGCCCAAAGTCACGGTGGCGCCTATTTGCAACCGTCGGAGTGAGGGGACGAATTTGTTGCGCTTCACTGGGGACGGCGTGATACGATGTCCAAAACGGAGTCGGAGCTGCCCTCACAGAGTTTCGCTCGGCGGAAGACAAGATCTGTTATGGCCGACTGCAGGTATTTTTGCCAATCTCAATGGATTCGGACCTCAAGTCGCAGATAAAGCATCTCGCGTTTATAATATAGCTCTGTCTAAAAATATATTTTAGTCAAAGTCTAAGTAAAATGTATTATCTAAGTACATATATGCTACCATGCAGTACCTGAGATTCATTTTCTTGCAGGCATTTACAGAAAACTTACAATAGAATTTATAAAAAAGATACCCAAAGTTTGACAACCAATGCGCAAAGGATATGCAATGTGCAAAACAAGTCCTGATGAAGGATCTCGGCCAGAAACGTCGACTGTTTATTCCTCTCCATAAATGGTGCTTGGCCTGCTGAGTTCCTCCAGCACTTTGTGTGCGTTAGTCTGGGTTTCCAGCATTTGCAGAATCTCGTGTTTGTGCAACAGAAGACAAATTGCACAAATAAGGATATCTCTCTTTGTAATAATACTATATATAGAATATAAACAGTACATGCTCTGCTCTAAATTAATAGTTAAATTAAATTAATATATTCCATGATAACACTGGACAACAAAGATTTTGCATCCGAAATACTTTTGGGTGAATCTTATTGATTTTGTGCTACTGATCATGAAAATGACCTATCACGCACCTTCTTTTAAAAGAAAAGTCACCTTTATATGTTATTTCAATTCATAATTCAAGTCAGAATAAGTAACGTTAAGATTAAGGAAGGTATTTTTGTTGGTCCATAATTCAAACAGGTTATCAGTGATAGGCAATTCGAAGAACTACTGGTGAGACCGGAGAAAATCACATGGAAGGCATTCAAGGATGTTGTTGAAAATGTTCTTGGCAACTGCAGAGCACCAAACTACGTGCAGCTGGTTGAAGGATACAAAACCATGAAGTGCAACATGTCAATAAAGATTCATTTTCTGCATTCCCATTTAGATTGCCCTGCAAATCTTGGTGCTGTCAGTGACGAGAACGGTGAAAGGTTTCACCAGGACATTGTGGTCATGGAGAAACAGTATCAGGGCAACTGGAATCCATCAATGCTGGTTGATTACTTAAACAAGAAGCCTCAGACACCCTTTACAAACGAAAATCATCAACAAAACATTCTTGGCGTGGTTGAACTATTGCAAAGCGTCAGCACCGTTATGCAATTAAACACATTATATTCAATAAACGTTAATTTCTCGTTTCTCCAAATTCCTACGTGATACAAGTAGTCTGAAATTATACTTGTGTTCAGCTTCAGGCGGTCTATCATAAACCAAATAAAATTTTTGACGAAGCAACATTTTCGAAGAAAATGGCCATCCAGTGTAATGCGTCCGGATCAGTCTGGTCTGAGGTTGGTAATGATATTGCCGAGTCTCGCGTGCACCGACGCTGAATTTTTAATTTTTACACACAGTCTCTAGCGGCTGGCCTGTACTTTACGGCGACGGGGACTGCATGTTATCCTAAATCTCAACCTAGAAATCTAAGCCGCGATAGAGTAGAGGTGTCGAGGATATTCCCTAAAGTGCGGCAGTCCAGAACCTTGCTTACTTTCTTAAGCCTGCCACCCCTATTGGGGCACAGTCCGCCAACGGCAGATCGCCAGAGTCCTCTGCCCCGGCCTGTCCGTCTAGCTGTAGTCCATCTTCTCTCGCAGGCGAAGACCCTTTCTTCGCCAGATCCTTTCTCCGGAGCTGTGGTCTCCGGAGCTCCGGTTGGCCTTTCTCTGGGTTTTTACAGGATGGGATTGCTAGCCCCGTGCTCAACTCCCCCTTAGACTGTACATGGCTCAGTCTTTAGATTGAGGAGGTATTTCTTTAGCCAGAGGTTAGTGAACCCGTGGAATTTATTGCCACAGACGGCTGTGGAGGCCATGTCATTTGGCACATTTAAACCGGAGGCTGATAGGTTCTTCATTGGTCAGGGCGACAAAGGCGAGAGAGTGGGGTTGAGAGGGATAATAAATCAGCCAGGATGGAATAGTAGAGCAGGCTGGATGGGCCGAATGGCCTAATTCTGCTCCTGTATCTTCTAGTCTTAAGGTTTAATATTGTTGTTCTTCCCACAGCTGTGTTCTTTCGCTTACAGCTGCGATGCAGAACGACACAACACACACAGCTGGCTTGCAGGAACGGAAGAGTTTGTCCCCTTCGACGTGATTATCTTCCTGAGGCAAGAATATGGGATCCAGCTCCATCTCACGCGAAGGGACGGCGGTCCCACCCCTCGGCTTTCCGTTCGCCTTTCCCTTGACAGGAAGGAGCTGGCAGCAAGACATTAACTTTCCCACTATTCATCAGAGCGGGGAATGGGCGGGGGTGGAGGGGGTATGCTGGAGCTAGGAACGGTGCCGGAGCGATGGGGCCCGAGAGAGTGGAACCAGGTACGGTGCCGAGCGGCGCCCTGGCTCCTTCCTCTTTCTGTCAGATCTGAGGTTTACTTATCGAATTGCAATGTAATACTCCAGTAATGAGTATCCATACATGTATTTCTTTGTTGAACTGAGAATAACTGCAGGAAAATGGAACACACGAGTGTGTGTATATGTGTGTGCTATATAGATAGATATAGATAGATAAACAGATAATCAATTTGCTTTGAACTTTGAACTTTGATGGCGTCAAGCTGGAGAGGCGGAGCAGGGATACTGCGGTGAAATGACAGAATTATAATAGAATCACGGAAAAACGGCACACAAAGACTGACAAACTACCAATCTGCAAATGTGATCGATCTCTTTCTTGGTCCCTCTGTTTGTCCAGCGTTGTCTTTCCTTCCCTGCCCGTGTCCGTCCCCACTCTCCCACAGCTCAAACTGTTCCCACATCCCTAACCGTGTCTTTCCCCCTCCCACAGATCAAACTGTTCCCACTACCCTACCCGTGTCCTTCCCCCTGTCTCCCACATCTCAAACCGTTCCCATTTTCCTACCCGTGTCCGTCCCCACTCTCCCACAGCTCAAACTGTTCCGATTTCCCTACCCGTGTCCTTCCCCCTGTCTCCCACAGATCAAACTGTTCCCACATCCCTACCCGTGTCCTTCCCCCCTCCCACAGATCAAACTGTTCCCACTACCCTACCCGTGTCCTTCCTCCTGTCTCCCACATCTCAAACTGTTCCCGTTTCCCTACCCGTGTCCGTCCCCACTCTCCCACAAATCAAACTGTTCCCACTTCCCTACCCGTGTCCTTCCCCCTGTCTCCCACAGCTCAAACTGTTTCCATTTCCCTACCCGTGTCCTTCCCCCTGTCTCCCACAGCTCAAACTGTTTCCACTTCCCTACCCGTGTCCTTCCCCCTGTCTCCCACAGATCAAACTGTTCCCATTTCCCTACCCGTGTCCTTCCCCCTGTCTCCCACAGCTCAAACTGTTCCCACTTCTCTACCCCTGTCCTTCCCCCGATCTCCCCCAGCTCAAACTGTTCCCATTTCCCTACCCGTGTCCGTCCCCACTCTCCCACAGCTCAAACTGTTCCCATTTCTCTGCCCGTGTCCGTCCCCACTCTCCCACAGCTCAAACTGTTCCCATTTCCCTACCCGTGTCCGTCCCCACTCTTCCACAGCTCAAACTGTTCCCATTTCCCTGTCCGTGTCCGTCCCCGTCTCCCAGAGCTCAAAGTGTTCTCATTTCCCTACACGTGTCCGTCCCCGTCTAACACAGCTCAAACTGTTCCCATTTCCCTATCCGTGTCTCCCACAGCTCAAACTGTTCCCATTTCCCTGCCCGTGTCCGTCCCCACTCTCCCACAGCTCCAACTGTTCCCATTTCCCTGCGCGTGTCCGTCCACACTCTCCCACAGCTCAAACTGTTCCCATTTCCCTGCCCGTGTCGGTCCCCACTCTCCCACATCTCAAACTGTTCCCATTTCTTTACCCGTGTCCGTCCCCACTCTCCCACAGCTCAAACTATTCCCATTTCCCTACCCGTGTCCTTCCCCACTCTCCCACAGCTCAAACTGTTCCCATTTCCCCACCGATGTCCTTCCCCCTGTCTCCCACATCTCAAACCGTTCCCATTTTCCTACCCGTGTCCGTCCCCACTCTCCCACAGCTCAAACTGTTCCGATTTCCCTACCCGTGTCCTTCCCCCTGTCTCCCACAGATCAAACTGTTCCCACTTCCCTACCCGTGTCCTTCCCCCCTCCCACAGATCAAACTGTTCCCACTACCCTACCCGTGTCCTTCCCCCTGTCTCCCATATCTCAAACCGTTCCCATTTTCCTACCCGTGTCCGTCCCCACACTCCCACAGCTCAAACTGTTCCGATTTCCCTACCCGTGTCCTTCCCCCTGTCTCCCACAGATCAAACTGTTCCCACATCCCTACCCGTGTCCTTCCCCCTCCCACAGATCAAACTGTTCCCACTACCCTACCCGTGTCCTTCCTCCTGTCTCCCACATCTCAAACTGTTCCCGTTTCCCTACCCGTGTCCGTCCCCACTCTCCCACAAATCAAACTGTTCCCACTTCCCTACCCGTGTCCTTCCCCCTGTCTCCCACAGCTCAAACTGTTTCCATTTCCCTACCCGTGTCCTTCCCCCTGTCTCCCACAGCTCAAACTGTTTCCACTTCCCTACCCGTGTCCTTCCCCCTGTCTCCCACAGATCAAACCGTTCCCATTTCCCTACCTGTGTCCTTCTCCCCTCCCACAGATCAAACTGTTCCCACCACCCTACCCATGTCCTTCCCCCTGTCTCCCACATCTCAAACTGTTTCCGTTTCCCTAACCGTGTCCGTCCCCACTCTCCCACAGCTCAAACTGTTCCCATTTCTCTACCCGTGTCCTTCCCCGTCTGTCACAGCTCAAACTGTTTCCACTTTCCACCCCTGTACTTCCCCCTGTCTCCCACAGCTGAAACTGTTCCCATTTCCCTACCCGTGTCCGTCCCCACTCTCCCACAGCTCCAAGTTCCCATTTCACTACCCGTGTCCATCCCCACTCTCCCACAGCTCAAACTGTTCCCATTTCCCTACCCGTGTCCTTCCCCCTATCTCCCACAGCTCAAACTGTTCCTATTTCCCTACCCCTGTCCTTCCCCCTGTCTCCCACAGATCAAACTGCTCCCATTTCCCTTCCCGTGTCCGTCCCCACTCTCCCACAGCTCGAAGTTCCCATTTCCCTACCAGTGTCCATCCCCACTCTCCCACAGCTCAAACTGTTCCCATTTCCCTACCCGTGTCCTTCCCCCTGTGTCCCACAGATCAAACTGCTCCCATTTCCCTTCCCGTGTCCGTCCCCACTCTCACACAACTCAAACTGTTCCTCATTTCCCTGCCCGTGTCCGTCCCCACTCTCCCACAGCTCAAACTCCTTTTCCCTGCCCGTGTCCATCCCCACTCTCCTACATCTCAAACTGTTCCCATTTCCCTGCCCGTGTCCGTCCCCTTTCTCCCATATCTCAAACTGTTCCCATTTCCCTGCCCATGTCCGTCCCCTGTCTCCCACAGATCAAACTGTTCCCACCTCTTATAACGTTTTCCCATCGTGTGTATGTGTGTGTCTGTGCCTCTGTTTGATTCAGTGTGTCTCTGTGTGTATATATGTGTGTGTGAGTGTGTGTGTGGTGTTGTTCTCAATTTCAAATCCTGAAACCCACGTGCGACGCGGACTGGTGTAGTTGGAGAAGGGGTTCAGTAGACGGGAGGGGACACTGACTACGGACGATTCAAGCTCACGTTGAGGACAATGGGAAGTGGAAGGATAGGGTAACTCTCACCGTGATGCGAGAGATGCATAGTCGGAGCAACACCATCCATTTCTCTGATACCCCAATAACTGGAGACTTGTGAATGTAGATGTGGCCTTGTCGGGGGCTCTTAGACTGCAGAGAAACATATCCGCATGGACTTTGGAATCAGGAATCAGAATAAATCAGGATTTATTACGGCTGTCTTATATAGCTTGATGTTTGTTGATTTGTGGCGGCAGTACTGTACGGTATTAATTACTGTCACTGTGCCCAAGTGCGGAGAAACGGCAGACTCTCACAGTGACTCTGGCAACGACTCGACCCAGGAGTGAAGGGACGGCAGACTCCCCATCAAGAGATGGATACAGGAGGTTAGACATCTCCCCATAAAGAGATGGATACAGGTGATTAGACAAAGGAAAAGTAACAGAGCATCAGCGACACCGTGAGACAATCATTCTCCACAGACACAAGGACTCCGACAACGAGCTCAGCGGGAGACCTCTTTCATCACAGAATGCGGAAAACCCGTGCCAGTCACTATTAACTTGACAAGATTAAACAGATAACTCCAGCGCTTAAGGTTATAACATAAAGGTGCTCGAGAAACATGCAAGCTGTAGAGTGCCAAGGTAGCGGCGTGGTTAGCGGTACGGCTAAAGCTGCCTGTGAGGAATTTGTACGTTCTCCCCGTGACCTCGCTGGTTTCTTCCGAGAAGACGTAGCTTAATTGCTCATTACAAATTGTTCCGTGATTAGGCGAGGGCTAAATCGGAGGATTGATGGGCTGCGCGGCTCGACCTGGAAGGGCCTATTCCGCACTGTATCTCAATCAATCAATCAATAAAATGACTTTATCTCCTTCGCCAACATCCCTTCCCCACTTTCTTCCCTGGCATAACGGGGAGAGTGTTCCCCTAGTTTTCAAACAGAACCCGTCACCAAGCACATAAATCTCTGCAGATATCCCCACGATGGCACGGGGTTTGTACCAAAGGGCGCTGTAAGGAACACGGGATGATTTCCGATGACTAGCCTGGAGCTCCTGGACGGAGTGGCCTGGGTCAGCAATGAAAATATAATGTTACTTTTCAAATAGTGCATGCACGTGCACTAAAATAAATAGTTCCTTTCTGGTAATGAAAGTAAATAATTGAAATGACTATTTTCTGGTTGCCTTACTAACTCCGGAATCGGCAATGTGTGTGTGTATTCTGTTGTATTATATTCTGGAGCCCCGGCGAATGAGCGGAAGCACTGATTTGGAGAAGTTATAGGAGCTAAATAATATAAAGAGCAGACGGCGAGCGAGGTCTGGAGAATTTACAGGATTTTGTTTAATTTTGAAATGCGAAGGCTTGGAGTTGTTTGATTTTATATCCCTGGCGTCAGTATTTCACCAGATGAGATCCAGTTGGCCCGGAACCGTACAGACACACGGAAACATAACCCTGTGGATAATTCCGAACGGAGAGATTTGCTCAGTTCCAGTCCGCTCCGGCTCCTTGTCAACATATCACAACTGGTCCCAACATATGTAGCTAAAAGAAGGAAAGACAGCAGCTATATTTCATTCGGAGATTGAGGAGTTTTGGTCATCATCATCATCATCATCAGGTGCCGTGCCCAGTTTGAGCTTTGACTACCATGGCCCACACACTCCTGTTTCGGGTCAAGTGGATCAATTCATTGGTATTCATAGAAACATAGAAACATAGAAAATAGGTGCAGGAGTAGGCCATTCGGCCCTTCGAGCCTGCACCGCCATTTATTATGATCATGGCTGATCATCCAACTCAGAACCCCGCCCCAGCCTTCCCTCCACACCCCTGACCCCCATAGCCACAAGGGCCATATCTAACTCCCTCTTAAATATAGCCAATGAACTGGCCTCAACTGTTTCCTGTGGCAGAGAATTCCACAGATTCACCACTCTCTGTGTGAAGAAGTTTTTCCTAATCTCAGTCCTAAAAGGCTTTCCATCTATCCTCAAACTGTGGCCCCTCGTTCTGGACTTCCCCAACATCGGGAACAATCTTCCTGCATCTAGCCTGTCCAATCCCTTTAGGATCTTATACGTTTCAATCAGATCCCCCCTCAATCTTCTAAATTCCAACGAGTACAAGCCCAGTTCATCCAGTCTTTCTTCATATGAAAGACCTGCCATCCCAGGAATCAATCTGGTGAACCTTCTTTGTACTCCCTCTAAGGCAAGGATGTCTTTCCTCAGATTAGGGGACCAAAACTGCACACAATACTCCAAGTGTGGTCTCACCAAGGCCTTGTACAACTGCAGTAGTACCTCCCTGCACCTGTACTCGAATCCTCTCGCTATAAATCCCAGCATACCATTCGCCTTTTTCACCGCCTGCTGTACCTGCATGCCCACTTTCAATGACTGGTGTATAATGACACCCAGGTCTCGTTGCACCTCCCCTTTTCCTAATTGGCCACCATTCAGATAATAATCTGTTTTCCTATTTTTGCCACCAAAGTGGATAACTTCACATTTATCCACATTAAATTGCATCTGCTATGAATTTGCCCACTCACCCAACCTATCCAAGTCACCCTGCATCCTCTTAGCATCCTCCTCACTGCTAACACTGCCACCCAGCTTCGTGTCATCCGCAAACTTGGAGATGCTGCATTTAATTCCCTCATCCAAGTCATTAATATATATTGTAAACAACTGGGGTCCCAGCACTGAGCCTTGCGGTACCCCACTAGTCACCGCCTGCCATTCTGAAATGGTCCCGTTTATTCCCACTCTTTGCTTCCTGTCTGCTAACCAATTCTTCACCCACACCAATACCTTACCCCCAATACCGTGTGCTTTAAGTTTGCACACTAATCTCCTGTGTGGGACCTTGTCAAAAGCCTTTTGAAAATCCAAATATACCACATCCACTGGTTCTCCCCTATCCACTCTACTAGTTACATCCTCAAAAAATTCTATGAGATTCGTCAGACATGATTTTCCTTTCATAAATCCATGCTGACTTTGTCCGATCATTTCACCGCTTTCCAAATGTGCTGTTATCACATCCTTGATAACTGACTCCAGCAGTTTCCCCACCACAGACGTTAGGCTAACCGGTCTATAATTCCCCGGTTTCTCTCTCCCTCCTTTTTTAAAAAGTGGAGTTACATTAGCCACCCTCCAATCCTCAGGAACTAGTCCAGAATCTAACGAGTGTTGAAAAATTATCACTAATGCATCCACTATTTATTGGGCTACTTCCTTAAGCACTCTAGGATGCAGACCATCTGGCCCTGGGGATTTATCTGCCTTCAATCCCTTCAATTTACGTAACACCACTTCCCTACTAACATGTATTTCGCTCAGTTCCTCCATCTCACTGGACCCTCTGTCCCTACTATTTCTGGAAGATTATTTATATCCTCCTTAGTGAAGACAGAACCAAAGTAATTATTCAATTGGTCTGCCATGTCCTTGCTCCCCATAATCAGTTCACCTGTTTCTGTCTGCAGGGGACCTACATTTGTCTTTACCAGTCTTTTCCTTTTTACATATCTATAAAAGCGTTTACAGTCCGTTTTTATGTTCCCTGCCAGTTTTCTCTCATAACCTTTTTTCCCCTTCCTAATTAAGCCCTTTGTCCTCCTCTGCTGAACTCTGAATTTCTCCCAGTCCTCAGGTGAGCCACGTTCTCTGGCTAATTTGTATGCTTCTTCTTTGGAATTGATACTATCCCTAATTTCTCTTGTCAGCCACGGGTGCACTACCTTCCTTGATTTATTCTTTTGCCAAACTGGGATGAACAATTGTTGTAGTTCATCCATGCAACCTTTAAATGCTTGCCATTGCATATCCACCGTCAATCCTTTAAGTGTCATTTGCCAGTCTATCTTAGCTAATTCACGTCTCATACCTTCAAAGTTACCCCTCTTTAAGTTCAGAACCTTTGTTTCTGAACTAACTATGTCACTCTCCATCTTAATGAAGAATTCCACCATATTATGGTCACTCTTACCCAAGGGGCCTCTCACGACAAGATCGCTAATTAACCCTTCCTCATTGCTCAAAACCCAGTCCAGAATAGCCTGCTCTCTAGTTGGTTCCTCGACATTCATTTCCAGTTCTCTGGCTGCTGTCTCCATCATCATTTGTCTTTGTCTTCCTCTTGCTTTCTTCCCTTCAATCTTTCCCATAATTACTGTGCATTCTAACTCCTCTTTCCTAATCACATGTCCAATGAAGTCACGTTGCCTTTTCATGATCTTATACATTATTTCTCTTTTTGTGTTTGCTCTGTTCATGACATCCTTGTTAGATATTCGTTTCGTCCATGATATTCTTTGCATCCTCCTCAAAAACCACATCTCTGCTGCTTCAATTCGTTTCCTCATGTTACTAGATATTGTCCAACATTCTGAGCCATATAACATAGCTGGATAAACGTAACATTTGGAGTTTTGGTATGTCACCTAAAATACTCGCAAATTTCTATAGATGTGCTGCACAGGATCGAAGGAAGCTGCAGAGGGTTGTAAAGTTAGTCAGCTCCATCATGAGCACTAGCCTCCGTAGTATACAGGACATCTTCAAAAAGGCGGCGTCCATCATTAAAGACCCCCACGACCCAGGACGTGCCCTCTTCTGATTGTTACCGTCAGGGAGGAGGTACAGAAGCCTGAAGACACACGCTCAGCGATTCAGGAACAGCTTCTTCCCCTCTGCCATCCGATTTCTGAATGGTCAATGAACCCATGAACATGACCTCACAACTTTTTTCTCTATTTTTGCACTACTTATTTAACAATTATATATATATATGAACTGTAATTCACTGTTTCTTTTCTATTACAGTATCATATATTGCTTGGTATTACTGCCGCGAAGTTAACAAACTTCACGACATATGCCGGTGATACTAAACCTTATTTTGATTCTGATATCTGATCTCTGTTGCACGAGTTACGGTGGCAAAAGTGACGGAGAGATCCTCGTAATGATAACTCCAGTAGAAGGGTTGAACAGGACAACTCTTATCAAATCAAGGATCAACTATATTCGTCATATACATTTACCTGTATTAGGGATTTGCTGGAGAGCGCGCGACATGCAACACACACACACACACACGCACACAATAGCATACGACAATTATAAAGAATAAAGAATTATATGAAAATAAAATTAGAGGTAAAATACAAATATGGAATATACAGAAATACATAAACGTTAGCATATATTTTCAATGTAACCAGCATTATTAAAAGTGGTTTCAAGTGTATACAGTGCAGTGCAGTGACGGGGGTGGGGGGCAGAGCGGGATGAAGGTTTAACTAGAACGGTTGATCAGATTAACAGTCCGGGGGAAAATGTTTAAGATAGCGCCAAGTTTTGGTTTAATAGCCCTATAACGCTTTCCAGAAGGGAGCTTTAGGAAAAGGCAGTTTTCCGGGTGGGTGGCGTCCGCAATCCAACAAATAACATAGAAGAGTACAGCCTGGAACACAATATTGTGCTGAATCAGCTAAAAAGCAAATCAAAAATATCCAAGCACGAATCCTCCTACTTCGCCCGGCCTTCGGCGGTCCGAAGAGAACCGACCAAGTTTATTCAGCGTCTCCTGATAGCACATGCCCTGTGAGCCAGGCAGCACCCTGGTAAAGCTCTCCTGCACCCTCTCCAAAGCCTCACCATCCTTCCTGTAGTGGGGCGACCAGAACAGTACGCAATACTCCAGATGTGATCCAACGACACTCCTGACTTATATCCCTGTCCATTTCTTTGACCCGGACACCTTTAAGTCGTGCAGTGATGGTGGACTGTAGCCAATGCTCTTTTCTGCTGAGCGTTCGCTGTAGTTTTCATCTACTGCGAGAGGATGCTGCACCATACCAGAAAGTAATGGCTGAAGTGAGGATGCTCTCCATGGCGACAGTGGAGAATTGCACCAGTTTGTTCTGATGAAGATAGAATTTTACCAACTGCCGGAAGAAGTTTGTCCGCCACCACTTTACTGTTTTTTTTTAGCCAACTCGCCGGTTCTATCACAAACACGAGAGATCTGCAAATACTGGAGGAAGTCGGCGGGTCAGGCAGCATCTCTGAAAAAGAATAAACAGTCGATGATTCCCGGTCAGGACTGAAGATCTGAAAATCTTGGCCTGAAATGTCGACTGTTTATTCTTTTCCACAGGTGCTGCCTGAGTTCCTCGTCGGTTCTATTCTTTCCTTTTACTGTTTCGATGCAAGATTTGATACAGTTACATTTATCGAGCACTTTTACATCTCTGCCAAATTTGCTTTGGCAACCTTTATATCGACCGCCAACCCTATAGGTGCCCCGCCCAGTAGAAGCCTTGTTGATCGTCTGACAAACTCCATGTGAAACTGATCTTTAATTTAGTTTATTGTAATAATATTTAGGTGGCCGGATGTATTGCAGTAATTTTAAAAATCCGGAAAATAATTAGAAAATAAATGCCTCAGTTTTATCTGCGGGTACAACAACTACTTCCATGCATAGAGCTCCTTTAGTAAAATAATAAACCCACGCCGGCGCCACCGCCTCAGGTATTGGGGAAAGGGGATCTTTCGAAAATAAATTAGTACCCAGAAAAACACATTTCGCCGGCAAGAGTCATAGACAAGTACAGAACAGAAACAGGCCGTACTGTCCACCTAGTCCATGGGACAATGATTTACACTCCCATCGACCTTCACCGGCACCATAGTGTTCCATACCCCTAGCATATATACCTATCCAAACTTCTTTTCAACTTCCAAATCCAGCTCGCATGCAGCACTGTGCCGGCAGCTGGTTCCACACTCTCACGACCCTCTGAGGGAATCAGTTTCCCCTCAGGTTCCCCTTAAACTTTTCACCTTTCACCCTTAACCCATGACCTCTAGTTGTAGTCCCACCCAACCCCAATCGAAAAAGCCTCCGTCCATTTACCCCATCTATACCCCTCATAATTTCGTATACTTCTATCTAAGAGAGGGACCCAAATAATGCCCTCTCTTTAATTAAAAAAAACCCTAAATCGGCTGTTGTAATACAAAGATATTGCTCAGCCATTAACGCCCTGCGCTATTTCCCCAGCCCGCTCACCCCGCCTCCGCTCTCCTAGTAAA
Source organism: Mobula hypostoma (assembly GCF_963921235.1). Classification (NCBI taxonomy): domain Eukaryota; kingdom Metazoa; phylum Chordata; class Chondrichthyes; order Myliobatiformes; family Myliobatidae; genus Mobula; species Mobula hypostoma. Next base: position 60,725,774 of record NC_086117.1, read on the forward strand.
TACCGCTTTACAAGGCTGATTGAACAGAACCCGCGATATTTGCGTAGGCCCGGCTGAAACCGGCCAGGAACCCCCATCAATATTTCCGGGAAGGAAAACAGTGGGATTCGCGGCTCCATGGCCCATCGGTTTGATATTCAAATATCTTTTGAAAGCGATGCTCCCAAATTTCATGCGTCCCCTGAAATACATATCTTGTTTTCGTTTGGAGCCAGAAAGCGTGATTGTGACTGGTTGCCTTCATAATGCCTCAGGTCCAGCGGACAGCCTGCTTTGTGGCCGTTGTTCCTTCCTGTATCACATCAGGAGAATAAACGGAGATGATCATTAATTATGTACAGCACTTTAAAGCTTAAAATTGTTTCACATTCGAGAAACCTTCGTTTTCCTGTGATGCTTTGGTTGATTCTGTAGTGGGAGGATGAGAACGCGGGTATGTGAACGTTGCCAGGTGAGCTCCGATCTAAATAATTGAGTTAATTCTTGTCGCTCAGAAGACAAAGAGCTTCCCGGCATTTACCTCACGACAGCCAGATCAAGCCCCCTCTTATAGTGGAGAACACGCGGACAGAGGCCCCGCAGCGAGTTGGCTTCCAATGAACGCAAAATCGTGGCTCGTTTGCGCTGAATCCTGTTCCATGCCCGATTCCAAGAAGGGGGTACAGGAGCCTGAAGGCTCCCTCAGTGTTTTAGGAACAGCTGCTTCCCCACCGCAGTCTGGTTTCAGACGGGCAATGAACCCATGTACTCCACCTCTCTATGCCCCCTCGCTTCTTAATCTCTTTAATTTATACATATATATATATATATATATAATTTGTAATTTATAGCTTTTATTATGCATTGCACTGTACTGCAACATATTTCACGACATATGCCGGTGATATTAAACCTGCATCTGATTAAAAGGTGAAGGGTGAAAAGTTTAAGGGGAACATGAGGGGAGACGTCTTCACTCAGAGGTGGAGAGAGTGTGGAACGAGCTACCAGCACACGTGGTGCGTGCCAGCTCGATTTCAAAGCTAAAGGGAAGGTACGTGGACGGCTGGGGTATGGAAGACTATGGCCCCGGTGCAGGTCGATGGGAGTAGGCGGTTTAAATTGTTCGTCACGGACCAGATAGGCCGAAAGGCCTGATTCGGTGCTGTGCTCTTCTCTAGCGCGCCGGTTCTAACGTTGTTTTAATGTATTCGGTTATGGGGTGTGTACGTCACTGGCGACTGTCCATCAGTTATTGTTCCTGGGGGAGGTAGTTTTGAGTCAACGCTAGTGATGGGTCTCGCTGTCTGGGCCTTTTATGCTAATCGGTTGAGTTCATGCTTTCTGTAACTGCGAGGAGTTTAATTTGAGTTAACCCACGTTTGCTTAGTTACTTCAATTTAAACTCCCAATTGCTGTCCTTCGCTGGATAAAGTTCAAAGTAAGTTTATTATTAAAGTACATCTGTGTCACCAAATACAACTCAGATTCATTTTCTTGCCGGCAATCACAATAAAAGAAACACAATACAACAAGTAAAAAACCGCAACCAACAAGACGGACAACAACCAAAAAAATCCATCAAACGGCAAATACAAAAAGGTGAAGAAAATAAATAAATGATCAATAAATATCGAGAACCTGAGTTGAAGAGCCCTTGCAAGCGAGTGCACTTCGGTGGGAAGAGTTCAGTGAGGGAGCAAGTGAAGTTGAGTGAAGTTATCCCCTCTGGTTCAAGAGTCTGATGGCTGAAGAGGAATAACAGTTCCTGAACCTGGTGGTGTGGCTCTGGAGGCTCCTGTCCATTCTTCCTGATGGCAGCAGCGAGAAGAGAGCATGACTTGGGCGGTGGGTGTCTTTGATGATGGATGCTGTTTTCCTGTGATAACGCTCCATGTAGATGTGCTCAGTGGTTGAGAGGGCTTTACCAGTGATGGTCTGGGCCGTATCCACTACTTTTTGTAGGCTTCTCCGTGCAAAAGTATTGGTGTTTTTATACCAGGCATTACGGTTCAATGGTCTTGAACTCGGGCTGTTAGTCTAACCACATAACCCATGCGGCTACCGCGTCCCATCTCCAGAGCTTACCCTCAACCCAACTTGGAATGGCTAGGCCACGGGAAACTTTCCCAAATCCTCTGAGATGCTGTAACGCATTCGCAAAGATGAATTCGCTACTTCCTAACACTTCAACCAAACCCTTTCCACCAAACTTCTTCGCCGGTAAGAATGTGCGGGAAACGAATAACCCAGGACTTGGTTGTCTGTGTAAATAATTTCTTGTTTCCGTCAATGAAACTATTTCCCTAAACCATCAGGCTCCTGATCTAGCCAGGGTAACTTAACTCAGCACAATTCTGAACTGATTCAACAAGTCATTTTCAAGGTCTCTGCAACTCGTGTTCTCGGAATTACTTATTTGTTTGTTTGCTGTTTATTTATATTTGTTTATTTGAATGTTTATTATTTATTTGTATTTGCGCAAATATACATTAGCTGTTTTCCCATTCTTAGTGGTTTTTTAAAAATTGATTTTATTGTATTTCTTTATTTTACTGCGAATGCCCGCAAGAAAATGAATCTCTGGCTAGTATAAGGTGACATACGTACTTTGATAATAAATTTGCTGTATCTTTGAGGGTATCTTTGCTGTATGTTTGCGCCTGTATGCGTGTGCGTGTTTGTATGTTTGTGAATGTGTGGTTTCGTGTTTGAGTTTATTTGCGTGTTTGTTGTATGTCCATATGTGTATTTGTTTGTGTGTGTGTGTGTGTGTGTGTGTGTGTTTTGTTTATGTGTGTGTTTGTGTGTGTCTGAGTGTGGGTATGTTTGAGTGTAGTGTTTGTGTGTGTAGCTATATGTGGTGTGTTTGAGTGCATGTGTTTGTGCGTGTGCGCGTGTGTGTACATGTACGTGCGTGCGCCTGTATGCGGGTGCGTGTTTCTATGCTTGTGAATGTGTGGTTCTCTGTTTGAGTTTATGTGTGTGTGTGTGTGTATGTGTCTTTCATACACAGGATAAGGTCAGTGGTCCCCTAGTTTAGCATCCGATCTCACTAAGACTTGAGGTGCCTTTTGGAGAGTTGTGATTAGGGTTAGTGGTACGCGGAGTTTTTTCCGGAGCAACACACACAAAATGGCGGAGGAATTCAGCAAGTCAGACTGCATCTATGGGCGGGGGCGGGGGCGGGGGTGCGGACGAGGCCTTTTATCAGGACCGTATCCAGTATCTACAGAATCTCTTGTATTTATATTCTATTGGCATCAACCGCGTAGCATTTTATGCCATTCGAAAAAAAAACCATCCTTGTCCTCCGAAGTGGAATCGTTGTCCTCCTAATGATGAGGCCGGTTCCACGCTCCACAGGAGCCAACCACTACCACATACACCAAACTGATACATTCGGTCTGCACTGACTGACCCCAGCTGGGATTGCAGAAAGTATCTGGAAGGGGGAGGCGTGGGACTGGAAGATGGCGGGGGTGCTGCTAAGTCTTTAGATGGTCAACTAATTTTACCAGATCGCCGAGGAGATGTCGAACTTAGATACACGCGGTAGAATTGGGAGTCTGGAATCTAAGATTGCTCATTCTGCGCCGGTGTCTTGAGTGAGGGCCTCGAATTAGTTCGAAAATTACTAACGCGTTTAAATTTGATTCCCCCATGAGACTGAATGTGCCTTTGACTCCTTGGCCCGCTGAGAGACAAACTGGGTTATTATTTTCAGCAGAGGGGAGAGCGGGTGAACACTAAGGAAACAATCACTCTGGTTTAGAATTGTCCTCAAGCGTTTTCATGAATCGCTTTTGCTCTTTGACTCTGCGTCCGAAAGCTTTATGACCGATTGGAGCAGGGGTTAGTTTTCCCTGCTACTCTGTACCCTGGGGCTGCGCGACTTCCCACTGCTTATCCGGGTACCTGTACAGAGCGCGATTCTTCCACACAGATTTACTGAAGCTTCTTCACAGACGCCATCAGATTTCAGAATGGACAATGAAGTACCGCACTCCCTCGCAATGTTTACTCCCTTTTTGCATTATTTATTTAATTATATGCACTTATTAATTCATAACTACAAATATATATGTGGATAACTATAAATTACAATAAGTATATATTTTACAAGTATAGTGCTGTGTGGACGTCTCAGGCACCCTGGATTTTTAAATATGGTTTCAGATATGGTTTTGGTGTGGCCTCCACGGAGCCTTGATCTCAACATCACCGAGGCTGCCTGGGATCACCTGGGGAGACTGAAGCAAGCGAGGTAGCCAAAGTCTTGTGGTCTAATGGTCTTATAAAGTCGGCCGAAGAACTGTGGCAAGTTCTCCAAGATGCTTGGAACAACCCACCAGACGATTTTCTTCTACAACTGCACGACTTCTACAACCTGAGATTATTGATGCAGTTTTAAAGGCAAAGAGTGGTCACACCAAATATTGATTTGATTTAGTTTAGCGTTTTTTTCTTTACTGCTCCTTATAGTATTTTTTGCTATTTAGAAGCTTTTCATTTCATTATTTTGAAAGCACTTTCGATTTACAGAATTTTTACATATGCCTAAGACTTCTGCAGTAACGTATACATTTAACATATTATATTATATATAATATACGTCTAAATGGACAATATACTATTATATATAAAATATTCAATATACTTAATTATATATCACAAATATACATGTAGTTATTACAATAAATTCTACACATTTTTATGTATTGCATTGTACTCCTGCCGCAAAACAACAATCTTCACCGCATGCGCCGATGATTCTGATGTTCTCTGGCTCCCCACGCTTCAGGCTGAGGGTTCAGATAACCGCTATCGAATGGTGTACACACCGGGACGAGGGTGAGCAGTGGACGTTTCGGGCCGAGAGCCTTCTCCAGCCCTGAGGAAGAGTCGGCTGTTCACTCATTTCCATAGCAGCTCCTCCTGCACTCTGTGTGTGAAGCTTTGAATTTCCAGCAGCTACAGATTTTCTCGTATTTGCGGTCATGAACATTATATTTTACGTGATAAAATAACTTATGATTTTCAATAAATCGATTCACTGGCACACTGAATCGTATCCAAGGACCAATTTCACCGAATTAAAGCTCTGGGCTCAGGACGTACTTGGTGGTCACTGGAGGTGGGGGTGGGTGAAGGGGGGACTTCAGTCATTAACTTTAACGCTATTTGTTGTCGACTGGGACCATTAACACTTTCCAATCGTATTTTTAAATGGCCAGATTCCGCACCGCACGAGACTTGGTTAAATATTTACATAGTAATTTTATGCTTTGACATCACAGTGGAAGTCCGATAGGATTGTGGCTGGTGTATTATAAAATATTTTAAGTTTACACGGAATTTCCAAACATCCTCAAAATGAGAACCGACATGACATAGTAACGCATTAATAAGTGCATCACCCTTTTTATACTGGGCTCGATTCAAATCCAACAAAATCTCCCTTGATTTTTCTTTTCCCCTGGGTTGTGGTTCTAAGGTCGGATCCCTTGGGCGTTATCTCTCAAGCCAGCGTTCAAAGCGGATGTCTCCTGTGGAAAGATAACGGTAGCTAACACTGTGCAGGCTGAGAGTAGAGCAGAGAGGGACGGGGGTGGGGGGGGGGATGGTAGAATCGGGCTATAAGAGATCAGCTTCAGAGAATTTGTTTAGTTCAATAGTTCCTCATTTTAAAAAATATAATTTATAGAGTTATTTCAGAATCAAAATCAGAATCAGGTTTAATATCATTGGCATTCGTCGTGAAATTTGTTGTGATGCGGCAGCAGTACAATATAATACACAAGAATAAAACCTATAAAATACAATAAGAAATATATTTAAAATTTGAATTAAATAAGTGGTGCAAAAAGAGAGAGAAATTATTGAGGCGGTGTAGATGGGTTCAGTGTCCTTTCAGAAATCTGATGGCGGACGGGAAGACCCCCACCACCCAGGACATGCCCTCTTCTCATTGTTACCATCAGGGAGGAGGTACAGGAGCCTGAAGACACACACTCAGTGATCCAGGAACAGCTTCTTCCCCTCTGCCATCCAATTTCTGCATGGGCAGTGAACCAGTGAACACCACCTCTTTACTTTTTAATTCCCATTTTTCCACTACCTATTTAATTTAATTATTTAATATATTTACAGTAATTCGCATTTTTTTTCTCCTTACTGCATTGTACTGCCGCCGCAAAGTTAACAAATTTCACGTCATATGTCTTTACTAATAAACCCGATTCGGATTTTGTTTCGAGAGCTTTAAATTATAACGTTGATAACAGACTCGTAACGGGAAGCCAACGGTTGTCTGAAAGAGAGGTTATGTAAAACGACAAAGATGGCCATTAACTTTTTTTTTAATGAGCAGTACGTTCCCGTTATTAGTTATTGAAATGTGGAACGACGCTGATCTGGGTTCGAATACAGGCCCGTTCATTGCTACCCGCTTTTTGTTTTGTTCCACGCGAACTTCCTCCTTTGCTTGGGGCAGCCTCATTGACAAACACTCGGTGGTCACCTACCACGTCTCTTCTCCGCAAATGCGGGAAGCCCGTGAACAGGGCAGATAAGGTAATTCGTCATAGTAATAATGGGGGCGGCAGGGTAGCGTAGTGGTTAGCGTAATTTGTTACTGTTTATCAGGGATACAGGTTCAATTCCCGCTGCTCTCTTAAGGAGTTTGCATGTCCGCTGGGTGCTCTGGTGTTCTCCCACATTCGGGATTAGTAGGTTAATTAATGGGTGTAATTGTGCGCCACGGGCTCATTGAACCGGAATGCTCTATTACTGTGCTGTATCTCTAAATAAATAATTGAAATCTTCAAATCTGAAGTGAAAACAGGGAATGTCAGGTAGCATCTGTTGAAAGAGAAACAGTTACCGCAACTCTGTTTCTCTCCACGCGTGCGCCTAGTACTTTTCGGTTCGTTCTTTTTTCCTTTTATAAAAATTTTTATTTATCTAAAGATACAGCGCCGAACTGGCTCTTCCGGCCCAAAGAGCCGCGCCGCCCGACAACTCACCTATTTAACACTAGCCTAATCAGAGGACAATTTATAATGACCTATTAACCTATTACCACAGTCTTTGGACTGTGGGAAGAAACCGAAGCACCCGGAGGAAACCCAGGCAGTTACTGCGGGAATGTACAAAATCCTCACAGACAGCGGCGGAATTGAACTCCGAATCCTGACGCCCCAAGCTGTAATAGCGTCGCGTTAACCTCTATCCCCGTATTTATATGAACTCACTCTCGGGGGAAACGTCAAAGACTGAATACAGATATATTGACGAATTTTTTTAAAAAAAATACTCAATTCGCTAAAAGTCAAAAGGGAGTATTTAATCTTTCTTTAAATTTACCAGTTCATATAGAAAATTACAACACGCCGATCTTATTTTTGTTAAAAATATGAAAGCCATTTTACAACAAATGCTAAATTCACATTTAAACATTATTAACCACTAAAAAGTAACGGTTGCTAGCTAAATGTACAATATCTACAGGTTAAATATCTACACGTATCTACACTATCCCTGCTCGTTGCATCATTTAGCTAAAGGTCCTCCTTCACACAGTCCCTGTATTTTTAATATATTCATTTTTCATCGTCCACGGCACAAGGAATAATAAATACTAACTTCATTCCGCGGTAATATCGGCGTGACCAAACTTTGGCACTGAAACTTCAATTGCTAATATCCGAGTATTAGTGTTACCAAATAACAAGATTGCATTAAGAACAATACCGGCATTTCTCGACTTTTCGTCTCTTTTGGGAAATATTTTAAGGCATCCTTTGAAATACACCAGACTGGTCAGAAAATAGAAAGGAATTCAAAATCAGAACTTTGAATTTCGGGTTCGAATTGATTGTCCAACGCAACTGCATCAATGTTCAGAGTAACACAAAATACATGTAAATATATCCTTTCCCCAAATATAACATTTGCACACAAAACTAGAGAAATATATATATATACATATATACTTTTAAATTAGAATATTACAAATGTTTGGGTCAGCAGGTAGCTTTATGTTTCAATGGTTCAATGGTGCATTTAATACCAGAGAATGTATAGAGTATACAACCTGAAATTCCTACTCTTCGTAGATATCCACGCAACTGAAGAAACCCCCAAAGAATGAATGATAGGAAAACATTAGAACCCCAATAAATTGAACAGCTGCATTGCATATTATGTCGAAGCTAATATATCTACGTGATCCGAATTGAACATGTTTCCCCCGTGGGATTCCCCTGCGTCCCTAAAACATCTCCGAACTAATAAGTTGCCTGGGCCATTTCAGAGGGCAATTAAAGAGTTAAGCATGTTGCTTTGGGACAGGAATAGCAAAGTAGACACACCGGTAGAGCAGCTTCCTTCCCCAAGTGGACACGAGTGGACCGAATTTTCATTGAAAAAATAACCCAAAAATCACTACTAGTCTTTTTTTTTATATATTCAAGAATATATTTACGTGATGGACTTAGTTTCTTCAGATGCTATGCTGAGATTCGGACATGTCTGCACGGAAGGCTTGGGCTACGGATTAGTATCCAGGCACAGAACCGCTTTGCCACCTTAACCCCACAATACTGTAATGCATGGACTGGGAATATGATGCACTGTCCTCCGTTTTATTTGACTGTATCAACAGATTTTAACGCACATTCATGCGATTGTACTGACGTAATGATTCGGTTTTTGAACACGTACAGTTTTTAAATGAAATGTAATTTGCTGAATTTTTAACTACGTGGCTAAATCCGTGCCATCGTGAAATTGTCTCCATTCTAAATAAACTATGGCTTCTCTCAAAGCTGAAAGTGCAACTCGACACCTTTGCCGTTCACAAAAACAATAAAATAAAATTAACCCCAGTTGCCTGTTTACGCGTTTTCTCCACAGTTCTCAGTGCAGTCGGTTCGCTGAAGCAACATGCCCATGTTTGTCATCCAGCCACGTGGGAGTACGCCGCCCTGGGAACCAATGCGATACCAGAAGTATACCGCACCATCTTCCAATTGGATGATCGCATCAGTCAATGTACTACGACGCATACGTGATTGGTGAGCCACTGTATTAGACAGTCAAAGGAAAATAACCCAACCAATCATACTCCAATATCGTTGCCTTAGACCCGCCCAGTTACAATCTAATCACAATTAACGTCCTCCTCCATGCTCCTCTGTGATTAGTTAACGGGCTATCAATCAACTTGACCAGTTAAAAAGTTGTTCAATTCCAGTTGCACCAACGTGGAATTTTCCTGAACTGCAAACCGTAGTAACAGTTCAATCAAATAAGACAGATATCACCCCACTTTTGTGCATCTTCTTTAGTTTGCAGTAATAGCAGTTCCTTTTAAAAAGCTGTAAGTACATCGCTGAAAGTCCTGGTGTTTATCTGTGTCCATAGTCATAGTTAGTGGGCGCTGCGCTCCCGGGGTACATGTTCGCAGCTGGGTTCATGTGATGGTAACTATGACTCGCTATCCCAGGCAGCGGGTAGGGACTCGGCCTGGGTTTGGCTCCGATGTAGGTGTCATGGTAGGAGCGGTACTTGTAGGTGTGATGGAGGGTGTCCGCTGCTTGTGTGTGGGGATCCAGTCGCAGTTCGTGAGGCGGGCTTGGGCGGCTGAGCGGATGGAGTCCACCGGGGAGAGCCGGACTCAACACCCTGGACATGATCTGGGGCTGGTGTGGATGTTCCGCGTGCATGGTTGTCCGGTTAGGGTCCCGGTCATAGTCGCCTCTGGTGTCCGCATCTATGGATACAATATATCAAAGATAAGAACATAGAACAGTACAGCACAGCTTTGTATAAGGATACGATGTAAATACAGGTCAAATTAAATGTATTACAAAAGTACGTATCTGCCACTATATACTACCTGGAGTTTCATTTTCTAGCGGGCATTTACATGAAAATAGAATTCATGAAAAAAAACTTACGTAAGCAAAGACTGACAAAAAATTATTATGCAAAAGAAGACAGATCGTATAAATAATTAAAAATCAAATAAACAATACTGAGAACATGATTTGTTGTTCTTTCTTTAAACTATATCGAACTGATTACGGCAGCAGCACAAAGTTAATCTAAATCATTTACTGATTGATTGAGGCACGGCGTGAAATAGGCCCTTCCGTCCCTTCAAACTGCGCCACCCAGCAGTCCCTCAATTGAATGCAAACCTAATCACTGGACAATTTACGACGATCAATTAACTAATTAAGTCTTTGGGCTGTGAGAGGAAACCAGAGCACCCGGAGGAAACCCACGCAGTCACGGGGAGAACGTACAGGCAGTGCCGGGAATTGAACCCGTGTTGTTGGTACTCTAAAGCGTTGCGCTAACCTCTAAACTACCATACTGCCCAAATGCCCGCACGTGGTCCATACCCGCCATTCTCTGCACATTTTTACGCCAGTCTAACGACCTCTGAATCCCCTCTGCTGTATCTTGCCTCCACAACCCACCCTGGTAGTTCTTTCCAGGCACCCACCATTCTCAGTGTAAAATACTTGCACCACACATGTCCTTTGAATTTAAATGCATTCCCTCTGATATTAGACATTTCGACCCCGAGAAAAAAAGGTACAGATCTCTACTTTATCTATGTCTCTCGTTATTTTATATATTTCTACCAAGTTTATAACCACCACGTTAAGTCTCCACTCACAGTACATCAACCTATCAAATCGCGAACGAGACGGGCAGCGATTAAGTAGACCTTTTCAGTTGTGAAGAAGTCCAGGATCATTAGGATTAATTACAAAATGATTAGAGTTATCGAGTCCATCTAATCCGTGGCGAACTATTATTCTCACCGACCCGCACCCGGACCATAGTCCTGCATACCTGTGACATCCATGTACCTATCCAATTTTCTCTTAAAAGCTGGCGTCGACACCGTCGGCATCTCGTTCCATACTTTCACCACCCTCTGAGTCCTAATGTTCCCTTTAACCATTTCACCTTTCACTCTCAACCCATGACCTCTGGTTCCAGTCTCACCCAACCACAATGGAAAAAGCCTGGTCCTATGATTTTACATTTACGCCACCCCAAAGAAACAATAATGGAAACCGAACATTAATCTTCATTAATTTACGCCACCCCAAAGAAACAATAATGGAAACCGAACATTAATCTTACAGGCCGTTGTCTCCCAATAATTTGTTGGTTCGTTTTAGCTTGTTAAAACGGACTATTTATTTCATCCATTGACCGCCTTTGGCTGGGGAATCGGGATCGTCATGCACTCGATCGGGGGCTGTCCCGCAGCGCCCGGCAAATTCGCCCCCACCCCCAAGCCTCCGACCCCTACTCCAAATACCGGCAAAATCCAAACCAGTTGACCGTTACACAGGCTCAGCAATCCCGCAGCACCCGGCAAATTCGCGCCCCCCCCATCCCCAAGACTCCGACCGCTTCTCCAAATACCAGAAATATCCGACCCAGAGAACCGATACACAGGCCCTGCAGACCCGCAGCACCCCCTCCTCTCCTACTTTCCAGTCCTAACCTGTTCAACCTTCCATTACTAGTAACCCCAGCAAGACATTCACCGAGAAACTATTTTGTTCAGGGGTATGGACAGTACGGGATTCAATCATCGTACTGCTGGCTGCGTTTAAAAGTGACGACTGAGGGAAAACTCAATCAATAGGTAAAATTGATCGAGTGGAAAATAAATACTGGGCCGAACAACCAGATTCAATGTTGAATTCTATATAATTGTATACAACCTCTTCGTGTTCTGCTTGGAATAATTTCTCCATCGTCCCTTAAAATTACCGGAAATGCAATCATTAAATGGGAATGAATTCTGTAAAAATGGAGCAGGCGGCGGTGCCTCACTCATGCCTCCTACAGGGCACCGACTGGCTAACGTGCAAGTATAAACATACTGTTTTAAGTCTCCCACACAGCCGAGTGAACTTTCAGAGTAAGGCTGCCGGCAGGAATTAGTATAAAAGGGAGTGCACTTTCTCAGAAGAGGGAAAACACGCATGATAGGTCGAAGTTTGAGGGGGTAAGGTGGAATACGGGGCTACGCGGGGTGAACTCGGAATCTCTCCAGTCTGGGAGTTACAGGGCGACTTGTAACAAATGAAATGTAACAAAGGAAATGTAACAAATATAACAAAGGAAATCTTTGGACCCTGACAAAGATTTTTCCTTTGTTACATTAGATCCGATATAAAATTTACAAATGGCTTGAACACGAAAGTACAAACACGTAGTGAACAGTTATATTATGGCCCCAATGAAATTTAAATTTTCCAGTGTCTGGAATATGCTTCAGCCGGTCTATCCAATTAACTTAGGAGAAAATAAGCTTTATCTGAACACTATTGTATAACCTCAGTACATGCCAGGCAATGGTGCACTTTGGGGGTAATTTCACTGCTGTTGCGAATTGAGGGGGGCCAGTTCGCACGCACAAAATCCCGTAAATGATCTGCTTTTCTAACTGTTAGCACTTTATTCTGCTTTGTCTTACTGTATCTGTAATGTTACATTTTGCATGGTGTTACCGGTTACTTAGCACCCTCACAATGGAGTGAGATAAAGAATTGATCTGCGTGGCCGACCATGCTCTCTTCTCGCAGCTGCCATCAGGAAGAAGGTACAGGAGCCTCAGTTCCCCTTAACTAAGGAAAGATGTGCTGACATTGTAGAGAGTTCAAAGGAGGTTCACGAAAATGATTCCGGGAGTGAAAGGTTTGTCATACGAAGACCGTTTGATGGCTCTGGGCCTGTACTCACTGGAATTAGAAAAATGGGGGGGGGGGGGGATCTCATTGAAACCTATCGGATGTTGATAAAATGGATGTGGGAAGGACGGTCCCTATGGTGGGAGACCAGAGGACGCAGCCTCGGAATAGAGGGGCGTCCATTTAGAACGGAGATGGGGAGGAGGTTCTTTAGCCAGGGGGCAGTGAATCTGTGGAACTCGTTGCCACATGTGACTGTGGAGGCCAAGGCAGAGGTTGATACATTCTTGATTAATCAGCCCATGAAGGGTTACGAGAGAAGGCAGAAGATTGCGACTGAGATCAGCCTTGATGAAATGGCGCAGCGGGGTCGATCGGTACAGTGGCTTAATTCTGCTCCTATATCTGATGTCATATCGTCTTATAAACCCTGCCTCTTTAAAATTCTAATCAAATTTTCACTTTTAACGTCCAGCGCTTTGGAAACAATGATCCCAAGGTTATCCGCTCGATATTCCAGATGGGTCCTCTGAATAGACACGAACTAGTTGGAGAAAGGGCAGGAGTGGGAGGCGTTTCTTCTGCGTTCAAAGGGAAATTTCACATTTAATCAACTTTAAATGCAAAAGATCCCGACATTCCAGAGAGGTTTTCCAGAGTTCCGGCCATCAGACATCAGTTAAAACATTATATCAATTACATTAAGTGCAATTCATCTTCTTTACTATGTCCAAATTGGTCGCAGGTTTATCCACCCAAATGCACTTCAAAATGGAATTAAATGGCTCTATTGAACCGTGTGTGATGCCCCCAGCATGTTTTGAAGTACATTTAATATGTGTATGTTTACAGTATGCAACCTGAAATTCGCCCTCTTCACAGACATCCACGAAACAAAGAAACCCGATGGAACGATAGAAACATCGAAGCCCCGTAGACACCCCCTCCCCACCTGAGAGACGTGTCCCAAATTCTTTAAAAGACCGTCACTGAGAGAGGAAGTTATCTAACTCTTGGGGACTGTTCCGCCATTTAGTGAAATCATTGCTACTCTGCACCTTAATTCCAGTTATCTTTCAACACGGTGGGTGAACAAAAAATAACCAGTCGCAGACCAATAGTCTTGCAGACCATACAAAAGGTGATACCATCAGGCTGAAGCACAGCTTCTATCCCACCGTCAAAAACTATTGAATAGGCCTCTAGTAGGACAAGATGGACGAAACCTCACAATCCACCTTCTTGCACCTTATTGTCTGTACTGCATTCTCTCTGTACCTGTAACCCTTTATGCTATTATCGTTTCTCCTTGGATGGAATGGTCTGTATGGATCAGTACTGGCGCCTCGGGCAGTATCGGTGCCAGTTGCTTCGGGCAGATGGGGCTCGTCAGCCGTGGTCGGCAGCTCATCTAGAAGGAAAAACTCGGATCTCAAACCTCCGCTGCCTTGCGGCTGTACCCACTCCCGGGGAAGGCTTCGGTATAAATCCCGAGGGGAAAATCCGGAGCTGGGGTTCCTAAGGCAGTCCTACGTTGAATTCGACGCAGACTGGCAGCTCCTGCGACGCCGCTGGTGCCAAGCAGTATCGGTCTCCGCCGTCCCTTCGGATTCAGCGGCGGCGTGGAGGGGAGCGGCGGGGCGGGGGGCTTGCTACACGGGCAACAGCTTGCTCTCCATATCGTACTGCCCCGGCTTGTGTATCTAGACAGCGAGGACGACCAACGGAAGTAATGGATAGCATACGAAACCATGTTATCAAAATTTAATTGCGGTTTGAGGGGAGTTCTATCAAAACTCAGACTGCAATAATGTTCATCACATTCATTCCTGAAATCCTAGTCTCTGTTATATGGACCCTGCCATTCAGATTTGGACTCTCCAAGCAGTGAAAAATATTTCTACCTAATTCACCAGCTTCTCTTGAAAGCTCGGTCAAACCACTTCTTGAAGTTTAAATTCCAGGGAATGCTATGCTAGTTTGTGTAACATTGACGATGTACGTTAAAAGCATGTGCATAGTGGTTTGTTTGGAAAAACCATAGCTCTTGGTGTCTGAGACCGAGAGATGAAGGTGAGGTTCACATACCTTTTTCACTGCCGTTCTGCTGTGGTGAGGACACCGGGTTCCGGTTTCTGGTGAAAGCGCTGATTAATTGCAAAGAGCCTGGTCTGTGATTCCTCGGCCTATAATATGGTACAAAACTGTTCATTTGAGAACATTTAGATCAAACTCAGTGAATTTTGAGTCTTAAAAATGTTAAGCATGCATAACGAAAAAAAAAATCGCTTTAAATCGCGAAACGAGGAATAAATCTAATCATGTTATCAGGCTAATTTGGTTGGTACGGTAGCACAGCGGAGAGCGTAATGCTTTACAGCGTCAGCGACACGGGTTCAACTCTCGCCACTGTCTGTGAGCAGTTGGCGAGTTCTCCCGGTGACCGCGTGGTTTTCCCGAAGACGCACGGCGCAGTAGGTTAATTAGTCACATGGGTGAAATTGGGGCGCCGACTCTTTGGCCCGGAAGGGCCTGTTGCCGTGTTATACAGTATCTCTAAATAAATAATTATAATTTAGCCTTTTGCTTCTTTCACTCACCAGTCTTCAGGATCACAGTCTCTAAATCCTTTTGCAAATGGATTGCTTGCGATTTTTAGCTGTGTTATCTGGGGGAATTAAGATCAAATACTCCACGTCAATCAGGCCTTGATTTGAGAGCGGAACCTAATGTTCCACGCAATTTTAGGCGATGCTTTGACATCTGTAATTTTCCGGCATAAATAAACGCGCTCATCTTAATATTTTATGAATAAAACATTAAAATATTTTGCGACACACAAAATACTGGAGGAACTCAACAGGTTAGGAAGCACTTATGTAAATTTAATAAACAGTCGACGTTTCGGGCCGAGACCCTTAATCCGGACGGGAAAGGAAGGGAGAAGACGCCAGAATGGTGCGGCACGGTAACGTAGTGGTTAGCATAACGCTTTACGGTACCAGTGACCCGGGTTCAATTCCCATCGCACGGTGGTGTAGTGGTCAGCACAACGCTTTACGGTACCAGTGACCCGGGTTCAATTCCCATCGCACGGTGGTGTAGTGGTCAGCACAACGCTTTACGGTACCAGTGACCCGGGTTCAATTCCCATCGCACGGTGGTGTAGTGGTCAGCACAACGCTTTACGGTACCAGTGACCCGGGTTCAATTCCCATCGCACGGTGGTGTAGTGGTCAGCACAACGCTTTACGGTACCAGTGACCCGGGTTCAATTCCCATCGCACGGTGGTGTAGTGGTCAGCACAACGCTTTACGGTACCAGTGACCCGGGGTCAATTCCCACCGCACGGTGGTGTAGTGGTCAGCACAACGCTTTACGGTACCAGTGACCCGGGTTCAATTCCCACCGCTGCCTGTAAGAAGCTTGCACGTTCTCTTCGTGACCGCGTGGGTTTCCTCCCACAGTCCAAAGACGTGCAGGTTGGTACGTTAATTTATCATTGTAAATTGTCCCGTGATTAGGTTAGGACTAAACTGGGGATTTGCTGGGCGGCGCGGCTCGAAGGGCCGGAAGGGCTGAATTTCATAAGTAAATAAAAAGTCTGTAGTGACATTTAATTAATGCATCTTATCTTGCAATGAGTGACTTGATTGTTTTTCAGCGTGTTAAAAGAAACGGCATATCGACAACTACTTTGGTTATTAGGAGCTGTTATTTAAAATGGGAGCAGCACGTTATAAATCCTGCTGATATATGTGAGTGTGTCACAGTCTATAAAACAAAGGTTGCTAACTTTCGGTCAGTTCTAATTGGCTCAGTTGTCGCTTTGTTCCTTGTGCACCCCAAGAACGGGCCAGAGAGGCGTCTAAACGAATGTAGAAGAAATAGCGTAATAATCGCATCTCGCGACATGCTCTTGTACAGAAATGATCCGGCGCGAAATGTTCTATTGTTGTTAATTCATTGCTAAAATATGCTCCCTGTAAATGTCCGGAATGGCTGTAAAGAAAACTTTAATCCGTTATTGACAGTTGCAGACGGAAAGGTCAACGGATGGAAGGCAGAGGATATGGCAGACAGACTCAGAACAGCTGCTCTCGGACATCAGGACCATGCCAGGAGTGTTACACATCGGTATTACATTAGAAAAAGAAACCCACAACTGAAACAGATTTAAAGCCATGGCCGGCAATGAGAGATCTCTTGATATTTTTGTTCAAACTTTGAAGGATTGCCATTAAAAGTGGAAGCGGCCCATTTGTAACTGAGCCGCGCCACCTTTGATTGACACTTCTCGCTGGGATACTTGTTTTGGTTTTAAAAAAATACCGGAGCCTTGGATTTACACAGATAATTGCATCCCAGTGGGTTTTAGGAAGTTTTCTATAGTCAGAATTGCAGGTCGCGAGTCCTTGAGGTAGCTGCACGGATTTAGATCTGAAATCCCTAAGCTCTCAGGTTCCAGGCTGCCCGGTTGTGAATGAATCGAGCAGATGTCCTGGAATGAAGGGTACGCTGCTCCCCTGATACCTTCCCAAACAGACTTTAACTCTCAAACGGCAAGCGGGAGCTGCCAGTTTAAAGCCGCCTTTTTAAAAAAAAAGCTGCTTCATGGTCGGAGCTCCCTGTAATCAGGGTTCACGCATGCCAGGAAGATATATACAACAGATGACAGTATGATTTAGCGCGAAGATCCGAAGGCATGACAGTGTCGACACGTCCACATACTTCAATTTTATATGCACTGAGCTACCAACACATGAATTCTATTGCCCTAACTTTTTCCCCATCGCTGCTTCGACACGCCTTATGCCGAAGCCGTAGATTTCAAGCAGGGCCATCAATTTAATTTGCCACTCTAGTAGTTTGCAGATGAGCTTTTTATATGTAAGAATTTTGCGAATTACTCCACTCAGTACACTGCGAGCGGCTCATTGCCACAAGATCACCGAAGCACTGGCGTTAATAAAATAAAAGCACGCATATGCATTCTAATTGTTCGAGTAACGCCTGCAATTTGCGGCAGGGACTCAGTCCTGATGACGGGTCTCGGCTCGAAAAGTCGACTGGCTATTCATTTCTATAGATCAGGGTTTCTGGACGTTTTTTATGCCATGGACCCCTTTGTCAGTCTGGTGAAACCTGGGAGCCTTCTCAGAATAACGTCTTTAAACATATAAAATAAAATACACAGGATTACAAAAGAAACCGATTATATTGAAATGTATGTACCAAAATATTTAAAAAAACAAATGATTGAAGGAACACGCACAAAATGCTGGAGAAACTCAGCAGGTCAGGCAGCATCCATAGAAGATGCCCGACTTGCTGAGTTCCTCCAGCATTTTGAGTGTGTGTTGCTTGGGACGTTCAGCACGAGCAGACTTCCTCGTATAAATAATTGAAGGAAATGCGAAATTTCAGTTCGAGGTTAGTGAAAATTAGATGTAAATTTTCCCATCTAAGTTCACGGACCCCTTGGAATCTGTCCACGGACCCCAGGTTAGAAAGCCCTGCTGGAGATGCTGCCTGACCTTCTGAGTTCCTCCAGCATTTTGTTGAAATGGTTGAAGATTTATTTATTATTGAAGTGCGTATGCAGTGTACAACTCTGAGACCCGTCCTCTCCAGCTAGCCAGATAGCCACGAAATAAGGAACACCATAGAGTCGTTCAAACAAAACCATCAACTCCCCCATCAGCGCAAAACGGCAACATCAAACTCCACCCTACGCTGAAAAAACAAATCCGCAAACGGTAAGAACATCAACATCGCCCCCCACCGCAGAAAAAAACTCTGCGCAAACGGCAACAAGTACCTCAAACTCCAACCCCGCAGAAAACAACAAATCGTGCAAACTGCGCGATTTATACCCGTTGCTCTGGAGTTCCAGCATCTGCAGAATCGTTTGAGTTTACAGCTTTCTAAATATTAGTAAGACAATGCAATGGGAATACCTTCCACAATGAATATTTCAGAACTGCTCAGATAGTTTTAAATGTGCAGAATTTCCGAAATAACTGGCGACATTGTTATTAACAAGCGAACGCATGTTAATTCAAAACTGACGTGCGATAGGTTGTGTCCAAATCCGGGTTTAAAAAGCAATAAATTGCTGATAGTTTCCAGATTGCTCTAGATCACTGACGGCTTTGAAGAGTGTAGTCTTGCAAATCCCACAGACCGGCGGTACGGAGACAGATGATGACCCCCATAATGAATTGCAACACCCGTTAAATACACGTACCCGGTGGTTCTGATACGCCGTGACCGCCGTAAATCTGGTCTCCTCAAACAGAAATGTTTTAAAATTCTCCTCGGCGTACTTTTCGCTGTCTTTCCTCGGGTCAACGTAAACGACGTGAAACCGCGGCTGGTATCTGTGCATCGAGTTTAGGATAATCTGCGTAAGAAAGAACACGAAATAGGTTATCTGAAGATCGTACGGCTCAGAAAAAAAAGCCATTCGTCCTATCGTGGGAGTGCCGGACCTTTCGTTGCCTTAATTTAACAGATCTTTTAATAGAGGCTCGTCGGGTGCTCAGTAGACAAGGGAGGCTGCTTCATCCAGCAATATCATGAGTCGATATTAGGCTGGCCGTGTTTCCTATAGCGGGAGAGTCCAGGACCCAAGGGCACGGTCTCAGAATGTAATGCCGCCCCTTCAGAACCGAAATGAGGAGGGTGACGAATCCTTGGAATTCATTGCCACAATCCGGTGTGGGGGCCAAGTCATCGGGTATATTTAATGTGGAGGCCGGTGGGTTCTTGATTAGCCGGGCGTCAAAGGTTAGAGGGAGAAGTCGGAAGAATGAGGTTGAGAAGGAAAATAAATAAACGATGGTGGAATGGCGGTGTAGACTCATTGGGCTGAATGGCCTAATTCTGCTCCTATGTCTTATAAACTCATAGAGTCCTGGAACACTGTAGCGCGGAAGCAGGCGATTCGGCCCTTCTAACCCGTGCCGAACTATTAATCTGCCTATCCCCATCGACTTGCATCCGGACTACAGCCCTCCACGCCCCTCTCATCTGCGTGCCCATCCAAATTTCTCTTCGATGTTGAAATCGAGCTCAAATCCAACACTTGCGCTGACAGCTCTCACCATCCTCTGAGTGGGTGAGATCCCGCTCAAGTTCCCATTAAACAATTTGCCTTTCACCCTTAACCCATGACCTCTAGTTCCAGTTTCACCCGACCTCAGTGGAAAAGAAGCCTAGTCTTACGATCTTCAATCTACGCCACCCCAAAGTAACAATAATGGAAACCGAACGTAAATCATTAATCTACTTACATGCCCGTTGTCATCCAATAAATTATTGGTTAGTTTTAGCTTGTCAAAAGAGACAATTTGTTTCATCCATTGAGCACCCTTGGCTGGGGAATCGGGGTGGTAATGAACTCGACCGGGAGTCGCTGGATCTGCTTTCCCGGCGACCAGCCAGGAGGAACTGTGAAAAGCATACCTGGGGAGAACAAGAATGAATAAATCCCCACAGCAAATAAACAGCGAAGGCTGGGCAAGTTATTTACTGAACGCAAAATATATAAACTTCGTGTTTCGTCCATTGGCGTGGAGCATGCGGCGAACATCGGAGTGTTTACTCCTGTTCCTCACTAGCATGCCAGAAAATGAATTAAATAGTAAAGGGACAAACCAGGTTCGCACGGCTTAAATCGTATGCCCCAGTTAGGGAATTAAAACGTTTCTGATGTGAACATGTATATGTCCATACAGAAAGCTCCACTGACATGACAGGTTAATTCTCTATCCTCTCTCACAGATGCTGCAGGACCTGCTGTCTGTTTCAGTTTTTACTGTTTCTATTCTGTATATGGAATGGCTGTCTGTCAGCGTTTTGTATGCGTTTCCGTGTTCCTGTCTCCGTCTGTGTGTACTGGTGAGTTTTCATTTGCGTAAGTGTATGTGTATGTGACTCTCTGAGATTCTGCATTTGTCTGTGTAAGTGTGCCTGCCTGAGTTTGTCTGCGTTGTGCGTGTCTGCGTGTCTATGAATCTGCGTTTGTGTGCGTATGTGTGCATGTATGTTTGCTTTGTGTGTGACGCAGTGTGTCTGTGAGTCTGTGTTTGTGTACGTATGCGAGTGTGCGCGCGCCAGTCTGCGTTTCTGTGTTCGCGTGTGTGTGTGTGTACATGCGTGGCTAAATCTGTGTGTGTGTGTGTGTGTGTGTGTGTTTGTGTGTAAGTGTGAGTGTGTGTGTGTGTGTCCATGCGTGGCTAAATCTGTGTGTGTGTGTGTGTGTGCATGTGTGTGTGTGTGTTTGTGTGTAAGTGTGAGTGAGTGTGTGTGTGTGAGAGAGTGAGTGTGCATGTGTGAGTGTGAGTGTGTGTGTGAGTGAGTGTGTGTTTGTGTGTATGTGTGAGTGAGCGTGTGTGTGTGACTGTGTGTGTGAGTGAGTGTATGTGTATGTGTTTGTGTGTATGTGTAAGTGAATGTGCGTGCGCGTGTGTGTGTGCGTGACAGTGTGTGTGAGTGTGTGTGTTTGTGTGTATGTGTGAGTGAGTGTGTGTCTGTGTGTGACTGTGTGTGTGAGAGTGAGTGTGTGTGCATATGTTTGTGTGTATGTGTGATTGAGTATGTGTGTGTGTGTTTGTGTGTATGTGGGAGTGAGTGTGTGTGTGTGTTTGTGTGCGTGCGTGTGTGTGTGCGTGACTGTGTGTGTGACTGTGTGTGTGTGTGACTGTGTGTGTGTATATGTTTGTGTGTATGTGTGATTGAGTGTGTGTGTGTGTGTGTGTTTGTGTGTGTGTGTGTGTGTTTGTGTTTCTGTGTGTGTGTGTGTGTGTGTGTGTGTGTGGGTGTGTGTGTGTCTGTGTGTCCGTGGCACCTGCACCTTTGAAACCAGCTCCAAGTTGACGTTTCGGGCTGAGACCCTACGGTAGGACTTGAGAGAATTATGTGAGGGAGCTGGAAGAAGCAGTGTATATTTCTGGAAACGTTGCTAACGTTGTGAGCGAGAGCGACGTCTTCCTCGTTAGAGGTGTTTAGTTAAGGTAAAATCAGTGGAAATGTATTAATGGTGGTGGTGGTGGGGCGGGGCGGGGGGAGGGGTGCGGTTGTTCTCCGCACCTCCATTTCTATTCGGAAAGAAGATACACTACAGTCGAGCATGTAGACGGGGTTACGGAATGGATGATTTGGTCACTTAGGTCTGGGGAGGGAATAAATTTCTTGTGCATCTTTGGAATTGTCTGGTCCAAGAAACCGGGAGAAATCTTTTTCTTATACTCGAAAGTTGGAGGAGAGGTTTGGACACTGGGATTTAGAGGATTGGCGGGGCATGGGAGGTGAGGTGACTCCGGCGTGACGCTTTCTCCGAGGGCACTGATAATATGGGCGCTGAGCATTTTGAGCATTTAAAAAATATGACCAAGCACACACAGACACAGACACAGACACACACACACACACACACACACACACACACACACACAACACTACTTTATATTGCTTCAGACTCTAAAGGGCCAAGGGCGCTTTTCAAACACGTTATTGAAGATCGGTGGTGGATGGAGTGTAGTGGAAAACGTTATTTTAACAGCAGTCTGTTGATTATTTTGCGTAGAACCTCACGATATAAATATGAACCAATAAATCACTGGGCGCTCTGTTTAACATTTCCTTTATGATGCTCAATACCATTTCAAACAGCTTTTGGTCCTGGGTGACAATTACCGTGATAAAACGTGGAGTAGACCCTTCCGGCCTTTCGAGCTGCGCTGCCCAGCAACCCCCGATTTAACAGCAGCCTAATCACAGTACAATTAACCAACCGGTAGGTCTTTCGACTGCGGGAGCACCCGGAGGAAACCTACGCGGTCACCGAGAGAACGTACGAACTCCTTACAACAGCGGCGGGAATTGATCCCGGGTCGCCGTACTGTAAAGTGTTGTGCTAACAATTGCGCTCGAGTTCCGCCCCTTTGTGTGAATAAACAGATTATGTCTAAAAGGGCGCTATCTATGACGCACATTGATTATCCACGCAAATTCAACGTCAATCTGTTTCCCTGTTCCATCTTTAGTATCCGTTATTTTGGTGGAATTACCTCAGTAAAAGGGAACTAGCGGATTTGGATTCGGTTACAAGATAGATCAAGCAAGATAAACAACTGCTATAAAATATCTCTTCGGGAGGAATTGATAGTGCGAAGTACTGCACTCACGTCTCAATACTTGTATCATCTAAGCAGAACAAGATACTTGTATGAATGAATAATCTTAGATAAGAAAGATAAAAGGCCAAAGTTCATTGGCAATATCACAAGCTACAGTCTCTAAGACTTACACCTCCGGCTTAGAACTCATATGTCTATACTGCTGGTTGGGCGTCTCTTGATCGAAGCGGTAACAACGTAATCCGCCGCCTGACTATTAAAAATACATCTCTCTACGAGGCAACACACGCAAAATGCTGGGGGAACTCAGCAGGTCAGGCAGCATCTATGGAAGCGAATAAACAGATTTCGGACCGAGTCTCTTGATCAGGATGCACAGTGGGGTTAGGAGGCGGCGGAGGGAGAGTAGATGAATCAATTTAGAGCAGGGGTTCCCAGCTTGCGGCCCACTGACCTCGGTTAATTGCAGGTGTTCATGGCTGGGAACCCCTGATTTAGAGGGTGTCCCATATATAGAACATATGAGGTGCGTTGGCGTTATATATTCTACCGGAACGTCCTGAACTCTGTAATATTTTCTCAAGGTTTTGTTACCCCCGCGAGAACGTCCAACTAATACCGCTGCACCGCCTTTGCTAAAAGCATATCGCTTTTCTGTCCTGTTATCATCTCTCCCTTAAAGTAACGTCGATAAAGTTTGATTTTACTTGCCGGTATCTTTTATCATCGACCGGTACAAAGTCCATGAGTAGCATGTAGTCAGCCATGGGATCCATCCCGAAAAGCTTCACTTGAAAAGTCGGGAACATTCTCCTGTGAACGGGGAAGAAGAGCGAGTTGGTTAAACCTCGGCAGAAAATAATTTAACGAAGCCCTAACGCAGCGAGAATCGGCTCAACTCGCCGACATCCGGGGCAATTCCACCTTCATTCTCCTTTCTGCCGACTTCCCGGCAAATACCGGGGCGGCACGATAGTGCAGAGCGCAGTGGTCAGCACAAGGGCTTTGCGCTACCAGCAACTCGGGTTCAATTCCCGCCGCTGCCTTTAAGGAGTTTGCACGTTCTCCCCGTATGCGCGTGGGTTTCCTCCGGGTGCTCCGATTTCCTCCCACAGTACAAAGACATACTGGTTGGTAATTTAATTGGGCATTGCAAATTGCCCTGTGATTAGGCCAGGATTAAATCGGGGGTTTGCAGGGAGACGCGGCTGGAAGAGACGGAAGGGCCTCTTTCGCGCTGTATCTCAATAAATCAATAGGTACATATTTCTAGAAGCTCAGTTTATTTCTTTGCCGTAGTCCTCTACGACTCTATGTAGTACAATCGTCCGTAATTACTCCATGAACCAATAACGGGCTCTTCGCTGTGGGACTTCTGCCACTTGGGGCGACGTACACTCACGGTCACGTCCACGGAATAATACCCCAAGGAAGTACAGAATGCTCTGCCCCAGCGCTCCGCTCCTCTAGCAGGAACCAACGATGGGATCAACAAGAGCGACTCAGCATGAGATTGGAGACTTCTCTAACGTTAAGTCAAAACACAGCACAATAAAAAAAAACACAATGCTTCCAGCACAGACGTGAAAAATAGAAAGCCTTGTGGCAATCAAACACTCCCGAAGATTAATAATAATAACTAATTTGTGGACCATTTCTCATACAAACGATGTAGTTGAAAGTGCTTTACAAAGGGATAAAGTGCAAACACGAAAATAGAAGGCAGAAAGATGTTAGTTAAAAACAATGTTAAATACAGGTTTTGAGCTGACAGTTAAAATTGTCAACCGACTCCGCATCCCTTATTGTTCTAGGTATAAAATTCCACATTAAGGAACGTTGTTCAGTAAAGCTGTTCTACCGATTACTTTTTGAGGAAGATTGTTCAAATTTGAAGTACTTTATGCAGAATCGGACATGATTTAATTCGAATTCAATTATGAGGATTTAACACAAATTTGACCGTGGTTACCTATAATTTTGATGTACAGGGGATAAGTAATTCTACAATAAAACGGGACGGTCAATGAAATAACCCCGGGAGGTGAATAATTAAAAGTGGGAGAATGCAGTGCTAGTTACTGCAACACAATATTAAATGAATAATGAATATCTTTTGTTTCTATTCAACGTTCGGTCAGTTACCCTCCCGCCTTAAATTTAGAAACAATTTAGGGGTTTTCTATTTTGGTCTCTGGTTTAACTGCAAATAAAATCCAACCAGACCAAATGGAAGTTGCTGTGGCTAGTTATCTGGGAGTTATGCAGAGACTTTGATACCTCTCGCACCAAGCTATGATCCCAAAGTGGCTTTCTGTCTTAGAAAGAGAACCGCGTTAACTAAGCGGCAGTGGTTGTGACTAGGTGCGCAAAAGCACACTCGCGTGTGTGAATTTATATATTTACATTCGTGTGTAAGGTGTGGTGGGATCTCTGTGCAAATACGTGAATGCATAGGGGTGCTTGGATGCGTTGGCGTGTGCATGAAAATCGGCACAATTATTTTCTTAAATTTCCACATCAGCTAAAACACTAATTTAGAATAACTAGATCTCAACTCTGTCAGAAGCCTTGGAGGAACATTTTAACCTGGTCAGCGGCATCTTATGGAATGAAACGGGGGGAGATTTCAAACCGCAGTCACGCTTCACAAAGCGAAACCTTGAGCTGCAGAGCATTCTATTTCACAGCTAAATTTACTATATATTTATTATAATATAATTCTCGTCTATTGAAGTAAACGAAATGCACACATGCCAGGAAATGAAGCGTGTTCCTATTAAAGGGAAACGGAATGCAATAGCGTGAGAGGTGGGTTTTTTTTGGTTGTGACATTCCGCGCGTTAATTTTACGCCTGGGTTACATATAAGGACACCTTTTAAGGTCTCCATTTCTAGCGAAGGTTATATTATTCGACAGCATTCACTATGATGACCCTTCCTTGTTTCTTGCTAAACATCGTGGTTGCCACACAGTGTCTCGGAGCGGGCAGCGTCCTCTCCCGAACTTTGTGGGGCCTGGTGATGATTTAAAACCGTTCACTAAAGTTTCATATTGGACTTGAATTTAATTGAGAGCAATAAGGGCCGCTCCAATCTCGCTGAGTCGTTTTGGAAACTGCGATCGACAACAGCACGGTGTTTACCACAGACACAAGTTCTGGGACAAAGATTCCAACTTGATTTGATCTCCTTTCTCCTTGACTAGTTTTAATGGTCCTCCATTGCAGTCTAAAAATGCCCTGGTATTTATATCCAAACAGATCTCATTAATCTCGTCGCGTTTATAGTCTACCCTCCTCCCGATTGAGCCTTTCCCGGGAACAAGATATAGTATAAGAAACGTTCATTATTACCTTTTGTTTGGTTAGAGCAGCAGCCTTTAAAAGGAAAAACCCTCTCTCCCTCTCTCCACCTTATCTGTATTTCTCCCCCCCAACACACACAAACACACAAACACACACACACACACACACACACACACACACACACACAAACACACACACACACAAACACACACACACACACACACACACACACACACACACACACACCACGAAACGAACTGTTACCTTTTCTGGTTTCATCACAGGCCGGCTTAGACCTACGCTCACCCGTCCACTGAGAAGGACAAAGGCCTCTGTGCGCGATTTTAAAATGAGGCTCACAATGAATACTAATTTACAATTTCTAAAATTATGATGGGAAATCGGATTATTTAAAATTAACATATCATTTTTTTAATGAATCGATTTGTTTGAAATTATAAACACGAGAAAATCTGCAGATGCTGGAAATCCAAAGCAACGCGCACAAAATGCTGGAGGAACTCGGCAGGTCAGGCAGCATCTACGTTTCGGGCCGAGTCGTCGACTGTTTACTCTTTTCCATAGATGCTGAGTTCCTCCAGCATTTTGTGTGTGTTGCTTTGAAATTGTACCTGTTCTTGGATTCGGCCAGATATACCTGGGATTGAATTTTTTGCTTTCTCGAAGTACATTTATTATCAAAGTATGTATATTGCATACAACCTTGAGATTCATTCTCTAGTATGTTACATAGCTCCTGTCAAACGAAACTTGAAGCAGACGCGCCGCAGCGAAGGATAACTTGACACCCGGTTCATCGTTTTAAGAACCAGGCGAAGAGCTCAGTAACTTCCTCATGATCGCATTTTGAAATCATATGATACATGGGCAATGCATGGGTATGTGCGGTCGCAATGGCATACACACCCACATGCGTACAAACACGCATACACATATACGAATGTAAATGGAAATGATATTAGGCCGACATACACACACGAAATGTGTGCGCGTGTATCAGATTACGATCTCGCTGAACCCAACCTTAATGTCTAAAACCACGTTTCAGTCTCACTTTCGGGTTTATTTTACCAGGCTTTTCAAAGCGGCTGGCAGCAACGAGATAATCAGTTACACGCCAGGAAGGGGGTTGGTTACCTTACTCCCCAACTCTTATTGGGAGATTAAAAAATTCAAGGCCTCACTTCCACAAACTGGAACAGTAAAGAATTTTATTCTGAGATTATCTTTTTTTAAATTGAAAGTAGCCTGAACCATACCAAGAAAGAGGAATTTTAACAGGTCATTGTCCGTCCTATGCACGGTCAGTGGCCGAATCATTCCAAAACAAGCCCACACGCTCCTACAATCTATTTTCTATTCTGTCTGCGAGGATCTCACGTAGAGCTGCCTGAAAAAGGGTCTGAGAGGTAGCTGGTCAATTGAAGATATATTTTAAAAAACAACGGTAACTTTACCAGTGTAACATTATGATTAATTAAAAACTCAGTCGAATAGGGCTGATAATGTGTCAGGCTGAATGTACGTAAGCTACCGTATATCGGACAGCCGGCCTCTATATTATATAGATATATGTTCCTGTTCACTCCTTGCCGTGGTATAGTGATTGCTGTTTATAGCAAGGATCTCTAAATACAAAAGCAGAACAGACTGGTGTAATACCACCATGCACGTTCACTAGAAACGTACAAGGAACTAATCTGAAATGAGCGTATCGGCAAAGAACGGAATTAGGCTGCTTTACTGTTGGGGGTAAGATTTAATATCAATTCTGTGTTAATCTTTACAGCTCTTCACCTCGTCGATAACACCATTTTCTACCGATCAAATGGACAAGGCGAGTGCAGGACACTCCTCTCAGTGGGCTCACTTGAAAAGAATGTGTTTTACCCGAGTCAGATCGTTCAAGGCCGTGCGCTGCTTCCCTTATGACGCTCGCAAAAAACTCTTAAAAATGACCGACCGTGTTTAGTTTTAATTTCTGCGGTGCAATGCCGCTCAAATGGGTTTAGATTCAGGGACTATTGTTTATCAAGTTACTTTAAATCAAAGTTATTATACTAGTGTATTTATAATATACTATTTTGTAGTATATAGTCAAATATATGTATGTAAATATTATGTTATACTATTTTATACATATATTACCCACACTGTAGTCGAGATCTTAAACTATATCGATAAAGTGGCACGATCCCGCCCTCTAGGGAAACCTACAGTAATTTTGTTATTAAATTTAATGTTCTGGTGTCCTGTTCACCGATTCCTTCCTTCTTAAAATTAATTAGACTCTTAATTAGACTTCAACTTACAACCTTCTGTTTCACGGTCTTGTGCACGCCGTTAATTTTTAACAGGTTATTGAAGCTATCAACATCGGCAAGTTTTAAAATCAACAGATTATATGCAGGCACCAGCAAAATATTTAGTTTGTTAGTAATTTATAAACCTCTTACAGAACTGCAGATATTTTTGATGCGAACGCCACAGTAATGTTATTTTCATCCCGCGTCCCTTTGCCTGACTCACTGCAGGATCGCGGTAGACGAGGAATGTTGGAGTCTGAATTCAGACCTTTAACTCAGATGGTGTATTTGCCAAACTTATCTCTGCCCCGGTGCCTGTGGCGTGCTCCAACAATGGGAACCACAGGTCAGGCGCGGAACAGCGCAATGCCCTGCTATTATCTGACTTCGGAATCTCCCAGGTAGAAGATGTCGCTCGCGTGACATCCCCTCTTAAACAGTGAAGAGTTAAAGAGAGGGAGAAAAGAAAATTAAAGAAAAACATAGTTTGGCATCTAATTAAGTAACATAAGGCTGCTTTTTAAACCGACGGTGATCAGAGTTCACCGCGTGGTAATCGGTCACCCTCGCACCGGTTTTCATACGTAAAGTTACTAATCAGCCTTCAGTTTTAAGGGGTGGGTGTCGGCAATGTTACGAGCGAAATCCCATCGTTAAACCGTGTGCACTTTACATTTTCAGTCCCATCTAACTCTATCTCTCTCTCTCTCGCTGTTGCTTCCCTTAACGCGCAAAGCGAGGCCCATGTCTAGTTTAGAACTTCAGAGTTAAAGCCGCCACGGACTTAAACAAATAAGTATCAATAACCGAATGGAGGCTGGCAAACGAGTTTAAAGGAAAGGGATCCGTTAACGATTCTGTTTTAAAACCCTTAAATTAACGCACCGGACTTTAAATTGGCCGAGATCACCAATGAAATGTATCCAGCCGAAATGTTAAGATATTTGCAGACACCGGGGCAATACTTACACAAGCTAAAATTGCGCCTCACGCAGAGAGAGAGAGAGAGAGAGAAAGAGAGAGAGAGAGAGGGAGAGAGACAATGTATGGGGAGGGGGGAGATTTTCCCTCAAGTTACATTTGGAAGAGAAAGGTTTGCATTCGGAAATGTAGAACGAACCGCAGACAATGTAAAATATGGCGGCTGCGAGTTTAATAAGCTTCCCGGCTTCTTACCTTCCCGCTTTGGTTACTATCATTTCGGTGCCGAGCTGGTTAAACTCATCCCACAGAGCTTTCATCTCCAGCTGTACGGTGATGTTGACCACCTTCGGGTTCTTTTTGACCGGCGCTTTGCCGGGCACGGCGACTGAGCCGCAGTTGGAAGAAGGGCCGGTGTCTGCCTCGGAGGACGCTGCCGAGCCGCTGCTCCCGAAACCGCCGTAGCTGCCGTGCTGTGCGCCCGGGCACGACTCGTAATGCGCTTCGTGGCTGTAGGCGCCGGGGTCGCCGGGTGAAGGCGAGAGGTGATAACCGCCCGACGAGCTGAGGCTGCTAATGCTGTTGGCCGTGAAAGCTGCGACATCACAAAAGTGGGAGAGTTGAGTTAGCCAAGGGCTGGAGATAGCCGATATCATTTCCCCAAGTTATCCCTCGCTTTCCCGAGGCGCTTTAAATAAATAGATCAGTTCTTTCTCCCTCCTCCTCGCTTCCCTCTCTGACTCTCCAAGTTTCTCCTGCGGTGCGAAGGGCTGTTTGGCTCCGTGCTATCGCACTGCGCGCTAAGCTGCTCTTCCTGGGAGTTCTTATCTTAAACGGTGTGTGTCTGCTTCGCCATGGAACCGGCTCCCTTTCCACCACCGTCCCCTCTCCCTCCCCTGCTCAGATAAAGACAGGTAATGTGAATTTCCTCGCTCCGGGGACGTGGTCTGATTGACAAAGCGGCGCGCTGCTTTTTTTTAATGCTCGCTCTGACACCCATGACTTAAAGTGGGGGTGGGGTTGGTGGTCGGGAGGTGGGGGGTGATAATGGACTTCTCTCACATCTCACACACACACACACACACACACACAGACAGACAGACACACACACACACACACACACACACACGCACACACACACACACGCAAAAGAGTTGAACAATGAAGACCCAGTTTGCACTGGAAACCTCTTCAGACGGTCACAAACTAAATTAGTACATAAGTTATATTGTTTTACCATTCAGGCAAACCAAAACCGAGAGTGGTTTAAAAGGAACCTGTTTTACCTGTATCCGTGACGGGGAGGGCGCATATCGACAATTTAAGATTACATTTAAAATAACACGAGAGAAAAAAAAACAATTTTAACAGATCGATGACACGGGATTCGAACGCGGTGATTACTAGAGCTGCTAGTGTACAAGGCGGGCTCGACTTGTAAATTACGCAATCCGAGCAGGAGACGTGCGCAAATAGGGTTCTCGCGAACCCGGCTTTCTCGCACCCGTGAGGATATTTTTTTAACAAATAGAAGAATTTTGCAATCGGTTACCTTCCATATCTTTAGTTACGGTGCTGAAATGCATCCTACTGCAAGTTAGATTGAGCTGGGCGTGCTTGCCGAGGGCACTTTGCAGAATCTCTTCGTTTCCTGGTTGTTCGGCCGCTGAAATCAGAGAGGCAATTCTAAACGCAGTCGCTTTGGGAGAGAGAGCGCTGCTTTCGTCCATAGGAGAAGTGTTCTAACAGCGCTGGAATCTCCCCCTTCCTTCCTGTTCTCCGCTCCAACACTGAAAACGAACAGAACGGACCCGAGTTTAATTCTGTTTCAGCCACAAATCTCGCAGTTGTTTTAAAGAAATTCTCTCTGCTAGATTTATTTTAACAAGATGTGGGGCCTCTGGCCGGGTATTCGATACTTTATTTTTTCTTTACATTTTCTCCAGTTAGTTTTCCCTCTCTTTCGCGGGAGGGGTCTCTGTTATTAGTTCCAATTGTGTTAGCCGATTCATGGAAAAGGTGCCCTCATTATTTTTGTGGGAAGAGGGTGTTTTAGCAGCCGTTCTTTTCCCCCATCCCCCTCCCTCCACGGCTTCCCCATTCACAGTGACTTTGGGTGATGTCACACGAAACTGGCAAAGTCAAATGATCCGGCTACTGGGAGGCAAAAATGTCAAAACTGACGGCTCCCCTCCCGCCCTCTGCACCCTACCCGTGCCCTGCTGCGAATGTGGTTTACACGTGATCCTTCATTCGAGCAGGGCGCTGTCAATCAGACAGGAACATTCTCAATACTGCCAGAAGACAGCAAGGGAGCGAGAGAATGTGCGGCAGAGCCGACCTTATTGAATCTACGGACCCTATGATTAAACTTCAGTGGTGTTTAACGGGGTGCATCGTCTCCAAACACTGGAATAGAGGGCAAGTTAAAAAGAGATATTTTAAAACCACTCTTCTGGACTCGGGAACTCATTAAAATTTAGATGTTTACAAATGCGGAATTAGTAGAGTTTGATGTAAACGGCAGAGTGAGCGGTGTAAAATACCAATTAAAGTTCAAAGTAGATTTATTATCAAAGTACATATATGCCACCATATACATCTCTGAGCTTCATTTTCTTGCGGTCATACACAGTAGATCCAAGGAACACAGTAGAATCAACGAAAGACTGCTCCCAACAGGACGGACAAACAGCCAGTGTACAAACGACAGCAAACTGTGCAAACACGCAAATAAATAAATAAATATGAAGAACATAGTTCTTGAATCTCTGGTTCAGGAGCCTGGTGGTTGAGGGGTAATACCTGTTCCTGAACCTGGTGGTGTGATTCCTGAGACTCCTGTACCTTCTTCCTGGTGGCAGCAGTGAGAAGAGAGCATGGCCTGGATGGTGGGGGTCCCTGATGATGGATGCCGCGTTCCAGTTACAGCGCTCCGCGTAGATGTGCTAAG
The DNA here is from genome assembly GCF_963921235.1 of Mobula hypostoma. Classification (NCBI taxonomy): domain Eukaryota; kingdom Metazoa; phylum Chordata; class Chondrichthyes; order Myliobatiformes; family Myliobatidae; genus Mobula; species Mobula hypostoma. The sequence goes on from NC_086117.1 coordinate 60,758,145, forward strand.
TGCTGGGAAGGGCATTACTTTTTGTAGGACTTTCCGTTCAAGGGCATTGGTATTTCCATACCAGGCTGTGATGCGACCAATCAATGTACAATCCACCATACATCTATAAAAGTTTGTTAAAGTTTTTGATGGCGTGTCGAATCTTCGCAAACTCCTAAGGAAGTAGAGACACTGTCGTGCTTTCTTCGTAATTATATTTACGTGCTGGGCCCAGGACCGGTCCTCTGAAATGGTAACACCGAGGAATTTAAAGGTGCTGACCCTCTCTACCTCTGATCTCCCGATGAAAACTGGCTCACGGACCTCGTGTTTCCACGTCCTGAAGTCAATAATCAGCTCCTTGGTCTTGCTGACATTGAGTGGGAGGTTGTTGTTATGGCACCTCTGAGCCAGATTGTCATGCTCCCTCCTCTGTGCTGATTCTTTACCACCTTTGATTCGGCCAACGACGTTGGTGTCAGCAAACTTGAGTGTGGCATTGGAGCTATGCTAACCCTCAGAGGTCACGCGTATAAAGCGAGTAGAGCAGGGGACGAAGCCAACAACCTTGCCGATGGAGATTGCGGAGGAGATTTTTTTTTTGCCAATCCGAACTGACTGAGGTCTGCAAATGAGGAAATCAAAGACCCAATTTCACAAGGAGGTATGAAGCTTATCGATTAGTTTTGAGGGATGACAATATTGAACGCCGGGCTGCAATCGACGAGGCGCACCCTAATGTATTCATCTTTGCTGTCCAGATGTTCAGGGACTGAGCAAAGAGCTAATGAGATGGCATCTGCTGTGGACCTGCTGTGACGGTGGGCAAATTGTAGTGGATCCAAGTCTAATCAGTACATACACTCACTCTATACAGTACAATATGACCAATATACCAACTAACTGTTTAGAACACTCTAAACAACACTTAGACTTATTGCGTAGAACACAATAAACTACACTCACTGTGTCGATCATTATAAAAGCAGAACAGATGACCATGAAGGGGATAGATCAGCTGGTCGAGTGGTCTCGCAACAACAACTTTTCATCCAGTGTCGGCAATGCCAAGCAATTGACTGTGGACCTCAGCAAGGGGAGGTCGGGAGAACATGCATCACTCTACATTGACGGGCCAGCGATGGAAAGGATGAGTAGTTTCAAGTTTCTGGGTGTCAACAGCTCAGAGGATCTATCCGGTGTCCATCAGATTCCTGCACCCACAAAGAAGGCATGCTAGTGGCTCTAATTTGTTGGGAGTTCGAGAAGATGTGGTATGTCACCAAGGACACTTACAGATTTCTACGGATGTACGGTGGTGGAGAGCATCCCAACTGCAGAGCCGCGTGGTAAGGAGGCTCCAATGTACAGCCAGCTACAGCACGGGCTCAACCCTCCCCGCCAGCGAGGGCATCTTCAAAAGGCGGCGTCCATCACGAAGGAACCTCACCACCGAGGACATGCCCTCTTCTCGTTGCTACTATCAGGGAGGAGGTACAGAAGAGGGACACAAACTTTTTTATTCCATGGACACTTACCATTAACCGAGAAGACCCGAAGCTAGGAATCCCCGAAGTACAGGAGCCTGAAGACACAAACTCACAGATTCGGAAACAGCTTCGTCTCTCTGCCCTTATAGTTCTGAATGGTTCGTGAACCCATGAACGTAACCTAGTTATTCCTTCTTCTTTAGGCTATTTATTTGTTTTATTGATTTACAATATTTCGTACAATTTCACATTATATAAGACAACGATAATAAAACCTGATTCAAATTCAGATTGAGATTCGACACATTCTCACACACTAGACAGTAGGGCGCCCGGTTAGCACAACGCTTTACTGTACCAGCGACACGGGTTCAATTCCCACCGCTGCCTGTAAGGAGTTTGTATGTTCATCCCGTGACTACGTGGGTCTCCTCCGGGCGTTCCGGTTTCCTCCCATATTCCAACAGCCTACCGATTGGTAAATTAATGGGTCATTGTAAAATGCCCCGTGAGTAGGCTCAGATTAAAGCGGGGATCGGCGCCGCTCGAGGGGCCTACTCCATGCTCAATGCCAATAAACAAACAAATAAATAAATAAATAAATAAAACATAACACTTATTGGTTAAGCGCTGTTTAACTAATACATATACTAACTGTGTAGAGCACTGCAACTAGTGCAGAGGACAATCGTAAAGAATACTGTCACCAGTGCACACACTGTTTGTGCAGAACACTGTAACAATTACATACACTAAGAATTACATTCACCAACACCAAAGACACTCGCGAATTTCTACCGATGTACGGTGGAGAGCATTCTAACCGGCTGCATCACCGTCTGGTATGTTGGGGTGGTGGAGGTGGTGGGGGGCGCTACTGCAGAGGATACAAGTAACCTTGTAAACTTAGCTCCATCATGGGCACTAGCCCGTGTAGTATGCAGGATATCTTCAGGGAGTGATGCCTCAAAGAGGCAGCGTAGACCTTTAAGGACCCCCACCACTCAGATCATCCCTTGTTCTCATTGTTACCATCAGGAAGGTGGTACTGGAGCCTCAATGATTCAGGAACAGTTTCTTCCCTTCCACCATCAGAGTTCTGAATGGACACTGAACCCATGAACACTACCTCGCTACACACATCAAAGTTGCTGGTGAATGCAGCAGTCCAGGCAGCATCTCTAGGAAGAGGTACAGTCGACGTTTCAGGCCTAGACCTTTCGTCAGGAACACTACCTCACTACATTTTTTGCACTACCTATTTAATTTAACTATAATATATACGTGTGCGTGCGTGTGTGTGCGTGTGTGTGTGTGTGTGTGTGTGTGTGTATGTGTAAATATTTAAACGGTGAATTACAACTCTACATAGACAGACAGACAGACACATGACTCTGATTCTGATTTTGAACACTGAAGGATGCTGAATGAAGTACATGCACTTACTGTGAAGGGCATTGCAACAAATACACGTATTAACTATGGAAAATAAAACAGCACATCATGAAATGGAAAGAATACTGTAACCAGTATATACAAAAAATGTGTGTACCAGCGTGACCAATACATAAACCTGCTGTGCAGAAGACTGCAACCAATATGTAAATATATTGTATAGAAAACTGTAAGTAGAATATATTGTACACTAACTCCGTAGAACATTAACTAGTACATACACCGTGTAGAACTCTATAACCAATATATGCACACATTGTATAGAAAATTGTAACTAATACAGCAATACGGTAATTCTGTAGAGCACTGTAACCAGCACAGACATAGACCGTGTGGAACACTGCACCCAGTCAATATACTAACAGTGTCGAACACTAACTGGTACAGTATATACAATAGCTGTGTAGTACTATAACGGGTGTACACTTACTGCGTCAATGTAACAGTACAGACATTCTATGCAGAACACTGCAACCACTAACTGTGTAGAATGCTGTGTGCTGTGTCGAACACTCTAACTAATACATACACTTTCTGTGGAGACTCTATATCCAGCACATATAATTGTTGTGTAGAACACGGTAACCAGTACATACACCTCCTGCGTAGAACAGTACATATATCCTTGTACTCTCATGCCACTGTTTGAAAAAGGATGTTTGCAAAAGGCAGATAAATCTAGGCCACTGCCAATGGTGGCAGACTGTTGGCAAGAATGCATATTTCCCTGGTTGGCGGTCAGTGGTGAGCAGTGAACTGCAGAGGTTGGTGTTGGGCGCGTAACTGGTCATGATATACATTAACGATTTGGAAGAAGGGACTGATTGTAACGTATCTAAGTTGGCTGATAGCACTGGATTGAGTGAAAAAGCAAACTATCCTAGAGAATCAGATATGTTAAGACCATAAGTCAATAAGACCATAAGATATAGGAGCAGAATTCAGGCTATCGAGTCTGTTCCGCCATTTCATCATGGCTGAACCATTTTCCCTCTCACCCCAATCTCCTGCCTTCTCCCCGTATCCCTTCATGCCCTATCTAATCAAGAATCTATCAACCTTAGAGATACCCAATGACTCGGCCTCTATAGCCACCTGTGGCAACGAATTCCACAGAATCTCCACTCTCTGGCTAAAGAAATTCCTCCTCATCTCCGTTCTAGATGGACGGCCCTCTATTCTGAGGCTGTGCCCTCTGGTCCTAGACTCCACCACCATAGGAAACATCCTCGGCACATCCACTCTATCAAGGTCTTTCAATATTCGATATGTTCCAATGAGGTCACCTCTTATTCTTCGGAATTTCAACGCACAGTATACAGGCACAAGCCAGCAAACGCTTCTTGTACGGCTACCTTTTCATTCCCAGAATTATTTTTGTGAACCTCCTCTGAACCCTCTCCAATGTCAGCACATCCTTTCTTAGCTAAGGGGCCCAAAATTGCTCACGGTATTCCAAGTGAGGCCTTACCACTATCAAATGCGTGGGCAAGGGTCTGACAGATGGAGCACAAAGTTGGTAGATGTGCGGCCGCCTATTTTGGAAGAAATAATAGAATTCAGATGATGATTTAAGTGGTGAATGATTGCAGCAAGCTGTTGTGCAGAGGGACTTGGAAGTTCTTACGTATGAATCGCAAAGAGGTGATCTACAGATGCAAATTGTTATAAAGAGGGCAAATGAAATTGCGAAAGGGACCGAGTTTGAGATCAGGAATACTGTGCTGCAACTGTGCAGGGTACTTGTGAGGTCGCACGCTGATTCCTGAATGCAGTTCTGGTCTCCGTTCTTGAGTAAGGAGCTACTGGCTTTGGAGGTAGTGTAGAGGAGGTTGACCAGGTTGGATCTGGAAGATGAGGGAGTTAGTTAGCCTCTGAGGAGAAACTGAGTTTTCTGAGACTACCCTTGCACATACAGCGTGGAACACAGAACAACAGAGCACAGGAAAAGGCCATTCGGCCCAGAATGTTGTCCTGAACTGGCTAAAAAGCAAACCAAAAAAACGCCCAAACACTAATCCCGCCTACCTTTACCATGTCCATATCCCTTCATCTTCCTCACATCCATGTGCCTATCAAAACATCCCTTAAAAGCCCTTAATGCATTTGCTTCCACCACCATACCAGGCAGTGATTTCCAGGGCACCACCACGCTCTCAGTAATACAATACCCTTCACCCTGTCTAGCCTTCAATGCATTCCCTCTAGTATTAGACATTTCAACCCTAGGAAACAAGATTATGCCTCTCATAATATTGTAAACCTCTATCAGATTTCCCTTCAACCTCTGGCACTCCAGAGAAAACAACCCAATTGAATCCAGCCTTTCATGATAGCACATGCCCTCTAAACCAGGCAGCATCTTGGTAAACCTCTTCTGCACCCTCTCCAAAGCCTCAACATCCTTCCTGTACTGGAACGACCAAAACTGTATGCAATTCTCCCGATGAACGAGAGAGGATCTCAGACAAAAACGGTAAAACTATGAAAGGGACAGATAAGACAGAGGCAGGAAATTTGTTTCCGATGATAGGTGAGACTAGAATGAAGGGACATTGTCTCAAGTTGCGGGGAAATATATTTAGGGCAGGGATGAGGAGGAACTGCATTTCCCAGAGAATAGTGAATCAATGGAAGCAGTACAGAGAAACAGTCGAGGTTACTTCATTGTTAAATATATTTCAGGCACAGTTAGAATTTTTTGCATAGCAGGAGAATTAAGGGTTTTGGCGAGTATATAGGCAGGTTGAGCTGAGTCTGGGACAGACCAGCCGTGATCTAATTAAATGGCGGAGCAACCTCGTTGTGCCAAATGGTCTACTCCTGCTACTATTTCTTATGCTCTAATATTCTGATATATTTGCTGTGTCGAATATTGTAACCAGTGCATTCACCGATAATATAGAACAGTAATTAGTACACACACATACGGCGTAGAGTACTGTAGCCTTGCACGTTCACTGATTGGGTATAGCACACTAACCAGTGTATACATTAATACGTACTCTATTAATACGCACACTCACCAGGGCAAAACATTGTGGACGACACATGCAATTCTGTGATACCAATCTATTCTCGAATAAGACGCCCATCAATAGATCATTGTGGAATCTGGGGCGCGTGGTCAGCGCAACGCTGTTCAGTCCAGGCGAACCGGGTTCAATTCCCACTGTCGCTGTCTGTAAGGAGTTTGTACGTTCTTCCAGTGAGCATGTGGGTTTCCTCTCACTGTCCAAAGACGTAGCGGTTGGTAAATTAATTGAGCCTTGTAAAGTAGCATTAAACTGGGGGATTGCTGGGCGGTGCGGCTTGAAGGGCCGGAAGGGCCGGAGATTCTGCAGATGCTGGAAATCTTGAGCAACTCACACAAATGATTCGCTTCTCACCACCTTTTTATTCTGGCATCCGAAGAAGGGACTCGGCCAGAAATATCGACTGTTTATTCCCTTCCGTAAATGCTGCTGAGTTCCCCCAACATTCTGTGCGTGTTGTAGCAGATAGATTTACTGTGTAGAAAACCTTGGTCACTGCGCACACTTACTCTGGAGAACGCTGTAACCGATACCTACAGATTCTGGGCTGCACAACTATAACGAGTACGGTATATAATCTTACTCGCGTTGAACGCTACAACTAGTAGATTCACCTACACGCGTGGAACACTAAATCTAATACGTATTCTCCATGTGTTAGCTGCAATGTCGTATCCCATTAATACGCAAACTCACTGGGGTGAAACAATATAGGAGATGCATACAGTTCTGTGAGGCCCTTCAATCGGTCACTGTGGAACTCCCCCTTCCCCCGAATTCCTATTTATTGCCCAATTCCGACGTTTATTTTACACACACACACACACACACACACACACACACACACACACAAGTGATTCTGCAAGTGCTGGAAATCCTGAGAAGCACGCACACAATGCCGGCGGAACCCAGCAGGTTAGGCAGCACATAGGGAAAGGAATAATAATTCCTCTCCATAGACGCCGCCTGACCTGCTGAGTTCCTCCAGCATTGTATGTGAGTGTGCGTATGTGTCTGCGTGTGTGCGCGTTCGTGTGTATGTGCTCGTGTGTGTTTATGTGTGTGTGTGTATTTGCGTGTGAGTATGTGTGTGCGTGTGTATGTGTGTGTGTTCGTGAGTGGTGTGTGTGTAAGAGAGAGAGAGAGAGAGAGAGAGAGAGAGAGAGAGAGAGAGAGAGAGAGAGAGAGAGAGAGAGATGTGTTGTGTTGTGTTGTGGCGATAACAAGGCCGGGGTGGGATTTCGAGTAACGAAGTCGGGTGCATAGCTGAAGTTGATGAAACCCTATGTCCTACCCCTATCTCTACCTATCTGAATCGCCCCTGGTGAGGGAAAATGCTTATGAGTTCAGATCAGTGTCGATGATTCTCGGCTCTGTTTAAAATTGCCCTATATTTCCCTATAACTGAGCCATGCCCGGCTCCGAAAGGAGGAGGGTTAGGCATGGGGCTAGCAATCCCATCCAGTAAAAAAAACAGAGCTATAGAAACGCTCACAGAAACTCTAAAGATCTCATACAGAGGAGAGGTATATGGGTTCTATTTCCCTCTGGCCTCTTGTATCATGATCGTGTCGTCTAATGGCTAGTACCATGGCCACGGCTCTCCTCTCAGTGAGGGGTCTCTCAGTTTAACCAGCAACTCTGGGAGGTTTCGCACTCTCCAGCTCCCGGTGTTACTCCGCTCGCTTTTGCCGTGTGCGCTGTTTACACTCGCGCAGGAGGCGAATTTCAACCCCGCATTCTTATCCCATTAACGTGTTAACACAATCTAAAAATAACCGTAAACTTTAGCGCTGATGTGTATAAAGCAGCTGGCTTGTGAACAGGGCGCGCGTTTAATCTGGAAAAGTATATTAAAACAACTTTTATCTTAGCGCTATCCGGAAGATAGCGACCACCTCGTATTCGCTAATGTTCAAGAAATTTGTTTTTCTTAGAGACCGTTTAACTAGGGATAACTGAGGTGGTGCCGGACTCGTTTCAAGACCCCCCAAAATATAAATGAAGATAGAAATGAGAAAATGTCCCTAATTTGAGGACATGATCTAACCTTTAGTTTAAATTTGTCTTTAAGAAGCGCCTTTTATCTTTGTAGATTTTCTGCATTATCCAAATGTGACAAGGTGACTATCCAGAGTCAGACTATGTGTTCTGGCCATATCGAAATGATTTTATTCAATCGACATCTTCTTATTTTATTATGCTTTTTACCTTACTACGTTTATATGTACACACACACAGGCTGATAAGCAGGTACTGGCCAACCAACCAGACATGGCAATACTGGACAAGGAACAGAAAAAAGCGATAGTAATAGATGTGGCAATCCCGAATAACAGTAGTATCAGGAAGAAAGGATATGGGAAGCTGGAGAAACATCAGGGGTTGAAAGAGCAGATAGAAGGGATGTGGAAGGTTAAAGTCAGAGTAATCCCAGTGGTGACGATGGGGGCACTTGGAGCTGTGACACCTGGACTGGGAGAGTGGCTCCAACAAATCCCGGGAAGAACAACTGAGATCTCGGTCCGGAATAGCGCAGTACTAGGCACAGCAAGAATACTGTATCGAACCCTCAAACTCCCAGACCTCTAGTAGAGGACCCGAGATTGAGGGAAAAATACGCGTTCACACCGCCTATAAGAGGTGAGAAAAAATAAAAATTACATATATTCAGAAAAAGAGGCCTTAATTTTAAGCATAGATTAGAGTTTGAAACAAACCCGGCTCCCGGCTGCTGTTCTTGGAAGATGTTGTGCTCTGAAGTATCCCCAGACTGTGGTACAATGCCTTAAAAGCCCGCCATATGATCTCCTTCCATGGTCGAATATCTCTGTGCAACCGGATTCTTGCTATCCTTGGGGTGCGAGAGATTCTGGGTCTCGAAGCAACGAATAAATTCTGTGATACTCTGTTCGGTTATTTTTCTACCCTGTGCTACCTCAATGCACTTGACATTGGAATGAATTAGCCTGTATGGACGATATGAAAGGTACGCTTTTTACATGGGACAATCATAAAACAATTTCAAACAGAGGAGACTCTACAGATGTTGGAAATTCGCAGCAACACACACCAAATGTGGAGGAACTCAGCAGGTCAGGCAGCATCTATGGAGGAGAATAATAGGTCGACATTTCATCGGAACTCAGTAGACTAATTTACCAATTTGATTTCAGCCCGCTTATGGAAGGGTATCAGGGAAACTTTCTGCTCAGTTTAGCAATATTGGGATTTATTCTGATTTTAAAGGAAATAAAATCCGCACAGATCCGACTTTTAATTCCTTTTAGCCGCTGAAAGCAAAACTGTACAGATAAGAAAGACAAGGTGATTCATGTTCTGTCTGTGTAATGTACGAGTCAAGGCCGACGCTTTTAATCATTGCCATGTCGGAAGTGTATTTTTTTTCTCTTTCTGTCTCTCCAACTCAGCAGGCGTTAAAAGATAAAATGCATTGCCCGGGCAAAGTGGGACTGTCCAACCAGTCTCCTTGCGGCATTTTCCTTGGGGAGTTAAGGACCGGTGTAGAGTGCTGCCGTAGGTTGCGGCAGGATTGCCAAGACCCCGAAACGGCAAGTACGTGAAGTCAGGGAGTTGACACAATCAGTCGCACTTCTAAGATTAACAGTCACCGAGCACCTTTAGTACTTTAATAACTTGTGCTAATTACCCGATTTAAACCGTTCTCTGCCGTCACTTTCCGTACAAATCAGAATCAGGCTTATTGTCACCGACTTCAAAGTTGGAAGCAACTATCAGCTTACAGTTTCCAGCGCCTTTAGTAATTTAATTATTTGTGCTATGAACATGACCTCACTACCTTTTTTAATTTCCTATTTTTGCGCTACTAATATATACTTAAATTTTTATAAATTTAAGTAAATATAAATTAAATTTATTTAATTTACTTAAAGTAATTCACGGTTTCCGCTATTATTATATATTGCAAAGACAACAAATTTCACGACATATGCCGGTGATATTAAACCTGACTCTGATTCCGAATTATCCCATTTAAATCGTTCTCGGCCGTCACTTTCCGCACAAATCACAATCACTGTCCTCAAAGTTCAAAGTAACTTTCAGCTAATATTTACAGCCACTCAGCACTTTTATTGGTTTTAATTATTTGGGCAAATTATCCCTTTTAAACCGTTCTTGGCCGTACAAATCAGAATTAGGTTTATTATCGCCGTATTGTGTGTTCTGGTGTTTTTTCCTTCTTTTCCGGCACAGTGTAAAGACATGAAAGTTGCCATAATTGCTAATTATAATTATATATACATATATAATAAATTTAGATTAATTGGGTGACCGAAGATCTCCCGAGGAGGCTCTGCACGAAGCAAAAAAGAAAAACCAAGAGATCGTTCTGAAACACAAGATCTCTCTCTCTCTCTCTCTCTCTCTCTCTCTCGGTGATCTGTCTTTAAAAAAAAAGCAAACAATGAAAATATATTCGAACACGGCCTCAATGCATGGAAATGGTTATTAATGCGACCCTGAATTCAGAGCCAGTTGCCTCGCAAAGGCCAATAAGCGTTACTTTCGTTGCAATTGGTGATCTATAAATAGCTTTAGTGGGACAACTTTTGGTTCAGTCTCTCTTGTCTAATGCTTGCACTAAAACATCCTTAAAATATTGTACTGTACCTGCCGACTTTTCGTTCGCCTCCAGTGACGCGTCAATTTTAACTTCAGCGCTAGGTTTCAATTAGCCCTCAGCAATTAGTGTTACCGGTTCTGTTCTAATTCTGACACTTCCCCATAATTACATACCACAAGGAACGCATTAAATAAAACACTTCATATGTACTTTAGAGTATTAATTGCTGACCCATTATTAAACTACGATAGAGATTCTGAATGAATTTACCGGCCCACTGCAAGTAACGCGGCATTACTGAACGCGTGGCCTTCCTTTAAGGCGTATATCCAATCTGTCTAAATTTGCCTTCATGTGAACCCCGCTCTGTCTACAAACGCACACGCCGAATAGGAACTCCCAATGTTGACACGGACCTTTAGAGATGAATTATTTTTTACTGAAAGCTCGGGTTGATTAATGGGGCCGATAGCCGTTTTTTTTGTTGGAACAGGGAGCTCTCAAATAAAGAGAGGCCTTATTGTGAACATTGACTGTGAGGCGTACATTTATCACGGAGGAGATTTGCCCAAATTAGTGAGGGCAGTAAAGGTAGTAGCGCTGGTGGTGGTGGTGGGGGGGGGGGGTTGCTGAAGCACGGGGATAATTTTTGTTGCCCTCTAGTGTAGCTTGTAGGGTTTTTAATGTAACCCCACTCTAGGAGGTAGCTACGAGTGCTCATGCAGTCAGACATACACAGAATCGTTCTGGTCAAGCCTATGCTGGCTCTTTTTTAAAAAAAGAATATCTGTCAAATAGGCAGATCACTGACAACCCATCGCAGACTCTTCGCTCTGCCCGACGCAACTGCAGTTGCGTTAGATAGTGCAGAGATTTTTAAGGTTTACGTTCAAACTCACAGGCAAGTCTAAGCACAAATCCAAATTGCCGGTTTTACTTCTTTCTCGTAAGTACTTGCAGAAGCCTCCGATCGACCCCTTCATGAACTTCAGATGCAAGTGAGATTGAGTCACGGTGGACGATAACCGGGGGGTGTGGTGGTTGGGGGGGGGGGTTCGTCTTAACTCTCGGCTAGCCCGTGGCTACTGTGTATCAGAAGGTGCCGATCTGACCGTGTGTTGAGTGACTGCGTGTTCCAAATCGGTGTCTAATCTCCGATCTTTTACAATCATCTGCTTCCTTCCGTCCCCACCATTCCGCCACAAGCGTACCCAAATCAGTGGCTGATATTCCGGGCTCAACAGCCGCGATCTGCCGTTTAATAGATATCATAGCAACACGATTCAAACAACGTCAGAAGACGCCCGAGAGCGTTGTAATTTCACTCAGAGGAAAATTCACAGAATGTAACACTTACGTGATGGTTAAGAACTGGAAATGTGTTTTCTTCCTGTAATGTCGTTTATAAAAGGATCCCTTTTGCTTTCACTGAGCATATGACAGATGATCAGGGTCTCTCTCTCTTTGTTTCCACGCCATTTCGGAACGTTTCTTCAGGTCCTGCGAACTTCCAACTTCGTGCAGGGAATCTCTCAGCTGTAAGTTCAGATGTCGACTGCGGGCGACGTTACTCCCCAATTCTCCCTCCACGCCTCCCCACCCCCCCCCTCTCTCTCTCTCTCTCTCTCTCTCTCTCTCACACACACACACACACACACACACACACACACACACACACAGGCACAGACACAGAGTGACACTTCACTCCGAATGTAGAAAGGTGGCGTGGGGGTAGGGGTGGAAATTAAACATCCAGTTCAGGAACGTCAGTATTTCCCATCTCTTTCTCTGGCCGTTGTGCACGTGGTCTCTTCAGGTTGAATAAAAAATGTGACCGCAATATTCGCACCATATAACAGACATGAAAATATGGAAATCTTTGGAATTTGCTTTCTCCCCCCTCTCTCTCTCTCTCTCTCTTTCTCCTGGTTTTGCAAGTACCTTTCCGCCCGCGTTCCTTTGTCGTTGTATGTCCGTGCCGGGTGTTAGCAATTACCTTGCTTACAGTCGCTGTAACATTCTATGCCCTAATCGTTATATCTACCCTCTGCTCTCAAGGACAGGACCCCCTTATCTCTCACCAAACTCTAGTACATTGATAGACTGTTGAGTAGAGCGAGCGAGAGAGAAAGAAATTAAAACACGCGGTAAGTATGGGTAAAGTTAAATTCTGCGCTGGTTCAGGAGGCGGACAGCGTAAGACCGCCTACAGAACTCTGAAGGGCGGAAGTGTTTAATAGAGGGTAAAAACCGTATGGGAAGGAACTGTGCCCAACCCACGGCTGGTGGGAGACAAATGTGCATAGTAAGACTCAATTTAATTTCTTTTCATTTGTCACCCTCGAATGATTACCAAATTTGATCTTTCTGTATCTAGCTATTTAACAAAAAACTGGTTGGAGGTTTCTGAAACAGAAGAGGACAAAGAGCTGAGAAAAACGAACATCAAAAGGTCTAAATAGACCGAATAGACACTTTAAAACAGTCATTTCAAACGCCCAGTCGAGACACGCTGCACTTTCATCAACAAGGGAAGATGTCTCAGCAGGCTCCGTAAGAGTATATGACAGTTCACACGCGAGTTTCCCTGCACAGTCGTGGACCCAAAACTGCTAGGCGAAGAACCTCAACTGAGACGGGTGATAATCTCTCACCAAGGGGACATGTCCACAGTTTAAATCAAGCAGTGTCTGTGTCTGGGTCTGGGTTGCTGGGTGTTGCTGAGTGAAAGCAAGGGCAGTTTCAGAACGATATGTCATGAACTGCACACTATTGGTAAATTGGTTTATTCAGGATCAAAGATTGTTCATTAGTATTCCTCCCATCACCCAGGTCATGCTCTCTTCTCATTGTTACCATTAGGGAGGAGGTACAGAAGCCTGAAGGTACACTCTTAATGATTCAGGAACAGCTTCTTCCCCTCTGCCATCCGATTTCTCAAAAGGCATCGACTACTTTTGCACTACTGATTTAATGTAAATATTATATATGTATATATCTATCCACTGTAATTCACGTTTTTCTCAATTATTATGCATTGCATTGTTCTGCTGCCGCAAGTTTCACGACATATGTCGGTGATATTAAAGCTGATTCTGATTGGTATTGTTCAGTCCACGAGTGTGAAGGAGAACGACATTATTATTACTCAGGATCGCATGCAGCATAAAAACAGAATAAATATAAATAACACGACGAATATAAAAACAATTCTATAAAATACAAAGTACAAGTAACTGTTTGAATGTGGCCTCATATAAATAAGATTAGCTTATATACACAGACTGATTGTATGTCCATAAGGTGACGCTAGGTTCAGGAGTAGCTGGACACGAGGTGACTCTGACAGGAAATGATGAAACGACAAAGTGACTCTTGGCAAGAGGTGATCCTCTAGGCAGCAGAAGGGCATATGAGGCAGGACTGTGGAATTCCATATCTGTGGAATTCTCTGCCACAGGAAACTGTTGAGGCCAGTTCATTGGCTATATTTAAGAGGGAGTTAGATATGGCCCTTGTGGCTACGGGGGTCAGGGGGTATGGAGGGAAGACTGGGGCGGGGTTCTGAGTTGGATGATCAGCCATGATCATAATAAATGGCGGTGCAGGCTCGAAGGGCCGAATGGCCTACTCCTGCACCTATTTTCTATGTTTCTATGTTTCTAGGACAGTGACTGTGTCAGTGCAGGTATGGGTACGGAGCGTAATCATAAAGTGGCACTGCATGGGGAGCGGAGGTGAGGGTAAAGACTGCTGAGGGCCTGTGGAGAGGAGTGGCTGATGTGGATGTAGAGGTGGTGGTGGTGGTGAGGTGGGTTAATGGGTGGAGGCGTCGGCTTGGGGGCAATGATCGTACCACTTAGCGAGGTAGAGTGAAAAACCTGTTTTTATGCCGTCATACAGACCACTTCAGTACAACAGCGCATTTAAACAGTGTAAGGTAAAACAATGAGAGTACCCAGAATAAAGTGCTACGGTCAGAGGGGAAGTGCAGTGCAGGTAGATAAACCTTTCCGTAGGATACTGATGAGTATGGATTTTAAGACGCCGACTTTCTGCATAATATTATTCATTCTTTGGGTTGTTCCCTTTCTGTTTTGCAAATTGTCTGTGAAGAGTAAGAATTTCAGGTTGTGCACTGTATACATTTTCTGGTACTGAACCATTGAATATTTCTTTTCATTTACTTAGCGCCCTCCAGATGGTTGTAGACTATTTTTAATGTACATTGTGTATTTAACGTGGCTCAGGAGATGACAACGACATGACCACGTGGGTTTCCCCTGGGTGCTCTGGTTTCCTCCCACAGTCCAAAGACGTATCAGTTCGTATGTTAATTGTTCGTGTCGACTGTCCCATGATTTTTTTTTATATATAGGCATCCACTAGTCTCATGAGACCATGGATTTGCGCCTTGGAAGGTTTCCAGGGCGCAGGCTTGGGCAAGGTTGTATGGAGGACCAGCAGTTGCCCATTGCTGCAAGAGTCCCCTCTCCACGCCACTGATGTTGTCCAAGGGAAGGGCACTAGGACCCATACAACTTGGGACCGGTGTCATCGCAGAGCAATGTCTGGCAATGTGCCTTGCTCAAGGACACACACGCTGCCTCAGCCAAGGCTCGAACTAGCGACTTTGAATCCCTAGACGAACGCCTTAACCACTTGGCCACGCGCCAACACCCATGAATAGGCTAAGGTTAAGTGGGGGGGGGGCGGGGCGAGGGTGTGGTTGCTGGGGTGCGTGGCCTATCCCGTGCTTTCCCCCCAATAAATACATAAATAAATGAATAAATAATAAACAGACAAATGGATAGATAGCTAGATAGGTAGCTAGATAGATAAACATAGATTCTAAACACAAGAGATCTGCAGATGCTGGAGATCTTGAAGAATACACACGCACACACAAAATGCTGGAAGAACGGAGCAGGCCAGGCCGCATATGGAGGGGAATAAGCAGTCGACGTATCAGGCCGAGACCCTTCAACAACAGCGAAGTTAACGCGGCAAACGTAACAAGGCGCTAAATATATGCCATTTATTGTCACACTAAGTACATTATGGCAGATGTAAGGCAGTCAAAGGCGACCTGATAACAATCTAACACATGTAGAATGGAGCGACAGACAGCGCTGACAGGTAGTGCAGCTGACATGTTTACCTATTTCCCTGGTCACGAAGGAGAGAGTGGGGGTGGGGGAGGGAGCATGGCGTGGGCAGGAGGTGGAGAATAGGCTTTACAAACAACTTATTAGCATATGAAGCATCCAACTGGATCATTTACCTCACTACATAAAGTCCGGTGTGAAATCGGAACAGTCTCGACTCGAAGACAGGTGCCTGGTCGGCGTACACATCTTTTCTGCTGTCCCGGTTATATAACGCAGAAAATGCTCAGATTTTAGTTAACTGAAAGCGCCCGCCAATAACTAAATAGAACCGGAACCGATTATTCCTCCTGAAGAACTTTGCTTTAGAGGGTAGTAAGGAGACCATATCCCCTACGCTCGGCAGGCAAATACGTCACCGCTTCCATCAACGCTTTCTCATTACTACTTGCGATGTATAATCGCAGCATAAATATATATTTAGATTTAGTACGGTGGGTACAAAAACGTTTTGTGTTTAGGCGGTCCAGTGTTGCTAATACTTGGAGAAAAATCTCTGAGACAAAACTAGTCCAAATGTGTATTTTCAGCAGTCTGTGGCCACGCTCTGTGCGATTCTGATTCACTCTCCAAGAATTGTCCACCTCTCCGTTTATATCGACGCTGGACTTTTTTTTAACCCATATTATTATCATTTCAAACAAAAGAGGAAAAACGGAACAACGATTCGAAGTACATTTATTATCAAAATACATATGCAGTCTTCAATCCTGAGATTCGTCTTCTTCACAGACAGTCACCAACAAAGAAACACCGTGGAACCCATTTAAAGAAAAACATCAGACCTTCCAAAGCGCAAAGGGCAAGTCGCGAAAAACGCAAAAAAAACGAACGAAAAACATAAAATATAAACTGTCAAACCACAAATAATCGAAACAGTCCAGAAATATTCAGTTCATCTCAGTTCAGTTCCTAATACTGTATTTGTTCTCTTACACAAAGTATATAAAATTCAGGGGGGCGGTATCGATATGGTAAAGGCAAGCAGGCTTTGCTCATTGAAGTTGGGTGAGACTAGAATTAGAGGTCATGAGTTAAGGGTGAAATATGAAATGTTTAAAGGGGACTTTCTTCACACAGAGGTGGTGAGAGTGTGGAACGAACTGCCAGAGGAAGAGGAGCATGTGGGTTCGATTTCAGCATTTGAAGTAGATCTGGATAGGTTCATAGGAAAGGTGCATGGATGGGGAAAGTATGGTCCGGGTGCGGGTCCATTGGACTAGGCAGAATAATAATTCGGTACGAACCGGATGGGCCAAACGGCTTGTTTCTGTGCTGTATATTCTGTGACTCTCCTGTGCTAACGATCTCAAAAAGCTTGGTGATCTCTAATTTGGATTTTCTGCTAAAATGGCTCCTCACCAAATCAAAGTAGTCAACACCCTTAAAGACTGCGTGAAAGTAACGCAGTAAAATAAAACATTGATTCGAACACCGTATCCTTGCTCGCACCAATTCTGTAAATGGCGGGGACGGTAAAGAATGCAGTGACCTCACACGATTAACCGGAAAAAATTTCCGTCATTCAAAACTAACATCTCCGGGGCCGGGTTGCTTTTTTCGCCGCTACCTCCCCCCACACCCTGCAAGTAGACAGACCAGAACGGTCTAAGGTCACACCGGGATTCACCTAATATTACCACATCAGCAAAACAGAATACGTTCAGGGCCCTTGTGTGCAAGGTGGTAAATATTTATCATGTTGCTTGGACACCTCACAGCACCCCTTCATACGTAACCTGCGCAAAACTAACATGCACCAACAGAAAACCATTCCGCTCAAACATAGAACTCAGATCGATAAGATGGTAGCACAGAGACTCGGTGCAACTATTCACTTAATAAACGGTGCACATCAGAATCACGTTTAATATCACTGGCATATATCGTAAAATATGTTTTGCGGCAGCAGTGAATTGCAATACATAATAAAAATAACTATAAATTACGAGAGAGAGAGAGAGAGAGAGAGAGGTGAATGATGTGTGGAATTCGTTGCCTAAGACGGCTGTGAAGGCCAAGTCATTCTTGATTAGTCAGGGCAGGAAGGGTTACGGGGAGAAGGCAATATATATTGCAGTACCAATTCTGTATATAGTGCCCATAAAAAGTATTCACCCCTTTCGAAATGTGCAGATTTTATTGTGTTACAACATTGAATCACGATGGATATAATTTGGCTTTTTTTTTTAAATGCTTGGGGTCATTGTCTTGCTGGAAAACAAATCTTCTCCCAAGTCGCATGTTTCTTGCATCAGGTTTTCCCCCAGGATTCCCCTGTATTTTGCTGTATTCATTTTACCCTCTACTTTCACAAGCCTTCCAGGGCCTGCTGCAGTGAAACATCCCCACAGCATGATGCAGCCACCACTATGCTTCATTGTAGGTGTGGTGTGTTTTTGATCATGTGTCGTATTTGCCTTATGCCAAACATAGCGTTTAGTCTGATGGCCAAAATGCTCAATTTGGTTTCATCAGAAACATCTTCCAGCTGACTTCAGAGTCTGGCAAACACTAGCCGAGATTTTATGTGAGTTGTTTTGAACAGTGTCTTTCTGTTTACCGCCTTCCCATAAAGCTGTGAGTGGTGAAGCACCCAGGAAACAGTTGTGCACTGAAGCTTGTAACTCCTCCAGAGTTGTCACGGGTCTCTTGGTGGCCTCCCTCACTGGTCCCGTTCTTGCGCGGTCACTCAGTTTTTGAGGGTGGCTGCTCTAGGCAGATTTACAGTTGTGCCATATTCTTCCCATTTCTTGATGATTGACTTAACTGTACTCCAAGGGATATTCAGTGACTTGGAGATTTTCTTGTAGCCATCTCAATAACCTTTTCGTAGAGTTGCTTGGAGTGTTCTTTTGTCTTCATGATGTGGTTTTTGCCAGGATACTGACTCACCACCTGTTGGACCTTCCAGATAAAGTGTAATTTTATTACAATAAATTGAAACACCTTGATTGCACACGGTGATCGCCAATTAATTAATCATGTGACTTCTAAAACCAATGAGCTGCGCCAGTGATGATTTGGTGCGTCATTTTAAAGGTGGTGAATACTTAGGTAATCAATTATTTTCTGTTTTATATTTGCAATTAATTTAGATCACTTTGTAGAGATCTGTTTTCACTCTGACACGAAAGAGTCTTTTTCTTTGATCAGTGTCAAAAAGGCCAAATTAAATCTACTGTCATCGAATGTTGTAAAACAATAAAATACGAAAACTTCCAGAGGAGGTGAATACTTTTTATGGGCATTGTATATATACACACACACACACACACACACACACACACACACGGAGTAGTGCAAAAAGAGAGCAAAAACAGTGGGATAGTGTACATGGGTTAAATTGTCCATCCAGAAATTGTCTACCCTGATGGCGGTGCGGAAAAACAGTTCCTAAAACGTTGAGTGTGTGTCTTCAGTCTCTTGTACCTCCTCCCTGATGGTAGCACCGAGAAGAGTGCATGTCCTGGGTGATGGGGGTCCTTAATGGTGGATGCCGCGTGTTTGCGTTGCTTTTGAAAATGTCCTCGATGCTGGTGAGAGGCTACTGCCCATGACGATGCTGGCTGAGTCTGCAATTTTCTGCAGCTTCTTCCAGTCCTTTGCAGTGGCCCCTCCATACTAGATGGTGATACGAGCAGCTTCATCAGAAACACTGCGGATCATTAAAACTCGAGCATAACAATGGATAAGTTTGGAAAGACTGCTCAGATCTGTAACATTTTAGTACTAACTGCTGTAACCTGTATTAAATGCTGGAGGAACCTAGCAGGTCAGGCAGCATCTATGGAAAGGAATAAAGAGTTGACGTTTCGGGCGGAAAACCATCTTCATGAGACCCGAGGAAGGGTCTCGGTAAGAAATGTCGACTCTTCATTCCTCTCCACAGATGCTTCCTGACCTGCTAAGTTCCTCAAGGATTTGGTGCGTGTCCCTCTGGATTTCCAGCATCTTGTTCTTTATGAACACTACCACTGTGTTGCTTTTTACATCTTCTGCTCGTGACAGGCACGAGATGATTGTCTTCACAAGCTCCTACTGCTCCGAAAAACGACCGCTAGCTCAGTGCTATAATGACCACCTCACAATAACGCTACTAAAATTAGAATGGCTCTAGTGTTTAGCTCCCATTCAGTGAGTGGATTTTTCCCATCAGTAAAGGCCGATGCTATCGCCATTTCCATAGTTAGCCCAGCACTCTAAGGATCAGAGGTGGAGTTGAAAATTTGCTTTGTCCGTGAAGTTATCGTGAGCGGGAATGTTCTGCCAGCTCAGAAGCAGAAGCAGAAACGGGTTCTTTTCTTTTCATTTCTTTTCTTTGCCTTTCTCTTCCTTTTTTTTCTTCCTTTCTTTATCTATCTATCTATCTACTTATTGATTAATTACATGAGGCACCATGTGGAATAGGCCCGTCGGGCCCTTCAAGCCGCACTGCCCAGCAAACCCCGATTTCAACCTCGCCTGATTACGAGACAATTTACCATGACTAGTGAACCTACCAACCGGTACACCTTTGAACTGTGGGGTGAAACCAGAGCACCCGGAGGAAACCCACGTGGTCACGAGGAGAACGTACAAATGCCTTACAGACAACGTCACGAATTGAACCCGTGTGGCTGGGGCTGTAAATTTTGATCTAACCAGCATGCTACCGTGCCGCCACTCCAAAAGAAATTGTGAGGAGTAACTGAAAAATACACGCACACAAACTGCTGGAAGAACGCAGTACGTCAGGCATCAGCTACCGAGATGAATAACCAGTTAACATTTCGGGCTGACACCCTTCATCAGGACCTGAAAGGGTCGGGGAAGATGCCGGAATAAGAAGGCGGGAGGAGGAAGATAGAAGGCGACACGGTAGCGTAGTGGTTAGCACAACACTTTGCAGTATAGACCACCCAGGTTCAATTCCTGCCATTGCCTGTATCGAGTTTGTACATTCACCCCGTGACCTCCCGGGAGATTTGGATTCCACCCACAGACCAAAGTTGTACCAGTTAGTAGGTTGAGAGGTCATTGTAAATTGTCCCGTGATTAAGCTAGAATTAAATGGGGGGGGGGGGGTTGCCGGGCAGCACAGCTTGAAGGGCCGAATGGGCCTTATCTCAATAAATAAATAAACAGGTAGGTAGCTAGGTAGACAAACATCCCACAATGTCTGATCAAGATCGGAAATACAAACATGAAACAAGTCAAGAAATTCAGATATCTTGGCAGCCTAATAACAATTGATGGCAGGTGCGACACAAATATTAAATACAGAATAGCAATGGCGAAAGAATCTTTCCAAAAATGAAGACTATATTAACAGACAGAAAGATGAGCCAGTACACTAAAGACAGAATACTGCAGTGCTACATTTATTCTATCCTGACTTATGGAAGTGAGTGCTGGACCATTTCTCCAGCAATGGAAAAGCGACTAGAGGCAGCTGAATTATGGTTCTACAGGAGAATGTTAAAATATCATGGACGACACACACATCAAATAAAGAAGTTCTCAGAAGAACCCAGGCAGTTAGATCACTCATGCCATCAATAAGATAAAGACAACTCAGATTCCTAGGGCACATCATGCGGAAAGATGAACTAGAAAAACTCATACTCTCTGGAAAGATCGAGGAGAGCAAACCTAGAGGAAGACCTCGGTTTATGTACATCAAAAGCATAGCCAGGTGGTTACGCATCGAGGAAATGGAAGTCACCCAAAGATCTATATGGAAAACGATGGTCACCAGCGTCTGCATCGGATATGGTACCTAGGCAGACGGACAGATAGGTAGATAGAAAGTTAGAAAGAAAGTAAGAAAGGAAGAAAGGTAGATAGATAGATAGGTTACATGTGATAGGAGAAACCAGATGGGTGGGATGGAGGGGGTATCAAGAGGTGACAAGTGGAAGAGGCAAAGGGCTGGCGAAGAACGAGTCCGATAGGAGAGGAGAGTGGACTGTGGAGAAAGGGAAGGAGGCGGGGCACCAGGTGATGGGAGATGGGAAGAGGTGAGGGGCCAGAGTGGGGACATGGAGAAGAGGGAAGAGGGAAGGGGGAAGGGATAAAAAAAGGCATATAACAATTATCCCCAAAGATAGATATCCTGCAACCAAACACAATTACTCATTCGCTGGCATTCCTTTTCAAAAAAAAACAAGAGAAAAAAATCTGGCCCCGCGACTGGTCTTTGTTTTGTGTCCCATTGTGTAACTGTTGAGGGTGCCTGGGTTAGAAAAACAGCCGATTCTCTGCGGTGAAGAGTTCGCCATTGAGACGCACTTCCTAATTAGCAGGTGTGTAGATACACGCGATTTGCCGCCGTTAATGCGCCCTTTATTAAGTGTTTGTTGTGCTTTAACATTTTAATAGGCTAATCAACAACAGCACTCCAAACTTTTCTTTGCCATTCACGTGTCCACCATCAAGAATGATTCATGAGCCTTTAGGTTTCCTGAGGACGTTGATAGTTCAAGCAGATAACGGCACCACCAAACACCGCCTGCCCTAAAACAAACCCATTTTAACTCCTAGAAAGGACAATGAAGAAGGGGGTGGGGATAACCTGCGCGCTCAAATGAATTCGCCTAATTGGCAATCTGATTAAGTAGTTTTTCATTCTCCCTCTCTGTTGATATGATATTTCGTCCCGAGTCCCATTGAATGTCCGCCTTGTAATCGTGCCTTTTGAAAAAGCCCCATTCAATCGCAAAGTCAACAGAATTGAGACACTTGGTGGGGGAATGAAGAAAGGTTCGTTGAGGTAAATCTTTCCTCGCCTGTATCTAACCCGCTCCACTCCATCTCGAGTAGCAGGTTAGGATGTTAATTCCCCGCGCCTTTTTTTTGCTCTCTGGAGTACAAAAGACTGGTGGGATCTTTTAAAGTGACATTCTGCGGGAAAAGGAAGGGATCTTTTATATCTATTCACGGTGTCTTTCAACTTCAAGTCACCTGGAAATATAAATTGAGCGCTGGAAAAGGATACTGGTGGTCCTTGAGAGTTTAAAATTTCCTTCGGCTTCTCCAGCGCTCTTGAAAGCCATGAATGGTATTTCTTTCTACATGTGCAGTATCCTGTCTCAAAGAGTGAGGTTTGACATAATCTTTTGTAAACTAATTACCATAGCATTCGTCGTGTCTACATCGCGTTCTCCTACTTTTAAAAAAATATAGTTTAATGATTAGTATTAGACTAGTTACAGATACCATTTCATTTGGTGCGCCGCGTCGTGATTTACTGCGCCTTTTAATTGCGATTGTGTGTCCAAAGGAACAAATCGGGAGAGTCCCGCGTTTTAAAATTTGCACTTACTTTAGAGCTGTTTAATTGTCATAAACACACTTCAACAAACACAACGGCAAGCAAGAATGCACGGGCATGTAGCGAGATAAAGGATCTTTCTTCTTAAATAACTAGCCCATAAAAGCATTAGCATCTGATCTCGGGTTATATGTAATTAACTGTTAGCTGTGTCTGTGTCCGTGTATTGTGTGTGTGTATTGTGTGTGTGTGTGTGTGTGTGTGTGTGTGTGAAAGGGAGAGAGAGAGAGAGAGAGAGAGAGAGAGAGAGTCTGTGTGTGTGTGTGTGTGTGTGTGTGTGTGAGAGAGAGAGATAAATATATCATCAAATCAGCGTTACGTTTTAAGATTTTAAATAGATTAATATACAGTTTGTACAGAAATAAACAGGATACTTTAATTTTAACATTGCACGCTGTAAAATATTTTTCCTATCAATATTGTTTCTTATATCTGTTCAATAATGTACGAAAATTCTCTGTGAAATGCATCAGCTATTAATATGATCACTCCAGTGAAGAAAATGGTATTTGTGAAGAAGTCAGTTCCCAATGGATATCTGTCGGACAACGTTCTGGAATTTTCTGTCTCCCAGGTTTCAGAGACTTTTTAAAGATTTGATAATCTGTACAATTAACTATTTAACATTTCTTAAATTTATTTTGTTCCGAAAAGAAAGACTCAGAAGTTTGTCGAGGAAACACCGAATGCAATTCCAGTACAGTAGTAAAGTTGCAGAAGCTTGAATTTAAAAGATCTGTAAAGTAATTGACTAGTAAAGCTTTCAGAAGTGTCTCGGCTCGAAACCGTTTGTTCCTCTCCATAGATGCTGCCGACTTCCTCCAGCATTATGTGTGCTGTACTCTTAAAATTGCAACGTTGTGAATTGGCACCTAGTGAAACTGTAAGCCATAGGGGACCCCTTTAGTGAAACAATTCACGCAGCAAAGGCAGCGCAAACGGCAGGTCGGTTCCACAAACTCCAAGGCAAAAGAACAAATCGGATTCGAGTAGAAAAGGAAAAGGGTCGGTATGAATATGGTGGGCCGAAGGGCTCGAATCTGCGCGGACCAACTCCGGGGTTCCAGTTATAACCATTTACCGCAGGGTCGGATCATCCCGAATTATCAGTTCTTGACGGGTTTGCAGTATTTCCTGGAGCCTATCTGTTAGGTGAAGTCTCTGAACTGATTATAAGATATATAATTTAAAATGAGGTTCAAACTAGATTCCCAAGCGAAGAACTAAATTAATGAGAGAATGTCCGTAAATTTTAAACATAAGGCTCCCTCTCTGTATTTACTAGTACCACAATACACGTTCATCAGGTCTGCGAGGTGAATGGAAACTGTGTTCACATTACCACACGGTTCAACTTACCAGAAGAAAATTGAATGTCAAAAAAATAAGTTTAGTTAGTTTAGATTTTCTTTGTATCTACAATCGAACTGCATTTTGATCCCGAATAGAGATAAACAGATCAAATCTCATTTTGATTTTGCTTTTAATCTGCAGAGATGCCGCAGGCTTTTATATATATAGTGGTAATTGCATTCAAGGACCTCTGCAGCAGCTGTGGTCAAAAATCGTGGTTTGAAATGTCTTCTGCAATGTGTTTTTAATGGTGGGAGTGGTCAGTACGTTGTACAAATTGCCCTAACAGCAAATTCTTATCTTAATATTTTACGAGTGAGAACATTTTAAATTCCGTTTGCATCCACGTCATCGTGCAGAGTAACAACGCGAATATCAACACAATTTTAATTTTTTAAAAATGTTGGGAACTGTGTAACAATTTTCTTTAGACTGAAGGAAAAAATGCATAACGATTTCTTCCTAAACAGATAACTTCAGAATCTAACGTTATCTTTTAAAGTTTTAATTTGCTAAACCAGATTTTGTCAACTGTTAAATTTCCGGCGCGGTTTATCCCTCTTTTGCGATTAGATTAAATTAACGCCCAATTGACCTTTAGTTGGTTATACACTTGATGTAATCTTAATTGGAACCATTAATTACTGTAAATAGTCATCCGTTAAACGTGTACATTTTCTGCCGCTGTTTTATGATTCATCTGGTCCCTATTTCGGAGCCGGTTTAACATCCGGGAGAACAAAGGTTCACGAAAGCATTTTTCCTTAATGTCACACCTCCGAGTAACTCGGCCTTTCTACCGGTACCGTACTGATAAACTGAATGCAATAACTTAATAACGAGAGCGTGACGGAAACTAAATGCGGAAGTGAAGCATCGATTTCGATCAAATTATGTTGGTCCAGTTCAAAGGTTTCACTTAACAAGTCGGCTCGGAGAAGTATTGTACATGCGACACTAGTACTGATCATTCGGAATCATCTGGCGCTGCGGTGAATGGTTATAACCGGAACCTCGAAGTTGTTCCGCGCTGAAACGGACTTTCGGCCCTTCATATTCATACCGACCCTTTTCCTTCTCTACTCTAATCCGATTTGCTCGTATTAGGTCTGCCTATTAACCTGATCTGAGCCACAGCAACA
This sequence comes from Mobula hypostoma, assembly GCF_963921235.1. Lineage (NCBI taxonomy): Eukaryota > Metazoa > Chordata > Chondrichthyes > Myliobatiformes > Myliobatidae > Mobula > Mobula hypostoma. The sequence continues at coordinate 60,783,688 of NC_086117.1, forward strand.
CACACAAAATGCTGGAGGAACTCAGCAGGCCAGGCAGCATCTATGGAAATGAATAAGCAATCGACGTTTCTCATCTGATCCTCTTCAGACTCCCAGATCGCTTGTCATTGGAGTTTAGCTCGAATTTGGCACCATATCCGCGTTTGTTAACACGTAGAGAAAAGTATTTTCTGTCTATTTTTTAAACCACTACTCATGGTACACTACTCAGTAGCTGCTTTTACAGGCCCAGTAACAGAGGCAACGCTACACCTTTGCAATCATTACTTTATTATTACAATACATTTTAGAATTTGGAGGGGTTCTCTGTTGATGCTGGCCTCGATGCCAAGGGCCTAGTCGTGTTTAGACTGCCCTTTCAATGCCGTGAGTTTGGGGACGTGTTTCGTATCTTTCTTTTTCGTTGCCTTGGTCACGTTCAATCCAACTCTCCAAACAAGGCAATCCGGGCACCCACAGGTTATAGATCTCTGTGAAAGCTGATTCCGACTGGGCTTCAGTGCCACTCCTTTACAAAACATTTAGGTCGTATCACTTGTGGCTGAGCTAAATTTATATTCTGTAAGAGGTGGAAAATAGAATACAGACCTATTTCCAGTTATTTCTCTCGGCGTCAAATCCTTACTCACCGCAATAGAATTTATTGGAAGAGAGATTAAGAGTACACTAGAGATTTTTGTCTTTCCTACTAGTATAACCGACTCGTGCAATTTCCCTCACCTCAGGCTAAAAGCCTTGTACCTCCCGTCCTCTCATGTTTAGACTCATCGGTGAAGACTGCGCTCGTTTTTTTTTCGTCAAAGGAGCTAAATTCAGTCCCAATTCAGAAGACATTGGATAGGTAGGTTGGAATTATTGACCATCAAAGTGCTTGGGACATCACGAACGGGTGATTCCAGGAATAATTCGAAACCACGCTCCATAATGATGCGTTAAGGTCTCTTCGGGCCAAGAATGCTCACTGCTATTTAAAGCGTAGACTTGTCAATAGTAGACACGCAGTCCTTCTCAACTAATGAAAAATTCTGCCAATAAATCACAAAGCGTCGTACTTTATAGATTCTGTGGAAAGTAAAATGGAACGCCGTGATACAGCAAGTGAAATGGTAAACGCATACCGGGCATTTATGGAGCACAAGATAATGCGGGTCTGGCTTTAACTATTAGCATGCGCGTTTTTATTGTTGAATATCAACAATATTTATAGGCGCGAATGCCGTTCAAAGTTTCAGGCTCCCCTCGCAAGGCCTTAATTGGGCAGAAATACCTCTCCATCAAACAGGTGATTGAGGCGCGGTTTAAAATGAGAGGCTTTTAAGGGAAGATAGAGGGGAAGGAATTACGGACGCCATTCTTGAGGTTAAGGCCTAAGTGTAGCAGGAAATGACATGGTGAAAGAAGCGGGTCAGTGCGACAAAAAAAAAGACATGTAGGTGTCGATGGACAAGACTGGCATTTATTGCCTGTCCACTGATCGCTCTTGGAAGGTGGTGCCCGTGGCCAAGTGTAGCCCAGGGGCTGCAGAACTCAGTCCGAGCGACGCTGCGGGACTGGTACGTCGGGGCGGCCCTTTGATTGTTGGAACCCGAGCAGCGGCAACGTCCGGGTACTGCACGAAAAGGAGTCATTTGGGCGGCGGTGGAAAAGTCTACGGAGGAATTTAGAATATAGAACAGTACATGTCTGGGACAGGCTCTTCGGCCCACAATGTTGTACTGAGCCATTTAAATTAGTTAATCAATTGGCCAACTAAACTAATCTCTTCTGCCTACACAATGTCTATGTTCTTCCATTTCTCCAACATTCACGTGTCTCGGATAAGTCTGGATTGTATCTGCCTCTGTCAACCACCGCAGGCAGGCACATTCCAGGTACCCCTCCCTCCTCCACTCTCAGTGTAAAAGAGAACTTGCACCTCGCAACTACTCTGAAATTACCCTCTCTCACCTTAAGTGCATGTCCTCTGGTATATTTCAACGTGGGGAGAAGAATGGGAAAGTAGACACATCGTGAAATGGATTGAAAGCTTCCAGCTTCCAACTTCACCCTCCACAGATCCAACCCATACATCACCACACCACCTCGCCTCCAATTCGGATTAACTCTCCGCACTTGGCAATCAAATGGGACGGCGAACAAAGGATGAGGCAGGAAGAACCCGGCCCTCCTTGTACAACCCGGCTGACTGGACCGGTACTGTATGTTGATCTTCTCACCAGGTGCATCTCCCTCTTGCACTTTGCCTACTTTTGCATGCATGGCCTGCTAAATGATCCCGGCATTGAAAGGCTTGTCATATGAGGAACGTTTGATGGCTCTAGGCCTGAACTCACTGGAGTTCAGAAGAATGGGAAGGGGAACCTCATTGAAACCTATTGAATGCTGAAAGGCCTTGATAGAGTGGATGTGGAGGATGTTTCTCATGGTGGGGGAGCCTAAGTGCAGAGGACACAGCCTCAGAATAGAGGGCCTCCTTTTATAATAGAGATGAGGAGGAATTTCTTTAGCCAGAAAGTGGAAAATTGTGGAATTCAGTCGGATTTGGAGGCCAAGTCATTAGGTACATTTAAGGCAGAGATTGGATAGATTCTTGATTAGTCAGGACATGAAGGGATACGGAGATTGAAGCTGAGCGGGAAAATGGATCGGCCATGAGGAAATGGCGGTGCAGACTCAGTGGGTCAAATGGCCTAATCTTGTTCTGTATCTTATGGTCTTAAAACAAAGTTTCAACTGTATCTCTGTGAATATCACAATAATAGACCGATTTACTTTCCCTTGATTTTTCACCGATGACTTGGCTGTTATGCTGTAAATATTTGATGGAGACCTCCCGAATTAGTTTCCATGATCCGCATTCACTCTGTGTGTGTATGTGTGTGTGTGTGTCTCAGCTGATTAATCAGCGATTCTAAAACAATGTTGCCCTCTTCCTACATATAACGCCCGAGGATCAGATAGTTTCCACCATCAAAATCCCCTATGCACAACACCCGAACTACACCTACCAGTTTATCCACTCTCTGCAAAGGTGACGATTGATCTTGCAACCTGTAACGGCGAATCACTTAATGCAAAAATAACCCCTAGTTAAGCGAACGCGCGCATACCTATGCATGCGATGGAACGTCCTTGCGCATGTATGCCGGAGATATTCGTGCAGAGAACGATGGGATGGAATATATGGTATATACAGTATAGATATAATGCACTGCAGACTGACGCACACAAACACACACACACACACACACACACACACTCGCACAATTTACACAGACATAATAGAACCTATATTTTGCAAATCCCGTCGGGCGTGATCGAAAATTACGAGAGATCGAAAATTATGTCAGGAAAAAATATCTGGACACGGACGAGTACCTATTATTTAAAAATATTTGAGTTTTATTCTTTAGTTAATTCCTTAACAAAACATATTTAGATAATGGACATAAATGTATAAAAGCGAAGGAATATATAAAAAGCTGGGAGAACTCAGCCAGGCATGATTTATATGCATTATCTAAGAATTTTTGTTAAGGAATTAATTAGCATGAAATAATTTGAAATAACATCCAATATCAACGTATCTTTTCTGAAATATTCTTCCTGAGAAACTGAGATTTTTGAGCAACATGCTAAAATAATTATTTTTATTTTGTTGAGATGCAGCGCGGAATAAGTCCCTCGAGTCACACCGCCGAGTAACCCGAGCCTAATCAGGGGACAATTTATCATGACCAGTTAAGCAACTAACCCACACGGTCACCAGGAGAACGCACAAACCCCTCACAGACAGGGGCGGGAATTGAACCCGGGTCTCTGGGACTGTAAAACGTTGTGCTAACCGTTATGTTACCTGTCGCACGTCGCCTTCCCGAACCTCCAGTCGTATAATTTTGATCGACGATTGACTGACTGATCGTCTGAAACATGCTGAGATTTACCGCCGCTTGACTTGTTGATACAGTAATGAATAAAGGTGACTGGGAACTGAACAACAATCTGTCTGTCTGTCTATCTATCTATCTATCTATCTATCTATCTATCTATCTATCTATCTATCTTTCTTTCTTTCTTTCTTTCTATCTATCTATCGATCCATCTATATGTCTATGTATCTATTTATCCATGCGTCTGCCTGTCTATCTATTCATGTATTTATTTATTTATGCATTTATGTATTTATTTATTTAATACATATCTTGCGGATGCTATAGAGGGAGTGCAGAGGAGATTTACAAGGATATTGCCTGGATTGGAGAGCATACCTTATGAGAGAGAATACATTGAGTGAATTGGAGGATGAGAGGTGACCTGATAGAGGTGTCTGAGATAATGAGAGGCATTGATCGTGTGGTTAGCCAGAGGTTTTTTCCCCCGGGGTGACGTGGTTAACACGAGGGGACAAAGTTTTAAGATGCTTGGAAATAGGTACTGAGGGGATGTCAGGGGTAAATTTGAGTGGTGGATGCATGGAATGCACTGCCGGCGGCGGCGGTGGAAGCGGATACATCAGGGTCCTTTAAGAGCCTCTTAGATAGGTACCGCACCCTTTAGCTAGTAGTTCGGTTTAAGAGGAATCCTTTAAAAGTCCTGGTAAGAAAACACAACGTCTAATACGTATTTTTAGTCTTTTTTTTCCGAAAGGAAACATCATAATAGAGCAAGGGTAATAGGCTTTACCAAACTGATGACCTCAGTTCAAATTACTTCAACATCTTGTGAGCAGCTTGGAAATCTAGGAAAGGACGTGCTGGCCTTAGAGAGCGTCCGCAGGAGGTTCACACGGATGAAAGGGTTACGGTATGAGCAGTGTTCGTGCCTGTACTCGCTGGGGTAGAATCTCATTAAAATCTATCGAATATTGAAAGGTTTCGATAGAGCGGATGGGGAGAAGGTGTTTCCTGTAGTAGGTGGGTCTAAGTCAGAGGACGCAGCCTCAGAATAGAGGGACGTCCATTTAGAAGGGGAAGAGGAGGAACTTCTTTAGCCAGAGAGTGGTGAATCTGTGAAATTCGTTGCCATGGACAGCTTTTGGGGCAAAGTGATTGGGTATATTTAAAGCGGATGTTGTTACATCTCGATTAGTCAGGGTGTCAAAGATTACGGGAGGATAACAGGAGAACGGGGTTAAGAAAGATGATGGTGGAATGGCAGAGCAGACTCGACGGACTGAACAGCCTAATTCTGTTCGTATGTCTTGTGGTCTTATGTTTTTGGGTGCTTTCACCAGCTGCACCCAGTGGCCACTTTATTAGGTACACCCGTACAACCTACCCGTTAATGCAAATATCTAATCAGCCAGTCACGTGGCAGCAACTCAATGCATAAAAACATGCCGCCGTGGAACAAGGGGTTTCGTTATTGTTCAGACCAAATATCAGAATGGGGAGGAAATGTGATCAAAGTGATGTTGACCGTGGAATGCCAGACGGGGTGATTTGAGTATCTGAGAAACTACTGAACTTCTCAGACTTTCACGCCCACCATTCTCTGAAGGAGAGGTTCCCGACGTTTTTTATGCCTTGGATCAATCAAACAAGGGGTTAGGAACAGCTGGTCTAGAGTTCACAGAGCATGGTGCAAAAATCCCCCAAAGAAATACATCCAGTGTGTGGCGATGTCTGGAAGGCGACAGTAACTCAGATAACCACGCGGAACAACACGTGCGCCGAAGGAACGCGCAGCGCGCCAAACCGTGACGTAGATGGCCACAGCAGCAGAAGAAAACGAACGCACACTCAGTGGCTAATTTATTAGATGCAGGAGGCATGTAATAAAGTAGCTACTGAATGTCTATAGAGTCCAGAGAGAACGGTAACCCCATCAGTCCCAGCTAGACGGCAAATGGAGAAATCACAATCCTTACGCAACTCAAGGATAATTCCCAATAATACTTCAAAATATGTTAATATATTAATGATATTAATACTACGCGCAAAAAATCCAACTTACACACTTGGTGATTGTGAACTCACGGCCGAATCGCACAGTTTGTAAAGGAAACATTACGTTGGATACGGCCACATGACTCGACCGAGGGATCTCTGGTTTATTGACATCGGCGAACGGGTTAAAGGGACAAGTTTGCAAATTGGGAACTTTGGGTCTCAGAGGAGTTGGCGGTCGGTCGGCATAAGCGTCCCGAAGACAAAAACCGAAACAATGACTGGTGTCTTTTGGGGGGTCTTCATTTTTGACAATGTTTTTAATGGTTGCTGTCGTTCCAATCTTGTCTTTTCTTGTTTCAAGTTCTTGGGTGTCACCATCTCTGAGGATCTGTCCTGAGCCCAACATATCGATGCAGCTACAAAGAAGGCACGACATTGTTTTTTTTGTCATCCGGTGTTTGAGGAGATTTGGCATGTCACCAGACACACTCACAAATTTCTATAGATGGAAAACATGGCGAGAATTCGAACCGGCTGCTTCGCCGCCTGGTCTGGAGGGGCCACTCCACAGGATCGGGAAAAGCTGCGGAAAATTGTAGGCTCAGCTGGCTCCATCTTGGACACTGACCTCCCCATCATCGAGGATCTCTTTAAGGATTGATGCCTCAAAAAGACGGCATCCATCATTGAGGACCCTCGTCACCCAGGACATGCCCTCTTCTCATTGTAACCAATCGGGGAAGGGCTACAGACACCTGAAGCACACACTCAGCGATTCAGGAATAGGTTCTTCCCCTCTGCCATCCGATTTCTAGATGGACATCGAACCCATGAAAACTACCTCATTATTTTATTTTTGCTCTCTTTTTGCACTACTGATTTCATTTAATTTTAATTTATGTTATTATTGTGCATTGCAATTCAATGCTGTCGTAAAACAACATTTTCACGACACGAGGAAATCTGCAGATGCTGGAAGTTCAAGCAACACACATAAAAAGTGCTGGTGGAACACAGCAGGCCAGGCAGCATCTCTAGGAAGAGGTACAGTCGACGTTTCGGGCCGAGACCCTTCGTCTGGACTAACTGAAAGAAGAGATAGTAAGAGATTCGAAAGTGAGAGGGGGAGGGGGAGATCCAAAATGATAGGAGAAGACAGGAGGGGGAGGGATGGAGCCAAGAGCTGGAAAGTTGATTAGCAAAAGGGATACAAGAGATCATGGGACAGGAGGCCTACGGAGAAGGAAAGGAGGAGGAGAGCACAGAGGATGGGCAAGGAGTTATAGTGAGAGGGACAGAGGGAGAAAAGAGAGAGAGAGAAAATATATAATAATAATAATAATAATAATAATAATAATAATAATAACAACAAATAAGTAAATAAATAAATAAATAAATAAATAAATAAATAAATAAATAACTGATGGGGTACGAAGGGGAGGTGCGGCATTAACGGAAGTTCGGGAAGTCAATGTTCATGCCATCAGGTTGGAGGCTACCCAGACAGAATATAAGGTATCGTTCCTCCAACCTGAGTGTGGCTTCACATGGATAGACATATCAGAATGGGAATGGGACGTGGAATTGAAATGTGTGGCTGCTGGGAGATCCTACTTTCTCTGGCAGACAGAGAGTACGTTTTCAATGAAACGGTCTCCCAGTCTGCGTCGGGTCTCGCCAATATATAGAAGGCCTCATCGGGAGCACCGGACGCAGTATATCACCCCAGCCGACTCACAGGTGAAGTGATGCCTCACCTGGAAGGACTATCTGGGGCTCTGAATGGTGGTGCGGGAGGAAGTGTAAGGGCATGTGTAGCACTTGTTCTGTTTACAAGGATAAGTGCCAGGAGGGAGATCAGTGGGGAGGGATGGGGGACGAATGGACAAGGGAGTCGGGTAGGGAGCGATCCCTGCGGAAAGCAGAAAGGGGGGGGGGCGGAGGGAGAGATGTGTTTAGTGGTGGGATCCCGTTGGAGGTGGCGGAAGTTACGGAGAACCCAACTCCCCTTCGTATTCCATCCCTTATTTATTTATTTATTATATATTTTTTTCTCCCTCTGTCCCTGTCACTATAACTCCTTGCCTATCCTTTGGGTTCTCCTTCCCTTTTCTTTCTCCCCAGGCCTCCCGTCCCATGATCCTCTCCCTTCTCCAGCCACGTATCCTTTTTGCCAATCAACTTTCCAGCTCTAGCTCCATCCCTCCTCCTCCTGTCTTCGCCTATCATTTTGGATCTCCCCCTCTCCCTTTCAAATCTCTTACTATCTCTTCTTTAAGTTAGTCTCGGCCCGAAACGTCGACTGTACCTCTTCCTATAGATGCTGCCGGGCATATTTCACGAAATACTGTAGGCCAGTGATATTAAACCTGTTCCTGATTCTCATTCACTACGACCTCTGAAATATAACTGGTTATGCGAACTCGTAGAGAGACTCGTCATTTGTTGGCGCCTCTTCCAATCCAGTTGTCCCATAAAACTCCGGTCTCAACGGTTTCATGGAAGAATCTCAGGACTTCTATAAGTATAGTACAGGAGAACTGAAAAATGTGGAAACCCAGAGCGACACACATGATGCTGGAGGAACTCAGCAGGTCAGGCAGCATCTATGGTGGGGATAAAAGAGTCGCTATTTCAGGCCGAGACCATAAGACATAGGAGCCGAATCAGGTTATTCGGCCCATTGAGTATGTTCCGTCATTCCACCACGACTGATTTATTACACCCCTCAATCTCATTCTCCTGCCTTCTCCCCCGTAACCTTTGATGCCTCTACTAATCAAGATCCTGTCACCCTCCACTTTAAATATACCCAATGACTTGGCCTCCACAGCCATCCGGGGCAATGAATTCCGCAGATTCAGCTCCGTTTGGCTAAAGAAATTCCTCCTGGTCTCTTTTCTAAAGAGATCACGGTTAATCAGGACTGGAAAAGTAAGGGGGAAGAGCCAGAGTAAGAAGGCCTGGAGGAGGGAGTTATCTTCCCCCAACCTCATATTTGGTTTATGCTGCCTTGGGGTGTTAAGGCTGATTCCTGCTCCTGTACCTCATCTACCCGGTCTCCTTCTAAATCAAACTCTCCCCAAAGCTCACACTTCGGCTTCCTGACGCCAGGAGAGGGGTGCCGGAAACTCGGGGTGCTTGCATCCCAATAAAAAGTTTACCGCGCGCATAAAGCACACAAATTAGCAACACGCCAAAGACAGTGAAGTTACAAACGACAGAATCCTCCCAAAGCTCACCCTCCATAATGTCTTTCTCTGACCAGGTGACACCCTTCCGCAGCCCCATTCATTGTGCACACACGCAGCATCACATTTGCACTCCTTCCACTCCCTCTTCCAGCTCCTGTCCCTTCCTTTCCAGTCCCGCTGAAGAGTCTCTGCCCAGAACGTCGACTGTTCATTTCTCTTCATAGACGCTGCCTGATCTGCTGAGTTCCTCCGGCATTTTGTGTGTTTTGCGGTAAACGTTAGAGGTTTTGACATTAGCGTTATATGTTTGCCACGTATACGTCGTTTTGCGAAGATAATGCCGGGGTGGCGCAAGTGACACTATGCTCCAAGTGCCAACAGAGCGGACGCACTCACAACTCAACAGCATGTCTTTGCAATGTGGGAGGAAAGCCGAGCACCCCGGGGAAACCCACGCGGTCACGGGGAAAACGTGCAAATCCAGAGGCGGAAAATGAACCCGATCTTCCAGCTGGCATGGCTACATGGGTGTAGAGATTCCCCATAAAAGGGAATCAGTCATAACGCCCAGCACATAAAAAAGCTTTGGATATTTATTAAGGAAGACACAAAATTCAAAGATTCAAGATTCAAAGTGCACTTATTATCAATGGATGTATAAATTATACGACCTTGAGATTCATCTACTTAACAGGTGATCGCAAATCACGACATATAATATTAGAAACTACAGCACAGAAACAGGCCTTTTGGCCCTTCTTGGCTGTGCCGAGCCATTTTCTGCCTAGTCCCACTGACCTGCACACGGACCATATCCCTCCATACACCTCCCATCCATGTATCTGTCCAATTTATTCTGAAATGTTAAAAAAGAACCCGCATTTACCACCTCGTCTGGCAGCTCATTCCATACTCCCACCACTCTCTGTGTGAAGAAGCCCCCCCGCCTAATGTTCCCTTTAAACTTTTCCCCCCTCACCCTTAACCCATGTCCTCTGGTTTTTTTCTCCCCTTGCCTCAGTGGAAAAAGCCTGCTTGCATTCACTCTATCTATACCCATCATAATTTTATATACCTCTATGAAATCTCCCCTCATTCTTCTACACTCCAGGGAATAAAGTCCTAACCTATTCAACCTCTCTCTGTAACTGAGTTTCTCAAGTCCCGGCAACATCCTTGTAAAGCTTCTCTGCACTCTTTCAACCTTGTTTATATCCTTCCTGTAATTTGGTGACCAAAACTGAACGCAATACTCCAGATTCGGCCTCACCAATGCCTTATACAACCTCATCATAACATTCCAGCTCTTATACTCAATACTTCGATTAATAAAGGCCAATGTACCAAAAGCTCTCTTTACGACCCTATCTACTTGTGACGACACTTTTAGGGAATTTTGTATCTGTATTCTCAGATCCCTCTGTTCCACTGCACTCCTCAGTGCCTTACCATTAACCCTGTATTAACCTTGGTTTGTCCTTCCAACGTGCAATACCTCACACTTGTCAGTATTAAACTCCATCTGCCATTTTTCAGCCCATTTTTCCAGCTGGTCCAACTCCCTCTGCAGGCTCTGAAAACCTTCCTCACAGTCTACTACACCTCCAATCTTTGTAGCATCAGCAAACTTGCTGATCCAATTTACCACATTATCATCCAAATCATTGATATAGATGACAAATAACAATGGACCCAGCACTGATCCCTGTGGCACATCACTGGTCACAGGCTTCCACTCAGAGAAGCAATTCTCTACCACCACTCTCTGGCTTCTTCCATCGAGCCAATGTCTAATCCAATTTACCACCTTTCCATGTATACCTAGCGACTGAATTTTCCTAACTAACCTCCCATGCGGGACCTTGTCAAAGGCCTTACTGAAGGCCATGTAGACAATATCCACTGCCTTCCCTTCATCCACTTTCCTGGTAACCTCCTCGAAAAACTCCAACAGATTGGTCAAACATGACCTATCACGCACAAAGCCATGTTGACTCTCCCTAATAAGCCCCTGTCTATCCAAATGCTTGTAGATTCTGTCTCTTAGTACTCCCTCCAATAACTTACCTACTACTGACGTTAAACTCACCGGCCTATAATTTCCCGGATTACTTTTCGATCCTTTTTTAAACAACGGAACAACATGAGCCACTCTCCAATCCTTCGTCACTTCACCCGTAGACAGCGACATTTTAAATATTTCTGCCAGGGCCCCCGCAATTTCAACACTAGTCTCCTTCAAGGTCCGAGGAAGCACTCTGTCAGGTCCCGGTGATTTATCCACTTTAATTTTCATCAAGACAGCAAGCACCTCCTCCTTTTCAATCTGTACAGTTTCCATGGACTCACTACTTGTTTCCCTTAATTCCATAGATTTCATGCCAGCTTCCTTAGTAAATACAGACACAAAAAACCTATTTAAGATCTCCCCCATTTCCTTTGGTTCCGCACAAAACCGACCACTCTGATCTTCAAGAGGACCAATTTTATCCCTTACAATCCTTTTGCTCTTAATATACTTGTAAAAGCTCTTTGGATTATCCTTCACTTTGACTGCCAAGGCAACCTCATGTCTTCTTTCAGCCCTCCTGATTTCTTTTTTAAGTATTTTCTTGCACTTCTTATACTCCTCAAGCACCTGATTTATCCCCTGTTTCCTATACATTTCATACAACTCCCTCTTCTTCTTTATCAGAGTTGCAATATCCCTTGAGAACCAAGGTTCCTTATTCCTATTCAATTTGCCTTTAATCCTGACAGGAACATACAAACTCTGCACTCTCAAAATTTCCCCTTTGAAGGCTTCCCACCTACCAATCACATCTTTGCCAGAGAACAACCTGTCCCAATCCACGCTTTTTAGATCCTTTCTCATTTCCTCAAATTTGGCCGCCTTCCAGTTCAGAACCTCAACCCTAGGACCAGATCTATCCTTGTCCATGATCAAATTGAAACTAATGGTTTTATGATCACTGGAACCAAAGTGCTCCCCTGCACAGACTTCCTTGGAAGAAATAAATATTCCCCGTTGCTGTCAGTTACACTAAACTTACGGACTGGGAAGGGGAAAATTGACTCAAGTTCAAGTTTATCATTCAGTTTAACAATACATCAACCTTCAAGGACTCTTCATCTCCTGTTCTGCATACTTACTGCTTTATTATTATTATTACTATTATTATTATTAGTTCTTCTCTTTGTATTTGCAGTTTGTTTTTTTTTGTACATTGGTTGTTCGTCCTTCCTGCTGGGTATTCATCGATTCTATTGTGTTTCTTGGATTTACTGTGATTGCCCGCAGGAAAATTGAATTTCCGGGGTTTATATGGTGACCTATATGTAATTTAATAATAAATTGACTTCGAACCCATGAATACACTAAACGAAACAGACTACCCAGAAGAGGACCGCGTTTAAAAAAAAACGACAGAAATTTCGACACATTCCTGTAAGGATAAGTGTCTGGTTAAATGTATTATCATATCTCGCGGGTATTCAGATGTGTGTGGTGGAGGTGGAGGGAGAGAACAGCTTTTAAATCGCTTAAAATTTCCGCGTACGACAGTGATCCAGAGAGTTGCATTCGGCATTGAGACCTCTTGGACACCGGTTTGAAATGAGCTCAGATGAACCCACCTAGCCGCATCCAGTCAGACGAGTCGGTGAAATGCACGTTTCAATGCCCCAGAAATAGTGGAAGGGTCTGTATTGGTAAATTTTATGTGGAATGTCAATATTCCCGAACGGGATTCTCAAGCAATTTTCTTTTAATAGCTGATTGAAACGTGGAATTCCATCTATTAAACCATACATCTCCGGTTGACACCTCTGGTAATACACAAATAATAACGCGGAGCTAAATCAGCAGTAGCGACACAAATTCAAAATAGCTCACCGCAGGAGCAGACTCGAAATAACGTTGTTGTGTCTGTGAGTCTCTGCAATGGAGTCATATGCTCCAATTTCATTCCCGGACCAATTAGGAATCTCTGTCAAATGTTAACCGGATTCCCTTCTCTCGCGTCTGAAACGATAGCGTAGACGGTAAACACTTCAGAGTTGAATTCACGCCGCTGGCTGAACGGAGTTTTGTATGCTTTCCCCGACACCGCGCGGGGTTTCCCTACACCGTCCATTGACGTGCCGGCTGGTGGGTTAAATTGGTCATCCCCTGATTCGACTAGGATTACATCGGGGGATTGTTGGGAATCTTGAAGGGCCGGAAGGGGTTAACCGCGGTATCTAAATAAATAAATTATTGGTAACAGACTCTCTGCAACATGCCTGAAAGAGTTGCTTCGTGGTGAATTGTTGTATTTTTGTTTAATATTCTGAACATCTCGGCAAAATTTCCAAATTGGGCTGAATTTATAACACCATTGCTAATGGGCTCACATTGTAGATGTTACAAACTGAAAAGGCAGTTTAGCAAAATCAACATTCAGACTTCCTGTGTAAACAACGTAAACAAATGAGTGGATGAAATAATATCCCTTACAATGTGCCAGAACTGAACGTGTGGGTAACATAACGGATGGTAAAAATGCAGCAGATGAAATCAAAGTTCAAAAAGTTCCAAGTTCTAAGTGAAGTTTTTATCAAAGTATATATGTGTCACCATATACAGTACTACACCGAGATTCGTGTTCGCAGTGGAACAGACAATACAATAAAATTAATGAAGAACTACAAGGATAGCCAAGGACTGACAGCCAATCAAAGTGCAAACAAGGACAAACTACAAACAAAAAAACACTAATAATGAATACGCATATTAAAAAACAAATAAATAAACAGATAAATAGATAGATAATCAATAAACAAAGAAACGAATAAATAATAATTCCGAGATGGGAGGTGTCGAGGCCTTGGAAGTGAGTCCGTAGGTTGTGGAATTAGTTCAGTGCTGAGGTGAGTGAATTTATCAACTCTGATTCCGGAGCCTGATGCATGTAGAATAATAACCATTCCCGAATCTGATGTTATACCTTCCTGCTTGAAGGTAGATGGACCTTCTGACCAGGCATATTAAAGCTCCCAGTGGAGGGACGGTAGCACACAGCTTTACAGCTCAAGGAATTGGAGTTCAATTCCAGCTGCTGTTTTCAAGAAGCTTGTCCATTTTCCCCATGATTACGTGGGTTTTCTCCGGGTGCTCCGGTTTCCTCGAGTGAGCTGGTTCAGGAGCCTGGTGGGTGAGCGGCAATATCTGTTCCGGAACTTGGTGGTGGTATGGGACCTGAGGCTCCTGTACCTCCTTCCCGATGGCAGCAACGAGAACAGATCATGGTCTGGATGGTGGGGATCATTACTGATGAAATGAACGTGTGTAAACTCTTACAGAGTGCTCACAGATGATGTAAAGTGGGCGAGTTGGAAGAGATAAACTTATTCTGTAACATCAGTCATATATCTGTACACACACACACACACACACACACTATATATATATGTAAACAACACACACACACACACACACACATAAAATGGGGTATTACTCTCTCTCCCTATGTATCTAGCTATATAGATAGATAGATATAGATAGAGAGAGATCGATAGATAGAGAAAGAGAGAGAGAGAGAGAGGGAGAGAGAGAGAGAGAGAGAGAGAGAGAGAGAGAGAGAGAGAGAGAGAGAGAGAGAGAGAGAGAGAGAGAGATTGAAATACGGCGCGGAATAGGCCCTTCCGGCCCTTAGAGACACGCCCCGCAGTAGCACCCTGTTTTAATCCTAGCTAATCACGGGGCGGGACAATTTACAATAACCGATTAACCTGCCTACTGGTACGTCTGTGGACTGGGAGTGGGTGGGGGGGGGGGGGGAACCGGAGCGCCCGGAGGATACCCACGCGGTCAAGGGGAGAACGTAGATACCCCTTACAGGCAGTGGCCGGGTCACCTGTATTGTGCTAACCTCTATACGCTATCGTACCGCCCCAGTTATGTTTATATATGTGTGTCTATGTATTCCATGTGAACCTAGAACTGTAGTGAATCAAATCATTGTCCGTATCCTAGATCAACATGACAATGCACATTAAACGAGAGAGTTTGAAGAAGACCAGAAACATTTCCTAATATTCAAGATTGTTTAATGTCATTTTCCAGTACACAAATTAAAGGATAATTGTTACGTCGGATGTAACGCAGCAAAAGACACAATAAGATAAAGAACACACCAATGATAACCACAATAAATAGAGCTCATATACATTGATTGCATGTACAGAAAGTGATGCTAGGTATCGGAGATTTCAATCTCTTCATTCTCAGTCGAATAATTGAAATGTATCCCACCGCAATACATATTTTGTTTACTTTTCAATTTGATTCGCAGTCTTACAAGACGGAGAATGATTAGAGAAGAGTCGAAGTCTTCTATCTTAAAGGCTTTTAAAAAATGACCTTCTTCCATCGCTGTCGCCAGCAGCCAATCCGGCTAGTCGGTGTGGAGACATTGGGAGATAGATGCACAGTGTCTAGCGCTTGGTGATTGGGGATTCAGATTTTTCTGTTGGCTTGTTTCGTGTTGCAATGTCCCGATCGCTTAGAACTGCTTGTTCCAAGTTTTTGTCAAGCACTGCCAGCAGGTAATATGAATCCCAGATAAAGAAACCCTTTGTGATGGATCATCGAAGATATGAAAAGCCGTCCCACGGATATTTCAGTAAAGTAGAATCGGGATTAACGATCGCTTTAATATGTTTATCTATAGAACATTTATCAACTTATTGCAAGCTACACCAGGAGTGCAAAATACACCATCCTTCCATAAACCCTGTAATTAGGTTTTGATATGTATTCATCTCAGTTAGTTCCCAACGTATCGACTTTATATCTCCTGCCATTGGTTCGTTGTGAGACCATTCAGTAAACATTCTGGTGAGAGCTAAACTGGGAGTGGACATCCAAGCACGTCCAGAACTCTCTTGCTGATGATAAGTATCGTTGGTGACTTTGGTAAGGCTGGCTAGGTAAAATGGCCACACTTTATGTTTGGAAGACACTCTCCGCCTCCCATTGAAATACAGGTCCAAACAAGTTTAATTTATCTGGCGGCACCCTTAATCTGCACCTGGGAGTTTTAATTTTCTACCTCCTCACCACTGTAGTTATTTTTATTTGTGATTATAAAGGGGAATGGATGTGATTAGGGCTTGCTTTTCCTCAGCCTTAGTTCTAAGCCTCCTGAACCAGCGCAGAGATCTTCACTCACCTCAGCGCTGAACTGATTCCACAACCCATGGGCTCACTTTCAAGAGCTTCACAACTGATTTTCTCAGTATTATCTATCTATCTATCTATCTTCCTATCTGAGCAACACACACCTTGCAGCGTCAATAGAGAAAAAATAACCAGTCGCGTCTCGGGCCGAGACCCTTCATCAGGACTGGTGAAAGGTCTCGGCCTGAAACGTCGACTGCACTCTACCATACATGCTGCCTGACCTGCTGAGTTCCTCCAGCATTTTGTGCGTGTTACTTGGATTTCCAGCATCTACACAATCTCTTGTTTGTGACTAGACTATCTATCTATTTACCTATTGGTTTATTTATGGGTTAATTTGTTTACTTGTTTTTTTATTTGCACAGTTCGTCTTCTTTTGCACGTTGGTTGTTTGTTTATCTTTGTGTGTATTGATTCTGTTGTATTTCTTTGTTCTACTGTGAATGCCCGCAAGGAAATGAATCTCAGGGCAGTGTATGGTGATATATATGTATTTTGATAATAAATTTACTTTGAATTTTGAACTTTGAATCCAAGTGACATGGAAACTGATGTTTATTTTAAGTGCCAAGTTAATCGTCCACATTAATATATTTGAGTGAAATGACTGGACATTTTCTCAGAACGCTACACGGAGAATCATCCAGCAATGATTGGCTGCCATAGATAAGAAACTTCTCAAATATGTTTCAGAAATAAACCAAAATTCGGTATAGATAAAATTCTTTTCATGTATCCGGATTGGAGCAGATGCAAAAAAAAAGTCGACTTCCTATATTCAGACGCAGGCATTTCTAAAGACATCGGCAACTGAAGGCACAGATCAGGGATTACAAAATTAAACTGGTTATATTTGTTAAGACGGAAAGTTTTTGTGTTCTGGAATTCATAATGAAGTAGATCCAGTAAACTTAACCGTAAATTTCGGAAGGTATTTGCGCAGATAAACAGAAGGGAAACGCTGGCAAAATCGTCTGGAGAGGGCAGAGTTAATCTGTCTGCGTCCGATCAAAAATACAATAGAACTGTAACTTGTACCGGACCTACCTTTCAGGGAATTCTGGAGTGCTGCACACGATGAAAAAACTCGCGCACGCAGACTTAACACGCTCCCTTTGGCCTTGAGAAATCTTCCCCTCCGCCATCAGATTTCGGAAAGGTCCATGCAGACATGAACACCACCTCCCAACTTTACTCTACTTTCGCAGTATCCGTTTATCAGTATCTTTCTATCTATCTATCTATCTATCTGTCTGTTTATCTATTTATCTATCAATCTACCAGTCTGTCTGGCAATTAATCTGTCTGGTTATCTTTCCAACTCTCTCTATCTATTTATTTACATTTCTCATTGTGCTACCGTATTTGTTATGTACTGTAGCATACAGCTGCCGCAGCACAACCATTTTTCACGACCTATTTCAGTGATTAAAAAAATGATTCTGTTCTAATTCTGATTCTGATTCTAATCTTGGCAAATGGTGAAACTGGCACTTTAAATTTCCACTCCAACCCAAAACAGGACAAGATACGTGGAGCTTCCACGGAGCCTGAAGACGCACACTCAGCATTTGAAGTAGAGCTTGTTCCGCCGCACCATCAGAGCTCTGAGCTCCGCGAACACAACCTCACACAAAACCTGCTGGAGCAGCTCAGCAGCGAGGAAAGCAGCCTCACTATTTTGCTGTCTTTTTGCACTTCTTTATCTTGATATGCATTTCTTGTTGTAATTTACAGTATTTTATTTTATACCGCCCTGTGCTGCTCCCGCAAAACAACACATTTCACAATCTATACCAGTGATAACAAACCTGATTCTGAAATAGAAGCGATGCGGACATCGAAACAGCGAGCTGCTGGTCTCCTGCTCTCGTTTGTTGATGTCTCGAAGAGAAAGATTTTACCAGTAAGAATTCTCGGATATTAAATTGAACCATTAAACACATTGAATAATGTAAAAAAAAACCCTTGTTTGATCGAGAAATGTGTAATTACATTCTCAAGTGTAGGAGCTTTGAGATATTTTCTACTTCTCATTCAGGGTGATGGAATTCGGAAATATCGCGACACAATCGTTTTATTTTAGTCGGACATTTTACAATGATTATTCCCTCAGCGTTTGCTGTCCCGGAGCCTTGCATTGTTAAAAGTTACACAATGTACTATTCGAACTGAATATAAATAATAACAATCCCGTTATCTTGAGAACAATGCAATTTGGAATTTATACAATTCCCAAAGAATACTCGCCACCGGCCAGGTTTAGAAATTCTGTGATTCCGATGTTGGTTGTAACGTTAGTGTTCATGATCTGTGAGTTATTTTCGCCTCTTCATGTTAAAACAGAATATAAATCTCATGATTTTAACTTAAATGTCAATATGCGAACTGAACTAAACTAATAACAGCGGTGAATTGTTGGTCTGGGTGTAAGGCACAAAATTGTGCAATCGTAAAGAAAATTCCGCCCACATTTTGGACAGCTGTGGACGCAATGTTTTTTTCCCCAACTCAGTCATTCTCAGAAAATCAGGTCAGTGTTTAACTTAGGAGCAAATTCAGGAACCCAAAGATTCATATTTTTATTGAATGCACCGTGCACGAATATAAACTACGGAATCCAAAGTTTACAAACAATCAACGTCAGCCATTATTATTCCTGGACTCAATGTTCGAGAACTCCGTAAAGGTCGGGATAAATCATCAAAAAATAAAAATATTTAACTTTCGACATCAACCGCTACTCGGATTTTTTAAAAATTTCTTTGTCTTATAACACTGCACAACAAAAATTTTGCTTCCAGAATGCTTTTGGGTATACCCTATGCATTTTGGGCTGCTGATCAGGAAAATCACTATGAAATTTTCCCAACACGCAACATTTTTTTAAAATAGCCTATTTTTGTTGTTTCAGTTCGTAACTGATGCCAAGGTTAAGGAAGGCATTTTTGTTGGTCCACAAATCAAACACGTCATCAGCGACTGGCAATTCGAAGCACTTCTATTGGGACCGGAGAAAATCGCAAGGAAGTAATTCAAGGATGTTGCTGAAACATTTCTTGGCAACTACAGTGCAGTAAACTACGTGCAGCTGATTTACAACATGCTTCAAGTATACAAAACCATAATGAGCAACATGTCAGTAAAGATCAATTTTCTGTATTCTCATTTAGACTTGGTGCTGCCAGTGACATGCATGTTCAATGATTTACCAGGACATTGCAGTTGTGGAGAAACGGTATCAGGGCAATTGGAATCCATCAAATCTCCTACTATCCCTTCTTTCAGTTAGTCCTGACGAAGGGTCTCGGCCCAAAACGTCGACTATACCTCTTCCTATAGATGCTGCCTGGCCTGCTGTGTTCCACCAGCATTTTGTGTGTGTTGCTTGGAATCCATCAATGCTGGCTGATTATTAGCGAGAAGCCTCAGACACTGAGTACAAATGAAAATAATCAACAAAACATTTTTATATTCGTTATACTATTGCAAAGCGTCAACACTGTTATGCATTATATTCAATAAAGGTTAACTTCCTGTTTCTCCAATTTCCTACGCGATACATATAGTCTGAAATTATATTTGTGTTCAGCTTCAATCAGTCTAAAACAAAGAAAAATCTGAGGAAGCAACACTTTCGACAAAGAATGTTGTTGAGTGTAATCATCATTTAATCGGATATTTTCTGACGAGTGATAAAAGATTTATGTAAAAAGCATGTTACCTTAAAATACAACAAAAAGAAGGCCACACACCCAATAATACATAGGAACTAATCCGTATTAGCTCCAGTCAGCGCCTCTCGTATAGACGGGTTTAGGGTTTATTGGTGTATTGATGACACCTGAGCCTATCATAAGGGTCTTCCTACATTTATCAGAAACATTTATCGGGAGTGCTGCGTACGCAGGACCTTTGATCCCACCATCCGGCGTCCTCTTTGACTTTCTATCAGGCAGGAGACTACGACCATAAAACAATGATGGTGGATAAGAAACGAGTTCTTCCCGCAGGCGGTTCGGCCCTCTGAACTCCCCACCACCTCATATTCGAAGTGTCACTGGTTAATCTGTTCCGCACCTTACACTATTCAATATTAAGGCACTTAAGTTTGTTATTCATTTGTAGATTTTATCTTTACTTTCTTAAGTTATCGCGTGTTATGCGTGTTATGTGGGCTTTACATCCTGGTTCGGCGAAACGTTGTTTCGTATGGTTATATACATTATATACATTTGTATTTTAAACGACAATAAACTTGACTTGCCTTAACTTATCGAGTAATGGATGACGGGCGCAATAGAAACGGTTGGTTGAGTTGCTCGCAAAGTTTATGAAGGCCGGTGCGCCAGTCTGAACGCTCTCTTGGTGTGACTTCCCGGGGGTATCTCGGGCACTGCAAAATGTCAGTCTAACGATTTACAGTGCCCGCAACCCGGGTTCATTTCCCGCGCTCTCTGTAGGGAGTTTGTCCATTCTCCCCGTGATGGCGCGGATTTCCTCCGTGTGTTCCGGTTTCCTCCCAAATTCCAAAGGTGAATATGAGCGGCACGGTAGCGTAGAGGTTAGCAGAACGCTTTACAGTACCAGAGCCCCGGGTTTAATTCCCGCCGCTGCCTGTAAGGAGTTTGTACATTCTCCCCGTGACCGCGTGGGTTTCCTCCCACAGCCCGAAGACGTATCGGCAGGTAGGTTAATTGATCATTTTAAATTGTCTATTGATTAGGCTTGGATTAACTCAGTGATTGCTGGGCGGCCCGGCTGGAAGGGCCGGTAGTGCCTATTCCACGCTTCATCTCAATCAATCAATCACTAGATAATTTACAGTCTTGACAATGCTCATCAAATTTCTCATCCCAGTTTCCTCACCATCTTTCCAGCATTTCTTTGGCAGCAATGGGGCAACAGTCCCTATTAATTTATCTATGTATGTATGTATGTATCTATATGTATGTATAATTTCTTTCTGTATTTGCAGTTTGTTGATTTTTGCACATATTGGTCTTCTTTGAATTTAATGTGAATAGAGTTATAAAGACATCCGTTAGTCTTGCGAGACCATGGATCTGCGCCTGGAAAGTCTTCACTCTCCAGAACGCAGGCCTGGGCAAGGTTGTATGGAAGACCAGCAGTTGCCCATGCTGCAAGTCTCCCCTCTCCACGACACCAGTGTTGTCCAAGGGAAGGGCATTAGAACCCATACAGCTTGGCACCAGTGTCATCACAGAGCAATGTGTGATTAAGTGCCTTGCTAGTCGAATGCCTTAATCACTTGGCCACATGCCCACACATAGAGAATAGAATTATAGAGTCTTTGAAAAGTACAGCACAGAAAAAAGGCCCTTTCCCCCACCTTATTATTCTGGCTTCTGTCCCCTTCCTGTTCAGTCTTGATGAAAGGGTCTGGGCCCGAAACGTCGACTCTTCATTTCTCTCAATGCATGCTGCCTGACCTGCAGAGATCCTCCAGCACTTTGTGTGTGTTATTCTGGAATCGCACTTTCGCATTTCGGACGGGTAAGTGAAGATACTACAACGCCAATTTCAGGAGTGAATGAGGGGATCCGTCTGACAGGTAGGAAGTCTATTTCTGTGGCTCATTTGAAGGAAAATGTTCTTTGGTACATAAACAAACGTGGAATTCAATGCATCCAGTTCACGAGAAAGTGCGAGCGAATCAATTCGCTGTTCACAATCGAACAAATTTACTAATTTGGGCAGTTTAGCCTTTTATTTACTGTGTTACAGTGTACTAACACGAGCGTGTAGGGAGTGCACGTCCCGTCACTGAAAGCGTCCCGTCGAGTTCCCCGCTCTGAAGTAACGACCTTTAATTGTATATAATAAATGTCGGAGCACTGGGAAGACAGAAAGATCACCTGGTTTGATTTTGCCTCCATAAAGCTGTTAGCGCCTCTTGCCGAATTGTTACAGATCTGAAGAACTGGAACACAGGTATCTTTTGTGAGAATTCACTGTGAATAGGAAGGGTCTCGGGTTTATTTGCTTTCTTCTCGCTGCTGCATCAGGAAAGAGGTACAGGAGCCCCAGGACCCACGTCACCAGGTTCAGGCGCAGCTATTACCCCTCAACCATCAGGCTTTTGAACCAAAAAGGGATAAATTCACTCACCCCTGTTCTGAACTATTCCCACAGCCTAATGACTCACTTTCAAGAACGCTTCATTTCATATTCTGGAGATTGATTACTTAATTATCTCTCTCTCTCTCTCTCTCTCTCTCTCTCTCTCTCTCTGTATCTATTTGTCTATTTATATGTATAATTTCTTTCTATATTTGCAGTTTGTTGATTTTTGCACAGAGCGGTCTTTTGTCTGTCTTGTGTGCGGTCTTTCATTGATTCTATTGTGTTTCTTTGAATTTAATGTGAATAGAGTTATAGAGTCTTTGAAAAGTACAGCACGGAAAAAGGCCCTTCGGCCCACCTAGTCCGTGCCGAACTATTTATACTGCCTACTTCCATCGACCTCACCGGGACCATAGTCCTCCCTACCCCTGCCATCCATGTACGTTGAAATCGAGCTGGCACGCACCACTTGCGCTGGCAGCTCGTTCCACACTCTCACCTCACCATCCTCTGAGTGCCCGGAAGAAAGTGAATCTCAGGGTTGTATATAGTGACATATACAGTATGTACTTTGATAACAAGTTTACTTTGAACTCCATACTCATTTGTTTACGCGAGGTACGGGTCCACGCGAGGCAAACCGCTGTAACTTGAGCGGGGAGCTATTCTGTTGGGGAGTGGTAACTTAGAACTAGACCCTGTACCAAAATAGTAACCAGACAAAAAAGAAGTCGCATTTCCATTTTTTAAAAATGCTTTAGATTTCATTCGCTTTCACTGTTTTCATCATCTCTTCTCTGCTCTGGAGGGACGGAACCTGCGGATTGTGGTTAACACTGCCCAGCCCGTCACGGACTCGAGATGCTGGAACTCGTGAGCAGGGCACACAGCACAGCAGGGACTCAGCAGGTCTGGCAGCGTCTGTGGAGGATCTCGGCCCAAAACGGCAGCAGTTTATTTCCCTCTGTAGATGCTGCCTGACCTCTGAGGTCCGGCAGCATTTTGGTGTGTGTTTGCTTTGAATATCGTCACAAACTCATCCAGTCCGTCTCAGGGTGCGTTTCGTCAGGAGGGCTAACTGTCTCGTCAAGGATGTCCGCCACCCGGGCCTTTCGATGTTCACGGCTTCTGGAAGAAGTCACATGCGCTTAAAAACCCGGATGACTGAAAAACAGTTTCTTCCCTATTGCTGTGAGACTCCTGACCCAATCATCTCTTTCATGTCCCCTTCCCGGTGGTGCTGCCTTGGGTCTCCAAACCTTAACTCTCATCATCATCATTATGTGCCGTGTCGTATGACGTTGGCCATCATTTCAGCATGAATTCTTGACAGCTTTTTCTACAGAAGTGGTTTGTCAATGCCTTCTTGGCATTCTTGACAGGTGAGCCCAGCCATTATCAATACTCTTCAGAGATTGTCTGCCTGGCGTCTGTGGTCACATAACCAGGACTTGTGATCTGCACCAGCTGCTCAAACGACCGTCACCCCCTGCCCCCATGGTCACCTGACCCTGATCCGGGGGGGGGGGGTGGGGGTTAAGCAGGTGCTACAAAGCTGACCTGGAAGCCAGCGGAGCCAAGGAGCACCTCACAGGTCCTTTGGAGCCACCTGCCAATAACGTCACTTTAGCATTTCAAAGTCAAATTTATTATCAAAGTACTTACGCTGTATGTCACCAAGAGATTCATTAACCTGCAGACATTTACAAGAAAGTAAAGAAACACAATTGAATCTCTGCGAAACTACATGTATGTGGTGTATGGGGTGTCCAGGGAGGGGCAGCACCTTTGGTGAAAGGGCTTGTCGTGTCCATTGATAGAGTGGATAGCCAGCGCCTCTTCCCCAGGGCATCACTGCTCAATACAAGAGGACATGGCTTTAAGGTAAGTGGTGGGAAGTTCAAGGGGGATATTAGAGGAAGGTTTTTTACTCAGAGAGTGGTTGGTGCGTGGAATGCACTGCCTGAGTCAGTGGTGGAGGCAGATACACTAGTGAAGTTTAAGGGACTACTGGACAGGTATATGGAAGAATTTAAGGTGTGGAGTTATATGGGAGGCAGGGTTTGCGGGTCGGTACAACATTGTGGGCCGAAGAGCCTGTACTGTGCTGTACTATTCTATCTATTCTGAGGCAGTTCATTCACCTTTGGTCCTCACTGGACACTCAACTCTCACCTGAGGCTCCAAGTAGCCATTTGCATGTGACAGCAGACACACTCCAGTGCACTGCTTTAACAGGTGGGCTAAACTGGGTGAGGTAGATCCCTCACACCCCATTGAGATGGAGACATGTCTGTCTGAGCACGCAAAGTCAGCTCAGGCAGACAGAGTGGACGAGAACCAACGACCAGGAAGGTGGTTCTGCAACCCTCCATGGAGAGGGAAGAGCAAGACAAGGCACAAAAATGTCATGGTCATCCACTGGAACCAAGGAAGACCCCAGTCTGCAATGCTTATTCGTACCACTGACCCTGGATTTCTGAGGTCAAGAATGTGGAACTGCCCCAGTGCAATAGGTTCTCCACTTTAAAGGTTCTCCCGTACAGGTTTCCTGTCATTGTCGGACGCAATAGACAACTGCTAGACAAAATCAAAGACTGACAAACAACTAATGTGCAAAAGAAGACAAAATGTGGAAATAAAAATACCGTTAGTAAATAACACCAGAAACAAGAGTTGTAGAGTCCTTGAAATTGAGTCTATGAGTTGTGGAATCAGTTCAGAGTTGTGGTGAGTGTTCTCCACGCTGGTTCAGGAGCTGGATGGTTGAGGGCTAATAACTGTTCCTGAACCTGGTGGTGTGGGAGCTAAGGTTCTGTACTTCCTGTCCAATGGTAGTGGTGAAAAGTCAAGTCAAGTTTATTGTCATTTAACAATGTACATGTATAACGTCAAACGATGCAATGTTTCTCTGGACCAGGGTGAAGAGTACAATAGTACATATAACACACAATAACATAGGAAAATCATCAAACAAATTATACATCGACAAACAAAGTAAAGTGCATAAATTATATATTATTTGGTACAGAACAAATTAACTGCTGACACTTTGAAAGGGAGTCCAGAAGCCTAATGGCCTGCGGGAAGAAACCGTCTTCAATCCTGATCTTTCTGTCTTTATGCATTGGAGTCTGCTGTCTGATGGTCGAAAGACAAAGAGAATGCTGGATGGATGGGTCGGATCTCTTATAATACTAATGGCTCTGTGTACCCAGCGCTCTTGATAAACCTGGATGGTGGGGGCCTTTGCTGATTTTTTTTTTGTGACAGTACTCGATGCAAATGTACTCATAGGTGGGGAGGGCTTTGCCTGTGATGGACTGGGCTGTACCCACCACCTTCTGTACACTTTTCCATTCTTGAGCGTTGGTGTTTTCATGCCAGGCTCTGATCAACCGGTCAGGACACTCTCCACTGAGCATCCAAAGAAGTTTGTCAAAGTTTTTGATGACATGCTGAGTCTCGGTTTGCACTTCCGTACTTTGCACAGTTCTGTTATTCTGTGTTCCTTGCTAGTTTTATGGTTGTATTATTTATACCATTTATAGTGTTTACTCAGTGAGCTTCATGTTAACAAGGAATTTCATTGCACCCTGGTGAATAAAGCTCCACTTCCCCAAGAGCAGAACAACCCCAGTTCCTGCTGCCTCTGCTGTCCTGTCATTGGTTGGAAGATCTGTGTAGGCAGGCAGCCAGCTGAGCATATTGGCATCTCCCTGTTTTATGTCAGTTCTGGCAACATCCTTACAGGAAGATTGGGAATCCATTCTGGTAACAGGAAGGATGCGAAGGCATGAGGGAGGGTTTAGGAAACATTTATGAGAATGGTTACTGACATGACAGATTTGTATTACAATGACAGGTCAGAGGTTCTGGAACTGTTTTCTTCAATGGGGAGATTTAATAGAAGTATATAAAATGGTGGGAGGATAGTAACACCCACAAAATGCTGGAGGAACTCAACAGGTCAGGCACATCTATGGAGAAGACTTAACAATCAATATTTCAGGCCACGACTTTTCATCTCGACCCAAAACAACGACTACTTATTCCTCTCCATAAATGCTGCCTGACCTACTGAGCTCCTCCAACATTTTGTGTGTTTTACTTTGGATCCGAGGAAACCCACACCAGTCCTCAGAGAGGGATCAGAAGTGGAGAGAGTGAGCAGTGCCAGTGTCCTGGGTGTCAATATCTCTGAGGATCTATCCTGGACCCAACATATCGATGCAGCCATAAAGGAGGCAAGACAGCAGTTATATTTCATAAGAGTTTGAGGAGGTTTGGTATGTTACCATAAGTACTCACAAATTTCTACAGATGTACTGTGGAGAGCATTCTGACTGGCTGCATCACCATCTGGTATGGGGTGGGGCAGCTACTGCACAGGATTGAAGTAAACTGCAGAGTCAGTTCCATCATGGGCACCAGCCTCCATAGTATCCAGGAGATCTTCAAGGAACGATCCTCAAAAAGACAGCGTCCGTCATTAAGGACCCCCATCACCCAGGACATGCCCTCTTCTCACTGTTACCATCAGGGAGGAGGTACAGAAGCCTGAAGGCACACACTCAGCGATTCAGGAACAGCTTCTTCCCCTCTGCCATCCGATTTCTGAATGGACATTGACACCATGAACAGAACCTCACCACTTTTTTTTATTTCTATTGTTTGGCACGATTTAATTTAACTATTTAATGTATATATTTACTGTAATTCAGTGTTTTCCCCTCTATTATCATGTATTGCTTTGTACTGCTGCTGAAAAGTTAACAAATTTCACGACGTATGGCGGTGATATTAATTCTGATTCCAGCATTTGCAGAATCTCTTGTGTGTATGAGGGAGGATTGGGTTTGGCCATTTCCTTGTTAGATGGGTGCAGGACAAGAAGTCACAGGTATGAAATAAAGGAGAAGAGGATTAATAGTGACACTATGAGAAGCGATGTTACACAGGGTGGTGATAGAATCCAGAATGCATTACCTGCAGATGCAGTGGAGGTGGGTCCTGTGGGAGCAAATTTGTGCACGTTATTGGGGAATGAGCTGGAGGGTGGAACTAGAAAAGTCCAATGCTCAAAGTAAATTTATTATTAAAATATGTATAGGTCACCACGTCAAGTTGAGATTCAACAAGTTGCTTTGGTGGTGAGCCAGCATGGACATAATGGGCCAAATAGCCTGTTTCTGTGTTGTAACCATTCTCTGATCCAGAGTTAAAGCAGAGGTGATTTGGCTACAAGGGGAGACTGTCCCTGTGGCGGCCAAACCAAAATCAAAACCAAAACCAACACTGAAACAACCGCCGCTGCTGGCAACCCTATGGAATTGTTATACTGCCAAGTCCTGCCCTCACTCCTACAATGATTGCTCCCAAAGTTGAGGATATATATTCTGATCCTTTGTTAGCAACTAGAAAACATACAATCTTGAAGCAATGAATCTTAAGCATACTGATGTAAGCTAAGTATTATTCAGCAATATTAGTGGTCAGTGAAAGACGTGACTTCCATCAGTCCCAAGCTACAAACTGCCCTGAAATAAGCAAGGATATATAACTTATTCCCTCTGCGTCCCCACTCATGTAACTAGTTACCATAATAAACATAATAAAGGCACAACATGGAATATAGTGCAGACAGAGAACAGAGACATGGCTCCCACAGTCCCTTTTCCAATACAAGGACCTGCAAAGTGAATATTTACTGGTGGGCAGCCCGTTGTGAAAGAACACCTCCAAATGCAGCTCCTTAATGGAATTAATTATTACTCTGCACATGGTAATTAAATGATTCCATCACAGATTATTGTTCAAGGATTTAATAATCACTCTTCTCACTTACAGATTATGGGTTTGTTTGCAACTGTGCAGGTTTTAAACTAGCAAACTTCACCTAACACATGTCTGGGTGGCAGGGTGGAGATATGTCTCTACCAAAGGAGGTGCACTAGGCTGCAGGTCACCCTTGGGCAAGGTGTAGCATCTGCTTAGCCCTCTCCCCTGCTCCCTCCATGCGAAGCCAAGGGAGCAGGTGATGCATATCACAAGTCCTAGACAACAGGCAGACAACTTACGAAGAGTATTGATAATGTCTGGGGACACCTGTCTTGTAAAGTCACTGCCCAGAAGAAGGTAAACTATTTGTGTAGAAAAGTTTGTCAAGAACAATGATAGTCAAAAAACCATGATCACCTATGTCATGTGACATGGCACATAATGATGATGATCGCCTTAGGTGATAGTATGTGACCATTACTGCCAAGGCCACCCTAGGTTGGCCATCCATAATGACCCAGAATGGGTTGGCTTTCTGGGTATTTTAGTGTTATAATTGTGAACAAAGTCACTGCAGAGACACTGAAGCTGGTGTATATAGAGGTGATTTATTCAGCAAAAACGAGCAACAGGCATCATATTGAAACCCTCTTGGAAGAAGAGGCCTGCCTAACTCAATGTTACATGACATTTGATATGCCAAAGACCAAGTAACAGCAGGTCAATTCTATAATTACAATGCATCTACGTTTGTACAATGCTTCCTTTGAATTACATAGAGTTTTCAACATCTCCTCCTTTGCACCCACACTCCAGACACCCAAAATTAATTTAAATCCACACTGTCTCTAGGCCACATTCACGCATACATGGGCACCTGAGGTCTCAGTGGAGCGTTTCTCCAGGAAACCCATGGTTCTGAGCTGTGTTTTAAATTCAGAGCGCAATCTGCATTCAAATCTGAAGAATGGTTGCTGTTGAAATTAATATTTGCTAAATACTCTAACTCCAGAATATGCACTAATATTATGAAGGGCAGTAAATAGTCAAACTCTTCGGTATGTGACTGGAGTCACATATGGTCTAGATCAGGTAAGGATGGCCAATTCCTATCCCTGAAAGATATGGATTTTCAAACAATTCGGTCGATCCAACTACCGTTACCGATACTGACTATTAATTTAAGATGACATTCCCCACTCACTATGGTGGTATTTGAATTAGACGGTAATGCCTATATTGGTTTCATAACCCAAGCACTGCCAGTCATTACTCAGAATGTGGTAGCAGCAGTGTTTATCATTCATCTCCAAGCAGGAAAGTGGCATCCATCATCAGGGACCCCCACCATCCAGGCTTCTTGCTGGTGCCATGAGGAAGGAGATTCAGAAGCCTCAAGACCCACACCACCAGGTTCAGGAACAGTTATTATCTCTCAACCATCAGGCTTTTGAACCAGAGGAGATAACTTTTCTCAACTTCACTTGCCATCATTGAAATGTTCCCACTGAACTGGACTCATTTTCAAGGACTCTTCATTTCATGTTCTTGATATTTATTGCTTATTTATTATTATTATTGATATTTCTCTTTTATCTTCTTTTTCTATTTGCACAGTTTGTTGTCTTTTTGCAAGTTTGTTGTGGTTTTTCATTGATTCGATTGTGTTTCTTGTATTTACTGTGAATGCCTGCAAGAAAGTGGATGTCTGGGTTGTATATGATGATATATACGTACTTTGATAATAAATTTACTTTGAACTCTGATGTAGTTAAGTGAAAACCGTAAAATATGAGAAAATCTATAAATGCTGGAAATCCAAAGCAACACACACAAAATGCTGGAGGAACTCAGCAGGTCGGGTAGCATCTATTGAAAAGAGTAAACAGTTGACATTTTGGGCCTGGACCCTTCATTTGGGCTGTGTAAGAATAAATTGTGTTGTTGGGTCTGAAGTCGGACTGGGTGGATTTTCTTTCATGAGGAACACTAATGAACCAGATGCGTGCAGCTCGCTCATTATGTATTCCGATATCTGAAAAAATCCAAAATCCAAAATACTTCTGGCCCCAAGCATTTTGGATAAGGGATACTCAACCTGTACTCTTTTTCAAGGTAATTACATTTATTTTAAAAGTGTGTTAATATCTGATCCCATTCTGTAATGTTATCAGAATCAGAATCAGGTTTAATATTAGCAGCTTATAATGTTAATTTTCTTGACTTTGTACCAGCAGTGCACAATAATAGAGAAAAAGAGTGAATTACAGTAAGTATATACAATAGTTAAATTAAATAGGTAGTGCAAAAACAGAAATAAAGCAGTAGTGAGATAGTGTTCATGGGTTCATTGTCCATTCAGAAATTGGATGACAGAGAGGAAGAAGCTGTTCCTGAATCATTGAGTGTGTGCCTTCAGGCTTCTGTACCTCCTCCCTGATGGTAACAATGAGAGGAGGGCATGTCCTGGGTGGTGGGGGTCCTTAATGATGGATGCTGCCTTTTTGAGGCATCACTCCTTGAAGGTGCCCTGGATACTATGGAAGCTAGTGCCCATGATGGATCTGACTGAGTTTACAACTGTTTGTAACTTACTTTGATCCAGTGCATTAGACCCCCACCCCCCGCCATACCAGACGGTGATGCAGCCAGTTAGAATGCTCACCACGGTATATCTGTAGAAATTTTCGAATGCCTTTGGTGGCATACCAAATCTCCTCAAATTCCTAATGAAATTCTGTCACTGTGGTGCCTTCTTATTATGTATTAATAGCATTAATCCCGCTTCACAGAATCTGCCATTCAAAGTTACCTTAAGTCAGCAGTACACAGAGAAAGAACTTACCAGCACTCATTCATTTATGAGTTGGGTTAATTTGTCAATTAACATGGGATGTGGCTTGAAAATAGATTTCTTCCACATTACATTTCGGAAATATTTTCCCACAACTATAATGAGCAGATGGTGAACCACATCTCAGACCAGCCTCACATTAACCATCAAAGGTTTCAAAATGTTATTCTAAAGCTCTTAATGGCCGATCCAATTTATATCCTTCATCAAATGCACACACAAAAATGTGACCCTTCCGAAAATTCAAGGGACAAGTCCAAACTAAGTGCCTTCACACCCTTTGGAGATGCTGGTTTGGTTTCATCGCATGGTCACTCAAGAAGCTGAGCAAGAAGGATAAAGCACAAATGCCAGCACAAAAGAATGGTTCAGCAAAGCCTGCAGAACTAAGTTTAAATAATGGCTGTTAATTCCAGATTGCTACTTCCAGCTGTAATTGCTCACATGAAGCAGAAGGGATTTATACAAACCCATAACATCTACACACATTTTTCAGCTGATTATCTACAGTTCTGTGCAAAAGTCTTAGGCGCGCGTACACACACACACACACACACACACACACACACACACACACACACACATACACACACACACACACACACACATATGTATATGTGTGTATATATAATATAGCTAGGGTGCCTAAGACAGTTTCACATTACTGTATTTGGCAACACAGAGTCGAGAGGTAGTTTGTAAATCTGGTGGGAGCAAAGGATGTTGGGAATGCCAAGGGTGGAGCGTGACGGGAGGGGTGTGGGACAGGTGGCAGAGAAGGTGTGGCAGGGGAAGTGGGGGCATGGGTGCAGACACACCCAGCCCTGAAACACCAGGCAAGATCATTTGATTCCAAACAATTGGTTTATTGATCATTACAGAATGTCTCTCTGGTGCTTCCCACTCCCTCCCCTCTCCCTTCCCCTTCCCATTCTCAGTCCACAATAGAGACCCATATCAGAATCAGGTTTATCATCACTCACATACGTCATGAAATCTGTTTTTTTTGTGGCAGCAGTACAGTGCAATACATAGAATTACTATAATACTGTGTAAAAGTCTTAGGCACTCTGGTTATATATATGTGCCCAAGACTTTTGCACAGGACTATATATAAGATTTAAAACAATGGTTGCATAGAGTGATAGAGCACTACGGCACAGAAACAGGCCTTTCGCTCCATCAAGCCCATGCTGAACTGTTACTCTCCATTGATGCACACATGAAACACAGTCCTTCATAACCCTCCTGTCCATGTACCTATCCAAGTTTCTCTTCAATGTTGAAATTATATTTGCATTCATCACTTGTGTTGGCAGCTCGTTCCACACTCTCATCACCCTCCGAGTGAAGAAGTTTCCCCTCATGAGAACTAAAACCTCTAGTTCTAGTCTCAGTGAACCTCAGTGGAATAAGTCTGCAAACATGAGGAAATCTGCAGTTGCTGGAATTTCAAGTAACACACATCAAAGTTGCTGGTGAATGCAGCAGGCCAGGCAGCATCTCTAGGAAGAGACACAGTCGATGTTTCGGGCCGAGACCCTTCGTCAGGACTAACTGAAAGAAGAGCTAGTAAGAGATTTGAAAGTGGGAGGGGGAGGGGGAAATCCAAAATGATAGGAGAAGACAGGAGGGGGAGGGATGGAGCCAAGAGCTGGACAGGTGACTGGCAAAAGGGATATGAGAGGATCATGGGACAGGAGGCCCAGGGAGAAAGAAAAGGGGGAGGGGGGAAGCCCAGAGGATGGGCAAGAGGTATAGTGAGAGGGACAGAGGGAAAAAAAGGAGAGAGGGAAAAAGAATGTGTGTATATAAATAAATAAATAACGGATGGGGTACGAGGGGGAGGTGGGGCATTAATGGAAGTTTGAGAAGTCAATAAGTCTGCTTGCTTTTACCCTATCTATAGCCCTCATAACTTTGTATACCTCTATCAAATCTCCCCTCATTCATCAACACTTCAGAGAGTAAAGTCCTAACCTATTTAACTTTTCCTATAACTCAGGTCCTCCAGGCCTGGCAACATCTTTGCAAATTTTCTCCGCACTCTTTCAAAGTTACTTGTAGGTAGCTGTGGGATATTTGACTGCCAAGTGTGAGCAGCAAATTCCCTCCTTTAGCGATGTGGCAATGATTGGAAAATTACTTTTAGATTGTTCCACTCTTCTGCAACAGTGTCAGGCAATTTTTTGCATTCTATTACACCAGCAGATGTCCATAAAAGCATAAAACCTTAAGACATAGGGACAGAATTAGGCCATCAGGTCTTCTCCTCCATTCCATCATGGCTGATTTATTATTCCTCTCAACCCCATTATCCTGCCTTCTCCCCACAACCTTTGATGCTCTTATTAATCAAGAACCTATCTACTTTCTTTTTAACTATACCCAAAGACTTGGCCTCCACAGCTGCCTGTGGCAGTGAATTTCACAGATTCACCACCTTCCAGCTAAAGATATTCCTCCTCATCTCTGTTTTAAAGGATTGGCCTTTTATTCTGAGGCTGCACCCTTGGATCCTAGATGCCTCCACTATAGGAAAATCCTCTCCAATCCACTCTACCTAGGTCTTTCAATATTCAATATGTTTCAAAGAGAGCCCCCCCACCCCAACCCATCCAAGACATAGCAGCATTGTCTGGTACAGTTTTCTTTTCTGTGGTTACAAGCGAGTGCAAGATTGTTATCCCAGATGCTGCAGAGCCATGAATACAGGATCTTTCAACACAGGAAAATAATTCCAATCCACTTCAGGCTATGACAAGCCAGTCACCACAAATGGGGTGCATTGGTTACTTTCATGTTGAGGTGATAAGGTACCTTTGATGTGGCTGTTCTGAGAAGTTTGTTTTAAATCTTGCCTCGCTTATCGGTTGTAGAAGTTCATAGATTCTAAAATGGCCATTTTTTTGGAATTTTGTGAGAAGAGTTGTAACTGTAATTTTTTATTCTGCATTCTGTCTTTGCACTGTGTAATGAATTGAGATGTACAGAAGGTATGCAAAACAAAGCTTTTCACTTTACCTCCCTCCGTCTGTCACACCTGGTCTCACACCTCCCATCCTGCACATGCAGACACCTCCTGCTGGAAGGGGTTTGACCCAAAGCATCCACTTTCTATTCACTTGCCTAGATGCTGCCTGACCTGCTGTAGGTGTGTGTTACCTACAGAACTCTAGTCAGCTAATACTATTCATCTGCTGTTCTTCCCAGACTGGTCACCTGCAACCTATTTAACCCCAGTTCTCACCCACAGTCCTTGTTCAGTCATTGAACAAGCCGGTCTTAACCAGGTGCTCCAAGCTTTCACTTTCCCTACCTAAAGTTTACCTTGTTGCATGTTTTGTTTTGTTTCTGCTCTCGCTTGTTCCGTGGCCCCTCGTGATTTGTTATTTTGCAATCTATTATTAAAATTATCATTCACAATCGAATCCTTTCTGCTGCTCTGCCTTTGGGTCAAGACTACATATGTACTTTGATTATATATATATACTTTAATAATAAAATTTACTTGGAACTTTGAAGCCTCCTCTACATTTCCTGATACCATACATCGTACATGGTGTCAAAATGGCTGTTGTGATGAGTCCAATGTGGTGGTGTAGTGGGTAGTGCTTGTCGCTCTCACTTTCAGTTTCCACCGCTGGCTCGCAGTCTCACGAAAAGGAGAGCTGAATGTGTAAGTGTCTCTCTGCCAGTACATGGCCTGTCCAACAGCAAGCCTCCTGCAGTGCCTCCTCCCTGGTGATGCATGGAAACTGAGCTCCTTTCAGACTCAGGCTGAAACACAGAGGACGGGGGAGGAGGTCTGACCCCTACACAAGTAGCACGAAGGCCCACCGGTGTGTGGACACTCCCTGATGCTCGTGAACCAGATCCCCAGCTATGGGTAAATAGCCCTACTGCCTTGTGGGCAGCGTCAGGAGAGTCGAAGCCTACGGGAGTAAATCCAGACAGCAAATCCAGAGTGGAGCCCCTAAGGTGGCTGGACATCATTGAATGTCTTTCCAGCAGCTCCTGCAGCCAAGCTGGGGTCAAACGTATTGCTTCATAAGCTTTCCTTTGAATCACACTGGTGTGTCTGAGAGGAGGATCTTGTTGACTGGGCATCTCAGGATCTCCATACCTTGTGATAATGATCATCACCCATTGTCCTTCGAGATGGACAGATACCAACCACAACCATGTGTGACAATAATAAATCAAGTTGCCAAAGTACCAATTTGGAAGTAAACTCATGCTATTGGATTCAAGATTGAGTAATAAATGTCCATCATTGTTGCATTATATGAGTTCAGGCACACCAAAGCACTTCATCGTTTGTTCATTCATTATGTGCCATGCCGTATAACGTGGGTGATCATGGTCTTTCCATGACCATGATTGTTCTTGGCAAAATTTTCTGCAGGAGTGGTTTGCTATTGCCTTCTTCTGGGCAGTGTCGTTAACAGAGGGTGACCCCAGCCATTATCAATACTCTTCAGGGATAGTCTGCCTGGTGTCAGGACTTGTGATATGCACCAGCTGCTCGTACGACCATCCACCACCTGCTCCCAGGGCTTCAGGTGACCCCAATTGGGGGCCAACTTGCCCGGTGGGAAGGAGCACCTTACATCTCCTTTGATAGAGAGATATCTCTACCCCACACCCCAACTTCTATGATATCCCCCCAATACCTCCCTCCAATCACCTTAAAGTTATGCACTCTCATTTTAGCAACAAATACATTATCACTGTGTTCGGATATGGCCCAAGTGTGGAGAGAGAGACAGGCCAATAGTTCACAGACTTGAATGCAAACAGTATATTGAAGGAAAAGAAAACAATAAACACTAGGCCCAATACGGCTGTTAACTAAAACTCTCAAATAGAAAACTGGATACCAACACAACGGCTGAAAAGATTATTTAAATATAAAATGAACAATGTCAGTTGACTCGACCGTCCACTTTCTCAGGCCAGGCTGAATACAAGCAGGCAGCGTAACGTTGCTGTGCTTTGCTCAAGAGCTATAAAAGAAGGGAGTTAAATACCGCCGTAATGAAATAGTAATTAGTGGACACGTGCTAATTGTTGAATCTGCTGTGCAGCCTGCCTACAGCTGAGCCCATTTCCAAAGCTATAGAGGGTGTGGGTAAGGAGCAGGAAGATGGAGCTGAGGCAATGGAGCAGCTACGACCATACTGAATAGTCAAGCAGATTGGAAGGGTCTCATGAACAACTCTTGCCCTTGTTTTCTGTTTCTAAGTTTTAAAAGGTCTGATTTAAAAATTCATAGCTCTCTTTTCGATTCCTTGTGTGGCTTGTGCTACACCACTGAAGCCTGTTAGTGTGATGTGATAATGGCTCAGCATGTCAGAGTTCAGTTCTGGCATCCTCTCTAAGACAGTTTGTACATTCTTGCAGTGTGTGCCTATGGGTTTCTGCTAGGTACTCGGGTTCCCCCTCACAGTCCAAAGATGTATCTGTTATGCCCATCACCTCCACTGGGGCACAGGTTACTGACAGCAGCTCGCCAGAGTCCTCTGTCCTGGGCTGGTCTTTCAAGTTGTCCCCTGGTGTGGCCTATATTTGAAGATCCTTCCTCCTCCAGGAATGAGGTGTTTGCAGCTTCGGTTGGCATTTCTGTAGCTTTGTTTTTTTTATGGGATAGGGTCACTAGCCCCATTCCCGACCCTGCTCCTCTCACAGCTTGACTTGACTCACAGCAGAGTTGGTAGGTTAATTGGTCATCGTAAATTGTTCGGTGATTAGGCTAGGGTTAAGTAGTCATTAACCAGACGTAGATCTGTAATGTAAATGGCAGCGTGGTAGCATTGGGGTTAGCGCAAGGCTTGGCAGTACAGGTGACCCAGATTCAATTCCCACCACTCCTGTAATTTCACAACATGTGTCAGTGATATTTAACCTGATTCTAAATGAACAAACAGAAATGTTCTACTGCATTTCCCAGCGAGTTATCGGATAGAAATAGTTGGTTCTAAGCCACAGAAGCAGACGTCAGGGTAGGTAGTCCAAGGCTTAGTTAAAGATGAAGGTTTGAAGAAAGATCTGAAGAGGGTGATGGAGAGGCTGAGTGGTCAGCAAGTGATTTCCAGAGCCAGTAACAGAAGGTTCAGGTAATATTGGTGGAGCCTTTCATGGGGGGTGAAGAGGAATCCAGGTTGGGACAGCACAGGTTCTGGGTTGGAGACAGGGTACGCTAGTGTGGGACCAGGCGGGAATGGAAAACTATGGTGAGAGTTGCGTAACCTTGTCTCAGCTGCTGTCTGTCAGGAGTTTGCATGTTCTCCCTGTGACCGCCTGGGTTTCCTCCAGTTTCCTACGTTAATTGGTCATTGTAAATTGCCCCATGGTTAGGCTAGGGTTAGACTGGGGGTTGGTGGGTGGCATGGTTCTTAGGGCCAGAAAGATATCTCAATAAGTAAATAAATCAATAGATCTTTTTCACAATCCAACATTTCTTTGACATGGAATCTGTCCAGGACCAAAAACAAAAGGGTTTCAAATCCTTGTGAGATTTGGCCCTTTCCATCTTTGAAACTGCATTTGGAAGCAGTTCAGAGAAGATTTATTAAACTGAAGGCTGGGTTGTCTCATGAGGCTAGGCTTGTATCTGCCGGGGCTTAAGAGAGTGAGAGATGACTTCATTGAGATATAGAAGTTCCTGACAAGTCTTAACATGATGGGTGCAGAGAGGATATTTGATCTTATGGGCAAATCTAAAACCAAGTATTCACTACTTGCCTCGCCTTTAAGTCAGAGATTAAGTGGAATTCTTTTTCTGAGGGTATGTGAGCCATTTGGAACTCATGTCCTCAAAGGGAGATTGTCCAGCTCAGGATGCACTGCAGACTGCAAGGATAAACGTGGAACTTGGAAAGTTGGCTGATAGATATAGAAACCCTAATATGCTTTGTAATAGCTAATCCTTTGATCATCGGTACCAATGTCCTCCTGGACAGTTTCACATCAGTTGTTTGCTTGGGAAGGCTCCTGTGAAATAGCTTGGGACATTTCACTGTACAATTTAAAAAAAATTTCCATAATAGGTTTTTTTGTTCATGATGAAAACGTGTACAAAAAGGAAGAAATGGTACAAAAATATTCGCATTCATGGTCGGCATATGGAGTCGTGTAAATTTAAGGAAGCCAGACAGTGGTGCAGTGGTATCTGCACTGGACTGCGAGGTGGGTGGTCCCAGGTTCGAATCTGGACGGCTCTTTGTAAGCTTTCCATCCGTGCTGGGTTGAGCATTGAGCCAGCAACTCAACCTCATAAAAAAGCAGACAAAAATGCTAAAGAAACGGCAAGGTTATCACCCAAAACACCACATGGTGCGGAAAGGAACAACAACAACAACAAACTTTAAAGAGGAAGAATGCAAATATAGCACCATTTGCTCTCAACTGGCTCCTTGAGGTGACACCCCTTTCATTTCTCAAGGGGCTTCTTGACCCTATGCTGCCTCTTCGTGTTGAGTAGTGGTAGGAACCTATACTCTATAATAAGTGAAAAAGAACGTTGCTGTTGGCGCCATAGATCTTAATTCACAAAACCTTAACATCCCTCTTTCTATTTTTTAATTTCATTTTTATTGTAACTTATTTTCTTCTTGCCCAGTACCACAGGCATTTTGGGCAGCAATGAAGATCCTCCATCTCTGGTGGTGTTCAGGGCTTCCTTCATCATGCCAGTAGCTTCCTCTCGGTTTTCACCACTGTCAGTCACGTAAATCCCGGGTGGAGACTCAGGAATACCGTTGCATTCAGATGTGGAAGGATTCTTCATTGCTGTTTCTGTAACAAATTTTTTTGACCAATCAGAGTTGAACCCCGAAACTGAATAGTGGTGGACCACTCTTAGTCTGGCCTCTACCCTTTGACCTGTTGGCATGGGTGACCTCACCAAAAGGCAAAGCAAAAGCCCTGACTCCAGCCAACATAACTTTCTTGGTCAATGAAGCAAGCAAGCCTCCAAACCCACTTGGTCCTCTTGGAGGCTTGTAACTTATAGTAATTTTTACTTCTATATATTGGCAAGACCCGATGCAGGCTGCGAGACCATTTCGCTGAACACCTATGCTCTGTCCGCCAGAGAAAGCAGGATCTCCCAGTGGCCACACATTTTAATTCCACGTCCCATTCCCATTCTGATATGTCTATTCATGGCCTCCTCTACTGTCAAGATGAGGCCACACTCAGGTTGGAGGAACAACACCTTATATTCCGTCTGGGTAGCCTCCAACCGGATGGCATGAACATTCACTTCTCAAACTTCTGTTAATGCCCCTCTTCCCCTTCCTACCCCATCTCTTATCTATCTATCTATCTATTTATTTAATAATCTATTTATTTTTCCTTTTTCTCTCTCTTTTTTCTCTCTGTCCCTCTCACAATAACTCCTTGCTTTCTCTCCATCTTCCTCTGGGCTCCTCTCCTCCTTTCCTTCTCCCTAGGCCTCCCGTCCCATGATCCTCTCCCTTCTCCAGCCTTGTATCCCTTTTACCAATCAACTTTCCAGCTCTTGGCTCCATCCCTCCCCCTCCTGTCTTCTCCTATCATTTCGGATCTCCTCCTCCCCTCGCACTTTCAAATCTCTTACTATCTCTTCTTTCAGTTAGTCCTGACGAAGGGTCTCGGCCTGAAACGTCAACTGTACTTCTTCCTGTGGATGTTGTCTGGCCTGCTGCGTTCCACCAGCATTTTGTGTATGTTGCAGTAATTTTTATATGTTGTACTGAACTGCTGTGATCAGAGAGGCACAGAGAGAATAGGTAATTACCTACAGTACCCTTACTGACTCAATGGAGGAGCATATGAACTTACAGGACTGAGTACTGAGCACACCTACTAACTCCTGACCCCCCACTAACAGTCAAAGAATAGAAAAGGTAATACCTGGAAAAAGGAGTCTATGTTGGCCATGTGTTCCTCGTGGTCCCAGTCTAATGTGTATGTGTTCGTGAGGAACTACACATCCATGATGGTTGGTACCTGGAGAGTTGTTGTTGCTCTGCTTGTATATTCATTCCTTAACAGTTCAAATGTCACATTTCAATCTCATTGACTGTGGGCTATGTAAATGACCTGTGTCACCTTCTTACTGTCTCTGGTCCCTGCCAGCATCCATTTATTGCCCTCTTCTGCAAATAACAACTGGTAATTTTTGGCTCTTTGTTCTAAATCTGTTACCAAACTAGTAACCAGCTTGAATCACTCAGGGTAGACACAGTCTCAACTATTCATAAACCTGCATGTTATATCCCACCAAAGAGAAA
The DNA here is from genome assembly GCF_963921235.1 of Mobula hypostoma. NCBI lineage: Eukaryota > Metazoa > Chordata > Chondrichthyes > Myliobatiformes > Myliobatidae > Mobula > Mobula hypostoma. The sequence goes on from NC_086117.1 coordinate 60,824,001, forward strand.
TAGCTTCACAGTTTGAAATTATCTCTGAACAACAGATTACCTGGAGCGTCATTGTGTCTACTTTAAAACACAAACTGAAGCAAGCAAATGCATTTCACAAAATGGAGGATTCAAAGCAGCTTCACAAAATGGCAGCCTCCATTCCTTCAACCTCATAGCAAGAATAAAGGCAATTGATTTGGCTACTTCCACTGTTCTTGATTCATTCGAATTCACTGATTTGTGGACTCTAGTTTTTTTCTGGCCAACAAACCTGATTCTGATTCTAATAAATATCTGATTTACTTTTTAAAAATTTCAGCCACTATCTACTTTTAAATAGCTGAGAGGGAGAGAGACAGAGAGAGAAGCCAATTAAAATGAACAGATTCAGATTAACTTATTTATCACATGTACTAGGGGAAAGGCTATCTTAGATTGGATGTTGTGTAATAACCCAGATTCTACTAGGGAGCTGTGGTAAACCATATATATGTCGTAACTGGGTTAACTGTCTGGACACGCCCCTCTGCTGACTGCCCCTATGGCTCCTCCCACATTTTCCTGAATAAAGGTGATTTCGTCTTGCCCCTCCCCCTCAGTCCAGGGACAGACACTCACCGTGAAGGTCGTATTGTACAGCGAATAATAGTCTTTCAGTATTTACCCAACTTCAGTCTTTTGGAGTTATTGAAGGTGCTTCAGGAGCTTAATATAAAGGAACTTTTAGGAGGCAGTGATCATAATATGATTGGATTCATACTGCAATTTGAGAAGCAGAAGCATAAGTCACATGTATCAGTATTACAATGGTATAAAGGGAATTACCGAGGCATGAGAAAAGGGCTTGCCCAGGTGGATTGGAGAAGGATTCTGGTGGTGATGATGACAGAACAGAGGTGGCTGAAGTTTCTGGTAATATTTCACAAGTCGCAGGATAGACATGTCCCACAGAAGAATAAGTTCTCAAATGGCAGGGGTAGGCAGCCGTGGCTGACAAGTGAAGTTAAGGATTGCATAAAAGCCAAGGGAAGGGCATATAAGGTAGCAAAAATGAGTGGGAAGCTGGATAATTGGTAAGCTTTTAAAATCCACCAAAAGGCGACTGAAAAACTATGAGAGAAGATGAAATATGAGGGCAAAAGAGCAATTAGATAAAAAGCAGGAAACTAAGGAATTTTTTCAATTATATAAAGAGTAAAAGGGAGGTGAGAGTTGATGTAGCGGAAGATGATGCCGGTGAGGTATTAATAGGGGACAAAGAAATGGCAGATGAACTTAACGGCTACTTTGCATCTGTCTTCACTGTGGAGGACACTAGCAGTGTGTGAGAGATCCGTGAGTGTGAGGGAGCAGGAGTGAGTGCCATTGCTATCACAAAGGAAAAAGTGCTCAGCACACTGAGAGGTCTTAAGATGGATAAGTCACCTGGGCCCGATGGACTACATCCCAGAGTCCTGAGAGAGGTTGCTGAAGGGACAACGGATTCATTGGACATGAACTTTCATGAATTACTTGATTCTGACATGGTCCCAGAGGACTGGAAGATTGCAAATGTCACTCTACTCTTTAAGAAGGGAGAAAGGCAAAAGAAAGGAAATTATAGGCCAGTTAGCCTAACCGCGGTGGTTAGGAAAGTGTTGGAGTCTATCATTAAGGATGAGGTTTTGGGTACTTGGGGATTAATGATAAAATAAGTCAAAGTCAGCATGGTTTCTGTTAAGGGAAATCTTGCCTAACATATCTTTTAGAGTTCTTCAAGGAAGTAACAAGCAGAGTGGACAAAGGAAAGGCAGTGGATGTCATTTACTTGAATTTTCAGAAGACATTTGGTAAGGTGACACAGGTGAGGCTGCTTAAAAAGATAAAATCCAATGGTGTTACATGAAAGGTACTGACATGGATAGAGGAATGGCTGACAGGCAGGAGGCGGCAAGTTGGAATAAAAGGGGCCTTTTCTGCTTGGCTGCCAGTGACTAGTTGTGTTCCTCAGGGGTCAGTATTGGGACCACTGCTTTTCACATTGTTTTCAGTGATTTGGATAATGGAATTGAGGGCTTTGTGGCAAAGTTTGAGGATGATACAAAGATAGGTGGAGGGGTAGATAGAAATTCGATTGCAGCAGGACTTAGACAAATTGGAAGAATGGGCAAAAATGTGACAGATTGAATGCATTGTGGGAAAGGTATGATAATGCATTTGGGTAAAAGGAACAATAGTGCAGACTATTATTTAAAATGGGGAGAAGGTTCAAACAGCAGAGGTGCAGAGGGACTCTTGCAAGACTCCCAGAAGGTTAATTTACAGGATGAGTCGATGGGCTGACTGACCCAATTCTGCTGTTATGTCTTATGGTACAGAACTGTGCAAAAGTGTTAGGCACATATATATAGATAGGGTGCCTAAAACTTTTGGTACGTATTTGTCAAAGCGGAGTGCAGAGCGAGTTTGTAAATCTGGTGGGAGCAAAGGATGTTGGGAATGATGAGGGTGGAGTGCCGTGGGACAGGTGGCAGAGAAGTAATGTCGGGGTGAGGGTGGGGGGGCACGGCTGCAGACACACCCAGCCCTGAAACACCAGGCAAGGTAATTTGATTCCAAACAATTGATTTATTGATCATTACAGAATGTCTCTCTGGTGTTTCCCACTCCCTCCCCTCTCTCTTCCCCATTTCCTAACCATGATTCCCCTCTCCCAAACATAAAATACTCTGCAGATTCTGGGGTCAAAGCAACACTCACAACACGCTGGAGGAACTCAGCAGGTCGGGCAGCATCCGTGGAAACGAACAGTCAACATTTTGGGCTGGAACCCTTCGTCAGCACTGTAGGGGGAAGGGGCAGAGGCCCTATAAAGAAGGTGGGGGAGGGTGGGAAGGAGAAGGCTGGTAGGTTCCAGGTGAAAAACCAGTAAGGGGAAAGATAAAGGGGTGGGGGAGGGGAGGCAGGGAGGTGATAGGCAGGAAAGGTGAAGGAGGAATAGGGGAAAACACAATGGGTAGTAGAAGGAGGCAGAACCATGAGGGAGGTGATAGGTAGCTGGGGGAGGGGGTAGAGTGACATAGAGATAGAGGAAGGGAGGGAGAGGGAATTACCGGAAGTTGGAGAATTCTATGTTCATACCAAGGGGCTGGAGACTACCTAGGTGATATATGAGGTGTTGCTCTTCCAACCTGAGTTTGGCCTCATCATGGCAGTAGAGGAGGCCATGTATGGACATATCTGAATGGGAATATCTGAATATTCCCCTCTCCCTGCCTCCCTTCCCACTCTCAGTCCACAATAGAGACCCATATCAGAATCAGGTTTATCATCACTCACATATGCCATGAAATTTGTTTTTTGTGTGGCAACAGTTCAGTGCAATACATAAAATTACTACAGTACTGTGCACAAGTCTTAGGCACCTGAGCTGTATATAGTGTATGTGCCTAAGACTTGTGCACAGCACTGTACATTTAAACATACACTGAATGCATTGTTTGCACTAACGCAACAGAATGGTGTGACGGTGGCAGCCTTCAAGTGTCACCACACATTCTGGCTCTAACTTAGCATGCCCACAGTTTTCAGCAGAACAACCCAGAACACAACAAAACAACTTTAATTGTACATCTTCTAGACTGCTAACCACAGAGCATGAGGATAATACTGACACTTAGCTTGCCTTTGAGGAGTGCGTTAGAAGTTTGAAACCTTTTCTTCAATAATGTATGAGCTGACGTGACCCTCAGTGGCAGAGAGCTTTTATCTGCTGTTTAGATTAGAACAGAACATAGCTGCTGTTCCTGTGGACACCCATATTAATTATCACTTCACAAACCAGCTGTGCCTGATCCTTGTTAAAGCCGTCAAACTCCTATTTTTACCATCAGTATTGCTAATGGTCAAATATCTAATGCTCCACAACAGAATTTATGATGTTAAGACCAAAAGACCATAGGACATAGGAGCAGAATTAGGCCATTTAGCCCATTGAGTCTGCTCCACCAATTCATTATGGCTGATCAATTTCCCTCTCAGCCCCAATCTCCTTCCTTAATCCTGTATCCTTTCATGCCCTGACTAATCAGGAATCTATCAACCTCTCCCTTAAATACACCCAATGACTTGGCCTCCACAGCCGCCTGTGGCAAAGAATTTCACAGATTCACCACTCTATGGTAAAGAAGTTCCTCCTCATCTCCATTCTAAACAGATACCCGTCTATTCTGAGGCTGTGTCCTCCGGTCCTAGACTCCCCACCATAGGAAACATCCTCTCCACATCCATTCCATTGAGGCCTTTCACCATTTAATAGGTTTCAATGAGGTCACCTCTCATTTTTCTGAATTCCAGTGAGTACAGGCCTAGAGCCATCAAACGCTCCTCATATGACGAGCCTTTCAATCCCAGTATCAATTTTGTGAATGAAAATTACCACAGGACTTACTCTTGACTTTTCTGTCCAGTAATTTGCACAGCTGTCCTGACTTACAGATGGAGAGTCGAGTGGAAACAGACTGGTTCACATCGAAATCCCTCCTGTGATTCCCAGGGACACAGTCCAGTTCAGTCCAGTCCAGATGGAAGGTCTTAACCTGAAGTGTTGGCTGTCCATTTCCCTCCACAGATGCTGCTTGACCTGGTGAGTTCTTCCAGTACTTTGTGCACTTCTTGAGGCTCCCGGAACTCCAAGATGACCACAACCTTGTCATAAGGCTTGGAGGCCTGTGTGCCTCAATAACCTGGGGACTTAAGTTGGCTGGAGTCAGGGCTTTGTGCTTTGGCTCTTGGTAGGGTCACCCATGACAAACAGGTCAAAGGGTTGAGGCCAGACTAAGAGTGGTCCAGCAGTCCTCCAGGTTCGGGGGTTCAGCTCATGGCTAACAACCCTGACAGGCAAAACAGAATTGTTATGGAAATAGTAATGAAGAATCCTACATCTGAGTGTGACGGTATTGCTGAGTTCCCACCTGGGACTTGCGTGACTGACAGAGGTGAAAACCAGGAGGAAGCTACTGACACAATGAAGGAAGCTCTGAACACCACCAGAGATGGAGGACCTTCATTGCTGCCCTAAACGTCATTGCCATAATGTGCAGCAAGTAACTGAGGCTCCTGGAAGTTTATTTATGTTACTCCTGAAAAGTTAAGAATCATTAATAAATAACCCAAGCAAGGTTATTGCAGGAGCCATGTAACTAGTTTCTATTTGTGTTGCGTGCTTATTATGGCAGTCAGTCAGGGGGGCTGGGGCATGGTAAAAGCGAAGAGTTTTCAGTTACGTGCTCTTGCTTTTGTCTTTAGGTCAGTGAGAGTTACAGACAGCCGGGAATGGTAACCTTTTTGTTGACTTCTTGTCTTTGCTTCGTCCAAGAGGAGCACAATCATGTCATGGTTTGGAGGCTTGTGTGCCTTAATGACCGGGAGAGCTATGCTGGATGGAGCAGAGAGCAAGTTTGGAAGTCTGACAGGAACAATGATGCTGAGAAAGGCAAGGGTGGGGCACCGCAGGAGGAGTGTGGGAAAGGTGGCAGAGAAGGTCTGCCAAGGGCAGTGGGGGGGGCAAGGGATGGCATGGGTGCAGACAAACCCAGTCCTGAGACACCAGGTAAGCTTCTTTGATTCCAAACAATTAGTTTATTGATCATTACAGAATGTCTCTCTACTGCTTCCTGCTCCCTCCCTTTTCCCTTCTCCTTTGCCATCTGTGATTCCCCTCTCCCTGCCCCCCTTCCCACCCCCAGTCCACAATAGAGACCCATATCAGAATCAGATTTATTGTCACTCACATATGTCATAAAATTTGTTTTTTTTTGTGGCAGCAATACAGTGTAATACATATAATTACTATAATACTGTGCAAATGTCTTAGGCACCCTAGCTATATATATGTGCCTGAGACTTCTGCACAGTAACGTATGTTGTAAATTTTCTTGTTTTGCGGCAGCAGTACAGTGCAAATATAATATATACTGTAAATTATATTATGAAATATATACTTAAAAAGATCAAATTAAATAAATTGTGCAAAAAGAAAGCAAAAAATAGTGAGGTGGCGTTCATGGATTCATGGGTCGTTCAAAAATCTGATGGCAGAGGGGAAGAAGCTGTTCCTGAGTCACTGAGTGTGTGTCTTCAGACCCCTGTACCTCCTCCCTGATGGTAGCGATGAGAAGAGGACACGTTTTGCTTGGCTCTAACAGGTGAGAGGGGAGAATTTTAGTTCAAGTTCAAGTTCAGTTTATTGTCATTGAGCGGTACATGTGTATACCAGCAAATGAAACAATGTTTTTCCAGAGATGTGAGGGGCAACTTCTTCACACAGAAGGTGGTGTGTGTATGGAATAAGCTGCTGGAGGAGGTGGATGAGGCAGATACAATTCCACCATCTGGAAGACATTTGGACAGATACACTGATATTTCAAAGTTGAAAGTTCAAACTTAGGATAGAAAATAAATGCATGGATTATGGGTCTAATGCGAGCAAATGGGGTTCATAAAATTACACATCTTGGTCAGCATAGATGAGTTGGCCCAAATGGCCTGTTGATGTGCTGTACAACTCTAGGACTCGATGACATCCAGGTTGCTTTTTCCTGTTGGATAAATATTGGCTGGGGCATTGGGAAAAAGTTTATCACTCTTCTTGGGATAGTGTATGTCATCTGAAGAAAGGAGATGGAACCTTTTTTAGCAAATTATCTGAAGGTGGCCCCTCTGATATTAAATATTTGCTGTGCACTGGAGTATTGGCCTCGTAGTTATATCATTCTTGGTCAGGAAGTGCAGAGTAGAAAGTGTATCTTTATGAAGTTCAAGTCGTCAAGTTTATCGTCATTTAACTCTATACATCAAAGAAACATCAAATACCATCAAATGAGACAACATTTCTCTGGACCAGGGTGTAAAGCACAATAGTACACACAACACACAATAACTTAGGAAAGTAATAATTGCATCTACAAATGAATTACACATAGATAAACAAAGTAAAGTGCATAAAAATACCAAAGGGTACAGAACAAATTACCTAGTGACATTTCGAATGTGATGTGGCAGGGAGTTCAGAAGCCTAACGGCCTGAGGGAAGAACCTGTTTCCCATCCTGACTGTTCTTGTCTTTGTGCATCGGAGTTTCCTGCCTGATGGTTGAAAGTCAAAGAGGATACTGGATGGATGGATGGACGGATGGGATCCTTGATAATACTAAGGGCCCTACAAACACAGCGCTCCTGATAAATGGATGGCAGGGAGACCTGTACGATGCTCTCAGCCATTCTCACAGTCCTTTGTATGGACTAGGTCCGATGATCTGCTGCTCCCACATCAGGTGGAGATGCACCTTGTCAAGACATTCTCATTGGTGCTCTTGTAAAGTACGGTTAAGATGGTGGAGGGAGAGGGAGCCTTGCTTCCCTCAGTCTCCTTAGGAAGTGGAGGCACTGCTGTGCCTTCTTATTCAGGGAGGTGATATTGAGGGAGCAGTTGAGATCATCCGTGAAGTGAACTCCCAGCAACTTGGTGTACTTAACTCTCTCTACGGAGCAGCCTTGCATGTACAGAGGAATGATTGTTTGTCTGCACCTTCCTAAAGTTCACAATCATTTCCTTGCTCCTTCATACATTAGAACACAGAACACAGAACACAGAATATAGAACAGTACAACACAGGAGTAGGTTCTTCAGCCCAGTGTTGTGCCAAACTAATTAAACTTGCAATTAAACTCCAACTAAACGAATCCCTTTGGCTACATAAGGCTGCATTCTCTGCATGTTCATGGGCCTATCTAACAGTCTCTTAAAGGCCTTAAATGGCTATCAAATCTTGCAGCGGGATCTGGACCAACTGGAAAAATAGGCTGAAAAATGGTAGATGGAAGTTAATGCAGAGAAGTGTGAGGTGTTGCACTTTGATAGGGCCATCCAGGGCTGGACTTGCACAGGGAGCAGTGGGTTATGGAGGTGTGCTGTAGAACAAAGGGATGTGGGAATACAGGTCCATAATTCCTTCAGTACTATCACAGCTAGATACGGTTTTAAAGGAAGTTTATGACACATTGGCATTCATAAATCAGAACAATAAGTCCTCTTGTGCCAAGATGAAGGCACCCTCTGGGTGGAGGAGCAGCACCTCATATTCCATCTGAGTAGCTTTCAACCTGATGGCATGAATATCCATTTCTCATTCTAGTAAAAAAATTCCCTCCTCTCTCCCCTCTTCTGCTATTCCCCACTCTGGCCCATACCTCTCCCCACCACCTTTTCACTTCACCCTGGTGTCCCTCCTCCTTCCCTTTCCCCTATGGTCCATTCTCTCTCCTATCAGATTCCTTCCTCTCCAGCCCTTTACCTTTCCCACCCACCTAGCTTCATCTATCGCCTTCCAGCCACCCTCCTCACCCTTCCCACCTTTTTATTCTGGCATCTTACCCCTTCCTTTTCAGTCCCGATGAATGGTCTTGACCCAAAACACTGACTCTTTATTCCTCTCCATTGATGCTCCCTGACCTGCTGAGATTCTCCAGCATTTTGTGGGTGTGTTGCACTCTATTTCCAGTATCTGCAGAACCTCTGGTGTTAAGAGAATTGTTGATCATTCTTTCAGTGCCTGAAGGGTCATATGTCCCTAACTTCCTGACAAGCCGGTTATAACACCTGTCATTCATATAATTAAAGGGCCAGAATTTGTGATGTAAATTTTATTCATCAAAGGCACTTGTTCAAACCCACATATCTTGGTAATGTGCCAGAAACACATTTTCTTATGGAATATTATAAAGGTATTCACTGCTATTGACTGGCACTCCCTTACCCATGAGAATAAAACTAATGTAGGTGGGGAGTTTTCTGTTTTGATACACTTCTTACCATTGCAGCATAGATCACGGCATGCCCCAGTTGTGAAAAGAGCGTTATTTCGTTACTGCTTGTCACACCACTGGCATTTAGGGCAGCAATGAAGGTCCTCCATCTCTGTTTGTCTTTCTCTAATGTGCCCAGGTGTGGTTCAAGGTCCTCATTTCTGCTTCTATGCGCCAAGTTGACTTTGGTCTTCTGCATTTCCTCCACCCTTCAGGGATCCACTGAAGTGCTATCCTGATGAAGGAGTTGGCTTCTCCTCTCATCACATGCCCAATCCATCTCCAACGTTCCTTCATTACGATTGTGGTCATGTGCTCTTGCTGACACTGAAGGATTAGAGCTTGGTTGGGGATCTTTCTTGACCAGATAATATGGAAGATCTTCAAGGTTCAAGGTTCAAAGATCATTTTATTGTCAAAGTATGCATGTACAATACAACTCTGATATTTGTCTTCTCCAGATAGTAAAAGAGAGAAAACTCGTGGACCACAGAATCCTCCACACCCTCCCCACAGGAAAAGAACAGTGACAATAACAATCCCTGACCCCCACTCCACAGGAAAAGAACAGTGACAATAACATCCCCAACCCCCACCCCGCAGGAAAAGAACAGCAACAATAACATCCCTAACCCTCTCCACAGCAGAAAAGTAGTGATAACAATAACAATCCCTGACCCCAATCTTCTGGAGGCTCATGGTGTGGAATGACGACAGCTTGGCAAGATTGCTCTCTGTCATTCTGAGGTACAAGAGTGTGGACAGACTCTTGTGTGGATAAGAGTCTGGTACAGCTTCACCTTGGTGTAGATGCTGTACTGGGTTGATCCCCATTTGTTGCTCCTTGATCTGAAGATGTTTCTTGCTTTGTTGAGTGTACACTGGATTTTGTCCTTGGTCCTATCATCCTGCCCATTGATGCTGCCCAGGTAAGTGAATCTGCCAGCGAAGCAGAAGAGAAAAGAGATTAGCTTTATTTGTCAATGTGTTCAAAAAGTTCAATTTTAATATAAGAGAATGTATACAGTATACAACCTGAAATTCATATTCTTCACAGACATCCATGAAACTAGAAACCCTAAAGAATGAATGACAGTAACTTCAGAATCCCAAAGCCCCCTTCCCCCTTCCACAGCCAAGCAGAAGTATTGACACTCTCCCCCCGCTCCCCCTATTTGCACCAGTAGAAGCACTGACTCCCACACCCCCGCACCATGCAAGCAACAGTAACCCCACCCCCCAAATAGAGCTTGATTGAGAGTCCATCAAAAACTACAGTCCATAAGCCAGCACTTCAGTATCTCAGATGCGCTGTCTCTCATGAGTGAGGGTGAGAGAGATCGCTCCTGTAACAAAGAGCGCGGGAGACCAGCAGCTCGCTGTTCCAATGTTGCAACAGGAATCTGCAAGGAGTTTGTACGTTCTCCCCGTGACCCCCTGGGCTTCCTCCAGGTGCTCTGGTTTCCTCCCACAGTCGGAAGATGTACCGGTTGGTAGGTTTATAGCTCATTGTAGACTGTCCCATGATTAGGCTGGGGTTAGAGTGGGATTGGTGGGAGTGGACGACTCGAAGGGCTGGAAGGACCTATTCCAAGCTGTATCTCAATAAAAAAAGCCCCGACGAGAGCAACGCACACAAAATGCTGGAGGAACTCAGCAGGTCAGGCCTTGATCAAGAGTCCATCAAGACATTGTACATTGAACCTTTCACATCCAAACATCAGAATCAGGTTTATTATCATCGGCATGTGACGTGAAATTTGTTAACTTAGCAGCAGCAGTTCAATGCAGTACATAATCTAGCAGAGAGAGAAAAAAAATAATAATGGTAATAAATAAAATGAAACATAATAATAAATAAACAAGTAAATCAATGACGTATATTGAATGGATTATTAAAAAATGTGCAAAAACAGAAATACTGTATATTTTAAAAAGTGAGGTAGTGTCCAACGCTTCAAAATCCATTTAAGAATTGGATGGGAGAAGGAAAGAAGTCGTTCCTGAATCGCTGAGTGTGTGTCTTCGGGCTTCTGCATTTTCCACCTGATGGTAACAGTGAGAAAAGGCAATGTCCTGGGTACTGGAGGTCTTTAATGATGGACGCTGCCTTTCTGAGACACCACTCCCTAAAGATGTCCTGGGTACTTAGTAGGCTAGTGCCCAAGGTGGAGCTGACTAGATTTGAAACCCTCTGCAGCTTCTTTCGGTCCTGTGCAGTAGCCCCCCGCCCCCCCACCCCATACCAGACAGTGAAGCAGCCAGTCAGAATGCTCTCCATGGTACAACTGTAGAAGTTTTTGAGTGTATCTTGACATACCAAATTGCTTCAAACTCCTAATAAAGTATAGCCGCTGTCTTGCCTTCTTTATGACTACATCAATACGTTGGGACCAGGATAGATCCTCAGAGATCTTGACACCCAGGAACTTGAATCTGCTCACTCTCTCCACTTCCGATCCCTCTATCAGTATTGGTATGTGTTCCTTCGTCTTACCCTTCCTAAAGTCCACAATCAGCTCTTTCGCCTTACCTTTTGTTGAGTGCCAGGTTGTTGCTGCGGCACTATTCCACTAGTTGGTATATCTCACTCCTGTACCTCCTCTCATCACCACCTGGGGTTCTACCAATAATGGTTGTATCTTCAGCAAATTTATTGATGGTATTTGAGCTATGCTTGGCCACACAGTCATGTGTATACGGAGAGTAGAGCAGTGGGCTAAGCACACACCCCTGAGGTGCGCCAGTGTTGATAGTCAGCGAAGAGGATATGTTATCACCAATCCACACAGATTGTGGTCTTCCGGTTAGGAAGTCAAGGATCCAATTGCAGAAGGAGGTACAGAGGCCCAGGTTCTGCAACTTCTCAGTCAGGATTGTGGGAATGATGGTATTAAATGCTGAGCTATAGTTGATGAACAGCATCCTGACGTAGGTGTTTGTGTTGTCCAGGTGGTCTGAAGCCGTGTGGAGAGCCATTGACCTATTGTGGCGATAGGCAAATTGCAATGGGTCCAGGTCCTTGCTGAGGTAGGAGTTCAGTCTAGTCATGACCAACCCCTCAAAACATTTCATCACTGTAGACATGAGAGTTACTGGGTGATAGTCATTAAGGCAGCCCACATTATTCTTCTTTGGCACTGGTATAGTTGTTGCCTTTTTGAAGCAAGTTGGAACTTCTGCCCATCACAGTACTAAGCAGTATTGCATCCGTATTGTACTGTCTCAGTACTTTTACATTTGTGTGCTGTAGCACTTTTTTTTATTCACAGTTCTTTTGTAAATAACGCTATTCTTTGCATTTCTGGTCAGATGCTAAGTGCATTTCATTGGCTTTGTATCTGTACTCAGCACAATGACAATAAAGTTGAATCTAATCTAATCCATAGCAGTAAGAGGTTGAAAATGTCCTTGAATACTCCTGCTAGATGGTCGGCACAGGTTTTCAGAGCCTTACTGGGTACTCCATTGGGACCTTCTGCCTTGCGAGGGTCACTCTCTTTAAAGACAGTCTAACAATGGCCTCTGAGACAGAGATCACAGGGTCATCAGGTGCAGCTGGGATCTTCACAACTGTAGTTGTGTTCTTCCTTTCAAAGCATGCATGGAAGGCATTGAGTTCATCTGGTAGTGAAGCATTGCTGCCATTCATATTATTGGGTTTCGCTTTGTAGGAAGTAATGTCTTGCAGTCCCTGCCAGAGTTGCCTGCATCTGATATCGCCTCCAAACTTGTTCAAAATTGTCCCTACGCCTTTGAAATAGCCCTCCGCAAATCATACCTGGTTTTCTGGTGCAGGTCTGGGTTACCAGACTTGAATGCCACAGATCTAGCTTTCAGCAGACAACATACCTCCTGGTTCATCCATGGCTTTTGATTTGGGAATATACAGTAAGTCTTTGTAGGCTCACACTCATTCACACAGGTTTTAATGAAGTCGGTAACAACCGCAGCATACTCATCCAGATTCAAAGATGAATCCCTGAATATGGTCCAGTACACTGATTCAAAGCAGTCCTGTAGGCGCTCCTGTGCTTCCCTTGTCCAAACCTTCTTGGTCCTCACTACTGGTGCTGCAGTCTTCAGTCTCTGCCTATACTCAGGGGGTAGAAGAACAGCCAGGTGATCAGACTTCCCGAAGTGAGGGCGTGGAATAGCACGGTCGGCATTCTTGATGGTGGTGTAACAATGGTCCAGTGTGTTGTTTCATCTGGTATTGCAAGTGAAACATACAGTGAAATGCATCCTTTGCATCAAGTTAAATCAGCGAGGAATGTGCCGGGAGCAAGTGTCACCTGTGAGTGTCACATGAACAAGAAACTTCTTTGCACCCTGGTGTGTGTGATAATAAGCATATCTGATCTGAGAAAGAGTGATTTGATTAAGATCAAAGATGAATTTTATTTGTCAAATGTACATCGAAGCATACAGCGAAATGCATCGTTTGTGTCAACAAGGAACACAATCCGCAGATGTGATAGGGGCCGCCTGCAAGTGTCACTACGCTTCTAGCACCAATATAACATGTTCAAAGTTCAAAGTGAATTTTATTATCAAAGTACATATATGTCACTATATACAACCCTGAAATCCATTCTTGGTGGGCATACGCAGTAAGTCTAATAACTGTAATAGAATCAACGTAAGACCACACCATCTGGGTGGACGTAGGAAAGTGCAGCACAGAACAGACCCTTCAGCCCATCTAGTCCAGATTCCCAGTATGCAAAAGACAGCAAACTGCAAATACAAAAAAGAAGAAAAAAAGAAATTAAAATTAATAGTAGTGACAAATATGCAATAAATATCGATCATATGAGATGAAGAATCCTTGAAAGTGAGTCTATTGGTGTGGGAACAGTTCAGTGATGGGGAGGGGGGGCAAATGAAGTTGAGTGAAGTTATCCCCTTTGGTTCAAAGCCTGATGGTTGAAAGGTAATAATTGTTCCTAAACATGTTGGTGTGAGTCTTGAGGCTCCTGTGCCTTCTTCCTGATGGCAGCAGTGAGAAGGGGGCATGGCCTGGGTGTTGGGGGTCCCTGATGATGGATGCTGCTTTCCTACAATAGCGTTTCATGCAGATGTACTCAAAGGTGGGGAGGGCTTTACCCATGATGGACTGGGACTTCTCAATGTTTTTTATAGGATTTTCTTTTCAAGGGTATTGGTGTTTCCACACCAGGCTCTGATGCAACCAGTCACCACACATCTATAGATGTTTGTCAAAGTTGTAGATGACATGCAAAACTTCTAAGAAGGTAAAGGCACTGCTGTGTTTTCTTCATAATGGCACTTACGCGCTGGACCCAGGACAGATGCTCTGAAATGGTAACAGTAAGGAATTTAAAGTTGCTGCCCGTCTCCTTCTCTGATCACCTGATGCGGACTGGCTCATGGGCCTCTGGTTTCCTTCTCCTGAGGTTGATAATCTGCTCCTTGGTCTTGCTAACATTCAGTGAGAGGTTGTTATGACACCACAGAGCCGCATTTTCAATCTCCCTCCTATATGCCGATCCCTCATCACCTTTGATTCAGCCAACAGTGGTGGTGTTAGAAAATTTAAATATGGCACTGGAGCTGTGCTCAGCCTCACAGTCATAGGTGAAAAGTGAGTGGAGCAGGGACTAAGCACACAGTCTGTGGTGCACCTGTGCTGATGGAGATTGTGGAGGGGAAGTTGTTGCCAATCTGAACTAACTGAGGCCTGCAAGGAGGTATTGAGGGCAATGTCTTGAAGCTAATTGATCAGGACAAGTAGTGCCCACTTGTACTTTGCCTAGGACACTTAAGTGCAGACCCGTTTGTGACCACGGCCCAGACATGGAGCAAACAGCTGTTCCAAGGAAAGTTCAAAGTTCAAAGCAAATTTTATTATCAAAGTACATATATATCATCATATACAACCCTGAGATTCATTTTCCTATGGACATTCTCAGCAAATCTATGGAATAGCAACTACAACGGGATCAATGAAAGATCAACCAGAGTGCAGAACTCAACAAACTGTGCAAATGCAGGTATAAGTAAGTAGCAATAAATAATGAGAACATGAGATAATGAGATAAATAGTCCTTAAACTGAAATCATTGGATGCAGGGACATTTCAATGATGGGGCAAGTTGAGTGTAGTTATTCTCTTTTGTTCAAGAGTCTGATGGTTGAGGGGTAGTAACTGTTCTTGAACTTGGTGGTACGAGTCGTGAGGAAGCTGAGCTATAAGGATAGATGGAACGGGCGTTCCTTCATTCCTTTGAACGTACAATACGGAGGGCAAATTTAATAGAGGTATACAAAACTATGGGGGGGAGGTATAGATAGCGCAAATGTAAGCAGACTTTTTCCACTGAAGTTGGGTGAAACTAGAACTAGAAGTCATAGGTTAAGGGTGAAAGGTGAAATATTTAAGGGGAACTTCTTCACTCAGAGGGTGGTTTGCAGAAGTGTTGGGTTCATATTCCATTGCAACATTTAAGAGAAGTTTGGATGGGTACATAAATGGGACAGTTTGGCATGGACTAGATGGGCTGAAGAGCCTGTTTCTGTGCTGTAACTCAATGACTGTAAATGAGAGTAACATAGTGACATAAAAGGGCCTGATCCTTTGTCCCATGATGTCTGTGCTGAACATACTGCTAATTTCAACTAATTCTATATGACTGTGCAAGGTATACACTCCAAAACTGTAGAACTCAATACTTACAACTACAAGGTATTTAACATCTAACATTTAACATTTTTAAATGCGAGCTGAAATTCTGTTTATTTAACCTTGCTTATAACCAACATCTTTTTTGTCTTTTATTTTCATGTTTCCACTTTATCAATAAAACCATAAATATATGATTTGCTCCGCTATTTCATCATGGCTGATCAATTTTTCCTCTCAGTCCCAATCTCCTGCCTTCTCTCCATATCCCCTCATGCCTTGACTAATCAAGAATCTATTAACCCCTGCCTTAAAGACTTGGCCTCCACAGCCACCTTTGGAAACAAATTCCACAGATTCACTATTCTCTGGCTAAAGAAATTCCTCCTCATCTCCATTCAAAAAGAATACCCCTCTATTTTGAGGCTGTGTCCCCTGGTCTTAGACACCCTACCATAGGAAACATCCCCTCCACATTTACTCTGTCAAGGCCTTTCACCAATCGATAGGTTTCAATGAGGTCACCCCTCATTCTTTTGAATTCCAGTGAGTAGAGGCCTTGAGCCATCAAATGCTCCTCATATGATAATTTATCCCATTGTAAAGCATTTTGAACTACATCGTCCATATGGAAGGGCTGTATAAATAAGTTAAAGTTATTATTTAAAAAAAAAATTTCTCAGCTCAAGCTGTGAAAACCTGAGGTATGGGTATAGCCAAGCACACTCATTTCTCAATTGCCAGAGACTTTCAGACTATTCTGGTGATGTTTAGTATTGTGGCTTTCTGAAGTTTTAAATAAATATTGCTGTGTTGGCCTAATTGTTTAATGCTGCTGTATAGTGACTTTGGGATGATACCAGCTGTAAATATTACCATTGGAACAATGTATACCTTGTTCATGTTCCAAAGTCTTTCAATTTCCTCCTTTAATTCAGCATGTTTCTGGTGTTTTTCATTGATTAATTTCTGTCTGTTATGCGTATTTGGAATGGCTATATCTATTATGTAAGTTGGTCTTGCTTGATTACCCTGTAGTATAACATCTGGATGGTTATAATAGATGGTCCTATCTGTAATAGAGGGTGGCGGGGTGGAGATACGTCGCTACCAAAGAGATATAAGGCACTCCTTCGCTCAGCTAGCCTGCAGGTCACCCTTGGGCAAGGTGTAGCTCCCGCTTAGACCCTTCCCACCCCGATCAGGGTCAGGTGACCATGGGAGCAGGTGGTGACGGTCGTTTGAGCAGCTGGTGCAGATCACAAGTCCTGGTCATGTGACCACTGACACCGGGCGGACAATCTCTGAAGAGTATTGATAATGGCTGGGGTCACACGTCTTTTAAAAACACTGCCCAGAAGAAGGCAATAGCAAATCACCTCTGTAGAAAAATTTGCCAAGAGCAATCATGGTCAAAGACCATGATTGCCCACATCATACGACGCAGCACATTATTACAGATATCATGATGATATCTGTAATAATGGATCATTTGTAATATAATTTGTAACACTCTGGCTCAGGCTTGGTGTCTTTTATGAGTTTGTATTTTAAAACAAGATTTTGGTGAATTATGTTTGTCTCTGTATTGTGCCTGAGTAAGTAACCGGATTGAGTTAAACTTACTGTATTATTATATCGAAAAGCTCCAGAACCTGGGCCTCTGTACATCCCTCTGCAACTGGATCCTGGACTTCCTAACCAGAGGACCATAATCTGCCCGGATTGGAAACAGCATCTCCACCTCACTGACAATCAACACTGGCGCACCTCAAGGATTAGTGCTTAGCCCACTGCTCTACTCCCTCTACACTCATGACTGTATGGTTCATCACAGATGAAACGCCACCTATAAATTTGCAGACAATACAATCATTGTTGACAGAATCTCAGATGGTGACAAGAAGGCGTACAGGGGTGAGATGTATCAGTTAGTTCAGTAGTGTCTCCACAACAACCTTGCACTCGATGTCAATAAGACTAAAGAATTGATTGTGCTATTGCACAGGATTGAAGTAAGCTGCAGAGAGTTGTAAACTTAATCAGTTCTGTCTTGGGCACTAGCCTTCGTATTATCCAGGACATCGTCAAGGAGCGATGCCTCAAAAAGGTGGCGTCTATCATTAAGGACCCTATCACCCAGGACATGCCCTGTTCTCATTGCTACCATCAGGAAGGAGGTACAGAAGCTTGAAGAACTTTGGAGTGGTGGAGCAGACTCAATGGGCCGAATGGCCTACTTCTCCTCCTTTGTCTTGTGATCTTGTGAAGACACACACTCAACAATTCAGGAACAGCTTCTTCCCTTCTGCCATCTATTTCTGAAAGGACATATGGACACTGAACCATGGATACTACCTCACTACTTTTTTATTTCTAATTTTGAACTACTTATTTAATTTAACATATGTATATATCTTTACTGTAATTCATGATTTTCCCTCTTATTATGTATTGCATTGTGCTGCTGCCGCAAACACAACAAATTTCACGACATATGCTGGTGATATTAAAGCTGATTCCCTCCATTCTCTGCCCATTCACGGAGCTTTGCACGAGTATGGTGTGAGAGAGGACATTGGTGTCACTAGTCTCACAGTGGAAGAGTTTGCCAGTATCCAGTGCTCTGTTCCGCTGGGCGGCTGGTGGGACTGCTCTGGAGTGGGTGGTATTTAGGTTTAGCTGGAAATGATGAAATCCATGTGTGTGCAGCAACATGCTGGAGTCATCCCTCCAAATCCCCTCTCTCTCCTGCTGCTGGTGTTTGTTTACAAGCCTCTGCTAGAAAGGTTCCGGCCTCTCATTAGCCCCTAGAGAACAAACACAGAACTGACAGCTGCTAGGTTTCCATTTGACACCCCTGGCAGATAATTGCACAGCAAACCTGCTATTCCTGCACATCAAATAGACGGCTTAATATATATCAAATGTCCACATCATTCAATACCTCCTAGACCTAATGCAGTGGCCACAGCGTGTATGGCCGTGGTCTTCTGCCGCTGTAGCTCATCTAGTTCAAGGTTCCACATGTTGTGTGTTCAGAGATGCTCTTCTGCACACCACTGTTTTAATGTGTGGTTATTTGAGTTACTGTTGCTTTTCTGTCGGCTTGAACCAGTCTGGCCATTCTCCTCTGACTGCTTTCTTTAACAAGCTGCTTTCGCCTACAGAACTGCCACTTATTGGATGCTTTTTCTCTGCCAACTCTAGAAACTGTTGTGCATGAAAATCTCAGGAGATCAGCAGTTTCTGAGATACTCAAACCACCCCATCTGGCACCAACAATCATTTCACAGTCAAAGTCACTTGGATCACATTTCATCCCCGTTCTGATGTTTGGTCTGAACAACAACTGAACCTCTTGACCATGTCTGCATGCTTTTGTGCATTGAGTTTCTGCCACAATTGGCTGATTAGATATTTACATTAATGAGCACGCATACAGGTATACCTAATAACGTGGATACTGAGTGATTTTTCTCATTTGCAGATTCCAGAGTCGTGCTAGCAATAAGAAGAGCAGAACACTTGAAGCGGCTAATTTATGTTGCTTGCAATGCTCGAGCGGCAATGAACAATTTTGTGGAGTAAGTTATGCACTTTAGTTTTTTTAAATAGAGAAATACAGTTGTGAAAATTTTAAAGAAATTCACGTACCCTCTGCCTTTTGTGGTTGGGCCTTTCGCTATATTAGTTTCTCACTCATGAGCATGTTGTACAGATCCTTAACATCAGTCCATAAGATATAGGAGGAGAATTAGGCCATTCGGCCTGTCGAATCTGCTTCACCATTTCATCATGGCTGATCCATTTCCCCCTCAACCTCATCCTCTGCCTTCTGCCTTCTCCCTGTAACCTCTCATGCCCTGGCTAATCAGAATCTTCTCAACCTCTGCCTTAAGAACACACACTGACTCAGCCTCCACAGCCGCCTGTGGCAACAAGTTCAACAGTTTTGCTACCCTCTGCATAAAGAAGTTCCTCCTCATTTCTCTTCTAAATGGATGTCCCTCTGTTCTGAGGCTGTGTCCTCTTGGTCTTAAGCTCCCCCACTATAGGAAACATCTAACCCACATCCATTCCATCCGGTCCTTTCAACATTCGATAGGTTTCAATGAGATGTTCCTCATTCTTCTGAATTCCAAAGCCATCAAACGTTCCTCGTGTGATAACGCTTTCATTCCTGGAATCTTTCTCATGAACCTCATCTGAACTCTCTCCAAAGTCAACACATCCTTTCCTGGATAGGGGTCCAAAACTGCTCACAGAAAAGTGATGCCTCACCAGTACCTTCTAAAGCCTCAGTATTATATCCTTGCTTTTATTTTCTAGTCCTGTCGAAATGAATACTAACTTTTCACCTCCTTCCTCACCACCGACTCGCACTGCAACATGGGGCTAGGCATCACCTCATTTCCCCATGGTTCAGAATCAGAATCAGGTTCATTATCACTAACATTGGTGGTGGGGAAAATGCTAGAGTCAGTTATCAAAGATGTGATAACAGCGCATTTGGAAAGCGGTGAAATCATCGGACAAAGTCAACATGGATTTGTGAAAGGAAAATCATGTCTGACGAATCTCATAGAATTTTTTGAGGATGTAACTAGTAGAGTGGATAGGGGAGAACCAGTGGATGTGATATATTTGGATTTTCAAAAGGCTTTTGACAAGGTCCCACACAAGAAGATTAGTGTGCAAACTTAAAGCACACAGTATTGGGGGTAAGGTATTGATGTGGATAGAGAATTGGTTGGCAGACAAGAAGCAAAGAGTGGGAATAAACGGGACCTTTTCAGAATGGCAGGCAGTGACTAGTGGGGTACCGCAAGGCTCAGTGCTGGGACCCCAGTTGTTTACAATATATATTAATGACTTAGACAAGGGAATTAAATGCAGCATCTCCAGGTTTGCGGATGACACGAAGCTGGGCGGCAGTGTTAGCTGTGAGGAGGATGCTAAGAGGATGCAGAGTGACTTGGATAGGTTAGGTGAGTGGGCAAATTCATGGCAGATGCAATTTAATGTGGATAAATGTGAGGTTATCCACTTTGGTGGCAAAAACAGGAAAACAGATTATTATCTGAATGGTGGCTGATTAGGAAAAGGGGAAGTGCAACGAGACCTGGGTGTCATTGTACACCAGTCGTTGAAAGTGGGCATGCAGGTACAGCAGGCGGTGAAAAAGGCGAATGGTATGCTGGCATTTATAGCAAGAGGAATTGAGTACAGGAGCAGGGAGGTACTACTGCAGTTGTACAAGGCCTTGGTGAGACCACACCTGGAGTATTGTGTGCAGTTTTGGTCCCCTAATCTGAGGAAAGACATCCTTGCCATAGAGGGAGTACAAAGAAGGTTCACCAGATTGATTCCTGGGATGGCAGGACTTTCATATGATGAAAGACTGGATCGACTAGGCTTATACTCACTGGAATTTAGAAGATTGAGGGGGGATCTTATTGAAACGTATAAAATTCTAAAGGGATTGGACAGGCTAGATGCAGGAAGATTGTTCCCGATGTTGGGGAAGTCCAGAATGAGGGGTCACAGTTTGAGGATAGAGGGGAAGCCTTTTAGGACCGAGATTAGGAAAAACTTCTTCACACAGAGAGTAGTGAATCTGTGGAATTCTCTGCCACAGGAAACAGTTGAGGCCAGTTCATTGGCTATATTTAAGAGGGAGTTAGATATGGCCCTTGTGGCTAAAGGGATCAGGGGGTATGGAGAGAAGGCAGGTACAGGGTTCTGAGTTGGATGATCAGCTATGATCGTACTGAATGACGGTGTGGGCTCAAAGGGCCGAATGGCCTACTCCTGCATCTATTTTCTATGTTTCTATGTCGTACTGCCCAGGCCTGCATATCTGGATAGCTAGGTTGCAACATCAGTGGTCGGGTTGACTCTGACCAAGGGAGGCCTCAAAACCAACAGGCATGATACTTGATAAGAAAGGCCACCTTTCATGAGAAATTGTTTATCCCCTACGTTTTTTGCATTTTTCTTCTCCATGGGGATCCCTCGTCCAATCCTCGGCCATGTAGTTTTGATATCAACACCTAAACACCCCCTTTCCTGATTGGCTCACTGAAAATAGCACGCATTCCAGGCACAAAGGCCCACTGACAGGGACCTGAGGGCTTTGCCAGCTTCTCAATCAATTAAGGCATTTTGGAAAAGGATGGGAGCTCCTGCTTTTAAAATTAAGTATTCATAGAACAGTACAGCTCAGGAACAGGCCACTGAGCCCACATTGTTGTGCTGATACAGCTAAAAAGCAAATCAAAAAATACTTTCCCTCCTGCATACACAATGTCCATATCCCTCCATGTTCCTTACATCTGTGTGACTATCTAAACATCTCTTAAAAGCCTCTAATGTATTTGCCTCTACCACCAGGCAGTGCATTCCAGGCATCCTCACTCTCAGAGTGAAAAACTTACCCCTCATATTCCCCTTGAACCTATTCCCTCTCACCTTCAATGCATGCCTAGTAAATCTAGTAGGTTTACTAGAGCTGTTGGGAGTGGTTTAAACTAATATGGCAGGGCGATGGGAGCCAAAATGTTGGAGCTGAGGATGAGCCAGCAGGATTACAAGTCAATGATGGGTGAAACATGAATGTAAGGAAGGACAAGCCAATGACTGGGTACAAATGCAGACAGAGCAAAGAGCTAGATAGTACCACAGAGGCAAAATTCGAAAGGGTGAACAATGCAGGACTGAGGGTGCTGTATTTAAATGCGTGTAGCATTCTGAATAAGGTGGACAACTCGTGGCGCAGTTAGAGATTGGTTGGTATGATGTCGTGGGCATCACTGAGTTATGGCTGGAAGAAGGTCTAGTGGGAGCTTAACATCAAAGGATATACTTTGTATTGAAAGGACAGGCAGGAAGGCATAGGCGGTGGTGTGGCTCTGTTGGTAAGAGGTGGAATTACAGAAGGAGGTGACACAGGGTCAGAAAATGTTGAATTTTGTGGGTGGAGTTCAGAAATTGCAAGGGCGAGAAAACATCATGGGAATCATATATAGGCCTCCAAATAGTAGCCAAGATGTAGGACTGAGATTGCAAAGGGAGCAGGAAAAGGCATATAATAAGGGTAATGACACAATTGTAATGGGGGACTTCATAATGCAAGGGGATTGGGGAAATCAGGTTGGTGTCAGATTGCAAGAGAAGGAATTTGTTGAATGCTTATGAGATGGCTTTTTAGAGCAGCTTGTTCTTCAGCCTGCTTGGAGAAAAGTTATCTTAGTTTGGATATTGTATAATAACACAGATCTTACTAGGGAGCTTAATATAAAGGAACCCTTAGGAGGCAGTGATCATAATATGATTGAATTCATTCTGCGTTTGAGAGGGAGAAGCGTAAGTCAGATGTATCAGTATTGCAATGGAATAAAGCGAATTGCAGAGGAATGAGAAAGGAGCTTGCCCAGGTGGATTGGAGGAGGATACTGGCGGGGATGATAGCAGAGATGGCTGAAGTTTCTGGGAATAGTTCACAAGGTGTACAGAGGAAGATGTTCTCCAATGACAGGGGTAGGCAACCATGGCTGACTTGGGAAGTTAAGGACTGAATAAAAGCCAAGGAAAGGGCGTATAAGGCAGCAAATCTGAATGGGAAGTTTGATAATTGGGAGGCTTTTAAAACCCAACAAAAGGCAACTAAAAAAGTTATAAGAAGAGAAAAGAAGAGGGCAAACTAGTCAATATTATAAAGCAGGATACCAAAATTTTTTGCAGTCATATAAAGAGTAAAAGGGAGGTGAGAGTTGATATTGGACCACTGGAAAATGATGCTGGTGAGGTAGTAATGAAATGACAGATGAACTTAATAAGTACTTTGCTTCAGTCTTTACTGCGGAAGACACTAGCGGTGTGCCGGAGGTCTGTGAGTGTCAGGGAGCAGGATTGAATACCATTGATATTACAAAGGAAAAAGTGCTAGGCAAACTGAAAGGTCTTAAGGTGGATAAGTCACCTGGACCAGATGGGCTGCATCCCAGAGTCCTGAGAGAGGTTGCTGAAGAGATAACAGATGTGTTGGTCATGATCTTTAAAGAATCACTTGATTCTGGCATGGTCCCGGAGGACTGGAAGATTGCATATGTCACCCCACTCTGTAAGAAGGGAGGAAGGCAAATGAAAGGTAACTATAGGCCAGTTAGCCTAACCTCAGTGGCTGGGAAAGTGTTGGAGTCCATTATTAAGGATGAGGTTTTGAGGTACTTGGAGACTAATGGCAAAATATGTCAAAGTTAACATGATGTCTGTAAAGGGAAATCTTGCCTGACAAATCTGTTAGAGTTCTTTGAGGAAATAATAAGCAGGGTGGACAAAGGAGAGGCAGTGGATGTCATTGACTTGGATTTTCAGAAGGCATTTGATAAGGTGCCACACATGAAGCTGCTTAACAAGATACAATCCTATGGCGTTACTGGAAAGATACTGGCATGGATAGTGGAATGGTAGCAAGTGGGAATAAAAGGGGCTTTTTCTGGTTGGCTGCTGGTGTTCCTCGGGTCAGTATTGGGACTGCTGCTTTTCACATTGCTTGTCAATGATTTAGATAATGGAATTGATGGCTTTGTGGCAAAGTTTGCGGATGATTGGAAGATAGGTGGAGGGGTAGGTAGTGCTGAGGAAGCAATGTGATTGCAGCAGGACTTAGACAAATTGATAGAATGAGCAGAAAAGTGGCAGATGGAATACAGTGTTGGGAAATGTATGATAATGCATTTTGGAAAAAGGAACAATAGTGCAGACTATTATCTAAATGGGGAAAAGGTTCAAACATCAGAGGTGCAGAGGGACTCAGGAGTCCTCGTGCAAGATCCCCAGAAGGTTCATTTACTGGTTGAGCCTGTGGCAAAGAAGGCAAATACAATGTCAGCATTTATTTCAAGGGGAATAGAATATAAAAGCAAGGAGATAATGCTGATCCTTTATAAGACAGTAGTCAGGCCACACTGGAGTACTGGCAACAGTTTTGGGCCCCATATCTCAGAAAGGATGTGCTGTCATTGGAGAGAGTTCAGAGGAGGTTCATGAGGATCATTCCAGGAATGAAGGGGTTAATATATGTGGAGCATTTGACAGCTTTGGGCCTGTACTCACTGGAATTTAGAAGCATGTGGGGGGATCTCATTGAAATGTGTGAATGTTGAAAGGACTGGATAAGGTGGATGTGGAGATGATGTTTCCTATGGCAGGAGTATCCAGAACTAGAGGGCACAGCCTCAGAATTGAGGGGCAACTCTTTAGCACAGAGGTAAGGAAGATTATTTTAACCAGAGAGTAGTGAATACAATGGGGTCTTTTAAGAGACTCTTGGATAGGTACATAGAGCTTAGAAAAATAGATGGCTATGGATGAACCTAGGTAATTTCTAAGGTAAGGACAGGTTCAGCACAGCTTTGTGGGCCGAAGGGCCTGTATTGTGTTGTAGGTTTTCTATGTTTCTATGAATCTGTGGAATGCTCTGCCACAGACTGCAGTGGAGGCCAAGTCTGTGGGTATATTTAAGGCAGAAGTTGATCATTTCCTGATTAGTGAAAGCAGCAAGGGATATGGTGAGAAGGTAGGTGTATGAGGTTGCATGGGATCCAGGATCAACTATGATGGATTGACAGAGCAGACTCGATGGGCTGAATGGTCTGATTCTGCTCCTATGTGTTATAGTCTTATGCCCTGTGGTATAAGACATTTCTAACCTGGGAAACAGATACACTCAGTCCGCTCTGTCTATGCCCCTCATAATCTTGTAAACCTCTATCAGATCTCCCCTCAGCATCCATCGCTCCAGAGAAAACATCCCAAGTTTATCCAGCCTCCTGATAACATATGCTCTGTGAACCAGGCAGCATCCCGGTGAACTTCTTCCGCATCCTCTCCAAAGATTTATATTTATTTATTTCCAGATTCAATATTCAAGTTTATTTACAGTATCACATGCAGATGGAAACACAGAGTGAAATACATTGTTTGTGTTGACCAACAGAACCTGTCGCCACATGTTCTGCGCCAATACAGCCTGCCCATCATGTCAGCAGAACAAGAGTAACGATCCAAGCAGAATAAGCCCCTTCCCTACCCTCCCACACTCCCACACTCCCACATGCACAGATAGGCCTCCAGCTCTAGGACAGACCGCCTCTTGATCTCCGACCTCCAGTCCCTGGGCCGGGCTCACAGAATCGCAGACATCGGGCCTCCAGCATCTGAACAACCCGGCCCAGGGGCCTCGACATTTGGGCTTCGACCTCCGAACTAGTCTAAACCCTGTATTAGCTGGGGAATAAGCTCATGGGAGAGAGTAAACTTTGTTTTTAATTGCTCAGAGTTCACAGGCCCTGGAATCCTTTGTGCTTGCAGTGTTTGTATTAGTATAAAGCGGTACAAAGTGGAGCTGCTCCAGCCCAACATCAGCACCACCAGTAAACATGGAGAGCAAAAAAGAGTGGGGTAGAGCCTTGGGTCCCCAGTTTTGTAAATGGCAGGTTTGCAAGGCATTGGTTCCAGATCCACATCCTTAACAACGAGGAGATTTAGTATGTCCCCACAGACTCCAGCAAATTTCTGCAGCTGCACCGTGGAGAGCATTGCAACTGGCTGCATCACTGTCTGGTATGGGGGTTAGGGGTGTTGGGGATGATGGGGGGGGTGGGAGGCACTGCACTGGATCGGAAAAAGCTGCAGAGAGTTCTAAACTCAGTCAGCTCCATCATGGCCACCGGCCTCCCCAGCACTGAGGACATCTTCTAAAGGTGATGCCTGAAAAAGGACGGCATCCGTCATTAAGGACCCTCGTCATCCAGGATATGCCTTGTTCTCATTGCTACCATCAAAGGAGGAGGCGCAGGCTCCTGCAGACCCCCACTCAATGATTCAGGAATAGCTGCTTCTTCACCACCAGATTTCTGAGTGGACGCTGAACCCAATGAGCACTACCTCCACTACCTCACAGCTTTTGTGCACAACTTATTTAATTTAATTTTTTCATATGAATATATATATATATATATATATATAGTTCTTCTTCTAATTCACAGTTTTGATTATTGTGTGTTGCAATGTACTGCTGGCACAAAACAACACATTTCAGACATATGTCAGTGATATGAGACATGATTATGATTCAGTGGGACTGACAGGGAGATAGGAAAGTGTGAAATAGGTACAGAAAGGAAATTAAAGAGTGGGAAAGAAAGATCAAATTTTAAAAATGGATATGAAAAATGAAAGATAGAGCAAACCCCATTTGCTACATAGGATCCCTGGGGCACCCTAGCTATATTTATGTGCTGAAGACTTTTGCACAGGACTGTATGTGCTGGTATTCATCCATATTTTATTCTCTATCCATACTTTAACCTCTAACTTTATTTTTATATGCTGTAATCCTTTATAGTTGTTGCATCGTTTTTTTGCTGCAATGCAGCACAGAAAATTGCTAATAGGTGGAAATGTGTACATGAATAACGCTGACCTTTGATCCTTGATCCTTGAGGTAGATTGGGAAATCAAATACCTGGCACAACTTTACACGTGAGCAGCCCCAGAGAGTACGGCGACTTCTGACCGGACCAAACGACTCTTCCCCCGGCTACGTGAAGGGGGAAGCTGGGGCCAGATGTCCAAATGCTGATAGTAATGTCAGAGTGCAGGAAACAGATAAACTCCTGCATTTTTTAAAGGTTGGTGTGGATGAAAACCCAATATTGTGTGATCAGTACTGTGCGAGCACACCACATAAAGGGAGCTCTGATCCCCGAGGAGTACAGATGCCATTGGAGGCAGGAAAATAGAGTGCAATATGGGTTTTTGTTTTTTTGCATTAAAATTGAAAAAGGAAGGAAAAATTATATATGTCCTCTGTCTCGTACCACGCGATCATGTGAAAGGGCAGGAAATAGAGCACATTAAGAACAATGCTCTGAATGAGGCTATTGTGTGAAGCTCAATATTATTTTCCCTTGCAAATTTGGCCAAAGTCCACCTCCAGATTTATTTGCCTGTGGTCAAGGGGGCAAGTGTACCCCGCATGTTCAGAAACAGTCATCAGAGCCTGGTTCATTCACAAGTGCTTCGGCCGTCCTGGGAACCTTCCTCAGTTCTGGCATTTAGTGCTTGCATAAACCCATGGTACTGTATGTGAATTTCCTCACAGTATTCCTGCAAACTTGGCTGTTATTATAAGGCTGAACTCAGTTTCCACAGTCTGGTGGGTAACTTGCCTCCCTGTCACACAACGGGCGGATGTGTCGCTGTGGTAACGTAGCAGTCACTGCCATGAAATGTAGAGGGACAAGGCCCTCTCTACCCAGCGTCTTGTTGGCAAACGTGCAGTCACTGGAGAACAAAACTGAGGACCGGGGACAAGATTGTTGTATCAGAGGGAAATGAGAGATTGTTGTGTTTTATGTCTGGGTGAGACGTGGCTGCCTGATACAGTGATCAGACCTGAATGATCTCAAATTACGGAATGGACTGAACTGCTGATTTGGAGGAGGCAGAAGATGGAGGTGTGTTTCATGATAAACTCTCGGTGGTGCTCTAATGTGGTGGTGTTGTCAAATTCATCTTCTCCCGACTTGAACATTTAGCGGTCAAGTGCTGTCCATTCTATTTACCCAGGGATTCTCCTCCGTAATCATGACCCAGTTTACTTACCACCAGCGGCCGACTATAATCAAGCACTTGAGGTGTTGCAAGATGCCATCTCCAAACAAGAAACTGTCCATCCCCGCGCATTTCGAATCATAGTCGGGGTCTTCAACCAGGTGTGTTTGAAGAAGACCCTGTCCAATTATCATCAACATATAACTTGAGGCACCAGAGGGCCCAACGCACGAAGCCACGAAGATAAGGAGTGCCTACTGTTCCAGGTCCAGACCGCATTCGGTTGATCGGATCACCTGGGTGCCCTTCTCCTACCTGCATATGGGCAGAGGCTAAAGAGCAAGGCTCCAGATACTAAGATGACAAAGAGGTGGTCATTGGAGCCACAAGAGCAGCTGCGGGATTGCTTTGAGTTGGTGGACTGGGCCGTGTTCAAGGACTCATCTGTGGATCTAAATGAATACACCGTGGTTGTCATGGACTTTATCAAAACAGTTGTAGGTGAGTGTGTCCACACAAAATCATTCCATCTTCCACAGTCAGAAGCCCTGGATGAATTATGAGATCTGCAGTCCACTGAGGGGCAGATTAGAGGCACTCAGGTTTGTTGACCAAGGAAGTTACAGGAGGTCCAGGTACAATCTCCAGAAAGCCAGCTCGCGGGCAAAGTGGCAATTCCAGACCAAACTTGAACCAGTGAAGGATGCTCGACAGCAGAGGCAAAGTCCAAACATTATCTCCACTGAGAAAGTTAAATCAAGTGACATAGGCGACAACTGGGCATCACTTCCAGATGAGCTCAATGCCTTTTGTACTCACTTTAATCTGACCCTCAGACCCTGCGAGAAGCAAGTGCAGAGATTGCTGGGGCACCAGCAGTGATAGCTAAATCTTCCTGAACAACAGGTGAGATACCAGAGGATTGGAAGATAGCCAATGTGGTTCTGCTATTTAAGAAAGGCTCTAAAAAATAAACCAGGAAATTATAGGCTGGTGAGCCTGACATCGGTATTCTAAGGGAGTATTTGAATAGGCAAAGACTGATTAAGAGTAGTCCATAAGACCATAAGACATAGGAGCAGAATTAGGCCATTCAGCCCATTTCATCATGGTTGATCCCAGATCCCATTCAACCCCATACACCTACTCCTCTCACCATAACCAATTGATGCCCTGACCAATTTGTAACCTATCAACTTCTGCTTTAAATATACCCACAGACTTGGCAGAGCATTCCACAGATTCACTACTCTCTGGCTAAAAAAATTCCTCCTTATCACTGTTCTAAGAGGTCACCCCTTCAATTTTGAGGCTGTGCCCTGTAGATTTGGATACCCCCACCAGAGGAAACATCCTCTCCACATCCACCTTATCTAACCCTTTCAACATTCAGTAGGTTTCAATGAGATCCCCATGCATTCTTCTAAATTCCCGTGAGTACAGGCCCAAAGCTGCCAAACGCTCCTCATATGTTATCTCCATCATTCCTAGAATCATCCTCATGAACCTCCTCTGGACTCTCTCCAATGACAACACATCCTTTCTGAGATATGGGGCCCAAAACTGTTGACAATACTCCAAGTGCAGCCTAACCTGTGCCTTCTAAAGCTTCAGCATTATCTCCTTGTTTTTATATTCTATTTCCCCTGAATTAAATGCCAACATTGCATTTGCCTTCTTTACCACAGACTCAACCTGTGAATTAACCTTCTGGGGATCTTGCACGAGGACTCCTAAGTCCCTCTGCACTTCTGATGTTTGAATTTTCTCCCCATTTAGATAATAGTCTGCACTATTGCTCCTTTTACCAAAATACATCTATGTCCTATTACCCTGTCCATACCCCTTAGAACGCCTTCCTCAAATCTCCTCTCAATCTTTTATATTCCAAGGAATAAAGTGCTAATCTATTCAATCTTTCCCTGTTACTCAGGTCTGCAAATGCTGGCAACTTCCTTATAAATTTTCTCTGTACTCTTTCAATATTATTGATATCTTTCCTGTAGGTAGCTGATCAGAAATGCAACAATACCCCAGTTTAGGCCTCACTAACATCTTCTGCAATTTCAACATAGTACACCAATTGCTATACTCAATACAAGTTGATGGATGGAGATACATCTCTCTCAAAGGCGGTGTAGTGTGCTCCTTCCCTAACTAGCCTGCAGGTCACCCTTGGACAAGGTGTAGCACCTGCTTAGCCCCCCGATCAGGGTCACGTGAAGCCATGGGATCAGGTGGAGGATGGTCGTATGAGCAGCTTGTACATATCACAAGTCCTGGTTATGTGATCACTGACGCCAGGCTGACAATCTCCAAAGAGTATTGTAAAGACACTGCCCAGAAGAAGGCAATGACAAACCATTTCTGTAGAAAAATTTGCTGAGAACAATTATGGTCATGGAAAGATCATGACTGCCCAGGTCATACGACATGGCACATTATGACAATGATGACAAATACAAGTTTAAGTTCAAATTTATTGTCTCTCAGCCCTGCACATGTATACAACTAAATGAAACAATATCCCTCCGGACTAAGGTGTACCACACAGTACATAAAATGCATACACACAGAACATAAAGTAATATCACAACAAATACATTAACAAATAATAAAATATATTCCAGAAGTTTGACATCTAGCAGAAAGTACATTTACAACACAAGTTTAAAAAGTAAACAGTATGTGAAGAGACCCGATAGGCAGCAGGGTGTTCAGTAGTTTCATGGTGTGGGGGAGGAAGCTGTTTCTCATCCTAACAGATCTTCTCCGAATGTTATGGAACTTCCCACCTGAGGCAGGATTGGCCTTTGCAAATACAATCCTTTGATGAAGGCCAATGTGCCAAAATCTCTCTTGAATGAAGAGAGCGCTTGGCATATTAAACCATGAATCCACACTTGTTTCCTTGTGGATTTGTGTGGTTTATCACTGATAATTTGTCCAAATTTTCAACAGAGAAAAGTTGCCCTTATTAAGCAATGTGTTAATGGAACAAGTAACAGGTACAGGCAGGAGAGATTTAGTTTAATCTGGCATTTTGTTTGGCACAGACATAAAACCATAAGACAATATGAACTAGGAGTAGAATCAGGCCATGTGGCCCACTGAGACTGCTCCCCCATTCCATCACAGCCGATTTATTCTCCCTCTCAACACCACTCTCCTGCCTCCTCCCATAACCCTTGTCACCTCGATTAATCAAGAACCTATCAACGTCTGCGTTAAATATACCAATGACTTAGCCTGCATGGCTGTCTGTTGCACAGAATTCCCTGGGTTCACCAGTCTGTGGGTGAAGAAATTTAGCCAGAGGATGGTGAATTTGTGGAATTCTGAGTGGTATTGTGAACCGAAAGGCTGGTTCCTTTGCTGTTCTATGTGTTAACACCATTCGTTATAGACCTCCAGTCCATAAAACCATAAGCCATCATAAGAGATAGGAGCAGAATTAGGCCAATCAGCCCATCGAGTCTGCTCCACCATTTCATCAGGGCTAATCCAATCCTGATTTGACGGAGGCAGACATGAGAAGCACGGAGGAACATCTGGAGAAACTTCTGAAATGCCCGCTTCGCTGCCGCTGCTACTGTGCGATCGAGAATCTCCGGAGGGGAAGGCCCCAAATCCTCGGCTTTGCCTATTGCTTGTTGCCAGGGCCAGGGTCGAAGCGCTCGGCAGAGATGGTGCTCGGTGCTCAGTGTTGGAGGGCTGGTCGGAGGCTCGAAGTTTTCGGACGGAGTCAAGAGTTGGCTGTGGTCGGGTGCTTCCAGGGTGCTGCATCGGCAAGTCTGCGGCGCTGGAGGTTCATGGCAGGGAAAGTTTCTCCCTTCTACCATCTGCGTGAGATGATGCGACTTTCGAGAGACTTTGAGACTTTTTTTTTACCGTGCCCATGGTCTGCTGTTTATCAAATTACGGTATTGCTTTGCACTGTTGTAACTGTATAATTACATGGTTTTTGTCAGCTCTTTTAGTCTTGGTTTGTCTTGTGTTTCTGTGATATCACACTGGAGGAACATTGTATCATTTCTTAATGCATGCATTACTAAATTACAATAAAAGAGGACTGCATGTCTTCATAATCTAATCTAATCTAATCTAATTGCTATTTTGTGCGATTTTGACCGGGGCGGACAGGCTCTGAGGCACACAGTTGGTGAACGGCTCAGCACTACATTGAACTGAACTCAACTAAACAGAACATTGCCAGACTGTTCAATGATTTTGGTTTGATGTTTTATATTTTGTGTTTTTCACTCGTTTATTTTGCTGTTTTGCTTGATCTGTTCTTTTCTTTGCACATTGGGTGCTTGATGTTCTTCTTTGAATGGGTTCCTCTGTGTCTCTTTGCGTTGTGGCTGTCTGTGGGAAGACAGATCTCAGGGCTGTATACTGCATACATACTGTGATAATAAATGCACTTTGAATCTTTGTTCAGGCAAATGTGGCAATGGTCAAATTACTGGAATCTATCAGATTTGTGCAGTGATCTTCCCACTGACCAGCCAGCTCTCTGCAGTCTAACATCAAAGGCATTTACTGCTAGGCCTACTTGAACATCAAACCCAGCAAAGCCGAGATTAAAGCCTCATCGAAATGATGTAACAAGCAAAGCTGAGATTAAAGTCTCACTGAAGTTATGTAATAAGTAAAATATTAGTGAGCAATTACAATTACATAACTTCAGAGATTCAACTAATGCTTATAATTTGCTGAGATTTATGTAGTGAAAAAACAAACTTCATATGTGAGTGATGATAAACCTGATTCTGATCTGGGTCTCTATTGTGGACTGAGAGTGGGAAGGGGACAGGGGGAGGGGAATCGTGGTTGGGAAAAGGGAAAGGAGAGGGGATGGAGCGGGAAGCACCAGACAGACATTCTGTAATGATCAATAAACCAATTGTTTGTAATCAAATGACCTTGCCTGCTGTCTCAGGGCTGGGTGTGTCTGCACAAACACCACCCCACTGTCCCTGGCTCTCCTTCTCTGCCGTCTGTCCCACACCCCTCCCACAGTGCTCCACAATCACCTTCCCAACATCCTTTACTCCCACCAGGTTTACAAACTTGACCTCTGCTCCATGTTGCAAAGTCTTGGGCACCCTAACTATATATATGTACTTAAAACTTTTGCACAGTACTGTTGCATGATCACTGTTGTGATGTGAACAGTCACTGGAGAGACAGTGAAGCTAGTGGATATAGAAGTGTTTTATTCAACAAAAACAAACAAAAAGCATCATATTGAAACACTCATGGAGGAAGAGGCTTCCCAACCCACTTTTATATGCAAAAGACCAAAGGTAATAGCAGGACAATTCTATAGTTACAATGTATCTACAATGCTTCCTTTGAATTACATATAGTTTTCAAACACCTCCTTCTTCGCACCCACACTCCAGACACCCAAAATGAATGTTAATCAGCATTGACTGGTTTGCAAACAACTGGTGTCCACAGCTCCAGGAAAACTATTGTTCAGGGCTGCATTTTAAATTTAATCTACTAGCCACATTCATGTCTGAAGATTCGTTGCTGGCGAAGTTAATATTTACTATTTTCTCTAACTCTAGAATACATCCTATCAGCCACGGAGGGCAGGGTGGCCTCCTTGAAGTCTGTATTGTTCTATAATTCTGTGAGATATTTTGTTGAGGCAAACATCTGCCAATGGTCAAATTATTGGAAATAAATATGCTTGTACAGAGATCTTCCCACTGATCAGCCAGCTCACTGCAGTTTAACACCAGTAATGTCACTACAATGGTTAATAATGATCAAAGACATTTACTGCCAGCTCCACCTGACCCTCAGACCCAGCAAAGCCGAGATTAAAGCCTTGCTGAAATTATGTAACAAGTAAAATATTAGTGACATAATTTCAGAGATTCAACTAATGCTTATAATCTGCTGAGATTTACTTCGACTGGTTAGAAGGCTTTGATCAACCTACTGCTTTTCCTCCCCTTCCAGGTATCCTTGCAAACGCACCCAGCCATCTGTTACTCTATGCATAAAGATTATTCAAAGGGAACTTGACCGTTGTCATGTGCTGCTCACGGGGTCACGTAGTGTTTAGCCCCCCCACTACTGCAGCTCAGCTCAGATCCCGGCACCTGATGCACATCCTCTCTGTGGGCCGTCTCCAGCTTCTCCGGTTTTCCTCCCACACTCCAAGGATATACCGGGTAGGATAACTGATCATTGTAAATTGCCCCATGATTAGATGAGGGTTAAATTGGGTTGTTGGGAGTTGCTGGACAGTGCGATTCCAAGGGCTGGAAGGTCCTACTCCATGCTGAATCTCTGAATAAAATGAGTAACATTTTATGTTATTTAGAGATACAGACTTCACTGTGTGCCAGGTTTCTTGTGTTGCACCACAGGGTATGGTGACAGATGTAAGCAAGGGGCTGAACTATGAACCTTGAGAGGTGAGTTTCAATTTTGTCTAGACACCTGGAAAATCAAGTTCAACAGATTATCCTCCGCAACTTCCAAAGGGGTCCTACCACTAAATATAACTTTACCTCCCCCATCTCTCCACATTCCACAGGGATCTGTCCCTCTGTGGTTCCCTTGTCTATTCATTCCTCCCCACTAATCTCCCTCCCGGCACTTATCCCTGCAAGTGGCCAAAGTGCTACACCTGCCCATTCACCTCCTCCCTCACCTCCATTCGGGGCCCCAAACAGCCCTTCCAGGTGAGGCAACACTTCACCTGCAAATCTGCTGGGGTCATCTATTACGTTTGGTGCTTCCAATGTGGCCTCCCCTACACAGGTGAGACCCGTTGTAACTTGGTGGACCGCCTTGTCGAGCTCCTCTGCACCATCCCCGACTAGCGGGACTTGCTGGTGGCCAAACATTTTAATTCTGATTCCCGTTCTCGTTCTGATGTGTCGAGTCATGGCTTCCTCTTGTGCCAAGACGAGGCCACCATCAGGTGGAGGAGCAACACCTGGGTAGCCCCCAACCTGATGGCATAAGTATCGAATTCTCCTTCTGGTGAACAAAATCCACCCCTCTCTCTATCCCCACTCTCACCTTTCATTTCTTCTCACCTGCCTGTTACTTCCCCCAGTGTCACCTCCTCCTTCCCTTTTTCCTATAATCCACTCTCCTGTCCAATCAGATTCCTTCCTCACCAGCCATTGACCTTTCCCACCCACCTGGCTTCACCTTTCACCTTCCAGGTAGCCTCCTTCCCCTCCCCTTTCTATTCTGGCATCTTCTCCCTTCCTTCTCAGTCCTGTTGAAGGGTCTCATCCCCAAACATCTACTGTTTACAATTTTTCCATAGACGCTGCCGAACCTGCTGAATTCCTCCAGCATTTTGTGGGTGTTGCTCTGGATTTCCAGCATCTGCAGACTCTCCTATGATTGGCAGATACACTAGTGATGTTTAAGAGACTACTAGACAGGTATATGGAGGAATCTAAGGTGGGGGCTTATATGGGAGGCAGGGTTTGAGGGTCGGCACAACATTGTAGGCCAAAGGGCCTGTACTGTGCTGTACTATTCTATGTTCTATGTTCTATTGTCAAGTAACAATGATATCTAAAGTAGAAAGTATGTCTCGGAAATAGGGAAAACAAGGGATTCGGCAGATGCTGGAAATTTTGAACAATGCACACAGAACGCTGGAGGCAGCACCTATGGAGCAGAAATAAATGGTTGTTGTTTTGGGCTGTGACTGTTCATCAGTTCTCTTTGCCTGGTCTCATCTATCACCAGTCAGTTTGTACTCCCTCTTCTCTCCCCAGTCTTCTTATTCGGGATTCTGCCTCCTTCCATTCTGGTCCTCATGAAGTGTCTCAGCCCAAAATGTTGACTATTTATTCCCCTCTGTAGATGCTGCCTGACTTGCTGAGTTCCTCAGAACTGGTGAGGACTAGACCATTAGATAGTTAAAAAACTTCTGATCCACTAATGCCCTTCAGAGTTGGTTAACTTTTAACTGCTTACTGAAATGTCTCTGCCAGCTACATATTCTGGAGCAGTGTTTCCTTGCACCCTCAGGCGTCCATGAGCTTGGATGGGAAAAAATTTACATCCTTATTTTATTAGTTGAGGTATTGAATTCAAAAGTCAAGAGGTTATGTTGCAACTTTATAAAACTCTGGTTCGGCCACATCTAGAGTATTGCACACATTTCTGGTCACCCCATTATAGGAAGGATGTTGCAGCTTTGGAAAGGGTGCAGAACAGGTTTTAGCAGGATACTGCCTGATTTAGAGAGCATGTACTATCACAAGAGGCTGGATAAACTTGGGTTGTTTTCTTTGGAGCTGCAGAGACTGAGGGGAGATCTGATAGAGGTTTATAAGATTATGAGAGGCATAGATAGAGTGGACAGAGAGAATCTGTTTCCCAGGGTTGAAATGTCTAATACCAGAGGGCATACATTGAAGGTGAGACGGGGGTAGGTTCAAGGGGGATGTGAGGGGTAATTTTTTTACTCAGAGACTGGTGGATGCCTGGGATGGGCTGCCTGGTATGGTGGTGGAGACAAATATGTTAGAGACTTTTAGACATTTGGATAGGCACATGAATGGCAGGAGGATGGAGGGATATGGACATTGTGTAGGTAGGAGGATTAGTTGTTGGATATTTTTGATTTGCTTTTTAGCTGGTTCAGCACAGTGTTGTGGGCCGAATGGCCTGCTTCTGTGCTGTACCATTCTGTTCTAGGTTATTTTCAAATTGAAATTCAGCATTTCCTTCAATGGCGAATGTAGGCAAAAAACCACAGTAGTGTTAGCAGTAGTTAGTGTCATCAGTAGAAATCACAGGTATTGTCATATCACATTACATTTGTTAAAAATATCACAAAATATAACTTACAGCACGCTCATCACTATTGAATTGAATAGACTTTATTACTTACATCCTTATTACTTACATCAATCTTTGCGTTACATCTCCGTCTAAACGTGTAAGTGTAATTTATAGTAGTGTGGGCACGTGGCCAAGTGGTTAAGGCATTGGACTAGCAACCTGAAGGTTGTGAGTTCGAGCCCCAGCCCCAGTCCTTGAGCAAGGCACTTAATCACACATGCTCTGCGACGACACTGGTGCCAAGCTGTATGGGTCCTAATGCCCTTCCCTTGGACAACATTGGTGTCGTGGAGAGGGGAGACTTGCAGCATGGGCAACTGCTGGTCTTCTATACAACCTTGCCCAGGCCTGCACCCTGGAGAGTGAAGACTTTCCAGGCGTAGATCCATGGTCTCGCAAGACTAATGGATGTCTTTACTTTTACTTAATTTATAGTAATTTATAATAAATACTATGTACGACAGGATGGTCAATATAACATAGAAATACAGTTGCATCAGCATGAATTAATCAGTCTGATGGCCTGGTGGAAGAAGCTGTCCTGGTGTTTTTTGGTCCTGGCTTTTATGCTGTGGTACTGTTTCCTGGATGGTAGCAGCTGGAACAGTTTGTGGTTGGGGTGACTCGGGTCCCCAATGATCCTTTGGGCCCTTTTTACACACCGGGCTTTGTAAATGTCCTGAATAGTGGGAAGTTCACAACTACAGATGCTCTGGACTGTCCGCACTGCTTTCTGCAGAGTCCTGCGATCGAGGGAAGTACAGTTCCCATACCAGGCAGTGAGGCAGCCAGTCAGTATGCTCTCAATTGTTCCACTGTAGAAAGTTCTTAGGAATTGGGGGCCCATACCAAACTTCTTCAAACTTCTGAGGTGAAAGAGGCACTGTTGTGCGTTTTTCACCACACAGCTGGTGTATACAGACCACATGAGGTCCTCGGTGACGTTTATGCTGAGGAACTTAAAGCTGTTCACCCTCTCAACCCCAGATGCATTAATGTCAATAGGGGTTAACCTGTCACCATTCCTCCTGCAGTCCACAACCAGCTCCTTTGCTTCTGCAACATTGAGGGAGAGGTTGTTTTCTTGACATCACTGTGTTAGGGTGATGACTTCTTCTCTGTAGGCTGCTTCATTATTATTTGAGATTAGGCCAATCAATGTAGTATCGTCAGCAAATTTAGTTAGCAGGTTGGAGCTGTGGGAGGCGACACAGTCATGGCTATACAGAGAGTAAAGGAGGGGACTTAGTACACAGCCCTGAGGGGCACTTGTGTTGAGGATCCGAGGGGCAGAGGTGAGGGAGCCCACTCTTACCATCTGCTGGCGATCTGACAGGAAGTCTAGGATCCAGATGCACAAGGCAGGGTGAAGGCCGAGGTCTCTGAGCTTCTTGTCAAGCCTGGAGGGAATTATGGTGTTAAATGCTGAACAGCATCCAAGAACAGCATTCTCACATAAGCATCCTTCTTCTCCAGATGTGTAAGGATGGTGTGTAGAGCAGTGGCTATTGCGAAACCTGTCGATCAGTTGTGTTGGTAGGCGGATTGTACTGTAACTACTTTGAAATTATAGTAGTTGTTAGACCCAACGCTAGATCGAACGTGATCACAGTCTTTGTGTCTGCACACGCTCGTGTGATGTCGCTGACCAACTATCAGACAGCCCAAAGGAATGTGACATGCATGTTGCTTTGTCAAAGACCACCCCACAGTTTAATGTTCTTATTCAAGTGAAACCACAACAGCCTCCACACTGGATGAAGAAAGGATGTTTTCTGTGGTGGGGGAGTCTAAGTCCAGAGGAACAGTCTCAGAATGGAGGGAAATCCATTTAGAATGGAGGTGAGGAGGAATTTCTTTCGCTAGAGAGTGGTGAATCTGTGGAATTCATTGCCAGAGGCAGCTGTGGAGGCAAAGTCATGGGTATATTTAAGGTCCATTTCAGGATCTCCCAGTGGCCACACATTTCAATTCCACTTTCCATTTCCATTCGGATACGTCCATCCACGGCCTCCTCTACTGTCAAGACGAAGCCATACTCAGGTTGGAGGAACAATACCTTATATTCCGTCTGGGTAGCCTCCAACCTGATGGCATGAACGTTGACTTCTCAAACTTCCGTTAATGCCCCTCTTCCTCTTATTACCCCATCCCTTATCTATCTATCTAGCTATCTATTTGTTTGTTTGTTTGTTTGTTTGTTTATTTATTTATTTATTATTTTTTTCCCCTTTCTTTCTCTCTATTTTCTCCCTCTGTCCTTCTCACTATATCTTCCTCTGATGCTCCCCTCCCCTTTTCTTTCTCCCTAGGCCTCCCATCCCATGATCCTCTCCGTTCTCGAGCCTGTATCTTCTTGCCAATAAACTTTCTAGCTCTTAGCTCCATCCCTCCCCCTCCTGTCTTCTCCTATCATTTCCGATCTCCCCCTCCCCCTCCCACTTTCAAATCTCTACTAGCTCTTCTTTCAGTCAGTCCTGACGAAGGGTCTCGGCCCAAAATGTCGACTGTACCTCTTCTTAGGGATGCTGCCTGGCCTGCTGCGCTCCACCAGCATTTTGTGTGTGTTGTGGGTATATTTAAGGCAGAGGTTGATAGATTCTTGATTAGTCAGGGCATGAATGGATACGGGGTGAGGGCAGGAGATTGGGGCTGAAAGGGAAAATGGATCAACCAAGATCAAATGGTGGAGCAGACGATGAGCCGAATGGTCTAATTCTGCTCCTGTGCCTTATGGTTTTATGGTCTTTTCAAATAATAAAATTAAATTTTAATTTGCCGATACTTTAAATGTGTAGTCTTGGAATTGAACATATATTACTATATCACAAATTAGTTTTTAAAGAATATTTTGATTACTAAATTTCAATATAATTGATTTATTTTGTAATCCTATTTATTTTTTCAGTGGCAGGGTGGAGCTACGTCTCTAACAAAGGAGGTGTATGGTGCTGAAGGTCACCCTTAGGCAAGGTGTAGCACCTGCTTTGCCCCCAAACCCCCGATTAGGGTCACGTGAAGCCACGGGAACAGGTGGTGGATGGTCATATGAGCAGCTGGTGCAGATCACAAGACCCGGTTATGTGACCACTGATGCCAGACAGACAATCTCTGAAGAGTATTGATAATGGTTGGGGTCACCCATCTTGCAAAGACACTGCCCAGAAGAAGGCAATGGCAAACGACTTCTGTAGAAAATTTGCCAAGAACAATTATGGTCATGGAAAGACCATGATTACCAATGTCATACAACACGGCATGTAACTATTTCAATGTAATTGATTTGTTTTGTAATCCCATGTATTTTATTTTATATATTTAAATACATTATTCTGGTAAAGGAGCCCATAGGCTTCACTGACTGACAAAGGGATCCATAGGCTTCACCGGACTGACAAAGGATCCATAGGCTTCACAGGAAAATGGAAGCTTCACTTCAGTGGCTATAATGGAGTTTGGATGTTCCGATGAATTGCAGGACTCCTTTTCAGACCAGCAACTGTCCAGTCATTGTGTTCAGTATGAATAGGAATCTGAATCAGGTTTATTATCACTGACATATGGTCTGAAACGTGTTGTTTTGTGGCAGCAGTACAGTGTAATGCATAAAAATCAATACAAGTTTCAACTCAAAATAAAGAGTTCAAAGAGGAATAGTGAGGGAGTGTTCATGGGTTCATGGACCATAAAGAAATCCATTGGCAGAGGGGAGAGGTTGTTTTTAAAGTGGTGAGCATGTGTCTTCAGGATCCTGTAGCTCCTCAGAATCAGGTTTAATATCACCAACATACATTGTAAAATTTTTTGCTTTGTTGCCTCGATCGGCCTGTACCAGACCTTTCCAATTTGGCCTGGCATCTAAATCAATTAGATTTGGGTCTTGCCCACTACCTCACCTCGCTTCAGTTCTACCACATTAAATCGCTTCTAAGTCCAAAGGGAAGTGACAGGCTACTATTTGCAGTGACCGTTTAACAGAAAAAATGTGATTAATAAAGTATTTAGCTGTTTTCTTTATTTCATTGGCCACCAGCCAGAAGTCTCTGTGATTCACCAGCACCATCTTAAACTGGAAATGAAGGGTAGCACAGTTAGAGCTTCGCTTTACAGCACAACCACTGATCACCGGAGGGGGTTCAATTCCCATCACGACCTGTAAGGAGTTAGTACATTCTCCCTGTGATCACATGAGATTAACCCCACATCCCAAAGGTGTACTGTTGTGGGCATGCTATGTTGGCTATGCAGACTGCCAAACATAATCCTCACTGATTTGATTTGATGCACATTTTACTGTATGTTTCAATGTACATGTGACAAATAAAGCTCATCTCACAATACAGATCTAACTTTTCCAGCTGTTCATGGTAAGATGATCCTCTCCTCCCAGGAATTAGCCTTGTCAATCCCTTTTGGATGGCCTCTAATGCTTCTATATCCTTTCTGAAGTCAGTAGATCAAAGCTGCCCACAGTACTCCAGGTGTCATCTCACCAACACCCTGCACAACGATAACAATATATCTCTATCAGTGAACACCCATAATGTAGCAAGAAAAGACCGCATGTCGTTTGCACTAGAGATTCTGCAGATACTGGAAATCCAGAGCAACACACACAAAACGCTAGAGGAACTCAGCAGGTCAGGCACCTACTATGGAGAGGAATAAAGAACGCACTTTGAGCCGAGACTCTTCTTCAAGACTGGAAAGGAAGCGGGAAGAGACCGGAAGTGAAAGGTTGAGGGAGGGGAAGGAGGCTAGCTGGAAGGTGATAGGTGAAGCCAGGTGGGTGGGAAAGGTAAAGGGTTGGAGAGGAACGAATTGGGTATGAAAGGAGAATGGACCATAGGAGAAAGGGAAGGAGGAGGGGACCCAGGGGGAGGTGATAAGCAGATGAGTAGAGGTCAGAGGCCAGAGTGGGGAATAGAAGAAGAGAGGGGGGAGAATTTTTTTTACTGGGAGGGGAAATCGATATTCATGCCATCAGGTTGGAGGCTACCCAAGTCAAGTCAAGTCAAGTCAATCACTTTTTATTGTCATTTCAACCATAACTGCTGGCACAGTACACCGTAAAAACGAGACAATGTTTTTCAGGACCACGGTGCTACATGAACAATACAAAAACTACACTGAACTACGTAAAAAACAACACAAAACTACACTAGACTAGAGACCTACCCAGGACTGCATAAAGTGCACAAAACAGTGCAGGCATTTCAATGAATAATAAACAAGACAATAGGCACAGTAGAGGGCAGTAGGTTGGTGTCAGTCCAAGCTCTGGGTATTGAGGAGTCTGATGACTTGGGGGAAGAAACTGTTACATAGTCTGGTCGTGAGAGCCCGAATGCTTCGGTGCCTTTTTCCAGATGGCAGGAGGGAGAAGAGTTTGTATGAGGGGTGCTTGGAGTCCTTCATAATGCTGTTTGCTTTGCGGATGCAGTGTGTGGTGTAAATGTCTGTGATGGTGGGAAGAGCAGCCCGATGATCTTCTCAGCTACCTCACTATCCGCTGCAGGGTCTTGCGATCTGAGATGGTGTAATTTCCAAACCAGGCAGTGATGCAGCTGCTCAGGATGCTCTCAATACAACCTCTGTAGAATGTGGTGAGGATGGGGGGTGGGAGATGGACTTTTCTCAGACTTCGCAGAAAGTAGAGACGCTGCTGGGCTTTCTTGGCTATGGAGCTGGTGTTGAGGGACCAGGTGAGATTCTCCGCCAGGTGAACACCAAGAAATTTGGTGTTCCTAACGATCTCTACAGAGGAGTCGTCGATGTCCAGCGGAGAGTGGTCGCTCCGTGTCCTCCTGAAGTCAACAACCATCTCTTTTGTTTTGTTCACATTCAGAGACAGGTTGTTGGCTCTGCACCAGTCCGTTAGCCGCTGCACCTCCTGTATGCTGACTCGTCGTTCTTGCTGATGAGACCCACCAGGGTCTCACCCTCCACCCAGATGGAATATAGGGTGTTGCTCATCCACCCTGAGGGTGGCCTCATCGTGGCACAAGAGAAGGCCGTGCATCAACATGTCAGAACGGAAATTAAAATGTTTGGCCGTCGGGATGCTCCACTTGCACAGTTGACATGACCAGTCATGTCAGCAGTTTAAACAGTTGATATTTTGGGCCATCAGGACTGGAAAACAAAGGAGTCAGGAGCCAGAATAAGAATGTGGGGGGATTGATGAGTTCCATGTACAAGAGTGCCTAGACCCCACTGATCTCCACAAGTATTATTTATTTATTTATTTATTATTTTTAAAACATTGCAGTTTGCCTTTTTTTGCACATTTGTTGATTGTCAGTATTTGAGTGTAGTTTTTCATTGATTCTATTGTATTTCTCTGTTCTACTGTGAATGCCCACAACAAAATGAATCCTAGGGTTGTATATGGTGGCACATACTTTACTTAAAATTGCGGAACAGCGTAGAATAGGCCCTTCTACCCAATAAGCCCTGACTTAACCCTAGCCTAATCATGGAACAATTCACAATGACCAATTAACCTACCAACCGGTATGTCTTTGGAATATGGGTGGAAACCAGAGCACCTGGAGGAAACCCACGCGGTCATGGGGAGAACATACAAGCTCCTTACAGACAGTGCTGGGAATTGAACCCGGGTCACTGGTACTGTAAAGCGTTGTGCTGACCACTACACTACCGTGTGATGGGAATTGAACCCGGGTCACTGGTACTGTAAAGCGTTGTGCTGACCACTACACTACCGTGCGATGGGAATTGAACCCGGGTCACTGGTACTGTAAAGCGTTGTGCTAACCACTACACTACCGTGCTGTGCATTTGAGTAATGAACTTACTTTGTATTTTTTATTTTGAACACTTGCTTATGTTAAACTCTGTCTAACAAGTTTTGATCCCTCTCACTCGATCTA
The DNA here is from genome assembly GCF_963921235.1 of Mobula hypostoma. Lineage (NCBI taxonomy): Eukaryota > Metazoa > Chordata > Chondrichthyes > Myliobatiformes > Myliobatidae > Mobula > Mobula hypostoma. The sequence continues at coordinate 60,867,842 of NC_086117.1, forward strand.
TCACAGAGACTCAGTATCTTCATTGTAGCATGCATCAGGGCTCATCATTAAGGCCCCTCACCCTTCATTCTCACTGTACAGATGATCCAGGATTCTTTCAGGAGTGAAATTGGGAATGGTTTTTACACCTACAGAGAATTTGGAATGTGGGAATTTCTTCCTGAAATGACAAGTGATCAGTCATTGTTTTTAATCTGTAATTGATATAAATGCCAGGGGATGTGGGGAGAGGCATGTGCATGGGATCAGTTCACAGATCAATGTCATCTGGTTGAATAGTGATCGAGATGCTGCGATGCATCCCAGGATACACTGGGACACTTCATCAGTGATGTTACCTGGGGTCATCGGGTCTTTCAACAACGGACACTCAAGCCCAGGCAACCCAGCCAGGGATGATCAGGCTTGTGTCCCAGTAGCACTGGTCCACGGGTCACTCCTCTTGATCCATAGCCATCTGGAGGCTCACTCAGCAGCCTCTGTGATGCCCCTGATGGCCCTTTTCTTTGCCAAGGAGAGAGTAGGCTCTGCACAGCGAGCAGCCAGCAAAACCTCTACAGGCTCACATCGTGCTCTCCACCCTGCCTCTGGCACTGCTCTACCAGTTCCTGGTATTTGGCTTTCTTATGCTCAAACGCCTCCTCAGTCCGGTCTTCCCAAGGAAGGACTTGTCAGTTCTACCAAGACCACCTGCTTCGAGGTTTCTGACAGAATGACCATGTCTGGCCTCAGTGATGATGATGTGATGAAGTGAAGTGATGTGATGTGATCGACTTTCAGTTGCCAGTCAGATGCTGTCATGAACAAGTCTGATGGTCATCTGAGCTGATGCTGTGGTTGGATCAAACCTGATGGGCCGATTGGCCTCCCTCCTCTCTTCTATTCCAAATTGGGCATAGAGAAGCAATTTGACGACAACATTGTGGGCCGAGGGGTCTGTTCCCGTGCTGTAGAAGTTCTATGTTCTATCAAGTAATGGTCACAGTCTCTATCCCAACACTTATTCATCTCGGGCTCTTCACTCCCCACTGCAGCATAGGTCATTGATGGGATGGTAGGAGTTCATCAATGTTCCTGTAATCCACTGTATCCACTGTACAGGGGATTGGCCTGTACAGCTTCACCAGAGCCCTGTTGGCTAGCCTTGCCCATTTCTACCTCTCAAGACGGGGACCTAATGTTGGACTTTGAGAGGCTACCCCAGCATAGGGAAATCTAAACAACACACACAAACTCAGTAGGTCAGGCAGCAGCTATGGAAAAGAGTAAACAGTCGACGTTTCAGGCCCAGACCATTCATCAGGGCTGGAGAAAAAAAGATGAGGTCAGTGTAAGAAAGTGGGGTGCGGGTTTGTGGAGGAAGAAAGGAGGTGATAGGTGAAACCAGGAGTGGGGGGTGGGTGAAGTAAAGAGCTGGGAAGTTGATTGGTGAAAGAGATAAAGGGCTGGGGAATGGGAAATTGGAATATGAGGTGTTGTTCCTCCAACCTGAGTGTGGCCTCATAGTGACAGTAGAGGAGGCCACGGACTGACATGTTGGAGTAGGAATGGGAAGTGGAATCAAAAATGGGTGGCCACTGGGAGATCTCGCTTTCTCTGGCCTACGGAGCGTAGGTGCTTAGTGAAGTGGTCTCCCAATCTACGTCGAGTCTCACTGAGATACAGAAGGCTACACCAAGGAGCACCTTATATTCCATCTGGGTAACTTCCAACCTGACGGCATGAACATTGATTTCTTGAACCTCCGGTAATTGCCCTCCCTACACCATTCCCCATTCCCATTTCCCTCTCTCACCTTATCTCCTTGCCTGTCCATCACCTTCCTCTGGTGCTCCTCCCCCTTCCCTTTCTTCTATGGCCTGCTGTCCTCTCGTATCAGATTCCCCCTTCTCCATCCCTTTATCTCTTTCACCAATTGACTTCCCGGCTCTTTTCTTCACCCTTACCCCTCTCCCAGTTTCACCTATCAACTACTACCTTGTATCTATTCCTTCCCTCTCCCCACCTTCTTACTCTGACTTCTCACCTTTTTTTCCCTGTTCTGAAGAAAGGTCTTGTCCTTTCTCTATTCCATGGGCGCTGCATGACCTGCCGAGTTCCTCCAGCATTTTGTGTGTGTTGCTTTGGATTTCTAGCATCTGTAGATTTTCTCTTTTTGTGACAGGGGAATCTGAAGCTAATTTAGGATGAGAGGGTAAGATTTAATTTGGTCAGCATGGATGATTTGGGCTGAAGGGCTGTTTTTCAGGCAGTATAAGTTGACGGCTAGAATCTTGGGGAGAGATAGTCATCAGATTCACAGGTCCACTGATACTGTCTTATGCTTCAGGGATAGATAATTCATTCTCACAGTGTGTTATTTACATAAATTAAGTTCAAAGTTCAAAGTATATTTATTATCAGATTATGTCTACATTATACAACCTTGAGATTCATCTCCTTACGGGCAGCCACCAAACAAAGAAACCCCAAAAGAACCAATTTTTAAAAAGACCGTCAAACACCCAATGTGAAGAGAGAAAAAAAGTGGTGCAAACAGTAAAAGCAAGCAAATGGCATTCAGGATGAAAGTGAGTCCACCGGCACAAAACCTGGAACAGGCCCAGAGCCTCAGCCTCAGTTCAGCACAGAGCGGAGTAAACGTTGGGAGCCTGGAGCAGGCCAGCAGCCTCAGCCTCAGTTCAGCACAGAGTGGAGTAAACGTTGAGAGCCTGGAGCAGGCCAGCAGCCTCAGTTCAGCACAGAGCGGAGTAAACGTTGAGAGCCCAGAGCAGGCCCAGAGCCTCAGTTCAGCACAGAGCGGAGTAAATGTTGAGAGCCTGGAGCAGGCCAGCAGCCTCAGCCTCAGTTCAGCACAGAGCGGAGTAAACGTTGGGAGCCTGGACCAGGCCCAGAGCCTCAGCCTCAGTTCAGCACAGAGTGGAGTAAACGTCGAGAGCCTGGAGCAGGCCAGCAGCCTCAGCCTCAGTTCAGTGAAGAGTGAATAAATGTTGCGGAGCAGTAAGCAGAATCGGCCTGATACTTGCCTCTGGTCCTGATACCCGATCATTTCAATCCATCTGGCCCTGCTTTTAAATCATCCGAACATAAGGTATTTCCTCGCACTAGGCCCTGGGCTCTGTCATATTGGTACTGTCTAGGCCTGGACCCAGATTAGCTTGCTCATTAAAGATTCCAGATTATTTAATGCCATTTTCAGTACCAAAGTGTAAAGGAGAATGAAATAATTGTTACTCTGGATCTAATGCAGAACATAATAATAATAATAAAAAAAAAATATGTATTTAAATTACTGTGCAAAAGTCTCAGGCACATATACAGACATCCCACGCTGCAAAAACTTATTTCAGGGAGGTAGTACCATCAATTTGCGGGAGACTCCCGGAACTTCCGGGAGAGGTGGGATGTCTGCAATAGAGTAGCTCCTTAGCAGCTAGCCAGCTAGTTTAAATAACGTTAGCTATGCTAATGAATGAATGACACCTGTTAAACTCACCTCAACATGTCTTTTACAGTCTTAACCCACCATGGGCAATAGAAAAGTCACTGTTGCAAACAGTGCAGTGAGCAACACTGTCATTATTTTTGACCCCTATTAGGCAGGGGTACACTTTAGGGTAGTCTGGGGTGATGTACGTTTTATATTTTCTTTTTTTGGAACACTCTGTCATGGCGCGCCGCGCTCTCTCTCTCTCTCTCATGTTCACTCTCTCTCTCTCACTCACCCTCAAAAAAATCGATTTCTGGGATATTGTATATAATTTGTGGGCATCAGGGAGCCACTATCAATATGCGGGAGACTCCTGGAACTTCCGGGAGAGGTGGGATGTCTGTGTGTGTGTGTGTGTGTGTGTGTGTGTGTGTGTGTGTGTCTATATATATATATATATATATTTATTTATATATATTTATAGCCAGGGGGCCCGACCTGTGTACAGCACTGTAGTAATGTTATACATTGCACTGTACTGCTGCAAAAAAACCCACAGATTTGTGAGTGAAGATAAACTTGATTCTGATCTGGGTCTCTGTTGTGGACTGAGAGTGGGAAGGGAGACAGGGAGAGGGGAATCATGGTTGGAAAAGGGGAAGGGAGAGGGGAGGGAGCGGGAAGCACCAGAGACATACTGTGATGATCGATAAACCAACTGTTTGGAATCAGATGACCTTGCCTGGTGTCTCAGGGCTGGGTGTGTCTGCACCCACTCCACCCTCAACCCCACTATGACACTCCTTCTCTGCCACCTGTCCCACACCCCTCCCAGGGCACTTCACCGTGACCTTTCACAATATCCTTTGCTCCCGCCAGATCTACAAACTCTCTCTCATGTTGACAAATACAGCAGTGTGCCAAAGTCTCAGGCACCCGTGCTATATTCTTTTATTTATTTATTGAGATACAGCGTGGAATAGGCCTTCGAGCCACGCCACCCAGCAACTCCTGATTTAACCCCAGCCTAATCATTGGACAATTTACAATGATCAATTAACCCACCAACCAGTACGTCTTTGGACTGTGGGAGGAAACTGGAGCACCCGGAGGAAACACAGGCGGTCATGGGGAGAACGTACACCCTCCTGACAGCCAGCGGCAGGAGATGAACTCCGGTTACCTGTAGGCTGCCATACTGCCCTATGTGTGCTTAAGACTTTTGCTCAGAACTGTAAATACTTAAGATAGCTTATTGATTTTATGTTCTTAGGCACAAGGGTGTCTGGACCCAAGGTGAGTGATAGGAAATGTTGAAATAGTGGTGGTGAGAGTGTGGGGCGGGGGGATGTAGTGGTGGTAGGTTCTTAATTTATACTAAATTCCTCTCTGCACTATTTTAATGCACCATAGTCTTGTTTAAATAGAGGATTGTCTGTGTTAAAATATCACAGGAACTTGTTTAACTTGGATGTGCCAGCCTCTGGAGTAAATATAGTATACAGGCGGAAACTGTGTCCACTTGAGAAATCCTTAATGTTTTCATTGAAGTACTGGACATCTGATACACACGGTCCCATTGGCCTCCATTCAACATGTTTAAATAGGGCAAAGCATATTGAAATGAAAGATTGCTTAAAGTATTTGTTTTGGCTTCTTCTATAACGCCAAATTTATAACTAGTCTGGGATTGTGTTGGCTGTGATGTGCAGAGTGGGTAGGAGCACTCCTTGGGCCCCAGACTGAAGAAAGGGTGTGCTGGTATTGGAGAGGACTACAAGAATGCTCACAAGGATCCTCCCAGAATACTTCACATTTTTTTCCTGTAGATGTCTGCAAGAAAATAAGTCTTGTCAGTGTACAGTACTGTGCAAATGCCTGGGATATTTATATGTATCTCTCGGGTGCCTAAGACTTTTGCACAGTACTGTATTTGTCAACGTGGAGTGGAGAGCAAGATGGTAAATCTGGTGGGAGCAAATGATATTGGGAAGTGCAAATGGAGCGCCGTGGGAGGGGTGTAGGACAGGTAGCAGAGGAGTGCCAAGGGTGGCGGGTGGTGTGGGTGCAGACACACCCAGCCCTGACACACCAGGCAAGGTTATTTGGTTCCAAACAATTGGTTTATTGATCATTGCACAATGTCTCTCTGGTGCTTCAAGCTCCCTCCCCTCTCTCTTCAAAAGTTTACAACCCCCAGCCACCCACCCTCCCCTCACATGTTCTCACTTCTCACCTACCACTTGCCAACTGGTACTCCTCGTCTCCCCCACCTTCTTACTCTGGCATCTTCGCCCTTCCTTTCCAGCCCTGGTGAAAGATCTCAGCTCAAAGTGTCGACTGTTTATTCATTTCCATTGATTCTGCCTAACCTGCTGAGTTCCTTCAGCATTCTGTGTGTGTGCTCTGCATTTCCAGCATCCACAGAATCTCTGGTGGTTATGACAGTTACCATGAGGATATAGACAAGGTAAATATAATCAGGCTCTTTCAATTCAGTTTGGCTGAGTCTAGAACTGGAAATCATTGGTTAAGGGTGAAAGGTAAAATATTTAAGGGGAACATGAGGGGAAACCTCTTCACCCAAAAGGTGGTGAGTGTGTGGAATGATCTGCCTGTGGAAGTAGTGGAAGGGGGTTTGATTTCAACATAAGAGAAATTTGGATGTCCATGAATGGAAAAAGGGTATGGAGGACAGGTGCAGGTTGATGAGACTTGGCAGAATAGTAGTTCAGTACAGATGAGATGGGCTAAAGGGCCTGTTTCTGTGCTGTATGTCTCTGTGACTCGACATTTCCTTATCATTTCAACTGAAGAGGTGCAAGAAGCACCCAATAAGTCAGGTCGTGCCTGTGCAAAGAGGAACAGTATTGGTGCACGATATTAAGCACAGGGACCCTTGGTCAGAATGGTTCCAGGGTACTCCAACATCAAATACTGAAAGGGCAAATGCTAGATTCACTTTTAAGGTCTCATGTTTTTGATAATTATAAATTTATGTATTTATTTTTTACTCTTTTCTTATATTTGCACAATAGTTGTCCTGTTGGGTACGGGTTTTCATTGATTCTTTGTGCTTCTTTCTATTTTCTGTGAATGCCCACAAGAAAACGAATCTCAGGGTAGTATACGGTGACATATATGTACTTTGATAATAAATACGGTGGTGGTTGTCGTCCTTTGTGTCCAACGATGACAGGAAACCTGTGTGGGGGAGTTTTTAAAGTGGAAAAGCCATTGCACTGGGTCAGTTCCACTCTCTTGACCTCAGAAACCCGAGTCCAGTGGTACGAACAGGCGTCACAAAGTGGGGTTTCCTTGGTTGCCGGGGGTGACCATGACTTTCTTTGTGCCTTGTCATGCCCTTCACTCTCTGTGGAGCATTGCACTACCACCTTCCTGCCCGTTGGATCTCACTGGAGATCTCATCCATCAGTCCGTCAGAGCTAACTTTGCATGCTAGGATGGGCATGACCCTACCTTACCGGGGTATGAGGTCCACTGGTTACCCTCACCTGGTTTAGCGCAACAGTCAAAGCGATGTACCGGGGTGTTCCGCTGTCACAGGCAACCAGCTAATTGGTGCCACAGGTGACAGCTGAGTGGCTGGAGGGGGCCACAGGTGAGAGCTGAGTGCCTGGCGGGGGCCACAGGTGAGAGCTGAGTGCCTGGCGGGGGCCACAGGTGAGAGCTGAGTGCCTGGCGGGGGCCACAGGTGACAGCTGAGTGCCTGGCGGGGGCCACAAGTGACAGCTGAGTGCCTGGCAGGGGCCACAGGTGAGAGCTGAGTGCCTGGCGGGGGCCACAGGTGACAGCTGAGTGCCTGGCGGGGACCACAGATGAGAGCTGAGTGCCTGGTGGGGGCCGCAGGTGAGAGCTGAGTGCCTGGAGGGGGCCACAGGTGAGAGCTGAGTGCCTGGCGGGGGCCACAGGTGACAGCTGAGTGCCTGGCCGGGGCCACAGGTGACAGCTGAGTGCCTGGAGAGGCCACAGGTGAGAGCTGAGTGCCTGGAGAGGCCACAGGTGAGAGCTGAGTGCCTGGCAGGGGCCACAGGTGACAGCTGAGTGCCTGGCGGGGGCCACAGGTGAGTGCTGAGTGGCTGGAGGGGGCCACAGGTGAGAGCTGAGTGCCTGGCGGGGGGCACAGGTGAGAGCTGAGTGGCTGGAGGGGGCCACAGGTGAGAGCTGAGTGCCTGGAGAGGCCACAGGTGAGAGCTGAGTGCCTGGCAGGGGCCACAGGTGACAGCTGAGTGCCTGGCGGGGGCCACAGGTGACAGCTGAGTGCCTGGTAGGGGCCGCTGGTGAGAGCTGAGTGCCTGGCAGAGGCCACAGGTGACAGCTGAGTGCCTGGCAGAGGCCACAGGTGACAGCTGAGTGCCTGGCGGGGGCCAGAGGTGAGTGCTGAGTGGCTGGAGGGGGCCACAGGTGAGAGCTGAGTGCCTGGCGGGGGGCACAGGTGAGAGCTGAGTGGCTGGAGGGGGCCACAGGTGAGAGATGAGTGCCTGGCGGGGGCCACAGGTGAGAGCTGAGTGCCTGGAGGGGGCCCACAGGTGACAGCTGAGTGCCTGGCGGGGGGCACAGGTGAGAGCTGAGTGCCTGGCGGGGGCCACAGGTGAGAGCTGAGTGCCTGGTGGGGACCACAGGTGAGAGCTGAGTGCCTGGCGGGGGCCGCAGGTGACAGCTGAGTGCCTGGCGGGGGCCACAGGTGAGAGCTGAGTGCCTGGCGGGGACCACAGGTGAGAGCTGAGTGCCTGGTGGGGGCCGCAGGTGAGAGCTGAGTGCCTGGCGGGGGGCACAGGTGAGAGCTGAGTGCCTGGCGGGGGGCACAGGTGAGAGCTGAGTGCCTGGCGGGGGCCGCAGGTGAGAGCTGAGTGCCTGGCAGAGGCCGCAGGTGAGTGCTGAGTGGCTGGAGGGGGCCACAGATGAGAGCTGAGTGCCTGGCGGGGGACACAGGTGAGAGCTGAGGGCCTGGCGGGGGCCACAGGTGAGAGCTGAGTGCCTGGCGGGGGCCACAGGTGAGAGCTGAGTGCCTGGAGGGGGCCACAGGTGACAGCTGAGTGCCTGGCGGGGGCCACAGGTGAGAGCTGAGTGCCCGGCGGGGTGCACAGGTGAGAGCTGAGTGCCTGGCGGGGGCCACAGGTGAGAGCTGAGTGCTTGGCGGAGACCACAGGTGAGAGCTGAGTGCCTGGCGGGGGCCACAGGTGAGAGCTGAGTGCCTGGAGGAGGCCGCAGGTGAGAGCTGAGTGCCTGGCGGGGTGCACAGGTGAGAGCTGAGTGCCTGGCGGGGGTCACAGTTTAGAGCTGAGTGCTTGGCGGGGGCCGCAGTGACAGCTGAGTGCCTGGCGGGGTCCACAGGTGAGAGCTGAGTGCCTGGCGGGGTCCACAGGTGAGAGCTGAGTGCCTGGCGGGGGCCGCAGGTGAGAGCTGAGTGCCTGGCGGGGACCACAGGTGAGAGCTGAGTGCCTGGCGGGGGCCGCAGGTGACAGCTGAGTGCCTGGCGGGGGCCAAAGGTGAGAGCTGAGTGCCTGGCGGGGGGCACAGGTGAGAGCTGAGTGTCTGGCGGGCAGCACAGGTGAGAGCTGAGTGCCTGGCGGGGGCCGCAGGTGAGAGCTGAGTGCCTGGCAGAGGCCATAGGTGACAGTTGAGTGCCTGGCGGGGGCCACAGGTGAGAGCTGAGTGCCTGGCAGAGGCCATAGGTGACAGCTGAGTGCCTGGCGGGGACCACAGGTGAGAGCTGAGTGCCTGGCAGGGGCCACAGGTGAGAGCTGAGTGCCTGGCGGGGGCCACAGGTGAGAGCTGAGTGCCTGGCGGGGGCCACAGGTGAGAGCTGAGTGCCTGGAGGGGACCACAGGTGAGAGCTGAGTGCCTGGCGGGGGCCAAAGTTGAGAGCTGATTGCCTGGAGGGGGCCACTGGTGAGAGCTGAGTGCCTGGCGGGGGCCACAGGTGAGAGCTGAGTGCCTGGAGGGGGCCACAGGTGACAGCTGAGTGCCTGGCGGGGGCCACAGGTGAGAGCTGAGTGCCTGGCGGGGACCACAGGTGAGAGCTGAGTGCCTGGCGGGGGCCGCAGGTGAGAGCTGAGTGCCTGGCGGGGGGCATAGGTGAGAGCTGAGTGCCTGGCGGGGGGCACAGGTTAGAGCTGAGTGCTTGGCGGGGGGCGCAGGTGACAGCTGAGTGCCTGGCGGGGGCCACAGGTGAGAGCTGAGTGCCTGGCGGGGGCCGCAGGTGAGAGCTGAGTGCTTGTTGGGGACCACAGGTGAGAGCTGAGTGCCTGGCGGGGGCCGCAGGTGACAGCTGAGTGCCTGGCGGGGATCACAGGTGAGAGCTGAGTGCCTGGCGGGGGCCACAAGTGACAGCTGAGTGCCTGGCGGGGACCACAGATGAGAGCTGAGTGCCTGCCGGGGGCCACAGGTGAGAGCTGAGTGCCTGGAGGGGGCCACAGGTGAGAGCTGAGTGCCTGGCGGGGGCCACAGCTGAGAGCTGAGTGCCTGCAGGGGGTCACAGGTGAGAGCTGAGTGCTTGGAGAGGCCACAGGTGAGAGCTGAGTGCCTGGCAGAGGCCACAGGTGACAGCTGAGTGCCTGGCGGGGGCCACAGGTGAGTGCTGAGTGCCTGGTGGGGGCCACAGGTGAGTGCTGAGTGGCTGGAGGGGGCCACAGGTGAGAGCTGAGTGCCTGGCGGGGGCCACAGGTGAGAGCTGAGTGCCTGGCGGGGGCCACAGGTGAGAGCTGAGTACCTGGAGGGGGCCACAGGTGAGAGCTGAGTGCCTGGCAGAGGCCACAGGTGAGAGCTGAGTGCCTGGCGGGGGCTGCAGGTGAGAGCTGAGTGCCTGGCTGGGGGCACAGTTGAGAGCTGAGTGCCTGGCGGGGGGCACAGGTTAGAGCTGAGTGCTTGGCGGGGGCCGCAGGTGACAGCTGAGTGCCTGGCGGGGGCCACAGCTGAGAGCTGAGTGCCTGGCGGGGGCCGCAGGTGAGAGCTGAGTGCCTGGCGGGGGGCACAGGTTAGAGCTGAGTGCTTGGCGGGGGCCGCAGGTGACACCTGAGTGCCTGGCGGGGGCCACAGGTGAGAGCTGAGTGCCTGGCGGGGGCCACAGGTGAGTGCTGAGTGGCTGGAGGGGGCCACAGGTGAGAGCTGAGTGCCTGGCGGGGGGCACAGGTGAGAGCTGAGTGCCTGGCAGGGGCCGCAGGTGAGAGCTGAGTGCCTGGCAGAGGCCATAGGTGACAGCTGAGTGCCTGGCGGGGGCCACAGGTGAGAGCTGAGTGCCTGGCGGGGACCACAGGTGAGAGCTGAGTGCCTGGCGGGGGCCACAGGTGAGAGCTGAGTGCCTGGCGGGGGCCACAGGTGAGAGCTGAGTGCCTGGCGGGGGCCACAGGTGAGAGCTGTGTGCCTGGAGGGGGCCACAGGTGAGAGCTGAGTGCCTGGCTGAGGCCACAGGTGAGAGCTGGGTGCCTGGCGGGGGCCGCAGGTGAGAGCTGAGTGCCTGGTGGGGGGCACAGGTGAGAGCTGAGTGCTTGGCGAGGGCCGCAGGTGAGAGCTGAGTGCCTGGCGGGGGGCACAGGTGAGAGCTGAGTGCCTGGCGGGGGCCGCAGGTGAGAGCTGAGTGCCTGGCAGAGGCCATAGGTGACAGCTGAGTGCCTGGTGGGGGCCACAGGTGAGAGCTGAGTGCCTGGCGGGAACCACAGGTGAGAGCTGAGTGCCTGGCGGGGGCCACAGGTGAGAGCTGAGTGGCTGGAGGGGGCCACAGGTGAGAGCTGAGTGCCTGGAGAGGCCACAGGTGAGAGCTGAGTGCCTGGCAGGGGCCACAGGTGACAGCTGAGTGCCTGGCGGGGGCCACAGGTGACAGCTGAGTGCCTGGTAGGGGCCGCTGGTGAGAGCTGAGTGCCTGGCAGAGGCCACAGGTGAGAGCTGAGTGCCTGGCAGAGGCCACAGGTGACAGCTGAGTGCCTGGCGGGGGCCAGAGGTGAGTGCTGAGTGGCTGGAGGGGGCCACAGGTGAGAGCTGAGTGCCTGGCAGGGGGCACAGGTGAGAGCTGAGTGCCTGGAGGGGGCCACAGGTGAGAGCTGAGTGCCTGGCGGGGGCCACAGGTGAGAGCTGAGTGCCTGGAGGGGGCCCACAGGTGACAGCTGAGTGCCTGGCGGGGGGCACAGGTGAGAGCTGAGTGCCTGGCGGGGGCCACAGGTGAGAGCTGAGTGCCTGGCGGGGGCCACAGGTGAGAGCTGAGTGCCTGGAGGGGGCCCACAGGTGACAGCTGAGTGCCTGGCGGGGGGCACAGGTGAGAGCTGAGTGCCTGGCGGGGGCCACAGGTGAGAGCTGAGTGCCTGGTGGGGACCACAGGTGAGAGCTGAGTGCCTGGCGGGGGGCACAGGTGAGAGCTGAGTGCCTGGTGGGGGCCGCAGGTGAGAGCTGAGTGCCTGGCGGGGGGCACAGGTGAGAGCTGAGTGCCTGGCGGGGGGTACAGGTGAGAGCTGAGTGCCTGGCGGGGGCCGCAGGTGAGAGCTGAGTGCCTGGCAGAGGCCGCAGGTGAGTGCTGAGTGGCTGGAGGGGGCCACAGATGAGAGCTGAGTGCCTGGCGGGGGACACAGGTGAGAGCTGAGGGCCTGGCGGGGGCCACAGGTGAGAGCTGAGTGCCTGGCGGGGGCCACAGGTGAGAGCTGAGTGCCTGGCGGGGGCCACAGGTGAGAGCTGAGTGCCTGGCGGGGGCCACAGGTGAGAGCTGAGTGCCTGGCGGGGGCCACAGGTGAGAGCTGTGTGCCTGGAGGGGGCCACAGGTGAGAGCTGAGTGCCTGGCTGAGGCCACAGGTGAGAGCTGGGTGCCTGGCGGGGGCCGCAGGTGAGAGCTGAGTGCCTGGTGGGGGGCACAGGTGAGAGCTGAGTGCCTGGCGGGGGCTACAGGTGAGAGCTGAGTACCTGGAGGGGGCCACAGGTGAGAGCTGAGTGCCTGGCAGAGGCCACAGGTGAGAGCTGAGTGCCTGGCGGGGGCTGCAGGTGAGAGCTGAGTGCCTGGCTGGGGGCACAGTTGAGAGCTGAGTGCCTGGCGGGGGGCACAGGTTAGAGCTGAGTTCTTGGCGGGGGCCGCAGGTGACAGCTGAGTGGCTGGAGGGGGCCACAGATGAGAGCTGAGTGCCTGGCGGGGGACACAGGTGAGAGCTGAGGGCCTGGCGGGGGCCACAGGTGAGAGCTGAGTGCCTGGCGGGGGCCACAGGTGAGAGCTGAGTGCCTGGAGGGGGCCACAGGTGACAGCTGAGTGCCTGGCGGGGGCCACAGGTGAGAGCTGAGTGCCCGGCGGGGTGCACAGGTGAGAGCTGAGTGCCTGGCGGGGGCCACAGGTGAGAGCTGAGTGCTCGGCGGAGACCACAGGTGAGAGCTGAGTGCCTGGCGGGGGCCACAGGTGAGAGCTGAGTGCCTGGAGGAGGCCGCAGGTGAGAGCTGAGTGCCTGGCGGGGTGCACAGGTGAGAGCTGAGTGCCTGGCGGGGGTCACAGTTTAGAGCTGAGTGCTTGGCGGGGGCCGCAGTGACAGCTGAGTGCCTGGCGGGGTCCACAGGTGAGAGCTGAGTGCCTGGCGGGGGCCGCAGGTGACAGCTGAGTGCCTGGCGGGGGCCAAAGGTGAGAGCTGAGTGCCTGGCGGGGGGCATAGGTGAGAGCTGAGTGTCTGGCGGGCAGCACAGGTGAGAGCTGAGTGCCTGGCGGGGGCCGCAGGTGAGAGCTGAGTGCCTGGCAGAGGCCATAGGTGACAGCTGAGTGCCTGGCGGGGGCCACAGGTGAGAGCTGAGTGCCTGGCGGGGACCACAGGTGAGAGCTGAGTGCCTGGCGGGGGCCACAGGTGAGAGCTGAGTGCCTGGCGGGGGCCACAGGTGAGAGCTGAGTGCCTGGCGGGGGCCACAGGTGAGAGCTGAGTGCCTGGAGGGGGCCACAGGTGAGAGCTGAGTGCCTGGCGGGGGCCACAGGTGAGAGCTGATTGCCTGGAGGGGGCCACAGGTGAGAGCTGAGTGCCTGGCGGGGGCCACAGGTGAGAGCTGAGTGCCTGGAGGGGGCCACAGGTGACAGCTGAGTGCCTGGCGGGGGCCACAGGTGAGAGCTGAGTGCCTGGCGGGGACCACAGGTGAGAGCTGAGTGCCTGGCGGGGGCCGCAGGTGAGAGCTGAGTGCCTGGCGGGGGGCATAGGTGAGAGCTGAGTGCCTGGCGGGGGGCACAGGTTAGAGCTGAGTGCTTGGCGGGGGGCGCAGGTGACAGCTGAGTGCCTGGCGGGGGCCACAGGTGAGAGCTGAGTGCCTGGCGGGGGCCGCAGGTGAGAGCTGAGTGGTTGTTGGGGACCACAGGTGAGAGCTGAGTGCCTGGCGGGGGCCGCAGGTGACAGCTGAGTGCCTGGCGGGGATCACAGGTGAGAGCTGAGTGCCTGGCGGGGGCCACAAGTGACAGCTGAGTGCCTGGCGGGGACCACAGATGAGAGCTGAGTGCCTGCCGGGGGCCACAGGTGAGAGCTGAGTGCCTGGAGGGGGCCACAGGTGAGAGCTGAGTGCCTGGCGGGGGCCACAGGTGAGAGCTGAGTGCCTGCAGGGGGTCACAGGTGAGAGCTGAGTGCTTGGAGAGGCCACAGGTGAGAGCTGAGTGCCTGGCAGAGGCCACAGGTGACAGCTGAGTGCCTGGCGGGGGCCACAGGTGAGTGCTGAGTGCCTGGAGGGGGCCACAGGTGAGTGCTGAGTGGCTGGAGGGGGCCACAGGTGAGAGCTGAGTGCCTGGCGGGGGGCACAGGTGAGAGCTGAGTGCCTGGCAGGGGCCGCAGGTGAGAGCTGAGTGCCTGGCAGAGGCCATAGGTGACAGCTGAGTGCCTGGCGGGGGCCACAGGTGAGAGCTGAGTGCCTGGCGGGGACCACAGGTGAGAGCTGAGTGCCTGGCGGGGGCCACAGGTGAGAGCTGAGTGCCTGGCGGGGGCCGCAGGTGAGAGCTGAGTGCCTGGTGGGGGGCACAGGTGAGAGCTGAGTGCTTGGCGAGGGCCGCAGGTGAGAGCTGAGTGCCTGGCGGGGGGCACAGGTGAGAGCTGAGTGCCTGGCGGGGGCCGCAGGTGAGAGCTGAGTGCCTGGCAGAGGCCATAGGTGACAGCTGAGTGCCTGGTGGGGGCCACAGGTGAGAGCTGAGTGCCTGGCGGGAACCACAGGTGAGAGCTGAGTGCCTGGCGGGGGCCACAGGTGAGAGCTGAGTGCCTGGCGGGGGCTACAGGTGAGAGCTGAGTACCTGGAGGGGGCCACAGGTGAGAGCTGAGTGCCTGGCAGAGGCCACAGGTGAGAGCTGACTGCCTGGCGGGGGCTACAGGTGAGAGCTGAGTACCTGGAGGGGGCCACAGGTGAGAGCTGAGTGCCTGGCAGAGGCCACAGGTGAGAGCTGAGTGCCTGGCGGGGGCTGCAGGTGAGAGCTGAGTGCCTGGCTGGGGGCACAGTTGAGAGCTGAGTGCCTGGCGGGGGGCACAGGTTAGAGCTGAGTGCTTGGCGGGGGCCGCAGGTGACAGCTGAGTGCCTGGCGGGGGCCACAGCTGAGAGCTGAGTGCCTGGCGGGGGCCGCAGGTGAGAGCTGAGTGCCTGGCGGGGGGCACAGGTTAGAGCTGAGTGCTTGGCGGGGGCCGCAGGTGACACCTGAGTGCCTGGCGGGGGCCACAGGTGAGAGCTGAGTGCCTGGCGGGGGCCGCAGGTGAGAGCTGAGTGCTTGTCGGGGACCACAGGTGAGAGCTGAGTGCCTGGCGGGGGCCGCAGGTGACAGCTGAGTGCCTGGCGGGGATCACAGGTGAGAGTTGAGTGCCTGGCGGGGGCCACAGGTGAGAGCCGAGTGCCTGGCGGGGGCCACAGGTGAGAGCTGAGTGCCGCGGGGGCCACAGGTGAGAGCTGAGTGCCTGGCGGGGGCCACAGCTGAGAGCTGAGTGCTTGGCGGGGGCCGCAGGTGAGAGCTGAGTGCCTGGCGGGGGCCACAGGTGAGAGCTGAGTACCTGGAGGGGGCCACAGGTGAGAGCTGAGTGCCTGGCAGAGGCCACAGGTGAGAGCTGAGTGCCTGGCGGGGGCCGCAGGTGAGAGCTGAGTGCCTGGCTGGGGGCACAGTTGAGAGCTGAGTGCCTGGCGGGGGCCACAGGTGACAGCTGAGTGCCTGGCGGGGGCCACAGCTGAGAGCTGAGTGCCTGGCGGGGGCCACAGGTGAGAGCTGAGTGCCTGGAGGGGGCCACAGGTGAGAGCTGAGTGCCTGGCGGGGGCCACAGGTGACAGCTGAGTGCCTGGCCGGGGCCACAGGTGACAGCTGAGTGCCTGGAGAGGCCACAGGTGAGAGCTGAGTGCCTGGCAGGGGCCACAGGTGACAGCTGAGTGCCTGGCGGGGGCCACAGGTGAGTGCTGAGTGGCTGGAGGGGGCCACAGGTGAGAGCTGAGTGCCTGGAGAGGCCACAGGTGAGAGCTGAGTGCCTGGCAGGGGCCACAGGTGACAGCTGAGTGCCTGGCGGGGGCCACAGGTGACAGCTGAGTGCCTGGTAGGGGCCGCTGGTGAGAGCTGAGTGCCTGGCAGAGGCCACAGGTGAGAGCTGAGTGCCTGGCAGAGGCCACATGTGACAGCTGAGTGCCTGGCGGGGGCCACAGGTGAGTGCTGAGTGGCTGGAGGGGGCCACAGGTGAGAGCTGAGTGCCTGGCGGGGGGCACAGGTGAGAGCTGAGTGGCTGGAGGGGGCCACAGGTGAGAGATGAGTGCCTGGCGGGGGCCACAAGTGAGAGCTGAGTGCCTGGAGGGGGCCCACAGGTGACAGCTGAGTACCTGGCGGGGGGCACAGGTGAGAGCTGAGTGCCTGGCGGGGGCCACAGGTGACAGCTGAGTGCCTGGCAGGGGCCACAGGTGAGAGCTGAGTGCCTGGTGGGGACCACAGGTGAGAGCTGAGTACCTGGCGGGGGCCGCAGGTGACAGCTGAGTGCCTGGCGGGGGCCACAGGTGAGAGCTGAGTGCCTGGCGGGGACCACAGGTGAGAGCTGAGTGCCTGGCGGGGGCCACAGGTGAGAGCTGATTGCCTGGAGGGGGCCACTGGTGAGAGCTGAGTGCCTGGCGGGGGCCACAGGTGAGAGCTGAGTGCCTGGAGGGGGCCACAGGTGACAGCTGAGTGCCTGGCGGGGGCCACAGTTGAGAGCTGAGTGCCTGGCGGGGACCACAGGTGAGAGCTGAGTGCCTGGCGGGGGCCGCAGGTGAGAGCTGAGTGCCTGGCGGGGGGCACAGGTGAGAGCTGAGTGCCTGGCGGGGGGCACAGGTTAGAGCTGAGTGCTTGGCGGGGGCCGCAGGTGACAGCTGAGTGCCTGGCGGGGGCCACTGCTGAGAGCTGAGTGCCTGGCGGGGGCCACAGGTGAGAGCTGAGTGCCTGGAGGGGGCCACAGGTGAGAGCTGAGTGCCTGGCAGAGGCCACTGGTGAGAGCTGAGTGCCTGGCGGGGGCCGCAGGTGAGAGCTGAGTGCCTGGCGGGGGGCACAGTTGAGAGCTGAGTGCCTGGCGGGGGGCACAGGTTAGAGCTGAGTGCTTGGCGGGGGCCGCAGGTGACAGCTGAGTGCCTGGCGGGGGCCACAGCTGAGAGCTGAGTGCCTGGCGGGGGCCGCAGGTGAGAGCTGAGTGCCTGGCGGGGGGCACAGGTTAGAGCTGAGTGCTTGGCGGGGGCCGCAGGTGAGAGCTGAGTGCCTGGCGGGGGCCACAGGTGAGAGCTGAGTGCCTGGCGGGGGCCGCAGGTGAGAGCTGAGTGCTTGTCGGGGACCACAGGTGAGAGCTGAGTGCCTGGCGGGGGCCGCAGGTGACAGCTGAGTGCCTGGCGGGGATCACAGGTGAGAGCTGAGTGCCTGGCGGGGGCCACAGGTGAGAGCTGAGTGCCTGGCGGGGGCCACAGGTGAGAGCTGAGTGCCTGGTGGGGGCCACTGGTGAGAGCTGAGTGCCTGGCGGGGGCTGCATGTGACAGCTGAGTGCCTGGCTGGGGCCGCAGGTGAGAGCTGAGTGCCTGGCGGGTGCCACAGGTGAGAGCCGAGTGCCTGGCAGGGGCCACAGGTGAGTGTATGGGGTGTCCAGGGAGGGCAGCACCTCTGATGAAGAGACTTGTTATGCCCAATCTGGGACAGCTTGATAATAAATGTACTTAGATAATAAAACTTCGAACTTTTGAGATTGAACACAGAGAGGATGTTTCCAGTAGTGGTGGAGTCTTGGATCCAAAGGGACATCCCTTCAGAACTTAGATGAGGAAGAATTTCTTCAGCCAGAGGGTGCTGGAGGCCAAGTCACTGGATTTACTTAAGGCTGAGATTGACAGGCTCATGATTGGTTAGGAAGTTAAGGGTCATGGGGAGAAACATAGAAAACCTACAGCACAATACAGGCCTTTCGGCCCACAATGCTGTGCTGAACATGTACTTACTTTAGAAATTACACAGGGTTACCCACAGCCCTCTATTTTTCTAAGCTCCATGTACCTATCCAGGAGTCTCTTAAAAGACCCTATCGTATCCACCGCCACCATTAGCCCATTCCACGCACTCACCGCTCTGAGTAAAAAACTTACCCCTGACATCTCCTCTGTATGTACTTCCAAGCACCTTAAAACTGTGCCCTCTTGTATTAACCATTTCAGCCCTGGGAAAAAGCCTCTGACTATCTACATGATCAATGTCTCTCATCATCTTATAGGTAGATAGATAGATATACTTTGTTAATCCCGAGGGAAATTTGGTTTCGTTACAGCCGCACCAACCAAGAACAGAGCGTAAATATAGCAATCCAAAAAACCCAACAATCAAACAACAAAATGCAAACTATGCCAGATGGAAAATAAGTCCAGGACCAGTCTATTGGCTCAGGGTGTCTGACCCTCCACGGGAGGAGCTGAATATTCGATGGCCACAAGCAGGAACGACCTCCCGTGCCGCCAAGTGTTGTATCTCGGTGGAATGTGGCCGAAGTCCAACAGCAAAAAGTTCAATATCCAGTCTGCAAACACATTCCTCGATCGACCATCCGTTGGTAACCAGATCAGTAAGCACCCAACTCCTTTACGCTTACCGCTCTCAGTGCACTTCCGGTCAGCCGGAACGGTATTACCCACCGAACTCCTCTTCTCCAAAAGTCTCTGTTGTCTCGACCTGGTCCTCTTTCCTCGGCTTTGTGATCCCCCTCTGTGTGTTTTCCTCCGGACTTCAGCAGGGGTGTCCACCACTCTGTTCGCTAAGCCGGCCGGTATTTGCTGGTCCGTGGAATACACAATGCAACCTTGCTTCTGTCCCGTGTGTCGGGATGTAACCATTTCCAACGCTAAAGAAAACCCGAATAAAACTATCTCTACCAGTATGTTAGAGAGGGTGCAGCTTCAACGTGTTACTGTGAGAAAAAAAATACAAAAAAAACGTAAGTTAAAAAGTAAGAAGAAGAAAGTAAGAATTGATCGGAATGGCTGTACCAGGCTGCATGCACGACCGGCGCATGCGCACTCTATCACTCTATACACCTCTATCAGGTCACATCAAATTCTCTGATGCTCCAAGGAGAAAAGGTCGAGTTTACTCCCTTTCTATGGTTTCCACGTCCTTCCTATAGTGAGGCGACCAGGATTGAGCGCAGTACTCCAAGTGAGGTCTGACCAGGGTCCTATATAGCTGTAATATTACGTCTCAGCTCTTAAACTCAATCCCATAATTGATGAAGGCCAATGCACCGTATGCCTTCTTAACCACAGAGTTAACTTGCGCAGCAACTTTGAGTGTCCTATGGACTCAGACCCCAAGATCCCTCTGATCCTCCACGCTGCCAAGAGTTTTACCATTAATACAATATTCTGCCATCATATTTGACGTATCAAAAGGAGCCACCTCACACTTATCTGGGTTGAACTCCATCTGCCACTTCTCAGCCCAGTTTTGCATCCTATCAATGTCCCTCTGCAACTTCTGACAGCCCTCCATACTATCCACAACACCTCCAACCTTGGTGTCATCAGCAAACTTACTAACCCATCCCTCCACTTCATCATCCAGGTCACTTATAAAAATCACAAAGAGTAGGGGTCCCGGAACAGATCCCTGAGGCACTGCACTGGTGACTGACCTCCATGCAGAATATGACCCGTCTACAACCACTCTTCGCCTTCTGTGGACAAGCCAGTTCTGGATCCACAAAGCAATGTCCCCTTGGATCAAATATTAATTTTCTCATGTTGTCTCGATTCCATTCTCTGTATGTAGTCAATGGCTTTGTTTTTAGAAACATAGAAAACCTACAGCACAATACATGCCCTTCGTCCCACAAATCTGTGCCGAACATGTCCTTACCTTAGAGATTACCTAGGGTTACCCATAACCCTCTATTTTTCTAAGCTCCATGTACCTATCCAGGAGTTTCTTAAAAGACCCTATTGTATCCGCCTCCACCACCATCGCCGCCAGCCCATTGCACGCACTCACCACTCTGTGCGTAGTTTGGCACGGACTAGAAGGGCCGAGATGGCCTGTTTCTGTGCTGTAATTGTTATATGGTTATATGGTTAAAAACTTACCCTTGACGTCTCCTCTGCACCTACTTCCAAGCACCTTAAAGTTGTGCCTTCTCGTACTAACCATTTCAGCCTTGAGAAAAAGCCTCTGTCTATCCACACGATCAATGCCTCTCATCACCTTATATACCTCTATCAGGTCACCTCTCATCCTCCGTCACTCCCAGGAGAAAAGGCAGAGTTCACTTAACCTATTCTCATAAGACATGCTCCCCAATCCAGGCAACATTCTTGTAAATCTCCTCTGCACCCTTTTGATGGTTTCCATGTCCTTCCTGTAGTGAGGTGACCAGAACTGAACACAGTACTCCAAGTGGAGTCTGACCAGGGTCCTATATAGCTGCAACATTACCTCTCGGCTCCTAAACTCAATCCCACAGTTGATGAAGGCCAATGCACCATATGCCTTCTTAACCTCAGAGTCAACCTGCTCAGCAGCTTTGAATGTTCTATGGACTCAGATCCTAAGGTCCCTCTGATCCTCCACACTGCCAAGACTCTTACCATTCACACTATATTCTGCCATCATACTTGACCTACCAAAATGAATCACCTCACACTTACCTGGGTTGAACTCCATCTGCCACTTCTCAGCCCAGTTTTGCATCCTATCAATGTCCCTCTGCAACTTCTGACAGCCCTCCATACTATCCACAACACCCCCAACATTTGTGTCATCAGCAAATTTACTAACCCATCCCTCCACCTCCTCATCCAGGTCATTTATAAAAATCACGAAGAGAAGACAGGGGAATGTGCTTGAAAAAGTCCCCTGTGACTGAACAGCAAACCAGATATGATGGGCTGAAAGGCCTAATATTGCCTCTATAGCTCAGGATAGATTGAGCGGGCTTGGGCTTCTCTCTTTGGAGAGAAAGAGGATGAGAAGTGACTTGAATGAGGCACCATTATCATCATCATTACATGCTGTGTCATATGATGTGGATGATCATGGTCCCATGACCGTGATCGTTCCTGGAAAGTTTTTCTACAGAAGTGGTTTGCCATTACCTTCTTCTGGGCAGTGTCTTTACAAGATGGGTGACCCCAGCCATTATCAATACTCTTCAGAGATTGCCAGTGGTCATATAAGCAGGACCTGTGACGTGTACCAGCTGCTCATACAACCATCCACCACCTGCTTCCATGGCTTCATGTGACCCTGATCGGGCGGTGGGGGCGGTGGGAGGGGGTAAGCAGGTGCTACACCTTGCCCAAAGTGACCTGCAGGCTAGCAGAGGGAAGGAGTGCCTTACACCTCTTTTGGTAGAGACAATCTCCATCCTCCGCCTTGGAGAGAGGTGTACAAGATAAGAGGTATCGATAGTGTGGACAGCCAGAGACTTTTTACCAGGGCAGAAATGATTACTATGGGGTGGGAAATATAATTTCAAGGTGCTATGGGGGGATGTCAGATGTAGGCTTTTATACAGAGAGTGGTCGTTGCATGCAATGTGGTTCCAGAGGTGGTGCTGGAGGCAGATATATTAGGGATATTTAAGATAGGCACATGGATGAAAGAAAAATGGAGGTTTATGTGGATTGTGATAGAACAAAGGGTCCTGGCAATACAGATGCATAACTAATTCAAACAACAGGAATTCTGCAGATGCTGGAAATTCAAGCAACACACATAAAAGTTGCTGGTGAACGCAGCAGGCCAGGCAGCATCTCTAGGAAGAGGTGCAGTCGCCGTTTCAGTCCTGACGAAGGGTCTCGGCCTGAAACGTCGACTGCACCTCTTCCTAGAGATGCTGCCTGGCCTGCATAATTAATTCAAAGTGGTGTCACGGGTAGATAGGGTCACAAAGAAAGCTTTCGGCACGTTGGCCTTCATAAATCAATGTATTAAATACAGGAAATGGGACGTTACGTTGAAGTTGTGTAAGACGTTGGTGAGGTCTAATTTGGAGTACTGTGTGTAGTTTTGGTCATCTACCTACAGGAAAGATGTAAATAAGGTTGAACAAGTACAGAGAAAATTTACAAGGATGTTGCTGGAGCTGGAGGACCCGAGTTGTAAAGAATGATTGAATTGGTTAGGACTTTATTCCTCTGAATGTAGAAGATTGAGGGGAGATTTGATACAAAATTATGAGGGGTATAGATAGGGACTATAGGCCTTTTCCTCTGAGGTTGGGTGGGGCTACAACTGGAGGTCATGGGTTAAGGGTGAAAGGTGAAAAGTTTAAGGGGAACATGAGGGGGAACCTCTTCACTCAGAGGGTGGTGAGAGTGTGGAATGAGCTGCCAGCGCAAGTGGTCCATGTAAGCTCGCTTTTAATGTTTAAGAGAAGTTTGGATAGGCACATGGATGGGAGGAATATACAGGGCTATGGTCCCGGTGCGGGTCGATGGAAGTAGGCAGTTTCAATTGTTTGGCATAGAGTAGATGGACTGAAGGGCCTGTTTCTGTGCTGTACTTTTCTATGACTCTATGGCTATGTGGGAGGGAAAGATTAAATTGATCTTGAGTAAGTTAAAAGGTCGGCACAACGTTGTGGGCCGAAGGGCCTGTACTGTGTTGTACTGTTCTATGCTCTTATGGTCTACGATCTGCGGATTGTTTATTGATTTGAACAGCCTGGTTGAGTCTCTTTTCTCACGCTACTCTCCTGCTACAAGGCTGAGCTGAAGAATGTGCAGGCTGTCTATTTCCCACCCTCCGTGTTGTAAGATTAGCTCTGCCCAACCTCTCTTTCACACACAAACACAGAGGCATTTTTTCTGCCGTTTGTTCAAAACTCCTTCCAGTTCAAGGTTGTGTTTACTGTGTACAACCTGCTGTCTGAGGTAGGTGAGTTTCTAAAGTAGGATCAGGTGTCTTCATCATTACTGTTCTTGTCTGGTATGAAAAGGGACGGCTCTTTGCCGCTTTGATTATGCACCACCAAACATGCCGTCTACCTGGGTGGCAGCCTGCGAAGTCTGTGCACTGTCATGACAGCAACGTTTAGACCCAACATACCTCTGCATTCCTCCTGGCCTCTCATGGGCTCCACTCTTTGAAGATCCTCCAAACGATATTTACCAGAGCAAATTAATCAGTGAGTTCACGTCGGCGAACTAAGAGAGCTTTTTGAAAACTGTAAGGGAATAACATTAAAAGTAAAAGGTTTGTTTTTTTTTCTTTTCTGAAGTTCAGAAGATAGATCTCGGAAAGGTGAGAACCGTGGCTGTAAGTGGCTTTCAAACCCTGACATGTTGCTCCTGTCTACAAAATCAACTGGGTCATTTACTGCCCCTTCAGATAAATTCAACGTTACCTATCCCAGCAGGTTCTCAAATGCTGTCATCGCCTTTGATGCCTCTGTTTAACCGGAATCAGAATCACCTGTTCCACTGTGTAGAGCAACTTGGAGAATTTTTACAATGAATTTAGAGTTAGAATCCACTTTACTTTCACTGGTATATGTTGTGAAATTTGTTGTTTTGCAGCAGTGGTACAATGCAATGCAAAATAATAGAGGAAAAACAAACTGAATTAGAATAAGAAATAAATACATATATACAAAATCAAATTAATTAAATAGTGCAAAAGGAAAAAAAGTAGTGAGGTAGTGTTCATGGTTTCAATGTCCCCTCAGAAATCAGATGGCAGAGGGGAAGAAGCTGTTCCTGAATCACTGAGTGTGTGTCTTCAGGCTCCTGCACCTCTCTCCTGATGGTAGGAATGAGAAGAGGGCATGACCTGGGTGATGGGGGTCGTTATTGAATGATGCTGCCTTTTGGGGGCATCAATTTTTGAAGGTATAATAGAATGATGCCATTATTTCTTTTTTTTTTGTCTCTCTGAGGTTTCAGGGACTCCTCAAATGCATCCCCGACCCTCTCAGTAATTTTCACGTCTGATTAAAACTGTAACAGATAAACACAAGAGATTCTGCGGGTGTTGGAAATCTAGAGCAACACGCACAAAATGCTGAAGGATATCACTGGCATCTGGTGTGAGATTTGTTGTTTTCTGGCAGCAGCACATAATTAAAAAGTGTATGATTAGTACAGTAATTTAGAGGTTGTCTTTGCTTTGTGTGCAACCAGATAGTCGTCACTATGCTTCTCCAGCACCATCTTAAACTAGATGTCCTTACATGGATGCTGCCTGACCTGCTGAGCGCCTCCTGCATTTTGTGCGCGTTGTTCTTAGAATAGTCACGTAAAGAGATATGCTAACTGCTATGCCACCGTGCTGCCAGCTAGTAACACTGGTCACTGGTCCCTGGTAGTCTATTTGTGAAAGGGAAATATAACCTTGAATTACTTCATGATCTTTTGTAATCTGATAATCTGCTGTCATCTCGTAATTCCTCCAAGAGGACCACAACCTTGCCGTGGTTTGGAGGCTTACTAAACTTTTCAGGAATAACAGTAATAAACTTCCTGGGATCTCAGGCAGCGCCAAAGTGCTGGAAGAACTCAGCAGGTCAGGCTGCATCTGTGGAGGGAAATGGATATCCAACACTTCAGGTTAATACATTCCACCTGGACTGGATTGGACTGTGTCCCCAGGAGCCACAGGAGGGATTTCGATGTGAACCAGTCTGTTTCCATGCAACTCTCCGTCTGTAAGTCAGGACAGCTGTGAAAATTATTATAGAGTAACGTTACACAACAAACCTCCAAGAGGACCACAACATGGTTGTGGGGTTTGGAGGCTTGCATGCCCCAATGACTCAGGGAGCTGGAGTCAAGACTTTATGTTTTGCCTCTTGGTAGGGTCAACCATGCAAAACAGGTCAAAGGCCAGACTAGAAGTGTTCTACCAGTCTTCCAAGTTTGAGGGCTCAGCTCAGGGCTACCAACCCTGACTGGTCAAATGGAACTGTTACAGAAACAGCAATGAAGAAGCTGTCTATATCTGAGTGTGATGGTATTCCAGAGTCTCCACCTGGGGCTTGCATGACTGACAGTAGTGAAAGCTGAGAGGAAGCTACTGACACGATGAAGGAAGCCCTGAACACCGCCAGAGATGGGGCATCTTCATTGTCGCCCTAAACACCAGTGGCGTAGCAGACTGTGAGTCGGTAATCTCATAATAATTGAGTTACGGACATTTAATGTTTTAAAATGGTGGTTGAGGTCCACTATGGATGTTGCACCCTAGCTGCTAGATATTCAAGCCTGGTAGTTTGATGTGGAGAGCAAGCTGTTGCCCATGTAGCAAGCACCTCTCTCCAAACATCTGATGAACCCAAAGGAATGGCAGAGGCCAAGACGGTTTGGCACCAACAATGTCGCAGGAGTTGCTAGTCAGTGTTGAACTCAATGTAGGACTGCCTTAGAGAGTCCAGCTCTGGATTTTTCCCTTGGGATTTACTCCCAAAACCTTCCCCATGAGTGTGTAGAGCCACAAGGCAGCGGAGGTTTAAGATCAGAGATTTCTTTCTCCTAGATGAGCCGCCAACCAGAGCAGTTGAGACCAATCTGCCCGAAGCGACTGGTTTTAAGGTGCTGGTAATCCACCTTTGCTCCTGCCCTGTCAGTAAAATGGTTTCGTCGGGTTTAGCAGCTGAGCCAGAGGTGGAGGCCAGGAGCTGGGCTTGGTTGTCAGAAGCTATCTGAGACGCACACCATTGGGAACATTTAATAGGTAGTGGGAACTTGTCCCCATTACCACCCTGGCTATAACAATCCATGCTTCAATTATTTAAACTGACATAGAAAACCCTGCAAGCTTTTTCTCTGTAATTGAAGTTCGTACAAAATAATCTCAAGCTCAGTGCGGAATATGGGATAGATTCACGTGCCTGGTGTGCTGTCTGGTGAGATCCAGAATGCCTAACTCTATACCCTTTAATATCCCGGGCTAGCTACAATCCGCCTTGGATTTAAGTTTACTGATTGAGCTCACATCTTCTGCTTTCTAGAGGAGAGGGCTGACACTCCTGCCTGCCTGATGGAGCTTCCAGTGTGGTGTTATGATGCAAACCGAGCATTTCACTGCATGAGGAGATTTGGTTTGTCACCAAAGGCACTCGCAAATCTCTACAGATGTACTTTGGAGAGCATTCTGACTGGCTGCATCACCGTCTGGTATGGTGGGGGGGGGGGGAGGGCTCTACACAGGATTGAAATAAGCTGCAAAAAGCTGTATCTCTGAAAGTTCAATCCTACATTCCCGTCGTGAGAGGTGGAAACGGGTAAGGCCGGCCAACAGGCAGTGGTGCAGGTCTATAGACCAATCCCCTGTACAGTGGATACAATGCATTACAGAAACACTGATGAACTACAACTGTACCATCGACTTTGTGAGAAGAAGAACAGGGGATGATAGAGACGGTAGGTCATTGGTGGCCTCAGCTCCACTGCGAGCTAAGAGCCCAGGAAGAAGAAGGAACATGAAGTTGTGAACTCAGTTAGCTCCATCATGGGCTCCAGCCCCTGTGGTATCCAGGAGTAGTACCTCAAAAAGCTGGTGTCCACCGTTAGGGACTCCCTCAGCCAGGACATGACCTCTTCTCATTGCCACAAAAACCTGAAAGATTTGGGAATAGCTTCTTCCCCTCTGCCATCTGATTTCTGAATGGACATTGAACACTACCTCACTACTCCTTTTTTCTCTCTTTTTATACTACTTATTTAATTTAATCTTTAAAAAAGAAAAAAAATATATCCTTCTTACTGTAATTCACAGTTTTTATTATTATATATCGCAATGTACTGCTGCCACATAACAACAAATTTTACAACATAACCCTAACCCCACGCCCCTCTCCTGCACATCCCCCATTCCCATTTCCCTCTCTCACCTTACTTGCCTAACACCTCCCTCTGGTGCTCCTCCCCCTTCTCTTTCTTCCATGGCCTTCTGTCCTCTATCAGATTTCCCCCCTCTCCAGCCCTTTATCTCTTTCACCTATCAACTCAGCTCGTTTCTTTACCTCCTCCCCTCTCTCAGTTTCACCTATCACCTACTACCTTATATTTCTTCCTCCCCTCTCCTCACCTTCTTACTCTGACTTCTCACCTTTTTTCTCCAGTCCTGATGAAGGGACTTGGCCTGAAATGTAGACTGCTCTTTTCCATAGATGTTGCCTGGCCTGCTGAGATCCTCCAGCATTTTGTGTCCCGTGATATTAAACCTGATTCTGATGTCTTGATGTGCATGTGAGACATAAGGCAAATCTAATCTAATTGGAAGTTGCAATGTGGTACAGGCCTTTCAGCCTGCAATGTTGCTCCAAATGGAAGAAGAGGGAGACTCTGGCCTTTTTCCTCTTCTCACCTGCCTATTACTTCCTGCAGAAGTGTCTCGGACCACAATATCGACTATTTATTTGCATAGTTGCTAAGTTGCTCTGGATTTCCAACATCTGCAGACTTTCTCATGTTTATGCCTGTTTCATGGCTGCATCTGTGTGTTGGGCTCTGAGACGCGGACACCTAGCACAACTTCCACCCATTGAGCATCTCGGTGTGGAGATCCCACACAAGTGCAGTTTATTCTCTCCACGTTCCCATTCCCATGAGATGTTGTGAATTCCTGTGCTTCCTGTCTCCATCCTGGACCGCACTTTGCTCGTTGGCCTTTGTTTGTCGTCCATTACCAAAAAGAAGAACAATTCGAAAACTGAGGTGGGGAAGTTGGAGCTGTGTTCAAACACTGATACGGGGAGTAGAATTACTCAACCTTCCACGTTACTGTATGAAGAATGTGGAATGCCCACGGCTCACAGCAAACAGCTGAAAGACAGTGTGAACAGACAGCTGTCAGGAGGACATCCTGAACGGAGGTGAGAAAGGCGATCGGCCTGATAATGGTGTTCCGAAGGTGTCAAAAGATGTTGCTTATTCCAGACTAAGTGTTAAAAGGTGATGAATACTGAACAGTTGAAGTTGATGAAGTGGGGACATCTGGTGATCTCTTGGTGTAGCCCAATACTTTATCCAAACCAGCCCTTCTGTTAACACATGCTAACAAATGGGGTGGCACAGTGATTAGCACAGTACGGGAGACCCAGGTTCAATTCCTGCCACTGCCTATCAGGAGTTTGTACGCCCTCTCCGTAACCGCGTGTGGTTCCTCTGGGTGCTCCGGTTTTCTCCCACAGTCTAAAGACATATTGGTTGGTAGGTTGATTGATCATTGTAAGTTGTCCTGTGATTAAGTTAGGGATAAATCAGTAGGTAATCATAAATTCATAGTAAATTACGCATACCCAATTTTTACAGGAAAGAAGCAAATTAAAGTGAAAAAGGAAGTTTACCTCTCAGTTTTCTATGCAAGCGAAAATTCAGCACTTGTGTAACTTTGGTGGACAGTGTGGATTGAGTCAGCCAGAGAAAGGGTGAGATCGTGACCCTCAGTGTAGTGTCCTCCTCCCATCAAGGCAAATGGTGTTGACTTACCCAGCCCCAGCAGATTCACCTACCTGGATAGCATCATTCAGCAGGGTGGTGGGACCAAGGACCACATCCAGTACAGACTCAACAAACCAAGAAACATCTTCAGATCAATGAGCAACAAATGGGGATCAACCAATTACAACATCTGCACCAAGGTGAAGTTGTACCAGAGCTGTGTTCTGTCCACACTCTTGTACGGTCAGAATGCTGGCGTATGACAGAGAATGACCTTGCCAATCTGTCGTCATTCCACACCATGAGCCTCCGGAAGATCCTCCATATTTTCTGGCTAAGAGAGATCTCCAACTACACTCTACTCCTTCAGTGTCATCAAGAGGACATGATCACAGTCATCATGAGGAAACGTTGGAGATGGATTGGGCGCGTGATGAGAAGAGAGGCCAACTCTATCATCAGGATAGAACTTCATTAGATCCCTGAAGGATAGAGGAAATGCAGGAGACCAAAGACAACTTGGCGCCATACTGTAGAGGCAGAAATGAGGACCCTGAACCACACCTGGGGCACAACAGGGAAGATGGCCAAGTACAGATAGAGATGGAGAAACTTTATTGCTGCCCTAAACACCAGTGACATAACAGACAGAAACTACTTAACTTAGAGACTTGGCCCAAAATGTCTACTATACTCCATTCCATAGATGCTGCCTGGCCTGCTGAGTTCCTCCAGAATCTTGTGTGTGTAACTAACTTACTCTCAGCTTTCTAAGCTTCTGACTGTCTAGGTCTGCTCAGTCTTTCTTATGAGACAGACTCTGGAGCCAAATGAACCTTCTCTTAGCGGCATCTAACACAAGAACGTCCTCCCTCCATTAGAGGATAAACCTGTACGCAGTACTGTAAACATGGTCTCATAGAACCTGTGCCTCTGTACCTCCGCTTGCATCTGGATCCTTGACATCCTTATTGGGGACCACAGTCAGTGTGGATTTCTCCTTGCTGACAATCAACACAGGCTCATCTCAAATATACGTAGCTCTTTGATCTACTCTCACTACACTCACGACTGTGTGACTCGGCACCGTTCAAACACCACCTATAAATTCGCCAATGACACCACTGTTATTGGCGGAATTTCAGATGGCAACAAGAGGACATACAGAAGTGAGGTAGTTCGGCGGGCTGAGTGGTGTCACAACAACAACATTTCACTTAATGTCAACAAGACCAAGGTACTTATGGTGGACATCAGGAAGGAGAAGTCAAGAGAACACATTCCAGTCCTCAATGAGGCATCAGTGGTGAAAAGGGTGAGTAGTTTCAATTCCTGGCGTCAACATCACAGAGGATCTATCTACACAGAGGGCCAAAACATTGGTGCAATTGCAAAGAAGGCATGCCAGTGGCTTTACTGCACTAGGAGCTTCAGGAGATTTGGTATGCCACCAAACCCTCTTGCAAATTTCTATAGATGAATGGTGGAGAGCATTCTGACCAGTTGGGTGATGGGGCAGAGATACATCTATACCAAAGGAGGTGTAAGGTGCTCCTTCCCTCCGCTAGCCTGCAGGTCACCCTTGGTCAAGGTGTAGCACCTGCTTAGCCCCCATCACCTCCACCACCAATCAGGGTCATGTGAAGCCACAGACACAGGTGGTGACGGTCGTTTGAGCAGCTGGTGCAGATCACAAGTCCTGGTTATGCGACTACTGACAGCAAGCAGACAATCTCTGAAGAGTATTGATAATGGCTCGGGTCACCCCTCTTGTAAAGATACTGCCCAGAAGAAGGCAATGGCAAACCAGTTTTGTAGAAAAATCTGCCAAGAACAATCACAGTCATAGAAAGACCATGATCACCCATGTCGCAGACACGGCACATAACGAATGAACAAAGCATCACTGTCTGGTATGGAGTCTCCATTG
The DNA here is from genome assembly GCF_963921235.1 of Mobula hypostoma. Taxonomy (NCBI): domain Eukaryota; kingdom Metazoa; phylum Chordata; class Chondrichthyes; order Myliobatiformes; family Myliobatidae; genus Mobula; species Mobula hypostoma. The sequence continues at coordinate 60,898,024 of NC_086117.1, forward strand.
CACAGGATTACAAGAAGCTGCAGAGGGTTGTAGACTTAGCCAGTTCCATCGCAGGGACAACTCTTTATCTCACCCAGAACATCTTCAAGAGGTGGTGCTTCAAGAAGGCAGCATCCATCATTAAAGATCCTCACCATCTGGAACTAACATTGGGGAAGAGGTACAGAAGCCTGAAGACACACACTCAATTATTCAGGACCAATTTCTTCTACTCCATCATCAGATTTACGAATGGTCCATGCACCCATGGGCTTTACCCAGCGAATCCTCCTTTGCACTATTTACTTATTTATTATCAAAGCAGAGTCTTGCACAAATCTCCCCACCATTAAGGACATCTTCAAAAGGTGGTGCGTCAAGAAGCTGATATTTTTCATTAAGTGCCCTCATCATCCAGGACATTTCCTCTTCTCATTACTTGAAGGAGGTACAGAAACCTGAAGATCTACAATCAAAGTTTTAGGAAGAAATGTCTTCTCCTTTGCCATCAGGTTTCTGAATAGTCCATGAACCATGAGCAGTAACTCATTATCTGTCTTTTAAGGTATTTATCATATCTATTATTGTAACTTATGTTAAAACCGTGGGCTATGATTTTACCAAAGAGAAAATGGCTGAAGTCACTTAGCACTTTAGTGTAAGGGTGTTTATTAGGTGTGTCAAAAATCAAACTTGCAAAAATTTGTGAAAACTGGTAAAATTTGTGAAAGAAAAGCCAATGTTTACAAAAAGATAACTGCAAGAAGACTCAATAATAGCTCCGTACTTGTCCAGTGCGAACTCCTGGCAGCCACTATCTCATAAACTGTTAGACCATAAGACATAGGAGCAGATTTAGGCCATTCTGCCCATCGAGTCTGCTCTGCCATTTCATCATGGCTGATCCATTTCCCTCTCAACCCCAATCTCCTGCCTTCTCCCCGTATCCCTTCATACCCTGACCAATCAAGAATCTATCAACCTCTGACCTAAATGCACCCAGTGATTTGGCCTCCACAGCCACCTGTGGCAATGAATTCCACGGATTCACCACTCTCTGGCTAAAGAAATCCCTCCTAATCTCTGTTCTAAATGGATTTCCCTCTATTCTGAGGCTGGACCTTTAGGTCCTTGACTCCCCCACTGAAGGAACCATTCCCTTCAGGTATAAATGCTGGATGAACTCAGCAGTTCAGGCTGCGTCAATGGAAATAAATGAATAGTCAATTTTTTTGGCCGAGACTCATCTTCATGACTGGAAAGGAAGGGGGAAGATGCCAGAATAAAAGGTGGGGGGAGAGGAAGAAGGCTAGCTGGAAGATGATAGGTGAGGCCAGGTGGGTGGGAATGGTCAAAGGCTGAGGAGGGAGGAATCTTATAGGAGAGGAGAGTCGACCATACCAGAAAGGGAAGGAGGAGGGGACCCAGGGGGAAGTGATATGTAGGTGAGAAGAGATAAAAGGCCAGAGTGGGGAATTGAGAAAGAGCGGAAGGGAAGAGAAAAATTTATTTTACCGGAAGGAGAAGCCAATGTTCATGTCACCAGATTGGAGGATACCCAAACGGAATATAAGGTGTTACTCCTCCACCCTGAGGGTGGCCTCATCTTGGCACAAGATGCTTTTCACATCCCCTCTCCCCTACTGAGGGCAATGAGCTCCTTTTTGAGGCACCAGGACACACCACCTTTAATTATTAACAGTTAACTTAAGACAACACATGAATTAGAGTATAATGCACCCCACAATGTAGTTACAATCATATTACAAACTAACAGAAGTATCTACCTTAAATACAGTATACATACAACATATACACATTTATAAATTCTGATTACTATGATGAATTATTCCGTCATAGTAATTTCACTGGGTGAAGATACATCTCTACCAAAGGAAGTGTAAGACACTCCTTCCCTCTGCTAACACCCTTGGGCAAGGTGTAGCACCTACTTAGCACCCGATCAGGGTCACGTGAAGCCATGGGAGCAGGTGGTGGATGGTCGTATGAGCAGCTGGTACATGTCACAGTTCTTGGTTATGTGACCACTGACGCCAGGCAGACAATCTCTGAAGAGTATTGATAATGGCTGGGGTCACCTGTCTTGTAAAGACGCCAGGCAGAAGAAGGCAATGGCAAACCACTTCTGTAGAAATATTTACAAGAACTGTCATGGATGTGGAAAGATTATGATCGTGCACATCATATTACACAGCACATAACAAACAAACAAACAAGTAATTTCACAATTTCATGATACAACCTTGTAACATCAAACAAGGAACATAGCACATGCTACATAGAACATGGACTATACTGCACAGGAGCAGGCCCCTCTGTGCCAATCACAATGTCAAATTAAATAAAATCTCTTTGGCCTGCACGTGGTCCATATCATTCCTTTCCCCACAGAATCATGGTGTCTATCTAAAAACCTGCTGAAGGTCACCATTATATCTGCCGTCATCATTACTCCTCGAAGCCTGTTCCAGGCACCCAGCCTTCCCTGTATAAAATACTTACCTCACACATCTCTTTTAAACTCTTGCCCTCTCACCTTAAATGCATGTCTACTAGTATTGGACATTTATAGACTGGGAAAATTATTCTGACTGTACTAAGTCTGGCTTAGAAAAATGAGAAGCTTTCTTAGTGAGGTATGCACCCCTCTAAAGGAGCTTTACTGGATAGAAGCTCTGAAAATATGTTGTGAGTTTGATTTGAATCGTTTGCAGACAAGGTCAAAATTCAAATTAAATTTTATTATCCATGTTTGTGTAATTCTGTGCAAAAGTCATAGGTGGCAGAGAAGAAATGCCAGGGGCTGGGGGTAGGGGTTGGGTTTTGGCGTCGGTACAGACACCAGGAAGGTCATTTGATTCCAAACAATTGGTTTATTGATCATTACAGAATGTCTCTCTGGTGCTTCCCGCTCTCTCCCCTCTCCCTCCCCCTTTTCCCCAACCGTGATTCCCCTCTCCTTGCTCCCTTCCCACTCCCAGTCCACAATAGAGACCCAGATCAGAATCAGGTTTATCATCACTCACATATATCATGGAATTTGATTTTTTATGGGTTGTAGTACAGTGTAATATATAAAATTACTACAGTTCTGTGTAAAAGTCTCAAGCTCCCTAGCTATATACAGTTGCCTAAGGCTTTTGCACAGTACTGTATATGTTACCATATACAAACCTGACATTCATTTTCTTGCAGGAAATTACAGGAAATTAAAGAAAAACTATAGAATTTATGAAAACTATACATAAACAAAGACTGACAAACATCCAATTTGCAAAAGAGGACAAATTGTCTAAATAAAAATAAATAAATAATGCTGAGAACATAAGTTGTAGAGTCCTTGAAAGTGAGACTGTAGGTTGTGGATTGAGCTGAGTGAAGTTATCCAGGATGGTTCAGGACCCAGATGGTTGTAGGGTAATAACTCTTCCTGAACATGGTAGTGTGGGACCTAGGTCTGCTGTACCTCCTGCCTGCTGGTGGTAGTGAGAAGAGAGCATGGTCTGAATGGTGGACTACCAGCTGAGTTCTGGACTTTGCTGGGGAGATTTGCTGTCTCCTTCACTCATTGAAGAGTTATTGAGTTATCGAACCATATTGTCATGGAAACTGACTATTTGGGCCAGTATGTCCTCACCAACCTCCAGCTGGGCCATAGCCTTCTACACATGGGTCATGGGTCATGGGTTAAGGGTGAAAGGTGAAATGTTGAAGGAGAACATGAGGGACAACTGCTTCACCTAGAGGGTGGTGAGAGTGTGGAACAAGCTTCCAGCAAAAGTGGTGGATGTGGGCTCAATTTTAACACTTAAGAGAAATTTGGATGAGTACATGGATGGAGGGGATTGGAGGGCTGTGGTACGGTTGCATGTTGATGGGACGAGGCTGATTAATAGTTTTTCACAGGCTAGATGGGCTGAAGGGCCTGTTTCTGTGGTGTAGTGCTCTACGATTGTATGGCTCCATGAAATAGATATTGTTGTGACAGTTGGTTCCAAAGACTCTTGATCCTCAGAGAGATAAAATGACATCTGACCTCTGTCCTGAATGGGCAACTCTTGATTTTTGTCAAGCAACAGGTTGCAGTACCCTGTTGTTTCCCCTGAGCCCAGATCATTCCTGCATTTCCCGTTGAATCTGCCTCTATCTCTCCATCAGCATTATGTTGCTGACCAAGACTTCTGACTCCACATGTATTTGTTGGAGGGCCAGGCTGTGTTCCTGAAGCAGTTTGTTCTTGCTCCTGTCTCTGTGTCCGTCTGTCCAACTACAGTGTCTGTCCGACCTCTCTTCATGTCCATCTAGCAACTACTGTGAATGTCCCTAAGTCTGTCCTATTTCTGTGTCTGTCTGCGCCCTGTCTCTGTGTCTGTCTGTCCTTGTCCCTGTGTCTGTCCTGTCTCTGTATCTGTCCTCGCTCTGTGTCTGTTGGCCATCTCTACATCTGTCTGTCCCCTGTCTCTATGTCTGACTGCTCCTCTCTCTGTGTGTCACAACTGTGGACACGGCCGCAGAGTCTGGGCACTTTCGCAGGCGGGCAGCTGAAATGCAATGTCAATCACACACTTGAGAATGCTCACATTCCAGCCAATTAGGAATCTTTGTAATTGTATTTAACTGTCGTCCTTTCGGTTCAGTCTTGTGAAGTCTTGATGACGACCACATTCCCTGCTTACCTCAGTCCATGTTCCAGGAAAGATTAGAGATTTAGGCAGACGCTGTTAAAGGAGTAGTTTTAATTTAGTTCTTGGATACTGCTTTTGAGTGGCAGTGACGGCGTTAGATTTTAGTTAGTGGCCTGGATGGCCTAGGGTTTAGTATTTTGGTATTTTGCTTTGTACTGAACACTTCTTTATATAACTCAGAGAAATGTTTATTCTCCAGTACTGTGCAAAAGTCTTAGGTACATATATATAGCAAGGGTGGCTAAGACTTTTGCACAGTACTGTATTTGTGAAAGTGGAGCGGAGAGTGAGTTTGTAAATCTGACGGGAGCAAAGGATGTTGGGAGCGGCGAGGGGGGAGCGCCGTGGGAGGGGTGTGGGACAGGGCAGGGGCAGGGCACTCACACAGAGACAGGGTGGCAGAGAAGGAGTGTCGGGGTGCAGACACACCCAGCCCTGAGACACCAGGCAAGGTCATTTGATTCCAAACAATTGGTTTATTGATCATTACAGAATTTCTCTCTGGTGCTTCTCGCTCCCTCCCCTCTCCCTTCCAGTTTTCCCAACCATGATTCCCCTCTCCCTGACCCCTTCCCACTCTCGGTCCACAATAGAGACCCAGATCAGAATCAGGTTTACCATCACTCACATATGTCATGAAATTTATTTTTTTTTGTGACAGTAGTACAGTGCAATACATAAAGTTACTACAGTACCATGCAAAAGTCTTACACACATATATATAATCAGGATTCCTAAGACTTTGGCTATATATATGTGGGTAAGACTTCTGCACAGTGCTGTAGTAATTTTATGTATTAGGAATACATAATACATGTATTATTAGGAACACTGGTTAGATATATGTGGGTAAGACTTCTGCACGGCGCTGTAGTAATTTTATGTATAGGAATACATACTAAATGTATTATTAGGAACACTGGTTAGATATATGTGGGTAAGACTCCTGCACGGTGCTGTAGTAATTTTATGTATTAGGAATACATAGTACATGTATTATTAGGAACACTGGTTATATATATGTGGGTAAGACTTTTGCACGGTGCTGTAGTAATTTTATGTATTAGGAATACATAGTACATGTATTATTAGGAACACTGGTTAGATATATGTGGGTAAGACTTTTGCACGGCGCTGTAGTAATTTTATATATAGGAATACATAGTACATGTATTATTAGGAACACTGGTTATATATATGTGGGTAAGACTCCTGCACGGTGCTGTGTATCTGTGTCTCTCCCTTTGCCCTTGAACCATCACTACACTCTTGTCACTGAGTTTCTATTTAACAGGGCCCTCTCGTGCCACTGCACACTCCGATGGGAGGGCCATTGAGTTCCAGTGAAACATCTGCCAGGCTTCCCTGTTTGAGTCCAACAACATATCAACGGCAGTGCTCATGGGACCCGTGACTCTTCCAGCAGATGCTAATGTTGTGTTTCAGCAGGAGACCAAGAACCTGTGGGTCCAGTGAACAAACTAGGCGCTGAGTGAAGGCTGGGCCTGGCGGGGGACCTCACACCAGTGATCTGATCCCAGCAGCCGAGTAGGCCTGATGATCGACATCTTTCAGTATCAGTTACAGCCTTTGAAATGAAGAAAGGGCTTTGCCCACAGCCAGCCGCTGATCGATTGGGCAACTCTGCCCAAGTCAGCGCGTGTTTTGAATCCTCAACCCAAACAAATCACTTCAACAGATGTCGCTTTTGAGTTGCTGGGAACCTTGCTACTGCCATCTATGGGCCCAAAATTCCCTGTAGGACACGTGGCCATTTTGTAGATGTTTGGTTTGGGGCTGTCTCACCAGGACCTGGTGATGATCGTGTGCTAATCTCCACGTCTCTACAATCTTATCCCTCCAACCCCCCAGGGAGAACTTTTGTCATTAAGGCATCTGAGAATGGGGCCAAGAGTAAGATGATTCACCTTCACCTGGGCTCACCCACCACCTTCCAGTTTGTACTGCTTCCCCACACACCCCATCTTTTCATTCTGGCTTCTACTCCCTTCCTTTCCAGTACTGATGAAGGGTGTCTATACTCCTGTCCATAGATGCTGCCTGACCTGCTGAGCCCCTGCAACATTTTGTGTTTGTTACGTACAGGTAATGGGTGCAGATACATCTTTGCCAAAGGAGGTGTAAGGCACTCCTTCCCTCCACTGGCCTGCAGGTCACCCTTGGGCAAGGTGTAGCACCTGCTTAGCCGCCGCCCGCCCCACCCACCATAGGGGTCATGTGAAGCCATGGGAGCAGGTGGTGCGTATCACAAATCCTGGTTATGTGACCACTGACACCAGGCAGACAGTCTCTGAATTTGAAGAATTCATGTCACGATGCTCTGAACACATCATCAGTGATGTCACCTGGGTAATCGGATGTTTTGGGTCTTTCAACATCGATCCAATTGTGGTTGATCCAGCCACGACTTGTGTTCATGTAGCGTGTGCTGCAGATCCCCATGGACTTGCTCTCTACATCCAGAGCCATCCTGAGGCTTTCTCTGCTGCCTTAGCGATGTTGTCGCGGACTCTCTGCCTCCTTGCACCAGCGATGCCCAGTAGGCTGAGGTCTCGTCTTGTCTCAGCTCCAGCAGGGTGACGTGATCCGCTGCCCGTGAGACCAGGACGATGTCTCGTCTCTGCTCCAGCAGGGTGATGTGATCTGCTGCGTGTGAGACCAGGACGATGTCTCGTCTCTGCTCCAGCAGGGTGATGTGATCTGCTGCCCGTGAGACCAGGACGATGTCTCGTCTTGTCTCAGCTCCAGCAGGGTGACGTGATCCGCTACCCGTGAGACCAGGACGATGTCTCGTCTCAGCGTCAGCAGGGTGATGTGATCTGCTGCGTGTGAGACCAGGACGATGTCTCGTCTCGTCTCAGCTCCAGCAGGGTGACGTGATCCGCTGCCCATGAGACCAGGACGATGTTTCGGCTCAGCGTCAGCAGGGTGATGTGATCCGCTGCGTGTGAGACCAGGACGATGTCTCGTCTTGTCTCAGCTCCAGCAGGGTGACGTGATCCGCTACCCGTGAGACCAGGACGATGTCTCGTCTCTGCTCCAGCAGGGTGACGTGATCCGCTGCGTGTGAGACCAGGACGATGTCTCGTCTCGTCTCAGCTCCAGCAGGGTGATGTGATTTGCTGCGTGTGAGACCAGGACGATGTCTTGTCTCAGCTCCAGCAGGGTGAGTGATCTGCTGCCCGTGAGACCAGGACGATGTCTTGTCTCGTCTCAGCTCCAGCAGGGTGACGTGATCCGCTGCCCGTGAGACCAGGACGATGTCTCGGCTCAGCGTCAGCAGGGTGATGTGATTTGCTGCCTGTGAGACCAGGACGATGTCTCGTCTCGTCTCAGCTCCAGCAGGGTGATGTGATTTGCTGCGTGTGAGACCAGGACGATGTCTTGTCTCAGCTCCAGCAGGGTGAGTGATCTGCTGCGTGTAAGACCAGGACAATGTCTCGTCTCGTCTCAGCTCCAGCAGGGTGAGTGATCTGCTGCCTGTGAGACCAGGACGATGTCTTGTCTCAGCTCCAGCAGGGTGACGTGATCCGCTGCCCGTGAGACCAGGACGATGTCTCGGCTCAGCGCCAGCATGGTGATGTGATTTGCTGCGTGTGAGACCAGGACGATGTCTCGTCTCGTCTCAGCTCCAGCAGGGTGAGTGATCTGCTGCGTGTGAGACCAGGACAATGTCTCGTCTCGTCTCAGCTCCAGCAGGGTGAGTGATCTGCTGCGTGTAAGACCAGGACAATGTCTCGTCTCGTCTCAGCTCCAGCAGGGTGAGTGATCTGCTGCCTGTGAGACCAGGACAATGTCTTGTCTCAGCTCCAGCAGGGTGACGTGATCCGCTGCCTGTGAGACCAGGACGATGTCTCGGCTCAGCGCCAGCATGGTGATGTGATTTGCTGCGTGTGAGACCAGGACGATGTCTCGTCTCGTCTCAGCTCCAGCAGGGTGAGTGATCTGCTGCGTGTGAGACCAGGACAATGTCTCGTCTCGTCTCAGCTCCAGCAGGGTGAGTGATCTGCTGCCTGTGAGACCAGGACGATGTCTTGTCGCAGCTCCAGCAGGGTGATGTGATCTGCTGCCCGTGAAACCAGGACGATGTCTTGTCTCAGCTCCAGCAGGGTGATGTGATCTTCTGCCCGTGAAACAAGGACGATGTCTCGTCTCGTCTCAGCTCCAGCAGGGTGACGTGATCCGCTGCCCGTGAGACCAGGACGATGTCTCGGCTCAGCGCCAGCAGGGTGATGTGATTTGCTGCGTGTGAGACCAGGACGATGTCTCGTCTCGTCTCAGCTCCAGCAGGGTGAGTGATCTGCTGCGTGTGAGACCAGGACAATGTCTCGTCTCAGCTCCAGCAGGGTGAGTGATTTGCTGCGTGTGAGACCAGGACGAGATCTCGTCTCGTCTCAACTCCAGCAGGGTGATGTGATTTGCTGCCTGTGAGACCAGGATGAGGTCTAGTCTCGTCTCAGCTCCAGCAGGGTGATATGATTTGCTGCGTGTGAGACCAGGACGATGTCTCGTCTCGTCTCAGCTCCAGCAGGGTGATGTGATTTGCTGCCTGTGAGACCAGGACGAGGTCTAGTCTCGTCTCAGCTCCAGCAGGGTGATATGATTTGCTGCATGTGAGACCAGGACGATGTCTCGTCTCGTCTCAGCTCCAGCAGGGTGATGTGATTTGCTGCCTGTGAGACCAGGACGATACCTTGTCTCAGCTCCAGCAGGGTGAGTGATCTGCTGCGTGTGAGACCAGGACAATGTCTCGTCTCAGCTCCAGCAAGGTGACGTGATCCGCTGCCCGTGAGACCAGGACGATATCTCGTTGGGTCTTGCCAATATATAAAAGGCCACATCAGGAGCACCGGACGCAGTATATCACCCCAGCCGACTCACAGGCCTTTTACATATTGGCGAGACCCGACGCAGACTGGGAGACCGCTTTGCTGAATACCTACGCTCTGTCCGCCAGAGAAAGCAGGATCTCCCAGTGGCCACACATTTTAATTCCACATCCCATTCCCATTCTTGCATGTCTATCCACGGCCTCCTCTACTGTAAAGATGAAGCCACACTCAGGTTGGAGGAACAACACCTTATATTCCGTCTGGGTAGCCTCCAACCTGATGGCATGAACATCGACTTCGCTAACTTCCGCTAATACCCCACCTCCCCCTCGTACCCCATCTGTTACTTATTTTTATACACATATTCTTTCTCTCACTCTCCTTTTTCTCCCTCTGTCCCTTTGAATATACCCCTTGCCCATCCTCTGGGTTCCCCCCCCCCCTTGTCTTTCTTCCTGGACCTCCTGTCCCATGATCCTCTCATATCCCTTTTGCCAATCACTTGTCCAGCTCTTGGCTCCATCCCTCCCCCTCCTGTCTTCTCCTATCATTTTGGATCTCCCCCTCCCCCTCCAACTTTCAAATCTCTTACTCACTCTTCCTTCAGTTAGTCCTGACGAAGGGTCTCTGCCTGAAACGTCGACTGTACCTCTTCCTAGAGATGCTGCCTGGCCTGCTGCGTTCACCAGCAACTTTGATGTGTGTTGCTTGAATGTCCAGCATCTGCTGAATTCCTGTTGTTTGCAGTCAATGTAGGAATGCCTTTGGGTCTCCAGTTCTGGATTTTTCCTGGGGGTTTACCCGAAGCCTTCCCATGGGTAGGTATAGCTCAAGGCAGCAGAACTTTGAGATGGTAGTTTTCTTTCTCCTAGCTGAGCTGCCAATTACGGCTGATGAGCCCCATCTGCCAGAAGTGCCAGTAACCCTCCTTTGCCCCTTCTCCTGTCGGTAGAAACAGTTCCATCGGGCTTAGTAGCTAAGCACTATGTTAAGACCAGGAGCTGGACTTGGTTGTCAGAGGCTATTTGAGATGCATGCCATTGGGAGCATTTAGTAGGCAGTGAAGCTTAATCCCACGAATGCCCGCCCACCCCCGGCTATGCCAACCTCAAGGAACCTAAGAATCACTAATCTCTGGGGAAGCAATTTTTTTAGATTATGAGAACACTCAGTTCTCTTTTATTGTCATTTAGGAATGCATACACGCATTAAGAAATGGTACAATGTTTCTCCGGAGTGATATCACAGAAAACAGGACAAACCAAAGACTAACACTGACAGAACCACATAATTATAACATATAGTTACAGCAGTGCAAAGCAATACCATAATTTGATGAAGAACAAACCATGGGCACGGCAAAAAAAAGTCTCAAAGTCCCCGAGCCGATCGACTCCCGAGTCCCCGATAGCAGGTGGCAAAAGGGAGAAACTCCCTGCCATAAACCTCCAGGCACCGTCAACTTGCCGATACCTTGGAAGCAGCCGACCACAGCCAACACTGAGTCCATCTGTCCGAAAACTTCGAGCCTCCAACCAGCCCCTCCGATACAGCCTCCCGAGCGCCATCCTCATCTGTTGTAAATCTATTCCCTAGAACCTTGTATAGAATGAGGGGCCAGGATAGGGTGAATGCACACAGTCTTCTTGCCCATGTTTGGGATATCAAGAACTGGAGGGATAAAGTGAGATGGGGGAAATTCAACAGAAACTTGAGGGGCAATTTTTCTCCACACAGATTGTGATGTGTGTATGGAATGAACTACCAGAGAATGTGGTTGAGGAAAGTATACTAATGATCAAATTTCATATTACTTATGTCAGAGATGATAAACCTGATTCCAATTTTGATTCTGAAGGCAGACAATAAGGTGTCATAATGAGGCAGAGTGTGAGATCAAGAGCCTATCTTATCATAGTAGGAGACTATAAAAAGATACTTGGACAGGTATCTACAGTACTGTGCTAAAGTCCTAGGCACATATCTATACAGCCAGGGTGCCGAAGACTTTTACAGTACGGTAGTAATTTTATGGATTGCACTGTACTGTTGCCACAAAAAAAAAGTGACATGTGAGTGATGATAAACCTGATTCTGATCTGGGTCTCTATTGTGGACTGAGAGTGAGAAGGGGACAGGGAGAGGGGAATCATGGTTGGGAAAAGGGGAAGGGAGAGCGGAGGAAGCGGGAAGCACCAGAGAGACATTCTGTAATGATCAATAAACCAATTGCTTGGAATGAAATGACCTTGCCTGGTGTCTCAGGGCTGGGTGTATCTGCACCCGCCCCTGGCACTCCTCCTCTGCCACCTGTCCCCCACCCCTCCTGCGGTGCTCCACCCTCACCATTCCCAACATCCTTTGCTCCCGCCAGATTTACAAGCTCACTCTCCACTCCACGTTGACAAATACAGTACTGTGTAAGAGTCTCAGGCACCCTAGCTATATATATGTGTCTAATATCGTATGCAACCAAAACTGTACACAATATTTCCAAATTTGGTATCAATACCTTTCTTATAGAACTTGCACATGACATCTTAACTCCTGTACTCAATCATTTGGTTTATAAAGGTCGAGGTGCCAACAGCTCTCTTTATGATCCTGTCTACCTGTGCATCAAAGAAAGTGAACACCATCATCTCTTTATACTGACTACCTCCCTCTACTCTTTCAGTCCAGAATAGTGATTGTCAATTTCTCTCCACGATGCTGCCAGACCTGATAAGCTCCTCCAGTGGGTTGTCTGTTACTCTCAATGGAAAATAACCTGGACTCTTGCCATACAGTTTGTACTTGCAGAGAGTTGTAACAAGTTAGGACCTGCTTCAGTCACGGATCTCCAGGCGGTTGGACAATCTGCAGGCATTTAGACTCAGGCTGCAGCATAGTCACTTGAATGAGGTGTTACAAGGATTACCCCTTAATAATAATAATTGTTAGGCACAGAAAGAATATGTATTTACTGACAAATATTTATATTGACTCAACCAACAAGCAAGTGAATTCATAAACTAATTGTTGGTATTTCCCTGACTCTCCTGAATAGACAAAGAATAGAAAAGGTATGACCTGGGCAAAGGAGTCTATGCTGCTAAGTGATCCTCATAGTTCCAATCCATTCTCCAAGGTCTGACGGTCGCTCATACTGCAGAGACACTGAGCTAGTGGGTATAGAAGTGTTAATGTCACAATCGCGGACTTGGCTGTGCAATAGATTCAGCAATGCACCCATAAATATGCACAGTTGAAGACAGAAGTTTACATACACCTTAGCCAAATACATTTAAACTCAGTTTTTACACAATTCCTGTCATTTATTCCTAGAAAACATACCCTGTCTTAGGTCAATTAGGATCACTATTTTATTTTAAGAATATGAAATGTCAGAATAATAGTAGAGAGAATGATTTATTTCAGCTTTTATTTCTTTCATCACTTTCCCAGTTGGTCAGAAGTTTACATGCACTTTGTTAGTATTTGGTAGCATTGCCTTTAAATTGTTTAACTCGGGTCAAACGTTTTGGGTAGCATTCCACAAGCTTCTCACAGTAAGTTGCTGGAATTTTGTTCCATTCATCCAGACAGAACTTGTGTAACTGAGTCAGGTTTGTAGGCCTCCTTTCTCGCACACACTTTTTCAGTTCTGCCCACAAATTTTCTATCGGATTGAGGTCAGGGCTTTGTGATGGCCACTCCAATACCTTGACTTTGTTGTCCTTAAGCAATTTTGCCACGACTTTGGAGGTATGCTTGGGGTCACTGTCCATCTGGAAGATCCATTTGCAACCGAGCTTTAACTTCCTGGCTGATGTCTTGAGATGTTGTTTCAATATATCCACACAATTTTCCTTCCTCAAGATGCCATCTATTTTGTGAAGTGCACCAGTCCCTCCTGCAGCAAAGCACCCCCACAACATGATGCTACCACCCCCATGCTTCACGGTTGGGATGGTGTTCTTCAGCTTGCAAGCCTCACCCTTTTTCCTCCAAATATAACGATGGCCAAACAGTTCAATTTTTGTTTCATCAGGCCAGAGGACATTTCTCCAAAAAGTAAGATCTTTGTCCCCATGTGCACTTGCAAACTGTAGTCTGGCTTTTTTATGGTGGTTTTGGAGTAGTGGCTTCTTCCTTGCTGAGCAACCTTCCAGGTTATGTTGATATAGGACTCATTTTATGATATAGATACAGTACTTGTCTACCTGTTTCCTCCAGCATCTCCACAAGATCCTTTGCTGTTGTTCTGGGATTGATTTTCACTTTTTGTGCCAAAGTACGTTCATCTCTAGGAGACAGAATACGTCTCCTTCCTGAGCGGTATGACGGCTGCGTGGTCCCATGGTGTTTATACTTGCGTACTATTGTTTGTACAGATGTTTGGAAATTGCTCCCAAGGATGAACCAGACTTGACATCATTTTCTGACCTTAATCCGATAGAAAATTTGTGGGCAAAACTGAAAAAGCGTGTACAAGCAAGGAGGCCTACAAACCTGACTCAGTTACACCAGTTTTGTCTGGAGGAATGGAACAAAATTCCAGCAACTTATTGTGAGAAGCTTGTGGAATGTTACCCAAAACGTTTGACCCAAGTTGAACAATTTTAAGGCAATGCTAGCGAATACTAACAAAGTGTATGTAAACTTTTGACCCACTGGGAAAGTGATGAAAGAAATAAAAGCTGAAATAAATCACTCTCTCTACTATTATTCTGACATTTTATATTCTTAAAATAAAGTAGTGATCCTAACTGACCTGAGACAGGGAATGTTTTCTAGGCATAAATGACAGGAATTGTGGAAAAACTGAGTTTAAATGTATTTGGCGAAGATGTATGTAAACTTCTGACTTCAACTGTACGTGTCAACTACTTATTTTTTCATTATTGCGGAATTTAATTCGACTCTTTTCACTGTAGTGCTTTTTGAGACTTGAGCAAAGCACAGCAACGCTAAGCTGCCTGCTTGCATTTGGCCTTGCTGAGAAAGTGGATTGTTGAGTCGACTGATGCTGAAGACTAGTGATATCATTTCATATTTCAATAGTCCTCTGAGCCTTGGTGTTGGCATCTAGTTTTCCTTTTGAGAGCTTTAGCTCAGGTCCCTGTTTGGCTTAGTGTTTATTATTTTCCTTTCCCTTAAAATCCTGTTTGCATTAAAGTCTGTGATCGGCCTGCTTCAGTGTCTCTCTCTCTCTGCACGTGGGCCATATCTGAGTCAACTGACAGTTTATTCAGCACTCGAGGCTCTCTTGGAAGAAGAGGCCTGCTTGACCCAACATTACATGACGCCTTTATATGGTAAAGATCAAAGGTAACAGCAGGACAATTCTATAGTTACAATGTATCGACAATGCTTCCTTTGAATTACATATAGTTTTCAAACACCTCCTTCTTTGCACCCAAAATGGGTGTTAACCCACGCTGACTCTAGGCTACATTCACCCATATGTGGGCACCTGAGGTCTAAGTGGAGCGTTTCTTTGTTTGTGATTAACCCCAACCTGCAGCTCTAGGAAACTCATTGTTCTGAGCTGCAATCCACACTCAAATCAGAAGAATGGCCGCTGTTGAAGTTATTATTTGCTGTATACCCTAACTCCAGAATAGGCCCTAACAATTCTTTCTGGACAGCAGAGGCATCAGCCACGTTCCACGTCTTTGAGTAGAACGGAGCTCCCGTGAGGAGAGATGGCCCAACTTCAGAAAGATGGACAATGTTGAAAGAGGACCATGTTTTAGGAAACACAAACAAAATTCTGGAGGGACTCAGCAGGCCAGAAAGCACCTATGGAAAAGATTAAACAGTCAATGTTTCAGGCCGAGACCCCTCATCAGGACTGGAAAGGAAGGCAGGTAAGAAGAGAAAGTCAGAGGCAAACAAGAATGGGGAATGGTGAAGGTGTGTGTGGGGGGGAGGTGATTGTAGTTACCAGAGGTTCGAGAAATCGATATCCATGCCATAAGGTTGGAGGTTACCCAGATGAAATATAGGGTGTTGCTCCTCAAACCTGAGTGTGGCCTCATTGTGGCAGTAGCGGAGGCTGTGGACTGACACGCTGGAATAGGAAGGGAAGTAGTATTGGAATGGGTGGCCACCAGGAAAATTCCCACTTCTGAGTGTGGCCTCAATGTGGCAGTGGAAAACAAACAGTGGGTGAAAGTATTTAGACACAACACTGTTTGACTCCTGGCCTGACTTGCTATAAACACAACTGGGTCAGGACTGATGGTTTCCATGGGAAAACCAGAGGGCAAATGGTGTCTGGGATCAAGGTAAAATATTTACTACTAAAATAATAAAGTAAGAAGGTTTGTAAATAACATCAAAACAGTAAAATATGGCTGACATTAATGAACTATTCTAATAGTTCAGCTCTCACATTTATTTTATTTTTCTGACAAAACAAACTCTAATCTTTTTCCACAGTCTCAGAGGAGGGTCAAGCCTCATTACTCACTGCGAGAGATCTCAGCTTCAGTCACAGGATAAGCACACACAACATAATTTCTCAAAGACTCTTGGCGGCCTGTGTTCTGTACCACACTGCCTGATGCAGAACCAGTCTTCCAAATCCTGCTGTCACTCAGCAATATAAACAGTTTTTTAAAAAGTGCTTTACTCTCCTTAAGGCCATAAGACATGGGAGCAGAATTAGGCCATTTGCCCACTGAATCCACTTGGCCATTCCATCATGGCTGATTTATTTTCCCTTCCAACCCCGTCCTCCTGTCTTCTCCCCGTAACTGTTGACACCTTTGCTAATCAAGAATGTATCCGCCTCCACTTTAAATATGACCAATGATTTGGCCTTCACAGCTCTCTGTGGCAATGAATTCCACAGGTTCATTAACCTCTGGTGTTTTCTGATTCTATATCCTCTGGTCCTAGACTTCCACACTATAAGAAACATCCACTCTATCTTGGACTCATAATTCTTGCTAGGTTTCAATGTGATTCCTCCCTCATTCTTCTAAACTACAGTGAGTACAGGCTCAGAGCCATCAAACTCTCCTCATATATTAACACGAGGAAATCTGCAGGTGCTGGAATTTCAAGCAACCCACATCAAAGTTGCTGGTGAACGCAGCAGGCCAGGCAGCATCTCTAGGAAGAGGTACAGTCGACGTTTCAGGCCGAGACCCTTCGTCAGGACTAACTGAAAGAAGAGCTAGCAAGAGATTTGATAGTGGGAGGGGGAGGGGGAGATTGAAAATGATAGGAGAAGACAGGAGGGAGAGGGATGGAGCCAAGAGCTGGACAGGTGATTGGCAAAAGGGATATGAGAGGATCATGGGACAGGAGGCCTAGGGAGAAAGAAAAGGGGGAGAGGGGGAAAACCCAGAGGATGGGCAAGGAGTATAGTGAGAGAGACAGAGGGAGAAAAAGGAGAGAGAGAAAAAGAATGTGTGTATATAAATAAATAAATAATGGATGGGGTATGAGGGGGAGGACTCACTCTCGTGAACCTCTGCTGGGCCCTCTCTGATGCCAGTACCTGCTTTCTTAGATAATGGGCCCATAACTGCTTGCAATTGTCCATGTGCGGTCTCTCAGTTGTCACCTACCTACAGGAAAGACGTAGATCAGGTTGAAAGAGGACTGAGAAAATTTACAAGGACGTTGCCAGGACTGGAGGACCTGAATTATGAGGAAAGATTGAATCGGTTAGGAGTTTATTCCTAGGAAAGTAGAATACTGAGGGGAGATTTGATAGAGCTTTGGAAAATAGTGAGGGGTATAGATAGGGTAGATGCAGGCAGGCTTTTTCCACTGAGGGTGGTGGGATTGCAACTAGAGGTCATGGGTTAAGGGTGGGAGGTGAAAAGTTTAAGGGAGACAGGATTGGAAAGTTTTTCACTCAGAGGTTGGTGCGAGTGAGGAACGAGCTGCCAGCGCAAGTGGTCAAATTGAGCTTGATATCAATGTTTAAGAGAATGGGAGGGGTATGGAGAGCTATGGTCCCTATGCAGGTCGATGGGGCCAGGCTGTCTAAATGGTTTGGCGCTGATGAGATGGGCTGAAGGGCCTGTTTCTGTGCTGTACTTTTCTGTGACTCTATAAAGGGAAGCTGCATTTATCTGAGTTACGGGGTGGTTCCTGATTGCAATGAGTCAAGTAGAGCTTCACCGAGTTATTCACCTGTTTTAATAATTGGCAATGAGGAGGGAGAAAGGGTAGCGGCGCTGTTGTAGGGAGAGCAGGGCCCAGTGAGGGTCAGATTGGGCTGAATGGCCTCTAACTGCACTGCATATTCACAGCACGTCAATGAGTCCACTTCCTAACAACGGTGAGGAGGCAAATGCGATGCTAGCATTGATTTCAAGAGGACTAGAATATAAAAGCAAAGATGCAATGTTGAGGTTTTACAAAGCACTGGTGAGGCCTCACTTGGAG
Source organism: Mobula hypostoma (assembly GCF_963921235.1). Lineage (NCBI taxonomy): Eukaryota > Metazoa > Chordata > Chondrichthyes > Myliobatiformes > Myliobatidae > Mobula > Mobula hypostoma. The sequence goes on from NC_086117.1 coordinate 60,915,959, forward strand.
TATTGTGAGCAGTTTTGGGCCCCTTATCTTGGAAAGGGCGTGCTGAAATTGGAGAGTGTTCAAAGCAGGTTCACAGAAATGATTCCAGGCTGGAATAGTTTGTCATATAACGAACTTTGATGTCCCTGGGCCTGTATTCACTGGAATTCCGTAGAAAGAGGGGTAACTTCATTGAAACCTATTGAATGTTGAAAGACCTCGATAGAGTGGATGTGGAGAGGATGTTTCCTATGGTGGGAGAGTCTAAGACCAGAGGACACAGCCTCAGAATAGAGGAATGTCCTTTTAGAATGGAGATGAGAAGGAACTTCTTTAGAGACTGGTGAATCTATAGAATTCTTTGCCACGAGCAGCAGTGGAGGTCATCTTTAAGGCAGAGGTTGGTAAAATTTTGATTGGTCAGGGCATGAGGGGATATGGGCAGGAGATTAGGGCTGAGAGGAAAGTTGGATCAGCCATGATGACATAGTGGGGCAGACTCGATGGGCCAAATGGCCCAGCTCTGCTCCTTTATCTTATGGTCTTATGGTCTTAATAAGGCTAAATAAGTTCACCATGTCCCCATTGACTCTTACCAAATTTAGGCACCATGGTAATGTACTGGTTAGCAGTAAACTATTATAGCTCGGGGCACTGGAGTAAAGAATTCAATCCTTGCATCCTCTGTAAGGAGTTTGAACATCCTCCCTGTGGCATGCATGGGTTTCCTCTGGGTGCTCCCGTTTCCTCGCACAGTCCAAAGACGTACAGGTTAATTGGTGATTAAAAATTGTCCCATGATTAGGGTTGGGTTATATTGGGGGTTGCTGGGTGACGCAGTGTGAAGGGTTGGAAAGGCTTAATCCTTGCTGTATCTCTGTCTCTCTAATAAAAATCTTATGGGTGCTCCATAGAAGGCTTTCAAACAGCATGCATTGGTATGGGAACTGCTCTGCCCAAGGCTGCAAGAGATTGCAGAGGTTTATGAACTCTTCCCAGTCCACCATAAAAACCAGCCCCCCCCCCCTTACTTTGTCTCTCCCAACGTCGTGCTGCATGGGAAGGCAGTTAACACCTCCTCCAATCCCAATCCTTCCCTCTCGTCAGGCAGAAGATGCTAAATCCTGTGAGTATGAACCACTGGATTCAAGGACAGCTTCTTTTGCACTGTTATTAACTCAAAAAAGGACCTCTTATATGCTAAAATCATCTGGTCTACCCCATCGTGGCCCTTGTACCTGGTGTGAAATTCAATAAGAATATGGTTGATCTCAACTTCACGGCCACTTTTCTGAACTAATCCAATACCTTAATATATGAAAACACTGGACAACAAAGATTTTGCTTCCTGAATACCTTTGGGTGTATCTTATGGATTTTGGGCTGCTGATCATGAAGATCACCATGAAATTTTCCTATCACAATATTTTTAAAAAAATTGCCTGCATTTGCTATTTCAATTCATAACTCAAGTCAGAATAACTGATGCCGAGATTACGGCATTTGTGTTGGTCTTCTAGAACTTCTAGTGGGACTGGAGAAAATCACATGGAAGGCATTCAAGGATATTGTCAAACATTTTCTTTGTGACTACAGAGCACCAAACTACATGCAGCTGGGTGACAACATGCTTCACACATACAAAACCATGAAGTGCAACATGTCACTAAAGATTCATTTTCTGCATTCCTGTTTAAGACTTCTTCCCTGCAAATCTTGCCGCTGTCTGTGACGAGCTCGGTGAAAGGTTTCACTAGGATTAGATTAGATTAGATTAGATTATGAGGACACTCAGTCCTCGTTTATTGTCATTTAGAAATGCATGCATTAAAAATTGATACAATGTTCCTCCAGAATGATATCGCAAAAAAAACAGGACAAACCAAGACTAAAACTGACAAAACCACATAATTATAACATATAGTTATAACAATGCAAAGCAATACCATAATTTGATAAAGAGCAGACCATGGGCACGGTAAAAAAAAGTCTCAAAGTCCCGATTGACTCATCATCTAACACAGGCAGCAGAAGGGAGAAACTCTCCCTGCCATGAACCTCCAAGCGCCGACATCTTGCCGATGCATTGGAAGCACCCGACCGCAGCCAACTCTGAGTCCGTCAGAAAACTTCAAGCCTCCGACCAGCCCCTCCGACACAGCCTTTCTGAGCACCATCCTCTGCCGAGCGCTTTGACCCTGCCCCGGCCGCCGAGCAACAAGCAAAGCCGAGGACTTGGGGCCTTCTCCTCTGGAGATTCTGGACCACACAGTAGCAGCAGCAGCGAAGCAGGCATTTCAGAAGTTTCTCCAGATGTTCCTCCGTACTCTCACGTCCGTCTCCATCAAATCAGGATTGTGCACGGCACCCTACTTGACAAATAACAGACATCACCACTGGAGTGGTCACACCGCCCGGCATCACAGTCATGGAGAAATGGTATCAGGGCTACTGAAATCCATCAATGCTGGCTGATTATCATTGGACACTTAAGCAAAAAGTTTCCGACACTGCGTACAAACGAAAATGATCAACAAAACAGTTTTAGCTTTGTTGAACTATTGCAAAGCTTAGCACTGTTATACAATGCATTATTTACAATAAAAGTTAATTTCTTGTTTCTCCAAATTCCTACGTGATACAAGTAATCTGAAATTATATTTGTGTTCAGCTTCAAGTGGTCTATCATAAACAAAAAAAAATTCTGAGGAAGCAGTGCTTTTGAAAAAATTTGTTGTCCAGTGCCGAACGTACTCCATGCCGGCGTCTCCACAGTCCTTTAGGGTAGGGAAATTCAGAGTCTGACTGGCTTCTGGGTAAAACAAGAAGTTCTTACTCTGGTTCAAAATAATTTATATTCCAAGATTCAACTTTTAAGATTGTTTAATGTAATTTCCAGTGCACAAGTGTAAAGGAGAACAAAATAATTGTTACTTTGGATCTGATGCAGCACAAAAAAACACAATAAGAGAAAGAACACAATAATAATTAAAAACACAATAAATATGTATAAATAAAATAGTTTATATACATAGATTGATTGTATGTCCATAGAGTGACATTAGGCACAGGAGATTCTGCACATAAAGTGACTCTGACAGGAAATAATAAAGTGGTGGGGGGTGAGTGGATGAGTGGGATTATGGGTGGAGGTGTTAATCAGCTTTGCTGCTTGGGGAAAGTAACTGTTTTTGAGTCTGGTGATCCTAGCATGGACGCTACGTAGTCTCTGCCCTTCATGATGTTACTGGCCCTTTTCCTGCACCTTTCTGTATATATGTCCTTGATGTGAATAGGCTCGCGCCAGTGACGTGGTGAATTCCTGGTCTGGATACCCTAATCATGACAAGCATCTACTTGTAAGAACTTTGCATGTTTCAGTGAGACCACCTCTCAATTTTCTAGAGTAGAGTTCCAGTATTAATTGCCTCTAACCTGATAACTTAAATTCCCAGAATAAACCAGTTGAACTGATTCTATGGAAGTTCATCCTTCCTGAGGCAGGGAGACCAGGACTAAGCAGAGCTATCTCACCAGAGTCCTAAAGTGTACTCTTGTACTAAAACACAAGAGATTCTGCAGATGCTAGAAATCCAGAGTAACACATGCAAAACGTTGGAGAACCCTGCTGCTCAGGCAGTGCCTACGGAAGTGAATAAATAGTTAACGTTTTGGGCCGAGACCCTTCATCAGGACTGGAAAGGGAGGGGGAAGACACCAGAATAAAAAGATGGGGGGAGGGGAAGGAGGCTGGCTGCAAGGTGATAGGTGAAGCCAGGTGGGTGGGAAAGGTAAGGGGCTGGAGAGGAGGGAATCTGACAGGGAAGAAGAGTGGAACATTGGAGAAAGGGAAAGAGGAGAGGAGCTGGGGGAGGTAATAAGCAGGTGAGAAACCGGAGCGAGGAGCAGAAGAAGATGGGACGGAGAGGTGCTATACCTTGCCGAAGGGTGATCTGCAGGCCAGTGGAAGGAAGGAGTGCCTTACACCTCCACTGGTGGAGTCATATACCACCAGCCATGCAGGGACAGTAACAACTTTTAAAAGACAATTGGACAGTGGATTGGAAGTGTTTGAATATGGACAGGTGGGAATGGCCTGGGCAGGACATCCTGGTTGGCTTGGGCCATATGAGCAAAGGCCCTGCTTCCTTGCTGGATGACTCAAAAATTATTTTATCTTAATTGAGCACAGAGGTACTCTACTACTACAAGCTCTTATCTTGCAGTTGTGTCAGGTTGTTACACCACCGTTGTATAAATTAGAAACACAAGAAATTCTGCAGATGATGGAATTCCAAAGCAACACACACAAAATGCTGGAAGTACTCAGCAGATCAGGCAGCATCTGGTTGGCATCCATCTGACTCGAAGGACAATGGGTAATGATCATCTTCATCACAAGCCTGGTCAGAAGGTATGGAGATCCTGAGATGCCCAACCATCAAGATCCCCCTCTCAGCCTTGACGGTGTAGTCCAAAGGAAAGCTTACTAGCTGCCGGAAGAATGTTCAGTGACGTCTAGCCACCTTAGGGGCTCCACTCCGGATTTGCTGTCTGGGTTCACTCCTGTAGCTTTCGTCTCTCCCGAGGCTGCCCACAAGGCAGTGGGACTATGTTCCCAGAGCTGGGCAGCATCTATGGAAATGAATAAACAGTCAACGTTTCAGGCATAGACCCTTCATCAGGACTTAGGAGGAGAGGAGGAGAAATAAGAAGGAAGGTGGGGGGAGGGGAAGTAGGGTAAGCTGGAAGGTGATAGGTGAGGCCAGGTGGGTGGGAAAGGTCAAGGGCTGGAGGTGAAGGAATCTGATGGGAGAGGAGAGTGGACCGTATGAGAAAGGGAAGGAGGAAGGGACCCAGGGGAAAGTAATAGGCAGGTGAGAAGAGGTAAAAGGTCAGAGTGGGAAGTTGAAGGCATCGATATTCATGTCATCAGGTTGGACGCTATCCAGACAGAACATAAAGTGTTGCTCCTCCACCCTGATACAAGAGGAGACCATGGACCAAACTGTCAGAATGAGAATGCGAATCAGAATTAAAACTTTTGGCCACTGAGAGGTTCCTCTTTTGGTGGATGGAGCAGAGGTGCTCAAAGAAATGATCCCCCAAGTTTTAATGGGTCTCACGAATGTTGTTGGTGAGGCTGCAGTTGAAATATTTTTGTACAGATTTGGTCACTCTATTATAGGAAAGAATTGGTTAAAAAGGAAACAGTGCAGAAAAGATTTCAAGGAAGTTTTAGGACTGGAAGGCTTGAATAACATTACTGTGCAAAAGTCTTAGGCACATATATAGCTAGATTCCCGAAGACATCTGATTCTCATCTGGGTCTCTGTTGTGGACTGAGAGTGGGAAGGGGACAGGGAGAGGGGAATCATGGTTGGGAAAGGGGAAGGGAGAGGGGAGGGAGTCGGAAGCACCAGAGAGACATTCTGTAGTGATCAATAAACCAATTGTTTGGAGTCAAATGACCTTGCCCGGGGTCTCAGGGCTGTTCATGCCACCCCCCACCCTTGGCACTCCTCCTCTGCCACCTGTCCCACACACCTCCCGTAATGCTCCACCCTCACCATTCCCAGCATCCTTTGCTGCACCAGATTTACAGACTCGCTGTCTGTTCCACGTAGACAGATAAAGTCCTGTGCACCCGAGCGATATATATATATATATGTGCCTAAGACTTTCACACAGTGCTATATATGGAGATTCAGTGAGGCTAGGTCCTTGAAATAAAGGATAAGAGACAACCTTATAGAAATGTTTAATATCGGTGACAGTGCTTTCTCCAGGGTAGTGAAGGCCAAAGCTAAGAGGCATAGATACAGGGTGAAAAGGGAAAGATTTACTGTAAATGGAACCTGAGAGGCAGTTTTTCCATATAGATTATTAATCACTAATTATTAATTACTGAACAGTTATTAATTATTAATTACTACACCACTGGCATTTTGAAAAGCAATGAAGGTTCTCCTTTTCTGTCTGCCCTCGGCCACATAGATGAAATCTTCATTGCTGTTTCTATAACAGTTTTGTTTGACCAGTCAGGGTTGTTAGCCCTGAGCTGAGCCCCTGAACCAGGAGGACCAGTGTGCATGCATAGTCTGACCTCTGTTTGGCATGGGGTGACCCGACCAAGAGCCAATGCATAAAGTCCTGACTCCGGCCAACGTAGCTCTCCAGGTCACTGAGGCATGCAGGCCTCCAAAACACAACAAGGTTATGGTCCTCTTGGAGGTTTCATGCAGAGGATGGAGAATTTATGGAACGAGCTTCCAGAAGATGTAGTTGATGCAGGTACAACAGAATCATTTAAGAAGCTCTTGGATAGGTACGTGGAGGGGCAGGCTGGGAGCATATGGGCCAAATGCAGGAAATTGGGTCAGTACAGATGTGTTGGGCTGAAGGGCCTGAATCTCTGTTGACTTACTTCATAAATCCATGACCTCTGGTAAACTCTTTCTCCTCACTGACATTCAACATCAGTGCATAGCCCACTGCTCTATTCTCTACACCCATGACTGTGTGGCAAGGCACAGCTCAAACACCATCTATAAATTTGCCAATGACACAACTATTGTTGGGAGAATTTCAGATGGTGACAAGGGGATGTACAGGAATGAGATAGATCAGCTGGCTGAGTGGTGTCACAGCAACAACCTTGCACTCTGCACCAGTAAGACCTAAGAAAGATTGCAGCAATACATACAAATGCTGGAGGAACTCAGCAGGCCAGGCAGCATCTAGGAAATGAGTACAGTTGACATTTTGGGCTGAAACCTTTGGCAGGGATTTCTGGAAAGGGAAGTGAAGAGAATACATGCCAGTTCTCATCGAGGTATCAGCAGTGGAAAGGGTGAGCAGTTTCAAGTTTGAGTGTGTCAAAATCTCTGCAGATCTATCCTGGGCTCAACATATCGATGCAGTTACAAAGGAGGCACAACAGTGGCTACAGTTCATTAGGACTTTGAGGAGAGTTGGTTTGTCACCAAAGACCCTTGGAAATTTCTACTGATTCCCACTGCTGCCTGCATGGAGTTTGTACATGCACTCTGTGACCATGTAGGTTTCCTCTGGGTGCTCTGGTTTCCTCCCACAGTCCAAAGATGTACCGGTTAGTAGGTTAATTCATTATTGTAAATTGTCCTGTGATTAGGTTAAGTTAAATCGTGGTTTGCTGGGCAGCGCTGTACGTCAATAAGTTTTAAAAGCTGTCCTATGGAGAGCATTCTCACTGGTTTTGAATGGAGGGGTCACTGAACCAGATCGGAAAAAAATACAGGATGTTGCAAACTCAGCCAGTTCCATCACGGGCACCAGGCTCTCCTGTACTGAAGACATCTTCAAAAGGCGATGCTCAAAAAGGCGGCCTCCATCATTAAGGAATCCTCATTAACCAGCATGTGCTGTCTTATTATTACTGTCATCATCATTACTATCGATTATTATTATCGATTGAAGTGCTGGGCTGGATTGGAAAGGTCGGGCACAAGCTGGATTGGAAAGGTCGGGCACGGGCTGGATTGGAAAGGTCGGGCACGGGCTGAATTGGAAAGGTCGAGCACGGGCTGGATTGGAAAGGTCGGGTACGGGCTGAATTGGAAAGGTCGGGCACGGGCTGGATTGGAAAGGTCGGGCACGGGCTGAATTGGAAAGGTCGGGCACGGGCTAGATTGGAAAGGTCGGGCACGGGCTGGATTGGAAAGGTCGGGCACGGGCTGAGTTGGAAAGGTCGGGCACGGGCTGGATTGGAAAGGTCGGGCACGGGCTGAATTGGAAAGGTCGGGCACGGGCTGGATTGGAAAGGTCGGGTACGGGCTGAATTGGAAAGGTCGGGCACGGGCTGGATTGGAAAGGTCGGGTACGGGCTGGATTGGAAAGGTCGGGCACGGGCTGGATTGGAAAGGTCGGGCACGGGCTGAATTGGAAAGGTCGGGCACGGGCTGGATTGGAAAGGTCGGGCACGGGCTGAATTGGAAAGGTCGGGCACGGGCTGGATTGGAAAGGTCGGGCACGGGCTGAATTGGAAAGGTCGGGCACGGGCTAGATTGGAAAGGTCGGGCACGGGCTGGATTGGAAAGGTCGGGCACGGGCTGAGTTGGAAAGGTCGGGCACGGGCTGGATTGGAAAGGTCGGGCACGGGCTGGATTGGAAAGGTCGGGCACGGGCTGAATTGGAAAGGTCGGGCACAGGCTGAATTGGAAAGGTCAGGTACGGGCTGAATTGGAAAGGTCGGGCACGGGCTGAATTGGAAAGGTCGGGCTGGATTGGAAAGGTCGGGTACGGGCTGGATTGTTTCGATGGGTCCAGGACCCAGAGTGGTCTGAGAGTGAGGAATGGCCTGATGTTTGGACAGTTTAAGTACCAGGCCAGATTGAAAAGGTCAGGGTGTCGGACCCGTAGGTGAGGCGAGGGCCGGTTCTTCTCTCTGCTCTGTGACGTTTACTGAGTCCGCGCTGGACTGCAGTGATGCCTGGCTTCGTGTCCGTGGTCTCACAACGTTCACTCAGCTTTGCGATGAACTGTGGCTGTTGCCTGCTCCAGTACAGTGATGCCTGGCTTCGTGTCTTTCATAAACGTCCCATTTTGAAGCCATTTGCTTACTTTTATTGTCTACACAATCCTTTTCACTCTCTGCACACTGGGTGCTTGATGGTCTTTCTTTTAATGGTTCTTTTGGGGTTTCTTTGTTTTGTGGCTGTCTGTGAGGAAACAAACCTCAAGGTTGTATAACATATACATACTCTGATAATAGATGGACCTTGCACTTTGAACTATGTATTGCAATGTACAGCTGCCGCAAAACAACACATTTCATGACATGTATCAGTGATATGAAACCTTTCTGGATTGAACAAACAGAAATGTCCTACTGCATTTCCCAGAGAGTTATCAGATAGAAATAGTTGGTTCTAAGCCACAGAAGCAGACGTCAGGGTAGGTAGTCCAAGGCTTAGTTAAAGATGAAGGTTTGAAGAAAGATCTGAAGAGGGTGATGGAGAGGCTGAGTGGTCAGCAAGTGATTTCCAGAGCCAGTAACAGAAGGTTCAGGTAATATTGGTGGAGCCTTTCATGGGGGGTGAAGAGGAATCCAGGTTGGGACAGCACAGGCTCTGGGTTGGAGACAGGGTACACTAGTGTGGAAGGGTGGACCAGGCGGGAATGGAAAACTATGGTGAGAGTTGCGTAAACTGGTCTCAGCTGCTGTCTGTCAGGAGTGTGTACGTTCTCCCCGTGACCACCTGGGTTTCCCCCGGGTGCTCCGGTTTCCTCCCACAGTCCAGAAACCTACCAGTCAGTAAGCTAATTGATCATTGTAAATTGTCCTGTGCTTGGGCTAGGGTCAAGTAGGCAGGATTCTGGGAGGTGTGGCTCGTTGGGCTGAAATGGCCACCCATGCTGTCTCTCTGAATAAGATAAACCAATACAGTAAATATAAAATGTGTGGCCAGAACGGTCACTGTGTTGTTTTACCTTGGTTCTCATCAGTGGGATCTGAGCTTTGGGTTTCCAATGTTCAGACAACAGGAAGGGGGAAGGACGACAAGAAACACAGCTGAGGACTCACTTTGGGTGCCATTTCCTCATGATCGCTGCAGTTGGGGCTAGCTGAGTCAGTGGGCAGGGCATGTTGGCTTAATAAGCGGGGTAAGATGATCAGTGGGTGGGGCAAGGTGACTCACTGGGGGGGCAAGATGATTGTGAGTGAGGTAAGATGACTCTGTGGCTCGGGTAAGATGACTCAGTGGGCAGGACAAGATGACTCCGTGTGCGGGGCAAGATGATTCAGTGGGCAGGACAAGGTAACTAAGTTGTCAGGGCAAGGTGTCTCAGTGGGCAGGATTTCCTATCTCTATGGGTGTGGCTAGCTATTTCCATGCATGTAGCTTGCTCTGGGTGAGAACCCATGGTGGTCTATTGTGTGAACCATCGGGGGGAAAGGAGAAAGGGTGGGAGATGAATAGAGAGAGAGATAGACTGTGTGTTTGTGTTTGTGAGAGATAAGGGAGGGAAGGAGGGAGAGAGCCTCTTCCATTCTGTGTTTCTAAATAAAAATAAAAATAAATATGAAAAATAAATAATTAGTTCCGCTCAATAAGCCCAGGCCAACCAACTACACCCAAGAGATCAATTAACTTTCTAACCCATCCATCTTTGGAGTGTGAGAGGAAAGCAGAGCACCTGGAGGAAACCCACATGGTCACGGGGAGAACACGAAAGCTCTTTACAAATGGCGGCGCACATTGAACCAGGGTCACCAGAGCTGCAATAGCCTATGCTACCGGGCTGCCCCACTTCCATTACAAGTGAGATGACGAGGAATTTCTGCAGCCAGAGGCTGACGAATCTGTGGGATTCATTACTGTAGATGGCCAAGTCATTGGGTATATTGCTATATTTAAGTGGAGATTGGTGGGTTCCTGTTGGGCAAGGGGGTTAAGGGATACAGGAATAAGCTGGGAGAGTGGGATAGAAATCTGTCACAATTGAATAGTGGACATACTCATGGGGCTGAATGGCCTATTTCTGCTCCTACATCTTATGATTCCATGGTCTACATTGCAGTGTGGTATGGTACTGTAGTGGTCAGCACAACACTTTACAGTACCAGTGACCCGGGTTCAATTCCCATCACACGGTAGTGTAGTGGTCAGCACAACACTTTACAGTACCAGTGACCCGGGTTCAATTCCCATCACTGCTTACAAGAGGTTTGTATGTTCTTCTCGTGATTGTGTGGGTTTCCTCCGCATGCTCTGGTTTCCTCTCACAGTCCAGAGATGTACTGGTTAGTAGGTTAAGTGTTCATTGTATATTGGCACATGATTGGGCTAGGATAATATTGGGGGATTGCTGGGCAGCACGGCTTGAAGGGCCTCACTGTATCGCAATAAATAAATAAATAAATTTACATAGTAATTTTATGTATTACACTGTGGAGGCATCCGTTAATCTTGCGAGACCATGGATCTGCTCCTGGAAAGTCTTCTCTCTCCAGGGCGCAGGCCTGGGCAAGGTTGTATGGAAGACTAGCAGTTGCCCATGCTGCAAGTCTCCCCTCTCCACGACACAAATGTTGTCCAAGGGAAGACACCAATGTTGGCACCAGTGTCGTCGCAGAGCAATGTGTGATTAAGTGCCTTGCTCAAGGACACAACACGTTGCCTTGGCTGGGGCTCGGACTCACGACATTCACGTCGCTAGTCCAATGCCTTAACCACTTGGCCAAGTGCCCACATTACACTGTATTGTTGCAGCAAAAAAAAACAGATTTCATGACATATGTGAGTGATGATAAACCTGATTCTGATGTGAGTCTCTGTTGTGGACTGAGAGTGGGAAGGGGACAGGGAGAGGGGAATCATGGTTGGGAAAAGGGGAAGAGAGAGGGGAGGGAGTGGGAAGCACCAGAGAGACATTCTGTAATGGTCAATAAACCAATTGCAGCTCATTTGTGCAGTCAAGTCACTAAAAAAAAAATTTCGTTGACACGAAGTGGATACTTGTTATCAAAAGGGAGGCAAAGAGAACAGCAAGGAAACGAGGGAATGATGGACTTAGTGCTTTTTCATTGAGGAAAGAGATTTCGATGACGGTTTGATTCTGGGGAAGAATCGATTACTTTTTTATCCCGAGACTCCCGTGACTTGAAACTGAAGGTCTGACCCCCTCTGGGGAACAAGACAGAGAAGTAATAACACAGGATTATTAGCGCACTGAGCTAATAAAACATTAGTTATTGGCTATCCCAGATGAAAAATTAGGGCCCATTTGTTTTTAAGGACAGTAATGAATGTGGTCTGCCCTGACCGGCAAAGCATTCCTCAGATAACCATGGTGCTGCCAGGCAGCTTTGACCACTCCACCCCCACCCCCATCCTACCCCCACCGCCATCAGCTGCTCGAACTTGCTCAGACTTTGGGTGGGCTGAAATTAGCCTCCCAGACGGCTCATTACAGGTGGCTGACAGACGGCACTGCAGTCAAAGGCTTGCCCCGGATTCCTAAGAGAGATGAATTTCTCCTGCAGAGCATGGGGTATCGTATTCTTTAAACATTCCAGCCGGTCCTGATGAGTTGGAAAGGCATTCCCATGCAAGCAATTATTATTTTAGACAATTTTTATAGTTATTTATTTCTTTGTATATGAGTGACATCTGTTTTGGTTGAACGGCTCTGCTGCTAGGCGAGTACCATTTGAGCATGTGAAAATACTGCCCAAAAATAAATCAGCCGCACAAATTTACACTTGACTTTTCTGTGTGTTTTTCCATTCAGTTTAAACATTTCGGAGAGTGGGATTGTTTGGGAATGCGGTTTAAAAAAAAAACCTCTTCCCTAAATTCCCAGCATTGGTGCTGGTGGACGCTGGAAAGAAGGTGATGAATTAACGGCCTTGAATGTACAGGTTGCTCACTGTTCACCTGTGAGTCTGTCAGGGTCATCTGCTGTATCTGGTCTCCTCCACATTTGTGAGACACGACGTCGAAATGGGACCTCTTTGTTGAACACCTCCATTTTGTCCACTCCACCACAACATATGGGATTTCTCAGTAGCTATCCATTTAAATTACTTCCCATTCCCATTCCAACATGTTGATCCATGGCTTCCTCTACTGCTATGATGAGGCCGGTCTCGAGCTGGAGCAGCAACACTTCATATTCCATCTGGGTGGCCTCCAACCTGATGACACGAACATTGATTTTGCTAACTTCTGGTAAATTCTCACCCCCTTCCTCCTCGCTTTTTCCAGTCCCCATTTTGGCTCCCCTTTCACCCTTTCTCCTGACCTGCTCATCACCTCTGGTGCCACTCCTCTCTCCTTTTCTCCCATGGTCCACTCTCCTCTCCTATCAGATTCTTTCTTCTTTAGCCTTTTACCTTTTCCACCTATCATCCTCCAGCTTCTGACATCATTACCCTCGGCCCCCCAACCTCCAACCTTCTCCTCACCTGGCTTTGACTATGTGACCCATAAGACATAGGAGCAGAATTAGGCCACTTGGCCCATCGAGTCCCCTGCTCAGTGCTGCGCCCTGGCCTTTTCCCCGGACCCTTTGATGCCATGACCAATCAAGAACCTATCATTCTCCACCTTAAATACAGCCAGCGACCTGGCCTTCACAGCTGCATTTGGTAACAAATTCCATAGAGAAATTTCTCTGTGTCTCTGTTTTAAATGGATGCCTCTCTATCCTGAGGCTGTGCCCTCTTGTCTTAGACTCCTATGTTTCTATGTTTCTCCCATCATGGGGAAGATACTTTCCACATCTACTCTGTCTAGACCTTTCAACATTCGAATGGTGTCAATGAGATCCCCCCTCAACCTTCTAAATTCCAGTGAGTACAAACCCAGAGTCATCAAATGTTCCTCATATAATAATCCTTTCATTCCTAGTATCATCGTTATGAACCTCCTCAGAACCCTCTCCGAAGCCAGCACATCTTTTTTTAGATGAGGAGCCCAAAACTGTTCACAATACTCAAGGTGAGGCCTAACCAGTGCCTTATAAAGCCTCAGCATCACATCCCTGCTCTTGTATTCTGGACTTCTTGAGGTGATGGAGCTCAAGAGGACGATGGCGTCTCCTTTGCTTGCATCTTCAGAAACAGCTCTATTTCTATCTTTGGTATCTCTCCTTTTCCTTTTCAAAGTTCTTTTCAAGACCCTGACCTGGAGTTACATGCTGACTTCGGTTCTTTGTGGAAATGGGATGGGCTCTCGGGGCCTCACGACCGGCCGGTTTTTGATACACCAAGGATGCGGCCTGGAAGACTAGCGCACCTTCAGGGTGCTAGATCTTCATGGCTCTGGAGGAGGGTGGACTCAGGGCCGGTGCTGGAGCATGATGCATTGTGGGAGACGGAAGATCGAAAGGAGCGAGTAGGCTGCCAGCTGTGTGCCCAGGGACCGGGCACAGAGCTAGGAAAAAGCGTTACAACAGACTTTTAACACCATAACTCAGCAAGTTGTTTTGTTGTGTCTCCCCTCCACTGTGAAACTGGGACACCTCTTTTTCCCTTATTAGGGAGAGAGAGAGAGCCTGTCGAATATTGAATTACCGGGTGATCGAGTAGTCTCTGGGGTACTGCAAGTCTGTGTCTTACTGATGCCTTGCTTCACGTTTGAGTGCTCGGTGGTGAGGGGGGGCATTGCTTTTTGCTGGTGGGGGGTCGTTGCTTTGCTACTGCTAATGCATGGGAGGGGGAGTTGGGGGGAGTTCTTTGGGGTTCTAACTTTTAACTGGGACACTCCTCTGTTTTCATGGATGTTTGCGAAGAGAAAGAATTTCAGGATGTATATTGAATATATTTTTCTGACGTTAAATGTACCTATTGAAACCTATTGAATGTTAACATGGCATTTGCCTTCCTCACCACCAACTCAACCTGCAGGTTAACCTTTAGGGTGTTCTGCACAAGGACTCCCAAGTCCCTTTGCATCTTAGATTTTTGGATTTTCTCCCAGTTTAGAAAATAGTCTGCACATTTATTTCTGCTACCAAAGTGCATGACTGTGCATTTTCCAACATAGTATTTCATTTACCGCTCTCTTGTCCATTCTCCCAATCTGTCTAAGTCCTTCTGTAGCCTTCCTCTTCCCTCAAAACTACCTGCCCCTCCACCAATCTTCATATCATCTGCAAACTTGGCAACAAAGTTATCTATTCTATCATCTAAATCGTTGGTATTCAGTATAAAAAGAAGAGGCCCCAACACTAACGCCTGTGGAACACCACTGGTCACTGGCAGCCAACCAGAAAAATATCCTTTTATTCCCTCTTGCCTCCTCCAATCAGCCAATGCTCTAACCATGTTAGTAACTTTCCTGTAATACCATGGGTTTTTAACTTAGTAAGCAGCCTTATGTGTGACACCTCATCAGGAGCCTTCTGAAAGTCCGAATATACAACATCCACTACATCCCCTTTATCTATCCTATTTTTAACCTCCTCAAAGAAGTCCAACATGTTTGTCAGGCAGAATTTTCCCTGAAGGAAACCACGCTGACTTTGTCCTATCTTGTCCTGTGTCACCACCTACTCCATAACCTCATCCTTCACTATCGACTCCAACATCTATCCAACCACTGAGGTCAGGCTAACTAGTCTATAATTTCCTTTCTGCTGCTTCACTCTTTTCTTAAATAGTGGAGTGACATTTGCAATTTTCCAGTCCTCCAGAACCATACCAGAGTTCAATGATTCTTGAAAGATCTTTACCAATGCCTCCACAATTCCTATAGCTATCTCTTTCAGAATCCTAGGGTGCAGTTCATCTGGTCTGGGTGACTTATGTACCTTTTGGTCTTTCAGCTTTTTGAGCACCTTCTCCCTTGTAATGGTAAATGCACTCACTTCTCTTCCCTCACACACTTCAATATCTGGTATACTGCTAGTATCTTCCACAGTGAAGACTGATGCAAAATACTCATTGAGTTCATCTGCCTCTCCTTGTCCCCCATTGTTTTTTCTCTGGCCTCATTCTCTAGCAGTCTTATACCCACTCTCATTTTCTCTTTTATTTTTTATATACTTGAGAAAGCTTTTTCTACCCATCTTGATATTTTTTGCCAGCTTGCTTACATATTTCATCTTTTCTCTCCTAATGACCCTTATAGTTGCTTTCTGTAGGTTTTTAAAAGCTTCCCAATTCTCTATCTTCCTGCTAATCTTTGCTTTGTTGTATGTTGTTTACAATATATATTAATGACTTGGATGAGGGAATTAAATGCAGCATCTCCAAGTTTGCGGATGACACGAAGCTGGGTGGCAGTGTTAGCTGTGAGGAGGATGCTAAGAGGATGCAGGGTGACTTAGATAGGTTGGGTGAGTGGGCAAATTCATGGCAGATGCAATTTAATGTGGATAAATGTGAAGTTATCCACTTTTGTCGCAAAAATAGGAAAACAGATTATTATCTGAATGGTGGCCGATTAGGAAAAGAGGAGGTGCAACGAGACCTGGGTGTCATTATACACCAGTCATTGAAAGTGGGCATGCAGGTACAGCAGGCGGTGAAAAAGGCAAATGGTATGCTGGCATTTATAGCGAGAGGATTCGAGTACAGGTGCAGGGAGGTACTACTGCAGTTGTACAAGGCCTTGGTGAGACCACACCTGGAGTATTGTGTGCAGTTTTGGTCCCCTAATCTGAGGAAAGACATCCTTGCCATAGAGGGAGTACAAAGAAGATTCATCAGATTGATTCCTGGGATGGCAGGACTTTCATATGAAGAAAGACTGGATGAACTGGGCTTGTACTCGTTGGAATTTGGAAGATTGAGGGGGAATCTGATTGAAACGTATAAGATCCTAAAGGGATTGGACAGGCTAGATGCAGGAAGATTGTTCCCGATGTTGGGGAAGTCCAGAACGAGGGGTCACAGTTTGAGGATAAAGCGGAAGCCTTTTAGGACCGAGATTAGGAAAAACTTCTTCACACAAAGAGTGGTGAATCTGTGGAATTCTCTGCCACAGGAAACAGTTGAGGCCAGTTCATTGGCTATATTTAAGAGGGAGTTAGATATGGCCCTTGTGGCTACGGGGGTCAGGGGGTATGGAGGGAAGGCTGGGGCGGGGTTCTGAGTTGGATGATCAGCCATGATCATAATAAATGGCGGTGCAGGCTCGAAGGGCCAAATGGCCTACTCCTGCACCTATTTTCTATGTTTCTATGCTTCTATGTCCTCTTGTTTGCTTTTACATTAGCTTTGATTTCCCTCATCACCCACGGTTGTACTACTTTGCCATTTGAGTATTTCTATGTTTTTGGAATGCATCTATCCTGCACCTTCCCTCAGTTTCCTGGAATCTCAAGGCATTGCTGCTCTGCTGTCATCCCTGCGAGCATCCCCTTCCAATTTACTTTGTCCAACTCCTCTCTCATACCACTGTAATTTCCTTTACTCTACTGAAATACTGCTATGTAGGACTTCACTTTCTCCCCAATCAAATTTCAAGTTGAACTCAATCATATTGTGATCACTGCCTCCTAAAGGGTTCCTTTACCTTAAGCTCCCTAATCACTCCTGGTTCAGTACATAACACCCAATCCAGTATAGCTGATTCCCTTGCAGGCTCAACGACAAACTGCTCTAAAAAGTTATCTCGTAGGCATTCAAAAAATTCACTTGAGATGATTCTTGAGATCCATTACCAACCTGATTTTCCCAATTTATCTGCATGTTAAAATCTCCCATGACTATTATAACATTGCCCTCTTGATACACCTTTTCTATTTTGCATTGTAATCCGCAGACTTCACCTATCACCTACCAACTTGTTCTCCTTTCCTTCAACCCATCTTCTCATTCTGGCTTCGGCCCCACTTCCTTTCCAATCCGGATGAAGGGTCTCGGCCCAAAACAGGGACAGTTTATGCCTCTCCATAGCTGCTGCCTGACCTACTGAAGTTCCTCCGGCATTTTGAGTGTGTTGGGCAGGTCCATGGATAGAAATTGTTTTGGGAGATTACCGGCCAAACACAAGTAAATGAGACCTGTTCAGGTGGATAACTTGGACAGCAAGGACCATATGGGGTGAAGACTCCAGCTTCCGTACGGAATAACTTAATAAATCTATAATGAATCATCTGTCAGGCTTCGAACTCAAATGATTATGAGCCAGGTTTAACACAGAACACAGAACAGTACAGCACAGGAACAGGCTCTTCAGCCCACAGTGTTGTGCCGAACAAATTAAATTAGTAAACAAAAGACCAACTAAACTAATCTCTTCTGCCTACAGAATGTCCTTTTCCTTATTTCTCTAAAAATCTCTAATGTTTCTGTCTCTATCACCACCCCAGGCAGCATGTTCCAGGCACTCTCTACTCTCTGTGTCAAAAATGAACACCTCACATCTCTTTTGAAATTACCTCTTAAATGCGTGCCCTCTGGCATTGGGCATTTCGATGTTTGGAAAAAGATATTGTCTGTCCACTCAATCTATGCCTCTCATAATCAAGGTTCAAGGTAAATTTATTACCAAAGTAATATACATTGCCATATACAACCTTGAGACTCATTTTCTTGCGGGCGTACTCAATAAATCCGTGGGCTAATAACCATAACCACAATCTTATAAACCTCTATCAGTTCTCACCCCTAGCCTTTGGTGCTCCAGAGAAACCAGCCCAGGTTTGTCCAACCTATTTAACCCTGAGATGAGGTGAACATGGCTTGCTGACCTTTAACCCACCGTTATCAAATCATTTATCTCAATTAAATAAAGAAGTTTTCTTAAAATAATTAAGGTAGTTTTATGAAGTTTGTTGATGTGAAAGAAAAATACTTCCAAGTAAAGAGCATGATCCAACTAAGTCTTTGGAAAGATCTTTTTCCAAAAGAAGCTTTAAATATTTTTCATATTACATGAGGGGTGTCTGACAACGTCAGGAAACCTGTATGGGAGAGTTTTTAAAGTGGAAAAACCGTGCCACTGGGGCAATTCCACTCTCTTAACCTCGGAATTCCAGGTCCAGTGGTACGAACAAACATCACAAACTGGGGTCATCCTTGGTTCCAGTGGGTTCTGTGCCTCACTCTTCGTTCTCCATGAAGCATTGCAGTACCACCTTCCTGGCCTTTTAACTCTCATCCGCCCAGTCCGCTGGAGCTGAATTCATACGCTAGGACAGGCATGTCCCTATCTCAACGGGCTAATCTACCAACTACCCACTGCCAACTACCCTCACCTGGTTTAGTTCAGCTATCAAAGCGGTGTACCGGGGAGTGGCCACTGTCACAGGCAAACAGCTGCTTGAGCCACAGGTGAGAGCTCAGTGTCCGGTGGGGACCAAAATGAGTGAGCTGCCCTGGAATGGACACGACAAACCCCTTTTCCAGAGTTGCTATGCCTCCCTGGATGCCCCATACACCCCACGTTATAATCATATTTAATTACCTCAAACCCATTAATATCAACAAACTCATTTAATAAAACAGAATCAGGTTTATTATCATCTGCATATGTTGTGAAATTTGTTAACTTAGCAGCAGCAGTTCAATGTAATACATGATAATATAGAAATAAATAGGTAAATATATTACAGTAAGTAGATACACGTATATTGAATAGAATAAAATAGTGCAGAAATAGAAATTATATATATTTAAAAAGGTGAGATAGTGCTCATATGCTCAATGTCCCTTCAGAAATCAGATGGCAGAGGAGTAGAATCTGTTCCTGAATCACTGAGTGTGTGCCTTCAGGCTCCTGTACCTCCTCCCTATCGGTAGCATGTCCTGGGTTATGGGGTCCTTAAAATTGATGTTGCCTTTCTGAGGCATCGTTCCTTGAAGATGTCTTGGGTACTACAGAGGCTAGTACCCAAGATGGAGCTGACTAATTTTATGGTTTTTTGTAGCTTTTTTCAGTCCTGTTCAGTCGTTCCCCTTATCAGACAGTGATACAGCCAATTAGAATGCTTTCCACGGTATATCTGTAGAAGTTTTATGAGGTTCATAGGTGACAAACCAAATCTCCTCAAACTCCTAATGAAATATAGCCGCTGTCTTGCCTTCTCTATAACTGCATCAATATGTTGGGACTCGGTTAGATCCTCAGAGATCTTGACACCCAGAAACTTGAAATTTCTCGCTCTCTCCACTTCAGATCCCTCTGAGGATTGGTTCCTGTTACCTCGTCTTACCCTTTCTGAAGTCCACAATCAACTCTTTCATCTTACTGACACTGAGTGCAGGGTTGTTGTCGTGACAGCACTCGACTAGCTGGTATATCTCGCTCCTATATGCTCTCAAGTCTCTTTCTGAGATTCTACCAACAATGGTCGTATCATCAGCAAATTTACAGATGATATTTAAGCTATACATAGCTATACAGCGTTGGGTATAGAGGGAGCAGAGCAGTGGGCTAAGCACACACCCCTGAGGTACATTAATTAACCCATTTAAGAAATATCTGGATGAGAACTTGAATCTCCAAGGCATGGAAGGCTCTGGGTCAAATATTGTTCAAAGGTCAAAGCAAAATTATTATCAAACTACATATCTATCATCATATTCAACCCTGAGATTTTACAGGTGATGGACTGGGCAGTATCGACTATTCTTGTAGGATTTTGTATTATTTATTGGTAAAATAAATTAGTAAAGATGGATACCTGACGACCAGCATGTCTGTCCTGGTGAAGAGCCTGCTTGACTCTGTGCTGTATGACTATTTGTCACTCTCTTGGCTCCCTGCAGATAGCTCATTGAGACACTGATGGCCACATGCTTGACAATCGGAGGTCACATATCTGGAAATCCTTTTGATAACCAATTCATCATTCCACTTTGAAGCTTGTCTCTATAACTGACCATTTTGTCACCCTTAAAAATACCTTTGCTGGCCCATGCTTAAATCGTGCTTCAGCTGGCTTCCTTTCATGGTGTTGGGATGGAGATGCATCTCTACCAGAGGAGGTGCAAAGCACTCCTTTGCTCCACTAGCCTGCATGTCACCCTTGGGCAAGGTGTAGCACCTGACCAGGCGCCTGATCAGGGTCATGTGAAGCCATGGGAGCAGGTGATGGATATTCGTATGAGCAACTGGTGCATATCACAAGTCCTGGTTATGTGACCACTGACACCAGACGGACAATCTCTGAAGAGAATTGATAATGGTTGTGGTCACTAGTCTTGTAAAGACACTGCCCAGAAGAAGGCAATGGCAAACCACTACTGTAGAAAAAAATTACCAAGGACAATCATGGTCAAAGAGCACAATTGCCCGTGTCATACGACACAGCACATAGTGATGATGATGGACCTCGAGATGAATTCTGATGATAGTTTAGGCATACAGTATCATTGGAAACTACTCCTGCAATAAAGTTAAAAAGACACCTAAACAAACTAAAGGCTGTATTTACTGGGCAAGTCAGGCAGCGTCTATGGAGGGAGAGATATTTATCCTAAACAACACGCACAACGTGCTGAAGTTACACAGCAGGTCAGGCAGCATCTATGGAAGTGAATGAACAGTTAATGTTTTGGGCCGAGACCCTTCTTCAGGACTGAAAAGGAAGGCAGAAGATGTCGGAATAAAAAGTGGGGAGAGAGGAAGGAAGACAAGCAAGCAGATGATAGGTGAAGTCAGCTGTGGGGGGTGCGGGGAGGAAGGAAGATGAAGTAAGAAGCTGGGAGATGATAGGTGGGAAAGGTAAAGGGATGGAGAAGAAGGATTCTGGTAGGGGAGGAGAGTATTTCATTAGAGAAAGGAAAGGAGGTGGGGACCCAGGAGAGGTGATAGGAAGATGAGGAGAAGAAGTAAAGAGACCAGAGAGCAGGAAATAAAGAAGAGGGAAGGGAGACGGAAAATTACCAGAAGTTGGAGAAATAGATGTTCTTGCCTTTAGGAATATGTAGATGGAATATGAGATGCTACTCCTCCAATCTGAGATTGGCCTCTTCATGGCAGAAGAGGAAGCACATGTCAGAATGGGAATGGGGATAGGAATTGAAATTATTGCTCATGGGGAAGTTTTGCTTTTTTGCGAATGGAGCTGAGGTGCTCAATAAAGTGGTCCCCCAATTTATTGTTGAGTCTCACCAATGTAGACAGGCTGCCGCTGGAGCTCGGGATACTGTAGATGACCCCAACAGGGAAGGTGTTGCTTCACCTTGAAGAATTGTTTGGGGCCCTGAATGGAGGCACAGTTATACAGCTCTCGTCACATGCACATGCAGTTCAACTCTTTGAGTGATTATGCCGAAAGTTTGAAGTTAATAACTCATCTCCTTCTACCTTAGACCATGAACTTATCAATCACCCCTGCTGTGGCCAACTTCTGGAGGTCCAAGACGCCGACTTCTACAAAGAAGGGATCGATATGCTCCACGACTGCTGGACTAAGTGTGTAAATGTAGGAGGAGACTATGTTGAAAAATAAATGTGCTAGGTTTTCTAAAATTGACTCTTTCTACCTTAGGCCACGAACTAAGGAACTAAGAGAAGGGTGTTAAACAAAGAGGTGGTAGAGGAGCACTGGGGTGAGAAAAGGTGTGGGTGCAGATGCACCCAGCCCTAAGACACAAGGCAAGGTCATTTGGTTCCAAACAATTGGTTTATTGATCATCTGGTGCTCCCTGCTCCCTCACCTCTCTGCCTTTCCCCAACCATGACTCCCCTCTCCCTGCCCCTTCCCATTCTCAGTTCACAATACAGACCCATATCAGAATCAGGTATCACTCACTCACATATACCATGACATTTGTTTTTTTTGTGGTAGCATTAGAGTGCAATACATAAAATTACTATAGTACTGTGTAAAAGTCTTTTGTACGGTGCTGTAAGAGAGGAGGTAAATAGACATGTGTAGCATTTTGACCACTTTCGGGAATAAATGCCCAGAGGGAGAGAAGAGGGTAGGGAAGAATGGACAAGGGATTAATGGGGAGGGATGAATGGAGATGGGGTCAGTGGGGAGGGATGAATGGAGATGGGATTAATGGGGAGGGATGAATGGAGATGGGGTCATTGGGGAGGGATGAATGGAGATGGGGTTAATGGGGAGGGAAGAATGGAGATGGGGTCAGTGGGGAGGGATGAATGGAGATGGGGTCAGTGGGGAGGGATGAATGGGGATGGGTCAGTGGGGAGGGATGAATGGAGATGGGGTCAGTGGGGAGGGATGAATGGAGGTGGGATTAATGGGGAGGGATGAATGGAGATTGGGTTAATGGGGAGGGATGAATGGAGATGGGGTCAATGGGGAGGGATGAATGGAGATGGGGTCAGTGAGGAGGGATGAATGGAGATGGGGTTAATGGGGAGGGATGAATGGAGATGGGGTCAGTGGGGAGGAATGAATGGAGATGGGGTCAGTGGGGAGGAATGAATGGAGATGGGGTCAGTGGGGAGGGATGAATGGAGAAGGGGTTAATGGGGAAGGAACAATGGAGAAGTGTGTTATTGGGGAGGACAAGGTGGATGAGTAGACAGGGGGTTTATCTGAGATGTTGTCTGACAACCTGTGTTCATCCAGCACTTGATGTGTTGCTCCAGATGCTGGAATCTATCATCTCTTTTGTCTCCATGGATGCTGAACTTTCTTCATAAAGGTCAAACTTCTTGTTCGTGGAAGCAGAATGGGAATCTGATTTATTATCACTGACTTCTCTGCTGTTTTGCAGCAGCATTAGTTAGTGAGAGAGAGCCTGTCTGACATGTTGGAGTGTTGTGGTGGACAATAGTTTGTGATGGACTCTGGATCATGGTCTCTGGGGGCTCTGCTCTTGCTTGCATGTTGGGTGGTGGTGGTGGGGGTGTTCATGCTTTTGCTGGAGCAGGTGGGGGGGAGCTGGAAGGTTTTTATGCTTTTGCTGGTACTTGAGTGTGGGAGGGGGAGGGGGCTTTGGGTTTCTAATGTTTTCTGTCATTCATTCTTTTGTTTTCTTTTTCTTCCGTTTCATGGATGTCTGTGAAGAGTAAGAATTTTAGGTTTAGCATTGAATACATTTTCTGATACTAAATTTAGCTATTGAACCGTTACAGAGCAATAACATAACATTACTGTAACATACAAAAATAAATAAATTGTGGAAGGGAAAACAAGAATACTGAGTGGTGTACATAGACCTTTTGGATATCTGGTCTGTCAACAGAACCTCGATAGTAGGGAAGGCACAACAGTGACTATACTATCTGAGGTGCTTAAGGAGAACTAATCTGTCCAATAATTGCCGGCCAACTTTAATCAATGCGTGATAGAGCGTTCTGACACTGGAGTGACAGTGTGGTACTCTAGCTGCAGCAAGACAGATCACAAAACACCCCAACACTCAGCACATCACTGGGACTCAATCACTGGACCTGGAGACAATCTACAACTTTCAATGCCTACGGCGTGATTGTGATATCATTAAAGACCCATCCCATCCCAGACACCGTCTGTTCAATCCCCTGCTACAGAAACATCTTAGCCAAGACAGTAAGACTGAAAAACAGAATCTTCTCGAGGGCTGTTGTGCAGCTGAATAATGCTATACCCCGGCTTACCAATGGCCTTTGAGTGTTATGGACTATCAAGTCACTCGTTATATGTAAATATGAGATTTTTAAAAATTAAGCCATACCACATGCTTTGTAAATAGCTGTTTTGCACAGACTGGAGTAGCACCAGAATCTCCTCGTTGTCTTCAGCAGTGATAATGAAGTTTGATTCTACTCTATGTGATGGTGGAGGGGAAGAGGCTGTTCCTAAAGCTTTGAGTGTGGGTCTTCAAGCTCCTGTACCTCCTCCCTGATGTTAGAAATGGGAAGAGGGTATGTCCCAGATGGTGAGGGTCTTCAGCAATGGATGCTGCCTTTTTGAAGATATCCTTGAAGGTAGAATGGGTTGTTGTCAGATGTACAGGGCGGGCAGCTCAGTCTCATGCAGGAGACTCGCACGTGTGGCCAGACATGAGGATTTCAGCCTGCCCCTTCACCTTTTGTCCATGATTAGCAGCTAACCAAAGTTCCATGCATTACAAATACCGCAGTGCTCAGCAGGCCAGGCAGCATCTGTTGGGAGAGGAGCAGACTCTTTGCAGTTTTATTTTTATTCAGAGATACAGTACAGAACAGGCCCTTCTGCTCCAATGAGCCACACCATCCAGCAGCCCACCTGAGCCAAATCAGAGGATAATTTACAATGACCCTTAACCTATTTACTGGGTATGTCTCCGGTCTGTCGGAGGAAACTGGAACACCCAGAGGAAAGTCGCGCACAGTCCTGGAGTCCTTTGTTATTTCTAACAGAGGACATGAGAACTGAACTCTGAACTCTGATACCTTAGGCTGCAATAACGTGGTGCTCGCTGCTACACCACTGTGGAAAATTCACTAGCAAAATTCCACTGGTTTCTTCGTTGTCTGGTACGGAGGCTACAATACACAGGATCAAAAGATGTAGCAAAGGGTGTAGACTCAGCATCTCCAACACCAGCACAGCCCTCTCCACCTCTGAGTGCATCTTCAAAAGATGGTGCCTCAGGAAGCTGGCATCCTCACCATCCAGGATGTCATTGCTACCATCTGAGTGTGTGAATGGTGGGTGGGAGGGAAGGTGCTTGTTTTCATGTTGTTGTTGAGGTCAAGAAACAAAACAACAACCATATTTGGAGAGGTCGAGAACCACATTTTTGGCAGCAAAATCTAGGTCCAAAGCGATTTGCTGTGGAAGAGCCTGGGTCCTAATGCGAGGAACGATCCTCTTGTTGTTTAGACAACTTAAATACCAGCCCAGATAGTCTGGGGGGGGGGGGGTCCTCTCTCCACAATGCTAAGGCCATGAGACTGCCCCTGGCTGCCGTGCTTCGTGTCTACGAAGTTTGCGGCAATTTACCCCGCTGATTTAGTTAACTAAATACCAAGGCCTTCGGCCTACTCCAGGCTGCTTCAGGGATTTGGATCTAGGCACTCAATGCTTCTATTATTTGCATGATTTGTGTTTTTTTAAAATTTCTCTGCGCATTTGGTGGTCTTAATTTTTTTTATTGGGTTCTTTTGAGTTTCTTGCTTTGCGGCTGTCTGTAAGAAAACAAATTGCAAGGTTGTATAACTTACACATTCTTTGATAATAAACTCACGCTGAATCTTTGAATCTTGTTGTGTTGCTGCTGTTGTTTGTGACATTCTGCTGAACATTGTGGGCGTGCTGTTTTGGTGTCGGCATGTGTGGGAGCACTGCGATTCCTTTTCTTCCGTACATCCATAATAGAATAATAACCATAACAGGTTCAATGAAAGATCACTCAAACAGTGTGCAGAAGACACCAAACTGCAAATACAAAAATAAATAAATAAGTAATAATAATAAATAGATAAATCAATAAGCAATAAATATCAAGAACATGAGTCTGGTTTTTCTGTGTGAGTGATATGTTAGTTTTTGAATATGAGGAAGGGGGTTTGTGAGTTTGATGTTATTGTCACGGTTTTGTCTTGCGAGGTTGTTGGGGTTTGATGTGATTGTCACGGTTTTGTTTCGCGAGTGGGGGGGTTGTGGCTTGATGTTATTGTTGCTGTTTTGGTTTGTGAAGGAGGGGGTTTGGGGTTTGATGTTTTCTGTTCTGTTAGCTTTTGTGCGGTGGTGGGCGTGGGTTGTTTGGGGTTTGCGAGTTTTGTTTCTTTTTCTTTTTTCTGTGGGCAGGAGGTTGGTACCTTTTCTTTTTTTTGTATTTCATGGCTATCTGAAGAAGATGAGTATCAGTGTTGTATTCTACATGCATACTTTGACAATAAAGTGAACCTCTGAGTCCTTGAAAGAGAGTCCATAGAATATGGAAACATTTCAATGATGGGGTAAGTGTAGTTTGTGAGGTTATCACCTTTGGTTCAAGAGCCTGATGGCTGACAGGTAATTGTTAATTAGCTAATATTTCATGGTTCCCAAGATAATATTCAAACTCAAAGCATTGCCAGTCCAGAGTCGCCCAAAACAACGTCGGAGGAACTCCTCGGCAGCATGTATGGAGAAGAATGAATAGTTAACATTTTGGGTTAAGACCATTCATCTGGACTTAACTCAGTCTTTTGTACTACTGTGCAGGGAACTTAAACTCTACCCTACCACATCATCCATTTTTAGGGCAATGCTTTTAAATTCAATTCCAGGATCTGACTCTGAAGAAATACATTGTCCTAGATTCTTGGGGTAAATGGAATAGTGACACCAAAACGAAGCTGGAGTTAATTGAATCACTCCCTTTGCAATAAATCATGAAAACAAGAGATTCTGCAGAAGTCCAGAGCAACACGTACAGAATGCCGGAGGAACTCAGCGTAGAGATAAATAAACAGTCGATGTTTCGGGCCATGACCCTTCTTCAGGACTGAAAAGGGAGAGGGAAGAGGCCAGAAAGGTCAAGGGCTGGAGAAGAAGAAATTTGATATGAGAGGAGAGTAGGCATCAGGAAAAGGAGAAGGAGGAGGGGACCCACAAGGGAAAAAGGATGAGGAACTTTGGCCTTCTACCTCTTTTCACTTGCCTATCACCTCCCCCTGGTGCCCCTCCTCCTCCCCACCTATGGCCCACTCTTCTCTGCTATCAGATTCCTTTCTTTCCAGCCGTTTACCCAGCTGGCTTCACCTATCTTGTCCTCCTTCCTCTCCTCCCACCTTTTCATTCTGAAGTCTTTCCCCTTCCTTTGCAGCAACTTTGCTCGACATTCGAACATTTGAATGACAGATGGACTGATTTACCTGATGGACCCTATCAGATTTCCTTTGCTGTATCATTCTTTGCTTCTTTGCTTCAGAGATGTCCCAGGAGCCAGGTGGAGTGGAACTGGTGTGCAGTGCAAGTGGGCTAACTTAGGGCCCATTACACACAGTGTTCTAGTTGACATTCACATCGTAAAACACGCAGAGAAAAAACTGTGAATTACATTAAATTACACTATATATATAGCGTGGCCAAGTGGTTAAGGCATCGGTCTAGTGATCTGAAGGTCGGCAGATTGAGCCTCAGCTGAGGCAACGTGTTGTGTCCTTGAGCAAGGCACTTAACCACACATTGCTCTATGACGACACCGGTGCCAAGCTGTACTGGCCCTAGTGCCCTTCCCTTGGACAACATCGGTGGTGTGGAGAGGGGAGACTTACAGCATGGGCAACTGCCAGTCTTCCATACAACCTTGCCCAGGCCTGTACCCTGGAAACCTTCCAAGGCGCAAATCCATGGTCTCTTGAGACTAACGGATGCCTACATATATATATGTATTTATATAAAACATTTAAATAAGTAGTGCAGAAAATAAGAAATAAAAACGTAATGAAATCAGATGGCAGAGGGGAAGGAGCTGTTCTTGAATCACTGAGTGTGTGTCTTCAGGCTCCTGTACCTCCTCCCTGATGAGAAGAGGGCATGTCCTGGGTGATGTGGGTCCTTGATGATGGACGCTGCCTTTTTGAGGCATCACTCCTTGAAGATGTCCTGGATACTACAGAGACTAGTGCCCATGGAGCTGGCTAACTTTACAACTCTCTGCAGCTTACTTCAATCCTGTGCAGTAGCCCCTACCCTCCCCTCCATGCCAGATGGTGATGTAGCCAGGCAGAATACTCTCCATGGATGACATGTCAGAATCAGAATCAGGTTTAATATCACCGACATCTGTCCTGAATACTCTCCAAGGTACATTTGAAGAAATTTGTGAGAGTTTGAGGTGACATACCAAATATAGTCACTGCCCCACCTTATTGAAGACACAAGGAATTGTTCCTGCTTATTCTGATCTTGTCTGGGATACACACTCAGAGCTGGGGCAAGGTTTCCTTCAATCCTGATGAAGAGTCTCAGCCCGAAACATCAACAGTTCATACCTCCACATAGACACTGACTGACCCGCTGAATCCTCCGACATTTTGCGTGTGCTCCATCAGAGTACACGCTTTCGGTTTCCTTAGATCAGCGATTGTCCCATGGAGCCGTGTCTGGGATCCATGCAGCCTAAATGGGAATGCAGAACATGAATCTTTAGAGGCACGTCGCACTTCACGGTTTTGTATGCTTAAAGCGTGTTGTCAACCGGCTGCACGTAGTTTGGTGCTCTGGAGCTGCCAAGAAAATGTACTGAATGAGACGGAATAACTGATGCCAAAGTTGAAGAAGGCATTTTTGTTGGTCCGCGACTGGCACGGTCATCAATAACAGGCAGCATCCATGGAGTGGAATGAACAGTCAATGTCAAAGAACAATTATTATCAAAGTACGTATGCAGTAAACAGCCCTGAGAGTTGTCTTCCTGCAGACAGCCACGAAACAAAGAAGCAGCATGGAACCTGTTCGAAGAAAACAGCAACACCCAGCGCACAGAAAAAGAACAAATCACGCAAATGGCAAAAAACGAGCGAATGGCACACAGAAAATTAAACATCAAACCGCAGTGTCCTTGAAAGAGTCCAGGACTGTTCAGTTCAATTCGGTTCAGTTTCGTCGTTTGTTGCTTTGCAAACTGTGGAGCCAGTCTGCTTCAGCCAAATTCGTGCAAAAGAGCAGTAGAGAAAAGGAGTAATCAGAAACTAGAAACACATATAACATGAACTGCAGAGTCCTCTATAAACGATTCCGATCCACAAACTGTGCTCATCAAACCTTGCCCAAGATCCAAGACTCCTGCACCTTCCTCTGGCAGCAAGAAGCAAGAGGGAGAGACAGACCCGTCAAATGCAAGCAGACGGCACTGAACTCCTGCTCGCCTACCACTCTAGTTTTTGTTGATTTTAATCTTGCTTGATGCTTTAGTTGGCGAGATAGTCCAGAGAATTGGAGCCTTACCAATACCCTGTACAGTTGCAACATAACCTCCCTGCTCTTAAATTCAATCCCTCTGGCAATGAAGGCCAACATTCCATTTGCCTTCCTGATAGCCTGCTGCACCTGCAAACCAACTTTTAATGATTCATGCACAAGCACTCTCAAGTCCCTCTGTACTGCAGCATGCTGCAATCTTTTACCATTTAAATAATAATCTACTCTTCCATTTTCCCTTCCAAAGTGGATGTCCTTGCATTTACCAACATTGTACTCCATCTGCCAGACCCATTCCTACTTACTTAACCTATCTACACCTCTCTGCAGACTCTCCATATCTTCTGCACAATTTGCTTTTCCACTCAACTAGTGTCATCAGCAAACTTAGATACATCACTCTTGGTCCCCTCTTCCAGATTGATCATGTATATTATGAACTCCAACCCCTGCGGCACACCACTGATTGCCAACTAGAAACAGCCATGTATCCCGATTCTCTGCTTTCTATTAGTTAATCAATCCTCTATCCATGCTAATACATCGCCCCAACTCTATGCATCTTTATCTTAAGGATAAGTCTTATGTGGTACCTTATCGAACGCCTTCCGGAAATCCAAGTAAATAACGTCCATCTGTTCCCCTCTATCCACTGCACTCATTATACCCTCAAAGAACAGTAAGTTTGTCAAAGAGGACCTGCCTTTGCTGAATCCATACTACATCTGCCTGATGCATCCATTTCTTTCCAGGTGCCTTGTTATTTCTTCATTAATGACAGTTTCAAGCATTTTCCCAACTACAGATGTTAAACTAAATGACCTATAGTTGCTTGCCTTTTATCTACATCCTTTTCTGAACAGTGGTATAATATTCAGCATCTTCCAATCCACCGGGACCTGCCCAGAGTCCACAGAATTTTGGTAAATCACCACCAAAGCCTCTACTATAACTTCTGACATTCCTTTCAGTACCCTGGGATGCATCCCGTCAGGACCAGGGGACTTACTTATCTTCAGGCCCACAAGCTTGCTCAGCACTACCTCTTTAGTGATAGCTATCCTATCGAGGCCCTCACCTCCCATCACATCCATATCATCTCTCTTTGGCATGTTAGACGTGACCTCCACCGTGAAGACCGACACAAAATAGTCATTCGAAGCCTCGGCCATTTCCTCAATACCCATTATCAATTCCCCTTCTCGTCTTGCAAGGGACCTACATTCACTTTACCTACCCTTTTCTGCTTTAAATAATTATAAAAACTTCTACTATCCATTTCTATATTTTGTGCTAGTTTATTTTCATAATCTAGCTTCCCTTTCTTTATTTCTTGCCTAGTGTTACTTTGTTGCTTTTTGAAGTTTTCCCAATCTTTTCCCAATTTCACACTACTCTTTGCGACTTTGTATGCACAAGCTTTAGGTTTGATGTTTTCTTTTATTTCCTTAGTTATCCAAGGCTGGATCTCCCACCCTTACTGTCCTTGCTTTTAATTAGAATATACTTTACTTGAGCACTGTGAAAAATCTCTTTGAAAGTCTTCCACTGTTCCTCAACCATCCCACCATATAGCCTGTGTTCCCAATCTACACTAGCTAAATCCTCCCTCATCCCATTATAGTCTCCAATATTTAGGCATAATGCACTGGTTCTCAATCAAACATTTGCACCCTCCATTTGTATGAGAAATTCAATCATACTGTGATCACTCTTTCCAAGAAGATCCCGAACTACAAGATCACAAATTTTCTGTCTCATTGCACAGGACCAGATCTAAGATAACACGTTCTCTTGTAGGTTCAGTAACATGCTGTTCGAGAAAGCCATCACGGATGCATTCAGTGAAGTCCTCCTCAAGACTGCCTCGACCAGCTTGATTCACCCAATCCATATGCAGTTAAAGTCCCCCACGATAATTGCTGTTCCATTTTTACCTGCCTCAGGTATTTCTCTGTTTATTGCCTGTACCACTATAATGTTATTATTCAGTGGCTGATAGATAACTCCCACCAGTGATTTTTTCCCTTTACTATTCCGAATCTCTACCTAGATGGATGCCACATTCTGCTCCTTAGATCCAATATCGTCTCCTACTATCGCCCTGATCTCATCCTTAATTAAGAGCGCTACCCCACCTCCCTTACCTTTCTGCCTATCTTTCCGTATTACCTGATATCCTTGGATATTTAATTGCCAAACCTTTGCACCCTGCAATCACGTTTCTGTAATGGCCACTAAATCATACCCCTTTGTACTGATTTATGCTGCAAGTTCACTGAGCTTGTTACGAATACCATAGGCATTCAGATAAAGTGCCCTTACACTCATTGTGCCTTTAAAATCTAGTAATCTTTGTCTCTTATGCACTTGACTTTTCTGCACTCCACCTTTACTTTTCTGTTTTCTAACCTTTGGATTTACCTTATCTTTATCCATACTTCCCCAATCTGTTAGTTTAAAGCCCTATCCACAACCCTAGTTATGTGATTTTCTAGCACCCAGGTCCCATCATGGTTCAGATGGAGCCTAACCTATTGGGATAGTTCACTCATTCCCCAATACTGGTGCCGATTTCCCATGAATTCAAGCCCATTTTTCCCACACCAATCCTTGCGTCACTCTCTAATCTTCTTGACCCTATGCCAATTTGCACGTAGCTCAGGTAGGAGATTACTACCTTTTGGTTCTGCTTTTTAATTTAGTCCCTAGCAGCTCAAATTGCTTCAGCAGAACCTCTTTCCTCAATCTACCTGTCTTGTTGATACCCATATGGACCATGACAACTGGATCTTTCCCTTCCCACTGCAAATTCATCAGCAGGTCAGATAAAATGTCCCAAACCTGGGCACCAGGCAGGCAACACAGCCTTTGGGACACTCTATCTTCGCGAGAGAGAACCCTGTCTATTCCCCTGACTATACTATCCCCAATTACATTTCTCTTCTCTCCTCCCTCTTGAATGGCTCCCTGAACCATGGTGCCACAGTTAGGTTGCTCATCCTTCCTACAGCCCCACTCTCATCCACACAGGGAGCAAGAATCTCAGACCTGTTGTGCTGAGCAGATCGCTCAGTCACACCAAAAGCGCATCATCAAAATGTAAATTACAAGCTCCAACCACACACAGATTAGTAGATGTATCTTTAAAAGAAGTAGTTTTGTGAGCTGTCTGCAAGACATTGCCACTAGTTGCATTTGGTCGCTGTCACCACCTTTCCTTGCTATTTTTCAGTTCAGGCCATGACCCTTCATAAGGACTAGAAAGAAAGGGGGAAGAAGTCAGAAGTAAACTCAGGTAACTGCAGAGAGAATGTGCATACTCTGCACAGACAGCACCAAAGTTTGGATTTGGTCCTGGGTCTTTGGAGATTTTTAGGGAGTATTTTGGACTTAGAGTAAATTGCAGAATATTAACATCAGCAATCAATCTCTGGACCTGAATGTGGATTGTAGATTAAATTTAAAATGAAGCCCTGGACAATTTCCTGGAGCGGTGGACATCAATAACTTGAAAAACCAGACAATGCTGATTAGCATTTATTTTGGTTATCTGGACTGTGGGTGTGAAGAAGGTGGTGTGAAAACTATATGTAATTCAAAGGAAGCATTGTAGATACATTGTAAATATAGAACTGTCCTTTGATCTCTAGTACATAAGATGTCCTGAAATATTGGGTTGAGCAGGTGTCTTCCTCCAAAACAGTCTGAGTATGATGCCTGCTGCTTGTTTTTGTTGATTAAAAGACTTCGATACCCACTAGCTTCAGGGTCTCTCTGGTGACTTTGCTCTTGTCACAATGGAGCGAAGGGGCAGTGGCATTAACCGCCGCACCATTGAGCTGTGTCTTCTGAGGCAGTCAGGAAGGTGCAAGAAACACCAGCTTTTCAGTGACTCTTGGATCTCAGGAATTGTTGATAAAACCAGCCTGCATTGGCGGGTCAGTTGATAGACTACAGTCTCAGTTCTTTCAAAACATCTGCCTGTGGCGTTGTGCTGGTTTTGAGGCGGGGGGAATCAAATCACTTGTAACACCTTAAGGACTCCAGTGGGGCTTGGATGTGTTTTATAAAGCAAAGCCCAACATGACAGTAGAACTGTACTCTATACGTCCACATGAAGGGAGGAGGAGAGTGCACTCAACATCAGGTCAGACCAAAGTATTGATTGTGGACTTCAGGAAGGGTTAGATGAGGGAACACAGACCGGTACTCGTTGAGCGATCAGAAGTGGAGAAAGTGAGCAATTTCAAGTTCCTGGCTGTCAGTATCTCTGAGGATCTATTCTGGGCCCAACATATCGATGCAGCTACAAAGAAGGCAAAACAGTGGCTATACTTCATGAGGAGTTTGAGGAGATTTGGTATGTCACCAATGCCACTCGTATATTTCTACAGATGTACCATTCTAACTGACTGCATCACAGTCTGGTATGGGGGGTGGACTACAGCACAGGATCAAAGCTGACTGCAGAGCGTTGTAAGGTTAGCCAGCTCCATCATGGGCACTAGCCTCCGTAGTAGCCAGTGCATCTTCAAGGAGTGATGCCTCAAAAATGACCCTCATCACCCAGTTAGTATAACTACACCATGACCACTTTCATCACCTGGCACTAAAACGGACTGTTTTTCTATTAGTGTTCATTCTTATTTTTAATCTACAGAACTGTGCAAAAGTCTTAGGCACATATATATAAAACTAGGGTGTCTAAGTCTTTTGCACAGTACTGTGGGAATTTTGTGTATTGCAATGTACTGCTGCTGGAGAAAAAACAAATTTCATGACACATGTGAGTGATGATAAACCTAATTCTAATATGGGTTTCTATTGTGGAGTCAGACTGGGAAGGGGACAGGGAAAGGGGAATCATGGTTGGGAAAAGGGGAAGGGAGAGGGGAGGAAGTGGGAAGCACCAGCAAGACATTCTGTAATGATCAATAAACCAGTTGTTTGGAGTCACACAACCTTACCTGGTATCTCAGGGCTGGGTGTGCCTGCAACCATGGCATCCCCGTGCCCCAACACTCCTTCTCTGCCAGCTGTCCCACACCCCTCCCGTGGTGCTCCATCCTCGCCATTCCCAACATCCTTCGCTCCTGCCAGATTTACATACTCGCTCTCTGCTCCACGTTTACAAATACTGTACTGTGCAAATGTCTCAGGCACCCGTGCTATATATATGTGCCCGAGGTTTCTGCACAGTGCTGTATGTTTTTGTCGTGAACACAGCTTACCTGTTGCTCTGTGTGTGTGATGCTGCTGCAGGTAAGTTTTTCATTGTACCTGTGCACACATAGACTTGTGTATGTGAGAGTAAACTGATCCTATGTCTTACAGTCTTACCTGAGTGGGAAAATGGATCGGTTATGGTGAATTGGCTGAGCAGACTTAAATGGCCTAATTTTGCTCCTATATCTTATGGTCTTATAAACTCAACTTTGATTTTGAAATGAAAGAAAAAGCTGAGAGAAGAAAGATCTCATTGCATAACACATACAAAATGCTGTAAAACACAGCAGGTCAGGCAACGTCTTTAGAGAGGGTATATGTTGCTGTTCCTTCAAAAGGGAATAAACAGACATGGGTCCTGAAGAAGGGTCTCAACCTGAAACATTGCTTTTTCCCCTCCATAGATGCTCTCTCCTTGTTGCTGCCATCAGGAAGGAGGTACAGGAGCCTCAGGACTCACACCACCAGGTTCAGGAACCGTTACTACCCCTCAACCATCAGGCTGCTGAACCAGAGAGGATAACATCACTCAATTTCACTCGCCCCATCGCTGAACTGTTCCCACAACCTGTGGACTCACTCTCAAGGACTCTTCGTCTCACGTTCTCGATATCTGTCCATTTATTTATTTTTGTATTTGCACTCTGGGTGAATGCCCAAGTCGGAGCAGTCTTGTTGTGGTTATTATTCTATGGATTTAATAAGTATGCCCGCAAGTAAATTAACTTCAGGGTTATATATGGTGATATATATGTACTTTCATTATACATTTAATTTGAACTTTGAACTTTGAACCTGCTGAGTTCCTCCAGCATTTTGTGTGAGTTGTTCCGGATTTCCGGTATCTGCAGAATCTCTATGCTTGGCTCTTCGAATAAGATTTTATTAACAATAAAATTATTGAGAAATTCTGTAGATACTGGAAATCTAAAACAACACCCACAAAGTGTTAGGTGGTTGGATCCCTTTGGAGGTGGCGGACGTTGCGGAGAGTGATGTGTTATGCCATGGGGTGGTGGGTGTCCTACGCCCAATTCCAATATCGATACACCATTGGGGCAGGGGACAGGGTAGTGGAAAATGTATGATGACTTCCTGATACAGGAGTCTGCAAAGCCAAGGGATACTCCAACCCAATGCCTTGTGTATGGCCAATCTATGGAAAGGTGCCTGGTTTGGGCACTCTGAGCAGTGGGGGTGACTGTCTGTGCCCCTCTGAAAATCCTACACCACTTGGACAAATATTTAATTAATAGATTAGACACAGCCCTCCTGTGCACTGTATCAGATCACAGCCTTGAGTCCAGCACACAGCCGCACAGAACACACAGGTGCACTAGGAGACGCAGTCGCAAACACAGGCGATCAGCAGACAGCTGCAGACAGCTTTAACATTCCCTACCACCCAGTACATGGAGATTATTAGGGATTTATCCATGATTAAGGCACTGATTCCTGCTTTCTACATTGCGGTGGGCCAGACACAGATGGCAATAACAGAAGGTGGTGTTAACATTGATGGAGATCAGAGTCCTTCTGATCCAATGAATGCGGACCGATTTCAATACACCCCACATCACAGCGGTGGCAAGGATTGGCCTCCCTTTCAGCATAATTCAAATACTTTCACAATTAACAATGTCACAGGTCTTACCTCCGATAAAAATTAGACTCAGTTCAGATATGTTTATTACCAAATTCCTTGTGTTTAGAGTTACACAACAGAGGAGAATGTGTATCACACCGAAACAAGCAGTGAAATGCATACACCAGGAAATCTGCAGATGCTGGAATTTCAAGCAACGCACATCAAAGTTGCTGGTGAACGCAGCAGGCCAGGCAGCATCTCTAGCAAGATCTCCTGACGAAGGGTCTCGGCCCGAAATGTCGACTGTACCACTTCCTAGAGATGCTGCCTGGCCTGCTGTGTTCACCAGCAACTTTGATGTGTGTCGAGTGAATTGCATCATTTGTCTCAACAACCAACACCGGCAGAGGATGTGCTGGGAGCAGCCTGCAGGTGTCACCATGTTTCTGGTGCCAATGTAACATGCCCACAACTTACTAACCCAAACTTCTCATCTTTGCAATGTAGGAGAGAACTGGAGCACTTGAAAGAAACCCACACGGTCACAGGGAGAACACGCGAATTCTTTATAGACAGCAACGGGAATTTAACCCCGAACACTGACATTGTTAAGCATTACACTAGTTGCTACGTTACCGTAGCGCACTTACCTAAATTAATTACAGTCCTATGCAAAGGTCTTGGGAACACACACACACACACAAATATATACACACACATGTATATCGCTAGGGTGCCTAAGACTTGCACAGTACTGTAGTAATTTTATGTATTGCACCGTACTGCTCACACAAAAAAACAAATTTCATGACATATGTGAGTGATGATAAACCTGATTCTGATCTGGGTCTCTATTGTAGACTGAGAGTGGGAAGGGGGCAGTGAGAGGAGAATCATGGTTGGGAAAAGGAGAAGGGAGAGGGGAGGGAGCAGGAAGCACCAGAGAGACATTCTGCATCAATCAATAAACCAATTGTTTGGAATCAAATGTCTTTGCCTAGTGTCTGCACCTGCATCACCTCCCACCCCTGGCACTCTTTCTCTGCCACCTGTCCCACACCCCTCCCGTGGTGCAGCACCCTCGCCATTCCCAGCAGCCTTTGCTCCCACCAGATATACAAACTCGCTCTCCACTCTACGTTGATAAACACGGTACCCTTCAAAAGTCTCAGGCACTCTAGCTATATCTATGTGCCTAAGACTTCCGCACAGGACTGTAATTACAATGAAATTAAGCAATGATCCTTCAGACAACGGTGCACCACCCACAACACACATCACATAAAACAAAATAATATCACAAATAAGTTAATAAAATATCATTCAAAATGCACGTAGGTGCACCGCACAAGTAAACAGTAAACAGCTCACTGTCCTTGTGACAAGACCACGATGCTGGCACAGTAATTCGTTAGTCTCATTGTCTGAGGGAAGAAGCAGTTACCCGGTCTGGGAAAACCAGTCCTGATGCTCCTGTACCTCCTTCCTGATGGTAATGAGTCAAAGAGATTGTGGGATGGGTGGGAGTGGGTAAAGAGATTGTGGGATGGGTGGTAGTGGGTAAAGAGATTGTGGGATGGGTGGCAGTGGGTAAAGAGATTGTGGGATGGGTAGGAGTGGGTAAAGAGATTGTGGGATGGGTGGCAGTGGGTAAAAAGATTGTGGGATGGAAGGTAGAGGGTAAAGAGTTTGTGAGATGGGTGGGAGTGGGTAAAGAAATTGTGTGATGGGTGGGAGTGGGTAAAGAGATTATGGGATAGGTGGTAGTGGGTAAAGAGTTTGTGGAATGGGTGGTAGTGGGTAACGAAATTGCAGGATGGGTGGTAGCGGGTAAGAGACTGTGAGATGGGTGGTAGTGGGTAAAGAGATTGTGGAATGGATAGTAGTGAGTAAAGAGATTTTGGGATGGGTGGTAGTGGGTAAGAGACTGTGAGATGGGTGGTAGTGGGTAAAGATATTGTGTGATAGGTGGTAGTAGGTAAAGAGATTGTGGGATAGGTGGTAGTGGGTAAAGAGATTGTGGGATGTGTAGTAGTGGGTAAAGAGATTGTGTGATGGGTGCAAAACTGGATAAGAGATTGTGGGATGGGTGGTAGTGAGTAAAGAGATTGTGGGATGGGTGGTAGTGGGTGAGAAGATTGTGGGATGGGTGGGTGTGAGTAAAGAGATTGTGGGATGGTTGGTAGTGCGTAATCCTACAATGGATGGTTGTGAGTCAAGAGATTGTGGGATGGGTGGTAGTGGGTAAAGAGATAGTGGGATGGATGGTGGCGTGTAAAGAGATTGTGGTATGGATGGTAGAGGGTAAAGAGATTGTGGGACGGGTGGGAGTGAGTAAAGAGATTGTGGGAATGGTGGTAGTGGGTAAAGAGATTGTGTGATGTGTTGCAGTGGGTAAAGAGATGGTGGGATGGATAGTAGTGGGTAAATAGATTGTGGGATGGCTGGTAGTGGGTAAAGAGATTGTGGGATGTGTGGAAGTGGGTAAAAAGACAGTGGGATGGGTGTGAGCGGGTAAAGAGATTGTGGGATGGGTGGTAGTGGGTAAAGAGATTGTCGGATGGGTGATAGAGGGTCAAAGTGATTGTGGGATGGGTGGGAGTGAGTAAAGAGATTGTGCAATGGGAGGGAGTGGGTAAAGAGACTGTGGGATGGATGGTTGTGGGTAAAGAGATTGTGGGATGGGTGGTAGTGGGTAAAGAGATTGTTAGATGGGTGGCAGTGGTTAAACAGATTGTGGAATGGATGTTAGTGGGTACAGAGATTGTGAGATGGGTGTTAGAGGGTAAAGAGATTGAGGGATGGCTGGTAGTGGGTAAAGAGATTGTGGGATGGGTGGTAGTGGGTAAAGAGATTGTGGGATGGGTGGTAGTGGGTAAAGAGATTGTGGGATGTGTGGTTAGCTGGTAAAGAGATTGTGGGATGGGTGGTAGTGGGTAAAGAGATTGTGGGATGGGTGGTAGTGGGTAAAGAGATTGTGGGATGGGTGGGAGAGAGTAAAGAGATTGTGGGATGGGTGGTAGTGGGTCAAAGAGATTGAGGGATGGGTGGGAGTGAGTAAAGAGATTGTGGGATGGGTGGTAGAGGGTAAAGAGATTGTGGGATGGGTGGGAGTGAGTAAAGAGATTGTGGGTTGGGTGGCAGTGGGTCAAAGAGATTGTGTGATGGGTGGGAGTGGGTAAAGAGATTGTGGGATGGATGGTAGTGGGTAAAGGGATTGTGGGATGGGTGGTGGTGGGTAAAGAGATTGTGGGATGTGTGGGTGTGAGTAAAGAGATTGTGGGATGGGTTGTAGTGGGTAAGGAGATTATGGGATGGGTGGTAGTGGGCAAAGAGATTGTGGGATGGGTGGTAGTGGGTGAAGAGATTGTGTGATATGTGGGAGTGGGTAAAGAGATTGTGGGATGGCTGGTAGTGGGTAAAGAGATTGTAGGATTGGTTTGAGTGGGTAAAGATATTATGAGATTGGTGTGAGTGGGTAAAGAGATTGTGGGATGGGTCGGTGTGAGTAAAGAGATTGTGGGATGGGTGGTACTGGGTAAAGAGATTGTAGGATTGGTTTCAGTGGGTAAAGATATTATGAGATTGGTGTGAGTGGGTAAAGTGATTACGGGATGGGTGGGAGTGAGTAAAGAGTTTGTGGGATGGGTGGTAGTGGGTAAAGAGATTGTGAGATTGGTGGTAGTGGTATAGAGATTGTGGGATGTGTGGAAGTGGGTAAAAAGACAGTGGGATGGGTGTGAGCGGGTAAAGAGATTGTGGGATGGGTGGTAGTGGGTAAAGAGATTGTGGGATTAGTGTTAGTGGGTAAAGAGATAGTGGGATGGCTGGTACTGGGTAAAGAGATTGTAGGATTGGTTTGAGTGGGTAAAGATATTATGAGATTGGTGTGAGTGGGTAAAGAGATTGTGGGATGGGTCGGTGTGAGTAAAGAGATTGTGGGATGGGTGGTACTGGGTAAAGCGATTGTAGGATTGGTTTCAGTGGGTAAAGATATTATGAGATTGGTGTGAGTGGGTAAAGAGATGGTGGGATGGATGTGAGTGGGTAAAGAGATTGTGAGATAGGTTGTAGTGGGTAAAGAGATTGTGGGATGGGTGGGAGAGAGTAAAGAGATTGTGGGATTGGTTTGAGTGGGTAAAGATATTATGAGATTGGTGTGAGTGGGTAAAGTGATTGCGGGATTGGTGGGAGTGAGGAAAGCGACTGTGGGATGGGTGGTAGTTGGTCAAAGGATTGTGGTATGGGTGGGAGTGAGTAAACAGTTTGTGGGATGGGTGGTTGTGGGTAAAGAGATTGTGAGATTGGTGGTAGTGGGTATAGAGATCGTGGGATGGGTGGTAGTGGGTAAAGAGACAGTGGGATGGATGGTAGTGGGTAAAGAGATTGTGGGATGGGTGTTAGTGGGTAAAGAGATTGTGAGATAGGTGGTAGTGGGTAAAGAGATTATGAGATGGATGTGAGTGGGTAAAGAGATTGTGGGATGGGAGGGAGTGGGTAAAGAGACTGTGAGATGGATGGTTGTGGGTAAAGAGATTGTGAATTGGGTGGCAGTGGATAAAGAGATTATGAGATGGATGTGAGTGGGTAAAGAGATTGTGGGATGGGTGGGAGAGAGTAAAGACATTGTCGGACGGGTGGTAGTGGGTCAAAGAGATTGAGAGATGGATGGAGTGGGTAAAGAGATTGTGGGATAGATGGTTGTGGGTAAAGAGATTGTGGGATGGGTGGTAGTGGGTAAAGAGATTGTTAGATGGGTGGCAGTGGTTAAACAGATTGTGGGATGGATGGTAGTGGGTAAAGAGATTGTGAGATGGGTGTTAGTGGGTAAAGAGATTGAGGGATGGGTGGAGTGGGTAAAGAGATTGTGGGATGGGTAGTAGTGGGTAAAGAGATTGTGGGATGGGTGCTAGTGGGTAAAGAGATTGTGGGATGTGTGTAAGTGGGTAAAGAGATTGTGAATTGGGTGGTAGTGGATAAAGAGATTATGAGATGGATGTGAGTGGGTAAAGAGATTGTGGGATGAGTGGGAGAGGTAAAGAGATTGTGGATGGGTGGTAGTGGGTAAAGAGATTATGGGATGGGTGGGAGTGGGTAAAGAGATTGTGGGATGGGTGGGAGAGGGTAAAGAGATTGTGGGATGGGTGGTAGTGGGTCAAAGAGATTGTGGGATGGGTGGTAGTGGGTAAAGAGATTGTGGGATGGGTGGTAGTGGGTAAAGAGATTGTGGGATGGGTGGAGTGGGTAAAGAGATTGTGAGATGGATGGAGTGGGTAAAGAGATTGTGGGATGGGTGGGAGTGGGTAAAGAGATTGTGGATGGGTGGTAGTGGGTAAAGGGATTGTGGGATGGGTGGTAGTGGGTAAAGAGATTGTGGGATGGGTGGGAGTGAGTAAAGAGATTGTGGGATGGGTGGTAGTGGGTAAAGAGATTGTGGGATGTGTGGGAGTGGGTAACGAGATTGTAGGATGTGTGGTAGTGGGTAAAGAGATTGTGAGATGGGTGGTAGTGGGTAAAGAGATTGTGTGATAGGTGGGAGTGGGTAAAGAGATTGTGGGATGGGTGGTAGTGGGTAAAGAGATTGTGGGATGGGTGGTATTGGGTAAGGAGATTGTGGGATGGGTGGTAAAGGGAAAGAGATTGTGGGATGGGTGATAGCGGGTAAAGAGATTGTGGGATGGGTGGGAGTGAGTAAAGAGATTGTGTGATAGGTGGTGAGTGGGTAAAGAGATTGTGGGATGGGTGGTAGTGGGTAAAGAGATTGTGGGATGGGTGGGAGTGGGTAAAGAGATTGTGGGATGGATGGGTGTCAGGAAAGAGATTGTGGGATAGGTGGGAGTTAGTAAAGAGATTGTGGGATGGGTGGTAGTGGGTAAAGAGATTGTGGGATGGGTGGTAGTGGGTAAAGAGATTGTGGGATGGGTGGTAGTGGGTAAAGAGATTGTGGGATGGGTGGTAGTGGGTAAAGAGATTGTGGGATGTGTGGTAGTGGGTAAAGAGATTGTGGGATGGGTTGTAGTGGGTCAAAGAGAATGTGGGATGGGTGGTAGTGGGTAAAGAGATTGTGTGATGGGTGGTAGAGAGTAAAGAGATTGTGGGATGGGTGGTAGTGGGTCAAAGAGATTGTGGGATGGGTGGGAGTGAGTAAAGAGATTGTGGGATGGGTGGTAGAGGGTAAAGAGATTGTGGGATGGGTGGGAGTGAGTAAAGAGATTGTGGGATGGGTGGCAGTGGGTAAAGAGATTGTGTGATGGGTGGGAGTGGGTAAAGAGATTGTGGGATGGATGGTAGTGGGTAAAGGGATTGTGGGATGGGTGGTG
This sequence comes from Mobula hypostoma, assembly GCF_963921235.1. NCBI lineage: Eukaryota > Metazoa > Chordata > Chondrichthyes > Myliobatiformes > Myliobatidae > Mobula > Mobula hypostoma. The sequence goes on from NC_086117.1 coordinate 60,958,319, forward strand.
GTGGGTAAAGAGATTGTGGGATGGGTGGGTGTGAGTAAAGAGATTGTGGGATGGGTTGTAGTGGGTAAGGAGATTATGGGATGGGTGGTAGTGGGTAAAGAGATTGTGGGATGGGTGGTAGTGGGTGAAGAGATTGTGTGATGGGTGGGAGTGGGTAAAGAGATTGTGGGATGGCTGGTAGTGGGTAAAGAGATTGTAGGATTGGTTTGAGTGGGTAAAGATATTATGAGATTGGTGTGAGTGGGTAAAGAGATTGTGGGATGGGTCGGTGTGAGTAAAGAGATTGTGGGATGGGTGGTACTGGGTAAAGAGATTGTAGGATTGGTTTCAGTGGGTAAAGATATTATGAGATTGGTGTGAGTGGGTAAAGTGATTACGGGATGGGTGGGAGTGAGTAAAGAGTTTGTGGGATGGGTGGTAGTGGGTAAAGAGATTGTGGATTGGTGGTAGTGGTATAGAGATTGTGGGATGTGTGGAAGTGGGTAAAAAGACAGTGGGATGGGTGTGAGCGGGTAAAGAGATTGTGGGATGGGTGGTAGTGGGTAAAGAGATTGTGGGATTAGTGTTAGTGGGTAAAGAGATAGTGGGATGGCTGGTACTGGGTAAAGAGATTGTAGGATTGGTTTGAGTGGGTAAAGATATTATGAGATTGGTGTGAGTGGGTAAAGAGATTGTGGGATGGGTCGGTGTGAGTAAAGAGATTGTGGGATGGGTGGTACTGGGTAAAGCGATTGTAGGATTGGTTTCAGTGGGTAAAGATATTATGAGATTGGTGTGAGTGGGTAAAGAGATGGTGGGATGGATGTGAGTGGGTAAAGAGATTGTGAGATAGGTTGTAGTGGGTAAAGAGATTGTGGGATGGGTGGGAGAGAGTAAAGAGATTGTGGGATTGGTTTGAGTGGGTAAAGATATTATGAGATTGGTGTGAGTGGGTAAAGTGATTGCGGGATTGGTGGGAGTGAGGAAAGCGACTGTGGGATGGGTGGTAGTTGGTCAAAGTGATTGTGGTATGGGTGGGAGTGAGTAAACAGTTTGTGGGATGGGTGGTTGTGGGTAAAGAGATTGTGAGATTGGTGGTAGTGGGTATAGAGATCGTGGGATGGGTGGTAGTGGGTAAAGAGACAGTGGGATGGATGGTAGTGGGTAAAGAGATTGTGGGATGGGTGTTAGTGGGTAAAGAGATTGTGAGATAGGTGGTAGTGGGTAAAGAGATTATGAGATGGATGTGAGTGGGTAAAGAGATTGTGGGATGGGAGGGAGTGGGTAAAGAGACTGTGAGATGGATGGTTGTGGGTAAAGAGATTGTGAATTGGGTGGCAGTGGATAAAGAGATTATGAGATGGATGTGAGTGGGTAAAGAGATTGTGGGATGGGTGGGAGAGAGTAAAGACATTGTCGGACGGGTGGTAGTGGGACAAAGAGATTGAGGGATGGGGGGGAGTGAGTAAAGAGCCTGTGGGATAGATGGTTGTGGGTAAAGAGATTGTGGGATGGGTGGTAGTGGGTAAAGAGATTGTTAGATGGGTGGCAGTGGTTAAACAGATTGTGGAATGGATGTTAGTGGGTAAAGAGATTGTGAGATGGGTGTTAGAGGGTAAAGAGATTGAGGGATGGGTGAGAGTGGGTAAAGAGATTGTGGGATGGGTAGTAGTGGGTAAAGACATTGTGGGATGGGTGCTAGTTTGTAATGAGATTGTGGGATGTGTGTAAGTGGTTAATGAGATTGTGAATTGGGTGGTAGTGGATAAAGAGATTATGAGATGGATGTGAGTGGGTAAAGAGATTGTGGGATGGGTGGGAGAGAGTAAAGAGATTGTGGGATGGGTGGTAGTGGGTCAAAGAGATTGAGGGATGGGTGGGAGTGAGTAAAGAGATTGTGGGATGGGTGGTAGAGGGTAAAGAGATTGTGGGATGGGTGGCAGTGGGTCAAAGAGATTGTGGGATGGGTGGTAGTGGGTAAAGAGATTGTGGGATGGGTGGTAGTGGGTAAAGATATTGTGTGATAGGTGGTGGTGGGTAAAGAGATTATGAGATGGATGTGAGTGGGTAAAGAGATTGTGGGATGGGTGGGAGTGAGTGAAGAGATTGTCGGATGGGTGGTAGTGAGTAAAGGGATTGTGGGATGGGTGGTAGTGGGTAAAGAGATTGTGGGATGGTTGGGAGTGAGTAAAGAGATTGTGGGATGGGTTGTAGTGGGTAAAGAGATTGTGTGATGTGTGGGAGTGGGTAACGAGATTGTAGGATGTGTGGTAGTGGGTAAGAGACTGTGAGATGGGTGGTAGTGGGTAAAGTTATTGTGTGATAGGTGGTGGTGGGTAAAGAGATTGTGGGATGGGTGGTAGTGGGTAAAGAGATTGTGGGATGGGTGGTATTGGGTAAGGAGAAAGTGGGATGGGTGGGAACAGATAGACATTGTGGGATGTGTGATAGCGGGTAAAGAGATTGTGGGATTGGTGGGAGTGAGTAAAGAGATTGTGGGATGGGTGGTAGTGGGTAAAGAGATTGTGGGATGGGTGGTAGTGGGTAAAGAGATTGTGGGATGGGTGGTATTGGGTAAGGAGAAAGTGGGATGGGTGGGAACAGATAGACATTGTGGGATGTGTGATAGTGGGTAAAGAGATTGTGGGATTGGTGGGAGTGAGTAAAGAGATTGTGGGATGGGTGGTAGTGGGTAAAGAGATTGTGGGATGGGTGGTAGTGAGTAAAGAGATTTTGGGATGGGTGGTAGTGGATCAAAGAGATTGTGGGATGGGTGGGAGTGAGTAAAGAGATTGTGGGATGGGTGGTAGTGGGTCAAAGAGATTGTGGGATGGGTGGGAGTGAGTCAAGAGATTGTGGGATGGGTGGTAGTGGGTAAAGAGATTGTGTGATGGGTGGGAGTGGGTAAAGAGATTGTGGGATAGGTGGTAGTGGGTAAAGAGATTGTGGGATGGGTGGGAATGAGTAAAGAGATTGTGGGATGGGTGGCAGTTGGTCAAAGAGATTGTGGGATGGGTGGGAGTGGGTAACGAGATTGTAGGATGGGTGGCAGTGGGTAAAGAGATTATGAAATGAGTGTGAGGGGGTAAAGGGATAGTGGGATGGGTGGGAGAGAGTAAAGAGATTGTGGGATGGGTGGTAGTGGGTCAAAGAGATTGTGGGATTGGTGGGAGTGAGTAAAGAGATTGGGGGATGGTTGGGAGTGGCTAAAGAGATTGTGGGATGGGTGGTAGAGGGTAAAGAGATTGTGGGATGGGTGGCAGTGGGTCAAAGAGATTGTGGGATGGGTGGTAGTGGGTAAAGAGCTTGTGTGATGGGTGGGAGTGGGTAAAGAGATTGTGGGATGGGTGGTAGTGGGTAAAGATATTGTGTGATAGGTGGTGGTGGGTAAAGAGATTTGTGGGACTGGTGGTAGTGGGTAAAGAGATTATGAGATGGATGTGAGTGGGTAAAGAGATTGTGGGATGGGTGGGAGTGAGTAAAGAGATTGTGGGATGGGTGGCAGTGGATAAAGAAATTGTGGGATGTGTGGTCGTGGGTAAAGAGATTGTTGGATGGGTGGGAGTGAGTTATGAGATTGTGGGATGGGTGGGAGTGGGTAAAGAGATTGTGGGATGGGTGGTAGTAGGTAAACAGATTGTGGGATGGGTGGTAGTGGGTAAAGAGATTGTGTGATGGGTGCGAAACGGGAAAAGAGATTGTGGGATGGGTGGTAGTGGGTAAAGAGATTGTGTAATGGATGGTACTGGATAAAGAGATTGTGGGTGGGTGGTAGTTGTTCAAAGAGCTTGTGGGATGGGTGGTAGTGTGGAAAGAGACAGTGGGATGGGTGGTTGTGGGTAAAGAAATTGTGGGATGGGTAGTTGTGGGTAAAGAGATTGTGGGATGGGTGGGAGTGAGTAAAGAGATTGTGGGATGGGTGGTAGTGGGTAAAGAGATTGTGTGATGGGTGGGAGTGGGTAAAGAGATTGTGGGATGGGTGGTCGTGGGTAAAGAGATTGTGGGATGGGTGGTAGTGAGTAAAGAGATTGTGGGATGGGTGGCAGTGGGTAAAGAGATTGTGGGATGGGTGGTAGTGGGTAAAGAGATTGTGGGATAGGTGGTATTGGGTAAGGAGAAAGTGGGATGAGTGGGAACAGATAGACATTGTGGGATGTGTGATAGCAGGTAAAGAGATTGTGGGATTGGTGGGAGTGAGTAAAGAGATTGTGGGATGGGTGGTAGTGGGTAAAGAGATTGTGGGATGGGTGGTAGTGGGTAAAGAGATTGTGGGATGGGTGGTAGTGGGTAAAGAGATTGTGGGATGGGTGGTAGTGGGTAAAGAGATTGTGGGATGGGTGGTAGTGGGTAAAGAGATTGTGGGATGGGTGATTGTGGGTCAAGGAGATTGTGGGATGGGTGGTAGTGGGCAATGAGATTGTGAGATGGGTGGGCGTGGGTAAAGAGATTGTGTGATGGTTGGTAGTGCGTAAAGAGATTGCGAGATGGGTGCTAGTGGGTATAGAGCCTGTGGAATAGGTAGGAGTGAAGAAAGAGATTGTGGGATGGGTGGTCGTGGGTAAAGAGATTGTGGAACGGGTGGGAGTGGATAAACAGATTGTGGAACGGGTGGGAGTGGATAAAGAGTTTGTGAGATGGGTGGGAGTGGGTAAAGAAATTGTGTGATGGGTGGTAGTGAGTAAAGAGATTGTGGGATGGGTGGGATTGGATAAAGAGATTGTGTGATGGGTGTTAGTGGGTAAGGAGATTATGGGATGGTTGGTTGTGGGCAAAGAGATTGTGGGATGGGTGGGAGTGGGTAAAGAGATTGTGGGATGGGTGGTAGTGGGTAAAGAGATTGTGGGATGGGTGGTAGTGGGTAAAGAGATTGTGGGATAGGTGGTAGTGGGTAAAGAGATTGTAGGATGGGTGGTAGTGGGTAAGAGACTGTGAGATGGGTGGTAGTGGGTAAAGATATTGTGTGATAGGTTGTAGTGGGTAAAGAGATTGTGGGATGGGTGGTAAGGGGTACAGAGATTGTGGAATGGATTGTATTCAGTAAAGAGATTGTGGGATGGGTAGTAGTGCGTAAAGAGATTGTGGGATGGGTTGCATTGGGTAAGGAGAAAGTGGGATGGATGGGAACTGATAGAGATTGTGGCATGGGTGGTAGTGGGTTAAAGAGATTGTGGGTTGGGTGGGAGTGAGTAAAGAGATTGTGGGATGGGTGGGAGTGGGTAAAGAGATTGTGTGATGGGTGGGAGTGGGTAAAGAGATTGTGGGATAGGTGGTAGTGGGTAAAGAGATTGTGAGATGGGTGGTAGTAGGTAAAGAGATTGTGGAATTGATGGTAGTGAGTAAAGAGATTTTGGGATGGGTGGGAGTGAGTAAAGAGATTGTTGGATGGGTGGTAGTGGGTAAAGAGATTGTGGGATGGGTGGTAGTGGGTAAAGAGATTGTGGGATTGGTGGTAGTGGGTAAAGAGATTGTGGGATGGGTGGTAGTGGGTAAAGAGATTGTGGGATGGGTGGTATTGGGTAAGGAGAAAGTGGGATGGGTGGGAACAGATAGACATTGTGGGATGTGTGATAGCGGGTAAAGAGATTGTGGGATTGGTGGGAGTGAGTAAAGAGATTGTGGGATGGGTGGTAGTGGGTAAAGAGATTGTGGGATGGGTGGTAGTGAGTAAAGAGATTGTGGGATGGGTGGTAGTGGATCAAAGAGATTGTGGGATGGGTGGGAGTGAGTAAAGAGATTGTGGGATGGGTGGTAGTGTGTCAAAGAGATTGTGGGATGGGTGGGAGTGAGTCAAGAGATTGTGGGATGGGTGGTAGTGGGTAAAGAGATGGTGGGATGAGTGGAGTGAGTAAAGAGATTGTGGGATGGGTGGCAGTGGGTAAAGAGATTGTGGGATGGGTGGGAGTGGGTAAAGAGATTGTGGGATAGGTGGCAGTGTGTAAAGAGATTGTGGGATGGATGGTAGTAGGTAAAGAGATTGTGGAATTGATGGTAGTGAGTAAAGAGATTTTGGGATGGGTGGGAGTGAGTAAAGAGATTGTTGGATGGGTGGTAGTGGTAAAGAGATTGTTGGATAAGTGTGAGTGAGTAAAACGATTGTGGGATGTGTGGTAGTGGGTCAAAGAGATTGTGGGATGGGTGGGAGTGGGTAAAGAGATTGTGGGATGGGTGGTATTGGGTAAGGAGAAAGTGGGATGGGTGGGATCATATAGAGATTGTGGGATTGGTGTTAGTGGGTAAAGAGATTTTGGGATGGATGGTTGTGGGTAACGAGATTGTAGGATGGGTGGTAGAGGGTAAGAGACTTTGAGATGGGTGGTAGTGGGTAAAGATATTGTGTGTTAGGTGGTTGTGGGTAAAGAGATTGTGGGATGGGAGGTAGTGCGTAAAGAGATTCTGGGATTGGTGGTTGTTGGTAAGAGACTCTGAGGTGGGTGGTAGTGGGTAAAGATATTGTCTGATGGGTGGTAGTGGGTAAAGAGACTGTGAGATGGGTGGTAGTGGGTAAAGAGATTATGAGATGTGTGTGAGTGGGTAAAAAGATTGTGGGATGGGTGGGAGTGGGTAAAGAGATTGTGGGATGGGTGGGAGTGGGTAAAGAGATTGTGGGATGGGTGGGAATGAGTAAAGAGATTGTGGGATGGGTGGTAGTGGGTCAAAGATATTGTGGGATTGGTGGGAGTGAGAAAAGAGATTGGGGGATGGGTGGTAGTGGGTAAAGAGATTGTGGGATGGGTGGGAGTGAGTAAAGAGATTGTGGGATGGGTGGTAGTGGGTCAAAGAGATTGAAGGATGGGTGGGAGTGAGAAAATAGATTGTGGGATGGGTGGTAGTGGGTAAAGAGATTGTGTGATGGGTGGGAGTGGGTAACGAGATTGTAGGATGGTTGGTAGTGGGTAAGAGACTGTGAGATGTGTGGAAGTGGGTAAAGATATTGTGTGATAGGTGGTAGTGGGTAACGAGATTGTGGGATGGGTGGTAGTGCGTAAAGAGATTGTAGGATTGGTGGGAATGAGTAAAGAGATTGTGGGATGGGTGGTAGTGCGTAAAGAGATTGTGGGATGGATGGTATTGGGTAAAGAAATTGAGAGATGTGTGGGAGTCGGTAAAGAGATTGTGGGATAGGTCGGAGTGGGAAAGAGATTGTGGGATGGGTGGTAGTGGCTAAAGAGATTGTGGGATGGGTGGTAGTGTGTAAAGAGATTGTGGGATGGGTGGGAGATGGTAAAGAGATTGAAGAATGGTGGGTGTGGATAAAGAGATTGTGGGATGGGTGGTAGTCGGTAAAGAGATTGTGGGATAGGTCGGAGTGGGAAAGAGATTGTGGGATGGGTGGTAGTGGCTAAAGAGATTGTGGGATGGGTGGTAGTGGGTAAAGAGATTGTGGGATTGGTGGGAGTGGGTAAAGAGATTGTGGGATGGCTGGTAGTGGGTAAAGTTATAGTGGGATGGATGGTAGTGGATAAGGAGATTGTGGGATGGGTGGTATTGGGTAAGGAGAAAGTGGCATGGGTGGGATCATATAGAGATTGTGGGATTGGTGTTAGTGGGTAAAGAGATTTTGGGATGGGTGGTACTGGGTAACGAGATTGTGAGATGTGTGGGAGTGAGTAAAGAGATTGTGGGATGGGTGGTAGTGGGTAAAGAGATTGTGGGATGGGTGGGAGTGAATAAAGAGATTGTGGGATGGGTGGTAGTCGGTAAAGAGATTGTGGGATGGGTGGGAGTGAGTAAAGAGATTGTGGGATGGGTGGTTGTGGGTCAAAGAGATTGTGGGATGTGTGGGAGTGGGTAATGAGATTGTGGGATATGTGGTAGTGGGTAAAGAGATTGTGGGATGCGTGGTAGTGGGTAAAGAGATTGTGTGATAGGTGGTGGTGGGTAAAGAGATTGTGGGATGGGTGGTAGTGGGTAAAGAGATTGTGGGATGGGTAGTAGTGGGTAAAGAGATTGTGGGATGGGTAGTAGTGGGTAAAGAGATTGTGGGATGGAAGGTAGAGGGTAAAGAGTTTGTGAGATGGGTGGGAGTGGGTAAAGAAATTGTGTGATGGGTGGTAGTGAGTAAAGAGATTGTGGGATGGGTGGGATTGGGTAAAGAGATTGTGTGATGGGTGGGAGTGGGTAAAGATATTATGGGATAGGTGGTAGTGGGTAAAGAGTTTGTGGAATGGGTGGTAGTGGGTAACGAAATTGCAGGATGGGTGGTAGTGGGTAAGAGACTGTGAGATGTGTGTGAGTGGGTAAACAGTTTGTGGAATGGGTTGGAGTGGGTAAAGAGATTGTGGAATGGATAGTAGTGAGTAAAGAGATTTTGGGATGGGTGGTAGTGGGTATCGAAATTGCAGGATGGGTGGTAGTGGGTAAAGAAATTGTGGGATGGGTGGTATTGGGTTAGGAGAAAGTGGGATGGGTGGGCGCAGATAGAGATTGTGAGATGGGTGGGTGTGAGTAAAGAGATTGTGGGATGGGTGGTAGTGGGTAAAGAGATAGTGGGATGGGTGGTGGCGTGTAAAGAGATTGTGGGATGGATGGTAGAGGGTAAAGAGATTGTGGTATGGATGGTAGAGGGTAAAGAGATTGTGGGACGGGTGGGAGTGGGTAAAGAGATAGTGGGATGAATAGTAGTGGGTAAAGAGATTGTGGGATGGGTGGTAGTGGGTAACGAGATTGTGGGATGGGTGGTAGTGTGTCAAAGAGCTTTTGGGATGGGTGGGAGTGTGTAAAGAGAAAGTGGGAATTGTGGTAGTCTGTAAAGAGATTGTGGGATGGGTGGGTGTGGGTAAAGAGATTATGAGATTGGTTTGAGTGGGTAAAGTGATTGCGGGATGGGTGGGATTGAGTAAAGAGACTGTGGGATGGGCGGTAGTGGGTAAAGAGAATGTGAGATTGGTGGTAGTGGGTATAGAGATTGTGGGATGTGTGGAAGTGGGTAAAAAGACAGTGGGATGGGTGTGAGCGGGTAAAGAGATTGTGGGATGGGTGGTAGTGGGTAAAGAGATTGTGGGATGTGTGATAGAGGGTCAAAGTGATTGTGGGATGGGTGGGAGTAAGTAAAGAGATTGTGCGATGGGAGGGAGTGGGTAAAGAGACTGTGGGATGGATGGTTGTGGGTAAAGAGATTGTGGGATGGGCGGTAGTGGGTAAAGAGATTGTTAGATGGGTGGCAGTGGTTAAACTGATTGTGGAATGGATGTTAGTGGGTAAAGAGATTGTGAGATGGGTGTTAGAGGGTAAAGAGATTGAGGGATGGGTGAGAGTGGGTAAAGAGATTGTGGGATGGGTGGTAGTGGGTAAAGACATTGTGGGATGGGTGCTAGTTTGTAAAGAAATTGTGGGATGAGAGTAAGTGGTTAAAGAGATTGTGAATTGTGTGGTAGTGGATAAAGAGATTATGAGATGGATGTGAGTGGGTAAAGAGATTGTGGGATGGGTGGGAGTGAGTAAAGAGATTGTGGGATGGGTGGTAGTGGGTAAAGAGATTGTGGGATGGGTGGTAGTGGGTAAAGAGATTGTGGGATGGGTGGTAGTGGGTAAAGAGATTGTGGGATGGGTGGTAGTGAGTAAAGAGATTGTGGGATGGGTGGCAGTGGGTAAAGAGATTGTTGGATGGGTGGCATTGGGTAAGGAAAAGGTGGGATGGGTGGGAACAGATAGACATTTTGGGATGTGTGGCAGCGGGTTAAAGAGATTGCGGAATGGATGGTGGTGAGTAAAGAGATTTTGGGATTGGTGGTAGTGGGTTAAAGAGATTGTGGGATTGGTGGGAATGAGTAAAGAGATTGTGGGATGGGTGGCAGTGGGTAAAGAGATTGTGGGATGGGTGGTAGTGGGTAAAGAGATTGTGGGATGGGTGGTAGTGGGTAAAGAGATTGTGGGATGGGTGGCAGTGGGTTAAAGAGATTGTGGGATTGGTGGGAGTGAGTAAAGAGATTGGGGGATAGGTGGTAGTGGGTAAAGAGATTGTGTGATGGGTGGTAGTGGGTAAAGAGATTGTGGGATAGGTTGTAGTGGTTAAAGAGATTGTGGGATGGTTGGTAGAGGGTAGAGAGATTGTGGGATGGGTGGTAGTTGTTCAAAGTGATTGTGGAATGGGTGGGTGTGAGTAAAGAGTTTGTGGGATGGGTGGTAGTGGGTGAAGAGAATGTGAGATTGTTGGTAGCGGGTGTAGAGATTGTGGGATGTGTGGTAGTGGGTAAAAAGACAGTGGGATGGGTGTAAGCGGGTAAAGAGATTGTGGTATGGGTGGTAGTGGGTAAAGAGATTGTGGGATGGATGGTAGTGGGTAAAGAGATTGTGGGATGGGTGGTAGTGGGTAAAGAGATTGTGGGATGGGTGGTAGTGGGTAAAGAGATTGTGGGATGGGTGGTAGTGGGTAAAGAGATTGTGGGATGGGTGGTAGTGGGTAAAGAGATTGTGGGATGGGTGGTAGTGGGTAAAGAGATTGTGGGATGGGTGGTAGTGGGTAAAGAGATTGTGGGATGTGTGTTAGTGGGTAAAGAGATTGTGAGATGGGTGGTAGTGGGTAAAGAGATTGTGGGATGGGTGGTAGTGGGTAAAGAGATTGTGGGATGGGTGGTAGTGGGTAAAGAGATTGTGGGATGGGTGGTAGTGGGTAAAGAGATTGTGGGATGGGTGGTAGTGGATAAAGAGATTGTGTGATGGGTGGTAGTGGGTAAAGAGATTGTGGGATGGGTGGTAGTGGGTAAAGAGATTGTGGGATGGGTGGTAGTGGGTAAAGAGATTGTGGGATGGGTGGTAGTGGGTAAAGAGATTGTGGGATGGGTGGTAGTGGGTAAAGAGACAGTGGGATGGGTGGTAGTGGGTAAAGAGATTGTGGGATGGGTGGTAGTGGGTAAAGAGATTGTGGGATGGGTGGTAGTGGGTAAAGAGATTGTGGGATGGGTGGTAGTGGGTAAAGAGATTGTGGGATGGGTGGTAGTGGGTAAAGAGATTGTTAGATGGGTGGCAGTGGTTAAACAGATTGTGGAATGGATGTTAGTGGGTAAAGAGATTGTGAGATGGGTGTTAGAGGGTAAAGAGATTGAGGGATGGGTGAGAGTGGGTAAAGAGATTGTGGGATGGGTGGTAGTGGGTAAAGAGATTGTGGGATGGGTGGGAGTTGTAAAGAGATTGTGGGATGGGTGGTAGTGGGTAAAGAGATTGTGAATTGGGTGGTAGTGGATAAAGAGATTATGAGATGGATGTGAGTGGGTAAAGAGATTGTGGGATGGGTGGGAGAGAGTAAAGAGATTGTGGGATGGGTGGTAGTGGGTCAAAGAGATTGAGGGATGGGTGGGAGTGAGTAAAGAGATTGTGGGATGGGTGGTAGAGGGTAAAGAGATTGTGGGATGGGTGGCAGTGGGTCAAAGAGATTGTGGGATGGGTGGTAGTGGGTAAAGAGATTGTGGGATGGGTGGCAGTGGGTCAAAGAGATTGTGGGATGGGTGGTAGTGGGTAAAGAGATTGTGGGAAGGATGGTCGTGGGTAAAGAGCTTGTGTGATGGGTGGTAGTGGGTAAAGAGATTATGAGATGGATGTGAGTGGGTAAAGAGATTGTGGGATGGGTGGGAGTGAGTGAAGAGATTGTCGGATGGGTGGTAGTGAGTAAAGGGATTGTGGGATGGGTTGTAGTGGGTAAAGATATTGTGTGATGGGTGGGAGTGAGTAAAGAGATTGTGGGATAGGCAGTAGTGGGTAAAGAGATTGTGGGATGGGTGATAGTGGGTAACGAGATTGTAGGATGTGTGGTAGTGGGTAAAGAGATTGTGGGATGGGTGGTAGTGGGTAAAGAGATTGTGGGATGGGTGGTAGTGGGTAAAGAGATTGTGGGATGGGTGGTAGTGGGTAAAGAGATTGTGGGATGGGTGGTAGTGGGTAAAGAGAATGTGGGATGGGTGGGAACAGATAGACATTGTGGGATGTGTGGTAGTGGGTAAAGAGATTGTGGGATGGGTGGTAGTGGGTAAAGAGATTGTGGGATGGGTGGTAGTGGGTAAAGAGATTGTGGGATGGGTGGTAGTGGGTAAAGAGATTGTGGGATGTGTGGTAGTGGGTAAAGAGATTGTGGGATGGGTGGTAGTGGGTAAAGAGATTGTGGGATGGGTGGTAGTGGGTAAAGAGATTGTGGGATGGGTGGTAGTGGGTAAAGAGATTGTGGGATGGGTGGTAGTGGGTCAAAGAGATTGAGGGATGGGTGGGAGTGAGTAAAGAGATTGTGGGATGGGTGGTAGAGGGTAAAGAGATTGTGGGATGGGTGGGAGTGAGTAACGAGATTGTGGGTTGGGTGGCAGTAGGTCAAAGAGATTGTGGGATAGGTGGGAGTGGGTAAAGAGATTGTGGGATGGGTGGTAGTGGGTAAAGAGATTGTGGGATGGGTGGTGGTCGGTAAAGAGATTGTGGGATGTGTGGGTGTGAGTAAAGAGATTGTGGGATGGGAGGGAGTGGGTAAAGAGATTGTGGGATGGGTGGTTGTGGGTAAAGAGATTGTGGGATGGGTGGTAGTGGGTAAAGAGATTGTTAGATGGGTGGCAGTGGTTAAACAGATTGTGGAATGGATGTTAGTGGGTAAAGAGATTGTGAGATGGGTGTTAGAGGGTAAAGAGATTGAGGGATGGGTGAGAGTGGGTAAAGAGATTGTGGGATGGGTGGTAGTGGGTAAAGACATTGTGGGTTCGGTGCTAGTTTGTAAAGAGATTGTGGGATGTGTGTAAGTGGTTAAAGAGATTGTGAATTGGGTGGTAGTGGATAAAGAGATTATGAGATGGATGTGAGTGGGTAAAGAGATTGTGGGATGGGTGGGAGAGAGTAAAGAGATTGTGGGATGGGTGGTAGTGGGTCAAAGAGATTGAGGGATGGGTGGGAGTGAGTAAAGAGATTGTGGGATGGGTGGTAGAGGGTAAAGAGATTGTGGGATGGGTGGCAGTGGGTCAAAGAGATTGTGGGATGGGTGGTAGTGGGTAAAGAGATTGTGGGATGGGTGGCAGTGGGTCAAAGAGATTGTGGGATGGGTGGTAGTGGGTAAAGAGATTGTGGGAAGGATGGTCGTGGGTAAAGAGCTTGTGTGATGGGTGGTAGTGGGTAAAGAGATTATGAGATGGATGTGAGTGGGTAAAGAGATTGTGGGATGGGTGGGAGTGAGTGAAGAGATTGTCGGATGGGTGGTAGTGAGTAAAGGGATTGTGGGATGGGTTGTAGTGGGTAAAGATATTGTGTGATGGGTGGGAGTGAGTAAAGAGATTGTGGGATAGGCAGTAGTGGGTAAAGAGATTGTGGGATGGGTGATAGTGGGTAACGAGATTGTAGGATGTGTGGTAGTGGGTAAGAGACTGTGAGATGGGTGGTAGTGGGTAAAGAGATTGTGGGATGGGTGGTAGTGGGTAACGAGATTGTGGGATGGGTGATTGTGAGTCAAAGAGCTTGTGGGATGGGTGGTATTGGGTAAAGAGATTGTGGGATGGGTGGGAACAGATAGACATTGTGGGATGTGTGATAGTGGGTAAAGAGATTGTGGAATGGATGGTAGTGAGTCAAAGAGATTGTGAGATGGGTGGTAGTGGGTAAAGAGATTGTGGGATGGGTGGTAGTGGGTAAAGAGATTGTGGGATGGGTGGTAGTGGGTAAAGAGATTGTGGGATGTGTGGTAGTGGGTAAAGAGATTGTGTGATGGGTGCGAGTGGGTAAAGAGATTGTTGGATGGGTGGTAGTGGGTAAAGAGATTGTGGGATGGGTGGTAGTGGGTAAAGAGATTGTGGGATGGGTGGGTGTGGGTAAAGAGATTGTGGGATGGGTGGTAGTGGGTAAAGAGATTGTGGGATGGGTGGTAGTGAGTAAAGAGATTGTGGGATGGGTGGTAGTGGGTAAAGAGATTGTGGGATGGGTGGTATTGGGTAAGGAGAAAGTGGGATGGGTGGGAACAGATAGACATTGTGGGATGGGTGGTAGTGGGTAAAGAGATTGTGGGATGGGTGTTAGTGAGTAAAGAGATTGTGGGATGGGTGGTTGTGGATCAAAGAGATTGTGAGATGGGTGGGAGTGAGTAAAGAGATTGTGGGATGGGTGTGAGTGGATAAAGAGATTGTGGGATGGGTGGGAGTGAGTAAAGAGATTGTAGGATGGGTGGTAATGGGTCAAAGAGATTGTGGGATGGGTAGGAGTGAGTAAAGAGATTGTGGGATGGGTGGTAGTGTGTAAATAGATTGTGTGATTGGTGGGAGTGGGTAAAGAGATTGTGGGATAGGTGGTAGTGGGTAAAGAGATTGTGGGATGGGTGGGAGTGAGTAAAGAGATTGTGGGATGGGTGGTAGTGGGTAAAGAGATTGTGGGATGGGTGGTAATGCGTAAAGAGATCGTGGGATGGGTGTGAGTGGGTAACGAGATTGTAGGATGGGTGGCAGTGGGTAAAGAGATTGTGGGATGGGTGGCAGTGGGTAAAGAGATTGTGGGATGGGTGATTGTGGGTCAAGGAGATTGTGGGATGGGTGATAGTGGGTCAAGGAGATTGTGGGATGGGTGGTAGTGGGTAATGAGATTGTGAGATGGGTGGGCGTGGGTAAAGAGATTGTGTGATGGTTGGTATCGCGTAAAGAGATTGCGAGATGGGTGCTAGTGGGTATAGAGATTGTGGAATAGGTAGGAGTGAAGAAAGAGATTGTGGGATGGGTGGTCGTGGGTAAAGAGATTGTGGAACGGGTGGGAGTGGATAAACAGATTGTGGAACGGGTGGGAGTGGATAAAGAGATTGTGTGATGGGTGTTAGTGGGTAAGGAGATTATGGGATGGGTGGTTGTGGGCAAAGAGATTGTTGGTTGGGTGGTAGTGGCTGAAGATATTGTGTGATGGGTGGGAGCGGGTAAGGAGATTGTGGGATGGATGGTACTGGGTAAAGAGATTGTGGGACGGGTGGGGGTGAGTAAAGAGATTGTGGGAATGGTGGTAGTGGGTAAAGAGATTGTGGGACGGGTGGGAGTGAGTAAAGAGATTGTGGGAATGGTGGTAGTGGGTAAAGAGATTGTGTGATGGGTGGGAGTGGGAAAAGAGATTGTGGGATAGGTGGTAGTGGGTAAAGAGATTGTGCGATGGGTGGTAGTGGGTAAGAGACTGTGAGATGGGTGGTAGTGGGTATAGATATTGTGTGATAGGTTGTAGTGGGTAAAGAGATTGTGGGATGGGTGGTAGTGGGTAAAGAGATTGTGGGATGGGTGGCAGTGGGTAAAGAGATTGTGGGATGGGTAGTAGTGGGTAAAGAGATTGTGGGATGTGTGTTAGTGGGTAAAGAGATTGTGAGATGGCTGGTAGTGGGTAAAAAGATTATGAAATGAGTGTGAGGGGGTAAAGGGATAGTGGGATGGGTGGGAGAGAGTAAAGAGATTGTGGGATGGGTGGTAGTGGGTCAAAGAGATTATGGGATGGGTGGTAGTGGGTAAAGAGATTGCGAGATGGGTGCTAGTGGGTAAAGAGATTGTGGGATGTGTGGGAGCAGGAAAATTGATTGTGGAATGGTTGGCAGTGGGTAAAGACATTGTGGGATGGGTGGGTGTGGGTAAAGAGATTATGAGATAGGTTTGAGTGGGTAAAGTGATTGTGGGATGGGTGGGAGTGAGTAAAGAGATTGTGGGATGGGTGGTAGTGGGTAAAGAGATTGTGAGATTGGTGGTAGTGGGTATAGAGTTTGTGGGATGTGTGGAAGTGGGTAAAAAGACAGTGGGATGGGTGTGAGTGGGTAAAGAGATTGTGGGATGGGTGGTAGTGGGTCAAAGAGATTGTGGGATGGGCGGGAGTGGGTAAAGAGATTATGAGATTGGTGTGAGTGGGTAAATAGATTGTGGGATGGGTGGGAATGAGTAATGAGATTGTGAGTTAGGTGGTAGAGGGTCAAAGTGATTGTGGGATGGGTGGGAGTCAGTAAAGAGATTGTGGGATGGGTGGGAGTGAGTAAAGAGATTGTGCAATGGGAGGGAGTGGGTAAAGAGACTGTGGGATGGATGGTTGTGGGTAAAGAGATTGTGGGATGGGTGGTAGTGGGTAAAGAGATTGTTAGATGGGTGGCAGTGGTTAAACAGATTGTGGAATGGATGTTAGTGGGTAAAGAGATTGTGAGATGGGTGTTAGAGGGTAAAGAGATTGAGGGATGGGTGAGAGTGGGTAAAGAGATTGTGGGATGGGTGGTAGTGGGTAAAGACATTGTGGGATGGGTGCTAGTTTGTAAAGAGATTGTGGGATGTGAGTAAGTGGTTAAAGAGATTGTGAATTGGGTGGTAGTGGATAAAGAGATTATGAGATGGATGTGAGTGGGTAAAGAGATTGTGGGATGGGTGGGAGAGAGTAAAGAGATTGTGGGATGGGTGGTAGTGGGTAAAGAGATTGTGGGATGGGTGGTAGTGGGTAAAGAGATTGTGGGATGGGTGGTAGTGGGTAAAGAGATTGTGGGATGGGTGGGAGTGAGTAAAGAGATTGTGGGTTGGGTGGCAGTGGGTCAAAGAGATTGTGTGATGGGTGGGAGTGGGTAAAGAGATTGTGGGATGGATGGTAGTGGGTAAAGGGATTGTGGGATGGGTGGTGGTGGGTAAAGAGATTGTGGGATGTGTGGGTGTGAGTAAAGAGATTGTGGGATGGGTTGTAGTGGGTAAGGAGATTATGGGATGGGTGGTAGTGGGCAAAGAGATTGTGGGATGGGTGGTAGTGGGTAAAGAGATTGTGGGATGGGTGGTAGTGGGTAAAGAGATTGTGGGATGTGTGGAAGTGGGTAAAGAGATTGTGGGATGGGTGTGAGCGGGTAAAGAGATTGTGGGATGGGTGGTAGTGGGTAAAGAGATTGTGGGATTAGTGTTAGTGGGTAAAGAGATTGTGGGATGGCTGGTACTGGGTAAAGAGATTGTAGGATTGGTTTGAGTGGGTAAAGATATTATGAGATTGGTGTGAGTGGGTAAAGAGATTGTGGGATGGGTCGGAGTGAGTAAAGAGATTGTGGGATGGGTGGTAGTGGGTAAAGAGATTGTGGGATGGGTGGTAGTGGGTAAAGAGATTGTGGGATGGGTGGTAGTGGGTAAAGAGACAGTGGGATGGGTGTGAGCGGGTAAAGAGATTGTGGGATGGGTGGTAGTGGGTAAAGAGATTGTGGGATTAGTGTTAGTGGGTAAAGAGATAGTGGGATGGCTGGTACTGGGTAAAGAGATTGTAGGATTGGTTTGAGTGGGTAAAGATATTATGAGATTGGTGTGAGTGGGTAAAGAGATTGTGGGATGGGTCGGTGTGAGTAAAGAGATTGTGGGATGGGTGGTACTGGGTAAAGCGATTGTAGGATTGGTTTCAGTGGGTAAAAAGACAGTGGGATGGGTGTGTAGTGGGTAAAGAGATTGTGGGATGGATGTGAGTGGGTAAAGAGATTGTGAGATAGGTTGTAGTGGGTAAAGAGATTGTGGGATGGGTGGGAGAGAGTAAAGAGATTGTGGGATTGGTTTGAGTGGATAAAGATATTATGAGATTGGTGTGAGTGGGTAAAGTGATTGCGGGATTGGTGGGAGTGAGGAAAGCGACTGTGGGATGGGTGGTAGTTGGTCAAAGTGATTGTGGTATGGGTGGGAGTGAGTAAACAGTTTGTGGGATGGGTGGTTGTGGGTAAAGAGATTGTGAGATTGGTGGTAGTGGGTATAGAGATCGTGGGATGGGTGGTAGTGGGTAAAGAGACAGTGGGATGGATGGTAGTGGGTAAAGAGATTGTGGGATGGGTGTTAGTGGGTAAAGAGATTGTGAGATAGGTGGTAGTGGGTAAAGAGATTATGAGATGGATGTGAGTGGGTAAAGAGATTGTGGGATGGGAGGGAGTGGGTAAAGAGACTGTGAGATGGATGGTTGTGGGTAAAGAGATTGTGAATTGGGTGGCAGTGGATAAAGAGATTATGAGATGGATGTGAGTGGGTAAAGAGATTGTGGGATGGGTGGGAGAGAGTAAAGACATTGTCGGACGGGTGGTAGTGGGACAAAGAGATTGAGGGATGGGGGGGAGTGAGTAAAGAGCCTGTGGGATAGATGGTTGTGGGTAAAGAGATTGTGGGATGGGTGGTAGTGGGTAAAGAGATTGTTAGATGGGTGGCAGTGGTTAAACAGATTGTGGAATGGATGTTAGTGGGTAAAGAGATTGTGAGATGGGTGTTAGAGGGTAAAGAGATTGAGGGATGGGTGAGAGTGGGTAAAGAGATTGTGGGATGGGTAGTAGTGGGTAAAGACATTGTGGGATGGGTGCTAGTTTGTAATGAGATTGTGGGATGTGTGTAAGTGGTTAATGAGATTGTGAATTGGGTGGTAGTGGATAAAGAGATTATGAGATGGATGTGAGTGGGTAAAGAGATTGTGGGATGGGTGGGAGAGAGTAAAGAGATTGTGGGATGGGTGGTAGTGGGTCAAAGAGATTGAGGGATGGGTGGGAGTGAGTAAAGAGATTGTGGGATGGGTGGTAGAGGGTAAAGAGATTGAGGGATGGGTGGCAGTGGGTCAAAGAGATTGTGGGATGGGTGGTAGTGGGTAAAGAGATTGTGGGATGGGTGGTAGTGGGTAAAAATATTGTGTGATAGGTGGTGGTGGGTAAAGAGATTATGAGATGGATGTGAGTGGGTAAAGAGATTGTGGGATGGGTGGGAGTGAGTGAAGAGATTGTCGGATGGGTGGTAGTGAGTAAAGGGATTGTGGGATGGGTGGTAGTGGGTAAAGAGATTGTGGGATGGTTGGGAGTGAGTAAAGAGATTGTGGGATGGGTTGTAGTGGGTAAAGAGATTGTGTGATGTGTGGGAGTGGGTAACGAGATTGTAGGATGTGTGGTAGTGGGTAAGAGACTGTGAGATGGGTGGTAGTCGGTAAAGTTATTGTGTGATAGGTGGTGGTGGGTAAAGAGATTGTGGGATGGGTGGTAGTGGGTAAACAGATTGTGGGATGGGTGGTATTGGGTAAGGAGAAAGTGGGATGGGTGGGAACAGATAGACATTGTGGGATGTGTGATAGCGGGTAAAGAGATTGTGGGATTGGTGGGAGTGAGTAAAGAGATTGTGTGATAGGTGGTAGTGGGTAAAGAGATTGTGAGATGGGTGGTAGTGGGTAAAGAGATTGTGGGATGGGTGGTAGTGGGTAAAGAGATTGTGGGATGGGTGGGAACAGATAGACATTGTGGGATGTGTGATAGTGGGTAAAGAGATGATGGGATTGGTGGGAGTGAGTAAAGAGATTGTGGGATGGGTGGGAGTGGGTAAAGAGATTGTGGGATGGGTGGTAGTGAGTAAAGAGATTGTGGGATGGGTGGTAGTGGATCAAAGAGATTGTGGGATGGGTGGGAGTGAGTAAAGAGATTGTGGGATGGGTGGTAGTGGGTCAAAGAGATTGTGGGATGGGTGGGAGTGAGTCAAGAGATTGTGGGATGGGTGGTAGTGGGTAAAGAGATTGTGTGATGGGTGGGAGTGGGTAAAGAGATTGTGGGATAGGTGGTAGTGGGTAAAGAGATTGTGGGATGGGTGGGAGTGGGTAAAGAGATTGTGGGATGGGTGGTAGTGGGTAAAGAGATTGTGGGATGGGTGGGAGTGGGTAACGAGATTGTAGGATGGGTGGCAGTGGGTAAAGAGATTATGAAATGAGTGTGAGGGGGTAAAGGGATAGTGGGATGGGTGGGAGAGAGTAAAGAGATTGTGGGATGGGTGGTAGTGGGTCAAAGAGATTGTGGGATGGGTGGGAGTGAGTAAAGAGATTGGGGGATGGTTGGGAGTGGCTAAAGAGATTGTGGGATGGGTGGTAGAGGGTAAAGAGATTGTGGGATGGGTGGCAGTGGGTCAAAGAGATTGTGGGATGGGTGGTAGTGGGTAAAGAGCTTGTGTGATGGGTGGGAGTGGGTAAAGAGATTGTGGGATGGGTGGTAGTGGGTAAAGATATTGTGTGATAGGTGGTGGTGGGTAAAGAGATTTGTGGGACTGGTGGTAGTGGGTAAAGAGATTATGAGATGGATGTGAGTGGGTAAAGAGATTGTGGGATGGGTGGGAGTGAGTAAAGAGATTGTGGGATGGGTGGCAGTGGATAAAGAAATTGTGGGATGTGTGGTCGTGGGTAAAGAGATTGTTGGATGGGTGGGAGTGAGTTATGAGATTGTGGGATGGGTGGGAGTGGGTAAAGAGATTGTGGGATGGGTGGTAGTAGGTAAACAGATTGTGGGATGGGTGTTAGTGGGTAAAGAGATTGTGTGATGGGTGCGAAACGGGAAAAGAGATTGTGGGATGGGTGGTAGTGGGTAAAGAGATTGTGTAATGGATGGTACTGGATAAAGAGATTGTGGGTGGGTGGTAGTTGTTCAAAGAGCTTGTGGGATGGGTTGTAGTGTGGAAAGAGACAGTGGGATGGGTGGTTGTGGGTAAAGAAATTGTGGGATGGGTGGTTGTGGGTAAAGAGATTGTGGGATGGGTGGGAGTGAGTAAAGAGATTGTGGGATGGGTGGTAGTGGGTAAAGAGATTGTGTGATGGGTGGGAGTGGGTAAAGAGATTGTGGGATAGGTGGCAGTGGGTAAAGAGATTGTGGGATGAGTGGAGTGAGTAAAGAGATTGTGGGATGGGTGGCAGTGGGTAAAGAGATTGTGGGATGGGTGGTAGTGGGTAAAGAGATTGTGGGATAGGTGGTATTGGGTAAGGAGAAAGTGGGATGAGTGGGAACAGATAGACATTGTGGGATGTGTGATAGCAGGTAAAGAGATTGTGGGATTGGTGGGAGTGAGTAAAGAGATTGTGGGATGGGTGGTAGTGGGTAAAGAGATTGTGTGATGGGTGGGAGTGGGTAAAGAGATTGTGGGATAGGTGGCAGTGGGTAAAGAGATTGTGGGATGAGTGGAGTGAGTAAAGAGATTGTGGGATGGGTGGCAGTGGGTAAAGAGATTGTGTGATGGGTGGTAGTGGGCAAAGAGATTGTGGGATGGGTGGTAGTGGGTAAAGAGATTGTGGGATGGGTGGTAGTGGATAAAGAGATTGTGTGATGTATGTTAGCAGGTAAAGAGATTTTGGGATGGGTGGTAGTGGGTATAGAGATTGTGGGAATAGGTAGGAGTGAAGAAAGAGATTGTGGGATGGGTGGTAGTGGTTAAGGAGATTGTGGGATGTGTGTTAGTGGGTAAAGAGATTGTGAGACGGGTGGGAGTGGATAAAGAGATTGTGTGATGGGTGTTAGTGGGTAAGGAGATTATGGGATGGTTGGTTGTGGGCAAAGAGATTGTGGGTTGGGTGGTAGTGGGTAAAGAGATAGTGGGATGGATGGTAGTGTGTAAAGAGATTGTGGGATGGATGGTACTGGGTAAAGAGATTGTGGGACGGGTGGGAGTTAGTAAAGAGATTGTGGGAATGGTGGTAGTGGGTAAAGAGATTGTGTGATGGGTGCGAGTGGGAAAAGAGATTGTGGGATAGGTGGTAGTGGGTAAAGAGATTGTGCGATGGGTGGTAGTGGGTAAGAGACTGTGAGATGGGTGGTAGTGGGTAAAGAGATTGTGGGATGGGTGGTAGTGGGTAAAGAGATTGTGGGATGGGTGGTAGTGGGTAAAGAGATTGTGGGATGGATGGTAGTGGGTAAAGAGATTGTGGGATGGGTGGTAGTGGGTAAAGAGATTGTGGGATGGGTGGTAGTGGGTAAAGAGAAAGTGGGATGGATGGGAACTGATAGAGATTGTGGCATGGGTGGTAGTGGGTTAAAGAGATTGTGGGTTGGGTGGGAGTGAGTAAAGAGATTGTGGGATGGGTGGGAGTGGGTAAAGAGATTGTGTGATGGGTGGGAGTGGGTAAAGAGATTGTGGGATAGGTGGCAGTGTGTAAAGAGATTGTGGGATGGATGGTAGTAGGTAAAGAGATTGTGGAATTGATGGTAGTGAGTAAAGAGATTTTGGGATGGGTGGGAGTGAGTAAAGAGATTGTTGGATGGGTGGTAGTGGTAAAGAGATTGTTGGATAAGTGTGAGTGAGTAAAACGATTGTGGGATGTGTGGTAGTGGGTCAAAGAGATTGTGGGATGGGTGGGAGTGGGTAAAGAGATTGTGGGATGGGTGGTATTGGGTAAGGAGAAAGTGGGATGAGTGGGATCATATAGAGATTGTGGGATTGGAGTTAGTGGGTAAAGAGATTTTGGGATGGATGGTATTGGGTAAGGAGAAAGTGGGATGGGTGGGAACAGATAGACATTGTGGGATGTGTGATAGTGGGTAAAGAGATTGTGGGATTGGTGGGAGTGAGTAAAGAGATTGTGGGATGGGTGGGAGTGGGTAAAGAGATTGTGGGATGGGTGGTAGTGAGTAAAGAGATTGTGGGATGGGTGGTAGTGGATCAAAGAGATTGTGGGATGGGTGGGAGTGAGTAAAGAGATTGTGGGATGGGTGGTAGTGTGTCAAAGAGATTGTGGGATGGGTGGGAGTGAGTCAAGAGATTGTGGGATGGGTGGTAGTGGGTAAAGAGATGGTGGGATGAGTGGAGTGAGTAAAGAGATTGTGGGATGGGTGGCAGTGGGTAAAGAGATTGTGGGATGGGTGGGAGTGGGTAAAGAGATTGTGGGATAGGTGGCATTGTGTAAAGAGATTGTGGGATGGATGGTAGTAGGTAAAGAGTTTGTGGAATTGATGGTAGTGAGTAAAGAGATTTTGGGATGGGTGGGAGTGAGTAAAGAGATTGTTGGATGGGTGGTAGTGGTAAAGAGATTGTTGGATAAGTGTGAGTGAGTAAAACGATTGTGGGATGTGTGGTAGTGGGTCAAAGAGATTGTGGGATGGGTGGGAGTGGGTAAAGAGATTGTGGGATGGGTGGTATTGGGTAAGGAGAAAGTGGGATGAGTGGGATCATATAGAGATTGTGGGATTGGAGTTAGTGGGTAAAGAGATTTTGGGATGGATGGTTGTGGGTAACGAGATTGTAGGATGGGTGGTAGAGGGTAAGAGACTTTGAGATGGGTGGTAGTGGGTAAAGATATTGTGTGTTAGGTGGTTGTGGGTAAAGAGATTGTGGGATGGGAGGTAGTGCGTAAAGAGATTCTGGGATTGGTGGTTGTTGGTAAGAGACTCTGAGGTGGGTGGTAGTGGGTAAAGATATTGTCTGATGGGTGGTAGTGGGTAAAGAGACTGTGAGATGGGTGGTAGTGGGTAAAGAGATTATGAGATGTGTGTGAGTGGGTAAAAAGATTGTGGGATGGGTGGGAATGAGTAAATAGATTGTGGGATGGGTGGTAGTGGGTAAAGAGATTGTGGGATGGGTGGGAATGAGTAAAGAGATTGTGGGATGGGTGGTAGTGGGTCAAAGATATTGTGGGATTGGTGGGAGTGAGAAAAGAGATTGGGGGATGGGTGGTAGTGGGTAAAGAGATTGTGGGATGGGTGGGAGTGAGTAAAGAGATTGTGGGATGGGTGGTAGTGGGTCAAAGAGATTGAAGGATGGGTGGGAGTGAGAAAATAGATTGTGGGATGGGTGGTAGTGGGTAAAGAGATTGTGTGATGGGTGGGAGTGGGTAACGAGATTGTAGGATGGTTGGTAGTGGGTAAGAGACTGTGAGATGTGTGGAAGTGGGTAAAGATATTGTGTGATAGGTGGTAGTGGGTAACGAGATTGTGGGATGGGTGGTAGTGCGTAAAGAGATTATAGGATTGGTGGGAATGAGTAAAGAGATTGTGGGATGGGTGGTAGTGCGTAAAGAGATTGTGGGATGGATGGTATTGGGTAAAGAAATTGAGAGATGTGTGGGAGTCGGTAAAGAGATTGTGGGATAGGTCGGAGTGGGAAAGAGATTGTGGGATGGGTGGTAGTGGCTAAAGAGATTGTGGGATGGGTGGTAGTGTGTAAAGAGATTGTGTGATAGGTGGTAGTGGGCAAAGAGATTGTGGGATAGTTGGTAGTGGGTAAAGAGATTGTGGGATGGGTGGTTGTGGGTAAAGACATTGTGGAATTTATGGTAGTGAGTCAAGAGATTGTGGGATGGGTGGTAGTGGGTAAAGAGATTGTGAGATTGTTGGTAGTGGGTAAAGAGATTGTGGGATTGGTGGGAGTGGGTAAAGAGATTGTGGGATGGCTGGTAGTGGGTAAAGTTATAGTGGGATGGATGGTAGTGGATAAGGAGATTGTGGGATGGGTGGTATTGGGTAAGGAGAAAGTGGCATGGGTGGGATCATATAGAGATTGTGGGATTGGTGTTAGTGGGTAAAGAGATTTTGGGATGGGTGGTACTGGGTAACGAGATTGTGAGATGTGTGGGAGTGAGTAAAGAGATTGTGGGATGGGTGGTAGTGGGTAAAGAGATTGTGGGATGGGTGGGAGTGAATAAAGAGATTGTGGGATGGGTGGTAGTCGGTAAAGAGATTGTGGGATGGGTGGGAGTGAGTAAAGAGATTGTGGGATGGGTGGTTGTGGGTCAAAGAGATTGTGGGATGTGTGGGAGTGGGTAATGAGATTGTGGGATATGTGGTAGTGGGTAAAGAGATTGTGGGATGCGTGGTAGTGGGTAAAGAGATTGTGTGATAGGTGGTGGTGGGTAAAGAGATTGTGGGATGGGTGGTAGTGGGTAAAGAGATTGTGGGATGGGTAGTAGTGGGTAAAGAGATTGTGGGATGGGTAGTAGTGGGTAAAGAGATTGTGGGATGGAAGGTAGAGGGTAAAGAGTTTGTGAGATGGGTGGGAGTGGGTAAAGAAATTGTGTGATGGGTGGTAGTGAGTAAAGAGATTGTGGGATGGGTGGGATTGGGTAAAGAGATTGTGTGATGGGTGGGAGTGGGTAAAGATATTATGGGATAGGTGGTAGTGGGTAAAGAGTTTGTGGAATGGGTGGTAGTGGGTAACGAAATTGCAGGATGGGTGGTAGTGGGTAAGAGACTGTGAGATGTGTGTGAGTGGGTAAAAAGTTTGTGGAATGGGTTGGAGTGGGTAAAGAGATTGTGGAATGGATAGTAGTGAGTAAAGAGATTTTGGGATGGGTGGTAGTGGGTATCGAAATTGCAGGATGGGTGGTAGTGGGTAAAGAAATTGTGGGATGGGTGGTATTGGGTTAGGAGAAAGTGGGATGGGTGGGCGCAGATAGAGATTGTGAGATGGGTGGGTGTGAGTAAAGAGATTGTGGGATGGGTGGTAGTGGGTAAAGAGATAGTGGGATGGATGGTGGCGTGTAAAGAGATTGTGGTATGGATGGTAGAGGGTAAAGAGATTGTGGGATGGGTGGGAGTGGGTAAAGAGATTGTGTGATGGGTGGGAGTGGGTAAAGAGATTGTGGGATGGGTGGCAGTGGGTAAAGAGATTGTGGGATGGGTGGTAGTAGGTAAAGAGATTGTGGGATGGGTGGTAGTGAGTAAAGAGATTGTGGGATGGGTGGGAGTGAGTAAAGAGATTGTGGGATGGGTGGTAGTGGGTAAAGAGATTGTGGGATAAGTGTGAGTGGGTAAAGAGATTGTGGGATGTGTGGTAGTGGGTCAAAGAGATTGTGGGATGGGTGGGAGTGGGTAAAGAGATTGTGGGATGGGTGGTATTGGGTAAAGAGATTGTGGGATGGGTGGGAACAGTAAAGACATTGTGGGATGTGTGATAGTGGGTAAAGAGATTGTGGGATTGGTGGGAGTGAGTAAAGAGATTGTGGGATGGGTGGGAGTGGGTAAAGAGATTGTGGGATGGGTGGTAGTGAGTAAAGAGATTGTGGGATGGGTGGTAGTGGGTAAAGAGATTGTGGGATGGGTGGGAGTGAGTAAAGAGATTGTGGGATGGGTGGTAGTGGGTCAAAGAGATTGTGGGATGGGTGGGAGTGAGTAAAGAGATTGTGGGATGGGTGGTAGTGGGTAAAGAGATTGTGGGATGAGTGGAGTGAGTAAAGAGATTGTGGGATGGGTGGCAGTGGGTAAAGAGATTGTGGGATGGGTGGGAGTGGGTAAAGAGATTGTGGGATAGGTGGCAGTGGGTAAAGAGATTGTGGGATGGATGGTAGTAGGTAAAGAGATTGTGGAATTGATGGTAGTGGGTAAAGAGATTTTGGGATGGGTGGGAGTGAGTAAAGAGATTGTGGGATGGGTGGTAGTGGGTAAAGAGATTGTGGGATTGGTGGGAGTGGGTAAAGAGATTGTGGGATGGGTGGTAGTGGGTAAAGAGATTGTGGGATGGGTGGTAGTGGGTAAAGAGATTGTGGGATGGGTGGAGTGGGTAAAGAGATTGTGGGATGGGTGGTAGTGGGTAAAGAGATTGTGGGATGGGATGGTAGTGGGTAAAGAGATTGTGGGATGGGTGGTAGTGGGTAAAGAGATTGTGGGATGGGTGGTAGTGGGTAAAGAGATTGTGGGATGGGTGGTAGTGGTAAAGAGATTGTGGGATGGGTGGGAGTGAGTAAAGAGATTGTGGGATGGGTGGTAGTGGGTAAAGAGATTGTGGGATGGGTGGTAGTGGGTAAAGAGATTGTGGGATGGGTGGTAGTGGGTAAAGAGATTGTGGGATGGGTGGTAAGTGGGTAAAGAGATTGTGGTGATGGGTGGTAGTGGGTAAAGAGATTGTGGGATGGATGGTAGTGAGTAAAGAGATTGTGGGATGGGTGGTAGTGGGTAAAGAGACTGTGTGATGGGTGGTAGTGGGTAAAGAGATTGTGAGATGGGTGGTAGTGGGTAAAGAGATTGTGGGATGGGTGGAGTGGGTAAAGAGATTGTGGGATGGGTGGTAGTGGGTAAAGAGATTGTGGGATGGGTGCTAGTTTGTAAAGAGATTGTGGGATGGGTGGTAAGTGGGTAAAGAGATTGTGGATTGGGTGGTAGTGGGTAAAGAGATTGTGGGATGGGTGGAGTGGGTAAAGAGATTGTGGGATGGGTGGGAGTGGGTAAAGAGATTGTGGGATGGGTGGTAGTGGGTAAAGAGATTGTGGGATGGGTGGTAGTGGGTAAAGAGATTGTGGGATGGGTGGTAGTGGGTAAAGAGATTGTGGGATGGGTGGGAGTGAGTAAAGAGATTGTGGGATGGGTGGTAGTGGGTAAAGAGATTGTGGGATGGGTGGGAGTGGGTAAAGAGATTGTGGGATGGGTGGTAGTGGTTAAGGAGATTGTGGGATGGGTGGTAGTGGGTAAAGAGATTGTGGGATGTGTGTAGTGGGTAAAGAGATTGTGGGCTGTGTAGTAGTGGGTAAAGAAATTGTGTGATGGGTGCGAAATGGGAAAAGAAATTGTGGGATGGGTGGTAGTGGGTAAAGAGATTGTGGGATGGGTGGTAGTGGGTAAAGAGATTGTGGATGGGTGGAGGGGAAAGAGATTGTGGGATGTGGTAGTGGGTAAAGAGATTGTGGGATGGGTGGTAGTGGGTAAAGAGATTGTGGGATGGGTGGTAGTGGGTAAAGAGATTGTGGGATGGGTGGTAGTGGGTAAAGAGATTGTGGGATGGGTGGTAGTGGTAAAGAGATTGTGGGATGGGTGGTAGTGGGTAAAGAGATTGTGGGATGGGTGGTAGTGGGTAAAGAGATTGTGGGATGGGTGGTAGTGGGTAAAGAGATTGTGGGATGGGTGGTAGTGGGTAAAGAGATTGTGGGATGGGTGGTAGTGGGTAAAGAGATTGTGGGATGGGTGGTAGTGGGTAAAGAGATTGTGGGATGGGTGGTAGTGGGTAAAGAGATTGTGGGATGGGTGGTAGTGGGTAAAGAGATTGTGGGATGGGGTGGTAGTGGGTAAAGAGATTGTGGGATGGGTGGTAGTGGGTAAAGAGATTGTGGGATGGGTGGTAGTGGGTAAAGAGATTGTGGGATGGGTGGTAGTGGGTAAAGAGATTGTGGGATGGGTGGTAGTGGGTAAAGAGATTGTGGGATGGGTGGTAGTGGGTAAAGAGATTGTGGGATGGGTGGTAGTGGGTAAAGAGATTGTGGGATGGGTGGTAGTGGGTAAAGAGATTGTGGGATGGGTGGTAGTGGGTAAAGAGATTGTGGGATGGGTGGTAGTGGGTAAAGAGATTGTGGGATGGGTGGTAGTGGGTAAAGAGATTGTGGGATGGGTGGTAGTGGGTAAAGAGATTGTGGGATGGGTGGTAGTGGGTAAAGAGATTGTGGGATGGGTGGTAGTGGGTAAAGAGATTGTGGGATGGGTGTAGTGGGTAAAGAGATTGTGGGATGGGTGGTAGTGGGTAAAGAGATTGTGGGATGGGTGGTAGTGGGTAAAGAGATTGTGGGATGGGTGGTAGTGGGTAAAGAGATTGTGGGATGGGTGGTAGTGGGTAAAGAGATTGTGGGATGGGTGGTAGTGGGTAAAGAGATTGTGGGATGGGTGGTAGTGGGTAAAGAGATTGTGGGATGGGTGGTAGTGGGTAAAGAGATTGTGGGATGGGTGGTAGTGGGTAAAGAGATTGTGGGATGGGTGGTAGTGGGTAAAGAGATTGTGGGATGGGTGGTAGTGGGTAAAGAGATTGTGGGATGGGTGGTAGTGGGTAAAGAGATTGTGGGATGGGTGGTAGTGGGTAAGAGATTGTGGGATGGGTGGTAGTGGGTAAAGAGATTGTGGGATGGGTGGTAGTGGGTAAAGAGATTGTGGGATGGTGGTGTGGTAAAGAGATGTGGGATGTGGTGGTAAAGAGATTGTGGGATGGGTGGTAGTGGGTAAAGAGATTGTGGGATGGGTGGTAGTGGGTAAAGAGATTGTGGGATGGGTGGTAGTGGGTAAAGAGATTGTGGGATGGGTGGTAGTGGGTAAAGAGATTGTGGGATGGGTGGTAGTGGGTAAAGAGATTGTGGGATGGGTGGTAGTGGGTAAAGAGATTGTGGGATGGGTGGTAGTGGGTAAAGAGATTGTGGGATGGGTGGTAGTGGGTAAAGAGATTGTGGGATGGGTGGTAGTGGGTAAAGAGATTGTGGGATGGGTGGTAGTGGGTAAAGAGATTGTGGGATGGGTGGTAGTGGGTAAAGAGATTGTGGGATGGGTGGTAGTGGGTAAAGAGATTGTGGGATGGGTGGTAGTGGGTAAAGAGATTGTGGGATGGGTGGTAGTGGGTAAAGAGATTGTGGGATGGGTGGTAGTGGGTAAAGAGATTGTGGGATGGGTGGTAGTGGGTAAAGAGATTGTGGGATGGGTGGTAGTGGGTAAAGAGATTGTGGGATGGGTGGTAGTGGGTAAAGAGATTGTGGGATGGGTGGTAGTGGGTAAAGAGATTGTGGGATGGGTGGTAGTGGGTAAAGAGATTGTGGGATGGGTGGTAGTGGGTAAAGAGATTGTGGGATGGGTGGTAGTGGGTAAAGAGATTGTGGGATGGGTGGTAGTGGGTAAAGAGATTGTGGGATGGGTGGTAGTGGGTAAAGAGATTGTGGGATGGGTGGTAGTGGGTAAAGAGATTGTGGGATGGGTGGTAGTGGGTAAAAGAGATTGTGGGATGGGTGGTAGTGGGTAAAGAGATTGTGGGATGGGTGGTAGTGGGTAAAGAGATTGTGGGATGGGTGGTAGTGGGTAAAGAGATTGTGGGATGGGTGGTAGTGGGTAAAGAGATTGTGGGATGGGTGGTAGTGGGTAAAGAGATTGTGGGATGGGTGGTAGTGGGTAAAGAGATTGTGGGATGGGTGGTAGTGGGTAAAGAGATTGTGGGATGGGTGGTAGTGGGTAAAGAGATTGTGGGATGGGTGGTAGTGGGTAAAGAGATTGTGGGATGGGTGGTAGTGGGTAAAGAGATTGTGGGATGGGTGGTAGTGGGTAAAGAGATTGTGGGATGGGTGGTAGTGGGTAAAGAGATTGTGGGATGGGTGGTAGTGGGTAAAGAGATTGTGGGATGGGTGGTAGTGGGTAAAGAGATTGTGGGATGGGTGGAGTGGGTAAAGAGATTGTGGGATGGGTGGTAGTGGGTAAAGAGATTGTGGGATGGGTGGTAGTGGGTAAAGAGATTGTGGGATGGGTGGTAGTGGGTAAAGAGATTGTGGGATGGGTGGTAGTGGGTAAAGAGATTGTGGGATGGGTGGTAGTGGGTAAAGAGATTGTGGGATGGGTGGTAGTGGGTAAAGAGATTGTGGGATGGGTGGTAGTGGGTAAAGAGATTGTGGGATGGGTGGTAGTGGGTAAAGAGATTGTGGGATGGGTGGTAGTGGGTAAAGAGATTGTGGGATGGGTGGTAGTGGGTAAAGAGATTGTGGGATGGGTGGTAGTGGGTAAAGAGATTGTGGGATGGGTGGTAGTGGGTAAAGAGATTGTGGGATGGGTGGTAGTGGGTAAAGAGATTGTGGGATGGGTGGTGTGGTAAAGAGATTGTGGGATGGGTGGTAGTGGGTAAAGAGATTGTGGGATGGGTGGTAGTGGGTAAAGAGATTGTGGGATGGGTGGTAGTGGGTAAAGAGATTGTGGGATGGGTGGTAGTGGGTAAAGAGATTGTGGGATGGGTGGTAGTGGGTAAAGAGATTGTGGGATGGGTGGTAGTGGGTAAAGAGATTGTGGGATGGGTGGTAGTGGGTAAAGAGATTGTGGGATGGGTGGTAGTGGGTAAAGAGATTGTGGGATGGTGGTAGTGGGTAAAGAGATTGTGGGATGGTGGTAGTGGGTAAAGAGATTGTGGGATGGGTGGTAGTGGGTAAAGAGATTGTGGGATGGGTGGTAGTGGGTAAAGAGATTGTGGGATGGTGGTAGTGGGTAAAGAGATTGTGGGATGGTGGTAGTGGGTAAAGAGATTGTGGGATGGGTGGTAGTGGGTAAAGAGATTGTGGGATGGGTGGTAGTGGGTAAAGAGATTGTGGGATGGGTGGTAGTGGGTAAAGAGATTGTGGGATGGGTGGTAGTGGGTAAAGAGATTGTGGGATGGGTGGTAGTGGGTAAAGAGATTGTGGGATGGGTGGTAGTGGGTAAAGAGATTGTGGGATGGGTGGTAGTGGGTAAAGAGATTGTGGGATGGGTGGTAGTGGGTAAAGAGATTGTGGGATGGGTGGTAGTGGGTAAAGAGATTGTGGGATGGGTGGTAGTGGGTAAAGAGATTGTGGGATGGGTGGTAGTGGGTAAAGAGATTGTGGGATGGGTGGTAGTGGGTAAAGAGATTGTGGGATGGGTGGTAGTGGGTAAAGAGATTGTGGGATGGGTGGTAGTGGGTAAAGAGATTGTGGGATGGGTGGTAGTGGGTAAAGAGATTGTGGGATGGGTGGTAGTGGGTAAAGAGATTGTGGGATGGGTGGTAGTGGGTAAAGAGATTGTGGGATGGGTGGTAGTGGGTAAAGAGATTGTGGGATGGGTGGTAGTGGGTAAAGAGATTGTGGGATGGGTGGTAGTGGGTAAAGAGATTGTGGGATGGGTGGTAGTGGGTAAAGAGATTGTGGGATGGGTGGTAGTGGGTAAAGAGATTGTGGGATGGGTGGTAGTGGGTAAAGAGATTGTGGGATGGGTGGTAGTGGGTAAAGAGATTGTGGGATGGGTGGTAGTGGGTAAAGAGATTGTGGGATGGGTGGTAGTGGGTAAAGAGATTGTGGGATGGGTGGTAGTGGGTAAAGAGATTGTGGGATGGGTGGTAGTGGGTAAAGAGATTGTGGGATGGGTGGTAGTGGGTAAAGAGATTGTGGGATGGGTGGTAGTGGGTAAAGAGATTGTGGGATGGGTGGTAGTGGGTAAAGAGATTGTGGGATGGGTGGTAGTGGGTAAAGAGATTGTGGGATGGGTGGTAGTGGGTAAAGAGATTGTGGGATGGGTGGTAGTGGGTAAAGAGATTGTGGGATGGGTGGTAGTGGGTAAAGAGATTGTGGGATGGGTGGTAGTGGGTAAAGAGATTGTGGGATGGGTGGTAGTGGGTAAAGAGATTGTGGGATGGGTGGTAGTGGGTAAAGAGATTGTGGGATGGGTGGTAGTGGGTAAAGAGATTGTGGGATGGGTGGTAGTGGGTAAAGAGATTGTGGGATGGGTGGTAGTGGGTAAAGAGATTGTGGGATGGGTGGTAGTGGGTAAAGAGATTGTGGGATGGGTGGGAGTGGGTAAAGAGATTGTGGGATGGGTGGTAGTGGGTAAAGAGATTGTGGGATGGGTGGTAGTGGGTAAAGAGATTGTGGGATGGATGGTAGTGGGTAAAGAGATTGTGGGATGGGTGGTAGTGGGTAAAGAGATTGTGGGATGGGTGGTAGTGGGTAAAGAGATTGTGGGATGGGTGGTAGTGGGTAAAGAGATTGTGGGATGGGTGGTAGTGGGTAAAGAGATTGTGGGATGGGTGGTAGTGGGTAAAGAGATTGTGGGATGGGTGGTAGTGGGTAAAGAGATTGTGGGATGGGTGGTAGTGGGTAAAGAGATTGTGGGATGGGTGGTAGTGGGTAAAGAGATTGTGGGATGGGTGGTAGTGGGTAAAGAGATTGTGGGATGGATGGTAGTGGGTAAAGAGATTGTGGGATGGGTGGTAGTGGGTAAAGAGATTGTGGGATGGGTGGTAGTGGGTAAAGAGATTGTGGGATGGGTGGTAGTGGGTAAAGAGATTGTGGGATGGGTGGTAGTGGGTAAAGAGATTGTGGGATGGGTGGTAGTGGGTAAAGAGATTGTGGGATGGGTGGTAGTGGGTAAAGAGATTGTGGGATGGGTGGTAGTGGGTAAAGAGATTGTGGGATGGGTGGTAGTGGGTAAAGAGATTGTGGGATGGGTGGTAGTGGGTAAAGAGATTGTGGGATGGGTGGTAGTGGGTAAAGAGATTGTGGGATGGGTGGTAGTGGGTAAAGAGATTGTGGGATGGGTGGTAGTGGGTAAAGAGATTGTGGGATGGGTGGTAGTGGGTAAAGAGATTGTGGGATGGGTGGTAGTGGGTAAAGAGATTGTGGGATGGATGGTAGTGGGTAAAGAGATTGTGGGATGGGTGGTAGTGGGTAAAGAGATTGTGGGATGGGTGGTAGTGGGTAAAGAGATTGTGGGATGGGTGGTAGTGGGTAAAGAGATTGTGGGATGGGTGGTAGTGGGTAAAGAGATTGTGGGATGGGTGGTAGTGGGTAAGAGACTGTGAGATGGGTGGTAGTGGGTAAAGATATTGTGTGATAGGTGGTAGTGGGTAAAGAGATTGTGGGATGGGTGGTAGTGGTAAAGAGATTGTGGGATGGGTGGTAGTGGGTAAAGAGATTGTGGGATGGGTGGTAGTGGGTAAAGAGATTGTGGGATGGGTGGTAGTGGGTAAAGAGATTGTGGGATGGGTGGTAGTGGGTAAAGAGATTGTGGGATGGGTGGTAGTGGGTAAAGAGATTGTGGGATGGGTGGTAGTGGGTAAAGATTGAGATTGTGGGAGATTGGGATGGTAGTGGGTAAAGAGATTGTGGGATGGGTGGTAGTGGGTAAAGAGATTGTGGGATGGGTGGTAGTGGGTAAAGAGATTGTGGGATGGGTGGTAGTGGGTAAAGAGATTGTGGGATGGGTGGTAGTGGGTAAAGAGATTGTGGGATGGGTGGTAGTGGGTAAAGAGATTGTGGGATGGGTGGTAGTGGTAAAGAGATTGTGGATGGGTGGTAGTGGTAAAGAGATTGTGGGATGGGTGGTAGTGGGTAAAGAGATTGTGGGATGGGTGGTAGTGGGTAAAGAGATTGTGGGATGGGTGGTAGTGGGTAAAGAGATTGTGGGATGGGTGGTAGTGGGTAAAGAGATTGTGGGATGGGTGGTAGTGGGTAAAGAGATTGTGGGATGGGTGGTAGTGGGTAAAGAGATTGTGGGATGGATGGTAGTGGGTAAAGAGATTGTGGGATGGGTGGGAGTGGGTAAAGAGATTGTGGGATGGGTGGTAGTGGGTAAAGAGATTGTGGGATGGGTGGTAGTGGGTAAAGAGATTGTGGGATGGGTGGTAGTGGGTAAAGAGATTGTGTGATGGGTGGTAGTGGGCAAAGAGATTGTGGGATGGTGGTAGTGGGTAAAGAGATTGTGGGATGGGTGGTAGTGGGTAAAGAGATTGTGGGATGGGTGGTAGTGGGTAAAGAGATTGTGGGATGGGTGGTAGTGGGTAAAGAGATTGTGGGATGGGTGGTAGTGGGTAAAGAGATTGTGGGATGGGTGGTAGTGGGTAAAGAGATTGTGGGATGGGTGGTAGTGGGTAAAGAGATTGTGGGATGGGTGGTAGTGGGTAAAGAGATTGTGGAATGGATGGTAGTCAGTCAAGAGATTTTGGGATGGGTGGTAGTGGGTAACGAGATTGTGGGATGGGTGGTAGTGGGTAAAGAGATTGTGGGATGGGTGGTAGTGGGTAAAGAGATTGTGGGATGGGTGGTAGTGGGTAAAGAGATTGTGGGATGGGTGGTAGTGGGTAAAGAGATTGTGGGATGGGTGGTAGTGGGTAAAGAGATTGTGGGATGGGTGGTAGTGGGTAAAGAGATTGTGGGATGG
Source organism: Mobula hypostoma (assembly GCF_963921235.1). Lineage (NCBI taxonomy): Eukaryota > Metazoa > Chordata > Chondrichthyes > Myliobatiformes > Myliobatidae > Mobula > Mobula hypostoma. Next base: position 60,992,544 of record NC_086117.1, read on the forward strand.
GTGGTAGTGGGTAAAGAGATTGTGGGATGGGTGGTAGTGGGTAAAGAGATTGTGGGATGGGTGGTAGTGGGTAAAGAGATTGTGGGATGGGTGGTAGTGGGTAACGAGATTGTGGGATGGGTGGTAGTGGGTCAAAGAGATTGTGGGATGGGTGGTAGTGGGTAAAGAGATTGTGGGATGGGTGGTAGTGGGTAAAGAGATTGTGGGATGGGTGGTAGTGGGTAAAGAGATTGTGGGATGGGTGGTAGTGGGTAAAGAGATTGTGGGATGGGTGGTAGTGGGTAAAGAGATTGTGGGATGGGTGGTAGTGGGTAAAGAGATTGTGGGATGGGTGGTAGTGGGTAAAGAGATTGTGGGATGGGTGGTAGTGGGTAAAGAGATTGTGGGATGGGTGGTAGTGGGTAAAGAGATTGTGGGATGGGTGGTAGTGGGAAAAGAGATTGTGGGATGGGTGGTAGTGGGTCAGAGATTGTGGGATGGGTGGTAGTGGGTAAAGAGATTGTGGGATGGGTGGTAGTGGGTAAAGAGATTGTGGGATGGGTGGTAGTGGGTAAAGAGATTGTGGGATGGATGGTAGTGGGTAAAGAGATTGTGGGATGGGTGGTAGTGGGTAAAGAGATTGTGGGATGGGTGGTAGTGGGTAAAGAGACAGTGGGATGGGTGGTAGTGGTTAAAGAGATTGTGGGATGGTTGGTAGTGGGTAAAGAGATTGTGGGATGGGTGGTAGTGGGTAAAGAGATTGTGGGATGGGTGGTAGTGGGTAAAGAGATTGTGGGATGGGTGGTAGTGGGTAAAGAGATTGTGGGATGGGTGGTAGTGGGTAAAGAGATTGTGGGATGGATGGTAGTGGGTAAAGAGATTGTGGGATGGGTGGTAGTGGGTAACGAGATTGTGGGATGGGTGGTAGTGGGTAAAGAGATTGTGGGATGGGTGGTAGTGGGTAAAGAGATTGTGGGATGGGTGGTAGTGGGTAAAGAGATTGTGGGATGGGTGGTAGTGGGTAAAGAGATTGTGGGATGGGTGGTAGTGGGTAAAGAGATTGTGGGATGGGTGGTAGTGGGTAAAGAGATTGTGGGATGGATGGTACTGGGTAAAGAGATTGTGGGATGGGTGGTAGTGGGTAACGAGATTGTGGGATGGGTGGTAGTGGGTAAAGAGATTGTGGGATGGGTGGTAGTGGGTAAAGAGATTGTGGGATGGGTGGTAGTGGGTAAAGAGATTGTGGGATGGGTGGTAGTGGGTAAAGAGATTGTGGGATGGGTGGTAGTGGGTAAAGAGATTGTGGGATGGGTGGTAGTGGGTAAAGAGATTGTGGGATGGGTGGTAGTGGGTAAAGAGATTGTGGGATGGGTGGTAGTGGGTAAAGAGATTGTGGGATGGGTGGTAGTGGGTAAAGAGATTGTGGGATGGGTGGTAGGTGGTAAAGAGATTGTGTGATGGGTGGTAGTGGGCAAAGAGATTGTGGGATGGTGGTAGTGGGTAAAGAGATTGTGGGATGGATGGTAGTCAGTAAAGAGATTGTGGGATGGGTGGTAGTGGGTAACGAGATTGTGGGATGGGTGGTAGTGGGTAAAGAGATTGTGTGGGATGGGTGGTAGTGGGTAAAGAGATTGTGGGATGGGTGGTAGTGGGTAAAGAGATTGTGGGATGGGTGGTAGTGGGTAAAGAGATTGTGGGATGGGTGGTAGTGGGTAAAGAGATTGTGGGATGGTGGTAGTGGGTAAAGAGATTGTGGGATGGGGGAGTGGGTAAAGAGATTGTGGGATGGGTGGTAGTGGGTAAAGAGATTGTGGGATGGGTGGTTGTGGGTAAAGAGATTGTGGGATGGGTGGTAGTGGGTAAAGAGATTGTGGGATGGGTGGTAGTGAGTAAAGAGATTGTGGGATGGGTGGTAGTGGGTAAAGAGATTGTGGGATGGGTGGTAGTGGGTAAAGAGATTGTGGGATGGGTGGTAGTGGGTAAAGAGATTGTGGGATGGGTGGTAGTGGGTAAAGAGATTGTGGGATGGGTGGGAGTGGGAAAAGAGATTGTGGGATGTGTGGTAGTGGGTAAAGAGATTGTGGGATGGGTGGTAGTGGGTAAAGAGATTGTGGGATGGGTGGTAGTGGGTAAAGAGATTGTGGGATGGGTGGTAGTGGGTAAAGAGATTGTGGGATGGGTGGGTGTGAGGAAAGAGATTGTGGGATGGGTGGTAGTTAGTAAAGAGATTGTGGGATGGGTGGTTGTGGGTAAAGAGATTGTGTGATGGGTGGTAGTGGGTAAAGAGATTGTGGGATGGGTGGTAGTGGGTAAAGAGATTGTGGGATGGGTGGTAGTGGGTAAAGAGATTGTGGGATGGGTGGGAGTGGGTAAAGAGATTGTGGGATGGGTGGTAGTGGGTAAAGAGATTGTGGGATGGGTGGGAGTGAGTAAAGAGATTGTGGGATGGGTGGTAGTGGGTAAAGAGATTGTGGGATGGGTGGGAGTGGGTAAAGAGATTGTGGGATGGGTGGTAGTGGGTAAAGAGATTGTGGGATGGGTGGTAGTGGGTAAAGAGATTGTGGGATGGGTGGTAGTGGGTAAAGAGATTGTGGGATGGGTGGTAGTGGGTAAAGAGATTGTGGGATGGGTGGTAGTGGGTAAAGAGATTGTGGGATGGGTGGTAGTGGGTAAAGAGATTGTGGGATGGGTGGTAGTGGGTAAAGAGATTGTGGGATGGGTGGTAGTGGGTAACGAGATTGTGGGATGGGTGGTAGTGGGTCAAAGAGATTGTGGGATGGGTGGTAGTGGGTAAAGAGATTGTGGGATGGGTGGTAGTGGGTAAAGAGATTGTGGGATGGGTGGTAGTGGGTAAAGAGATTGTGGGGATGGGTGGTAGTGGGTAAAGAGATTGTGGGATGGGTGGTAGTGGGTAAAGAGATTGTGGGATGGGTGGTAGTGGGTAAAGAGATTGTGGGATGGGTGGTAGTGGGTAAAGAGATTGTGGGATGGGTGGTAGTGGGTAAAGAGATTGTGGGATGGGTGGTAGTGGGTAAAGAGATTGTGGGATGGGTGGTAGTGGGTAAAGAGATTGTGGGATGGGTGGTAGTGGGTAAAGAGATTGTGGGATGGGTGGGAGTGGGTAAAGAGATTGTGGGATGGGTGGTAGTGGGTAAAGAGATTGTGGGATGGATGGTAGTGGGTAAAGAGATTGTGGGATGGGTGGTAGTGGGTAAAGAGATTGTGGGATGGGTGGTAGTGGGTAAAGAGATTGTGGGATGGGTGGTAGTGGGTAAAGAGATTGTGGGATGGGTGGGAGTGGGTAAAGAGATTGTGGGATGGGTGGTAGTGGGTAAAGAGATTGTGGGATGGGTGGTAGTGGGTAAAGAGATTGTGGGATGGGTGGTAGTGGGTAAAGAGATTGTGGGATGGGTGGTAGTGGGTAAAGAGATTGTGGGATGGGTGGTAGTGGGTAAAGAGATTGTGGGATGGGTGGTAGTGGGTAAAGAGATTGTGGGATGGGTGGTAGTGGGTAAAGAGATTGTGGGATGGGTGGTAGTGGGTAAAGAGATTGTGGGATGGGTGGTAGTGGGTAAAGAGATTGTGGGATGGGTGGTAGTGGGTAAAGAGATTGTTGGATGGGTGGGAGTGGGTAAAGAGATTGTGGGATGGGTGGTAGTGGGTAAAGAGATTGTGGGATGGGTGGTAGTGGGTAAAGAGATTGTGGGATGGGTGGTAGTGGGTAAAGAGATTGTGTGATGGGTGGGAGTGGGTAAAGAGATTGTGGGATGGGTGGTAGTGGGTAAAGAGATTGTGGGATGGGTGGTAGTGGGTAAAGAGATTGTGGGATGGGTGGTAGTGGGTAAAGAGATTGTGGGATGGGTGGTAGTGGGGTAAAGAGATTGTGGGATGGGTGGTAGTGGGTAAAGAGATTGTGGGATGGGTGGTAGTGGGTAAAGAGATTGTGGGATGGGTGGTAGTGGGTAAAGAGATTGTGGGATGGGTGGTAGTGGGTAAAGAGATTGTGGGATGGGTGGTAGTGGGTAAAGAGATTGTGGGATGGGTGGTAGTGGGTAAAGAGATTGTGGGATGGGTGGTAGTGGGTAAAGAGATTGTGGGATGGGTGGTAGTGGGTAAAGAGATTGTGGGATGGGTGGTAGTGGGTCAAAGAGATTGTGGGATGGGTGGTAGTGGGTAAAGAGATTGTGGGATGGGTGGTAGTGGGTAAAGAGATTGTGGGATGGGTGGTAGTGGGTAAAGAGATTGTGTGATGTATGTTAGCAGGTAAAGAGATTGTGGGATGGATGGTAGTGGGTAAAGAGATTGTGGGATGGGTGGTAGTGGGTAAAGAGATTGTGGGATGGGTGGTAGTGGGTAAAGAGATTGTGGGATGGGTGGTAGTGGGTAAAGAGATTGTGGGATGGGTGGTAGTGGGTAAAGAGATTGTGGGATGGGTGGTAGTGGGTAAAGAGATTGTGGGATGGGTGGTAGTGGGTAAAGAGATTGTGGGATGGATGGTAGTGGGTAAAGAGATTGTGGGATGGGTGGTAGTGGGTAACGAGATTGTGGGATGGGTGGTAGTGGGTAAAGAGATTGTGGGATGGGTGGTAGTGGGTAAAGAGATTGTGGGATGGATGGTAGTGGGTAAAGAGATTGTGGGATGGGTGGTAGTGGGTAAAGAGATTGTGGGATGGGTGGTAGTGGGTAAAGAGATTGTGGGATGGGTGGGAGTGGGTAAAGAGATTGTGGGATGGGTGGTAGTGGGTCAAAGAGATTGTGGGATGGGTGGTAGTGGGTAAAGAGATTGTGGGATGGGTGCAAAACGGGGAAAGAGATTGTGGGATGGGTGGTAGTGGGTAAAGAGATTGTGGGATGGGTGGTAGTGGGTAAAGAGATTGTGGGATGGGTGGTAGTGGGTAAAGAGATTGTGGGATGGATGGTAGTGGGTAAAGAGATTGTGGGATGGGTGGTAGTGGGTAAAGAGATTGTGGGATGGGTGGTAGTGGGTAAAGAGATTGTGTGATGGGTGGGAGTGGGTAAAGAGATTGTGGGATGGGTGGTAGTGGGTAAAGAGATTGTGGGATGGGTGGTAGTGGGTAAAGAGATTGTGGGATGGGTGGTAGTGGGTAAAGAGATTGTGGGATGGGTGGTAGTGGGTAAAGAGATTGTGGGATGGGTGGTAGTGGGTAAAGAGATTGTGGGATGGGTGGTAGTGGGTAAAGAGATTGTGGGATGGGTGGTAGTGGGTAAAGAGATTGTGGGATGGGTGGTAGTGGGTAAAGAGATTGTGGGATGGGTGGTAGTGGGTAAAGAGATTGTGGGATGGTGTGGTAGTGGGTAAAGAGATTGTGGGATGGGTGGTAGTGGGTAAAGAGATTGTGGGATGGGTGGTAGTGGGTAAAGAGATTGTGGGATGGGTGGTAGTGGGTAAAGAGATTGTGGGATGGGTGGTAGTGGGTAAAGAGATTGTGGGATGGGTGGTAGTGGGTAAAGAGATTGTGGGATGGGTGGGAGTGGGAAAGAGATTGTGGGATGGGTGGTAGTGGGTAAAGAGATTGTGGGATGGGTGGTAGTGGGTAAAGAGATTGTGGGATGGGTGGTAGTGGGTAAAGAGATTGTGGGATGGGTGGTAGTGGGTAAAGAGATTGTGGGATGGGTGGTAGTGGGTAAAGAGATTGTGGGATGGATGGTTGTGGGATGGGTGGTTGTGGGTAAAGGGATTGTTGGATGGGTGGGAGTGAGTAATGAGATTGTGGGATGGGTGGTAGTGGGTAAAGAGATTGTGGGATGGGTGGTAGTGTGTAAAGAGATTGTGGGATGGGTGGTAGTGGGTAAAGAGATTGTGGGATGGGTGGTAGTGGGTAAAGAGATTGTGGGATGGGTGGTAGTGGGTAAAGAGATTGTGGGATGGGTGTTAGTGGGTAAAGAGATTGTGAGATGGGTGGTAGTGGGTAAAGAGATTATGAGATGGGTGGGAGTGGGTAAAGAGATTGTGGGATGGGTGGTAGTGGGTAAAGAGATTGTGGGATGGGTGGTAGTGGGTAAAGAGATTGTTGGATGGGTGGGAGCTGGTGAAGAGATTGTGGGATGGGTGGTAGTGGGTAAAGAGATTGTGGGATGGATGGTAGTGGGTAAAGAGATTGTGGGATGGGTGGTAGTGGGTAAAGAGATTGTGGGATGGGTGGTAGTGGGTAAAGAGATTGTGGGATGGGTGGTAGTGGGTAAAGAGATTGTGGGATGGGTGGTAGTGGTCAAAGAGATTGTGGGATGGGTGGTAGTGGGTAAAGAGATTGTGGGATGGGTGGTAGTGGGTAAAGAGATTGTGGGATGGGTGGTAGTGGGTAAAGAGATTGTGGGATGGGTGGTAGTGGGTAAAGAGATTGTGGGATGGGTGGTAGTGGGTAAAGAGATTGTGGGATGGGTGGGAGTGGGTAAAGAGATTGTGGGATGGGTGGTAGTGGGTAAAGAGATTGTGGGATGGGTGGTAGTGGGTAAAGAGATTGTGGGATGGGTGGTAGTGGGTAAAGAGATTGTGGGATGGGTGGTAGTGGGTAAAGAGATTGTGGGATGGGTGGTAGTGGGTAAAGAGATTGTGGGATGGGTGTTAGTGGGTAAAGAGATTGTGGGATGGGTGGGAGTGGGTAAAGAGATTGTGGGATGGGTGGTAGTGGGTCAAAGAGATTGTGGGATGGGTGGTAGTGGGTAAAGAGATTGTGGGATGGGTGGGAGTGGGTAAAGAGATTGTGGGATGGGTGGTAGTGGGTAAAGAGATTGTGGGATGGGTGGTAGTGGGTAAAGAGATTGTGGGATGGGTGGTAGTGGGTAAAGAGATTGTGGGATGGGTGGTAGTGGGTAAAGAGATTGTGGGATGGGTGGTAGTGGGTAAAGAGATTGTGGGATGGGTGTCAGTGGGTAAAGAGATTGTGGGATGGGTGGTAGTGGGTAAAGAGATTGTGGGATGGATGGTAGTGGGTAAAGAGATTGTGGGATGGGTGGTAGTGGGTAAAGAGATTGTGGGATGGGTGGTAGTGGGTAAAGAGATTGTGGGATGGGTGGTAGTGGGTAAAGAGATTGTGGGATGGGTGGTAGTGGGTAAAGAGATTGTGGGATGGGTGGGAGTGGGTAAAGAGATTGTGGGATGGGTGGTAGTGGGTAAAGAGATTGTGGGATGGGTGGTAGTGGGTAAAGAGATTGTGGGATGGGTGGTAGTGGGTAAAGAGATTGTGGGATGGGTGGGAGTGGGTAAAGAGATTGTGGGATGGGTGGGAGTGAGTAAAGAGATTGTGGGATGGGTGGTAGTGGGTAAAGAGATTGTGGGATGGGTGGGAGTGGGTAAAGAGATTGTGGGATGGGTGGTAGTGGGTAAAGAGATTGTGGGATGGGTGGTAGTGGGTAAAGAGATTGTGGGATGGGTGGTAGTGGGTAAAGAGATTGTGGGATGGGTGGTAGTGGGTCAAGAGATTGTGGGATGGGTGGTAGTGGGTAAAGAGATTGTGGGATGGGTGGTAGTGGGTAAAGAGATTGTGGGATGGGTGGTAGTGGGTAAAGAGATTGTGGGATGGGTGGTAGTGGGTAAAGAGATTGTGGGATGGGTGGTAGTGGGTAAAGAGATTGTGGGATGGGTGGTAGTGGGTAAAGAGATTGTGGGATGGGTGGTAGTGGGTAAAGAGATTGTGGGATGGGTGGTAGTGGGTAAAGAGATTGTGGGATGGGTGGTAGTGGGTAAAGAGATTGTGGGATGGATGGTAGTGGGTAAAGAGATTGTGGGATGGGTGGTAGTGGGTAAAGAGATTGTGGGATGGGTGGTAGTGGGTAAAGAGATTGTGGGATGGGTGGTAGTGGGTAAAGAGATTGTGGGATGGGTGGTAGTGGGTAAAGAGATTGTGGGATGGGTGGTAGTGGGTAAAGAGATTGTGGGATGGGTGGTAGTGGGTAAAGAGATTGTGGGATGGGTGGTAGTGGGTAAAGAGATTGTGGGATGGGTGGTAGTGGGTAAAGAGATTGTGGGATGGATGGTAGTGGGTAAAGAGATTGTGGGATGGGTGGTAGTGGGTAAAGAGATTGTGGGATGGGTGGTAGTGGGTAAAGAGATTGTGGGATGGGTGGTAGTGGGTAAAGAGATTGTGGGATGGGTGGTAGTGGGTAAAGAGATTGTGGGATGGGTGGGAGTGAGTAAAGAGATTGTGGGATGGGTGGTAGTGGGTAAAGAGATTGTGGGATGGGTGGGAGTGGGTAAAGAGATTGTGGGATGGGTGGTAGTGGGTAAAGAGATTGTGGGATGGGTGGTAGTGGGTAAAGAGATTGTGGGATGGGTGGTAGTGGGTAAAGAGATTGTGGGATGGGTGGTAGTGGGTAAAGAGATTGTGGGATGGGTGGTAGTGGGTAAAGAGATTGTGGGATGGGTGGTAGTGGGTAAAGAGATTGTGGGATGGGTGGTAGTGGGTAAAGAGATTGTGGGATGGGTGGTAGTGGGTAAAGAGATTGTGGGATGGGTGGTAGTGGGTAAAGAGATTGTGGGATGGGTGGTAGTGGGTAAAGAGATTGTGGGATGGGTGGGAGTGGGTAAAGAGATTGTGGGATGGGTGGTAGTGGGTAAAGAGATTGTGGGATGGATGGTAGTGGGTAAAGAGATTGTGGGATGGGTGGTAGTGGGTAAAGAGATTGTGGGATGGGTGGGAGTGGGTAAAGAGATTGTGGGATGGGTGGTAGTGGGTAAAGAGATTGTGGGATGGGTGGTAGTGGGTAAAGAGATTGTGGGATGGGTGGTAGTGGGTCAAAGAGATTGTGGGATGGGTGGGAGTGAGTAAAGAGATTGTGGGATGGGTGGTAGTGGGTCAAAGAGATTGTGGGATGGGTGGTAGTGGGTAAAGAGATTGTGGGATGGGTGGTAGTGGGTAAAGAGATTGTGGGATGGGTGGGAGCATGTAATGAGATAGTGGGATGGGTTGTAGTGGGTAAAGAGATTGTGGGATGGATGGTAGTGGGTCAAGAGATTGTGGGATGGGTGGTAGTGGGTAAAGAGATTGTGGGATGGGTGGTAGTGGGTAAAGAGATTGTGGGATGGGTGGGAGTGGGTAAAGAGATTGTGGGATGGGTGGTAGTGGGTAAAGAGATTGTGGGATGGGTGGTAGTGGGTAAAGAGATTGTGGGATGGGTGGTAGTGGGTAAAGAGATTGTGGGATGGGTGGTAGTGGGTAAAGAGATTGTGGGATGGGTGGTAGTGGGTAAAGAGATTGTTGGATGGGTGGGAGTGGGTAAAGAGATTGTGGGATGGGTGGTAGTGGGTAAAGAGATTGTGGGATGGGTGGTAGTGGGTAAAGAGATTGTGGGATGGGTGGTAGTGGGTAAAGAGATTGTGGGATGGGTGGTAGTGGGTAAAGAGATTGTGGGATGGGTGGTAGTGGGTAAAGAGATTGTGTGATGGGTGGGAGTGGGTAAAGAGATTGTGGGATGGGTGGTAGTGGGTAAAGAGATTGTGGGATGGGTGGTAGTGGGTAAAGAGATTGTGGGATGGGTGGTAGTGGGTAAAGAGATTGTGGGATGGGTGGTAGTGGGTAAAGAGATTGTGGGATGGGTGGTAGTGGGTAAAGAGATTGTGGGATGGGTGGTAGTGGGTAAAGAGATTGTGGGATGGATGGTAGTGGGTAAAGAGATTGTGGGATGGGTGGTAGTGGGTAAAGAGATTGTGGGATGGGTGGTAGTGGGTCAAGAGATTGTGGGATGGGTGGTAGTGGGTAAAGAGATTGTGGGATGGGTGGTAGTGGGTAAAAGAGATTGTGGGATGGGTGGTAGTGGGTAAAGAGATTGTGGGATGGGTGGTAGTGGGTAAAGAGATTGTGGGATGGTGGGAGTGGGTAAAGAGATTGTGGGATGGGTGGTAGTGGGTAAAGAGATTGTGGGATGGGTGGTAGTGGGTAAAGAGATTGTGGGATGGGTGGGAGTGGGTAAAGAGATTGTGGGATGGATGGTAGTGGGTAAAGAGATTGTGGGATGGGTGGTAGTGGGTAAAGAGATTGTGGGATGGGTGGTAGTGGGTAAAGAGATTGTGGGATGGGTGGGAGTGGGTAAAGAGATTGTGGGATGGGTGGTAGTGGGTAAAGAGATTGTGGGATGGGTGGTAGTGGGTCAAAGAGATTGTGGGATGGGTGGGAGTGAGTAAAGAGATTGTGGGATGGGTGGTAGTGAGTAAAGAGATTGTGGGATGGGTGGTAGTGGGTAAAGAGATTGTGGGATGGGTGGTAGTGGGTAAAGAGATTGTGGGATGGGTGGTAGTGGGTAAAGAGATTGTGGGATGGGTGGTAGTGGGTAAAGAGATTGTGGGATGGGTGGTAGTGGGTAAAGAGATTGTGGGATGGGTGGTAGTGGGTAAAGAGATTGTGGGATGGGTGGTAGTGGGTAAAGAGATTGTGGGATGGGTGGTAGTGGGTAAAGAGATTGTGGGATGGGTGGTAGTGGGTAAAGAGATTGTGGGATGGGTGGTAGTGGGTAAAGAGATTGTGGGATGGGTGGTAGTGGGTAAAGAGATTGTGGGATGGGTGGTAGTGGGTAAAGAGATTGTGGGATGGGTGGTAGTGGGTAAAGAGATTGTGGGATGGTGGGAGTGGGTAAAGAGATTGTGGGATGGGTGGTAGTGGGTAAAGAGATTGTGGGATGGGTGGTAGTGGGTAAAGAGATTGTGGGATGGGTGGTAGTGGGTCAGAGAGATTGTGGGATGGGTGGTATTGGGCAAAGAGATTGTGGGATGTGTGTGAGTGGGTAAAGAGATTGTGGGATGGGTGGGAGTGAGTAAAGAGATTGTGGGATGGGTGGTAGTGGGTCAAAGAGATTGTGAGATGGATCGTAGTGGGTAAAGAGATTGTGGGATGGGTGGTAGTGGGTAAAGAGATTGTGGGATGGGTGGGAGTGGGTAAAGAGATTGTGGGATGGGTGGTAGTGGGTAAAGAGATTGTGGGATGGGTGGTAGTGGGTAAAGAGATTGTGGGATGGGTGGTAGTGGGTAAAGAGATTGTGGGATGGGTGGTAGTGGGCAAAGAGATTGTGGGATGTGTAGTAGTGGGTAAAGAAATTGTGTGATGGGTGCGAAACGGGAAAAGAGATTGTGGGATGGGTGGTAGTGGGTAAAGAGATTGTGGGATGGGTGGTAGTGGGTAAAGAGATTGTGGGATGGGTGGTAGTGGGTAAAGAGATTGTGGGATGGGTGGTAGTGGGTAAAGAGATTGTGGGATGGGTGGTAGTGGGTAAAGAGATTGTGGGATGGGTGGTAGTGGGTAAAGAGATTGTGGGATGGGTGGTAGTGGGTAAAGAGATTGTGGGATGGGTGGTAGTGGGTAAAGAGATTGTGGGATGGGTGGTAGTGGGTAAAGAGATTGTGGGATGGGTGGTAGTGGGTCAAAGAGATTGTGGGATGGGTGGTAGTGGGTAAAGAGATTGTGGGATGGGTGGTAGTGGGTAAAGAGATTGTGGGATGGATGGTAGTGGGTAAAGAGATTGTGGGATGGGTGGTAGTGGGTAAAGAGATTGTGGGATGGGTGGTAGTGGGTAAAGAGATTGTGGGATGGGTGGTAGTGGGTAAAGAGATTGTGGGATGGGTGGTAGTGGGTAAAGAGATTGTGGGATTTTTGGTAGAGGGTAAAGAGATTGTGGGATGGGTGGTAGTAGGTAAAGAGATTGTGGGATGGGTGGTATTTGGTAAAGAGATTGTGTGATAGGTGGTAGTGGTCAAAGAGATTGTGGGATGGTGGTAGTGGGTAAAGAGATTGTGGGATGGTGGTATGGGTGGTAGTGGGTAAAGAGATTGTGGGATGGGTGGTAGTGGGTAAAGAGATTGTGGGATGGGTGGTAGTGGGTAAAGAGATTGTGGGATGGGTGGTAGTGGGTAAAGAGATTGTGGGATGGGTGGTAGTGGGTAAAGAGATTGTGGGATGGGTGGTAGTGGGTAAAGAGATTGTGGGATGGGTGGTAGTGGGTAAAGAGATTGTGGGATGGGTGGTAGTGGGTAAAGAGATTGTGGGATGGGTGGGAGTGAGTAAAGAGATTGTGGGATGGGTGGTAGTGGGTAAAGAGATTGTGGGATGGGTGGTAGTGGGTAAAGAGATTGTGGGATGGATGGTAGTCAGTCAAGAGATTTTGGGATGGGTGGTAGTGGGTAAAGAGATTGTGGGATGGGTGGTAGTGGGTAAAGAGATTGTAGGATGGGTGGTAGTGGGTAAAGAGATTGTGGGCTGGATGGTAGTCTGTAAAGTGATTGTGGGATGGGTGGTAGTCGTTAAAGAGATTTTGGGATGGGCGGGAGGGGTTCTCAACAATGCTTCCAGCCTTTCATCTGCGGGTAAATGTCAGAACGAGTGTGGAGGGAGATTGCGGTCACCCTCGCACTGGTTTTTATTGCCTTCTTTCGGGTCTTGCATCTGATGCCTTGCAGCTTCATACCACACAATGATGCAGCCAGACTGGACACTTTCAATGGTGCTCCTGATGGAAGGTGTTAGAATGAGAGCAGAAAGCCCTTTGTGCATCAGTCTTCTCAGAGACTGTAGCCTCTGCTGTGTTGTCTTGACTAATGAGGAGGTGTTGTGTGTACTATGCAAAAGTCTTAGGCACATATACAGTGGCATGAAGATGTTTGGGCACCGCTAGTCAAAATTTCTGTTACTCTGACTAGTTAAGTGAATAGAAAATGAACTGATCTCCAAAAGTCATAAAGTTAAAGATGAAACAATCTTTTGAACATTTTAAGCAAGATTAGTGTATCATTTTTGTTTTGTACAATTTTAGAGTGAAAAAAGGAAAGGAGCACCATGCAAAAGTTTGGACACCCCAAGAGATTTGAGATTTCAGATAACTCAGACCTTAATTAGCTTGTTAGGGCTATGACTTGTTCACAGTCATCATTAGGAAAGGCCGGATGATGCAAATTTCAAAGCTTTATAAATACCCTGACTCCTCAAACCTTGTCCCAACAATCAGCAGCCATGGGCTCCTCTAAGCAGCTGCCTAGCACTCTGAAAATTAAAATAAATGATGCCCACAAAGCAGGAGAAGGCTATAAGAAGATAGCAAAGCATTTTCAGGTAGCTGTTTCCTCAGTTCGTAATGTAATTAAGAAATGGCAGTTAACAGGAAGGTGGAGATCACGTTGAGGTCTGGAAGACCAAGAAAACTTTCCGAGAGAACTGCTCATAAGATTGCTAGAAAGGCAAATCAAAACCCCCGTTTGACTGCAAAAGAGCTTCAGGAAGACTTAGCAGACTCTGGAGTGGTGGTACACTGTTCTACTGTGCAGCGACACCTGCACAAATATGACCTTCATGGAAGAGTCACCAGAAGAAAACCTTTCCTGCGTCCTCACCACAAAATTCAGCCTCAGAAGTTTGCAAAGGAACATCTAAACAAGTCTGATGCATTTTGGAAACAAGTCCTGTGGACTGATGAAGTTAAAATAGAACATAGAAACATAGAAACATAGAAAATAGGTGCAGGAGTAGGCCATTCGGCCCTTCGAGCCTGCACCGCCATTTATTATGATCATGGCTGATCATCCAACTCAGAACCCAGCCTTCCCTCCATACCCCCTGACCCCTGTAGCCACAAGGGCCATATCTAACTTCCTTTTAAACATAGCTAATGAACTGGCCTCAACAGTTTGCTGTGGCAGAGAATTCCACAGATTCACCACTCTCTGTGTGAAGAAGTTTTTCCTAACCTCGGTCCTAAAAGGCTTCCCCTCTATCCTCAAACTGTGACCCCTCGTTCTAGACCTCCCCAACATCGGGAACAATCTTCCTGCATCTAGCCTGTCCAATCCCTTTAGGATCTTATACGTTTCAATCAGATCCCCCCTCAATCTTCTAAATTCCAACGAGTACAAGCCCAGTTCATCCAGTCTTTCTTCATATGAAAGACCTGCCATCCCAGGAATCAATCTGGTGAACCTTCTTTGTACTCCCTCTATGGCAAAGATGTCTTTCCTCAGATTAGGGGACCAAAACTGCACACAATACTCCAGGTGTGGTCTCACCAAGGCCTTGTACAACTGCAGTAGTACCTCCCTGCTCCTGTACTCGAATCCTCTCGCTATAAATGCCAGCATACCGTTCGCCTTTTTCACCGCCTGCTGTACCTGCATGCCCACTTTCAATGACTGGTGTATAATGACACCCAGGTCTCGTTGCACCTCCCCTTTTCCTAATCGGCCACCATTCAGATAATAATCTGTTTTCCTATTTTTGCCACCAAAGTGGATAACTTCACATTTATCCACATTAAATTGCATCTGCCATGAGTTTGCCCACTCACCCAACCTATCCAAGTCACCCTGCATCCTCTTAGCATCCTCCTCACTGCTAACACTGCCACCCAGCTTCGTGTCATCCGCAAACTTGGAGATGCTGCATTTAATTCCCTCATCCAAGTCATTAATATATATTGTAAACAACTGGGGTCCCAGCACTGAGCCTTGCGGTACCCCACTAGTCACCGCCTGCCATTCTGAAAAGGTCCCGTTTATTCCCACTCTTTGCTTCCTGTCTGCTAACCAATTCTCCACCCACACCAATACCTTACCCCCAATACCGTGTGCTTTAAGTTTGCACACTAATCTCCTATGTGGGACCTTGTCAAAAGCCTTTTGAAAATCCAAATATACCACATCCACTGGATTTCCCCTATCCACTCTACTAGTTACATCCTCAAAAAATTCTATGAGATTCGATGAGCAAAGGTATGTTTGGAGAAAAAAAGGTGCAGAATTTCATGAAAAGAACACCTCTCCAACTGTTAAGCACAAGGGTGGATTGATCATGCTTTGGGCTTGTGTTGCAGCCAGTGGCACGGGGAACATATCACAAGTAGAGGGAAGAATGAATTCAATTAAATACCAGCAAATTCTGGAAGCAAACATCACACTGTCTGTGAAAAATCCGAAGATGAAAAGAGGATGGCTTCTACAACAGGATAATGATCCTAAACACACCTCAAAATCCACAATGGACTACCTCAAGAGGTGCAAGCTGGAGGTTTTGCCATGGCCCTCACAGTCCCTTGACCTAAGCATCAGCGAAAATCTGTGGATAGACCTCAAAAGAGCAGTGCATGCAAGACGACCCAAGAATCTCAAAGAACTAGAAGCCTTTTGCAAGGAAGAATGGGTGAAAATCCCCCAAACAAGAACTGAAAGACCCTTAGCTGGCTACAGAAAGCATTTACAAGCTGTGATACTTGCCAAAGGGGGTGTTACTAAGTACTGACCGTGCAGGGTGCCCAAACTTTTGCTTCAGGCCCTTTTCCTTTTTTGTTATTTTGAAACTGTAAAAGATAGAAATAAAAATGTAATCTTGCATAAAATATTAAAGAAATGTGTCATCTTTAACTTTATGCCTTTCAGAAATCAGTTCATCTTTTACTTGCTTAGCTATTCACAGTAACAGAAATTTTGACCAGCGGTGCTCAAACTTTTGCATACCACTGTATATAGCACAGTCTTGTATTTGTCAACATGGAGCGGAGAGCAAGTTTGTAAACCTGGTGGGAGCAAAGGGTGTTGGGAATGCCGAGGCTGGAGTGTGACGGGAGGGGTGTGGGACAGGTGGCAGAGAAGGTGTGCCAGGGGAGGGAGGGGATGGCTTGGCACAGGTACAGACACACCCAGCCCTGAGACACCAGGCAAGGTCATTTGATTCCAAACAACTGGTTTACTGATCATTACAGAATGTCTCTCTGGTGCTTCCTGCTCCCTCCCCTCTCCCTTCCCCTTTTCCCAACCACGATTCCCCTCTCCCTGCCCCCTTCCCACTCTCAGTCCACAATAGAGACCCATATGAGAAACAGGTTTATCAACACTCACATATGTCATGAAATTTGGTTTTTTTTGTGGCTGCAGTATAGTGCAATATGTAAAATTACTACAGGACTGTACTTGCAGAAGTCTCAGGCACCCTGGCTGTATACTGTATATGCTGAAAATGTTTGCACAGTACTGTCTCAAAAACCCATGAGGGTGAACGTACTCAGGCTTTTTCTCTGAGTTGTGGAATCAGGAACTAGAGGGCATAGGTTTAATGAACAGGGGAAAGATTTGATCATATTGTGAAGGGGTAACATTTATAAGCAGAGAATTGTATCTATGTGGAATGAGTTGCCGGAGGAAGTGGCTGAGGCAGGTTAAGTATCACTGGGACATACATGGATAGGCAGGTAATGGGCCAAATACTGGTGAATGGGTCAGTATAGACATTGGGCCAAAAGCCCTGTTCCCTGCTGCATGCCCCTGTCCCTCAAAGTGATTGTTTGTATGTTTTACCCAGGCCAAATATTCAAAATTCAAAGTACATTTATTATCAGAGTTGAGATTCATCTCCTTACAGGCAACCACAAAACAAAGAAACCAATAGAAACCATTAAAAAAATGCCTACAAACACCCAATGTGCAGAGAGAAAGAAAACAAATCATGCAATCAATGAAAGTAAGCAAGCAGCATTCAGAACTGTAGTTCACAAAAGTGAGGCCAGAGACACAAAGCCAGCCCCCGATTCAGGAGTCCGTTACTAGCGGGCCGCAGCCTCAGTTCAGCACAGAGTAAACCTTGAGGAGCAGCCAACTGAACTGGCTTGTCCTTTGCTCCAGTCCCAGCACCCTGACCTTTTCGATCTGACCCAGCAAACCTTGTCCAAACCTTGGTTCGTACTTTGCTCTTGGGCCCTGACTCCACCACCTCAATTTGGCCCATATCCAACTCCTCCAGTTTGCCTGGCACTTAAATTGATCACACCTCCGGTCTTTCCTCACTCTCGGACCCAGGCTCCATGTTGATTGTGCCTCATCTCCACTCACCACCACAGCAATGGCCAAGCATTGTCTCATCTCCCAGTCACATGCCCAGGCCCCGCCACCTCAATTCAGGCCATACACACCACGCTGCAACTATCCTGCACCCACGGAAACAATGCCAGGTTGTACAGGGATTTCAGAAACTCAACTCCGAAAGGGAAGTAACACATTATTATTTGCAGCGATTATTTACCAGAAAAAGTTCAACTAATGAAGTATTTAATTATTTCCCTTGTTTTGTTTGCCAGTGGCAAGAAGCCACCGAGCGCCATCTTGAACTGGAATATTCAACTGTGTAACACTTAACACTGAACAAAACCGAACCTTGTAGGCCAGTCTGTTTCAGTGCTGTTGGGGGAGGGGGATGATGAACTGGGACTGGGGCCCACAAAGAACTCCTTAAACTCTCTCAGTGTTCTCCATTCAGCTGAGAAGACAGGCAGGGCCCGGCTTTATCAGCCTTGCTGAAAGATGATGTCTATCTATCTATCTATCTATCATGCATTGACTATACTTAAACCAACGGGTTCATAGGTTCTTGATTAGTCAAGGCATCAAAGGTTGTGGGGAGAAGGCAGGAAGACTGGTTTGAGGGGGATAATAACCCAGCCTTGATGGAATGGTCAAGGGGCCAAATGTTCCAACACTTCTTTCTGTCTTACGATCTTATGGTCTTCTGGTCTTCTAAAACCCTTACTATCATGAAGAAATGATTAAGAATGCATGCAAGAGGCCCTACTGCATCAGGAATTGATGAGAGTTGGTATGTCACAGAAGACTAACAAAGACCTATAGATATACGGCGGAGCGTTCTGCTATGGAGGCTGCGCTGCGCAGGGTCAGGAGAGGCTGTAGACTCAGCCAGCTCCACCACAGGCACAACTTTCCACATCATCACCGATATCTTCAAGAGAAGCTGCCCAAGAAGACAGTATCCATCACCAAGGACTCTCACCATTGGGGACATGCCCTCTTCACATTACTACCATCAGGGTGGAGGTACAGGAGCATGAAGACTCACACTCAATGATTCTGGAGCAGCTTCTTCCCCCCTGCCATAAAATTTCAGAGCCCTCTCCATGAATGCATCCATGGGCTGGGCTCAGGACAGATCCTCGAAGATGTTGACGCCCAGGAACTTAAAGCTGCTCACCTTATCCACCACCGACCCCTCAGTGAGGATTGAATTCGTCAACACTGTTTGTGGGTTCAATCCTCATCATTGGATTCATTTTCTTCCTTCATTGCTGCTTCTTTTTCAAACTGTTTATTTATTTTGCCATTTTTAGTAATTGCCACAAATCAACAAATTTCACATCATATATGACAGTGATAATAAACCTGCTTTCGGTTCGGATTCTCATGCTCAGATCCTCAAACACAAATGGTTGAAAATTGCTGTTCCATTTTCTCATTGTCATGTGACCCCTGTAATGGTCATGTGAGCACCCCAATTGCATGTGAAGGGTTGGTTTCCCACACTCATTGTCGCAGGAGTCATCTCTGTCTCTCTCCCTCACTCTCTGAGGTACCGAAGTGCTGGGTTAGGGACTGTAGTTTTTGATGGGCTCAAGATCAAGGCCACTTTGGGGGCTTTTGCTGTTGTTTGCATGCTGGGGGTGGAGGAAGGGGTCAGTGCTTCTGCTGGGGGAAGAGTCGATGCCTCTGTTGATGTTTATGCGTAGGGGTTCTGATGTCACTCTCATTCAATCTTTGGGATTTCTTGTTCCGTGGATGTCTGTGAAGAGTAAGAATTTCAGGTTGTATACTCAATACATTCTCTGATATTAAATTGAACCATCTAGTCTGTTGGCGGGTCCTGAAGAGGCTGATCCGGGATCCGCTGATGGTGGTGCAGTGTAGGCAAGAGTAAGTGGTGGTTGAGGTTAGTGGGTGGACTCCACGATGAAGTGAGTCCATTGGCTAATCCCTCATCTCCCTGTAAAACTTGCTTCCTTCTCCTTAAACCCATCACCCCTACTGGGACATGGACAGCAGTTCGCCAGGGTCTTCTGTCGTGGGTTGATAGAGGACTGATTGGTCCTGTGGCTTCATTTTCACCACATCACTTCATGCAACTTCTTGGCAAAGAACTTTCCTCTCCCAGGGATGAGGTCTTTGGAGCTTCTGCTGGGGTCTCTGAGGCTCTGGGTTTTTATGGGGTGAAGTTTCTAGCCCCATGTCCATCCCTCCTCCTTTCACATCCAGGCTGGTTCTGTCCATGACAAAGTCACCCTCAACACTGCTGTGTGATAAAACCCCTTTGCTCCCTGAGGCTTGTCTTGTACTTACACCTGCTGTGACTGGAGTTTACTGAATTTTTTTGTCATTTTTGATGTGTTCAATGGTGGGGAGGGGGGCCTGTGATGAACAGGGATGTTCACGGGCAATCTGGCCTTTCGTTGGAAATGAGATTTGAGAGCAGGTTGTCTTTGCGTGGGCTAGCTCATGCTTGCAGTCCTTTGCAGGACAATGAGCACCCTCAGGAAATTAGGTCGGCTATCCTGCCTTTGGTGCTTGCTCAGTCTCAGTCACATCACTGACTCAAATCGGGGCATTATGGTGCATCCTAATTAGGGCAGCACAGCCGCGTAATGATTAGCGCAATTGCTTTTATTCAATTGAGATACAATGTGGACTAAGCCCTTCTGTCCCTTCGAGCCATGCCGCCCAGCAACCCCCCGATCTAATACCAGCCTAATCATGGGACAATAAGTAATTAGCCTCCAACTGGTATATTTTTGGACTGTGAGAGGAAACTGGAGCAATTGGAGGCAACCCACGCGGTCACGGGGAGAAAGTGCTAACTCCTTACAGACAGCGGCAGGAATTGAACCGGGGTCACTGGTACTGTAAAGTATTGTGCTGACCACTACACTACCGTGCCCTCCAACAGTACCCAGTGCTTTACAGTGCCAACAGTCACCAATCGTGGTTCAATTGCCTCTTGCCTGTAAAGAGCTGGTATGTTCACCCAGTGATTATGTGAATTTCCTACGGGTACTCCGGTTTACAGTTAGGTTTCGTGAGTTCTGCCAATGCCTCCAATTGAAACTATGAGACCCCTCAAAAAGGCCTCTTTGCTTTTGTTGCTTCATGAGGTAATATTAAAAGTTGCGTTTGTTTGTAGAAATAAGTGAAATGGAACCCTCAGCTCTCCCAACATATTTGTGCATTTAATCATTGTTGCTGACACAAGAAAATTCTCCAGTGACTGCTCCTCATCCATCTTCCATTCCTGCTGCTCTTTCGTACTATGCACTTTCAAACTGGCTGTTTATTACCGAGATGTGTGGGTCCTTTACAGCACTGCAGTTTATTTGGCTTCTAGCTCTTTGTGTACACTGTCACTCTCACTGTGGAGCGGGCGATGCTGTTCTCCCGAAGGGCAGCGTGTTGGGGCCAAGATTGTGTGTTTGTGTATTTTTATGATGTTTGATGAAGATGAATTATTGCTAGGAAACATGGCCCTGAGCTAGACAGTAGGTGAAGATAGTCCAACAATTTTTTGCATGCTCACTACCGGTTAAACATGTCTTTATTCAAACCTGTAGTAGCTTAATTAACAGGAGACATGCTATGTGCAGTTGGCATTGTTAAAGGAAGAGGATTTTGACAGGCGTGTTGTAGTTTCCATTGAGTTATGAATATGCTTGCAAGACTGAAACATAGAAACATAGAAAATAGGTGCAGGAGTAGGCCATTCGGCCCTTCGAGCCTGCACCGCCATTTATTATGATCACGGCTGATCATCCAACTCAGAACCCAGCCTTCCCTCCATACCCCCTGACCCCCGTAGCCACAAGGGCCATATCTAACTCTCTCTTAAACATAGCCAATGAACTGGCCTCAACAGTTTGCTGTGGCAGAGAATTCCACAGATTCACCACTCTCTGTGTGAAGAAGTTTTTCCTAATCTCGGTCCTAAAAGGCTTCCCCTCTATCCTCAAACTGTGACCCCTCGTTCTGGACCTCCCCAACATCGGGAACAATCTTCCCGCATCTAGCCTGTCCAATCCCTTTTGCAACGTTGTCTGTCTTGGAGAAAATTCTGAATCCGCATCAGCTTTAACATCACTGGCGCATGTTGTGAAGTTGGTTAACTTTATGGCAGCAGTACAATGAAATACATGATAGTGAAAAAACTGGATTACAGTAGGTATATATACTGTATGTCTATCACATTGTTGAGTTAAAATAAGTAGTGCAAAGAAAAAACAGAAATAAACAAGTAGTGAGGTGGTGTTCATGGGTTCAATGTCCATTCAGAAATCAGATGGCAGAGGGGAAGAAGCTGTTCCTGAATCACTGAGTGTGTGTCTTCAGGATCCTGTACCTCCTTCCTGATGGTAGCAATGAGAAGAGGGCATGTCCTGGGTGATGGGGGTCTTTAATGATGGACGCTGCCTTTTTGAGACACCGCTCCTTGAAGTAGTCTCCTTGATTCGTAGTTTTGGATACTACAAATACACTCAAAAACTTCTACAAATGTACCGTGGAGAGCATTCTGACTGGCTGCATCACCATCTGGTGTGGTGGGGAGGTGTGTGTGGGGGGGGGAGTGTTGGGGGTCAGTAAGGGCTACCGGACAAGATGGAAGAAAGTTGCAGTACCTTGCAAAATTAGTCAGCTCCATCAGGGGCACTAGCCTCCACCTTACCAGACCAGACGGTGATGCAGCCAGTCAGAATGCTCTCCGCGGTACATTTGTAGAGATTTTTGAATGTTTTAGTTGACAAACCAAATCTCCTCAAACTCCGAATGAAATATAGGCACTGTCTTGCCTTCCTCATGGCTGCATCTGTTGCTGCGTCCAGGTTATTGACCTGCACGCAGAGATATTGGCACCCTCATTACTGAGAGGCTTGGCAAAATGAAACAGAGGATTCAATGGATTTTTAAATAATTGATAACAATTCTTTAAACTCTATTGCAATGAATTATGGTTAAAGACCAGAGGCACTCACACATTCCCTGCTTCATCAGAAATGAGATCAAAGTCTAATTTATGATCACAGTACGTATACATATATACACTACCTTGATAGTTCTGAAAGGCTGTCATAACCGGGTTTGGTAATGGTGACAAGTACTCGTATGTTACCATATGCTACCTTGATGGTTCCTTGAGATTGTCATAGGCAGGATTGGCAATGGGGACAAGCTGATTGGAGAAGCCTATTAAACTCCCAGTGGTGTGTGCCTCAAATAACCTCTGACAACCAAGTCCAGATCCAGGCCCTCCTGTGTGGCTTAGCTACTAAGCCCCCATGGAACCATTTCTATTCACAGGAGAAGGGGCAAAGGCGGGTTACTGGCGCCTTAAATCCAGTCGCTTTGGACAGATGGGGCTCTTCACGTGATCTAGGAGAAGGAAAACTCTAGATGTCAAACCTCCTCTGCCTTGCGGCAACACCCATTAATGGGGAAGCCTTCGGGAGTGAACCCTGAGGGAAAAGTCTGGAGCTGTAGTCCCTAGGACAGTCCTACATCGAGCTCAGTGTTCACTGACAACTCCTGAGATGCTGTATCGGTCTCTGTGGGTTCATCAGCTGCGAGGAGAGGGGGAGCCTGCTACCGGGGCAACAGCTTGCTCTCCGAATCGTACTGCCTTGGCTTGCAACATCCATGGGAAATGCTGACTGACGGAGGCCTCAGAAACTACCTTGAGATTCCTTTTCTATGCATAAAGAGAATAATTCAGTGGCAGAATAATAATCTGGCATGGACTAGATGGGCTGAAGGGCCTGTCTTTGTGCTGTAGTGTTCTATGATTCTATGACTCTAACAAAGACTGAGAAACCAATGTGTAAAAGAAGAGAAATTGTGCAAACAAAACCAGAATACTGAGAACGTGAACCGTAAAGAGTCCTTGAAAGTGAGTCTGTAGGTTGTGGGAACATTTCAATGATGGGGCAAGTGGGGCAATGGTAAGTCATTTATTTATCAAAACGTAATTTGCATTAACGACCAGCTCACTCAAGGATGTCTGGGGGTAGGCTGCAAGTGTTGCCACACATTCTGGCACCAACGAAGCATGCCCACCATGTTCAGCAGAGCAACATAGTAATGACAGAACCCTCAACAGCAAAGCACCCACTCACACGCACAGGCTCAGACAGGCTTCCAAACCCAGGTCAGGCCACCTCTGGGCCTCCAGGCCAATACCAGCCACATGGCCTCCAACTTCTGTACACACCATCGAGTCTCCGGGCCGCCTATCTGTCCATCCAGTCTGTCCTAGCCCTTTGAAAGAGCAGTATAACTGATCTCTGCCCTCTGGTCTACCCTTCTCTTTTACATCTTACTCACCTCCAAGCACATCTCTGATTCTCTTGACAAACTCACTTTCCAGTCTGTTTCTGTAACCTGTGAGCAAATTCCAGCTTGCTGCCTGCAACACTAGAAGATAAATTTCTCTTTCCCCGACTCTCAAAAGGTTACAGTGCTTTCAAATTCCTGCCTGCTATAAATGCCATTGGCAGCTGACGAGGTTTTGACTAATAATTATATTCCGATACTCTTTCCAAGTCTCCAGGCAGAACCTCAATTTGCAGGATTGTCAGCAATTTGTGTGACAGCATCACTTTAACCACTTTCTGAAGTAATAGTTGCAAATTGTTTGGCCAAGAAAGGGACTAAATGGCAGACGTAAAACATACAGGGCAGTTTTGAGTGCTGGTCCTGATTTATTGGACATATTTCCAGCTCATTTAGGAGACGGTTTGTAAATTCTCAGCTTTTCCCCATATATTTTAAAAAATGTATATTTATTTGTCCTGGGCTAGTCACAAACTGTTTCCATGATTGAGCACTGGGCTATTAATCAAACCCTTCCTGTTCCAGGACATTATACGCAAAGAAATAGCTCGAGACCTGGCCGCTGCAAAGTGTTTCAAAGGATTTGACCTTTTGTCATGAGTTAAACCGCACAGAGAGTCAGAATTTAAGGTGCACTTAGTGGCCACTATATTAGGTGCCTCCTGTACCTAACAAAAGGGCCACTGAGAGTGTAGTACTGTACTGTGCAAAAGTCTCAAGATAGTTTATTGTCCTTTCCAGTGTGCAAGTGTAATGTCGAACAAAATAATTGTTACTCCAGATCCGATACAGCACAAAGGAAACTTATTAATAATAATAAATAGCACAACACATGTAGAGTATTTTCCAAAAATCTTAGGTGCACACACACACACACACACACACACACACACACACACTCACTCACTCACTCACACACTCTCATACACACAAACACACTGACTACCTCACACACACACTCACACAGACACACACACATACAAACAGACACACACGCACACTAACTCTCACACACACACTCACGCACATAGACACACTCAAACACACACTCACACACATACACTCACACTTACATACACACTCACACACACAGACACACTCAAACGCACACACACTCACTGACACACACACTCATGCACACACACACACATGCATTCACTCACACACGTACACTCACTCTCTCACACACACACTCACACTCACTCACTCACTCACATACACACACACACGCACACACAGAGACACATTTATCTTCTTATAAAGGTATATCAGTGTCTTTATTTTCTTAGTTTAAGGAGGTCTAGCTGGTCACTGAACACACTGACAAACTTCTAAGGATATTCTGCTGAAAGCATCAATGGTCTAGAATGGCAATTGAAATCTGCAGGGGTGTAGGAAGCTGCAGAGAGGCATAGACTCAGCCCAATACTTCACAAGCACTTCCCTCCTCACCACTGGTGGTATCTACAGGAGGAGCAGCCTCGAGAAGTCAACCTCCATCTATCCTGTGTCACACCATCTTCTCACAGCTACGACCAGGCGGTCAGGCTCCTGTGTCACACCATCTTCTCACAGCTACGACCAGGCGGTCAGGCTCCTGTATTACACCATTTTCTCAAAGCTACGATCGACCTCCACCCCTCCTGTGTCACACCATCTTCTCACAGCTACGACCAGGCAGCAGATGCAGATGCCTTAAGCCCCAATGACCAGCTTCAAGAACACAAGAGGATCTGCAGATGCTAGAAATCCAGAGTAACACACAAAAAAAAATGCTGTCGGAACTCAGGAAGTCAGGTAGCATCCATGGAAATTAATTAGCAATCAATATTTTGGGCTGAGACCCTTCAGCAGGGCAGCTTTTTCTCTTCAGCCATTCAAACTTCAAAATTCAAAGTAATCAGGGCACATCTATGTCATCACATATAATTCACCACATACAACCCTGAGGTTCATTTTCCTGTGGGCACACTCAGCAAATCTATAGAATAGTAACTGTAACAGGATCAATGAAAGATCAACCAGAGTACAGAAGACATCAAACTGCAAATGCAAATATAAATAAATAGTGATAACATCTAATAATGAGATAAAGAGTCCTTAAAGTGAGATCATTGGTTGTGGAAATCGTCTCGATAGGGCAAGTGGGTGTAGTTATCCCCTTTTGTTCAGGAACTGATGGCTAAGGTAACAACTGTTCCAGAACCTGGTGGTGTGACTCCTGAGGCTCTTGTACCTTCTAGTTGATGGCAGCGGTGAGAGGAGAGCATGGCCTGGGTGGTGGGGATCTCTGATGATAGATGTTTTCCTATGACAGCATTTCATGTGGATGTGCTCAATGGTTGGGAGGACTTTACCCAAAATGCACTGGGCTGAATCCATTCCCTTTGTAGGATTTTCAATTCAAGGGCATTGGTGTGTCCATACCAGGCTCTGATGCAGCCAGTCAATATACTCTCCACCACACATCTATAGAAGTTTGTCAAAGTTTTAGATGTCATGCTGAATCTCCACAGACTCCTAAGGAAGGAGAGTTGCTGCCGTGCTTTCAGTTCTTGAACCAACCTAATCACTAGAAATTAGCGATACTATGACCACTTTGATCTTGTGTGAGATATCAAAGTGTTGGGATGGACTCTAGCCCATGGTCTCTGGGGGCGTTGCTACTGTTTGTCTGGTGGGTGATGGTGGCGCTTTTGCTGGGGCAAGTGGGGGAGGGGGAGCGGGGTGAGGTAACGCCTTTGCTGCTGCTTGTGTGGGGGGGGTGGGAGGGGGCAATTTGGGATTCTACCATTTTCTGCATTCATTCTTTGGGGTTTTATCTCTCTGTTTCGTGGATATCTGCGAAGTGCAAAAACTTCAGGTTGTATACTGTATATGCTCTCTGATATTAAATTGAGCCATTGAACCAGAATTACATAAATAACAGCATGTATTTACAATATAAACAGTATTATAAAAAGTGGTTTACAGTGCAGTGCAGTGACAGAGGCAATAGATAGGGAAGGGTGGGGAGGGGGTCTAGCTAGAATGGTTAATAGATATGCAGTGGAGATTATATTGACTGGCTGCATTACACCCAGGTATGGAAACACCCATGCTCTTGAACAGAAAATCCTAAAAAAGGAGTGGATTTGGCCCAGTCTATCTTGGGCAAAGGCTTGCCACCATTGAGTACATCTGCATGAAATGCTATTGCAGGACATCAGCATCCATCATCAGGAACCCCTACCATCCAGGACATGCTCTTTCCTCGCTGCTGCCATCAGGAAGAAGGTACAGGAGCCTCAGGACCCACACCACCAGGTTCAGGAACAGTTATTACCCCTCAACCACCAGGCTCTTGAACCAAAGAAGATAACTTCACTCAATTCCACTTACCCCATCACTGAACTGTTCCCACTACCTATGGACTCACTTTCAAGGACACTTCATCTTATGTTCTTTATACTTATTGCTGATTTATTAATTCCGATTATTTCTTTCCTTTTGTATTTATACAGTTTGTTGTCTTCTGCACTCCATCTGAATGCCCCATTTGGGTGGTCTTTGATTCTGTTATGGTTATTATTCCGTAGATTTATTGAGTATGCCCACAATAAAGTAAATCTCAGAGTTGTATGTGGTGATATATATGTAACTTGATAATAAATTTGCTTTGAGCTTTGACTTGGTAGAGTCGTGTAAGATGATAAGAGGCATAGATTGAGTGGACAGCCAGAGCCTTTTCCCAGGGCAGAAATGGTGAATACAAGGGGCAGCGTTTTAAGGTGATTGGATGATGTCAGTGTCAGTGGTAGTTTGTTTACAGAGAGAATGAGGGGGCAGGGTCCAGGCCCAGAGCATATCGATGTGACAGAGCCCAGGTCCCAGAGCGAGGAATGCCCCGATGTTCGGACAGTGTAAACACCGAGCCAGATTGAAAAGGCTAGGTGTCAGGACCAGGAGGTAAAGGCTGGGCTGCTTCTGCTTCCTGCTCCATGACGTTTACTCGGCTGTGCACTGAACTGATGCTACGGCCTGCTCCGGCTGCAGTGTTGTCTGGCTTCGTGTCTATGGTCTCACTTTCGTCTGAACGCTATTTGCTTTCTTTTATTGTCTGTATGATCTGTTTTCTTCTTTTCTCTCTGCAGGTCAGGTGTTTGGTGGATTTTTTTTAAATGGGTTCTTTTGGGTTTTCTCGTTTTGTGGCTGTCTGTAAGGAGATAAACCTCAGGTTGTATAATGTACACATACATTGATAATAAATGCCCTTTGAACTTAGAATGCACTGCTAGGGGTGGTGGTAGAGGCTGATACATCATTTAAGAAACTCTTCCGTAGGCACATGGATGACAGAAAAATGGAGAGCTCTGTTGGAAAGGAAGGATGGGATCTTTAGTAGGGGTGTAGGCCAAAGCACCTGTGCTGTGTGTACTGTCCTATGTTCAGGAGAATATCCCCAGTATTGAGGCTGTTATTACTCTCAGCCAACTACATTGAGTAGGTGCATGTCCAGTATCAGACCCCAGAAATATTCTGGCAGAGATTACTGGGAGGGGTGGAGTGGAGAGGTGTCCAAAAGAGTAGATTCAGGGATGTTCTCAAAGCCTCCTTGAAGAAATGTACCCCTCTCACTGATTCCTGGGGATCCCTGTAATGAGCTCTCCAGGCCTGTGAGAGTGTTGGGTTCCGAGGTTTTTAGAGCACCTGAACTGGCTAATTGTTGTTTATTTGTGTTATTTTCCAGCGACTTGCTCTTTGCAATCCCGTGTCCTGGTGCTTTCTGTTTAAGCTTGTTAAGTTTATTTTGATAGACTCAGGGATTCCATGTTACTCGCATTATTTAAGTGGACGCCCAATTAGTCCTAATCGTGGGGTCCGAGTTTAAATGTTATTTCTCATGGTGTCACTAGCTGAGCCACCAATGTTATGAATAAACTCTTGTTGCCATTTCTACATCAAAGTCTGTCTTTCCTCTGCAGTTGGGTTCCGATAGTGTCGGCTCACACTGTGACAACCTCTCACTCCCAATCACTCAAGGTGAAGGAAGGACATTGGAGATAGCAGTGGGAACATTCCAATGGTGCAGTGAGTGCAAGAAAGCCCTAAGGATAGGGTGGAAGAAGTGCATCACCTCTATAGTTACCCACCCATCTGTAGTCCCCACATTGTCCTTACCAGTCACACCAAAACCATAAATGATCCTCATTGCTGTGAGGGTGACTGAGAAGCTTTCCTGCTACAGTGGGAACACAACTTGCTCTTCCCCATCCACCCTGGACATTCTGTATTCTTCTCCACACCCGTTGGGCAGAAGTCTGAAAGTATCTACCACCGGGCTCAGGGGAAGTATCTATCCCACTGTTATAAGACTATGAAGGCCCCCTAGTTAAACTCTTGACTGTTACGCGCCCTCTGGCCTCCATGGCTTCCTGTAGAGTGTTGAGCTTCCAGGGTTTTTGAGCACCTGTATTTACTAATTGTTATTGCCTATGAGATGGCATTCTAGAGCAGTTTTTGGAGCCCACTAGGGGATCAGCTATACTGGATTGAGATTATGTAATGACCTGGAGGTGATTAGGTAGTTTAAAGCAAAATAACCCTTAGGAGGCAGTGATCAGAATATAATTGACTTCAGCTTGAAATTTGATAGGGTGTAAATAAAGTCTGATGTTCCAGTATTTCAGTGGAGTAGGAAAAATTACAGTGTTATGAGAGAGGAGTTGGCCAAAGCAAATTGGAAGGAGATGCTGGCAGCGACGACTGCAGAGCAGCAATGGCGTGCGTTTCTCGGAAAAATAAGAAAGGTGGAAGACTTGTGTTCCACGACGGAAGAAGTATCGAAATGGCAAAATAATGCAACCGTGGCTGACAAGGGAAGTCAAAGCTAATGTAAAAACAAAAGAAAGGGCATGCAACAAAGCAAAAATTTGTGGGAAGACAGAGGATTGGGAAGCTTTTAAAAACCTACAGAGAGCAATTAAAAGAATCATTGGGAGGGAAAAGATGAAATACGAAAGCAAGCTAGCAAATAATATCAAAGTGGATAGTAAAATCTTTTTCAAGTATATAAACAATAAAAGAGAGATGGGAGTGGCTGTAAGACTGCTAGAAAATGAGGCCGGAGAAATAATAATGGGCAACAATGAGATGACAGATGAACTAAATGAGTATTTTACATCAGTCTTCACTATGGAAGACACTAACAGTGTGCCAGATTTTGAAGGGTGTGAGGGAAGAGAAGTGAGTGCAGTTACTAATACAAGGGAGGTGGTGCTCAAAAAGCTGAAAGACCTAAGGTTACGTAAGTCACCCAGACCAGATGAACTGTACTCTAGGATTCTGAAAGAGGTAGCAGTTGAGATTGTGGAGGTATTAGTAATGATCTTTCAAATGTCATTGGTCTCTGGCATGATTCCAGAAGACTGGAAAATTGCAAATGTCACTCCACTCTTTAAGAAAGGAGGGAGGCAGCAGAAAGGACATTATAGATCAGTTAGCCTGACCTCAGTGGTTGGGAAGCTTTTGGACTCAATTGTCAAGGAAGTTAATTGTTAAGGAAGTACAAGACAAGATAGGACAAAGTCAGCATGGTTTCCTTAAGGGAAAATCTTGCCTGATGAACCTGCTGGAATTCTTTGAAGAGATTGCAAGTATGATAAACAAAGGGGTGCAGTCATGAGGCTGCTTATCAAGTGAAGAGCCCGTGGTATTACAAGAAAGTTACTGGCATGGTTAGAACACTGGCTGATTGGTAGGAGGCAGCGAGTGGGAATAAGATGATCCTTTTCTGGTTGGCTGCCAGTGACTAGTGGTGTTCCGCAGGGGTCGGTGTTGGGACCACTTCTTTTCATGATGAATATCAATGATTTAGATGATAGAATAGATGGCTTTGTTGCCAAGTTTGCAGATGATACGAAGAATGGTGGAGGGGCAGGTAGTGTTGAGGAAACAAGTAGGCTGCAGGACTTAGACAGATTGGGAGAATGGGCAAGAAAGTGGCAAATGAAATACAATGTTGGAAAATGCATGGTCATGCACTTTGGTAGTAGAAATAAGTGTGCAGTCTGCTTTCTAAACTGGGAGAAAATCCAAAAAACTGAGATGCAAGGGGACTTGGGAGTCCTTGTTAAGAATGCCCTAAAGGTTAACTTGCAGGTTGGGTCTGTGGTGAGGAAGGCAAATGTAATGTCAGCTTCATCTCAAGAGGTTTAGAATACAAGAGCATAGATGTGATGCTGAGGATTTATAAGGCACTGGTGAGGCATCATCTTGAGTATTGTGAACAGTTTTGGGCTCCTCATCTCAGAAGAGATGTGCTGGCATTGGAGATAGTTCAGAGGAGGTTTACAGGGTTGATTCCAGGAATGAAAGGGTTATCATACGAAAAACATTTGATGGCTCTGGGTCTGTACTTGCTGGAATTTAGAAGAATGAGGGGGGATCTTATTGAAACCTTTCGAATGTTGAAAGGCCTAGATAGAGTAGATGTGGAAAGGATATTTCCCAAGATGGGGGAGTCTAGGACAAGAGGGCACAGTCTCAGGATTGAGGGGCGTCCTTTCAAAACAGAGATGCGGAGAAATTTCTTTAGCCAGAGGGTGATGAATTTGTGGAATTTATTACTACAGCCAGCTGACGAGGCCAGGGCATTGTGTGTATTTAAGGCAGAGCTTGACAGGTTCTTGATTGGACACAGCATCAAAGGTTATGGGAAGAAGGCTGGGGAGTGGGGCTGAGGAGGGGAAGAAAGGATCAGCCATAATTGAATGGTACAGCAGACTTGATGGGCCAAACGGCCTAACTCTGCTCCTATATCTTATGGTCTTATCTCAAGTAGAGCCATCAAGCCCTTGTGATTTCGGTTTAATCTTGTCAAGTTAATTGTGACAGGCACGGGGTTCCCACATTCTCACTGGAAAACAAATTTTTTCAAAAGCGATGCTTCCTTAGAAATCTTTTCATTTATGATAGAACGCTTAAAGCTGAACACAAGTATAATTTCAGACTACTTGCATCACATAGGAATTCGGAGACACAAGAAATGAACTTTTATTGAATATAATGTGTTCATTGCATAACAATAACACTTTGCAATTGTTCAACAAAGCTAAAAAAGTCTTGTTGATGATCTTCATTTGTACTCAGTGTCTGAGGCTTCTTGCTTAAGTGTTCAATGATAATCAACTGGCACTGATGGATTCCAGTTGCCCTGATACCGTTTCTCCATGAGCGCAATGTCCTGGTGAAACCTTTCACCATGCTCATCACCAACAGTGCCAGGATTTGCAGGGAGGAAGTCTAAGTGGGAATGCAGGAAATGAATTAGTGACATGTTGCACTTCATGGTTTGGTATGCTTGAAGCACATTGTCAACCAGCTGCATGTAGTTTGGTGCTTTGTAGTTGCCAAAACATTTTCAACAATATCCTTGAATGACTTCTGTGTGATTTTCTCCGATCCCACCAGAAGTTCTTTGAATTGCCTGTCTTTGATGACCTGTTTGATCTGTGGGCCAACGAAAATGCCTTCCTTCATCATGGCATCAGTTATTCTGACATGAATTATGAATTGAAATAACAAATGTAGGCAATTTCAGAAAATGGTGCGTAATAGGGAATTTTCATGGTGATTTTCATGGTCAGTAGCCCGAGGTCCATAAGATACACCCAAAATTATTCAGAAAGCAAAATCTTTGTTGTCCAGTGTTATTTAAAGACAGCCCTTGTTCAGTGCCTTAGCAGAGTCAGTGTGTTGGAGAGAATGATTTGTCTCACGTTGTTGCTCAGTTGTTCCTCCAAGGATCTGCTGATATTCCTTCATGGGGAATCTGTCGTTCTTCCGCTCCTGGGTTGATTTGTAAGCCTGCCATTCACAACTTCTGTTTTGTTGGTGCCAGTGACCCCCTTCCCCCCACCCCTGTGACCGAGAAAGCCTGGCACTCCACACTCTGGTCCAGTCCTCTGAGAGCACACTGTGACATTGACCTCACAGTCTATCTCATAATGGCCTTTCCACCTTATTGTCTGCTTGCACCAAACTTTCTCTGTAACTCTGTTTAGTTTAGCAATACAGTGTGGTGTAGGCCCTTCTGGCCCTTCGAGCCACACCTCCACGGCCACCCCTGACAGATCCAATTAACCCTAACCTAATCACGGGACAACTTTACAATGACTGACTAACCTAGCCCATATGTCTTTAGACTGTGGGAGGAAACCGGAGCACTTGGGGAAACCCTGCTTTCTATGGGGAGGACGTAGAGAGACTCGTTACAGGACGGTGCTGGAATTGAGCTTCACACTCCAGAACAGCCCGAGCTGTAATCGCATCGAACTGACTACTATGCTACTGAGGCGCCCATAACAGTTAATTCAATTTATAAAACGTTAACTACAACTACTGTGTTGCTGCTTTTCCCTCTGTAACGAGGGGAACGAGTCTGAAGATCCAAGGAATGAAACAGAAAACACAAATGTTAAAACCAGTGTGCTGCTATTGATTTGGAAATGAACAGTAAAACCCTCAACTGGTCGTCTTGCTAAACAAGTGTTTGTCTAAACTACTCAAAGCCACAATACTGAATGTGCAGTTACCTTTGAAATGAATGGATACTCTGTTAAATCTCCCTGAATCATAAAGCTGAAGAACCAAGCCTGCTACAGACGAACACTTGAATAAGAAACGCAGAGGTGGGGGCCTGTCTGTGTCCTCAATGCTCTTTCTCAATGGTCCTTCTGTGCCGGTCGTGACTTCAGCCTGAAGTGGGCCCCTTGGATGGCAGGAAAGAAAGTGGGAAAACCTCTCACACGTGCTACTCTTATACCCCCAGGGATGCCTAGGACCGGAAATGGGCATCGTGGCATACAAGCCAACCAATGAGAAAAGAGCATTGCAAACTTTAAAGGAACCAATCACTGACCAGCATGAAAGAAGCGGCTTTCGACTGGCCAATTAGCCATGGTCCACACGTACCCCCTCAGTGATGGGCACCATGCAGAACAATGTTTTCCACTGTCCCTCCACACACGTGACAGTAATAATCCAGTTTACCAATTTCCAAATTGACTACTATCTCCACCGTGAAGCTTGCTGTCTATATTCTGGCAGTGTGTATTTGGGCCGATCAGGCGATCTGGTGCTGGGGAAAGCAGCATCCATCATCAGAGATCCTCACCACTCGGGCCATGCTCTCTTCTTGCTGTTGCCATTGGGTAGAAGGTACAAGAGCCTCAGGACTCTCACCACCAGGTTCAAGAACAGTTACTACCCCTCAATTATCAGGCTCTTGAACAAAAGGGGATTGCTACACTCACCTGCCCATCCTTTGAGATGTTCCAACAACCTATGATCTCGCTTTAAAGATCCTTTATCTCGTATTTCATGTTCCGGAAGGGTTAGATTGATTTTAGAGTAGGTTAAAGGTCAGCCTTAAGGTTGTTAACCTCCAGGAGGATGACAGCTTTGGCATAGGGTTTGGAGGCTTTTACACCTCAAGGACTGGGAGAGCTTTGTTGGGTGGAGTCAGGGCCTTGGGCTTTTACTCTTGGTAGGGTCACCCATGCCAAACAGGTCAAAGGGCAAAGTGGTCCACCGATCTTCCAGATTCGGGGGTTCAGCTCAGGGCTAACAACCCTGATTGGTGAAACAAAATTGTCATGGAAACAGCAAAGAAGAATCCTTCTATGTCTGCGTGCAACAGTATGGACAGACAGAGATGGAGGACCTTCATTGCTGACCTAAACACCAGTGAGAAGTAAGTAAGTCAAGATTCTTATAGCCGGGGGAGATTGTGGGTATAGCTCCCACTACCTATTAAATGCTCCCGGTGGCGTACCACTCAAACAGCTTCTGACAACCAGGTCCAGCTCCTGGCCTTCACATGTGGCTCAGCTACTAAACCCGGCTGAAACATTTCTACTGGCAGGAGAAGGGGCAAAGACAGGTTACTGGCGTCTTAAAATCAGCTGGTTCAGGCAGATGGGGCTTCACTGCCGTGGTTGGCAGCTCATCTTGGAGACTGAAAGCTCTGATCTCAAACCTCTGCTGCCTTGTGGTTATACCCATTCATGGGGAAGGTTCTGGGGGTAAACCCCAAGTGAAAGTCTGGAGGCGGAGTCTCTAAGGCTGTCCGACATTGAGTTCAATGTTGACTGGCTACTCCTGCGACACTGCTGGTGCCAAACCGTATCGGTCTCTGCCGTTCCTTTGGGTTCATCAGCTGCGTGGAGAGGGGGAGCTTGCTACATGGGCTGCCCTTGCTTGCGTATCTAGATAGCTAGGACACAAAATCCATGGTCAACCCTGTCTAATGGAGATCTCTGACTAAAGGGTCAGCCCAGTATCATGGGCTGAAGGGCCTGTACTCTCTTGTTCAGTTCAATGTTCTACATTCTGTAATAAACTCTCCAGCTGCTAGACTGGGTTGGGCATGGGGGCAGCTACCCTATCCCATAAAAACCCAATGCTACAAAAACACCAAGAAGCTTCAAAGACTTGTGGCTGGGCGAGGAAGGATACACCAAGAAGATGGGCTGCACCTGGAGACAATGTGAAAGACTGGCCCAGGACAGAGGACTCTGGCGAGCTCCTCTGTCCCAGTAGGGGTGATGGGGATTAAGAAGAAGATACAGTTCTATTGTGGGGTCATCTATTGTGTCCGGTGATTCTGCGGGGGTCGCCTATCAAGTCTGGTGAATCTGCTGTGCCTGGTGAATCTGCTGTGTCTGGTGAATCTGCTGGGGTTGTCTATTATGTCTGGTGGATCTGCTGGGATCATCTATTGTGCCCAGGGAACCTGCTGGGGATGTCTATTGTATCTGGTGAAGCTGCTGTGGTCATCTATTGTGCCTGTTGGATCTGTTGGGGTTGTCTTGTCTATTATGTGTATTGGATCTTTTGGTGTTGTCTGTTGTGCCAGTTAGATCTGCTGGGGTCCTCTATTGTGTCTGGTGAATCTGCTGTGGTCGTCTATTGTGTCCGGTGGATCTGCTGGTGCCGTCTATTGTGTGTGGTAGATCTGCTGGGGTTGTCTATTGTGTCTGCTGGATCTGCTGGGGTTGTCTATTGTGACCCATGCTCTCGATGTGGCCTCCTGTAAATTGGCGAGACAGGTCATAAGTTCAGAGACGGCTTCTTTGAACACCTCCGCTCCATCGGCCAAGCATTTTAATTCTGATTCCCATTCCTGTTCTGACTTGTCAGTCCATGACCTCCTCTTGTGTCAAGATGAGGCCACACTCAGCGTGGAGGACCAACACCTTATATTCCAACTGGGTAGCTTCCAACCGATGGCATGAATATCAATTTCTCCTTCTGGTAAAAAAATTCCCTCTCCCACTCCCCGGCCCTTCTTCTGTTCCCCATTCTGGCCTCTTACATTTTCTCATCTGCCTATCACCTCCCCCTGGGTCCCCTCCTTCTTCCCTTTCTCCTACGGTCCAGTCTCTTCTCCGATCAGATTTCTCCTTCTCCACCCCTTCACCTTTCCCACCTACTAGGCTCCACCTATCACCTTCTTGCTAGCCTCCTTCCCCTCGCCCCCACCTCCAACCTTTTTGTCTGGCACCTTGCCCCTTCCTTCTCAGTGCTGAAGAAGATTTTGGCCTGAAACTTTGACTGTTCATTCATTTATGTAGGTGCTGCCTGACCTGCTGAGTTCCTTCAGCATTCTGTGTGTGTTCTCTGGATTTCCAGCATCTGCCGGATCTCTCATATTTATGCAGTCCCATGTTCTCCATTTTTATGACACTATCTTCAACTAATGAAGATCTTGCAATGTAAGATGTGCAGTGGAAAATCATTTACATCAACTACGACCAGAGTTTCTGCATTAGACATTCCTCGACTGCTTTTATGACTCTGTGGTTGGTTATGATTTATTTATTTATTGAGATACAGTCTGGAACAGACCCTTCCAGCTACATCACCCAGCAACCCCCTGATTTAATCCTACCGTAATCACAGGCCTAATTTAACCTACCAATTGGTAAGTCTTTGAACAGTGTACAGGAGGAAACTGGAGCACCTGGAGGAACACTATGTGGTCATGGCAAGAACATACAATCTCTTTACAGGCAGTGTCAGAATTGAACCCAGTACTGTAAAGTGTTGTGCTGACCACTACACTACCGTGTGATGGGAATTGAACCCGGGTCACTGGTACTGTAAAGTGTTGTGCTAACCACTACACTACCGTGTGATGGGAATTGAACCCGGGTCACTGGTACTGTAAGACCATAAGACCATAAGACAAAGGAGCAGAAATCGGCCATTCGGCCCATCGAGTCTGCTCCGCCATTTTATCATGAGCTGATCCATTCTCCCATTTAGTCCCACTCCCCCACCTTCTCACTATAACCTTGGATGGGCTAACTACTACACTACCGTGTGATGGGAATTGAACCCGGGTCACTGGGACTGTAAAACGTTGTGCTGACCACTACACTACCTTGCCACTCAAGTTTTATATTGTTTTATTGCTCATTATTTGCCATTTTGCACGTTTTTTTTGCATGTTAGATGTTTTTTAAAAAGTTCCATTGTTTTCTTTGTGTCGTGACTGTCTGTGGGGAAGACAAATCTCAGGGTTGTATACTGCATACATACTTGGATAATAAATGTTCTTTGATTTGATTTGATTTGATTTGAAAGTTCAGGGGGAGCAAGCTTTCTTTCAGGCACCTTGCCATCGTTGGCCTCTGGAGAAGTCTTCTTCCTCTGGTAGTGATGGGGTGAAGGCACATCTCCTGAACTCACCTGGAGCCAAAGTGATTGTGAAAGTGTTGTGCAGAGCTGGAGGAGACAAGCTGCAGGAATAGCATTCAGAAATAACATGTCAGTCAAAGGGTCTGAGACAATGAAGTCTCTTTATCAGTCTAAGATAGCAATGAGATCACTGCATAGATGAACTGGAAAGACCTGTATAATTGGAACAGCCTTGGTCCCATACCTTCACGGTGTGGCTGAGAACAGCTACCGTAATTCCCCAAGTAGAGGCCGTCCAACAAAATAAGCCGCAATGAGTGACGGGCGGTTTGGTACAAGCCATAGGCAAGTGGAACTGATGTGACCAGGCTAGGATAGCGGTTAGTATAGCGCCAGCGGCGGGGTTTCATTTCCTGCCGCTGTCTGTATGAAGTGTGTACGTTCTCCTCGTGCCCGCGTGCGTTTCCTCTGGCTGCCCCAGTTTCCTCCCACAGTCCACAGACACACCGGTCAGCAGGCTAATTGGTCACATGAGTGTAATTGGCCAGTGCAGGCTCGATAGGCCGGAAGAGCATGTTACTGTGTTGAATCTCTGGGAAAAAAATACTTGGTCTGTACTGCAATTAAATATCTGCAAGAGAAGTTTCTATAATCTACAATAATCGGCAGGAGAATAATCAGCAGTTAGTTTGCTTCTCCTTAATGGGTTAAAACTACTTCTCAGATCAATACTCCAAATCTGGCCTCACCAACATCTTATACAACTTCAGCATAACATCCCAACTCCCGTACTCAACACTCTGAGTTATAAAGGCCAGATTCAATGAATTTCAGGTTGTTATCAGTTCTGGTCTCGTACCTACTGGAAAAGATGTCAATGAGCTTGAAAGATTGCAGAGTACAGAGTGCATTCTGTTGGATTCAGGACCTCAAGCCTGTTTTCAGCCACTGGAAGAGATGCATTGGGCTGGTGCACGACACTGTGGGTGGTGTGGCGCAGCATCTGGGCTGGAGTTGGTGCAGCCCATCCCCTACCCCAGCGTGCTGTGAATGGCGAGCGTGGGGTGGCGTGGGAATGGTGTGCGACAGGTGGCAGAAAAGGAGTGCCGGTCTGGGGGGGGGGAGGTGTGGGTGCAGACACACCCAGTCCTGAGACACCAGGCAAGGTCATTTGATTCCAAACAATTGATTTATTAATTATTGCAGAATGTCTCACTGGTGCTTCCCGCTCCCTCCCCTCTCCCTTCCCCTTTTCCCAACCATGATTCCCCTCTCCCTGCCCCCTTCCCACTCTCAGTCCACAATAGAGACCCAGATCAGAATCAGGTTTATCATCACTCATGTGTCATGAAATTTGTTTCTTTTTGCATTAGCAGTGCAATGCAGTACATTAGATCACTACAGTACTGTGGAAAAGTCTCAGGTGCTCTTGGTATATGTATGTGCCTTAGCCGTCTGCACAGTACTGTACATCGAAACATACAGTGAAATGCATCATTTGCGTTTACAACCAGCACAATCTAAGGACGTGCGGAGGAAGCCCACAAACATTGCCAAACATTCTGCAACAAGATAGCATACCCACAATGCTCGGCAGAACAACCTCGAACACAACAACAGCAGCAAAGCAGGCCCCGGTCCTCACCCCCACCCACACCATAACCTTGGATGCTCTGACTAATCAAGAACTTATCAACCCCCACTTTAAATATTCCCAATGACTCAGCCTCCACAGCCATCTATGGCAACAAATTCTACAGATTCACCACTCTCTGGCTGAAGAAATTCCTCCTCATCTCCATTCTAATGGTCATCTATCTATCCTGACGCTGTGCTCTCTGGTCCCAGACTCCCCCTCCATTGGAAACATCCTCTCCATGTCCACTCTATCTAGGCTTTTCAATATTTGGTGGGTTTCAATGAGATTCTCCCCCGCCCCCCATACTTCTAATCTCCAGCAAGTTAAGGCCTGGACCCGTGAAGAGCTCCTCACATGTTAACCCTTTCACTCCCTGAAGCCCTTGAGCACATTTGGAAGGCAACTGAGAAGTCAAAAGGCGTGGTTCTGTGTTGCTGTACTGTCTGACTCTGTGAGGAGTCTAAACTAGAGGGCTGCATTGACATGTGGGCCAAGTTGCCAGAAGTTACGCTGATTCCTGGCACACAACAGACTGCAGGAATAGCTCAGAGTGCGGCCCCCCTCTCTGCAAACCTTGCCATGCGGATGAGAAGCGTCCGAGCATGGTGCAGAGCAACGAGGGCTCTAATCCTGGGAAAAACATCCAACTAAAAAATTATACAAGGCAATCATTCATGTGTCAATGTGTCAAACAAAACCCACAGCACTCTGCATGTTGATGTCGGTGTCTCTTTTGAAGCTTGACGATATTGCTTCATTCCCTAAGGGTAATTGTCAGAGTTGCTGGTACTTTTAGAGAGAAGACTGAGGATGGTGGTGTGACTGCCGTTAACTACAGTGCATCCAATGCAGTGCTTACCTTTCCAGTCAGAGACAGGTTTGGCACTATCCCAGTGAGGCTTGTTGTTTATATCAACACAACGGTTGCCAGATTTTGTCTGACACTGGGAATGGAAGTGACCTTCTCGGGTAAAGAAATCCTCTGGATTCCACACTGAAAAACAAAATCCAGGGAACACTACTGCATCGGGAAAGAGGTACCAGAGCCTTAAATCCCACACTACCAGGTTCAGGAACAGTTACAGTATTACCCTTCAACCATCAGGCTCCTGAACTGGAATGGATAACTTCACTCACCTCAATAATGAACTGGTTCCACAACCTATGGACTTCCTTTCTTTCTTTATATATCTTTCTGTCTACCTATCTATCTATCTATCTTTCTGTCTGTCTATCTATCTAGCTATCTGCTTATCTATCTGCCTATCTGTCCATCTATATGTCTATCTATCTGTCTACCTATTTATCTATCTTTCTGTCTGTCTATCTATCTATCCATCAATTTATCTATCTGTCTGTCTATCTATCTATCTGTCTATCTATCTATCTATCTATTTATCTGTCTATCCATCTGTCTATCTATCTATCTATCAATTTATCTCCCTGTCTGTCTGTCTATCTATTTATCTGTCTATCCATCCATCTATCTATCTGTCTGTCTGTCTATCTATCTATCCATCTATCTATCAATTTATCTCTCTATCTGTCTATCTATCTATTTACCTGTCTATCTGTCTATCTATCTATCTATCTATCAATTTATCTCTCTATCTGTCTATCTATCTATCTATCTATCTGTCTGTCTGTCCGTCTATTAGTTCATTTATTCTTGCACAGTTTACCTTTGTTTTCTCATTGGCTGTTTGTCTGTGTGTAGCCTTCGTGTGTAGTTTCTCGTTGATTCTATTGTATTTCTCTGTTCTACTGTGATTGCCTGCAGGCAAACAAATCTCAGGGTTGTATATGGTGACATATATGTACTTTGATAATAAATTTACTTTGGATTTTGAAACTCACTTGCTCCCTCCCAGTTCCTGGAATCTTGACATCAGCAGTAGTTTTTTTTTTGTATTTGGAGACACAGCACAGTAGTGGCTCTACTGGTCCAATACGTTACACTGGTTACACCACGCCACTGTGCCAGCCAGCGTGTTGAGGACCAGTAAGTGGTAGGGCCCTGGTGAGTGTTGTAGGACAGAGCGACCTAGGAGTATTAGTACCTGATTCACTGAGAGTGGCATTGAGGGTGAATGGGACATAAGGTTAGGCTGAGAGGGGTGAGATTTAATAGGAACTTGAGGAGCAACTTTTTTACCCAGGGGTGGTCTGTATGTGGAATGACCTACAAGATGAAATAATTATGGCCGTTACATTAGACCATCAGATATAGGACAGAATTAGGCCATTTGGCCCATCGAGTCTGCTCCACCCTTCCATTAACTGATTCTTATGACAGGTTCATACTATTTCAGTAGCAGAGTAACAGCAAAGCTGTCTGCCCTCAATTTTCCTCAGCAAAGTGCCTCGGACTTTTTAAGGAAAACGACTAACACACAGACATCATGGCTGATCCATTTCACTCTCAGCCCCAGTCTCCTGCCTTCTCCCCGTAACCCTTCATGCCCCAACTAATCAAGAAACTATCAACCTCTGCTTTAAATATACTCAATTGCTTGGCCTCCATGGCTGCCTGTATCAACAAATTTTGCAGATTCATCACTCTCTGGCTAAAGACATTTCTCCTCATCTCTGTTCTAAATGGATGTCCCTCTATTCTGAGGTTGTGCCTCTGGTCCTGGACCTCCACCACAGGGAACACCCTCTCCATATTCACTCTACTGGGGCCTTTCAATATTCAATACCTTTCAATTAGATCCCTCCCCATTCTTCTGAATTTCAGTGAGTACAGGTCCAGAGCCTTCAAATGCACCTCATATCGTAAGCCTTTCAATCCCATGAGCACCATTTAAAAGACACTTAGATAGGTACGTGGACAGGAAAGGCTCAGAGGAATAGAATATACAGAAACATGGAAAATTGAACATTACCACACAGTACAGGACCTTCGGCCCACCACTGCGTGCCAACATTTAAACCTAATTGAACCCTTCCCTCCCACATAGCCCTCCATTTTTCTATCACCCATACGCATAACTAAGAGTTTCTTAAACGCCCGTGCTGTATCTGCCTCTATCACCAGCCCTGGAAATGTGTTGCCTGCACCTACCAGTCTCTGTGTAAAAATCTTACCTCTGATATTCCCCACTATACTATGCCCCTTGTATTAGCCAGTTTCACCCTGGGAAAAAGCCTCTAGATATCCACTCGATCTGTGCTCCTATACCATCTTATACACCTCTATCAAGTTGCCTCTCATCGTCCTTCGCTCCGGACAGAAAAGCCCTGGCTCACTCAACCTGTCCCCAAACAAAGCGCTTTCTAATCCAGGCAGCACCTTGGTAAATCAATAGTGGGAGACTTCAATTACCCTATTACTAACTGGGATAAAATCTGTTTAAAGTCTAAATGGCAACAGATTTTTGAAGTGCATTGAGGTTGCCAGGAAGCAGCAAGCCCAATAAGAACCTAGGGAATATTACATAGAACACTACAGCACAATAAAGGCCCTTCAGCCCACAATGTTGTGCTGATCTTTTATCCTACTCCAAGAACAATTGAACCCCTCTCTCCCACGTCATCATTGTTACATGCCGTGCCTGTGACATGGGCGATTATGGTGTCGTGACCATGATTGTTCTTGACAGGTTTTTCTACAGAAGTGGTTTGTCATTGCCTTCTTCTGGGCAGTGTCTTTACAAAGCTACAGGAGGGGAGGAGAGCCTTACACCTTCTTTGGTAGGGCCATACCTCCACCCCCTCATCC
Source organism: Mobula hypostoma (assembly GCF_963921235.1). Taxonomy (NCBI): domain Eukaryota; kingdom Metazoa; phylum Chordata; class Chondrichthyes; order Myliobatiformes; family Myliobatidae; genus Mobula; species Mobula hypostoma. The sequence goes on from NC_086117.1 coordinate 61,034,697, forward strand.
ACATAGTCCTCCAGTTTTCTTTCATCCATGATCTTATCTGAGAGTGTCTTAAATGTCCCGAATGTATCTACCTCTCCTACCACCCCTGGCAGCATATTCCACCCAACCTCCACTCTGTGAATATAATATTTCTGTGACATTCTCCCTATACTTTCCTCTAATCATCTTAAAATTATGCCCCCTTGCGTTACCTATTTCCACCCTGGGTAAAAGTCTTTGACTGTCTACCTGATCTATGCATCTTATTATCCAGTACAGGTCTATCAAGTGAACTCTCTCCTCCATCACTCCAAAGAGTAAAGCCCTAGCTCACTTAACCTGCCCTCATAAGACATGCTCTTTCGTGCAGATGTGGAGCAAATGCAGGAAAAAGGGAATGTTGGTGAGCTAGGACAAGTGGGACTGTAGGAGAACGAGGGCATGTACCCCACATACCCAGATTTTACAATCCAGAGGCATCAGCCAGTCCAAGTGTCTCCTGGTTCCCCTCTATCCAGAGCTATTTCTGTTGCCTTGTTCGCTGGCAATGTTGGAACTCAAGTATGGAGGAAAGACAAACTCTCACGTAGAGACGGCGACTAGAGATTATTCATAAGAATTCCAACAGCACATCAGTGGCTCAGCCAGGCAACACAGTGAGTATCTGAATCAGAGTTAATATCAACGGCACATTTCATGAAATTTATTGTCTTTGTGGCAGCGGGACAATGCAATACATGATAATAGAGAAAGCAAACTGTGAATTACGATAAATATATGTATTTATTGTAATTCATGGTTTGTTTTTTCCTAGTTTAGACAATGATCCCTCGCTATTTTTTATTTTAATTTTTCCACTGCTTACTTAATTTATATATATATATTTTAATATATATTTATAAATTTATATACAAACCCCATTTCCGGAAAAGTTGGCATATTTTCCAAAATGCAATAAAAACAAAAACCTGTGATATGTTAATTCAGGTGAACCTTTATTTAACTGACAAAAGTACAAAGAAAAGATTTTCAATAGTTTTACTGACCAACTTAATTGTATTTTGTAAACATACACAAATTTAGAATTTGATGGCTGCAACACACTCAACAAAAGTTGGGACAGAGTTAAAATAAGATTGAAAAGTGCACAGAATATTCAAGTAACACTGGTTTGGAAGACTCCACATTAAGCAGGCTAATTGGTAGCAGGTGAGGTATCATGACTGGGTATAAAAGTAGCATCCATCAAAGGCTCAGTCTTTGCAAGCAAGGATGGGTTGTAGCTCACTCCTTTGTGCCAAAATTTGTGAGAGAATTGATAGTCAGTTCACAAGGAACATTTCTCAACAAAAGATTCCCCAAGACCCAGGAACGTCATTGTAAATGTTCTCTGTACTCTGTCAAGATAACTGACATCTTTCCTGTAGGTAGGTGACCATAACTGCACTTAGTACTCAACACTGAGTGAGCATCTTTCAACTGAACCTCACCATGGAGATCTGTAAGAAAGAAATAGATGATCTGGTGATTGGGAACTGGCCTGGCTGGGTTGCCTGGCAACTCGTCCTGCATTACAACACAGTCAAAAGGTGGTGGTGAGAAGTGCCAAGGGATAAGACAGCTGGAATGCCGTGGGAGGGGTGAGGGACAGATAGCAGGGTTGGTGCGGGTGCAGGCACACCCAGCCCTGAGACACCAGGCAAGGTCATTTGACTCCAAACTATTGGTTTATGGATCATTACAGAATGTCTCTCTGCTGCTTCCCGCTCCCTCCCCTTTCCCTTCCCCTTTTCCCAACCATGATTCCCCTCTCCCTGTCCCCTTCCCACTCTCAGTCCACAATAGAGACCCAGATCAGAATCAGGTTTATCATCACTCACATATGTCATGAAATCTGTTTTTTTTGTGGCAGCAGTACGGTGCAATACATAAAATTACTACAGTACTGTGCAAAAGTCTTAAACACCCTAGTTATATATATATATATATATATATATATATATATACACACACACATACACCCCTAAGCTCTTTGCACAGTAACCGTACCTTGTTATGATCTTGTATCTGATCATTTACCTTTTTGCTTTCTCTGTAGCTGTTACACTTTAGTCTGCATTGTTATTGCTCTTTGTTGTCCTACCCCAATGCACTGTGAAATGATTCGACCTGTATGAACAATATGAAAATATTCTGCCATTGGGAAGGAAGTACAGGAGCCTTAGGTCTCACAGCACCAGGTTCAAGAACAGTTATTACCCCTCAACCATCAGGCTTTTGAACCAAAGGGGATAACTTCACTCAACTTCACTCGCCCCATCACTGAACTGTTCCCACAACCAGTAGACTCGCTTTCACGGTCTCTTCATCTCATGTTCTTGATACTTATTGCTTATTTATTTATTCTTCTTTTTCTATTTGCACATTTTGTTGTCCTTTGCACGCTGGTTGAATGCTCAAGTCGGTGCAGTCTTCCATTGATTCTGTTATGGTTATTATTCTATTATGGATTTATTGTGTGTGTCTGCAAGAAAATTAATCTCAGGGTTGTATATAGTGATGTATGTGTACTCTGATAAAAATGTACTTTGAACCTTAAAACAGATTTTTCAATGCACCTCTTTACCTGTGACAATAATAAACCAACTCCATTATATTTATTCATATATTTGAGATACAGTGTGGAACAGGGTTTTCTGGCCAGCATCCCTCGATTTAATCCTAGTCTAATCATGGGACAATTTGCAATGAGCAATTAACCCACGTTCCACAGGGCGAGTGTACAAACTGCTCAGAGTCAGTGACGGGACTGAACCCACGCTCTGGTACAGAAAAGCTATGTAAATGTAAGCCCCCTTACAATCTCAGAGGGGGTCAGTTTAAATCTCGACCAGGAACAGAACACCCAGCTGTTGAAAGTTTTCAAACACAGCCAGTTTAAAACATCTCAGTATGTGTCTTCCTGTGTAGGGTTGACTGGAGGTGTTAAATCCTGTTATACTGACGCCTTTAAATGCCAGGGAGAGAGAAAGAGGGAGAGTTTGCATGATCCAAATTGAAAGTGATTCTCCCTTTTTCGTGCTCACTCTCTGGTTGCAGGCTGTCACTCAGCAGATCCATACTCCGTGAGTCAGGGTTCAATTCCAGCAGCCACTTTTTTTTTTGCTTTCCACCCCGTTTAAACTAAGCGCCTTATCACACATGGTGGATTTGTTCTGTGTGGGAGGTTCTAACTTACTCTACTGGGAATCATTGCCGCAGGGAAAACAAATCAACCTCCGGCTGCCAGCAAATTGGTTTGTTTTACATTTTTTAGCAGGGGAAACATTGAAGTGCTGACTTGCAGTTAATACCTCAGGAATTTTTTTTCGGAAACTAATGATTTTTGAGAATAGCTAACCATGCTGGAGGTGGGGTGGGATCGTTGATTACTTCTTGCCAGGGTCCTAGTTCCCAAAACAGACAAGCTCAAAATTCAAAGTAAACGGACATAGATGTCAACATATACAACTCTGAGATTCATTTTCTTGTGGGCATACTCAGTGAATCTAGTCTGGGCAATTTTTGCCTGCAGATAGGGAACACTGAGCTGAACTGAAATACGCCTTTCAATTTTCTGTTTTATATTTTGTGTTTTCATTTGTTTTTTGATGCCGTTTGTGTGATTTTAATTTGTGCGTGCGGGAAGGAGGGGTTTGATGATTTTTTTCTTTGAATGGGTTCCATGGTATTTCTTTGTTTCGTGACTGTCCGTGGGAAAGATGAATCTCAGGGTTGCATACTACATACATACTTGGAAAATAAATGTGCTTGGAATCTTTGAATGATAGAATCAATGAAAGACCACACCCACCAGGGCGGACAAACAACCAATGTGCAAAAGCCAACAAAGTCTGCAAATAAAAAAGAGAAACGAAATAATAAAGAAAATGATAATAAAGCAATAAAGATCAAGATCATGTGATGAAGAGTCCTTGAAAGTGAGTCCATAGGTTGTGGGAACAGTTCAGAGATGGGGTGAGTGAATTTGAGTGAAGTTATCCCCTTTGGTTAAGAGCCTGATGGTTGAGGGGTAATAACTTCCTAAACCCGGTGGTGTGAGTCCTGAGGCTCCTGTACCACCTTCCTGATGGCAGCAATGAGAAGACAGCATGGGCTGGGTGGTGGGGGTCCCTGCTGATGGATACTCCTTTGCTGTGACAATGCTACGTGTGGATGTGCTCAGGGGAAGGGAGGACTGTACCCATGACGGGCTGGACTGTATCTACTCTGTGTAGATGTGCTCAGTGGACTGGACCGTCTTGTGAGGGAGAACTGGTCAAACATGGTGATAGTTAGACAGAATTTTAAAAAATCAAGTATGGAAATAGTACAGGGCTAGAGGTCATGGTCATTGATGGTTGGTGCAGACTGTACTCATGATGTAATTCTCCATTGCTAATGTTTTTAATTTAGACATAAATCATTGTATCAGGCCCTTCTGACCCAGCGAGGCCGTGTCGCCAAATTACACCCACGTGGCTAATTAACCTGCTAACCGGCATGATTTTGGGCTGTGGGAAGAAACCTGTGACCCAGAGGAAACCTACACAGTCACGGGCAGAATGTGCAAACTCTATACAGGCGGTAGTGGGAACTGAACCCAGGGTTACTAGCACTGTAACAGCATTTCTCTACCGCTCGATGCGATATTGGTCAGCTTCAAAGGGTACAGAGAAAATTTACAAGGATGTTTTCACGTCTTGGGGACCTGAGTTATAGGGAAGAGTTGAACTGGCTAGGACATTATTCCCTGGAGTGCAGGAAAATGAAGGGACATGCTCAAATTTCAAAGTAAATTTTGTTATCAAAGTGCATATTTGTCTACCATATACATCCCTGAGATTTGTCTTCTTGTGGGCATAAATCCATAGAATAGTAACTATAACAGGATCAATGAAATATTATCCAGAGTGCAGAAAACAACAGACTGTGCAAATGCAAATATAAATAAATAGCAATAAATAATGAAAACATGAGATAAAGAGTTCTTAAAGTGAGATCATTCATTGTGGGAACATTTCAATGATGGGACAAATGAAGTTGAGTGTAGATGTCTCCTTTGGTTCTGATGTTTGAGGGGTAGTAACAGTTCTTGAACTTGGTAGTGAGTCCTGAGGCTATTGTGCCTTCTACCTGTTATAGAAGTATACAAAATTATGAGGGATGTAGATAGTGTGAATGCTTGTCGGCTTTGAGTTGTAATCACAATCTGGGTTCGAGTCGACTGACACACCCTGGTACATAAAAAGTTCCATACTGTGGGTGTTGGAGCCCAATGATGGAGAGGTTAACGCAGGAGACACAGGAGATGGCAGATGCTGGAATCTGAAGCCACAAACATTCTGCTGGAAGATCTCAGCAGGTCAGATAGCATCGATGTTCAAGGTCAAAATCCCAAATCAGAACCAGAATCAGGTTAAGCCAGGGCCCTGGTTGTTATTAATTTGTAATTATTTATCCTAGTCTCCTGGTCAATAGTTACCTCTCAAAAGACATGAAAAAAAAACAAGACAATTTGGCCATTACCACATTGTTGTTAGTGGGATCTTGCTGTGTTTCTTTCAATGAAGACTAGATTTCTATGGTTCAAAGTTCAAAGTAAATTTATTATCAAAGTAGATATATGTCATCATATACAACCTGAGATTCATTTTCTTGCAGGCATACTCAATAAATCCTTTACATAATAGTAACCATTATAGAATCAATGAAGATCACTCCAAATTGGATGTTCAACCAGAATGCAGAAGACAACGAACTGCGCAAATAGAGGGATGTTGGTAATAGTGAGGGTGTGTGGGACAGGTGGCAGAGAAGCAGTGTGGGAAAGCGGGGAAAAAAGCAAGCAAGAAACACAGAATATAAAAACAGCAAACCACAAATCATCCAAGCAGTCCAGGCGTATTCAGTTCAGTTCAGTCTAGCTCCATGTCGTTCGTTACCTGCGCGCCACCGTGATCAAAGTCACCCAAAGTAGCAACACAAAAATGGAGCGACCAGAACCAGAAACACATCATAACGTGAACGACAGAGCCCAATCCACAAACCGCATCGATTAAACCTTGCCCAAGGCATATTTACTGAATGGCTGGAATATGTATACTCAGCAATATTAACTCATCATCTCACTTCCAACCCTAGATCCTCCCTCTCTCCCAACCGTTGTCCACCCCTGCTTTCCTCACTCTCTTTCTCCTTCCCTCCGCCTTCATTATCTCGCCTCTAATCTTTCCTCCTTCTCCCTCCCTGCCTTTTCCTCACAGTCATTAGCTCCTCTTCTTGCCTTCCTCTCTTGCTCACTCCCCCTCCTCGCCTCTCCCCCTCTCGTCCTCCCTTTGTCAGGCCTATGCTCACTTCTAACTCATCACCTGCAGCCTATTTAAACCCAGCTCTCATCCACAGAACTTGTTCACGCACGCAAACCAAACAGTTGCCTTCTGCTACCTTGCTGACCTGTCATATGCATGCCTGTTCTCTCTTGCTTTGTGGCCCCTCCTGACTTGTTACTTTGCAATCCATTATTAAAGTTATTGGTCACTGCTAAGTCCTCCACTGCTCTACTTTTGAGTCAAGCCTCCTCTACGTTCTTTGACACCCTATTTCCTTCCCTCCTACCCTTTCTGCCTCTGTGTCTCTTCAGTGCTCCCTCCCTGCACCCACTCCTCCCCCTCCCTGTCTCTCCTTCCCTCCACCGCCCCTCCTTCTCTCTGTCTTCAGCAGCGCAGTCAAACTGACAGCGGGGCTCGGAGTGTTTACTTGCCGTCTGCATGTCTGTTTGGAAACATCGCTCACACACATTGAAAACCCCCTCACAAGCTGACAGCTTCCACCATTTCCTTCTAAGCCCTTCAGCCCCACGGCAGTCTGAACACGCCTGTACCAATAAACACCAGCTTTAACTTGCCTGAGCCACTCCAATATCTAGGTCTTAACTGAAGCTGAAAGTCAAAGCCGCATTTTAATATACTTTAATTAAATACATGGTCCCTTCTGTTTTCTGAGACCAGATGTTCAAAGCACTGTGTCCATCACTGTTCTTTCTAACACAGATTCAATCCTGGACCCAACATATCGACGCAGCTACAAAGAAGGCAGGACAGTGGCTATATTCCATTAGGACTTTGAGGAGATTTCAGATTTGTTTTGTTAACTAACTAACTTGAAAACTTCTACAGATGTACCATGGGGAGCATTCTAACTGGCTGCATCACTGTACGGTATTGGGGTGGGTGATGAGAGGGGGCGGCTACTGCACAGGATCGA